>NC_046612.1:11390799-12640799 GCF_900324465.2 Anabas testudineus
CATTGCATTTAACTCTTGGTTTGTTTTTGAATTATGCCTTTTGTATTTCATAATGTTAGGTCACAACTGCAGTCTGAAACAAATACTCAGCATCAGGGCTGATTGCCCTCCTATAAAAACAAGTTTATATGCAATTTTTACCAGCAGGTTATTACAACACTAATGAATTATAGTTGGGCGGTAATAATGATGATTTAGGTGAGGTGTGAGCATGGAATTGTGTGATAGGAGGTGGATGACTGGGTCAGAAAACACAGAACTTAGCCTGAGTGGAAACTATTGTCTACAGTGATAAGAAATTGTATGTGAACCTTTTTTCATAAAATGGGATCTGACATTTATTTAGGTCAAGAGTATTAACTATAATTTGCTGGAATTGATAATAAAAAAAATGTAATCTTTCATGTCTGTGAGATCTACATAAAAACCTCAGTGATAGTGGAAAAAAGTATGTGAACCCCTGGAATAATGACCTAAAAAAAAAAAAAACTAACTGTAGTCAGTTATAACCGAGACTCTTCTTAGGAAAATTAGTTTGGAGGTGTGGACTAGAGCTACTTTGACAAAAACCACTCAACTTTTGAAGAATATGCTTATGCGAGCCATACCTCATCAAAAGAACCTTTCAGAGGATCTACAATCAAGAATTTTGGATTTACATTGAGCTAAAAAGGGTTACAAAGTGATGTCAAAGACTTTCAAGAAAGAAATTTCAAAAAATTCACCAGTCTACAGTTGGGCAAAGAATCTACAAATGGAGACACTTTGGGACTGTGGCTACTCTACCAAGAAGTGGGCTAGTCAAGATGACCCTAAGAGCACAACAAACACTCATTAGTGAGGTAAAAGAAACAACCCAGAGTGACAGCCAAAGATTTTAAGGCATCACTGAACATCTGTCTTCATGAGTCTACAGTATGTAAAACATTGAACAAGCAGGGTGTCAATGGCAGGACACCATGGCGGAAGCTGCTGCTTACTAAAAAGAACATTGCTGCACACCTGAAGTTTGCCTAAAAGCACAGTGAAACTCCACAGCAGTATTTCCAAAACACTTTGTGGACTGCTGAAATTAAGATTGAACTATTTGGAAAGGGCACACAGCACTGCATCTGACAAAAAAGGGGACAGCATATCGTCATGAAAACATCATCTTTTGACTGGATAATGTGAGTAAATGTCTTCAGATCTGCTGAAACTTTGTAGAAGTTGGGTGATGCTACAAGAAAACCCAAAACACTGGAGCAAGTCCATAACAAAATGGCTTCAGAGAAACAAAATCTGCCTTTTGGAGTGGCTAGGTTGGAGCCCAGACCTCAACCCAATATAAATGCTATGGAACGACTTGAAGAGAGCCACACACAAGATGTATGACAGAGGTAAAACGGTTCTGCAGGCAGAATGGGCTAAAGGTCCTCCTGAATAATGTGCAGGTGTGGTCCACAGCTACAGGAAGCGTCTGGTTGAGGTTATAACCCATGAAATTCCAAATGGTTCACATACTTTTTCTTGCCACTGTATATATCACTGTAACTATGACAACAAATCTCCTGGAAGGAATTACTTACATTTAATCTGTTCTTTTGCTAAATTTAACAAAATAGTTTAGTTTTTCTACATAACCAAACCTTGATGGTTGCATCATTATAAAGTTGTGATTGTTTCTATGAGTTAAGGACACAAGATTCATATAGTCCTTTTATATTGGAGGACTTTTTGTCCTCCTTAGCAGCAAAGGGAGAAAAAAAAGTCTTTTGGGTAGAGGAATGTAAAAGTTGAAGATCAGCCCTGCCTGGAAGCATTTATCATAAAAAATACCCTCTCTGAGCTATGTTCAGTCACTCAAGGATTTTGGAGTCAAATCCTTCAATACATATTACTTTACCCAGAATGAAATATGACATTCATCTCTTGGACAGGAAGAAAGTGTTGTGTGATTGGGTACAGCATGCCTCTCCTCATTCACCATGAAGCTAGGCTATTCAAAGTGGTTATAATGACAGCTCAAACAGGGAGCCTTGTCTGGGAATAAAGATAAGACAGAGTGTGTGTGTGTGTGTGTGTGTGTGTGTTGAGGTACAAGGCGGGGGCTACACGGGAACCGGCAGGAAGACATGGCGGAAAGACAGATGGACAGATGGAGAGAACAAGAAATAGTGAGAGAGTGAAATATCAGGGAAATGGCCATTGCTCATAGCAGAATAATTCAAACACGGAGCTCACCAGAATGCATCTATTACCATCTTGATTAGACCTTCTTTTTTTTTTTTCTTTAATTTTTCTAACAAAAAAAAAAAAAAAAAAATTTTTAGAATTGTCACATCATACAAATGGTAAAATTCTCTATTGTGGTCTGTTACATGCTTACCTGACACTGAACATTATCTCGAAGCACTTTGCTTATGGACAAACTACAAAACCAGGAAGATCAAGTTAACGAAGAGGACAGAAATCATGCCAGAAGTGATGGTGTTCTTTAGTATCTTTATATTGTGTTCAAGACAAATATACTGGAGTATGGCACATAACTCTAAATGTTTAACATGTAGTAAAACTTCAAGAAGCCTTGTGACTGGTTTACCAAAGCTACTTGACCTTTAAACTATTGTCAGGTAAACTGTATAATTGTACAATAATTAGAGTGAAAGTGGAAATCCACAATCAACTGACACTCTGACAATCTGTTGAATTTGCAGAAATTATATAATTAATATATTACACTAATTAATAGAAATTGATGCACAAGGGTATATTAAATGGGGGGGGGGGGGGGACACTTGTATTCGGTACAAATTTGAACACATTATTGCATTGAATGAAGGCTTTGGAGTTTGTACTTAACAGTAAAATTTTCTTACTGTGTGTAATGATACCGTAATAAAGAATGAAACACTGTGCAGGTTACCACACATTTACTCCCCCAACGTTGCAGAGTCCTTGAACTCTGAAATGGCAATGTAAAACAAAATCACCCAAATGAAATTCAGCAATTTTGATTTTGTTTCGGACAGTGGTCTTATTCCAACAAATAATATCTAAAATATGAATAGACAGAAAATTGCAGCTAGTTCTTGCTTGCTTAGTATTCTGAGACCAAGTGCTCAGATTGACTAGGACTTCATCCTTAGGTGGGTTATACTACTGGTCTCAGGTGAGGAGAAGCTGTGCAAGGCCTGGTGCTGTTTGGTCAGGGCAGAGGCTGGGGCTGGACCTATAGGTGGATATTATAATTCATGCAGCTTTGCACACTGGCCAGGGATAAGCTCACCTCAAGGTCAGGGAGCTGTGAGTGGAATACTCATTGGGAAGTCTGAGCTTATTTTCACATCTCTGCAGATCTATCTCCATCTCCTTGCAAATGAGGAATGATTCTTCTATGTGTAGCCTAGCCAGTGTAGAGTGCTGTGTAGAGCGTATAAACTATTGCTGTTTTAGTGATGCTTTTTCCTCAGTGAAAGTGTGGTAAATTACCACAGTAAACCACTGTAAAGTTTCCTACTGAACACAACCATTTCTTGTTTGTACAACAAATTATGTGGAATATATCATTACTGTCCTTATGCCGTGCATATCTTAATGCATAATGTCATAGTGGAACTGTGAAAGTTTTCCATAAAGTTTTCAGAATATCATCATTAATACATGATGTAGATACTGTAAAACTTGTTCGCACATGTGCATAACAGAAAAAAGAAATTAAATCTTGACTTGACTCCACACACTCGCACACAAACAAACTTGTTGATGTTCCCATGGAAGAGTAACAAGTGTGCTTATCATAGCCTGAGGTAAAACAGACAACAGACAGTTTGCTCTCTAGATATCCATGACAATAACAAAGTGATGGAGTATACTTACTCATATATTATTTATATTATTTGATAAGGTTGTAGGGATCTATATGGGGGAGAAATTCTGGTGAGAATACAGAAAATCTTGGATGTTATGATGAAAGATGTTGTTTCCTCCAAGGCTTGTTGGACTTATGTTTTCATCTGTAGCATGTAAGTGTGAATACAAGAAACACTACAGAGCTGCAGCTGCAGTACTCAACCAGGCAAACATTATGGCACAAACATTATTATACTAAATTGCTAATGCCAGTCAGTGGAGGAAAAATTGAAGCAAATTACATTTTATTTTCTAGTAGCTAAATCTATTTGTGGTATTTGTATTCTACAGAAAAATAAACCATTTTGTTGATGGTATGTTGAAAGTGAGTGTGATAGTTTTAATTTCTTTTTTTTTATTTAAAGATATTCTTCTCTGCAGACTAGATAACTGTTCATTTGAGTACTTCACTGAATGTGTGTATTTGTTTCCTGTGTCTTGGATAAGTTGCCCGAAATCCTGTCTGTACCTAAAGGAATGAATGTGTAAACTAAGGTTCGGGAGCAGTACTTTGCTTCAACCACACCTAAACCTGAATCAGTGTTGATCCATCTGGCTTTGTTTATTTCCATTTTCTCAACTTCAACCTTTTTCAGTCCACCTCTCTCATCCATCATTCTTCTAACACATCCCTACTCACATTCATTATTCCCCTGTATTCCTTCCTCTTTATTATTCTCTTCTGTCCTTCCTGTCTCTTCCACAGGCATGTCCGGGGGCAAATGGGTTGGACAAAGAAGCATGTCCCTAAGATGGAACTCTTCCTTGCACGGTTAAAATAAATGTTGGTGACACCTGTGTCACTGTGTGTTCTTATGGATTATTTCAGAGGTGAAAAGAGAAGTCATATAACCCTCATCTGACAACCCTTAACCCAACCCATTGACCCTATGCCTTTGCCTGTGCTAACCCCTGAACCTAACAACCCTAACGCTAAACCCTAATCCTACGGTAACCCCCAACATTAGCAACTCTAACCCCAAACCCTAACAACCCTCACCCTAACCTAACCCTATGGTACTTTTATCAGAGGTGCAGTCCTTGATAGAACAAACAGCTTAACATCTTTTTGTTTAAACATTTCCGAACACTAAACATGTTGGACGAATTCCTTTTTAAAGTACAGACTCAGGATCCAGTTCATTGGACAGCTAAGATGGTGTCAGCTATTTTTTGATTGTTGGATGAAACAATTCAATTAAGAGCTGGGGGACTCAGATTTCTCACCCTGACTCATTACACCATAATAAATTTGTCTCTCACTTTTCATTTGACCTCAACACAACAACCCTTGTTAGAAAATGGCATCTTCTTTATTCCAACTTCATTACAGAAGGCTAAAAATATCTAAGAAAGGACTTGGCTTAAACAGTCATATGATTTTGATTTTATGCAAAATTCTAAATAGGAATTGTTTGTGAATTATTTAGGATGGGAACCTGATCAAGGAACCGGAACAGGGATTTGTAAGATTGTTAAAAGACATGTTAAAGAAAGGTGGAGAAATTAATATATCTCAGCCAAATGAACTTTTATTTTTTTGTCCATGCAAATTTTACTTGCTCGCAAAAATCCACAAGGATCCAAGTTGGTGTACTAATCCACATAAAATCTCTCCTGGTTGACCAATTGTATCAGCCCGAGTCATACAAAATTGCAGAGTATATTGACTATTTTTTGAATCCCTTTGCCTCAAAAACATCAAAGTTGTATAAAGGGCACCTATGAGTTTGTTGGAAAAATTTAAACCATAGTAATTCCACTGGAGGATTTGCGGTTCTCGGTCGATATAGATTCACGATCTAAAAACATAGATACTCAATTAGGTCTGAAAGCAATAAGACAGATTTTTGAGAAATATCCTGACCAGAATAGGTCAGATGAGGCTCTTGTATCTCTTTGAAATCTTGGTCTAACAACAAATGATTCTCAGTTTAATTCCAAATATCTTACGGTAAGTGAACAGTTAATGGAAAGAAGTTTGCCCCAGCATATATGCTAATATTTATATGGCAGACTGATAGGTTCATCATTTGGGTGAACCTAAAACAAAGGAGTTGGGACACAATTGAATAACAATAGCCCAGTCCGGAAATAACAAATGGACTAGTTTTTCAGAATCACTTTGGGACAGGATGCTCCTAATTTTGGCAATATTTCTCAGGTGGAAAAGGGCAGTTCTAGAGATTTCTGGATGAAGTAAAGGAGATATCCTGGTCATAGAAAATGGCAAGATTTCTTACAGTGTTACTTGAGGGTAAGAATGTGATTAGACATAGTGTTTCTTTTTTTCTTTTTTTTCTTTTTTTTTTAGCACCAAACAAATGAACCTGTGTCTTAGGAGAAGGAAATTGGAGGACATCCAGGCCTTTGTCTTTTAAACATGCTTGAAGTTTCATTAATTGAGTTTCTTCTGGTTTCATAGATAAATATAGCTGGGTATCATCTGCATAGCAATGGATATTTATATATACATATATAGAGTGAAAAGATTTGGTACAAGCACAGAACCCAGTCATCATCATCATTAACATGCACAAACTGGAATCTGTCTGGTCCGATTTAAATCCAGCCTAGTGCTTTCCCTTTAACAAATTAGTGAAATTAATCTAGAGCTATTGTACATGTGAGACCATCCGTGCTGTATGGAGGGAGGATCTGATCAATTTTTTCTCCATTAGCTATGATTTTATATATGTAAATAAATTCATGAAATCATTGCGTCTAAGAGTTAAGGGGATACTAACTAACAGAGCTATGACTGTCACCTTGGCTACAGTGCTGAGTCCTTTTAATCCAGGGGGGGGACTGGATTAAAAGGAGGGAAGTTTACTTCTTGACCTCACAACGACCAATGCGGGCTACCTCATTATCCAATAAAAATAGAGCTTTGTTGTAGGACCCTCCCGTAACCCGAAGGACAGCTGGGATTAGCTCTAGCCACCTGCAACAGTGAACAGGTGTGGTAGAAAATGGATGCATGGATTAACAACTCTAACCCCTAACCCTATGCTGACCCCTAACCCTAACAACTCTAAGCTGACTAATTGTTTTACAGCTTTCTAACTTTAACCCCTAAATCAGCCATTGATGTTGGATCTTGGCATTCTAGACTGGACAACTTTCAATAGTTTACTATTGGTGCATTGAAGAAAATACACATGATAAACTTACTTATGGAACTGAACTCTTTATCAGGTTTATTTTGTTTTTTTTCCTGATGTGATTTCTCCTTTTGTCAAATACAATGTTTGATTTATTTCTTTCACTCACCTGCCTAGTTTACATCCTCCACAAAAATTGGTTCCAACACATAGTCCTTTTGTTGACCCAAAATTATAAACAGACAAATTTAAGTTCAGTAGGAAAATGGGAATTACTTCACTTGAAACTTCTAGCATCACCTTTTGTAATGAAAAGGCCATCAGCCATTTTTACTGCTGGGGTCTCTGGAGCATGTGCTGGTGTGTGCTGGTTGTTATATTGCATGCAGTTGGGTGCTGTATAGGAATTAGGGCCTGCTGTATAGGAATTAGGGCCTGCACACTTCCTGTTGTCGTCATAGTCAGGGGCTCAGGCTTGCATCTTGGCACCTCTTTCTGTGGATGCTAACATGCACATGACACTCTTCTCAGCCTGAGGTGCTTGTTGATTTGGTTCATCAAAGGTTCTTTGTTACATCCTTTGCTCTGCCTGGGCAGGGACTTGGTTGAATTCCTTTTGAAGAGATGATACTCTGCAACAAGTTGGCTCAACCTGTCAGTCACCACAGAAGGATGTGTAAACATTCAGTTGCAGCTTTTTTTTCTAAACTGTATTTCTCACGTAAAATCAAGGCAATCTCCAGTTCGACTTGGAAGTTCCAGGTGATGGGAGTTCTTCCCCTGATAAAATCATCATAAATTGGGTTCCTCATTATTTGAGCTTGTCTCCTTTTTGCAACTGCCCCCGTTAATTTAGCTGTCCACAAGCTTTTATTTGTTCCTGAAATCAGCCTTAAAAATTCTCTCCTACAGCCAGATTTCAACTTAAATCAAGTTCTTATGATTTGAAACACTGGTCCAGATCTTGTTGAAGGTGACTGTACCTGTGATGCCAAAGTCCAGGCAAACCAGCTAGAGGAAGTGAGAGGGCCTGTCAATTTGATTGACGCGTACTGTGTGGAACACATAATTGCTGTACTGACCTTGAGTACTGCACTTGCCATTGCTCAGGTGTTGACGCCACCCAAACTCATGCTTGTTAATGGTGAATGCAGCTTGACCAAATGATTGTGTGGGAGTGTGGTCATCCACCTTGGTAAATAAAATGCATTTTGCCGTGTATAGGTGAGCTTCAGCTGAGCACAACAACTCACTAATGAGTGGGGTATGTAGCCTGTGTGACTATGGAATGCTGACTTAAATTAGGGTATTATTGTTTATTTAACAATGAAATATTTATCACTTGGTCCCTCTCCCCTTTTTTTTTGTGTGTTTTTTTTATGATGCTAACTTGCAGAGTTGACCACACTTTCCTTGCTCATGTTGGTGAGTACAACTGATCTGTGCCCATGAAGATGCAAAGGTAGCCATTGACTAAAGTGGTTATTCTGCTAAATTTAATTGCAGGTTAAACTAAACTTAGTTTAGGAATTTTTTTCCTGGCAGCCATCATAAAGACGGTGACAACACTTTCTGCTGGTGGGCAACCACTTTTCTTTGGACATTGCCCTGGATCCTCTTCATTTTATATTGAATATTTCTCAATGACTTCAGTTTGAGCTTACTAACCATCTGGAATGAGTTATCCACAAGTTTGAAGAACATGATCAAGTTGGTCATGTTTTTCATTGACGTGGGTCAATAGGCCTTCCGAGCGAGGTAGGTTGGCAAACTATTGGAAAATACATACAACTCTATACAAATTGTATACAGTTATAAGTTACTTAAGATAAATGCCAGATACCACATTACATGTTGCAACATCATAATTTCTACCAATTTCAAAACATCACAGATTACAATTTTCAAAGCCATGGAAAAGAATATGGAAGTCGTAGAAGTAATTTGAACTACTGTGTCCTTCTTTCTTGTCTGTGGGCCAAGGTAGATCTTTGTAGTCTTGAACAACCTTTTCTGCAGAAAAAAGACCACTGAACGTTAGATGTACAATCCCATTAAAACAAAGGTGTCTCCCAAACCTCTAGTTGAAAAAGAAAGGATAACCTGCCAATTTAACTTGCCCATGTTTAACATGTAGGCATATTGGCGTTGTGTGCTCCTACATCTGAGCACCACCTCGTCACCTATCTCAGCCACACCCCACAGGTTACACTCAGGTATAGTTGGCCACCCCATTACATTCAGCTGAATGTTGATCATGCTGATGCCAGGAACTTTTCTAAATCTTTGCATTGGTAGGTGTTTATGTCTGTGGGTGTCAGGTCAGTAATGCTCATTGAAACATTGTCACTTGCAGGATCAGGAGACACAAACTGAACTCTCCCCTTAAATGAATCATATTGATCATGTATTGGATCTCCAGCATACCAGATGATGAGCGTCTCTTCTCAATGGATATCTGAAGGCTTGATACTCCATTCAATATCCAGTACTCCCAAGTCCTCACGAGCAACATTGAAGTAACAAGTTGAGTGTCACACTGTCTTCCACTACCACATATGTAGATGACACTGAGCTTGAGATTATTTTTAGTCCATAACACAGTTGTGTAGTGAAAGGCAAAAATGAGGCAATACAGACCATACAGAAACGCCATAGCCTGAGCCTGGTGATGAGGGATCTTTGACAACGCCTTTTCAAAAAAGACGCTCTGAGGATACATGCAAGACAAGTGTCAAAAGGAAAATATTTGAAAAGAAAAACATATTAAAACTTTCAATTAAGTAGCTTTAAATGTGGCTTTTCTAAATAATTTTTTAGATGAAAATATGGAAGATCAAATATTGACCCAGATTCCAATTTATTTCACTAGCATGTTAGCATGCTATATAGCAAAAACTTAAAATACTTAAAAATCCAGCTAAAGCTAATACAAACCATGCCAATTGGTGCATAAGCTTGTTGTAAGACAGTACAAATGGGAGAAAACAGTCTACATAGACTTAAAAACTGTCAAAAAAAAAAAATAAGTGTTTTTAAAAGATCAGCAAGGTAAGCTGATGCAGCATTCATGGAGACCAAGACAATATGGCCGACACTGAATTTTGACCTATGTGACTCAAAACTCCCAAAGGCTGTTAATAAAGCCGTCTCTGGCACATACGATATACTGTAGTTAAGCACAAAGTACTTTGAATCACATTTTTAGGGTCCCTATCCCATCTCACCTCTGGTTCACCAGTTGTTGCTTCCACATTACAAGCTTCAAGTGCACCTATATTTCACTAATCCGATTATTTACATACTAATTTCTTTCATTTTTATGTCATTGTAATTTTATAGCTTGTGAGTCTTCACTGAAGACACAGTATTCAGCAAATGGTCCAATACAATTCTACGGCATCTCTGAAAACAAGAGTTATGATGTTTGAGATGAGGTGCACATATCAAGCTAAATGAAAGTTTAGAGCTTCATACATGTATCTAGGTTCATCCTTGTAAAAGGTGAAAATGTCAAAATTAAGCTGGCCAGTCAACAAACGTTTTTTTCCAAATTTGACAGATGAGGTTACTAGTGGATTTTTCACCCAGATGCTTTGTTTTCTATTTGGACATACTAAGGGCTGGAGACCAAAAAATCACTTCTGGGGAGCCCTTTGAAGAGATGCATGCCTCAGTGACTGACTTTACGCCAGGAGAGTGCCACCCTCTGGGGGCTGACATATGTGATTGAGGACGGTGTCCAAATCTTATACGTCAGTGCCTCCCTTACGAACATACACACTTAACAAGGTCAAAATTTCCAAAGTTTAGTGCCCCTTAGTTCCTCACAGCAGTGAACTAAAGCTCTGGTTTTAAGATGCCCGCATCCAGACTGTAGATACCCCTCTCCAAGTTTGAGCGACTTTTTCACTTGCCTTGTTCATAAGGCAAGTTTAAGAGGACACAATGAAAAATCAAGCACTGGACCCAGAAAACATTTTTGGGTGCTATTCTGCCAACTAGAGACCTCAAACTACACTGATGGCTGGCGTCCACCCCATGGCAAGCATGCATTTCTATGCTATTGAAACCACAAGAAGGGACCAGAAAGTGCATTAGCCATTTTAAATGATTAATCACAAAGGTGTAAAGAGCAATCTGTTGAGGCCTACTCTAGGTGGGAAAAAAAATTAGGTTCTACCTGTAAGTCTGATTTTAACATATGCTGTACTGTTCTGCAAGAGCTTTCAGGAACAGTCTGAAACCCAGTGTCCTTAGGCCCTGCTGTTTCCCACTTATGGCCTTTCAAAATTTGAGCTATCAAGAGTTCACCATTGGATTTTCAACTCTTTTTTTCAACGTTAATCCGAACCTAACGGCCCCAACCCATAGCGAGGCTGTAGGTTAATTAATTTGCATATTGAATGTGCATCTTTTGATCTATATGCTGAACACACAATCACAATGACAACATGGTAGTAGACCTACTAACTCACTGAAGATTTAAAGTCTCACTCGTTTTTAACAAACTGGGTGAAGAGTATTTATGGTCACATTTAGAAACATATAGATGATGTTCTCGTTGCTTCTTCAGCCTGCACATTCAAAAGATGCCTGACTAGATGTTTCTACAATATTTAATGTGTATAATCATCAGCCACAACACGAAGGTCTTTGAAGCAGGAAAGCAGAACTATGATTAATTGATTTGTTTCAGGTGGTTTCATAGATAAATATACAGTAGCTGGGTATCATCTGTATACCAATGGAAATGTATGGAGTGTGATATTAAGGCAAACATAAATGAAGTGAAAAGTATTGGTCCAAAATCTGGACATGTTGATTGAACTTAAAACATTCTTGAGCATTCTGTTTGGGATGATCTCTAAGAAACATGTTGATGGTTAAGATTAAATAATTGTTGAAATTAGTTCAGTTCAGATCTGTAGGGAAGAAACTTAGTCTTACAATTTTATTTGCAAAGAAATTCATGAAGTCATTGCTGCAGAGAGTAAGATTTCACAGAGTGAAGTGTCAGCAGGGACCAATGTGTGTGTGGTCAAATAAGAGCTATATAGAATTTTATCAGCATATACAAAATGGCTATTATCAAGGACAAACGTGGAGACGTGAGGAGGTGAAGTGTCTCACAGACACCAGGTCTGATGTAACATAAAAAACAACATTCATAGTGAAATCATCTCCCTACTGTCACAAAAACGTACAGTAGTCCACAACACTTCACCTTCTTCCTGTATTTACTTTTCTGTTCCCGCGGCAGACAGTCTGACCAATAAGCAGAGAGGACGTTCTCGCGTAGTTTGAAGAGACGTGTTTGGTTCGCTTGGATTTTTCTGTGTGTGAAACGAAACCGAACTGAGGAGAAATTGCTACAAGTTTACAAATTCATTAAGTGATTCAGACCAAAGCAAACTAATTAAGGTGTGAAAGTAACCTAAAACAGTGGTTGAAGTCGGGACAGACTTGTTCACACAATTGTCTTAATATATAAAAATATGTTTGCACTGTGCTAAATGTTTTGTAAATTAATTACTTGTATTTGTAGTATTTGTCTTACATTTTAAAATGGTATTTTGTACGGTGTAATCTATCCTTTCTAAAAAAAAAAAAAAAAAAAAAAAACCCATGGACTGGTGTAGAAAATTAGCACGTGCTAACACACCTACACACCTACCTACTGCAACATTCTCATGTAGCATTTATTCTCACGATGGGAGTTGCAGTTATTGTAACCAGTCACATAATGAATGACTTTTTTCTTAACCCTACCCATATTTATATAGTGCCTAAACCTTACTTAACCCAGATGTCTTTGTGCCTAATATCAGCCAAGGTAGACTTGTTGTGATCATTGTTTGCTCTGAAAAATGAATCCTTCTGCTTTTATCCTATTGAGAGCAGAAGAAATCATATTGCTCTTTTTGCCAGTTTCCCTCCTTGTATCCCATTATGTTGTTTGCTGTATTTTAATTTTGCTCAATTGTTTATTAAGGGTCTAATGAGGGTGGTGCACTTTCTGTTGAACTGCCAAACCCTCAGGTTCAAACATGTGCTTTTGGGCTTTAGTATTAAAATCTGATTTGACGTGAAGTGGTGTATAAGTGCAAAATAATTAATGATAAATCACGGTGGGGTTTGAGATCTGTCTAGCTGCAGGGCAGCAGCACTGACCACCAAGCATCTGCAATGTGGAAGCCTGTTGAGTAGGGAAAACTACAATTATTCACAGCCCAAACCCTTACAGTATCTGCTGGATCAGAAATAATTATGGAAGAATAAGGCAATTTCAAAAATAAGAATGCATAGAAAGATTTGAGTCTACATGGGAATGTGAGAGTACTTTTAGCTGAGGGTCAGAGCTTTACACACCAAAGCTCCTGTTGGTCAGATTCTTACAATTTCAGAGAGCGCAAGATTGATGTGAACATTTAAAAAATAAAAACCCTGAAATGTCTATGAAGAGGGTTGACAATGTGACTAAGAGCAAAATACAGTTTATCGTTTTGAAATCTAAAAACACTGGGACAAGCAAAAACTATTACAACCATGAATTCTGAAAAAATGCAAGATAATCGTTGAGCTAAATAGGGGGTCTGTTTTGTGTTAGACTGAAGTTGGCTGAAAGTACGATGAGATGAACTGACAGAACTGACTTTTATATAAAACAGCGAAGGGAACATCTGAAAAGTTGTTGTTGGATAATTCTGGTCTCCTGTGACACCATATGACATGAATGATTTTATTATTTGTACATGAATGACTGTCCAGATGGCCAACATGCTAAATCTACTGTGGTTCACTTAGGAAAAAAAGCTTATGTCATCAAACTCTTATTTTAGGCAAATGTCTAAAAAAGATGTCCAATTAGCATGTAGTAGAGTAATATTTAGTGGATACAACTTGACCTGTGTGGATTGATGACTTTGTTATGACAGCTATGAGAGAGAGATTAAACAGAATTACTAGTAGCTGAGCTAAATCATCTCTCACACACAATAATTAGACACAGAGTTCATATGAGAACATCAGCCGGAGCAAAGTATTCATCTGAATCATCATAGTAAACATGAATTCTGACTCTCTATGGTTATCACTTCTCAATATTAACTCTTCATGCCTGGAATTAAATAATATTTTCAATGTATTATGCTAAATATAAGCTAACAAATGCTAACAAGTTAATAAACTATATGTGTGACTGGAACTGTCCACTGCACCGCCGACTGTCCACACATTGATTTTTCTAATATTAACAAATTAACTGTCTGACTGTCAGCCCTATGCTTACACACTGCTGTAGAAGGTGGGCAGCAACTGTTTGGTCATAATTAAGCTGGATGTGAGAGCCTCAGACAAGTAAAGAAGCATTGAGGTATTGAAGAGAAGCAATATCAATATCGTTAATTTATAGTTTTCACCACAAAGGTCCCCAAAGGGTTTACTTCATTAACGCATGATTTGACCTTACTGATTGTATTCAGGAGCTTACAATTGTCATTTCTTTGGCCGATTTACAGAATATTGACAGGTCTAATGTAAGATGTCTTTAAAAATACAGGTCCTTACGCTCTTCCCCACATTTTCTCATTGCTCATAGAGCTTTCGTATTGGATTTCTCAGCATAAAGGAGACGGGGTCAAAGAAACTGTTTTACATTGTATTACAAGTTTTACAATTCCTGACAGCTAAGACGGCTCAAACGGAGTGAAAAGAACCACATGGATTCAAATTGCCAACAAACCTGTGCCATGGGTCTGTGAACACAACTTGTAGTTGATACAGAAGCTGCATCTACAGTTGCTTGACTGAATGATTTGTCCGGTGGTGGTGCTTCAGAAATGGATCATCTTTAACTAGTTGAAACACATTTCTGATATTGTTGTGCCTGTGTGTATGTTGTGTATAATGAAGTGACAATGGAAAATAAGATGTCTGCCAGCTTTTGTCTGTCATGTATTAGTTACATTCGAGTCGCAGAGATCTGCGGGTAATCAATAAATCAATATATTTTAAAATTCTGTTAAATCTATTATTGTAAGTACCACAGTACTTAAACTATTTCATAATCTTCATCCAGATCCAGAATAATTAGATATGCTGGACAAACCAATATTTTTCAAGCATGGCTATTAAGCTTTCAGTATTTCTAAAAATCAGTCCAGAAATATTGTAAGGGTCAGAAACATTCTGTGTATTTAAAATTAAAGTCCACAATAAACTCAGGTGGCTTGAAATCCATACTAGAGCCACACATTTCTACTGATGTTCCAGCCAACATGGCGGCGTAAACCGAAATAGTCACGAGACGTACGGAGTTCTATTCATACTCGTGGGGCAGGTCAGGGTGGACTCTTAGACATGTATCCACCAGCAAAAAAATATGTGTCTGCACATACTGTCTGTAATGTTTATTTCAACAGTTTTAACACTGTTCTTGTTAGGCAGTTCAACATTGTGTTTTTCTGTTACCTCTTCGCATTTTTCAGTCAAATACTCTGTGTTGCTGTCTCTCTGTTGCTAACTTCCAGGGTTGCCTTCATGAACATGTGTGAAAAGTGTCTGTGTACACAATTGAAGTGTGAATAGAAATATGTACTGCATCTGTAGAGTGGATACAAATCAGTCGAAAGGTAAACGACCTTCAATCCCACCTACAACACAATACCGTACCTATTTGTATTATTGACACAGGTTACTTTAGTCCCCTCCTTTATTCAGTCTGTAGAGAGGATTTAAGGTTTTTAGCTCTTCAACAGAATAAGCAGTTGGTGGTTAGTATTCATTAATGTTTCACTTGCAATATTTCCCACTTCGTCACAATCATCCTTCTATTATCTAAATATATACTATGTCAAATATCCTCAGCCTCTAAAACTCCAAGTCCTTGGCCTCCTATTCTTTTATCATTCAGTTTTGTTTCATAAATTTATATTTTGTCCAAGGTGTACCATAATAAATGTCGCATACTAAACGGATGACAAATTCACCTGCAAAGTGAAAAGTTGAATTGTACAAACAGACAACACATTGATGTTGATCTACAATAAATCATAGGTGGATGTGTCGAGTATGCAGTATATTCAGAGTTAATAGCTTACACCTACTCTTCACTGACTAAAGGAAAAAGTGGAACCTGATGTCCACTAGGGGACAGAATGTCTCTTGCAGAATTTAGCTTTGTTTAACTGAAGCTCATGAAGTCTGTTTCTCTCTCCCTCATTGTCTCTCTTGTGACCCTCTCACAGTAAGGACATTCCCAAAAGTCCAAAGGACTGGCTGTTTAGAAGATTTATCTTTGATATGCATTTCAAATTCATGCAGGCTGGGATTACAAAAAAGCTTTTAATTGCAACCATATATTGTTTTACAAGGGCAGAGACTCCCATTGTCTGAATTTAGAGGAAACAAAGAGCAAGACTCTAGTCATTTCTTTCTCCTTACTCAATTATGCTCTGGCTGTGTTAAATGTGTCCTTAACAATGAAAGGTATCTATATTTCTGTGCTTCACAGTTCTTCAAAAATGTTGTGGCTATATTTTTATGCAAATGTAAACATAGATAAATATGATGACTTTATATCTAACAGTAATGGAGTAAGATAGACTGTAGGCTTTGAGCTGATTCTGACTACACAGTAGATTTTTTCAAAATAAAACTTCTATTACTAGTACTTCTACTCTCATTTATAGTATATAGTTTAGTATGTAAGTATTGCTGCAGGAAAATAAAGCACACTATAATTTTCAAAAGAAGGCGCTCACTCATTTTGTTCTACACCATTTTAAATTCTAATTCTGTGTGAAATTTACACATTACACAATATTTTAAAAAGATTCTACAATATTTTGCTTTGAGATAGAAACCAATTTCACCTTCAGCACCATCAGATATTAGTATAGTGCCCTTCGCTTATCTTACTATTACCCAGTATCCAAATGATCAAACAATGAACATATTACAATCACTAACTTTTGGACACAATATGACAGTGGCCAGAATATTGTATACTTTTGTTTGTGCCTTTTATCAGGACACAAAACCCGTGTAATGAGAACACGAAAGCATTGGCTGCTATTGCAATCACTTGACATATGGTTCAACTTTAACTGACGATGGTCTCCTGTGGCTATGTGCAGGTACAAAGGCAGATGTATCAATGTCATAGTACATTTTAGTTTATGTGTGATTTGTGCATGAGTGAAGTTGCTGTAACTGTGTTGGTTTTTATTATTTACACACATCTATCGTCTTTCTCATAACCTAACCAAACTGAATATAGCGAAGGGTGATCAAACAATTGTAAATAAGCAACTTTTGCAGTGATCATTTGTTGGGCTTAGAAAGGCACTGACTACCAATAGGAGGACCGATTTAGAAAACACTCAAATAGGAATACAGGACAAGAAATTGCCAATTTTTGACCCATTTTGCAGAGACATGGTGTAAAGGACAAAACTTGTACAGCTTAGCATTAGGTTTTAATTACTGACAGTGAATATAAATTAACTTGACATGTGGCTGCGTCCATTTATACCATCAGCAGCTGGCAGTGTGTTTATACATTTGAAGGCGCAAGGCAATTTTCTACTGGTTTGGCATGAAATTGCGCCACAATTTTGTCCTGTTCAGGCCACATGTTGAAAGCTATTTTGTCATGGTTTTATTTAGGGCATGGATAATCTCGCAAACATCCTTTACACAGTGACTAGTGAATGAATAGATTAAAATGGAGCTTTTGCATCTGTGCTATACATGCAGTTCCAGAAAGTCCTCCTCTGTCTTCAACATACCATCAGCTTTGCCGCTTATTACTTCACGAGTTCTCATGTCCTTCTGCTTCACCTGTTCTCTCATTATCCCTTAAACCCACATCCTAAGTGTCACTGTTGTTATTTTGTAGCTCATGTTGCCCTGACAGTAATTTCCTAATAGCACATTATTTTGTGGTATGCTTCACCCTCAGTTTCTTGCAAGTGTCAACATTTAAATCTATGATTGTGAGTCTTCTTACAAACAGTATCAGATTTATGTAATACTGATGGTAACATAAGAAGACACATTAGCAGCAAGCCTGTTGTCTTTCTATTCAGAAACAGCTGACAATGAATAATAAGCTGTTCAAAATTACATTAACATGCACAAGATTGCATTTTTTATTAGCCATACAAGAATCTTTACATTGTCAACTTTAAAGTGCATATATTTATGATTATCAGTGTATTTAATAACAATGAGAAGTCAACATACAGTATTTATTATTTGGGTAGACTGGAAAATAGTAACAATTTGCACTGCCAACTTAGAATAATGCCAATAATATAACCAAGAAATTAATAGAACGTTGATACTGGTTCTATCTCTATGCTAAGAGATATTAAAGACATAGTTGTAACATTACTTAGGATGAGAATTACATTTTGAATACTAATGTTCATTTAACATATTGTTTGACAGTGCGCTCGAGGGAGAAAATGGTCTGCTGCGTTGCCTTGACCAGTACGGCTTTTCACCTTCAGATAGGAATAAAGACTGATTAATCATATGCTCTGTTGTTAACATTTTCATATTGACAGCCACAAGCAAGATGAACTCAGCTGTTTTTTCAGATCATGTTGTCAATATTCCAACAATACAGTATATTAAAAATATAGTCGGTACATTTTAAGAATAGAGATTTAAGCCAGAATAGTGAGAATAAAGCTGCAACATTGTCAGATCAAAGTTAGAAAGCGTATTATCGTAGCTTGCTTACAAATAATGCATTATATCTATCTGTTTTACATGGTGTATGACCTCACCGATGACATCAGCAGTTCAGAAAGTAAGAGTTTTTAAATAGAGCTTGATTCACTGAGCTGAGGTCGACTCAGCTCCCTTAGGTGGAATGCCCTGGACCTGCCCTACACCTGCATAGGTGAATGAGCTGAGTCGCTGAATGTCTCCAGAGATCGTCCCACTCTGGGGATGAGACGTGTGGAGTCAGTGTGCAACAACTAGGCCTTGGGAAAACTGTGCTCAACTTGTTTTGTCCCCCATCCTCTGTAGCTGTGGATGCAGCAGCAACTGCTATTCCATCTTTGTACTGTGTGACTGGCCCACAGGAGCCTTTCTTTTCTCTTTAAGGTAGGTAGGCATAGGCTAGTTAGGAAACTTACATCTAAATCTATAATAAATAAATAAATAGTATTATTTCATACATACAGCACACACAGCACATTATTGTGTGCTTATTTATTTAATCACTGGCAGCCAATTTTGGTCACACACTGTGTTGTTAGGTTGTGTACGATCCTCAACGATGTACTGAACCAAACAGTAAAGGCCGTAAACATTTGCACATAGTTGGTGGAAAATTTGTAAAATGTCCAACTCAGTCATTCATGATGTAATTTGATGTGTCACTGGAACAGGCATATTAAAGTGGTCTTGTGTTGAAAAAAATATATCAATTACTTGCTTGTGCCTTGCAGCTCTGCATATATATAAAAGTCCCAGAGGGTTAATTAATGCTGAGAGGGGCAACTTTGATTAATTTGGGGAAAGGGCAGGGATTTAAGCCCTCACAGCCCCCCCCAGTGTAGCAATGTCAAAGGGTAGCCGACCCATCAAACATGTTTCTTAGCATACATTATGCGTAGCTTTGTTAGGACCTTGTCTTTTCTACAGTCACTTCACATGTAACTAGAACCATTGTATGTGTGCTTGTGTGTGATGGGCACATTTACAAGCTTCTCGTTCCATCTCTCTCTGCACACATCTCACTCCGTCTCTGTGTCATTCTCTGTTACTTGTGTAGGGCTTGTCAGAAGGGATGCTGGGATTAGAGAGGCTTTAGCATCAAATCTGCCAAAGGTAATACCCGTAATTAGCATTCAGTAGAAGACTGTGAAGAGATGGACATGATCAAAGACTGTGCCAAGGAATTTTATGCCGATGAATGTATTTGTGAGTCAATAAAGCCATTTTCTCTGAAGTTTGAAAGCATTTGAAAGACCTCATCAAGTATCGTAACATACCAGAAAAGGGGTGAGGACAATAAAAGTAGTTTGATAGCATCTAATGTTTTCCACAATGTGAAACACTGTTTAAAGGTATTAATACTTAACTTGGCATAGGTGTGGATATTTTCATTATTAGAAATATTACAAGTGATGGCTAATTTAGAGAGATTATAAAATCTTTGCAAGTCGGGGGCAAATCTAAATGAATTCAATATTCAACCAAATGAGGTAAGTCATTAGTCTTCATTATCGTCTCATTTTGTTAGATTAACTGAAAACACAATTTAAGTGGGTTTGTCTGGCAATACGTTTTCATACAGGCTAGACTGACCCACGTTAGGTTAGAAAGAAATGATCCGTTTGCCTGATGATTTATTTGAAATGCACAATAATAAAACACACAAGAAAGCATGTCTAAACAGAAGGAATTAGCAGAGGAATTATGGATTTACGGAACATCAGAAGCATGTTAAGCTCCCCATATTTTGCATCAAATGAGCTCTTGTGTGTGTTTCATGGCATTAGCGGCAGAATTGCGTCAAGATAAATGTACGTCTCAAACACTCATTTGTTAATGCTGTGTTTAGGCGTGTGATTCAATGACGCCACTTTGATTTTCAAGGCCACATTTCCAGGGCTATTGATGTTGATTTGTCGCACAAGTGCTGCAATTAAGGGACGCCCTTCATTGGCAGGTTGACTTACATCCACTTAACTGCAGTATCTGCTCTTCTGTCGCCCCTCTGCTGCCTTAGATTTGTCAAAGCAAGGCCATTCGTGCCAAGGAGAAGGAAAGGAGTGAGGGAACAAGATCTGTAAATTAGGGGTTTAATCATCAATATCCAGGGGCACTGCTTCACCCTGAGCTGCACAGCTACACTATAATACCTTATCTCTAATGAATTTAGTTTGTACAACAAGCCATTGTTTGCCAGGTGGATACTCTGACGTCTTTCTGGCCAAGATAGCTGTTCTGTTTGAACAGTCCTGCAACCCACAGAAGTAATTTGGGTGTCACCTGATACAGTGAATTTGACAAAATGGTCAGAAAACAGAATGGATTGCTGCAGCTAAGAATATACACACTGTCATTTCAGTCTGTATAGCTCTTGGTAAATAAACACTATAAATGCAAGTCCCCTCGACTAGGTGGTGTCTATGTAAATATATCTGTACTGCTGTTCAACATTTCCCTTACTAATGCAACGCTGAAAGCCTCGTCAGCCCCCGTTGGGCAACCTGCTGAGGTCAGCATCCACAACACGACAGGTCCTGCTGCCCATCTCCTTTTGGGGCACGGCATTACCATATAAACTTTGTTAATGACCTTGTCATTTACACAACTTAATTACCAGAGTTGTGTCCCCCGAACATCTTCCCATATGAATTATACATCAGGAAGGTTTCAGATGAGGAGCTGGAGGGGTTTGGCAAAGTTATGCCAGCTCAGTGCCTCCGTCTGAGGAAGTCTCATGTGTCTACTACATAAGCAAAATAAATAAACAGTCAATTGGGTGTTTAGGTGGGAGTGAGGCACCTACTGTATTTATTATAAAATCAAAAAGGAGCTGGAGATTGTGTAGAGTTATAACAATTTAAGTAGGGATAATGTTGACGTTGAATTGGCAGATTTGTCAAAATAATTTAGATATTAATGTGGCAGGTAGGGTGAAGGCATCAGTAAGTTTCAAATTAAGTGTGGTGTCAGAATTGTGATCCAGTCTGCATCTCATAACTTCTGTTCTTTTCTGAAACTGAATATCCAACAAGTGCACACACACACACACACACACACACACACACACACTTCACGCCGCTCGTAACATCGTGAAGTAGGATTTGAAGGCTTTACTTGTGCTGCCTTTTACAGTTTTAATTTTTGCGCATACAACTTTGTTACACTGTGAAGGCCTTTAACCTGTGCTGCCATCACCATTTGTATGATTCTCTGCGTCTCTCCTAATGGCAAGCTTTTTGCCCTGTGTTTGAGAGTGATCAAAGCAAAACCTCAACTCTAATGGCTTTGCTGAGGGAAAGCACAAGATATTTTGTGTTTTATGGAACTTCAAAAATGATTATATCTTCAACACTGCTTCAAATCTTTTAGCAGCAACTCTGCAATATGACAACTACTAATGAGCAATAATTTTCTGAAATAAAAGTTCAAATGTCGGCGGCGTTTGTGTTAGATGAAATCCTTCTGTTTACCACCACCGTCGTCACTGAGATGATGGCCTTTGCTGCTCCTCACTGATGCTGTGATTCTGTGAAAGTATGAGTGGTGGCAATTATCTTTTCAGTTGTGATTGCTTTATGTTGACTGGTGTCAAACATTTGCTTTGTTAACACCGTTGAAAATACTGTAATCTATGTTGCTGTTGTACAGTAATAACGTCACAACAAGAAGTAATGTGTGACTCAGAGAAACACACACACACAAAAAAAAGAAGTCTTCAATGGTAGATTCAGCTGCAATGCACTCAACAGTCTAACAATATTCGGCATTCAAAGAAACTGTTTAGCATTGCATACATACGGTGCTTTTTCTATTCTTGAGTGCTGTCACATTCTTAAACCCAAGGTCTTATGTTTTTGTTTGAATAATGAAATGACCTGACTTAATGGTTTAAAGTAATGGGGGGAAAGCTGGAGCCAATATGTTCTTTTAATGAGCTATAACTAAACAGTAATCCCTGGAAAGAATTAAAAGGTTCTGTGTTTTATTCAGTAATCACAGGGGCAACTAATATGCTGCTGAGACCGTGTTATCCTTCTCCACCACACACACACACACACACACACACACACACACACACACACACACACACACCAAATGAAGTGGGAAATGAACAGCTTTATAATTTAAACACATTTTCTTCTATTAAAATTGTCTAAACCAACAGAGATATTGAACATTTTTCACCAATCACTTTTGTATTTTATGCAGTTAACTGCTCGAAAACTCCCCTCTTAACGTGACCATCATGTGCTTTCTGCGCCCGTCTGTCTGCTCCTTAAAATGGCACTGCTGGGAAACACGTCAATAATGCAAAGTTGTGCAGTAATGAAAGACTGTTACATTTATTGTTTGTTTGTGCAAAGCTGCAGTGTTTCTGCCTACCTGCAGTTCTCCTGTTGCTCACTCGAGATGGCAATATTAGAATGATCACAAACTCCAAGTGGAGGATGATCTGAAGATAAATTCTGCGAAAGGCCTCCCTGCGTGTCAGTTGTTTGGCTCTCTTCAGCACATGGAAACCAAGCAAATTACCTGCAGAATGCTGACTAGCGTGTTAGCTTTGAAGCCAGCAGCGGAGATGACTCGTGTTCTGTGTTTTCTGACATGTATCAACCTCAACCTCCTCCTACTGTGAACTTTCTCAATCTATCTACGGTATAAGAGTATGTCTTTTAACCATCTCTTCATAATTACTATAACTGATAGAGTTTTCCTAACAAATTACTGTTATTACAAAGAATCACTCAAATCATTGGCAAACATTTTCTGTTATTCATAAATATTTTTACCAAATTCCAGAATCCAAACTAAATTAGAGAACAACCTACAATGTCCTATTTGAAATGATCTAAACAAGAGTGAAATAGAAGTATTTTAAGCATATTTCAGTGTTTACATATATTGATCTCCACTGTATGTTGGATTCAAAAACAGTTCACAAAACAATGATCTTCCTTCCAGAAATGACACAGTAGGATTAGTGTTAGCAATGGCATTAAAGACCTTAAGGTCCGAGGCAGAGCATGGCTTCACAATGTGGCTGATGACACGAAGACATGGCGGGTCAAAATTGCACAGAAAAGAAAGGCATACAGTCACCAGCTCAGGGGGCAGAGGCATGAGCAGTTCATGATTCAGTTTGAGATCTGATGAGGGAAGAGGGTAGCACAGAGAGTAATGACAATCTGGCAGTGACTGAATGGCAGAGGAGGGTGTTTTTATATATATATATATAGTGGGAGAGGCAGGAGATCTGAAAGTAAACAGAGGGACAACATGGGGTGAGTATGGAAGCCCAAGAGGTCACAAATAGAGAATATGACAAACAGACGAGTCATGACAATGCCAACCTTATGGTGGTGCCAGCAGAAAAGGCAGAGAATCGACACAGTCATTCAGAGACCTAATCAGGGGAATATGAATGTCTGTACAAAATGTCATGGCAGTCCATCAAAAAGCTGATGAGATATTTTAGTCTGGACCTCACTGGTGGACCCACTGATTGAAATTGCAGTGGGCCCCAGCGTCCACAGCCCCGTGTTATGTGGCTCGGCGGTTAGCATTGATTGGACTGAAGGTTAAAATTTAGTTTGAGAAAAGATTCTTTACAGGTTGGCTGTGTTGTATAGAAACAAGGACACCATTAATCTGTTTTTAATCAGTTTGATCTTACTTCTGGTAGCTGGACACACTGACTTACTTAAATTAGCGAGTTAAACTAAAAGAAAACTAAAAATAAAATGTTTCCACTTAAAAACAGGGCACTATTGTTTGCTTACATTTTCATTTTGCACCTCAGTTGGATCTGTAGTAAACACACCGTAATTCCATGAATGCAAAAACCTTTAAACGTGTCGTGGAGAATTTGACAGTGCTTCTGCAGTTTTGAATGAAAGGTTGACTTTCCACCAGGCACATAGACCTTAGCAGTGAAAAGGTCATTCCACTCTAAATAGTCAATGTTGCTGGAACCATTCCCATGATAGAACCGCTGATAACTCTAAAATGAAATCTATCTGTGCCTGTGATGCATTGCTGTTTCACCGCCATTGGCGTTAATTCATTACAGAAGAACCAGGCAGAGATTACAGCTTTGTATTCCTTGACAATGTCATGCAGGCCTGCGCCATCCAGATAATTATGAGTCGAGAGCTGCGGCCTCAGAATGAGAACGCTCTCTGAGCTCATCTCATTCTTCTGAATGGGCCTCTGTCAGATACTGACAATGAGTGACCTTGTGCTTGGAAAATCGCACTGAATTAACCATGGAGCAGATATCACTTATAAACCCTGTCTGCATTCCTCTTGAGGGGCCTAGAGTCATCTTTCAAAAATGAATCAACTCAACTGCCTAAATTATGTCCCTGCTTCTGCCACACAACAGAGACATGCTAATTTTTTACATCATATCCTTTGACTGTGTCTCTTAGTAGCTAAAATGGATGCGATTTTCATCGTTGTGGATAATTGATTCTTAAACTGTGGCACTTATTAGTTAGACATTAGATGATAATGTTTATTCCAAATTCCGATAATGAAAAATATAAATAGCTTTACAAGATGGGACTTCTTCCTGCTGCCCGTTCCAGATGCATTTAATATGCAACATATTTCTAATGTTTTTGTTTTGTACTTTAAGTGCTGTCAAGTATGCATTGGGAAAACAACAATCCTAAAAAAACAACAGTGCTCTTGTTGAATATCAATAAGTTGGAGTGATAAAACCCTGCTAGCAGAGTTCTCCCAACTCTAACCTTCCTGTCAAACATCAGCGTGGGTGTAATCAGCACTTATCTTCTGAGGTTCTGTTACTCTCCAAAATTATTTTATTTGTCTGGAAACCATCTCTCTAACCACAGTGAATACAATTATAAAATAACTATAATTATTTTGTACATGGGTAACATATTTTCTATATAATTTATTGTGTCATTTTGTTTAGATATCACAGCCTACAGCTTAAAAGATTACACAAATTATTAAATGACGATAGTTTTATTCCAGAACAATGAGGGTGAATGACAAACAGTTGTGAATTAAAAAACATAAAAAAAGATGTGTTGAAAACTCAGTGAGCCTTTGCAGAAGCAGTCCCGGTGATGGAGGAGTAAACCACAGACCTTCCTGACATTGTTGTCATTGGGAAGTGTTTCTTCAACAAAGGCAAACATGTCGACTCGATACCAATACAGGTAATTTGGTGTGAATGTTTTTGGGTGAACTGACACGGATATTGCAGCGACTGAATGTTACTTTTGTTCTCTCTAGCTGTCTGTCACCTGTTTAAACTACTCTGCTCAAATTGATTGTACAGAAAAAAAAAATACAAAACCTCATTATTCTTTCTTCCCCTTGTTCTGCAATTAGTGCCGTCCACCTTCTGCACACTGGCTGTGCACCCTTGCGTTCTGCGGTTGGCTGATTGAAGCTGTTGACTGAAACCTGCATGCCCTCGCTGGCCTTCTTGAGAAAGCGAGTACAAGTACAAATTGAAACGTTATTACTGCTCAATTGAACGCTCAATAAGAGCTGTGGTCATTCATTTGTTAGTTCATTTGTTTGTTCAAATGTGTGTTTGTGCGTATGTGATATTTTTGAAGGTCTCTCGGTTAGTGAAGAAATGACTTTTGAATAGCATTACACTCATTTGTTTTTGTGCTGTATGGTTTTATTAACACTTCGCGAGGGGCAGTGTAAATCTGTGCTCTTTGGTAGGTGCTGTGTTTACTACACTGATTCGCCCACGTGGGTCAAGGTTGAGTTTGAACCAGAATTTGCATTCAATTATGTACAGATAAATAGAGTTATTTATTTATTTATTTTCATATTTGGATGGTACAATCAGCGTTTCGGCCGCTCAACCTGCCCAAAACTTATCAAAGAGTGACACAGAGCTCTGGAACCAGCAATGCACGATATAGATTAAGAATTTACATCATCTACCATCTATATTTGAGCTACTTTATTATGAGCACCTGTCTCTTCATTCTTTCTTTCTTATGAAGACACGCTTCACACTTCCACCGGTCTCCAGTAGCAGGTGCGTGTTTGTGTTATTTCACGCCGACAGAGCCCTTAGAGCAATCTGTTTTACATAAATGTGTCAACTTTGCGTTGTCATCATCTTTAAGATCCTGGTCGATTTGAATAAAAATTATAAGCTTTACAGGGAAGGATTTACGGGATGCTGTTGTATTGCTCTAGATCAAACAGGTGTACCTAACTAAATTGTAACTCAGTTTAAGTGTAGTCGCCGGCAACAGTTATACCAGCTTCTCAGTCTAGAGTCAAAAACACTTGGAGGAAAATGAGTCACATCTGTATGTTTTTTCTCTTTTTAGAGTGCTTTTTCATCTTGCAAAGGAATTGCAGATGTTCATTCGAGTTCAGGCTCAGGATTGCCTAATGTGAAGTAATTTACGTCACATTTTGTTAGATTTTTCTCTCCAGTCAAACTAAAAAAAAGGCAGTCAGGCTTGTGTACTAGGCAGTAAAACATCCTGTCACTGTATGGTGTTATTCTTTGTATACACTTAACATGCAGGTGTATTAGATATGTGACCTTTCCTGTTAAAAGCATTCCCTCCTAGTGAATTAGATAATTATTGAGCTGCTTGGTGGGTTTCAAGGTAATGATGTAAGTATGTTCTACTAAAACCTGAAAAGCAGATTGCAGCTGTGTGCCCACTTGAGACCAAATCATCTCATCAGGTATGATGCATTCAGATTCCACAGGTAAGCAGCAGCCTCACATCACTCACTTCCTGTCATCTCTGCATCTCTGGCCCATCCACCCCCAGCCCTGCTGTCTAGCATGGTAAAACATATCACTGCCTGGAGCACACTCCCACACTTTAGACAAAAACACCTCATCAGATATCATGTATGGTAATCCAGATTCCATAGTTAAACATCTTCACACATGTTCAGCAACCAAGAAAAAGCTTTAGGATTCAGACAAAAAGCACCATTTACATACTTTAATGTTCTATAATCAAATTTCACCCACATTCAATGTACAAAATCTATCCAATTCTGTCATTGCCACCACGAGCACCACCCACACCTCTCCAATCACTCTCTTGTTTCTGAGAAGTAGAAGTCAGGTAACCAGTCAGCATTAGGTGCACTACAGCATTCTTAATTCAAATTGGATTTTTGTTAAAACTGACATATTGCAATGAAGCCTGAACTTGACAGAGGCTGGTGTTTCTCAGCTCTTTAATGGTATTGTTTCATTATATTTAACACACACACATTTTTGTATGCCAGTCATTGTGAAGACAGTAATTGACATAATGCATTCCCTAGCCCCCTACTGTTGCATAGGCCATGTGAATCTACTCTGTATCAATTTCTATTCAATTTATCACATGTACTGCCTTACTCTAACCCTTACCATCACAACTAACTGCCTCACCCTAAGCTTTACCCTAACCTTAACCATCTTAACTACATCACAACTACTACAACCATCTATGCTGGTCCTTACAATGATAGCCACACACTCACAGCAGTCTGCTAACTTCTGCTTTGGCAGATTAAGAACTGAACTGGTATTTATTATTATACATTATAATATTGTAATATTCCACAGATATGACCGTATTACCTGGGATTAATAATAGGCTTAATAATAGGCTTAATAATAATAATAATAATAATAATAATAATAATAGGATTCCTCTCTGGAAACGGGAGTTAACTGTGCTTAAATAATTAAAATGTGCCCTCCATATTATGATGACTTATATTGTGTCTTAATCAAATACTATGTGTAGACCAAATCCTGGAGTGGATATTAGCTTTTACTGTCAGAGAACCAAATTTGAATATGTTTATTTCAGTTTTCACACCTGTGCTATGGTAACATCTGTTCTTTAAAGTAAAAAAAAAGAAAAAAGACAGGCCTGCTCTCTTGTAGACAACCCCCCTGCTTCCATACTTTCTGCTTTGTTGACTGCTTAACCAAACAGCTGACATGAAATCAAGTAGTGTATTCTTGTCAAAGCACTGTTGCTAAATTGCCTCGCTGAGCCTGGGAAACATAAAAAGTGAGACCTGTTCAAGTTGTTAACACATTCTAAAGATTAGCAGAGAACCAGCATTTAAGAGAACATGGGTTAAAATGGCATCAGTCTTGTACAGAGTCATGTTTTCAGAGGGTCACATATGAATATTCAGTATAAATAATGAATGAATGAACATACAAGACTTTTATTAATGTTAATAATTAGGTCTGCCAGCCTGCATTGCGTGAATGAGGCTGTTCAATGCAGTTGAGCACTGAGAGGATTTCATAAAGCCAGAACAAAGGCCAAACAAGGAGCTCTTGTCTGAATGAAAAATGGGATTGCTTTGTGTTTGTCCCTAGGCTTGTGTACCAATAACTTCAAAACGTAAGATACGGTAAATATAGCTGCTCCTAAAGCGGCCTTTTTTGAGTAACCAATGAGGGAAAACCACAATAAAACACAGGAGCAAACATGCCGTGAGATGTTTTATTCATTCATTAAAGCCATGAGCAGCTTTGTATCGAGACAACATCAAAGATGAATTCAAACGTATGAAACAGAATCTGAACAAGTTGCATTCTGTGGTAGCTTGGTAGATTGCACAAACGTTGTATCTGCCCATCAACTTCTTTTATTGGAGTCTGTGCTGTGAATGATGGTTTTCTTTCTATCTTCTCTCAAAACCGTCAGTCACCCCTGGCAAAACTGCAGGCGTGAGCTTCAGTAGCCATGAACAGAGCCCTGCTGGAAGCACACCCTACTGCGGCTGCAAACATTACACCAGGTTTCTCACCCCCATCTTTACTGCTGCATGCTGCTATCACTTTGATTTTTTACATTAACAGCGCTTGTTTCCTGAATAAGAAACACTTCGCTCATGCATGAATAAAAACAAAACATTTATTGCACATGATGTATATCCTCTCAGTTGAACAATCACCGTGCTGCTCCTGCAGAGGCTGATTAAAGAAAAAACTCTAAAATTTACCATCATGTTCTTGAGGTTCATTTCACAAACAAAACCACCTGAAACTTCCTGACAACAGACACCGCCTGCATGTCTGTTTATGCACCCCAGAGGTCACCTTCAATTGAGTCACATTGCTTTATGGCAAGTGACAGAAGGTTATAGGTCAAACCTGACGTAGCTCATCAGAAAACCTGAGCTTAGGGACTATACTGTAAAGGTGGCATTGAACAGCAACCTTTGATGTTATGTTAATAATGTAACGCCAATAAATAATTTATTTGTCAAGCCTGACGATATTTTTCTTAGTGCATGCCACGTATACAATTTCTAAAATCATTGGGAACAGCTGTGTACTACAAAACAGCATGCTGTTGCACGTGTACAGGGACAAATTGAGTCACAATGACACAGCATCATTGATTCTCTGTCTTTTGTAATGGCATTAATAGATGGATATCAGACAAGTATACTGATGCCATACCGCACATGTACATATAGATAACCCCACCGACCTTAATAAAACATTCACACAAAAACGCTCATGCTTTTCTTCTGGGAGTGTATAATGTACATGTATATAAAGTGCAGATCATTTATAATGCACAACTCTATGCGTACAGTAGAATTCCTTAGGTTCATGTAAATCAGTTACTGGTGTGTTTATGTTTCAAAGTCTCCCTGCTCTCCATCTGTATCATCGACATTAACATTATGCTTCACGCACTTTTTGGCTTTTAGCGTCAGGTAAAAGAAGAAAGCTTTAGGGGATGTAGGTTAATTTAGTTTCCATACGAAATGTGAGCGCCTCAGTCTTTAACATTTAATCCAAAGGGAGGTATTTTTCAAGAAGCCAAAAGGGTGTGTGAAGGGTAATAAATCCACCGCTCGACTCTCCAGAGCCTTGCACAGGTTTCAACACATGCTAAAAACCGGAGCCCTGGGCTATATTGTGAGCAAAATAGCAGGTATCGTGCTCACCTGAATAATGCACAAGGTTAAAAGGTCATGATGGAATTTCCATTTCTATAAAATTTAAGAGAGAGGCAAGGTGCAGAAGAGGTCCAACGCAATTACTTTCATTCATAATACTTCTGAACCATGCTAATTACTTGATGTATTAATAACTGCCCTTGCTGCTGTGACTCAAGGCTTCCACTGCATTTCCATCTTTAAAATCCAACCTATTAAAGATGTGATGAATTACTTGAGTTGTTTTTCCACCTGGGCAGACCATCTCAGTAGGAGTCATGGTATTTAAGACGGAAAAGTTAAGAACTGATAACAGCTCTTTCAGGCCGGCGGTGGCAAAGGCATTTCATCCACCGAACATAATGGTTGTTTTGTGTTCTTATATAAGCACATCTCCAGGAATAGATTTGAGAAAAGACTCTGGGGTCATGGACAAGAGACTAATGTTTATTCTCATCTTTAAAAATATTTGAATTAACTTATTATAAAAAAAATTTAAAAAAAAAGTTACATTTCTTTAAGTGAGTATTATTATTAGAAATAGCATTTAAATGTACCATTTCATTATGAATCTTTTATAACAGAGCTTTTAGTCAGAGGTGTATTACAATCCTTGCAATCCCAGAATGAATTAGAGACAGAGGCTTTAACTACATGCAGTAAAAAAAAAAACACACAGGATTATGCTTCAGGTGAGTAATATCCCTTTACTACAGTGGGTGCTTCGGGTGCATATCAATACTGTTTTCTACCTGAGGATAGTACCTGAGTGTGATTCTCTGTATGCCGTTCAAAGAGTGGGGCAACCAAGGACACGGAAAACATGACACAAGGGAATTGTTTTACATGTTCTTGCAAGCTTTGAATGATAGGTTGTGTAATAGGAGCAACATAAATATCTGGTAAAAAAAAAAAGAAGAGATTTCCACTTTTCAGATCCTCTCGACAGTCCCTCTTTGTTGTTATTATGTAAGATGCGTTGACAGGAAAGGTCTATGGACAGGATCAATCATTTTAATGACGCCTTCGGATTCACCGCTTTCAATACACACCGCGTAAAATGTGGTGCACATACTGTATGAACATACAGCAGGAAATTACTGCGTTTTCTTACAACAGATATGAAAATCTCAGGGATGCGCTGCGGATGAAACATATTATCTGAACGATCTTCATCCTTAACACCTTTTCTCACTAAGCCTCCGCTGCTTCCTCAAGTGCTTTTCAGCACACAGAGACGCAAATCAGACGTTTTCTGAAGTTTATTATGTTATTAGGGCACACAGACTGACCTTGATGTTTCCTTGGAACATTTAACCAACCCCAAGGTGGCTATTATTGTGATGAATATTGGGCACGGCTGACAGCACCATGGCTTATTTATTTACCCAGCAAGAGGTAGCTCACTACCTCGCCATGACCTCACGCTGTGTCTTCCTTCCTCATTTGTCAACTTACACCTCCTCTGGTGGCCATGCAGCTCCAACAAAGTGAGGGGTGTGAATGCAATATGCAATTGAGCAAGGTAGCCGAAATTTAAACAAACAAACAAACAAACAAACAAAGGGAGACAGCTGATGCAGCAAATTACTCTCACACCCCTTAATCTTGTTCAGTTTTTCATGGCTGCCTGTGGTGTTGAAAGATTTAGGTCCTCATGTCTGGATTTCCCTGCATGAAAAACAACTTAAAAATAGCAAACTGCTAAGACACAAGCTTTCCCCATGGGAGTCTTGGTGTGCACAATTAAGGTGTAATGCAATCCTGCATCTTGTTTATGTTCATCATATCACTGTATAAACTGACTTTGGAAACCATTTTTCTACTCTAGTGAAGTTAGAGATCAAAGAGATAGGATATATATGTAAAAGCTGTAAAATGATCTCTATGATAACCACAATCCATACAAAGAGAAGCAGAAGCTTATGTTTCACATGTTTATGTTTGTCCTCTGAGATGCCCCCGAGACTTAGACCTTCAATACTGTAGGAAAAGTGTCAGTATTTGACTCTTCAAATAACATCTTCTTCTGAAGATGTGCTACTTTTTAGTTTTTATGTTTTTAGTCTTTTGACTAACATTCTCTCATTATGCAGAGTAACCATTTGTTTATTTTCTTTCAAGCTTTAAAGATATTAACTTTTCTGACTTTTCTACAGTACATTTTTATTTAAAAGAGTTCTAAAAATGTATGAATGTTTCTTGTTTTTTGTTGTATTAACCCTCTTAAGCAAACTCACAAATAAAAAATATGAATTGATATGTATGTACCGTATATACATGTCTGTATGTATATGGATTTGCCTATAAACTGTGCAAAAGGTGACATTATTGCTTATTACTTTTATTATGATTATTATTGGAAATACAGTATTGCTCTTCCCCCCCTTTTGTGCTACATACTGTCAGTATTTACTTGAGTACTACTCAGTTTCTTTTTACCTTCCTTTTGTTCTTTTTTGTCTCTCTATACCAGTAGGACAAAATACTTTTTAATTCATGTCATCATACAGTATGTAGCAACAAATTGCAAATGTGTACATGTAACTGTGATGAGATGACAGAAATGGACCTTGTATATAGTTAGTAACAACACTTTGCTAACATCAGCAAACTAACTTGCATCATTTTCCAAGCAAACTGGGGAAAATGATGCAAACAACAAGAAAAATAATCATCTTACTCATGCTGTGGTTTAACTTACTTTAAAAGTCTGTCCAAGCAGACTGGTAGTAGTGCTTCCTTAAGCAAAGCATGTAAATTTGCTATTTAAAAATCTGTATCAAAATACACTAACTACACATCAATGATATATATGGGTCCAGGGATGGCTTTAAAACTATCTAAAAATGGCATTTCCTTGCGATGCTGGTGTGTCATATATTGCAGTACCAGTAGTTGATGATTTGGGAATGAGATCAAGTTGGTCTTAAAGCTCTGAGACATATAGACAACTTATAGAGCTTCAGCCATTTCTTTTAACTTTTACTTCAAAGTTATTTCAGACGTGCCCTTTATTTCACATACATCTCTTAAACTGAACTCCTTTGCTGCTCCCTGCACAGTTGATTTTGGCCACTGACCTCTGAAACTTGTGGAGCTTTTTCATCACACACAAAAGAAACCAATTCTGCACACTGAAGATAACCCAAAATCTTAATGCTGGATGGAAATGTTGAAGTTGGAGTGTGCATTCACATAAAAGAAAGATCTGACGGATGCCATAAGCTGGGCTCTAGGGCCTGAATAGAGACCCTGAAGACATGCTGGGAATATTAGAGAATGATTGATACACACAACTGGGGAACAGAGCAGTGCAAAGGAATGTTGAGGAGTTTTTATCTTACTCAGTTCCTTTGAAATATGGTTTACAATCCTCTGCTCATCCCCCATTCCTCTAAGAACCTATAGATTATAACACAGACCTGCCAAATGTCTCCCCTAATTCTCATGAAAAGCTACATGATATCCACACAATTCCACTACTACTCTGAACCTTGTCTCCAAAATGAGACAGACATGCTGTCTCTTTCATACGCATCTACGTGTCTCTGTCTAATTAAATCAGTAGCTATATCATGTATAGAAGCTTTAGCATTTAGAGAGAGACATCCCCATAGTGCCATTACTTTCCCTTGTGCCGCTTTCTGCTAAATAGCTTTTTAAAACAATATGGTGCCTGTATGAAAATTAAATGATTGAAAATATGTCATGAATACTGCAAAGGCCGAGCTGGCAGCTGTGGGGAGTCGCAGATGGATTCAAAAAGGGGGGATTTTATTAATAAAACAGACAAAAACTATTATCAACACATAGTATTTTGTCTGTCAGCTTATAACTAAATAATTAACCAAAACAATATTCTGCCTATGATTTGATGGGGTCCTGATACTGTTTTCTGTAATAAACAGCATTGCTTAAGAAAATGCATCTTCTGCTTAAGCTTCAAGAGACGTTGTGAAGAGATGAGAGTGTTGCTTTAGCTCGACATAATAGCTGCTAAACGCTCCACTCTGTTTGCAAGCCACTGTATTCTCTAATTGTGTCTGTTTATTATTTGGTATTAGAAAGATGCTAAAAGGGAATGCAGAAGTGAATGATAATTCTCTGTTGCTTCAACACCACAAACAACCACTTACATACAAAGCTAGCAATTTGACACAGTAGTGAAGCAGCAATAGAAATATTTACCTCAATAAGAGATTAAGTTAAAATACTTTGCAATGAATCAATAATGTTACTGATGAACATGGTAAAGCATTAATAACAGATTTGTGCCAGGCCTGGCAGGCTGTTTAACTGACCTTTGTAACCTTGAGTTGATCTCCTCTCACTGAGGTACTCATTCATGATCAATAAGCAATCAGGGAACTCGTCTCCGCATGCTTTGGCCACTGAAAGTGTTTACGAAGCAAGCAATCAGTTTTGCAAATCACGGTTTTATTTGCTGTCATATAACCTTACCCTTACCCATCCCAAGCTATCAAGCTGCTGGTGTAATATGCATTCGCTAATGCAGTAATTGACCTTACAACACACAAGCGTTTTCACTAGGGTGAGGCTGGTTCACTGTAACAATGCTACACTTACAACAGACCTTTTATGAACACATCTCCTCCGCGACAGCAGCAGAATCTCAGAGGACACTGTGCGACAAAGACCTGTCAGGCAATCTTGTAATGATGAACCCCTATTGTAGATATTGTAATATTTGGTATTCGCATAAAGATTCGGCAGCAGATGACATTCTCCTCTAATCTTGCTGCTGCGGTGTAGGATTCGTGGTTTGCTAAATCAAAAAGTGTCTGAGCTGAAACCAGGCTCAAAATGTCATGTTCCTGGAATGGAGACCTAATAACGGGATTCACTGTTCTAGTCTTTTCTATAAATAGTTTTATGAGTTCCAAAAACTTCTACGCATTAGTTTCAAGTTTCAAGCTTCCTTTATTTAACCAGGTAAGATCTCACTGAGATTTCATTGATGTCATTTTTTTAACAGAGATCTGACCAAAACATCACTGTCACAAAGCAATATGACTCGAAGTCACACAATCACCTTAAGTAAGTGATATCAGGTACAATGTTTATGGTTCAGTAATATAAAGTGCTCCAGTGGACAATTAAAAACAGTCTCCAATAGACTTAGAGATAGATAGACTTATATAGACTTTTCTTTTCTTAGAAGTTCCTTAGAAGCTCAGATTTTCAAATTCACCTGGAGTTTCTTTCTCCTTCAATTTAAAGTCCTGAAATTCAAGTGGCATGTTCTTGGAAACACTGAACACACAATTTAAGTCCAAGTCAGATTGTTTGGTTTAAAATATATCCTTTAACTTGGCTGATTTAGTTTTAATAGTGTCTTTGCATTGGAACAACAACAGATGTTAGTATAAACTCAAAATGCTATGTATTTGTTGTGTGGATTAGAAGAAACCTTATTGTAATGTCATAGTGGCAAAATATAAAGTAAACAATGCAGATTTTACTGGACCTCAAATGTCTTGTAATAATATCTCTGGCTGATATAAAACATGAACGCTAAATACTGTTACAGCAACGTCAAGGAGTCCACAGACAAACCAGCCAACTCAGACCGAACCTATTTAAATATTAACAAGACAAAGAACAGACAGCTTTTTACTGAGTCTGCCAATTGATTCTTCTTTATAAGTTCAAACTGCAAGGCAACAGAGACTATTGCTTCCATCTCTCAGAGCATCTAAAAGCTGGAGGTTCATATAAACACTACATGTCTGGCAGATTAATTACTTTTTTTAAACTTTTTTTTAAAATTTGCCTTACGATTAAGAAGCAGAATAATAACTGGGAAGTAAAATGGACTCTATGGACAAATAAATAAATGTGTGGATAGGTGTAATGCTGATTTAACTGATTTCTGTCTGATAAACATAGTGCATGGACAAAGCATGCAAACAACACCACACTGATCACTAAACAACAGTAATGGCTTGGCCATTTCGGTAACAGTTGTTTTTAAATGGTTTGTGCTTAATTTAGATTAATACATTTCAGGAACGGACTATGTAGTTTTTAAGACGTTGATGTTACTTTAATAAATCGTCCATCACGGCTGTTTTGAACACTAGATAAAGAGGCATGTCCCACCAATTCAAAATGTGTCAACATTTAGCAACAAATTGAAGGCTGTTGCTCCGTTTTTTATTGTATTTTATTTTACTTTTTTGCAATATATTTTCTCCATTGGTTTGACCCCCTTCTTACTTTTGATAACAGTTCAGTGTGACTTGCCCCATTTATCAGAAACTCTTTACCAAGCTGCAGAAACTCAATAAATTATTCTGTCAGATTGCAGCATTAGAATTGCAGCTTTTTTGTCTCTCCCCTCCTGATTTCTACTTTCACCGCAGAGGTTTCACTCTCACCACTCATTCTCTTACCCTCTCTTACTTACCCTCACATTCACTCGTTCTCCTGCTTCACACAAACTGCTATTTCTCATGATAGGTAGCAGGTAATATCCAAAGGTACGTAAACATAGGCTGATAGTTTGTGTGGCCGATAGAGAAGGCACGACTGCTCCAAGTAGAGGCAGTCACGATGCCTGGTGTCATTTCGAATCGAGCCGGTGTGGCAACTTATTGGCAAACACATTACTTTAAGTTTCTTTTTCTCAATCAATTCACTGGAAAGCTAAAAACCAATCTGGAGCACGGCAGCTCCCACAAGGCCTGATTGATGGGTATGAGTGGGAATGTGCATATCCAAGCAAGGTTTGGTTTATGTGTCCTCAAATTCCATTGGGTGGAAAATGTGGATTGAGTGAGGCCGTCATGGATTTGGCATCACTAACTTTGGGGCAGATTGCGGAGAGTGGATTGATGCTCAGTGGAGGGCATGTGACAGTTCATCTGAGGGAAGAATGAGAGTGAGAAGCGAAAACAAACAGGCAGATCTATATAGAGATTGACAGCGCCATGAGGCTGACAGCATGAGTACACAGGAAAGTAGAAATGGAAAATAAAGTAACCCAGACAGAATAATTGGAAACTAGCACAGCTGCTAAATTTGTAATTAATTTCACTAATAAATATTTTCAGATGTACTGAATAGCTGTCAGCTAAAACGGATATTACCGCTACACTTGAACTTCCCTGTTCACCGTCACCTTCCGCCATTTTGCAGGAGTGCAGTTTGTGCCCGTACTTCTCAGTCCAAATGAACTCATAATGAGGTCAGAGCTTAGTTACATTGCTTTAGTTATCGTTGGCGACGCAAAAGGAATATGAAGGTGCTCTTTAGAAAGACTGCAGGCATAAATAAAAGTCATGGTCAGTCAAAAATCAATCCTGCAATTAAACCACAGAGTGTAAACAGTGAGGATTTTTATTGCTTCATTTTCTTATTTGTTTGTGTTCCGGCGGCCAGTATCGACATAGATAACTAGTGAAAAATATCTATGGCAAGAGTCTAGTTACAAAACAACAGCGATGCATTAGGGAATTATTTGTATTTTAGGCAGTAACAGTTGTTATTGGACAAAACATTATGGTAATACAAGACTGAAACAGCAGTAATGAAAAGCACAAGTTAATTGTTTATTGAGAAAATATTAGTTATGTGATTGTATATCTCTTTGTTTGTTTGCTGCTCTCGACGTCTTGCAGATTACCTGTGTTGACTGGGACCAGCACTTGTGTTGGTACATCAGTAGCTGGGCTTACAGCTGGCCCATTTTTTTTTTTTTTTTTTTGCAGTGTAGCGACAGTGCCAATGGTACCGCTACAGTGCTCACTGTAGCCAGTGAAGTCCTGCCAAGTATCATGGGTGGCTGGCAGACAGGCAGATGTGGGGACAAAGAAAAAAGAACAAGTCTGCTCGTGCTAACTACTGTATCTATCCAAGCGGTGTAGGTATAATAGAGGAGCAGAGTATGGTTTGCTGAGCCACTTATAGAAGACAAATGGAGCTGGACAGGAACATGATTTTATGTGCTAATGATTTAAAACCTTTAGAAAAGGGAATAAAAGAGCTTCGGGCTCAGCGGAACCCAGACAGGTACCTTAATTAAGATGTTAAATGTTAAACTCACATTGAATTTCACCACATCGAATTCCTGAAGGATGTATCCAAACACACCCATTGTTTTTAAAGTTAATGTTTAATGATCAAAGCTTGAAAAAAAAAAACTTCCGTTCCAGCTTTTAGAGAACTTGTCGGTGGGTTGCAGTGATATGTTATTAACTAGATTTCGCTAGTTGCATCAAGGTGCTGGTATATAGATATTTATTTACTTTTTGCTGATAGCTTCATTTCTGAGTTAGCTTTTTACATTTTCTGTTACATGTTTTACATCTGTCTTTAATTCTTCATATCTTGTTGGTAATGAGTACTCTGACACATTGTGACCCTGACAAATACCTGCTGAGTTGGAAACTATAAAACAAAATGTAGTCTCATTTTCTTGTTATACTGTATATTTTAGACTGTAATTCGGTATTTTAATCATACAAAGCTCAGTTCAAAAACATTTAATATACTTTAGACATTTTATTTTATGTTGCTAAAGGAACAACTTGTGTTGTTTTTTATCCTCAAGTAATAAGCTTATACTACATTTTATGTTATTTGTTTAATTAAAGCATGCAGCAGTAACTTCCTGACACCTTGTCATCACAGGGAGTTACTGGCACATATGCCCCGCGTTGCAATTCAGTGTGTATTTTTAATACTTGTTTTGCACTAATTGGACAAACAACATATACTGTATTAATTATTTAGCTTTGGTGATGCTGGTAGGTGGATTTCTTTGCTTCGTACATAACAAACTGTAGCTGTAACTTCATACGTACAGTGTGTAACCTGTGACATTAGAGTCTTATCATCTATCGCTCATCAAAACAGCAAATACATTTATTCCACAAAATGTTACAGCGTTACTTTAAATTAACATGTTTTTTGGAGAAAAACATCAAGATACATAAAAAGTGATAGAAGGGTCCCTTGTACCAGAGTTAATGGGCCTTTTTAGATACAAAGAGAGTTGCTCTGCACTGATTACTTTGTTGAAACAACACAAGCTAAAGCACCACATCACTATGTATTATTTTGTTTATTCCCCAGCTCCAGGTCAGCAACACAGCAGTATCTGTCAAAGCTAAGATATGTTTACACATATCGCCTACCTCCATCAAACTACCTGACTTTTAAAACATGCCTGATATACCTACTCGAATGTGAATCTCTTGATGCAGCTCCGCTCCTGATGTCTCTTTACAAACATAAAGTTGTGTCACATAACTCAAGGAATACAGACGCATACAAGTAACTGTTCCTCCATTTTGCCTTCCATGCCTGGCTGGATGTCTCGCTTCTACTGACAGTGACACGGTGCAAACCACTGGAAATAATGGATTTCAGAGCACAGTGGTGCTGTTGTTGCATTATTTCAGTAAAACGTCCTTTTATCTCAGAGGCCCAAATGATCTGTTCTGTGTTATTTCTTATAATTTCATTGTATAGTAGGACAAAAAAGATACTACCTTATAGTATAATAAATACTTTTGATAAATGTTATTAAGGGCATATAGTTGAGGGTGGTGGTGATGGTGGTGGTGAGGGGTGACTACACTAATAAGTAGGCTGTCCTCAGGGATCACTCTGAAGAGGCAAATGATCCTCAGAAAGAAAAGGAGGTTGGAGGGGTTTGGCCGAGGAAAAGACAACATAACCCCAACAATATGTTTAATATAGACAGAAAACCTTTTTTTTCATGCCTGCACGAAAACCCAAATAATGAAATTATAGTTTAAACAAGGGGCAGGGAGAGTTACAAAGACTGAGGGAGCTAGCAAAATAGAAAGACAAAGAAGAAGTGTGGAGTTAAAATTCATGTACTGCATCCTAAATAAGAAGTGAGAGCATGAGTACTGAATAATGAAACAAAGATTAGATATTAGGTATGCCAGGTAGGACTTTGGTGGAGAGCTCTTGGAAATATTTAAAAAGGTTAGTGTATGAATAAACATAGCTTATCAAGGTCCTTTTACACAGGCAAAGGAAGGAGATCCTAATGAATAATAAAGAGCTGATGTGACAAGAGCGCCAGCCTTGCACGGCGCAGCTACTCCTCCTGTAACGTAGTAATGGAATGTTTCCTACAGGACTTTTTAACACAAAGGACAAAGGCATAATCATTAAAATGGGGGAGCAGGGAGGAGTCAATATTGCAAAGAGCTGTTGTTATTCATTGTGCAGGCTACAGATGGACTGTATATTAGGAGCATGGTGTTCCCATTAAATATTCCACTGACACATGCTCAGACAGCCCTATTCAACTGCTCCCCAGGTCTCTGTTACAGTTCTGTCACATGCATGTAGGACACCGAAACAGTGAGAAGAACAGAGAGGGATATAAAGGAGTCTCAGCTGACACTGGGAAGTGGTTCTTGCATAATTTTTTTATGAGCCATAGTGCTTTTAATGAAACATTGTGACATGCATGTTAATTGTTCACTGTTGCACTGCACAATAACAGAAAAGTAATTTACTCAGTGACAATTAACCTGGGTTCTGTGGTGCAGTGCACTTTAGCGACTTACACTTCACAGTCTTCGACTATTAGTAGTTGTATTTAAAATTTTAGCATCACTTTTATTTCATATTTAAATGCAGTGTTTTGCTTCTTTCTTTTTTTTTGATGAGACACAGTTTTACCTCCATTTGTGAAGCCACACTAACTGGTTTCCCTAATACTAGGTTTTAAGAAAACTAGAAACTATTTGGAAAATGCTCTGAACTCTCCTCAACTATACTGCTCTTATAGCAAATGTGGAAAAATATGGGCATTAACCATAAGCCTGCAATAATAGAGAACATGTCTACAAGAGTTTTCTACCTTATCTGCACTTATCAGTTGTTTTTTTTTTTTTTTTCGATCTGGTTGAATTTGGCTCAGGACTCATGGCTTGAACACTTTCAGAAAATGCTAAACGTACCATCAAAGCTGTTGACATTATGCAGCCTGCCTCTTGACAGCCAGCAAAGTGCCACAGCTAAAGCCATCTGAAGCAATAGAGGATGCCTGGTTTAAAGTCATCTGTCGGGTCTGTGCAGTCTATGAATCACTTGAGGCCTGGAGGGCAATCTTTTTCTACGTGTGGTTGTTTCCCTCACAACACTGAGAGGTGCCCTTGATGATGTTTGATGCTCGTACAGCATTTCCTCAGCCTCTCACCTCGTTGGAGCGTTCACCTTGCAACACAGAGACGAGGGTGTAGTCGGTAAAACTGTGTTATCGAAAACCCAAAAGGATCTCCTTACACATACCGTAGGGATGGATGGATTTCATGATACTGGAGAGTTACGAGAGTATTTCTTTATTTAAACTTCTGATATAGATTCAAATGAATTTCAAAACGTTCTCTACACTTCAGTTAAATTTACACTGTACTCAGTGAAATACAGTGTAAGGCAGGAGAGAGAGTGTCTCGGTGCTGCTGTGAGCCTCCAACACTCTCTGCCATGAATCTCATTCTCTCCTGCATCCACTTGGATTTCATGCAAATTTTTGTTATTCCACATCAAGAAAGGTGCGTTGTCTAAGCGACTGGGTCAGGTAGGGGGAATCACATTAACTGACTCAGATCTGCCACAGTAGCTTATATAACTCTCGCTGTCACAATTTATCAATTTACAACGGCTCAAATTTGATTGGAGCCAGAATATTTTTTCAGACTGTGCCACTGCTTGTATTCACTCTTTAAAAGAGCGTCCTGTTTTTTCCATTCGAGTGTTTAAATATTAGGTAACTAATAAAGCTGGCTGCTTCAAGAGACAACAGATTAAAGTTATTGTTTGTACAAGTGCTGTAAAAAGTATCACTAAAAAGGCTTTGATAACAGGATGCACCCTTCCATGTCTGATGTTCAACTGCATATCAACACGTGGTGTTTTTTATTTCACAAAAAGGAGCAAAAGGAGCTGCACCGCACTGTTTACTTCACAAGAAACACATGAAACAGCTCTATTCCATTTCAAATAAAAGCTAATCTCATGGCGGCAGCTTAAAATGTCTGAATGATATTACAGCTACTGTTTGATTAATGATGCATTAGGAACTATTCTGGCCACTTGAGGTCAGCAGAAACAACATGTAAACAAAACAGATACATTTTTAATCCTTTTTAAAGATGCTTGGGTGCAAACGTTTGCTTATTTACACGTGTAGAAATTGAGAACAATACAAGTAGATTACGGCCACCTGAAGGATTGAATTTAGGTCAATCCACTTTGCGTTGAGCTCTCTTTGGATCTCCAACTTCTGGCTTGGTAGTTGTCTGGAAGTTAGTTAATAACTTTGTCTTTGGACAAAAGGTTGATAAAAGCGGTGAGAGCGGCTGAAAACACAAGAACACAGCAGAGCATTCAAACCGTGAGCTGGGAGATTGTGACACTCTGTAGAGCTGATGAAATCCCATCACAGTTTAGTTAGTATCTGTGGATTCATCACTATATGTGACCTTTCAGAAAAACAGTATTGGTCATAGCAGCTTTTAAAAGAGAAATACCCTACATATGTATCAATGGGTTTTCTTTGTAAAAATCTGACTGTAGCTGCAGCTACTGCTGTTAGCCTGCAACAAGAAGATGAAGCACAAGAAGATGATAAATTTAAGAGACGAACACTGTAAAAATAAAATAATAAGTACACTCAACATTTTAAGGCAGCAAACATTAGCAAATGTTTGAATTAGGTCATTTTACGGCAGAGCTAAGTTTTGTGCTTGGATTTTGGATACATGCTTAACTGAATTAAAAACATTTTCACTGAACGTTAGCACAATAACTTTTTAAATACTTTATTTCATCTTTTTTATTTTAAATATGAAGACTTTTTAGTGATTGACCAAAAAAATCCAGGATATTGATGTTGATTTCATCAATAGCATCTCATGTATAAATGTGCAGTGAGAAGAGAAGATCACATTTACTCTAAAAACCATTCAACCACAAGAAAAATGGCTAAATAATATTCAAATCAAAATCAGTTTTATTGTTTGAACTGTAGATGTTGAAGATAACATACTGTAAGTCGCTAACACAGGAACTACTGAGTGATTTGTTAAACATCTGGAGGAAGTGGGGAAGTCAGCGAACTGAATTTGAGCTGGGTTCTTGTGCAGCAGGTGTGTCTTTTCAATAGTGTCTTTTTAATTGTACTCCTGTGTGTGAGCAGGTGAGGGGGAGGCTAGCGTATGTGTTTGAGAGTGTGCGAATACATTATACTTTGATGAAGTGTGGGTGTGTGTGCATATGTTTATGTGTTTTGAATTGTCAGTGCAGATTTACAGAAAGTTGTGATGTGATATGTGGAAAGCTCATTTTTATGCTCAGCACAGAATGAAATGTGCTTGATGTCGCACACAGTTTATGTCTTATGCCAAGATGAAAATGCCCTTCTGTAGGAATGAGGATGAATACTATTTCACTGGTGACCTTGCAGGAAATTTTCAATAGATGCTACTGTGGCATGAATTTGAAAGATAGCCAACTTTTGAAATGTGTGTTTTACTGTTGGAAGTTTACTCTGTTTATCCCTTGAACAAATCAAAAAAAAGGCTAAACTAAAGAATTGAAGATTGCAGAACATGCTATGGGACAGGAAATAAATACAAAAACAAATGTGCACACCGAGACATAGATCCTCTCTCAAAATAAAGTTTATTGTCTGGCAGAGATAATCACAACAAATCGACACCTCAAGAATTTTTCTTACGTTCATTACTGGTTATGTTTACCTATACGGGATAGTTATGGCTATACTTCAGCTAAATGCACCCCGGGGAGCTTTGGGCCACTAGTGGCACTGTTTTGTTTGTATCTAATGGCAGATGCTAACACAGGACTGTGTGGGAGATGGGAAATATGTCTTTAGTATCCCACTGCACTGACAATCATGGTGATTTGATAATGCACCAGGAAATTTCTTTCTTCTGTTTGACTGAGCAGTAATAATAAGTTACAATCATACGTAACTCAAGACCACATTTTCAGATTTAAAGATTATTAAGTAAATCCATAAAATCAGCTTTGACAGATGTAAACACAATTTAAACATATAAAACTGGAGCATGCAGGGGCTAAGGGGAGTTTTCAAGCTTCTCAGCATCTCACATGGATCTTTAAGTCTCTAGAGTAGAGTCAAGTTAGCTTGCCTCTTGGCTATAGGTGTGAGGGTTAGTATGAATGGTTTTACCTTTTTGTAGCCTACGTCTGTATGCATGGCAGTCCTGTGACACACTGGAAACCTGTCCAGGACAGGACAGGACTCTTGTCCAAAATAGGCTCCAGCACCCCTGTATTATATCACTTAGCTGACCCGTTTGTTGTCCACATTACTCTGTTGACCGTGTAATGGCACAAAATTAAATTTCACAGCAGCTAAAATCGTCACAATTATGATTAACTCGAATAACCTCGCAACAAATGGATCTCAAATCTCAATCTTAAAAAGTAGCTGAGGAATCAAGGAAGAATTCATCAAAGCAAATGCACAGAATTAAGGTTGAATGCTGTAATTACTTCATATTTAATTAATAACAGACTTATAGGATAAGTCATTTGATGTCATTATATCATCCGTGTACAGTAAATAAATTGCGCTGTATTTTTTATTTTCATTTTCAGCAACCTTTATGCTGGGCATATAGAAGGCAGTGAGGAGTGCTTGGATTTCTCAGAGAAATACAGACATAAAAACTGAAAGAAGGGCGGAGAGCATTACTTGGTCTTGTGCTTTTGGTTTGCTCTGGGAATTCAGCAGTCTGATTATTGTGTTTACTAATTTAACATTAGCGAGGTCAATTGTTTTGCTTTGTTCATGTCCCAGTAGGTCTGCCCCTCTGTTTGGCTAATACATTGACTTTGCAAAAAGATCTTTTGACTTGTAAAAATTACTGCAAATACTGTGTGTTTTTCTCACAGCAGATTCAGACTTGTCTTAATTTTCATTTAATTATAGTACAAAGTAGTTGAAATCAGGAAATGTGTTGTTTGAGAGTCTCCAGACAAAAATATATTGAAATTTAATGAATAAATAAAGGAAAAGAAAAATTGACATATTCGAATGGAAAAAAAAAGGTTGTTTCTAAATAACTAAGAAAGTGAGAATTTCAACAGGACATGCTGTGTGATAATGTGTCCTGTCATTTATGTGTCCTACAAAATAAGTAAGAGATAATTCTAGACACGCTTTGCTTAGCCTTTTAACCATTTCATAGAAGAGCAGCTTCATTATGGTGCATTTATTGACAACAGGGAAAACATAGAGATAGCTGTTCACCATTTCTATATCTATGTTTGCTACAACATTATGTGAAATTAAACAATTGTGAACTAGTGTTCAGACAAAGGCAGCACAATAAAGTGTTGATGTAGCACCGGTCTGGTTTCACTAACAGCAACATGGGTTAAATGACTTTTAGAGCCAGCAGGTCTATCAGGAGTGAGCTGTGGGAGCTGTGACCATATGGCGATGATAGGTCACACTAGACAGAGGTCCAGAGAGAACACCTGAGCAAACCTACGCTGCCAGGTAAAATTAAAACCACCCTGTCAAGATGCAAACAAAATTAACTGCCTGCTTTAATCCCAAGGGATGTTACCTTGCAGGTGCATATCTGTCTGTGCTTTGGCCTCTGGCCGTGGTCTGGCAGAGGAGCAAAGCATAAGGTAAATGAAGTGGAGAACATGGTCAGACGTGGTGGGTGGCAGGCACAGGCCAGAAGGGTGCCAGGCTGCCAGTTCCCTCCTTGGACAGACAAGGTTAAGGGGCAATGGAGACAGTGTCTGAGCTGGATGAAACAGTCCTAGACTTCAAATAGCATGAGGTCTTACATGGCTCATTAGGAAAGCTGCTGTAAGTCTTTTAGCCCTTCATTGTGTTAAACGAACGCGCACATTTTTGTTCCCATGGTGAGCTATGCTGCTCATCTTCAGGATGTGAAATGTTAGAAAAATGAAAGGGGTCCTGGAGCCGTGTTGATTCTCGTGTGTGGTATGGTATGTGTCATTTAGGTGGATTTGTTTAAATTATATTATCGTGTGTATTTTGTTCTAATTACTGTACACCCTCAATGCTCAAGCATTGCCAGTGTCTGCACTTGATAAAGTAGACAGTATTTTAATAGTGCCTAGGTATAGACCGTAATGAAAACACCTCTCCTACATAGGTGTTGTATGAAGATTAACACCATTTGTCAGTTATGAAAGCAAATTTGTATCAGACAGTCTCTGCCACCAAAACAGAACTGTTAAAAAAAAAAAACTAAATTATTTAATATATCAGAGAGAACTCAACATCTTACCACCAAATGGCAAATACAGACAAGCTGCACGCAGATGAAGAAGCTGAAACGAGCTAGCGTGGATGTGATGGACACATTAAAGGAATTGGCAAATTCTGATGACTGAGATCCAAATTAATATGACCCACATTTGTAGCTTTGTAGTGATGTAAGTACTTCAAAGTTGGAGTTCTTTTTCATGAATAGTTTACATTATATCACATCTCCTCGTCTTCTCTCTGTAAGTTAAATGTGATTTTTTTTTTTTTAGACAAGAGACAAATGGGAATTATGGCACATTTACACCAAGCAGGGGAAAAAAAACAAGAACAGTGACAGTTTGCATCTTTATTTCAGCTTGATTTGGCAAATGAGAACAGTAACAGCCACCATGCACTGTATAATCCTTCAAAAGTGACCTTTATCTTGGGTGAATATCAGGGATGGTACTGTACATTATAGCAAATATACAAACACATGCATTAACAGAGCTTTGATTTACTCGCGATTATTGGATGCCACACTGTTTGTCTGTAAACTAATCCATGTAACTTGTGTTTACAAGCCCTGGTTTGCTTGTAAATGGGCGATGTGAACCTAAACAGAGGAGGGAACAGTTTCATTATGTGTTTCCATTATGTGGATCGGAACAAAGAACATGAGCTGCAGGGGAATTTTACTCCAGCTCTGCTGTCTCGTTTAAAACAGAAAAAAGTTAGGAGGGAAATACAACACTGTTATTGAAGAAAAAGAAAAAACCCAACAATCTTTTCCTGATCTTAATCATAACCTAATTTAAGTGCTTTTGTTGCCTAAGCACAGTCTGGAGGTAATGGCTCTGCTCTCTCAGAACTGCCATCCTTAAACAGATGACCACACATCAATCGTTTTCTAAGTGTAACAGCTTGATGTCGACTTGCAAAAGCATGCGAGAGAAGTAAGTCTGTGGAAATATAAGGAACCAAATGATGTTTTAAGTGTCAGTTTGACAACTGGGCATATTGAATTGCTTTTCCTGTTTTACATGACTTTTGCATAACTATTACAAAGGCTTCCTGCCCAAACTTCCATTAGCACCATCTTCCCTGTGGAGAGTGTCGTCGGTGTGAGAAAATGGATTCTAATTTTTAGACATATTGGCATTTTCAAACTGCTGATTGCTGATTGCTGTCACACAGAGAGATTGTTTTATAATAACACATTCCTTGTGTATAACAGACCTGTGGATTCTGCATTTAAAGTATTTTTTAATGATTGCATGCAAAACCTGTGAGCGTTTTTTTGTGAGTGCTATAAATTATGCGAGGTGTAGGACAGATTCCCTGGAAATCATATTGTTCAGTGACAAATGGAAAATAACAATTATCTTAAGTAATGAAAAATATCAGGCTGTCTGGGCACTTCTTGCTATTAAACTGATTCTGTTACAAAACTGATAAGCCTCGTGAAGACATGCCATCAGTTGAGAGTTCAGCTAAATGTGCTTCTGCCAGTCTGAAAATCCGAGACCCAACACTTACAAAAAGCTCTGGTCAGTTTCTGAAAAATGGCATTAAATGCCAATAAATTAGTGATTAGCAGACCTGTAGGGACACATGATGGTTTTTTAGCCACGGCTCTAGGGTTTGGTGATGGCTAGTCTGCCTGCTAGACAGGTGATGCATCACTTTAGTTCAGTCCATGGTGCCCAGAGGATGAATCCTAATGCCATTAGCACTATATGGAAGTTTAATTGGCTTTTAGCCTTATTAAAACTATCTTTAAAATACGGTATTATTTCTTTATTATGTACCATTCTTCCTGATGGACATGCAGCCTTTAATATTGGCTTTGGTACTATTATGCCTTTTTAGGCACTGCTCACAATAACAGGTCTCCTTTAGCATCCCCCAAAGACTGTTTTTCTCTTGTTTTTTCTAAACCCATTCATATTTTCCTGTAAATGCAGCTCTTGTGGTTAATATTTTTTTAATTCCAAATTGAACCCTCATGTACACACATAAGATAAAGTAACAAAAACTATTTTCTAACATATTCGGACAGTGCAGAACTCAAATAACATCTGATAGATAGAAAGACAGACAGACAGACAGACAGACAGATAGATAGAATTTTTAATTTGTTGTTGGAAAGGCAGAACCTGATGTGTTTTCCACACTTAATTATTATACCAGCAGAGTATAATCATATTTGGAGTAATGCCCTGGGGACATTATAAATGTGTTCTTGGTACTGGAAAAGAGCTAATGCTGGTTAAAATATCAACATTTTGCAGCGTTTGAAATTAATTTGCTATTTAATAGAAAATCAACTGTCTGCTTCCTCTTGGGTATAATTTCCCATTTGTGAAAATTAAATGGAAATTTGGAACAAAGAAATGGGAGTTCACTAATGGTCAAGTGTCTGCTAACAAGCTCTCTCTCCCATGTAAACAAATTTGTATCTTGTATCTTTAAAAAAAATCTCTTTTTCAATTGGCAAATGGGCCGGAGAAAACATTTCAGTCACTCTTGATTTTACCATGTGGCATATGGTTGACGTTATACAACAACATCACCTTTCACCTCTATGCTCAAATACGTCCCTTTGAAGCCAAAGGAAAACAATAATGTCCACTTCTAGGTTTGTCTTGCAAATGAAAAATGCTGGATGGTCAGAACATGCCTTACATCAGTGAAAGACAAAGTTTAATCAATTCTAAGACGCTTCCTGATGGTTCAGGAAAACTTCTTGGTCCTCTTAGCTCACACATGCCTGAAATCTATCATTTGTGAGTGTCATAAAATTTAACTAACATATAAATTCTGTTGTCAGCAGGAGCGTTTTCAACATTAGGTCAATAGCAAAAATTAAAACGTTTTTCTTTATTTGTAGTTTAGAGACAGTCATTCTTTACCTCTGGCCCTGACTATTTAAACCCTTTATGTGGGAGTCAGTCAGTTATCTTTAGTTGCCTGCAGCTAGTTTGAAATATGGCAGCGAGACTTTTCACTGATAATTGGACAAGATACTACATTTTTCCTGTACTGACCTCTCCTCATTGTATGGCAGTTACAGTAAAGCCAGACACTTGTTTCTAATAGTTTGGCAGCAGTTTCTGATCTCGTCATCCTGCATCCTACATACAGACCCCTCAGATCCTCTGATCAGCTACTGCTCCCTCTCTGTTCCAGACTGGGGAGCATTTTCCATCTTAGTGTCGTCTCATCTTCCTCATTTGTTGTTTAACTCCGGCTAAAGACTCACATTTATGAAGTTGCTTTAAATTCCTGATAATAATTAATTTAATGTTATATTTATTGTCTAAAGATTATATGTCACGGTTGGTTTCTAATTTGTTATTTATTTTTATACAGTTAAAAAAAAAAACATATTTTATACATAATTTATTTGCTTTTCTGGTTTTAATAAATAAGTCGCATTTTAGTCGCTCTCTGTTGGGCGCTTTGTTCTGTGCCTGTTATCTTTTAATGTCCCACAAATTTGCATTTGCTTTGACTTGCCAAATATGAATGCCTTTTGGCTTTCCAGTATTTTACAAAATAAATGGACATGCCGACATCCTACTGGTGTTCTGGTTTAGCTTTAGGCGATTCTTTTAACTCCTTAAAATTAGTAAGTATTTGTCTACTTACTTCAACAAACAAATAACAAAACAATACTAGTTTACACCAGTGTGTCTCATATGCAACCATCCCCTACTGCTGTGCCTCCTGATGGGTGTGCCATCATGGAAATAAAGTGTCATTTCCCTTTTTCCAATGAATTATTGGCTGTTAATTTCCATTTGAAACCTACAGTCTAATTAACAGGTCTGAAACTACATCAGCAGTGGCGATAACCACTGTTTTATTAATAGAACATGCCTTTCGCAGGCTCTGCACACAAAGCCGAGGCAAAGATGGATGTCTTGGCTTTAATTAACCAGAATTATTTACTGACTAGGGCTGGCTTATGGGAGCATCACTCATGTAATGGATATATTAGCAAAAGACTGAAGGGATTAGCTTCTGTGGAATTTACAGACTGTGGGCAGTTTATCATATGGAGTGAAGGTACCATACAATATTTATATTTACAAACCAATACCAAAGTGAATTCTGTATGTGCACACACTGTACTGGATGCTTGTGTATATGAGGGCTTATGAGCTGTGTGTTGTGTTTTTCCAGCAAATAAAATCCTGGAAGATGGATAACAGTATTCCACAAAGCCATCTCTTGTTCATTATGAAGGGTGTGCCAAGTGTGTTAAATGAATTCCCTTTAATGTATTGTACTCTGGAGTTGTACATCCAATTGGACTAACTTTTCTACCAAATTATATCTTCTTTCCATTATTCACAAACTTTCCACATGGAATGTGAGGCCTTGCCCTTTCACTTGCTGCAAGTGCTTTTATTTGATCTTAATCCCGCTGTAGTTTTCTCTTTTTTGAACTCACTGCTAAATACAGTCATAATGCAGTCATACACATCCACACACAGGTCTGTACACCTGAAGTGCAGTGACATCTACCTGAGTAACGTGTCCCGTGTGTTCTTGAATGTCATGGCAGAATAACAGGATTCAGGATTGTACCCTATTCAATACATTTGTTCATCTGTAACAAAAACAATCTATGCGGTGTACAATGTGTGTGAATGCAATCAATGGTGTGGTATGCATCAATGAAAACGGAAGAGCAGTCACCCTCAGTTTATGCGTCCTTAGATCAGCCTCTGCCTCAAGTGCTGGTGGCCTTCAGTTATGTGGTCTGGTGTGGTCATATTTTAACTTGTGGTAAATGTCAGATGTTATTGCTATGATTCATGTGAAATGCGAACGGCCAGGAATGGTAAACAGAAAATGGCAAAATCAGCAGGAGATTGGTCTGTGTTTGCAGTTGCGCCGCCGGTCACCACTGGGTCCTGCTTGGCGTTTATTTAACGTGACACATTTCAACAGCACCTGGGGAGCAAGGTCATGGCAACACACACACACTCACACTCACACACAAAAACCTACTTTATCAGAGTCATTCATTTCATACTGCACATCCCTGCTGCTTTCTGAAAGAATCTTTTCAAATCCTGAAGGGCGACATGTTTTTAATTATTGACATTCAGGTGAGGATTAGCATTTTATGCTGTCTGACCCTGCAGACATGAGTGGCAGTGGGCTGGGAAAGGAGCAGGAAAGGCTGGTGATTTTCAGGGACAAAGAGCCTACTGAGGAGGCGGAGGAATGGACTGGGGAAGTGGAAGTGCAGTGATTCAGATGCAGTGCAGGAGGCCTCTCAGTATCACCCCCACCCGCCCCTCCACCCCCCCCCCCAAATCCCAGGAGGGCAGGGGGGGAATTGATGAAACGAGCAGGAAGGCCTAATTAAAGGCTCTCAGCTCAAACGCATTGATGTATTACATCTATTATGCCACAGTTCGATAGGTCTGCCAGGCCAGGGCTGCCGTGGCTACTGTGTCCCGCCAAACAAACTGAATAAATAATAGCAGCTGAGAGGGAGAGAGAGAGGGGGAGACAGGGACAGAGAGAGAGAGAGAGAGGGAGAGAGAGGGAGATGAGTTCAACAGGCAAAGTTGTGATTAAGTCTGCTATAGCCATAGGCATGTTAAACAGGCTCTAAAATTTATATTAAGTCTACAAGGCTCCGTGCACTGTGTGTACAGCAGGAGGTGGAAGCAGTGAATGTGAAAAGATTTTTTTATCGGTATCGATTTCCAAAGTCAATAAGAGCAAACTTATAGATAACGTTATAGAAATACAGCATGTACCATTTATTACAGCTAATGTTGTTTATTAGCAGCATTGAAAAAAAATGCCATTCGTAATTTTGACTAATTCATGGACAAAGCAAGAAAATGAAGACGATCACTGTCGGGGCCAGTTCACACTGAACTCCATGTCTCGTTGGTTAATGTGTAGCCTTGATTGTTTAGGTGGTTGATGCTGGTTCTCCTGCACTTTGAGATCAAAGGTGAAATCCAGCAACAGCTCAGCTGCTTATGGATATTAGTCTGTCACTTAATGGTAAGAGTGTAGAAGATAATAGGGCTACGTTATGCACTTGTGTTCATTAGGGAGGACTGAGTGTGCTTTGATCTGTTGTGTGAAGGGGGTTGTGCAGGAGCAGAACATGCATATATACAGAAAAGAGGGAGGTGGGCCGGGCAGTGATGACTAAAAAACAGTGTAATGAATTATGAATACATTTAATGTAGATTTAATCTGGGGGGTTGGGGTCAGATGATGACATTTAATGTGTGTGGGGTACTTGTAAGGAAAAAGGGACTCTGCATGCAGTATTTGAGTTCAAGATGCAGCTTTCACTCCTCACCAAACTTATTATTGCTGTTGCTGTTGCAATCTCCAAAATCTCCTATGATATGCTGATCACAAATTAATATCTTAACATGTCACACACTATGATAGTTCTACAAGTGCCCTCAAGGCAAATTTGTCAACCATGGAAAACAAAGAATACACAAGCAGATAAAATACACGTATGCCCAAACTTCTATGTGCACAATCTCTTCTTGTGTGAACTAATATAAATGAACATACAGTAAAATACATGGACCTGCTTGTGTTTTTGTATATATTTTCTATGTACTGTTTATTTGATAGAAGTGTTTTCAAAGCTAAAGCAGAATTTTCTGCTGAAAAACAACAAAGAACAATTTGTTGTTGATTTTATATTATTACCAGACTGAAAGCTCTCCAACGGTCCATGAGGTTTCTATCCAGTAGTCTACATGAGGCTATGTGTTGTGGTGAGCCTTTAATGCTCGGATGAAAACAGTAAGTCCAGAAAACATAGAGGACATGAGGTGGATTCTGTCAGCGTAATTCAGCAGCCAACTGCATAGAGAGAGGGATATAAAAAGCAGGACAGTGACAAATTCAGCAGGAGTGCTTTTTGGTCTTGGCAAAGTGACGAAATAATTTTGTGTGCATTAGTCTCTTTGTGTCTGTGTGTGTTGTTTTGACGGTGTGTAAATATATGTCTTTGCTTGCAGAGCACACGGAGGAGCAGATTTGTGAGACAAGCTCGAGCAGTTGCCTTCACAGCAGTGGTGAGATTGGAAGCGAGTGCTTTCTGAGCCAGTGTGACTGATGGCGTCTGTTAGCAGCGTCGGCCGCAGAGAAGACGTCTTGTACTGGTGGCAGGGGGAAGCTAAAGCTTCCTGAAACAATGCTGTCCTAAGAGAGTATGCTGAAACGGCAGGGTGAGCAGGGCCAGTGTTTCCATTCACAGTCTTCTCAACCTTCTGACACTTTTCTCGCATCCACCTCTCACTTATTATGATGCCCCTTAACACTCCTTGCCTTCCATGTCTTCCTTTTTTTCTATCACCTCCTTAACATACTGTATTCCTATCACAGTAGCTGCTGCCACTGTCACAAACAGACGACTGTCATAACAGTTCTTCCTACAAGTTCCTGTTCTCTTCACAAGTTTATTATACCTTTGCTAGGTTCACATACATAGATATATCACAAGAAGACACTTTTTTTTCTAACCAAGCTAATAAATAAGAAACAGAATATGTCATATTGTTCCAATAAAAAATATAAATGATCTTTACATAACGTGCTTGTCAAGTTTTATTAACTAATGCAGAGTGGCAGCCCTTGCCACCAGAAATTACATTGATACGATTGTTTTTTTTGTGTGTGACAAATATACAGCCTGCATTAGAAACCCCGCTGCTAATTTGAAGAAGTGTTTACCTATGTTCCAAACTTAAGACCAACATTCAGGGAGAGTAGAATAGACTAGTAGGCACAAAGTTTTATTTTTTCATGAAAAACTATGAGCTTATTTCCACTTTTTAATCTCACCTATGAGATTAAAAAGTCAAAATGATGGTACATGGTCTGAACCTTTCTGTCTTATAGGTACTCCTTCACCCATTTGCACAGACACACTTACACACTAATGGCAGAGCACACCAGGGGCAACTCGGTGCTTGGAGTCTTGCCCAGGACACTATGACAGGAAGAGCCGGGAATCGAACCACCGATACCACAATTGGTGCAGGACTGCTATGAATATGTGAGTTATAAATTAAATAGACATACGTTCAGTATCTGCGCTCAGTAGCAGAAAATTACTGTAACTGCAGCTAATATAGTGAAATTTTCTTATTTTATTGATGTAAAACATAACTCATGTAGCAACTGTGTTGTTTAAACATATTTCTTGCAGACAAGGTCACGGAGTACAATTATATGTAAATGTGACACTGTTGGAATTTTAGTGACACAACACATAGCACAGTAAAAAAAACATACGCTTCTTTAACAACAGAACTGCAACTACAGTACTTTAATTAGAAAAATAAAACACACTTAGTTTGAGAAAACAATGACAGCTACAAATATCTACTATATCAGGCTACAACTTCTCTTATATTTTTATGATGCTTGTAAAGTGCAAAATAAAACTTAAAGTAAACTAAGGTCAACATGCAAAAGAAAGTAGTTGGTTCACACAAGTACAAGACTGCTGAGTCATGGAAAGAACAAGTTTACGGTGAAATAATGTACATTTTTCCTTCATTGGCATTAGCAATACAGACAACTCTGTCAGTCTTTCTTCAACTTGAGGTGTGCATCACCACATGTTTACCTGTCAAAACATTTTTGAGGGATACTGATGAAGCGGAAGAGTGGCAGTTATGGAAAACATCAAATCTATTTCCCATTGGGAAGCCAGTGCAGCTGGTGTAATAATACAACACATGGCACATTCCTGCTTGCGAAAGATTTGCTTCAGTGGAGTATCTGACATCTCCACAACTATTTCCTTAATTGATGTAGTTAAGTATGCACCTTCAGTCTCTGAATAGTAAATACCTGCTGTAATGTAGTGTAAAATTATTATTCCAGCATCAAGAAACAGCCATAATTTGCAGCTGTCAGTTACGCTGCATATTAATTTCTCAAATGTTCTGTTGTTTAGAAGCACTTAAATGGAAAGTATTGCACTGTTTTGTCACCATAAACCATTCATTACCTCTCAAAGGTAAGTTGTCTGAATCCAATTCAAGTTCCTAACTTTTAACTGTTAAGTCATTTATATTTTAACAAGGTTATTCTGGACGTGTTATAAATCATTTCACAAGGGCTTTCTCCAAATTCATAAACACAGGCCATTTTCACAGCACATTTAAAATGCTATAGTATAAGGTCTTAAAATACTACATGGACTCAATAGATTCAATGTCAGTTTATTGATAGTATGTTAACCTTCAAAGCAGCAGCCTTCTGTTAGGACAGGTCCTGGAAGGGGGAATGATAGAGAGGGAGAGACTATTAAAAATAGGTTAAGCTTGTCTCTGCACTATTTCTAACAGGCTCAGTTTGTTCCCTCTGGGTTCTTAGTGATTTGGAGTGTGACCCTGACCCTTTGCTTCTACACAAAGACAGACAGACATACACCCACACAGTTCTTCGCACTGAAGATTGCTGTGCACTTCACTGGAACTAAATCACAGTGAATGTACTTGTCGGTTCCACTGGCCCTTAACGAGATCTGTGTAGCTGCTCTCATTGCACTGTAAAGTGCCAGACTGAACGTGATTTAGTCTCACAGAGGCATTAAAGACATTCAGAGAAAGGACAGGTGTCCTCTCTGTGTCATGTTGTTGTGACTCTGCTCGGGGGACCCGAGTCACACTCGTGATCAAATAACAAGTTGAAGATAGAGTTAAATGTTTGTTTTAAATATATAATTAGGCATCACCATATGATTTATAAAGTCCTAAAGTATAATAATGTATGCATGAATAACAAGGAAGGATTATAGCATGTTGCCTTTAACTTGCCAGTCTTAAAAACTCCTTCACATTCCCTTCAGCCTTAACAAAACACACAAGTTTCGACTTTAGATCTGTGACATTTGTTTGACCCCTTCGACAAATATCTCTACAGGAACTGATAGAATAACATATTTGGTATTAATCCAACCATAGTTTCTTCACTTATGTCAACAAGAGGGGCATTAAGGATGAAAAGTAGTGTACTTTTCTTAAGAACACAGGCATGCGCCATTACCATTCACATCTAAGTGAATCTTGGCAGAAGAAACTCTTACTGCCGTCAGACTGCACTCACCATGGGCAATTGAACTGCTTCATTTAATGTAAAAAAATAAAATTTAGACATAATGCCCCCTTTTAAGTGTGGTCCTCCACACTTTCTGCTGTAAGACCTAAGCATCCAGCCTCTGTGCGAGGAAGTAATTTCCTTCTTCACATATACTTTACTTTTTAAGCCAAAGTAAACACATGAGCCAGTGTGGGTAGAGGTCATGACACTTAACACAAACGCTTCAGTATAAATGACACAAGTTAGTGAAATTATACTGCTCTTTAGCGAAGGAAGACGAACAGAGACAGAACTGACAGCTTTGATTTTATTATTCTTTGGTGCCTGTAGATGACCTTAGTGCCTTTAATACTGTGTACTGGCCTCTTTGTTCTAGCAAACAAAAGGTTATTGTAACACCAGTGTTAAAAGTGGAAAATAACAGGAGAACATTAGTTTAAACTTTTTCCTGTTTGGCAGAGTAGGTCAGTTTTATTTTTCACACTTATGAGTGCCTTGGGAGTTAAAAGTCTTAGATCCACACTAAAACCAAATGATATTCAACAAAATGTCAGAACGAGGCTAACACTAAAATTAAGAGTTGCTTGAACAACACAATTTGTGTGGGAATTGGCAGACATCACACTCGTTAATCTTCTGAACTGACCGAACAAACCTGCCGTAAAGTTTCTTCCTACATAAATAGATGCTTTTAGAAACAGTATGTTCAGTTAAGCCCTCGTTCCTAGGATTTTATTTATACATCACAACCACAAATGTTAAGTTATATTTTTAGGGAAACAAACAGTATCTCATGCTTGCACCAATGTTGTTTTTCTATTGGATTTCATTGCAGTGACACTGCATGTGACACTGCATGTATGTGCCATACATGCAGTGTCACAACTAATCACACTATTGTGTGTATCCTTGTAGATGCTAATAGCATTGATCTGTAGCCAGGTTGTGATTTTTCTCCACCACAGCAGCGTGCCCAGTCATCCAGGAATCTTCTTTGTCTACCTTGTTTTACAGTGAAATGTGAATCACTAAGCATGTAAGGTATAATTCCCACAGTCATATTCATAGTGAATAGTCCACATGAAAAGTCCAAACTCTGAAATATGTCTTTAATAGTCCTTTACAGCAACCCTTCGATTTACTGGGCATATTAGCTCTAACATTACCAGTGAGGTTAGAGTATTTATTTCATCTATCAATCCACAGTGAGCATCTGATGAGACCAAAAATTAGTACTGTAAATTAGTTACACACCAGTAAATTAGCTGCATACTGACCTTTTCATGGACTGGTGAACACAAACCCCCTAGATGCAACTGAAATACATCCTCCTCCTCAGACAGCAGCCTATAACATGGGTCTGTGTTTGTGGAGGATTTCCAGGATCAGGTGTAATTGACTTCAACTGGGGCAACAGGGTGGTGACAACTGTACTGTTGCTGGGGTAGAGAGCAGCAATGATTTATAGAATACGTAAGTAAAGTAAATAAATACATGAATAATTCAACTAGACAGACCGAAAGATCCTATTTTTAGTGTCTGTCTGTCTCAAATGCTAAACAGAAGATGGACATTACGTTTGTCCGTGAAGAAAATGTAATCAGTCATAATCAATAACAATCAGTTCATCTAACCGAAGCTTGGCCTGACAGGGGACGCTTGACATTTTGAATTTAAATGTTATTCTCCTTTCTACTCTTATCATTCAGCCAGCTGATGGCTTGAATTGGTAATACTGTATGACCTACTACACTTATATGAGGACGCAGGCTTATGGCTTTTAGTGTCTATTTGTTTGATTGAGAAATGGTTAGGCTAACAGACCAGCTGAAGAATGTTCCTAATATTTCTGCAGTGACAGTTGAATAAAATATTTTGTAGGTACTGTTAGCTTAAAAGTCACAGACAAAATCAACTGGGCTCAATCTTCCCAACATCATATTTATTCAACTCCAGTATTTAAGTCTCACACCAACAATATCATACAACATGGAGCAATCATATTCAGAAGATCTGGATGGTTTTATTTGTTCCAACCATTTTAATACAGGCCTGTCCAATAATTACAGGAAAAGTTGCATCGACACATATTTGTGCTTTTGTGCCAGGGTGATCAAAATGGCAAAGGCACGGTTACAAATCAGTTAAGAATGAGTGAAATTCTACCAGCAGAAAAGACACAGAACAGCTCAGTAGAGTGAAAGGGAGAGACAGATGGGAAACAAACAGGCTCTCCGTTAGTGTTGCTCTGCAGACTGTAACATGCTCTGTGTGCGTGTTGGTATGTGTGTCCAGCACAGGGACACGGTCCCTGCATCATAATATAATTTGCTGCAAAATCTTCTACACCCACTGATAGTCTGCTGGGGAAACTATACAGTGACTGCTGACAAATATGTGGAAGATTAGCACCCTGGTTTGGATTTAGTGTAGGGATTGCATGTGTTACAGGTAATCATCATATCTTGATTATAGCAATGCAGTCGAAACTGAATATACTAGGTGTGTCACTGTGACCTTTAACCACATACAGATCTCTAATCAAGGTCTGTGCTCAGTCATGTTATGGCCTAAAAAAAATAAAAAAAAAAAAAAAAAAACTAATATGAGGAATAATGATATAACTGCAAACCACAATTTGATATATGCTCTTAATGAGGAGGATAAACTCATTATCACTCATTGTCTTATCTTTATTGGTTATAAGGTCCAGCGGGCAGTGTCCAGGAAGCCATCAATAAAACTAGATTCATCATCAATTGTTGAGATAACTACAAAGACAGGCAGGGAATTACATAACTCAATATTTTGCAGTGTTGTACAACATCTTCTTGATAGGCACTAGTAATATAAAGTGCATTAGTATAATAGTAGTAGAAGAAGAAGCCTTTATTTGTCATATGTCACATGTACATTACAATAAAATGTGTCCTCTGCATTTAGCCCATCCCCCAGGGGGCCATCAGGCCTGTACAGTGTGCAGTTACAATATGTTTATCTCTTCTCCTGCTCTTATGTAAATATCATGTTCCCTACGCCTGCATACAGAAGAACCTGAACACCATCTTTCTCTTATCCTTTCTGAGTGCAGTTTTTCTTGTAAAACTACAATGATCAAAATTTTGTCTGCTGTATTTTTGAGAATAGCCAAACAAATTTTGTTGTAGCACAACCAATGACAATAAAAATACTTTATCTTGTCTTATATTCAATACACATGTGTTGTCATAGTAGCTTTAATGAGCTTAAATTGTGACACAATCATTTTGGGAATGTTTTTAGCATGTTTTCATATGTTTTTTACATGTTGCTTTTTTTATCCATGTTTTAATTCCATGCACAAATGAAGAGTAGCATTTTAAGTGTTTGCATTGTACTCAACAAAAGGTATTCTTTATACCTTTTCAGAATCTCAAATTCTGTGTGGTAATAATGATTCTCCTATTACAAGGATGGGCTTTTTAGGAGCACTGACGTCACTAACAAGAAGAAAAGAAACAGTTGACAACACTTTTATTGTGACATCCTTTGAGTACTGACTGAAATTAAGGACTTACGGATACAAGCACCCTAAATTAGGCGTCCAGTGTCGCAACCTGGTAAATTGAGAAGTTCCGACTCAGTCAGGACAAATGGCACTTCAATTAAGAGCAGGAGGTTGAAGAAGTTTCACCCAGTAGCAGGGATGCACCAGGTAATTCCTCTGTGCGAGGTCAAACAAGATGGAAATACTCCTCACTAAACCTCACTAGTTTCATTATTTAAGGACTGATATCTATAGTTAAAGGGAACTCCTAACTGCAGGTTTAAAAAGCTCCAGTAGTGATATCACTACAATCGCTGGTAGCGGTTGCATGAACGTACTGTATAGTAGCTGAAGCTTAGAGACTTTTCATTAAAGCTTTCTCCAACATTTTCCAGTGCTTTTTGGTATTCACATATATATACACACCACACTGCCATTCAAAGTGAATTAGCTTGCAAGGCTATGAGCTAATGACATTGCCTACTGCACAATTCCATCTCAAACATCATTGCTGTAGCAGAGGGCTCAATGATAAGTGACCCACTTGTGCCTGAAAATTACTGTGGCCTAAAATATTTCCTTTATCATGACCTGTTTGTTGTTCTCCATTTCAGGCTGGCAAGCCAGTTCCAGGGGGAGCAATCTCATTTGAATAGGATTTTCTCAGCAAGTATGCTTTCATCAATAACATTGCTGGACCATGTTAATAAGTCATACCACCTTATGCTAATCTCCAGATCCCTTCTATTTCTTACATTAATGCAGGGTCAAATGACAAGTAATCATAATATGGAACCGTAATACTTCTCTACAACAAATCAAAATGTCCAGAAATATATATTTCTTTGTGGCATGAGGTACCATGCTATAAAGTAGTCTAACTTTTTATAGTTGCATTCCCAAGGTGATTTATTTCCTTTGAATGCAAGCTTTAATCGATTAAACGTGGACTAAACTGTTTCAAACAAGTCTGACGGTGTTGAAGAAAGAACACAAAAGAAATGGGAGGTGAATAGTTTGGCATGCATTTTCTGAGGCTCAAAAAGCTTCTATGAAACAACCTTCAAGCAAAGGTTATGCTCACTCAACTTCAGTTATGGATGGCTGGTTGCTGACTTCCATAAAACACATTTGTATATTTGATCTGGGATATATTGTCATGTTCCTGGCAATCAGTATTTATAGCTGGCATTCTCTGCTGTCAGGGAAAGGTTGCTGAGATAGACAATGCGTTGGATGGTTCAGACAAGCTTTACGTAGGGAAAGAGTCAAGATATTGACCCTCATTACAGAGCGGTGGTGAAGAACTAAACTGTAGACTATATGCACAGCACACAGAGAAAAGGCATAGTCAATGGTTTATCTGCTCCTTAATCCAAATGTAGGGGTTCTATTTAGTCTATGCTGAGACTTGTCTATCGACGGACATTCTCAGTTTATCCTTACTCATAAATTTTTTAAGCAAGTATCCAAGTTCTCATTAAACTGTTTTAACTGTCTCCTCAATACAACATCCTCACAACCTCTTTTCAATAATGGCTGTTCTGGGATGTACATTACAGCTACAGTCTGCCTATCTGTTGTGTAAGGGCTCTCTGAGGTATTGAAATGTGTGTCTAAGCCTTGTCCGGAGGCTGCTGATGAAAATGCATGAGGGTGGTTTTGCCCTTCACTTATCAAACTTAGTACATTAGACTGTGTGCTGAATCACAGGGGTGCTAACTCAAGTGTTTATCAACTTTGCATTTAGTGCACCCAAAGGAAGACATGGTCTGGCTTTGTCCTCACTGAAACCAGCTATTCTGGTTAAGAGAGTGCCATGATGACTTTTATTTGGTTAGTGAGACCCCATTGTTATGCAGCAATGACTGTATGGTCTTTATAATCATTCAACATGCAGAACTGTGGAAGAACAAATTTTTTTTATGCCAGAAGCTGTTAAGACACCATTTCCACTTTTCTCCTAATGCTTCCATAGGTCCTTAAGAGAGCCAACATCATTCTAATACATCATACCATCACGATACTGATCTCCAATTAGCTCTAGTCCATTCAGGGAATTAAATGCTGAAAGGGGACAAAGATCAGCCTGTCCTTATGAGTGTGAAACTGTCAAACCACAGTGCTCTAATGTCTTTGAAGAGAGTTCAAAAGGCAAGGACTGCAATTCAAAACTCTTTCCGGTCTTCTCCTAATGAGTCCTAAAATTATGCCACCTCTCTTATGCGAGTTTGACCTTTTGAGTGCAAAACTGTCTTTTCATTTTGTTGAGCCAATAATTGTACCATTTGGGACAAGTTGTTCTACTGATATAATCAAATCCCTCTTACATATTTTGGAGTTTGGTGATTTTTGTTGATTTGCTGGGAAACATAGACTTATGAAAGGCTAGACTTGATGTAAAATTGGTCAGTCATTGAATTAAAAACCCATTTCATTAAATCCCCTTTCAGGTTTATAATAATAAAAATGCTGTTGTTAATTGTAAATGTATATTTATTGTAGATTATTATGCTGTGAAGCTAATCTTTTGTTGCATCAATTTCTGCGAATGAATTGGGACTAGAAACAATTCTATTTAATTTCAGACTGGATAAAACTGTTGTTTACTGTAGTAATATAGTGTAATGGTGAATAGCTTGTTATTTATGCAGTCTCCAGGGGAAATGGCAACAGCAACACAAGAAAACAAAGTGATGGAGAGCTTTACAGAGAAGTCAGTTGACTGGAATTAATTTCCCCAGCTGCAGGCATTCATACAAACACTGATTATCATCAACCATTTAAATCATTGTATTTAAAGACAACTGTGATTTAAAAGGTAGGTAATCGATTACATGTTCAATAGGACGTAACTATAAAATAAGTGTTGGCCAATATATCTTAATGACAAAAAACAAGTCACTTATTTTGATGCCTATCATGGCTGGTATGTGGACAAAAATGCAAATGGAGAGACTTTCATTTAGTATTTTAAAAATAATGATCAATGAAACGATCATGTGTAATTTATTTCACTGCTTTTCCTGTGTCTGCTGTGCAAAAGAGAAACCAATAAACTTGACATACACATGCCCTGTGTTACTATGGAGTTCTGACAGGATTCTCATTATTAAATAACCATATTATTTGTTCAGCGTGGCTTCCTTCCTTACTTGCAATGAAAACGAATAAATGCTGCAATTAGTTAATAAGGTTTTTAACTAGAAATAATAACTTCCCTTGCATACCCCCTACCCATTCACACACAAAGGCATTCTTCCAGAGTGTCTGGAAAAAAAATAAAACTGAACAAATGCATCAATCTAGTCAGTGCCATTCTGTATATAACTAGAATGGATGATAGGGGACAATGGGACTGCTGAAGACAGGGAAAACCCATTGAGAACATCACAACCACTTAATGAAGTCCTTGGCTGCTAAACAATTAATACGAACATACACTTTATTAAATATGCAATAAAGACTATTATGGGTAAGTGTGGAAATAACAGCCATTTTCACAAGCATTAAAATGTCTAGCTCCATTTGAGGCTCATTTATGGAACCTCTCCCATTAAGGATACATTAATACTGCAGGCACAGTTGAAGGGCATTGGAAAGCACTCTTCTAAATATTAAAGATGGCTGTCACTGGAAAATATGTTGTCAGCAGGCTGAAGAATTAGGGCTATGTAAATTTCATCACATCCCCTAACTTAATGACAAAGCAGAGATCAAAATGTCATGAAGGACAAAAAAGCTCTCCATATCTGATTTAAACAAAGTCAGACACAAGATGATTATTTAATGACTGCCTGCGTTCCAAGAAACACATGGCCATGCACACACAGGACTGACCTACACACTTATACACTTTGTCTGATATATTTCAATTTCAGAGAGCACATGCTGACTTTCTAGTCATTAGTTGAGCATATATTTCACTTCTTATTTAACATTCTTGGATGTAATTTTGAAATGTCATGGTAGATGTTGGAAGTAGTATAGTCAAAAGCTTTGCCCTTCTTTAATATATAGAACTACAACATTTCATTTCATCCACTCATTTACAGTCAACATGAACAAGTAACACAGTCACCAATGCTGTAATATACAGCTATATACAGATAAGTTAAAAGCAACACAGCAGCTACTATGTGGGAGTGATGCATGAATAATGTAGCATTGTTGTCATTAGGTTATGGTCAGGTCAAAAAAGAGATCAAAAGCAAACAGTTTTTTGCAATGCTCTTTCAAACCAAATTAACACATTTCATATGCAATGAAAAGAATGTGAGTGTTATGTGCTGAACCAACTAAAACAACATATTCATTTACACATCCACCCACATTACTTTCTACTTTAATACAAAACATAGATATACCGTGGGTTCTTTTAGGCTGTTTCAAAAACATCTCATTCTGTCAAAGGTTTTTCACAAGAGGACAGTTTAAATTTAACGATAAGTGGCATTAAAATACCATCAAAATGATTTGATACATATTCCATTTACCTTTTAGAACAACAATCTAATGAAGTGCTGAGTTTCAGGGTGTTAAGAATCTTTGTACTGCAAGCATTTATTTTTGTAGCATATATTGTAAGAAGTTCTATGGGATAAGGATAATACAGGTAAACGTAAGCTTTACTATCCGATGTACCAGTAGTAACTGTGAATGTAAGATTGAAATTCTTGACACTCTATGCTGCATCTTACATGAACAAGTATGGGCTATTGCTACATTTACATCTGTATATACACTAACACTTTAGAAATAAAATTATGAATATTGATTTTTGAGAGTGCTATAAATTTAAAAGCTAAGGTTCAAGTTGGGATCATCTTTTGGATAGATGTGAATGTAGACATCAAAAGGATGTGAACATCAAAAGTTTCTTTTTTTTTTTAAATTTGTGGGTACCAACTCTTTTTAAGTTCACCAGTGCGCTTTTCCTTTGGTCTGACATTATCGTTAAATTGTAACATGAACAGTAATGATCATTACCAGAATTTCATGTTCACCACAGCCCTACTCATGGAAATATATCACAGAGCTGTCAGTAAGTAATGACTGCAAAGTGTAATTGAATTCGATCATATTCATCTTCATCACATTAGACTTTGCCAGAGAAAGAGGAAACATGGAGGCCATCGTTCAATGTCCAACTAAAATTTCTAACTAAGACATTTGATATTTGACTGAAATCATGGTGTTTAAAAATTACACATGGATCTACTTAATTTTGTAACCTCTAAATCAGCTAATTGAATTAATAATACTTAACAGGGACATACTGTAAAAGATTTTACAAGGTAAGAACACTCCAACCATACGTATGGTTTGTGTAGTTGTCTTTTTAAATTAGTGTGTATCTAAGATGAATACCTCTAATAGTGTGTAGCATAGAGACTCAATGTCTTACATTTGAATCAATGATTTGACTTTTGTAGCCAACGCATTTCCTACTTTGTCATCTTGCATCTTGAAAATGTTTTTACTCTTACTAAGAATAATGTTTACATTCATAACTCATTTCAGTGTCTTTGCATTTTCTTTGGATGTCTCTGCAGTGTTTTGATTTTGATATTCAAGTGGCTAAGTATCACACAACGCTGCAAATGCAAGTCAAATCAAGATCCAGCTGAGGTTTCATATGATACATGGGCACTGACTAAGCATATACAATTAATTATAATAAATGCAACACATTGAATAGACTGTTGAGTTCTAATGTACCCAGCAATTTATAAACACTTCCTCCCAACACAGACGCAAAATCGAAAAAAAAAGAGGTATTAACAGACAGACTATGCTAAAATCTAACTTTAAACACTTGTAAACTAAGCATATGTTACAAATATTATGGTTAATGATAAAACATGACTGAACTGGTGTGCTAAAGTGTGCTAAAACTTCTTTGTCCGTCACAGTAGGAGAGGGAAGGGCAGAGAGAAGAAGCCTCAGAGAGTCTTAAAATATCCCTGGTCAAGGAAGAACAAAGAAATTAGGTTAAACACATAACAGCTGCAGGAGTATCTAAATTTGAGGTAATCAGCAGGAGAAGAAGTGAATTATACACTTAGTAGTATACCCCTATCAGATAATAAAAAACAAAGACAATGATAAAATTGTTTGTTTTCTTTGTTCTATTGTGGATAAAATATGGGTTTATGAGATTTGAAAATTACTACATTCTATATTTTTATGTAGAGTTTACACAGCATTCCAACTTTTTTGGAATTGCAGTTGTGGTAGTTTTTTATTCTGTGTTCATTTGAGTGTCCACCTGTTTTCACTTGAGGAGTGCCACATGGCTCCATTTTAGGTCTTTTTGTCTTTTTTTTTTTAACTAAATGCCTACTCTGTAGCATATAGTTTGAAATGTACAGTATGTAATGCAAGTAATAACCCCAATATATGTCAGCAACACATAAAGAAAAATAGCATGCAAATAGCTATGAGCATTTTTAATCTGTATAGTTTAAGCTAAATATTAAGTGAAAATGTTAACTTTGTCCGTGAAAACCAATACCTCTACAGCATCCTAATGTGAAAAAACATCCAATTCACAACTACAAAAAGGACAGATAAGGTTAGAGAGAGCACTGCGGTGCCAGATGATCAGCTCCCCCCACCCCCACCCCTCTAATCTCCTGGGACAAGGGTTTGAAATCAAAAGAGAAATGACATTCCTGCGTGGGATGCTAAGTACCTGCCTGACTAGGATGGAGAGAGATACAGACAGATCTGATCACCATAACTTAAAATGTGAAAAATACTAGAGTTGCAAATGAAATGGTCCTAGTGGCTGTGCATCTGTGCAATGTGAAGTGGAGAAGGCAGAGGAGGTGGAGTGTTTCTGTAATGACTGATGATTTAAGGATGCTTTTAAATTGATTTTAAATTACACTATACAGTACTGTTCTGCCTGAAGTCCTCAATTTCACTCCTATAATGTATGAAATTTAACCTCCCTGATGCTTGTTTTTGTTTGTTTTTAAATACCTAATGGACATTTCTGCCTTAATTTAATAATAAGAAACAAAAAACTTCAGGTTCCCAGATAGATATGAACTTATGACACTGTCATTGATGTTTGGTCTCTTAACATCAAAGTCATGGGAATGCCCTATGTCTCTCTCTGTTTTTGATCTAATAATCTAATATTCAGTTTAATCTTAGGAAGGATACCCATACACTTAAGGAAGAATAAACTTCTAACCATGTTATCTTTTTTCCATACATCATTAACCAACTTTGTTTAATGCAATCACTTTAACTGCTGCCACTTGTATGTATCAATACACACATATGCACTATGACATTTTATTTCATGCTCACAGGATAATTTTCATCTAAAGGTGGTACACGGTGCCTTGAAATTCTGCAATCTACCTGCTATTTGCATGTAACCAAAGTCTAGATTTAAACTCTTCACATAGACCAAGTGCATCAGGTAGAAATGTATTCGCAAAGTAGTTGGCAATCGCAAAGAAAAAAAAGAAAATCTGCAGGAGACATTTTCCATGTCTCCTGCAGATAATAAACCAACTTTAGGAGACTACAAGGACAAGTAAACATATAACTTATACATTAAACATAATGTAATAGTATTTAAATGTAATTGAATACATTGTACAGGCTGGAAGCTTGCTGTTAACAGCTTACTCAGCAAATGTTGGGCTGAGATTCTTACATTAAAGCTTCTCATGGGTTTTCACTTCTTGTATGCCATAGGTGCAGCCCAGCTGCTCTGCATCTCTTTGATTACTCCCCAGCTGCTGCTCATTGTTCCAGTGTATTTAAGCCAGTGACCTCATCCACTCGTTTGTCATTTTGCCTTCTTGTTCTGTCAATGTTGTGATAGCCTGAAATTCTGACTTACTATTACATTACTTAGATGCTTTGTCTCTGTGTGATTTCTCATTTTCACTTTTCTTGGTCTGCTTTAGTCCACCAGTCTCCAGTCTGCTCTCTTCAGTCACCCACCAGTTCTCTCCTGTGGCTTACCACCAGCTGGTGTTCACTAGACTCAAGCTTGCACTCTTCAGTTGCCTACAGTCTGTCCCAGCAGTATGCCCACTTCTCCTAGTGTTCAGCCTGTCCCCCCTGCTGCCTGCCGACCTTGTCCTGTTTAGCTCCAATTACTCATTTCCTTGAAAGTGACTGTGCGTGCAACTAAGTCCAGGTTCTGAGAAGCCCTTTCAAGGCAGTACAAAAACATGTTTCAACTAAATTTGCCTTACTGGGGGACTACTACTTATGTGGCTACACCTTTCTGCTTGTGTTTATAATATACAGTGCATTTTGCACAACCATCATATGGTTGGGTTTTTTTTAAATATCGACTCCTTTGGACTTAGGTTCCAGCAAATTTCACAGTTTACTAGCTAAGATACTTTCATACTTATGTATGTAAATGTAAACCTTGCCATTGCAGTCCTCTAATTACTAAACAGTTACCCAATAAATATGTGGAAACTAATATTATTGTAACAGACAATTGCCAAATGTAATAAGTTGGGAACTACAGAGTAACTACTGAAATACAAAGAAAAAACTCCACTATTAGCCATCAATTCATTAGTATCTTATATACTATATATATAACTCCTATTTCTTATCAGTTGTAGTTACAATTGTAGTGACCCAATGCTTATGTTTGTAATAGCCCAGGTTTAACAATGTACTATCTAGAAATTTAAATAAATTATCTTTTCTATGAATTCTATGTCTTGGTTGTGTTCCTTCCTGAAAAGTATACCTTTATATCTGAGTTATTACCAACTTTAATCTGAACTACAAGGTAATGTACTTAGTTAGGTTGATGAATACAAGTGATGGTTGTTTTTAAATTTTTAGTTATAGTTTCTCTGTATTTACCAGCTTACTTCATTCGGTAATTACCTCTTACATTATTATAATTTCCCTTTATTTACCAGATAAATGCTTAGTAACTAGGGGACTCTAAAAGGAAGGCTTATCATGTGGGTAGGTAATACAAAATATCGCAAACACCTCACAGCAAAAAAACAAAGAAATAGTCAGCCAGGGTATTTCATATCTAACTTAGAAACTTTTTTTGTGCTTTACAAAACATAAAGCCAATTTTGCAAAGCACAGACTATCTGGTAGGTAACAAATATTTACCTACAATATAGCTCCTGATTTGTTTCTCAGTAGCCAATAACATTTTTCTGTACTGTATTGCAAAGTTTTACCTTTTTAATGTACCTTAAGTACATCCTATTGTAATCTTCTGACTTTTCAGGAAGTCACACCAGCTATTTAATTTTCCCACATTTGTCATCTCTTAGCTTTCAGCATGGAAAAAAAAGTTTAACTTACAAAATGGACTCATGTCTTTATGTAATTTATTTGAAATTTGTTCAATAGTTTCTGTTCAGGGTCCTGTTGGAGACCAGTTTACCAATGAAGGGAACATGTCATCACCACAGTTTCACCTTTGCAACTGTCACATAATAGTGTAATCTGTCCAGAGGTGGAGAAAGTAATATGGCCACATATCTCTGGAGGTTTCAAAATACTGTTCCTCTGAAATCCCAGAATTGGACTGATTTCATGGTGCGTCACTCCAGATATGCCAATGGAGCGTGAAATTGAGTCAGTCAATGTGAAAAATGAAAAAAAAAAAAAATAAATAAATATAAAAAAAATAAAATCTTTTCTCTTCCCATTTCTCTGCAAAGAGGAGCATAGACTTTTTTTGCTAGTATGCTGGCAGAGCTTTGGTCTTTCATTTCCAAAGCAACCAAGTGAAACAAACCTGTACATTCTAGACAAAAACAGTCATTTCACACCCAGTAAAGTGGATGAGATTTGGAAAATTATCAGCAACTACATGGGATTGAGAAATGTCATCATTCATGTAGTATGGGGAGGAAAGATGTCGAAGTTGACAGATAAATGTGATAATGGAGGTAAGATTTATGCAACAGGTGTGATCAAACCTGCATTTTGTTACTGAATAATATGTTCTAATGAACCAGAATAAAAAAGCTACTTGGGTGCTGAATGAGTTCTAATGAACCAGACTTCATAATTTCTCTGCAAAAAGTCATCATATCCAGGTGTAGCAGAGCATAAATTATCCCAGAGAATTTTACTCAGTGCTGTTCTGTTGCCTCCCACTGTTACACCCCCTTTCACTTTATATGCTTAACATAAGTGGGAGTGAATCTCATGAGAACCATTCGTCTCCGAGTATTATAGTCCCAGTTATAGACAGATACAGTTTTGTAGCTCCACCAAAGCTTATCCACCTTCTTTCCAACTATAACATCAGCATGAAGTTACAAGAGGTATTTTGTGAGGTGCATTTAGTTTACATCGAATGCATATTAGTCTTGGAGAAATAGATAATACCAAGGTGAGGTGCATACTGTAGGTTCTACTTATATTTTTTTATTGTAAAGGTTGCATGAAATGCACCTTACAGTAGTTAAAACGGGGTCTGTGGAGTTCTAAAAAGTATCCCGTGACTTAATTTAGTTAAAAAAAAAAGTGCGAGACCAGCATCCCACAGTTGGTGCAATTTGGCTTCAGCAAATGTTTCTGCTAACTTTTCCTTTTTCCTGGTTTTTCATACAAGGTGTAACTTTTAATAAGCATTCATAAATTAGCAAGCATAAACATACTATTTAAATGCAAAAAGATAGATCTCTGTCATTATGCAGGTAGTATTCATAAACCTAATTGGATGCCAGCTTTCATTCAACTGTCATTTGGAGACAGAGTCATTTGAGTTGGCATGGGATTTTAGACAAAGCAAGCCACATACAAGGAAACACTTGGTGGCCTGTGTTGACTCTTTGGGCATCAGTACACAAGACAAGCACCCCAATGTATGTTTGCATCTCATGGACCCTTTAAAACTAAAACCTGTTTTCTATTGTTGCTACAATAGAGAGTAATTGCATTTTCCTTTAAAGATATAAAACTGTCTGATCTTTTATTTTTCCTGAGACAGGGAATTAACTTAATTAACAATACAAAATAAGGCAGCAAGTACTGATCAGACAAACAACAAAAACAAATGGAGAAAGAAGATCAAGCAAAGGCAAGCAAATATCCCTTTGTGGTTTTACTTTTTTTGTTTTTAAATGGGGCACAATCTTAAGTCTCCAGTGTAACATTACAAGTCCATCCACAGTAATCTCTACATCCACATTTCCCTTTTTTGTCTAAACAATATATCATCCACATTGCCATGATCAATCATGTTAAGGGGTGCAGTTATGTCAAACATCAATGACACAGAGCCTTGAAAACAATCTGCATTTGTCAGCCGCCAACCCTGACAGGGCATTTCTGTACTGTCACAAACAGTGATGTTCTTTTTCCCACTAGATTCTTCTCTACCCAGTTTTAGAGACAACATATTTAATACTGATTTACAACTTCATATCTATATATATACTGTATATATTACTTCATATATGAATACAAGAATAAATCATCATCAATGTTGTAATGTAAAAAACATTCAAGACATTCTGCAAGGTTGTCATCCTGAAGCAGTCAGAATTACACTTGCTGCAGAGAAAGCTATTCAGTATGGTTATGCAAGGTAAGGGAGCTACAGCCTCAATAATCACTTTTGTTAAATAGAGTGCATCTCATGTCAGACACATTTCGTTGTCTATAGTTTACTATTAATATATGCCATTTTTCAGTAATTGACCTTTCTCACCTAAACGTTGTGTTACTTTCATGGCATCAGTTCTGATGCACTAAGCTGTCTGCCTTTTGTCCTAAGTCTCACTGTGTCCTGGACACTTTTTCTACATTTGGGTCACAGATTTGTCTTCAAGATGCTGTGACACAAAAAGCTGGCCTTCTCCTTTGTGACAGCAGCAAAACCATAAAACTTTGAAGGCAGCTGACACTACTCTAGAGCAGGACAATAAGGTGTCCTTTGGTTTCCTTTGAGCAGCATTCAGTCATCTTTGTCATCAGGAAGTACCCCTGGAAGTACATTCATTGCTGCTGCCATCTCTCACCTGTCAAACAATGTCAGTCCTCCCAGTGCAATCTGTGTGCAATCCCAGCAGTGATGTTCTTGGCACAGCCAAGAGCCATGAGGTTTAACTGGGGTGACCAAGCTGGGGCCATGTGGGGAGCACTTGAGCAGTGCACCATCAGATAAGTGATCCTTGACTGTCATTTCACCAGCTGAACAAGGGTGTATGAGGAGCACCATTGCCGCTGCCCTTTCATACTGACAACCCAATCATGTTGAATATTCTCATTCTGAGCACTGAGCACATTCAAGCAGATTTTAATCTATAGACACTCTGACATACTTTTAATTCCAATAGTGCTGAAGGAGGGTGAAATATCTCACTTTAAGTTCTTTTGTGACTGTAATGTTTTATTATTTGTGTATTATGTAAAAGTTGATGGCAGTATTATTAATTCAATTTAATTCAATTCAATTCAAGATCTTGTATGTAAATTTAATACCGTACCATAAATATAAATGTAGGTGCAATCTGCTTGTGCACGAAAGGCTACTGTTGTTTGAAGAAGTAGAATGCAAAGGAGAAAATTAAAGAATGCGTCCAAAACTTGTGTTTTCCTCTCATTTTAATAAATTTGGAATGAATAACTAAAAATACAAACATCTTGTCTGTCTTGCGAGTTGGAGATGTCGGGTGAGCTACGAGCTAGGGCAGTATGAGTCCCGTCGCCACTCAACCACAGGCCAAGTATTTGGCTCTGAACTTTTAATATGGCAACAAATACAGTAAATCTTCACTATGACATGCTCTTTTAGGCCATATACGTGTAATGCTTCGCAAAACAAAGCTGTATTTGGTTCAGCTAGGTGTAGAGATTGAAGAACACAGTTTTAGAAAGATGAAAGAAAAGACGCCCCTGATATAATCTGCATTTTCTGGTTTCCGATCACCTAGGACACACTGAATGAGGCCAAACATGACTTTTATGTGGTTGCAGGTTTCCCAAGAGTTATAGGCGCAATCTTTCCATAAAGTATTTCATCCTGTAGTAAAGAGATTTTGTTGCTGTAGCTCATCAAAGTGATTATTAGACTCCTGTTTGATTGCTCTGTATCAAATTTCCTCTTGCATTTATGCCAGTTATTCTCTAAACTCTTTGACTAGGAGTATGGCAAAGGAACATTATGTCTATTACCAAAACCTCTCTAGTCTCTGCTCAATGCAGTGATCCATGGCAAGGATACACACAGATGGTCTCACCAGACAACTTGGCACCTTCGAGCTGAGAAGGAAAAATTAAAAATGGAAAAATATAAACATTTCTTTACTGTGTCATTTGCCAAGATAATGATGATGATAACTGTATAATTATAAAAAATAAATGACTGATAGGTTTGACTTTCATGGAGTATGGATAGTTCAGTTCTTGCATTATATTAAATATTGACAGAACAATGTTCATATTTCTTTATTGGTGTGTGCTGGGCCTAAGCAATAACTGTATCTATGAGTTACTTTAACAGCAACAGAATAAATATCACATCAAACAGAACAGAATAAATGCAGAACAGAACAAAATAAATCTAGAAAACTCTACATAAATCTAAAACATTAAATAAAAGTACAGAACAAAATATGGAATGGAAAAAGGAGTAGTATAGTAGTAGTAGGTAGTAGGTAAGGTGAAGTGTCTGTGATCTGTGTTTTCAAAAAATAAGGATTAGTTTGAGAGGCATTTTAAATGGTTGTGAAAATGTTATTACCATGCTGTCATATTGCATTTAAAACACTTGCATATACACGCTGTTACACCTTAACAGCATTCTCTCATTATTCTGACAGACAGGTGGTGTAAATGGAACATTTGGGCTATGTAAATGGGGAGATGTAATGCACTTGACTTTCATCTTTTCCCAGTGTATTAATCTGACTTCACATTACACAACACATTATACTTTGCATTACTTCAACTCAACATTATATACAGCCAGTCACAAGTATTAACTCGACTGTATAGAAATTGAAATCCAGTAACAAGGTTGAACATAATGAGTTTTGCCTTCTGGATTTACTATAGATGACATTAGTTTCTTCACTGACTGGACACATATTGGCGCCACTTTAAACAGTCCAATGTAGCACAAATATGTTTTTGAATATAACTTATTCTCACAAATGACTGAACAAATAAACAATAGAAATGATGAATTGATGCCACATGTTTGTTATTGAACTTCACTTAATCCTTATGAGAACATACATATGTTTTAATTACTAAAAATTAAAAATTATTAAAACTATTACTCTGCATCCCCTTAAAAGAGTAAATAGATTTTTATAAATTGTATAAAACGATGGCAACTGTTGTTGTATGGTGTGTTTATTGATTTACATTGCATCCAATTGCGCACCTAGTCATGCACTTGTTAGAAACAATAGAAGATTGACTAAAAACAATAGAAAACAAAGACATATTTGACTTGAACACAGTAACAGTGCCATCCTGGATATAAATTATTTGGAATAAAAGGCAGTATGTCTTTTTTTCAGCTGTCAGTAGATGCTATTTGGAACTAATAGTATCAGAATTTTTGTGCTAGCTAGTATATAGATATATACATATATCTTTTGAGTACTCTAGCGCTGATGCAGGATGAATCATTGATAGCAGATTTCTATGATGCCAAGGACAGCACTTACTTACAACGTATCTGTTCTTTAATTACGACTTTCTTGCTCAGTGGTGGAAAACTTCAAGTCATACACTATACTTTAAGAAAACCAATAAAAGTCATCCCTATATTACGTTTGATGTACTGTATCTCAAAATTTGTTGCGAGTAGTTTCAATCAGTGATTAGCTTTTAGGTGAAAAATCCTTGATTTTTCAGGAGCCTTATCAGATGAGGAGAGCTCTTATCTGCGTGACTCTATTGATCGCTCTGTGCTCTAACAGAGGTGTATATAGAATGGCACTCAGAAGCAGGAAGGGGGTGCTTGTACCTGCGGTACCCATACCAATGTGTCATCTGTGAAGCACTGATGGTTATCAGTTTTCTATCTCACACTTTTGTTATACAGTCCACGTCCTATTTATTCACTGTCTACAGGTAGTGAAACAGGACTACGGGGTTTACCTTAATTATAATAGACACAAAGAGAAATCAGAAATTCTGCAATGTAAGTTTGTGCATTTGGAAATGCCTTGCAGAACGACTCATCTTCTGACTTATATCGTCATGCTTAATAAAGAAAATGTCCATCTCTTTCTGAATTGATGATGACACATTCATTCTGTGAGTCTTAATCTTATAAGCGTATTACAGACTATATGCCCGAAGCAATTATGCATGATGAGAAAAGGATGTCTGTGTTGTGTCTTCTTACATTACGAAACTAATTCTTCACACGAATCATTTACACATGACCTTACTGTGACCTATGTATCTCTTAAATGTTGCTGTCTAAGATTTACTGTCACCTCATGCCACGACATGTTGCTAAACTTATTACAGCTTCCACTTTACAGACAGAAGTTTAGAAAAGTTAATTTGTAAGTGTCACAGAAGACAGGTGTTTTCTGGGAGACAGTGAGAACCATGCAAAGTAAATCTTCAGCAAAGGGTTTTTAACTTTGCTGCAGGAGATATATATAGAAAAAAAAGCCAGAATTACCAGCTCTTGGGAATGACATTTCTGGCAATCGCTTCAGTATTCTGGAAATACACTACATCACATACCATGTCAGACATCTCCACACAGAGCCTTGTTTTTTTGAGCTAAATGGCTAACAGCACTAAAAGTGGTTTATGATGATACTGTACATACTATTTAAAACTTAATTTAGTGCAGTTTGATAAAAAAGAAATCTTAATGTGTAAAAGAATTTAAATACCTCAATCTTTATTTCAGTACGTATGACTGCTAGTTTTACTGATACATGTACATCTTGTGAGTTTTGCCAAATGGTTTCATTAAGATATATGAATATTTCTATTCTAAAATAAACTCATATTGCAAGAATTAATCAACTGTGGTTGCTTAATACATTCTTGTGTGAACTGCTGTATAGTACTTCTGCTTCATTGCCTCGATCAATCATAATCCCAGTGATCACAAAGGCCTCTCCTTTGTTGCCTTAATATTGTCAAGATACCTGATACTGACCCAACTAGCTCCCGTAATCCACCAAAGGTTCACTGAACCTTTTTAGGGATTCAATGTGGATCAGCCCTTGTCACAGCTGTACAATATGGACTAGGATTAAGGAGTTAAAATAATGAACAGGAAAAAAACACAGATGAGATGGAGGTGGGGGGGACTTTTTCCGCTCAATTTAAGAGAGGCACTTTTGAGGGAAAACTTTAAGAAGACAATTATAGCATGACGTTTCTGAATTGTTTATCAGAATGACTTGAGATTTTGTACGCAGCGAAGCAGATCAAAACAATTATTTCCTCAGTCACGCCACACTTGACATGACAATGCAGAAAGCCATAATCATTTCAGTCCTTAGCCACCATAATTAATAATAGTCCCCCTAAAACACACACATAGGAGTACTCTGCCCCAGAGGGGACAGGCATATGTAATTATTCTTCTTAATTAGTGGTCTGAAAGTGTATCTGATTAAGTTGTAAGACGAGCCTTTGACTAATTCAATTTGGACTGCAATCTGCAGCAGTTTGAGAGCGCCATTGACTGAATATAACAATTCCTGCTGTGCACCAAAGGATAAAACACTCAGGCCATTAGGTCTTGTGAGATGTGTAAGATTTAAACTAGGTGTTCATATTGAAGACAACATTTATCACACCACAGTTGGTCAGCTGAATTGCATTTTACTTTTCCTCACATACGACATCAGTTAATAGTTTATTTCATGAATGTCACCACTATGAGCTCGATTCAATTCAGTGGAACCTTGTTTATACCTGTGAGGGCAATTGTGTACAGTAGCTCACCACACAATGTACTTAGAGATGCAGTATGTTTTGGTTGTATTTTGAGCGACCTGTAGAAAAAGAGAAATCAGTACAGTTGATTGATAAAAGATAAAGACTAGAGCATATGAGAGAACATGAGTCAAGAGAAAAGATTTGCAATTGATTTGTTTCATCTGTATATTTTGTTTCTTTTGATATCAATGCATTTGATTATCTCCCTAAAAATGAATTGGTCCGCACTAGATTGTACTTAAGGAATTCAGCATTTAGTTGATATATTTCATAAATATTGTTTGTAGATGTCAACTTAGACTTAGAGATGAACTAATTAGATTTTGGTGGTCAAGCATTACACTGACTTCACTTTCATCCAGCTCCTGCAGCCCATCATTGTGAACACAATATGTGAATAAGGCTTTGAAGGTATTTCTCCAGATTTGGTACAACTGTGCAACTGTGTTCAGTGATGAACTGATTTTGTTTTGGTGGCCAAAGGTCAAGGTCACAGTGACTTCATGTTTTTCCAGTTGTTGTTAGGAATCTAATGTCTCAAACTCAACTCCTTAAAGGAATTCCTTCAAATTGTCACCTGGGGTCAAGGATGAATTGATTATATTTTAGTAGCCATAGATGTGTGTGTTTTTAATTTGTAATGTCACAAATCCTTCTGACATCTGAAAGTGAGAGAGTTCTACAGACACCCACTCCAAGTGTGAAAACACCGTTGTGACAGACTATGCACATCCATTATTCAAATTAGTCATAGTGAAAATCATACAATGTAGTGAATACAATGCATTCAGACAGATGTTACAACAATCGGCATTTCACAAAAATAAGTAACATCAATTAAGTTTTGTGAAGTCAGGTGAAAGTTAGTAGAAGGTGAAACTGCTTTTGGTGAATGGAGGCAAAATGGCATTGGAACCTGACAGACGAGATGGCAGCGTCCAGTGAGTAGGTGTCTGTTGTGTGGTCAAAATAGTGCAACAACTTCAGAGTAATGAAAGAAAGGCTAAGTGAAAAGTCTGCACAAGCACAAAATAAAGCTCAGAGTCTATAATGTGTCTAAAAACAAAAGTCAATCCTTTTCAAATCACAACATCCAAATCCAAATCCTCTCCAAACCATCAAACATCCACAGCCCAACAATCCAATATCTTCAGTCCAAACAATTCAAAATCCACAGATCCAGAACCTAACAGAATAGTTACACAGGGGATTGACAGAGCCAGGAGGGGTTATTCAGGTCCGCAGAATCAGAGGCAGGCAGTAAAAACGAGTTTATTTTAAGAAGCTTGAGTGTGATGAGGTGGGTTCTGGGCGACCGAGTGCAGGGTCTAGAAGAGACAGAGTATTAGCAACTGAGGGATTATGGGCAATCTGCAAATCAGTTTGGGTTACTCACAGTGAGATTTGGTTCTACACCAGGAAGCAATAGGTAATCTAAGGTGGGGAATGGGCAGAGGGGTTTTTGGTAATGAAGATGAAGAAGATGGCGTCAGGGCATTGAGACAAGCTGGGAATGCTGATTCCTGAACTTGTGAGGCAGTTTTGGTACAAGCATAAAGGAAGGAGGGTGGTAAACATATGGGCAGGAGAGTAAACTGCAAACAACAGAGACTGCAGGAGATCCATAACAAAGTAATGCAAACAACTTCCAGAGATGGTCAGGTCCGTAACTAGGTCAATTCCAGAACTACACAAACAAAAAAGAACCTACAGAGTCCGAGGTCCAGAATCACAGTCAGGTGAGCAGGTCCGTTCGGCAAAAAGTAGTCTGGTTTCAGGTAACAGCGACCAGAAGAGCTAGAGAGTGGCTTCGGGAATAAAGTGTGACAACCTGGCAGGTTGGAGTGGACTACAGAACTGCTTATAAAGGGAGAGAGTGTGCACAGGTGAGCCTGAACAGGTGATGCGACCGAGTGGAGAAAGGAGAGGGACAGACAAAGAGTAGTAATTACACCAAATTAGAGCATGGCAGGAAGTGAGACTGGAGAATGTGACAAATTCTTATATAAAATTGTTAAGTATTAATAAATTGCTGCTTTTATTCTACAGTCTGTGGGTAGCAACATATTTTTGTCATAATATTTACCTTTGAGAATTTATGAAACTAGATTTCTACATCTATATTATCAACAGCATCCATTCTGTTTTAAATACGCAATTTTCTTATTGGAGTACTTTATGTAAAATTTAAAGGTTATACTTTCGTACTTTTACTTTAGTAGAAAACTTTAAACATGGCCCCTATTTGTAGTGGAGTATCTTTTTGGGCAAGTGCTTGTACTTTTACTTGAGAATTGAGTTTGTGTGCTCAATGCACCTCTGGAAAAATGTGTGGTCACTTTTAAACAATCCTGAATCAAGCTTTGTCTTCTTCTACAGAGCTTATGCAGGCAAGGCCAAATAGCATGTTATTTCCTGTGCTGATGGAGGACCCTGTGTGCAAGCTTTAATGTTGCTTTCAGGGGAGCTGATTTTTATTTCCACTTTTTTTGTAGTCGGACTCGGCCTCATCAATTCAGCTGGCCAAACGTAAGTATTCAGTTGACTTTGTGCGTTCTCTACAGTGAGAAAAGAAAGTTGTTGATTCAGTGTGATGTTCAGTATGGAAATAGAATTGTTGATTGATAAATTGTAGTTCTGCCACACCCAAGCAATTGTGAAAGGAATATGCTGTGGACAGTGCTACTGTTTCTAAGGCTCCAGAACAGAGAGTGAGGGAGAGCTTGATGAGCCTCAGGAGACACATCAGACAGGTGCATACTAAACTAGGGTGGTAATGGGTGAGTGTGACAATGTTATAAAAGGACCACAGCAAAGAAAGACAGCTGCTGTCAACAATGGTATTATTAATGTTACATTATAGAACTCAGGTACACGCTGATGGATGATACCTAAAGCAGGGTGGGCCTGAAGGTCTCTGTGTTCTGCCAACTGTTTGTAATCCTTTGATTTTCCTTATAGGAAGTATTATCCTTAAGTAATTCTTTCCTCTTTGTTACTGTGCATTTGTTGTTGTTGTTGCTTTTGTACACTGCGATCGATCACACCTGCACATAAGGATGAACTTATAAGAGTTTGGTGGCCAACGATCAAAGTCACCGTGTCTCTGTCTCTGATACTTGAATGTTAGCCCATGTCATTTTGTGGCACCTGCTGAAATCGCCATTACAAGGTGGTAAGCTGTGGAAGCTGCTAGAGGTGAAACCAGGTTTTCCTTTAATCTTCGCATTGTATGATATCAGCACACGATCCTAATGTTGTGTAAACCGCAGTCATCATGAGATCATGCACACATCAAGGAGCTTCATATCTACATCCTGCCAGCCCCCACGATTATAGACAAATTGAACTATACAGCCCCATCGATAAACCACAGAAGGTAGATGATGTTAAATTAGTGTGGGACAGGACTGCCCACTGGGCAGTCTAGAAAACCTGCAGTCTAATGTGAGACAAAGATCAGATCCGATGGACGGCTTCATAGGGTGCTAAAGAGAAAGTGTAGATAGATGATTATCGTTCTACCTGCATGTTCTTGACATTTAAAAGAAGTGAGAATAAACTACATAACATCTCATACCTAATAATATCTTACAAAATGTGTACTGCAGTGTTTGAGACACCTCACTCGGCCACTTTGATGCAGTCATTGTCATGCAGAAGAAGCGCAGAAAATAAAACCACATGTCAAACATCTTCACCTAGGTTTAATAGGAGGTGCACAATATACATCTGTTTAATGCTATTTATACCTACGGATGTAAAAGCGTGCGTTTGTGCATGTGTGGGTGTGAGCCTCTCTAAAAGTAAGATACCTGCCAATACTTCATTTGTTCAGGTGAGAAAAAAATCCAGCTTCACTCAAGCAGATACGACAGCTTAAGGGGCTTATACTTGACATGATATCAATATGCTCATAATATCCCCCTGTTCCTTATGGTCAGCGGTGTTTATTTGATGAACAACTCTCCCTGGTTATCAGCGTAAATCTTTGGCTTCTCTGATCCTTCCCATATTTCCTAAAGCATTGTTAACTTCATCTTACACAATCAGCAGGAACAGATAACTCATATCAGACGTATTATTTGGACGCTGTTCAAGCATACAGACCTAGCTTTTGTTTACTTTCTGCGAATATCTGTGGCCACTGAAGTGTTGGGACCTCTATTAACAAAGAATAAACAAAAATGAAAAGAGACCATGAGGAAAGGCTCTTTCATGAAAGGTGATATCAACAGAGGCAGAGTTCATGAGGGTGCTTGACTATAATGGAGATAGACTGCAGATGGCTTCAGGGGGCTGTGATTTTATTGAAGCCATTGTGACACTCCAATATCACCTCTTCTTAGATATGAATTATTGCACCTTCAAGAGAAACTGGATGAGAAACATTTAAAATCCAGATGACAGCTTCAGCAACCATAACCAGTTGTTTATAGCCACACATTGTCTAAGGAGGCTTTGACTTTATTTAAATTGTCTAACTTTTGTGCTTCTCCAACCACAGCATGTGCCAGTGTCTGTGTTGGGTGTTTTTTTTTTTCCCCCTGTCACTGTTAATTAATTAGATAGTTGGCAAAAGGCCAGTCATGCTCATTTGCCCTGTGATCTTCCAGACGGATACCATTTAGAGCCAAATACCCTTATGCCCTCTATTCGTATGTGCTGAAATTCAACTGGACCTCAGCCGCCCTACACGGTCACAGAGGTCGAAGGTTAGAGACTCGATGATAGGTTAAACTTGCCACCTTTCAGCGAGCAATGTTCAGATAGGATCGACAGTAAAGGGGGCTGTGCGGCGAATGTTAGACTAGGACGTGACAGTGTGGAAAACATCACAAGGTCTGGTATCATTGTCTGCTCTGTCCTTGTCATCAGCACCTTCAAAAGAATGTTTTTCATGCTGTAATTTTTGTTCGTATTAATAGTATTTCTTCTCACTAAGCTGCGCAGGGAGTAACGAATACATAATTTAATACTTGCCGTGTCTTTTGACAAGTGTCAGTTGTGTGTCAATCAAGCCGAAACCAGCAGCATAATAATGAAGGTCAGCAACAGTTAAGAAGTCCACATTTCTATAGCAACCGAAAGTTAAAGCATCCAGATATAATACATACTTTAGGTACACACAGATACTAAACTACACATATTGTTCTGATGGTGCACATGAAGAAAACATCTAAATTATTTTTTTCATCTAGCGTAACCACAAACTTTGACATGTTGGGTTCAGATACCATGTAGATGTTGTACTGATGGCACTGACTACATTTCTGTAGGCTACTTTGAATTTTTGCCAACGCTTGTCAGTTAACCTTAACTCCTCTTCTTAAGTGTACAGCATGTAGAAGGAAGATGTTTTTTTTTTTTATTTGTTTGTTTTGTTATAGTGTCCATGAATATTTCAGACTGTGAAGTGCATCTCAACTTTGTGCTCTGTAAAGTGGAGTAAAACAAATATTAAAAATGTTGACATTCAGTGATTAAAAAGAAATAGCCATAGGGATTATGGTAATATTTAGACAATCAGACTCATTCGCTGTTTATTTTCAAACGACAATTTACATCTATTCAAGAAACTATGTCAAGATGCTGCTCTGTTTAAGTACTGGCATTTTATAGTGAAATCCAATTTAATTCCACAATTTCTTGTCTCTCATCAAACTCATCTAAAAGGCGATCTATTTCTCCCTTTTATTTCAGTCTATTCACTAATATAATTACCACAAAACTTGTAATATTTTTTACATCAGAGTATAAAAGTTTGACCTCGTATTGTGCATTTCCAATTAATAGTAATGTGTCGGGAGGATTACTTGCCATTTCCATAAAAGACATGAGAGCACGCTGGGATTTTACTGTTCTAGCTTTCAAGGTTTAGTGTTTGGAATTCGCAGTCAGTCAGTGTGACCTTGGGTTTACTGCCTTTTCATGTCCAACCTGCAGATAGAAAATACAAAGCAAAGTAAAGCAAAACAGATATGGAGTGGACAGATTCTCTAGTAGAGAGTCACACTCTTTATCTTTCACTCATCTGTCACTGACTGTTTCTCCTCCACCTCACTGGCAAGGCAAAACACGGCCTGTGGTTCTCCATTCCCTCGACAGAGGCCCTCTCTGACCCCCCAGCAGTAATTTTAGACTTCATGTCAGCTGTGCCAGAGAGCCAGCCCCAGCTAATTCAAGGTCATCCTGGTTTTTATTATTTTATTTTGGAAAATAGAACCCAACCTGTTCCCAGGCACTGTGCCATGTTAGAGACAGCTGAACCAGTGCATTATATTTCTGTAATCATTTCGCCAGTGTCTGTAGGAGTCTGTTATCCATATGTCCATTTCTCTGTGCTGGTTGACTAGAATATTTCAGCATTAATTTTACAAGGTGGGCTTGTTTTCCAACTGAATTAATGATGGCAAAGGCCCTTTTGTATTTAGAAATTTGTGTAAATAAAATGCTGTAATGAGCAGAAAGTGGGAGGTAGCGGCAAACGCTGCCTCAGAGAGACAGTCATGCATGAGACATGAGAAATGCAGCAGTTGGACGCTAATTGCTCGCATTCTGATGAGCAAAGAAAAAAGTGGTCACTGTTATTGAATTGAATAATGAAGTAGTCTGACTGGTACCAGAGTGTTGGCCTTGCAACAGCAGCGCCAGTTATCAGTCATGTTCTTGTACTCAGTCATGTTCGACAGTTACAGTAAATAATGAGTAGTAGATGTCAGATGCCTGTTATTGTCATGCTGTGTCAGAAAAGCTGAAGTGCTGGCGTGAAATGTGTCTGGACAGTTTTGGTGTTGCTAACCATTCCAGGGGACATCGCGATTGCACAGACACTGCAGTCAAAGAGGTCGTTCATAAGGACTGACCTCTACATACAATTGCATCAGGGGTTTAGAGCGACAGGTCACGTTTCTACACTAACACTCGCCACTGGCCTCTTGGAAGCGCTTGAACTTGATCCAGTGGATACAAAAAAATATTATTCTGTAGACTGCAATGAAAGCATTTCACTCCCACTCTATTGAACCAATCAAACTTAAAATGACACCATATTCTTCACCTATTACATTTATTTATTATTTTGTGCTACATTTAAAAAGATTCATCCTGTTTGATAGATTATGATGTTTATTTTTTATATGTTATGCTGTTTATTTTGCTAACACTGTTAGTAAAACTACTTTTTTTTTTCCTCTGGAGTTGAACTGCAGACTGCTTTTATTTTATTTAAAATGAAAATGCTCTTTCTGAATGATTTATGCAGGCTTGTAGCCTTGCAAAGCCGAGTACTGTTAAACTTCACTCACAACTTTTCGAGATCGATTTCCTCCTCCTCACTTCCACAGGATCACATCATTAGATTTGCCTGGTTAGGTGACACCTACACGTCTGATGGGTGATGGATGTTTTATATATAGAGACCAAATGAAAATCCCCCCTCGCCCCACTATTTCCACACACCGCCCCGTCATACACACACAAGTCTGATGTTCCTCCTATCATCTTCTATCAGAAAGGCAAGATAACCTCAGAGCCAATGACAAACTTTGACAAATGGCTTGTCTCCAAGCACCTGCGAGAAGATGGACCTGACAGACTCCTTCACCTTTCCTCTTCCTCCAAGCCTTGGGCTGTGCCAAGCAGGCATAAGTGATATACTGTAGGACAAGGCTGGGTGTAAGTCATGCTCCTTCCGTTTCCTCCAGATTGTGAGGGTCTCTATCTATCATTGTCAGTCACCTCTCTCTCTTCGCCTCTGTCTGTCTCACCTACTCTGTCTGTCCTATGAGCCTTGTCTCTTTACTTATTCACCCAAAGGTCACTCTTCCATTCTTCCATACCCAATGTTTCCTCCCTCTGCCACCGGAGCGGTCCGCGGATATCTATAGCCCTGTACAGATGGCTAGTAATCTGGCCTGGGGTCATTATGAATTCTAGCCAAGGCCCTGACCGACAGCTACTCTCCCCTTCTGTCAGTCCATCTACACAAACGTGGCCTAAAATGAGGCATTCATCTGAATCTCCAGACATTTGGCTTTTCTGCCTGGAGAATCCAAATCCATACACTTTATTTAAGCAGACAAAGATGCATATGAACTTCACTTGTGGATAAACTGCTTTCTCAGGCGCACACTCATTAGCGATTACTCCAGCAGTGCCATTTTGTGAGCTAGTTTATCATAAGGTTCTAATGGAGTGGAGTAGTGCAGTACTGAAACACTGAACATAAAAGATTTTACATGCCACCTGTTAGGTAAATAACTGTTTTTAGTGACAGTGTTTTTTTAGTACTATTCAAGATATATAGAGTCATAAGAAGAACTACCAAAACACAACTAACATTCAAAGTCATCTAAATAATTTTAACTGTCACATCTTATAATTCCAAGCTCATAATATCCACGAATCCTCACCCCTGTCCCCCCTCTGCCTCTTTATCTGCACCCTTCATACATCACTCACACTGTTGCCTCCTGTTTTCCCCTCATTATCCTGCCATGTGCCATGTCTCCCCACCAGCCTCCGTCTCTGCTTAATGTAGTCACCTGACGGGCCCCTGCAGTCTCCGCCCTCCTTCCTTTTAATGTTCATCACCGCGCGACACTGCTGACCTTCGCTGGACGTCGTTTCCATTAGTTTGACAAATCTGGTGCGTCAAAGCACCTTTGTTGACATGCAGGTGTAGAATCACCACTGAATGGATTCCTCATAATGAAAATGCCAGAGGAAGTGATGGTGTCTGGAGAGGGGTTGACAATTAGGTTTATTCAAGGACCCCTCTTTTCAGAATTATTTACAATTTTATAAGTGAAAGACCATTTTTAGATTATTTGACAGCACATACCACACATGATGTTTGTCTCTTTCAAATTACATTAATAGGAAATGAATGTGAATGTGTTGGAAAGAACAGGAAACAAAATGCCCTTCAAATTTTGTATATGCCATAGCAATAAACTGTATGTTCATTTGTTACAATTTATTCTAATGCGGGAATTGGCGTGACCTTACTATGCAGCAGAAAAACATCATTCTTGGAGTCAGCATGGCTCACATAAGCGTGTTTTTGTTGTGCAGAGCAAACTGAAAATGTTAGAGTGTTTTTTGTCAGTGAGAGTAGCTCTAGTCGCTCTAGTCCACACCTCCATAGTAGTTTGTTAACCTGTGCTAACACCTGACTCCAGTTAGATTTTTTGATGTTGTTATTTCAAGGGTTCACATACTTTTTACACTAGCACTGTGAGGTTTTTATGGTTGCTCTCAATAAATGAAAGATCTGAGTAATATTGTGTTACTACTTTAGGCACATCGTATTTGTTTATACTCTTGACTTACATGAAGATCTGATCACATTTTATGACAAATGAATGCAGAAAACCATGAAATTCCAAAAGGTTCATATAGTTTCTCGACATCACTTGCAACCAGACTCTAGACTCTGGAGTTGAACTTGGGCCTTTGGCACTCCAGTCATTTTATGAAGTGTCTAATGGTTTGTTGCTGTTGCCGAATCACACCTAACTTCACCTTGACTCTGTGCCATTTTATCTTCAATTAATTATTTAACGTTCCAGAAATTAATTCAGCGATTTAGCATTCCTAATTCTGAGATGTGCACATATGTGTGTTACAAATTGTAAGGTCCTGCTCTTTGATACCAGTCATAATTTAGTTGAAGTATAGACAGCTCTGGGCCTTTCAAAATTGGTGTGTGTGTGTGTGTGTGTGTGTGTGTGTGTGTGTGTGTGTGTGTGTGTCAGATAGAGTGTGAAAGAGTGAGTGAAACTGATTTTTACAGTTTGTTTTTCTTTGAGTCTTCAGGGTACTGTGTTTTAAGGTTCATATCTTCCAAGTGTCTCACAGTATGTCCTTCTTTTTTAAGTGACTGAAGAAGCCTTTCTCATGATCCATCCACAAACCGCAAAGGGCAAGGTTGTGACTTCTGTATCCCGTTGCCTATCCTTCCTCCAAGCGTGCACTTGATCTTAACGTAGAAAGACAGTGCAAACAGCTTCCCTCAGATCTGAGCCAGGGTGTGCGAGTCTGCCCTTACTCTTCTGCTACCAACCACAGAAGTTGATTTCTTTTATGCAGTGTGTACATAGCGCCAATAACACAGACCAAACGTACTCTTCGGCTTCTTGAAGGACAAGGCACATTTGCTCTTTTGCAATAGATACGCTTCTCAAAACAGCAGTCAGTGGAACAACAGTGAAGTATGCCCTTTCCATGACAGAACCCTCATCCATCATGAGGACAAGCATCCCAAGTTTATTTCCACTCCACTTCTTAGATTTACGTGAGAAGATTGCACCTTGAAGTGAGTCTATACCCTCTTATAAACCATTACAAAATCTTTTATTCAGATTTGTTTAGCTACTAGTTATCAACCAGTGATCCATTTCATTCAAAGTGCACAACTTTATTGACAGAGTTCATCACAGTGGTCACGGAAATTGGTTGGTCATGTAGTACTTGCACTTAAAATTAACATATTTAATTTGACCTCTCATAATATAATGTGACCCTTCATAACCTGCTGCTTTGAACTGTGATATAACACGTTTAATGATTTTAATCTGATTTTCACAGCTGCACATAAATCCTGGGGCTCATTTCCTACTATGCTGAACATTCAGCGCCTCATGTGGCTTTAATCAATAAAAGACATATAATAACTGGTTTGTTTCACTGAAACAATGCTTGCTACACAGTCTTTGTTCCATTTTTCACATGGAACTGACTAGTTGACTGAGTTTTACTGCATACATCTCTATTCTCCTCTGTTCTGTCAATGATAACAATAAAATACAGGATGATCTTCAGGCTGAATCAGTGCAATTTTGGGGCATCCAGGTGTGTACACACAAACACACACACACACACACACACACCACTATCCTCAGCATCATACCTGATTTTTGTATGCTTAATAGCTTTTCAGCGACTGCGTTTACCTATTCAGAGTGTGTGTTGCTGATAGATGACAAGAGCCAGCAGGTTGAGAATGGTGATGAGGTTTTGTTCATGGTATAATGCAGAGCCAGGTATCAGCAAATACAAGGGACCTGTCATTATCTAAAACACCACATTTCCCCTGAGGTACTCCGAAAGATACAGCACACTTGCAGACATGATTTCTCTCTCTCTCTCTCTCTCTCTTCCTCTCTCTCTTTCTCTCTCTGTCTCACTGAAATGCTCCTACATTACACACAATAATTCATTTTGCAGAAACAGTGGTGCATTATTTGTAAAGCAATGCTGCACTCTGAACTGAATGAAAAGTGCATTTCACATCTCCAGGGACCTTGTTTGTTATCTGTGTGTGCTGTTAGAGGTATGTGCTCATGAGGCTATTATAAACTCAATGATTGCGTGTTTGAGTGTATTTCTGTGCGACTGCACAGAATATACATACCTGCTATGAGGGATATTCTTCAGTAAGTCTTCTCAATCATTTCAACAGGTAAGCAAAGCACTTAATAATTTACTGTGTGGAGTTAAGGATAAAATATGGATTCTAGTCTCGACTTGACAGCAGAAAAATAGCTCCCACTGAGAATGTTTAAAAACAAAATCTGACATGTCACATTAAGGGGATTGTTAAAGGTTCACAGACCAGCTATTTTCTGTACTAGCAATAACATGGTTCTGTTTGGGATGCTGGTTTTCTTTCACCCGTGCGTCCCCTTCCCCTCTCTCCCTCTGTGATCCATATCATTGTTCCCCAGAGAGGGAAGAAAGGTGACAAACAAACCTATTCATCATCAGCAGGTTCTCCTGGCTAAACTGTTATCTGAGCTGAACTCTCTAAACTTTTCCCAGTGGCCTATTGTTTACGGCTGCATCCTCTAAATTTACACCCACCGTTTGTTTTATGAAGTGTCCGTGGAGGGTAAGAAAGGTAGATAGAGGCCTGATGTCAGCATATTTCCCTGTCCTGCCTCTATACTATGATGTATGGTTGAACAGAGCCTCTGTTTGGGCACTCCTTCTCCATTTTTTACATGGTGCTATTGTTTTATACCACCTAGTTTTAGAAATACAGCATCATCATATTACTAAGCTCTCTGAGGAGGGTTTATTGTAAATGATTGGAGGTTATTCACAGGACCAAAAGGGAGGGAGTGGAGTTGGATGATTTGGAGGAGCAAGCAGTGGGGAGGGAAGAAATGTAAGAGTCTTGCACTGTATTGGATTCAGAGGTAAACAGTGGCATTATATGAGCACTTCCTATTTTCAGGTTTCGGCGTTCGGTATAATGAACTCAAACTGCAAATGTAACAGCTTCGATTTAGGGTGAGTTCATTATGCGTAATTGTTCCTTTTTATTTGTTGAGCTTTTGTGTCTTAGACGCACTAAAAGCAAATCTAGATCATTTTGAATAGTTTGTGTTCCACTAACATTCAACTCGCAGCGCGACATCAGCATTAGTAGCCGAGGTTGTTTACTGAAAAGTCATGCAGAGATGTTGCAGAGTCTAAATTTTAGTCAGCAAACCCAAGTGCACTGACTACTAAGCAGACTTGTCTGTTTTAAACTTGCACTCAAACAATACCCATTAGCACCAAAGCCATTGTCTGCGGCTCCTTTTTAATCAAAGTCCGAAATGTCAGTGTGACAAATTGAATTAATTCCAATTTTGCTCCCTCTGAGTGACAAGATTCTATTATGCTCACAGGCAGGCTTTCTGCGAGTTGTATAATGACCTGATGTCTCCATGTGTGTTTCCAAAGCACCCTTTTAAATGCAAGCAATGGTATAACTGAACAACTCATTGTGGTGGAGGAAACAATGTCCTGTATTACTATTATCTCCACTATTCCAAAAACATCTTAACAAATTACAAATTAAATAATTATTTGTGAGGAAAAGATATTCTACATTTGTTATATTGTGCTATTTTGCAAAAGAACATTAGCAAATATAGTGCATTTGTGAAGTGGGCTATTACTCAACATCAATTAAATACAAACTTGAAATTACAGCATGGAAAGAAACACAATGCTGTAAAAAAAAAAGAAAAAAAAAGGACATCATACCAGACAAAAAACAGAAATTGACTACTCAATTTCTAGAGCCGTTTGTGAAGTTGGATAAAGGTTGGTGAAAATGTATCAAAGTTTAGTGTAGTATTTGCCAAAGATTGTTATCAACTTTTTCATTCCTTATGCTTGTCTTCTCACTTTTACCCAGCTGCCTTTTAATAAATGTAGTGCTGGATCAGTGAATGACCTTATCCAGCAGAAAATCACCAGGCAGAGATATCTAAAGATGGCTGAAGACTAAAGTCCTTTTTTTCTATCATCTGTCTTTCATTCATTCTTCCACTTCATACCTCAGGAGCATTAGACCAGATGAGCTCAACTGAATAAAATGATCCATGATTGTAAATCTGTCAGCTGCAGTTACAATAAGTGCTCTTGGTACCTGTTTAAGATATCTCTCCAGATGTCTTTCAGAGACACCGGTCGTGACAGCACGTTCACAAATCTTCACGAATTTGCAACAAATTGAATAATTGGTTTAGCATGTGCTATATCTTCCATTAATTCAAACAGTAACACAAAGACTGTACATTTCCAAGCTTGCCTAAATCTGCATACATACATCTGTTTTTTTCACTTCACTTTCAAACCCCTAAAACCTAAACCATGTTTGCACAGATGTCCTCAATCACTGCTCTGAGGCTGTTAACTATGGTGATGCAGTGTCTGTCTTTGAGAAACCTGCTCTGCATACACAAACGCTTTGCTGGACATATACCTTGTGGCAGGCTTTCTGCTGATTTAGTAGTATTGCAGACAGATGCAGGGGTTACTCTACTCAAACAGGGTCAACATCTCCCCTGTGGTGCTTTGGTGTCCAGCTACCAACTGGGAACAAAGTGAAAGAGAAATGATTGTGTGTGTGTGTGCAACAGATCAAGGGAATACATTGTAGGGAAACCTTGCCGACACGACTGTGTTGCAATTAGTGCTCAAACCACACTTCTACTACACACACAATATTTGCAGATATCGAATGTAACAGTACATCTTATTTACTATAAGTTCTTAAATGGTAGAACAATATTTGCATGTCCCTCGTGAATGAGTGCCAGTTGGTGTTATGGGACTGTGACCTTTTGCTGACAGGGTAGAAAAAAAAAAGCATAGTCCCCAGCTGCTTCAACACAGTGATGTCCAAAAGGCCTATGCTATTCAGCCTGTGGGATCCAGCAGGGGGCAAGGCAAAGGGGTCCAGATGTGTGAAAGCCCCAGAGCGATGCGTCAACCCTGCTTGTGGACGACATGACCTACCCTCGGGGCAGGACACAAGTTTGGTACAGTATACTGCTGTACGGGGTGATGCACTGGTAGCTTTGGATGGTGTGTTTCTGTCTACAGCACATTGAATGTTTCTTTTTCTTTCATGGCTTTCATGCAGACCTTGAGCTTAAATTTCTCTGGATGTGTCTGGATGAGATGCAATACATGTGGTTTGGAGACAAAAGTTAGTTCATCAGCATGAAATACTGTCAGGTGAGTGAGTACCCATTTGACAATTTTGAGTCTACTGTACCTTATGAACTACAGCGCACAGGATGCCATTAGAGAGGGAGATTGCTTTTTAAGTGCTATCACTACAGAGTACACTGTTTAATCTGAGGAGATTTATGGAAGGCAATCACCCAAGTAAAAATTGTAGATGCCATTTATCAGGCAGAATGGAAATTACAGCCATAATTTTCACAACCGGACACAGATGAGACCTTATAACCACATAAACCCCCCGCAAGGTCCCTCAGCTCGTTTTTAATGTTCCTTCCCTGTGTTATTGTGACCTGGAGGACTGACTGGCTGACTAGCTATCCTCATCCCCCCTAGGTCTGCTCATTACCCAACGCTCCCTTCAGACTGTCACCATGTGAGAGAGACTAGTTTATGAACGGGAGGAAAAGGCTGTCTGGGCTGCTGTGATTGAATCAGGAGAGAGTTGGCATGGCAGATTATTTTTCCTCTCTGTTTTTTTTTTTTTTTTAACAATTGACAAATGCAGAATATTTTTTGTTCGTCAATCTCATAATGCCTCCCCAGTGCGCCTTCAGCAAGCATAAGAATAGAGGATGTAAGGTTACCTACTTACTGCTCTACGTATGAACCGTCTGCATATTGTAAGTGTTTTTCGGAGGATACAATCAGAATGACAGAGTGAGGAAGATTTGAGGTTTGAAGGGTTCGAGGTGTGGTGGGGTTCATACTTCTTTCCCACCTTCCTGAAAGCCTTGGTGCCTTTAAGCCTCCTCTCTGATGAATAACCATGTCAAACAAAAATGGATGTTTCAAGTAAAAGCACCCTGAAAATACAGTTTAGAACAGCACAGCAGATGAAATAGGCTGTAAAATGGACCATCCATCATATTGTCTAACAAAAAGTGACACATGGGGAAGGGGTTTAAGGCACTTTTCATTAGGCCTCTGCAGTACTGGCTATCCAGATCACAAGACTAAATAATGACCTCTGCACCAAAAGTGTTTTCCAACGAACAGAACACAGAAGACATACTGTACTCCGTACTCTCTCCATCTTAAACTCTCTCCCTCTCACTGTCTCTCTCTCACTGCAGGAAATAAAATGCCATCTATTTTCTCTCTGCCCGTCCGCCTGTTCTTTATATAAATCCCTGGTCTCTGGCCGAAGACAGTGAATGATATAGATTGTTCTTGGAAATGTACAGCAGCAGAGCCCTGGAAGAGAATTTGTTGGTTCAGAAGATAAAATTATTTTAGGGGTCTGGCAAAGTTCCTATGAAGGGAATATATTTGATACATCCTCCAGTATACTGCAGGCATCTGAGTTGATGAATGCAGCGATTTGCATGTGTGCTGCTGATATATAATTATGATGAAGTGACAGAGGATTAACCACCATATGCAGAACCTTTGAAACAAGCTGGGTGTGAATGAATTGCAGTTTTATTTAATTGAATAACTTCACCACCTGTCTTGTTTATACACTTTAAGCAGACATGTGCAGGTAACACATCATTTAGGGATAAACCTCATTTGACAGTTTTAACAGCTCCTCTTTTTTTAACACTTAAAATGTTAAGTGAATAATTAAGTATAACCTTTTATCTCTCTTGCATGAATTATACAAAAAAAGGCTTATTTAGTTTGAAATGCCTAATTTAAATTTCTCTAAGCGCTATCTCTGTTTTTGAATTTAATTCGTTCTGATTCTCTCAAAATTAAAAGACCAGAACTTAGGAAATGTACTTTGAGATTTGAACTTTATTTTAGCAAATGTCTTCCCAGCATGAATATCACCACATAAATAGTTTTGTACCCTCAGTAGTTTGTCTGGCCTTTTGTAAAAGCTCGTTTAAACAAGCATCCTGTCAAGACTTTATTTAAAGATATGTACAGAGCAGATACAGCATGAAACCAGATTTATGTTTGTTAGGTAAGATCAGCAGGTGAGTATGGGTAAAATGACAGAGTCAACCATGTCATCACTGTCAGCATCAACCACATGGTCTCTGTGTGGCAGAGAAAATAACAGGTTGCATAACTGTATTAAAAGAATTGACCACACAACACAGCACTCGGAAACAGCACAGGAATCCAGAATTCAATCAATCACATATCCATAGACAGATCCAGAGATCAGAATCCAGAGCCAGAGAAACAGATCAGGGTCGGGGTACAGGCTGGAGAGTCGGCTGCAAAGCAAAACGGGCACAAACAGACAAAACACTCTGGCAGAGTAACTGTGTTTGAGGAGCTTGCTTATATAGCCAGGTGAACAGGTGTGACGCAGATGTGGATCCAAATGCAATCAGGCTGAGTAGACCAGAGAGTAGACAGAGAGTGAGAGGGAAATCCCCCAACTGCAGGAAAAAAGGTAAAACAGTCACGATATTAATGATGCCAAACCGGAAGCCAGGCTGAATTCATGACACCTGCTTAATTTTTCCCCCTGGCTCCTCTCAGCCACCCATGCAGCTCTCTCAACTCCACAAAACCTCTGACGGTGTCCTCTGCAAGACGTCACCAGCATCTCCTTAAAGTTTTGTAAGTCACGAGGTGGGATCTTCGTAGATTGAATCTGTATTCTACTGTCAACTCTCCTCCAGGTAAACAACACAGGTAATGTGAAAGAAAGCATGATTCACCATATCAGGCACCTTCTTTGATGCTCACATATCTGTTGCAGGCATTTTTTTGCAATGCACAGGGTCGGCAATGGCACTATGGTAGAGCTGCTCTGTATTGTGTGTTCTGTGTTTGATCATAGCTAGCATTACATTTCTTCAACAACTTGTGTCACACTAGCTTTTCTGCAGACCAGACAGCCCTTGCTTTGCTACTCATGCGCATCAACACATTGCCCAACCCTGTCGCTGGTTCCTTCCTTGGACCACTTTTGGTAGGTACTGACCATTTACAAGTAACACCCAGCAAGACCTGTCATTTCAGAAACGCTCTGACCCAGTCATTTAGCCATTACAATTCAACCATTGTCAAAGTCACTCAGGTCCTTACACTTGCCCATTTATGCTGCAACCAACACATCAACTTTGAGAAGTGACTGTTGACTTGCCTGATATATCCCACCCCTTGACAGGTATGTACCATTTTAACACTAACTGCATTTTGCCTTAAGTTCATTATTAAGAACAAAAAGCATGTTCAACAGGGAAAACCAGAGGAATATCAAACACAGTATATGAAATGAATGTCATGTCTAGAAACCATCCCTCATAATTGCAAGGTTTCATGGGAGTCACCAGATGTCAGCATGGTAGATTTTGCCCACCTCAGTTAAAATACTTTCAGCGACTTCCATTATTTTCAAAGTACAATACACTAGACACAGCAAAATTATGATTATTAAACTGAATATTTATTCTTAGATTAACCTTGGTAACCCTTAAAATATATCATTTAGTAATTTCTTTTTTGACACTCCAAGGTCATAAAACTTGAATTTCTATGAGGGAAACTTGGTTGTCAAAGACCATTGGAAGATTCTACACTTATTGATTTATGAAATAGAACAGACTAATTACATACTGGATAAATGAACCATGGAAGAAGCGTAACATTTGCATTTAGCTATGAAAAGCAAAAAGAGACAGTGTGTGTGTGTGTGTATGTGTGTGTGTGAGTGTGTGTGTGTGTCTGGGAGTGTGAGGGAATATGCATGCTACTTCTTGCATCCTCTTTGTCTCACTCTGATCCATTTCAGGTCCATTGTATTGTCAGTTTGATTTATGTGGCGCCACACTTGCATCTCCCTACAATGTCAACCCTATGAAAAATATATGCAGCTGTTCATATAATGTGCGATGATATCAATGCTCTGATGAATGCCTTCAGTTCGATCTTGCTAAATAAGATGACTCCCATCCAACCCATACCACCAGCCATTAGAAAGCCACTCGGCATGCTTGGAATGTTAATAGGATTAGCATTAGCATTTCATTCAGGTCTCCTACCTGTCTAGCATTAATGCTTTGATCTGCTCACACAGAGAATAGATAGTGGGCCTGTAACAAGGGCTAACACGTGTCTCTGCTCCTTTCAGTACTAAGTTTAACAAGACAGGAGGGAAGGTGGAAATGTGTACAGTTAGGGTTAATTCATGTATATAAGAACATAATCATTATGTGGATGAATAGGAGTTGAATTAAGGTTCGGTGGTTAACTGAAGGTCAATTTTCTTCACACACACACACACACACACACACACACACACACACACACACACTACAGATACAATACTTTTTTTTCTTGGCAGCTTAGCATGGCAATGAAGAGTTGCTTTGATGGAAGGTCCCCACTCATATTGTCTCGGTGGTAAAGCCCACTCACATCCGCTGCTGCTGAAGAGCCTAACTTTCATTGCATGTTTATACAGTTTATATATATTTCAAATATCTACAATGTGCAGAATAGAACACATTTGCAGGTTTGAGGCTGGAATAGCAGATGAATACTTTCATCTGTGTGTGGACTGTTGATGCAGCTCTGGCCAGTGGCTGAGAAGAAGCATCAGTCATGACATTAACTGCAGCCTTTTGCCAATCTACTTAGCTGAAGAGAACTTGAATCTATTGAAGTGGTTCCCAGGGGTTGTTAAGACAAACAGCTCAGGCCTGTTGAAACTTGTGCACAGTGTCTCTTGTCAGGCATTTTGTGAACGTGGGGTGCCCTCCCTGGCACTTGTCTAAACAGGGCGATGTGAACAGTTCCAAGGTGAGTTTTTAGGTCACTTGTCAGTTGGAATGACACTGGAGAAGGAGATGGGCCCACACCAGAGAAGGCTAGTTGACTGTTTGTACAGAGGGCAGCTTATGTTAAATGACAGCTAGTCATACTTAACAGTTTGCCGTGAGAGTGCAGAGAAAAAAAAGGAAGGAAAAAAAGCCCGAAGGTGCATTTGATTCATAACAGACGAGATAGATTAAATTAATATCAAGGTAATGGTCCAGAAAAACTACAGGTTAATGTTTATTATGGCATATAATCACATTAGACCTAACATGGGACTAGAATAATTTGTGTAAAATCCAAAATGAGTGGAGGAAGAGCTTGTTTAAAGGTTAAATCTGGTGACATTTTATATTTTTCTATTTGTCACCCAAACCTCACAAAAAGACTAAAACCAGCAATCAATTGAACAAACTAGCAATGTTGAGAAACACGTGCATCCTTGCTTGTTTTGAAGTAATTGCCATAAAAAACCCATTAATGGAACAGCATATGGTTTTGGTCTTTTTGTGGGATTTGTTATAGCAATAAACTTTTGACTTGAATACTTTCAAGTTAATAATTAAAGTGATTGCGCAGCATAAGAAATTACAGCTAAGTTGCTGTACCTCCATCGTCGTCGATATTTTCCTGCTATTTGTTTATTTGTTCCCTATACTTGGAAGCATACTGTACATCTATTCACATCAACACACCATATATTACATTGCCCACATTCACTAGCTTGCTCTCCCGTTTGTTGCTCCATCTCCCACAGGGGAACACAGCTCTTATTCTCTCTCCCTGATCTCATGCCTGCTGATGAGGGTTAGAAAAGACTGGGGAGGGGTAGGGGAGGTGGGATGATTTGACCTGCAGGTGTTTCCCCATGAGCACAAAGACCTCTCCACAGGTCGATAATGCACACACTAATGGCTGTGAAGTGACTGGCCAAGAATGAGAAATAGCCCTCATCAGTTAGGGTAATGGTGTCCCAGGGCCCTCTCAGCCTATTCAAGGGGAATATTGTCAGATCTTCTGGCTTTCTGTGTGTACCTGCTCATGTTAATTACACACAGTGGCAGACCATCTCGTGTTTCATTGGGCCAATCCCTTGGTCATATATCATCCTTATGAAGGTAGCAACAGAGGGTAAGAAGTAATAGAATAAGAGAAAACTCTCGAAAGTGAAGCGCATGGAAAAGCACAATTATTGTGACGTATTTATCGATTAAATTTGATTTAATGTGCCTTATCAAAAAAGCACGATAATTTGTCTCTTTGTTTTAAACTTAGACCACTTGTGTAAATATGAAAGTAATTGCTAGTTTAGGTAGCATATATCTGATATTAACGGACAAACACAACAATAGTCACTCACTCTCTTCAAACATTTAGTCGTCCTAAATTCAATCAATACATTAAAGTTCAAGCAGAATCCACCCACTGGATTCTATAGCGTTGTTGTAATTCTTTAGCTAGCAGTTCATCTATGAGGATACAAAGAACAATATGTAACAACTGAAGGACACTATGAAAGCTTGCTATCCTTTTCACACATTACTGCTGGCTTGTGCAACAGAGCTATAACTCACTTCTAGCTCATTGTGCTCAGACAGAGTACAGGCCAATCTCACCTCCTCATCACCTCCACCTCATCATATTAAAGTGACCATATTATGCTTAATTGAGGGTTTATATTTCATTCTGGGGCTCCACTGATACAAGATTATACAATTTTTAAGAAACAATTGTATGCAACGTGCATGTTTTAACATGCAAATACTTAATACATACATGGTACAACTTACAACCCCAAAGCTCAACAGTTATAACCTATAAAACTTGTGAATAAAAGCCAGTATACAAGCACACTCATCTCAAGCTTTGGGCCTCTGACTATGTGTAACATGTACCTTCACAAAAGTATTTGAAAAAGATGGTATTAGATTGGTTTTGGAAAAAGCAGATACTCAAGGTCATAGTATTGGAATTGGTATCGGACATGAAAAAGTGGTATCGACCCACCCCTACATCAGACCGCAAAAAGAATAATAAGTCCTCTTTAATAATGGCTAAAATGTAAAAGCTTTACAAAAGTCTGACATCTGTTATAAAGGAATTTGACACTGGTTTAATTTCAAGACATTTTTAAACATCAGAAGATCACTCTGGTCATGGCTGCACTTAGTAAATGGAATAGCCACGATAATGACTTCAACAAAATGGCTCACCTCCTTCACCTCCAGTTCGACACTGAGAGTCGCCAACAGGCAGGACAGCTTGATGTTGTTCTAAAAATGGCATCACAGGTTGCGCGTCCTTGTGTCTTTCTACATGGAAGTGTGTGTATTTAAATTACTTTGTACAGCAGGGTGTGGTGGCCATGTGAAGCATGATATTGCTCTATTTTTGGAAATGAAGACAGGTGCCTTGTTGACACAAATCAACATGACACAGAAAGGGGGTACTGGACTATTGTATGTATTGTATTGTATGTCTTTGTGCTTTGTTCATATACACATGTGTAGACGAGTGTAGAATCATGCAAACAGATATTTCAGACAGTATGTATTATGTGTAGAAATTAGCCCACATGCAGCCCTGAGCACAGTTGGAGATTGAGTGGCTTGGTGAGTCAGATAATTGAATGAGTCAGCCGTGACGAGAGAAGCACATGGGATGAAGGAATAAGAAGAAACTTAACTTTGCATAAAAGGAAAGACAGGACATGCACAAAAAGGCATGTAGTTCATGTTTTCAAAATGTTGGAACATCGTTTTGAATTATTGTAGTTACACTTTAAGTACTGGATAGTGTATCACTCGCCAGAAGAATTCTTATTGATTTATGAAACAGATCATAGTTTTACAGGTACAGTGACCTTATTTGAAGTGCAGTGTATGCATGTTAAGCTCATATACTGAGTCTTAAAATTAATGACGATCAATACATTAATTTCTTTGGTTTAATTGCACCTATTTAACATGCATGACTTTCAGTAGATTTTGCTCCTTTAATTATGTCTACCCCTAAACAGCCGATATCCACTCGAATTTAATTAGTGAGGAACAGTTAATTTTGTAACTCCACTTTAACATTGCGTAGTCAGAATCGGATGTTCTCCGGAATTAAAGAATGACTATTTAGCTCTTTCCCTCTCGTTCTGCTGACAAACGAAATTGCACAAATAGAAGAATCCACAGTTTTTGTCTGTATCATCCAGTCACATTTTGAAAGCCATTTCTCAATATCCATTTTTGTCACCCTCCACCCATACTCCAACTTCCACCATTGACTGTGACTTTGGTGTACTAAGCAGGAGTGGTGGCTCTGCGGGGACCCTGCACCTATTCAAAAATGGAGCAACAAAGTAAAGAGAACTTCAAAGACACAGTGGAAGTGCTTCAATTACTAGTCTGTTTACCTGTATCAAAATGTGAGTGAAAAAGGTCAATTCTAAATCAAACAAATAAAATATTAACCAAGAACATCCAAGAGTAAGAAACTGCTCTTGGCACTCTCTTTGATGCCCGCTGAGTCAGAGCTGCTGAGAGAGTTGTTTTTTTTTTCCAGGACTCGATAACCCAGTTTGCAAAGGCAAAGTCAAGGAAGGAGAAGTTGTTAATGTAAGGATCATTGTGTCTGCATACCCACTACTGTTTTGTGTGATTTCAAATAACTGATTTCATAAGATCTCTGTTGTTTTTGGCATGTCCTCATTAGTAAATTCTTGGTGCAACAGAAGCCTGCTGTCTGATTTTATGGATGGATTTTACAGTAATTTGTTTCATAATCAGTGGCCACGTTGTTAGATCACCAGATGGCATTCTCATGTGGTGCACTTTATGCATGTTGTATCATGACGTTGGTGTAGCTTCTGTAGGTCTGTTAACCCCATAAAAATAATTAAACGTAAAGGACGGAAAATTCCACAATTTGTCTCCAAATGTATAGACAGATTATCTTCCTATATTTAGATGCTTGCCATTACTTTAGTTATGTTTCAGTTTTCTAATGTCTTTACTCTGATCAAAGCTGCATTAATCAGTACTTTGTGTGTTTAATATTAAAGCACACGTTTGGATGAAAACATTTACAGCCTACTCATCAATTAGAGCTTGTACACAGCATTCAGTAGCAAAAGTAGCAAATATTTCCCAAATACCAAAAAACAAACCAAAACCAGGCTTAAGTCACACAAGTCGAAAACTCTGTCAGTGTTCTAAGTAATCTGCTGGACGTATAAATACGTCTTACATACATTTTTGCTATATGAACTTGAGTTATAATAATAGCACCAGGTAATACTGGTATAGTAAAAGTAAAATAATTAAGGTTATTGCACAACAGTTCAAAATGACTGTATTAGTGAATAGTAACAAATGAACAAATGTGGTGTCAGTAAATATGATCTACAATATGTGAGTTTTAATCATTTAATCTCATGTGCACCCAAGTGGTTATTAATTGGTGAACCCACACTAGCAGTTTTACTGTTATATAATATGCATACATTGTAATATACAGTGGCAAGAAAAATCTAGATTATTAGAAAATATAATGTGGCTAAAATAATAACACAAAATATATTTATTTATATTTTATATATTTATTGAGATCAACCATAAAAACATCAGGGTGCTAGTGGTAAAAGTATGTGAACCCTTGGAATTAATAACCTCCAAAAAATTAATTGGAGTCAGGTGTTAGCGTACTTAGGTGAAAATTAGGTGTGGATTAGCGCTACTTTGACAAAAACCACTCAAACCTTTTGAGTTTCCTCAGTACAAGAATAATACGCTTATGTGAGCTATGCTTTGCCAAAAGAAGCTTTCAGAGGATCTACGATCAAGAATTGTTGATTTACATAAAGCTGGAAAGGGTTACAAAGTGATGTCAAAGACATCAGAATTCGCCAGTCTACAGTGGAGTAGGCAAAACACTGAACTAGCAGGGTGTCAATGGCAGGACACTATAATAAGCAGCAGCTTCCTTCATAAGGAACCTTGCTGAAGACCTGAGGTTTTCCAAGAGCACATTAACACTCCACAGTATTGGCAAAAATGTTTGTGGACTGCTGAAACTAAGATTTAACTATTTGGAAAGAACACACAGCACAACATCTGGCATTAAAAAGGTCACTGCATATCATCATGAAAACATCATCCCAACAGTAAAGTATGGAGGAGGACACATTTTGATTTGTGCCTGCTTTGCTGCATCAGGGCCTGGCCGACCTGCAGTGATTGAGAGGAAGATAAATTCCCAATAACGTGAGAATGTCTGTACGTCAGCTGAAACTGTAGAAGTTGAGTGATGCTACAGGACAATGACCCAAAACACACGACAGAATGGCTTCAGAAGAACAAAATCCGGCTTTTGGAGTGGGCAAGTCAGAGGCCAGACCTCAACCCAACAGAGATGTTATGGAACGACTTGAAGAGAGTCACACACCTCAGACATCCAAAGAATATGACAGAGCTAAAGCAGTTCTGCAGGAATGGGTTAAAAATAAAGAAACAAAAGACACGAAGATCTGCATTTTTTGTTATTACTTTAGGCACATTGTATTTGTTATTACTCTTGACTTAGATGAAGATTAGATCACATTCAATGACAAATTATTGCAGAAAATCATGAAATTCCAAATGGTTCACATACTTTTTCTTGCCACGTAGGTGGGTTAGAGCCAAATTGTGTGTGTGGATGTGTGTGTGTGTGTGTGGAGCCCTTGAGCTTAAATACCTAAAGGCAACATTTCAAATCCAAATCCAAAAGGAAGAATGCCAAAGACACAGAACTGTTAAAGATAAAGTAAAGTAGCCAGCCAGAAATCATCAAGGGTACATGAGATGGTTACTTTGTTGAGGAAAATAACACCCCAAGATTTATTAAAAAACAATGCAACAGATCCAAACCAACTGGCAGAAATATATAGTGCCATAATCTACTAGTCTCTACAGTTAATATTATACTAGACTATCACTTATGTTACAGTGCCAACTGAAAAGCCATCTTTATCTAAAGAGGGGTATCCCATTTTTGAAATTTTGAGAAGTTTCATGCAATATATTCATAGATATCACATTTATCTGGTATAGTCTTGTGCCTTTAAAGAAACACTTGAGCCTTCAATACCTTATTTGTCACAGTGCCACTTGCTGTTGTTGTAATGAAGTACAGACTTTGATGAAAAAAAACAAGTTTCATGGTTTCATTACCTTGAATAACTCAATCTTCACCGCTGTTTGATTGATTAAGATGATATGGAACTATTACAGAAACTGATGAAAGATTTGATTACCTGACATAATAGTTAATGTACTCTCCTTGGCTTGTCAAATTGATAACGGTGAACAGCATGACTTTAAGCACAGTGTTAACCATTTCCTTGTGAAATTCAGTGCAGAAGGAGGGTTACAATATCAGATGCACAACGTGATCTTGTAAGCTGTGCTACTTGTCCTAGGAAACACTTCTCAAAGTCATTTTCTCTGTTTACAGTTCTTCTCTGTGAATGATTACGCTGCCACTACTTCATTCAAAACCAACACAATGTGATCCATTCTGGTGTGTCTAATCCACGTTTGAGTTTATTAGAAATACAGTCGTTTTTCTTCAGCTCAAAAAGCAGACCAATAATAGAGAATGATCAGCCAGACATGGCCCAGCGTTTTTAGAGTGATACATGCATGAAATTGGATCCGCTTCTTATGCTTTCATCCCTACCCGTTATTAATATTCTATATCATCCGCATACTTCCTGTGCTACAACCCATACCGTTTAGTAGCCTTGGTGGAAACATTTGGCTTTTGATTAACCGTGCAATTAAAATGCATTTTACCATACCATAATAGGAATATAATAAAAATATATGATTTGTAATATATTTTGCAAAGACAGGTCTTAAAGTGCAGGATTTCACAATTTTAAAATGAAATACCAGTGGGCTGTATGTAAAAATGTTGTTATGTACATCTTCAGTGTTTGGTGTACAGTACTTGCAGATCTCAAACTTTTCACAATATACAGTATGTACACCATCTATCTGAAAACTGTTTTTATTGTGCTACATAGTTTGAAATCTATAGACTCTACTGTGTAACTGTGTATGTGTTTACATTATACATCATCAACCTTACAGTCACTTTGGAAAGTGTTGCTTAGGGATGAAAGCAACAAATTACATTTACTCATGTTGCTGTAATGAAGGACTTTTGCAGATGTCGTTTCACAGTGTGGTGGCAGAAAAAAATGTTCTGTGCAGGTCTAATTCTGGTGGCCTCTAGAAAATGTTAGCTCCCTTTATTTTTATTTAAGCTGAAGCTACACACGCAAAAGGGGACACTGCCATAGGCCGAACAGATGCTGTGTGACTTTCTCAATTGTGTACGATGTGTTAAAACACACGTCTGAATTAGCCTCCCTGCTCCGCCTGAACCTGCAACTTCTGTGCTTATTGTAGTGGTCACACAAGCTCAGTCTGACCGTTGTCACTCTGCTTGTGGTCACTTTATGCAATAAACATTTCAATAAAGTTTTATTCAACAACAGGGCTCAATGTTTACAAAAAAAAAGCAAAATATTGCTTCTTTTTTTTGATTCTGCAATGATTGGAGACAGGGAAAGGGGAAAAAGAATTACATGAAGATGCAGATCGCTGAAAAAACGTTTTTAAATTCATAAGGTGCTGAATTCATGATCAAAGAAGGCTTCAAATCAATGTAGGGTTACACTGAGGGATTGTACTATACAAATACAGTCAAGTTCAAAAGTTAGTATCACCTCTTTTAATTCCATGTTTTTTTCTGACATTTTTCTAAGATTAAAGGTAGAACTTAAATATTATTTTTTAATGGTGGTCGTAAAGATGTATGCAGCAACAATTGCTTATGTCTTTACCTCTTTTCACACCTGAAGGCTCCAGACAGACTGCCAAAGTCTCTGCTTATACAGTGGTCTGATGATCAGTTAATCAAGAGCTGACGATTAGGAGAACCTGGTACACACCTACCGGTCTAAATATTGTATATAGTTTTTTTTTTGTTTTGTTTGTTTTAACTTAAAAAACTTAAAAACTTGAAAATAAATATATCAAGTCAAATTTATATGTAAAGTTATATATTGTTGTTTGTCTGAGGTTGTATTTGCCTAATATTAAGATCCACTATAGTGAAATATTTTGTATTATAAAACAAACAAACAAACAAAAAACTGAATCAAAAGAGGAGGGTACTAACTTGATTAACACTAGAAAAGACCCCCTGTAAACAAACTGTTACAGTTCATTTAGTATGTTCGTGTACATATGAGTATTATCAACTGTCAGGTCATTCAGTTATTTGCATACAGTGTATTTCACTGTGTAAACACTGTAGAGATGTATTAAAAGTTTTTAAACAGAACAAATCAATTGAATGCTGTCAGAGTTACACTGACTTGAACTGACAAAGACCGCTGTATTGATAATTTGCACGTTTGCAGAGTTTTGTTGGTAGTTGTGCCACCAGGTCGCAGACTGTTTTCCAGGCAAACAAATTTGCTTTTCCCACAGTGCCCACCATGTTGGTACCTAGCCAATCTGCAAATCGTTAAATAGTTAGCTGAAGCTTAATAAACAGAATGTCTAAGTAATAAAAGTGTGTGTTTTCCTAATGAATAGACATGAAAGGCCCCAGTCTCTCATCACCATCCCTATTATTTACTTAGTGACTGAGGACACTAGGCAGCCAATTACAGGGCCCGTCAAACTGTCAATCATTGTGAGGCAATTCATAGAAACCAAACAGTAAACTGTCACAGCGGCATTATCAGGTGCTGAGGAGAGAGAAAAGAGGATGCTCAAGCACCAATTAAAGCGGCAGGATGTGTTGCTAAAGATGAATGCAATCAATGTTGACTTTGAAAATTGAGGAAGATGGAAAGAAAACTCACCTATAACCCAGTGACATTTTCCACATGTTCGCTGCTCATTTCTCATTGCCAGTTTATTGAAAAATCCTGAAAAAAATACTAAGTTGGCATGAAATGTGTCACCACCTGTTGTACTCCTTACAAGAAGATACCAGCTGGTATCAAAGATGAGCCAACAGCCTTATGCCACCGCAACACCCTGCTTTTAAAGCTGCTATTTGTGATTTCATTGAAGCTACATTTCTACATTGCTGTGCTCAAAACCCCAGTGGGGTTGGTGGTCCGATACCCGACTCTTCCACATTACCTCGCCACTTCACCATGGACAAGACACTGAACTCTGAATCCTTGGCGCCTTAAAGGGGCAGCCTGTTCACAAGAACTAACCAGGTAACTACTGTATAATATAAAAGTAAATATAACGCCATTAACTGAGGGGAAAACACAATGACAGGAACAGGACAGGAAGAGGCAACTTAAAGTTTTTCCCAAAAAATTATTACGTCTGGCCACAAATCTGGTCCTAGTTTGGTTCATGGAAATCCAAATAACCTTAAGCAGAAAAACCTTGGTCAAAGATGACGTCAATGGAGAGACCATGGATGAAGGATACATGTTGAATTATTAAATTGCCTGTCTGAGTTTGGAAGAAAAGATTTTTCAGTTACAACCCTTCACTATATCCTCCACCTCTATTTGGATTTTTCTGTCTGTTCTGCATCCAGCAGGTCCAGCCTCTGCATGGCTTAGTCTCTGCCCCTTTTTTCGTATGCATTGTGTTTTGGCAAGAAGATAGAGGTGTCTGTTCACCCATGTGAGCAACTGTTTGCTCTCACATCTGCAACTAAGTCACTGATCAGCTCTTGTGTTTTTTTCCTTTCTGGTAGCAAATACTCTTATTGCTAGACTGTCAAATCTGTCTGATTGACATTATGCTTCTGATCACTGAGTGCTCTTATGTATATACTAGTCTTTTTATGCTCCCATCAGTAGTTGATCCCTAGCCTCTGCGAATCTGCTGATCTCACAGCCATCTGTCTGTGCACAGGTTCTTAAAAAACTGTTACAAATCAATTTAAAGGTTGGCAGGTGTGTTTATGAATGCAATCATAGCTGTTTGTTTCCTGTTATTCACAAATGTAGGAATCATCTGGATCGTTGTCAGCCCATGTGGCTTGGTGCTCTCATTTGTCTTGATCATCCATCACTTCATTTTCGCTTGAATCGCTGTATTTCTGACTGACAGCTGAGTTGTGTACTACAAAAGATGAAGTAGCTCAGGATCAAAGGCAGTGTGCTTTGAAACTGCTTGAAAGTGCAGCTATTGTAAATCTTTCCTGATGTGTAAAAAAAAAAAAAAAAGACAATGACAGAGTAAGATGGGTCGAATTCGGAAATGGGAAAATGTGTCAGATATGGAAATGTGCGCATGTATGTGTGTGAGTTCATGTGTGTGCTTGCGTAGGTGAGTGTATGTCCTAATGCTGCTCTGGTGTGACGGTTCTCTCCAGTGTGTGTACCCTGTTTATTTTGTTCTTCTCTCCATCTTCCTCGTGCTGTGCTGGCTGCCTCTCGACTGGCAGCTTTCCAAAAAGAACAGCTTCCAGTATTAGTGTGCTTGAACAAACACACACACACACACACACACACACACACATGCATGCACACACACACGCAAACACATACCATATATACACACACTCTTTGAAAATGATCCTTAGACAATATTACTAAGTCTGGTAAAAGTTAAATTGGCTTGGACACAGCCGTCTCAAAATTGTTGCTCTGCCAATGAAAGTTTTACCATTCCTTTCCAAACTCTTTTTTTTTTTAAGTTAAATAAATACAGTGCTGTCCTGATTTTGTGAGTAGCACTAATGTTAAGATGGTGCAGCTTGGTAGACCATTGATTACAGGACATGCCATATCACTACACCTCCCATGTTATAAGTGTTTCTCTTATGTCCTGTCTTCACAATGCACTGTGTAATAAAGTCCAAATGTCAAAGATCTACCCCTCTCAGTATAATATAAGCACCTTGGTCAAAGTTCAGAGCATGTTTTAAAACCATCCCATTCCTGCTTATAGAACCTTGAATACAGTTTGTAATCTTAAATCATGTTGATGCTGCTGTGCAGATATTGGCACTATGTGCAGAAATGTATAAAATTAAGTAAGAACTAATTAGACAAGGAAATACTGTCCAAACTGTTCTGGCTGCTGGATTTACAGGGTTATGTCTATTTTGGAGCAGTACTGAAGTTCTGTTGCTAGCTTGTTGTTGCAGCAGAAGTGCCATGGTTGTTGAGGCATCCACACACATGCTTCTATTTTCTGGTTTTCTGGTTTCAGCACTTCCCCCTTGTGTATTCGCCACCATGCAAATCTGCATTCACCTGTCACCGCTGCATATAATTAGTTACCATGCCTAGTATATTTATGCCTTGTTTGTGGCCAGACAAGGGAACTTAGAAATGGGAGACATGTCAATACCAAACTCTGTGCATTCCTGCTACTCGGCATGAAAGGCATGGCACTACCCAGGGTAGATTTTTTTTTTTTGCCTGACTAGGAACACCAGAAATGTAAACAGACATAGTACTTCACCAATTTGCAAATGAGACAAAATGCAAAGTTGTCTTCTAAGGTTTTTCAGTGATGCCTCACCACATTTTTCAGTCAGAACTTTGCTTCAACAGCAATAGAACACTTTAAGCAAGACTTTTGACAGCATGTTTAAAGCTTTGCCCTTTTTCTCTGTCGTGTAGTAGAGATGCTGTTTTGGGAAGCATTTGCTGGTCGAGCATTGTCCAGCCAATCTTGCCTGTTAGCATATAAAGCCTATTCTCACCTGTCCTTAATCCTAAATCATCAATTACTGGCGCTTCTTAAAACCTGCAAGTCACTTTATTTCATAGTGGATAACTCTGCATATCATGTAAGTGTTTGTAGCATCACCAGCACTACAATGACAATGGACACACTTTTATGAGACTTAAAGTTGATACTTACACTTGTGCCTATTGATTTTTGAGGTATAATTGCTACAGAGACATAATTTTCTAAAATAATTAATATATGCCATTTGCTTTTTAGTGACAGCATGTAGTTTAAAGGGTATGTAGAAGACCCACGAGGTCAACAGCATTTTAAGAATTAAGAAACAATGTTGATATTGACGTTGAGAATATACATACAGCAATGGTCACCAACTGGTGGACTCCTTTTCAGGTCCTGACCCAAAAAGGCATCTATGCAGACCGTGGAGATACACATTAGAATAATAAACCTTATTTTAACAAGATTTTATTACCAGGTGCAGCCTGGTCTTCTTGACATAGGTGTGAAGGTCCTTGGGTTTGTGGTGTCTTATCCAACTGGGTGAAAGCAGACAAAGCAAGGATAGGTGTTAGTTCCTATGTTTTGGCAGCTGGCAGACGTAACTTGTTAAATTCAGACTTAGTGGTAAAATTGTTATATCCCAGTTTTACCAACAATATGGACTATGAATATGTATACATCTCTAAGAATGAATTTATTATTAAGAATCCATCTTATAGTGGATTGAAGACAGAACAAGAGACATTATTTTATCAAGATTTCTCCTTTTATGGTTTTATAATAATGAAAAAAGTAGCCCTGTTAGAGTCTGGGCTTTTAGTTTAGGACCCCTGATATACAGTGGACAGTGATGTCATAAATGTGCATCATTACGACAGAATGAAGAATTCTCTGCATTCTGTAACGAATTTAAGATGCTAATCTTGATGCAAACTCAGAGGTACAAACAAATGAAAGGCAAAAAATAGAACCCAACATGCTCAAATTGAGTAACTGCCTCCTGTTCCCATTGTTGCAATGATTACAAACCCTTTTAGTTTCAGAGTCAGCACCTTAAGAATAAGAATAATCTTTAAAATATCTATAAAATATCTTCAGGTTAAATTATCAGTATTGGATGAACTAGGAAGGAGACACTGGTTAGAAACATTGGTATCAGGAATCCATTTAATATTCATGAAGTTGTGAAGACGGGTTGGTGGGTAAATGTAAGATATAAGCACAATAACACTGTGTATACATACCCTCATGTTACACTGAACTGTAGCTGTGAAGGTAAATTACTCATATGTGCTTGTACTATGCCCAAAGCACTTGTCTTCCTGAAACAATAAGAAAAGCTGTCATCACAGTGTTACACTAAACAATGTGAATTCCATTAATGTGTGCCGTCTTTTCTCTCCCTCCCTTTGCTCGGTGCAATAGCCTCTCCAGTGAGCTCTTGGGGGAAAATGCAGTTTGCAGACTTTTCATTCTTAAACCACAACTCATTTAATGAACTGTAAGACTCATATAAAGCTCACTTGTGGCAAACTAGTCTACTTTCTTCGGATCCTTTGGAATTCTTCCTTCACATTTGGTATGCAGAACTCACAGCACAGCTTTGGAGAAACAATTGCAAGAGGGGATTATATAACATTTGTTAAGGGTATTAATCATTTTCTTTAAACCCCCGTTGTGCGTGGCATTGATGGGAACCCTGTCTTTTGCCAAGTAATAAGTGATGGCCTCTGTACTCTCCTTGTGCCTTTGGGAGTTTTATAGACACAGGGATACATTAAACAGTGTCTGTTCTGTGGTTTGGAAAGTAATGAAAGGAGAGAGTGAAAAAAGGATCCAGCAGTTTTTGTATGCCTCAATGTTCAATGATCATATGTATGTAATTTTTTCTTCTATGAAATTCTATATTCTCTTACTTTTGTTTGGGCAAGTATGTTATGTTTGTCAAATGAATGCCACGCCATGTTCTTTTTGTCCTTTGCATTGCAGTATTAACTTAGGAGTAATGCATGTGGTCTCTCTCTTCCTGCTAAATTCAGTCATATAGTAAAGTATATAATCAGTGTTATTAAATTAAATGATGTATGTTATTTATTCCCATCAAATTAGGGTAAATAATAGCAGGACTACTTACAGGCTCTGCTGGCTTGCTAATATTTGCTTGTTCCTTGTAGATCACAAACTCATAAATATTCCACCCAGTGCTGCTTATATTCACATTTCACGTCATACTTCACCCATAAACAGCAAAGTGTGCAAGGTCAAAGGCATTTACCTATACTCATGGGGTTTCAATGTGAAACCTTCAACTGGTTTCACACTGTTTCTCTGCTGTTTTTGATCCCCTGTTGTGACACCAGCATGGCTAGAAATGACTATGAACCTGATGATGCAAGAGCTGGACAGCCTTGAAGGACCCCTCCATAGCAGGGATGAAAAGACAGATTGGGCACATTCAGCACAGCCTGATTGATCACACATTATAGTCACACAACACTCATCCATACTTAACAGCCTCCATGAGAAGGAGGGGCTGCACCAAACATAAAGTGCATGAGTAATCTATGTTCCCAACATAATGATCTATGTTTTCTACTTTCTGACACTGAGCTATAGAAGAAAACTTACACTCCTGAACCATTACCCAGTTAATAGGGACAACACCCACTGGCTGAACAACTTAGACCTCAATGAATCTGCTGTGCACGAGGTATGTAAGCATGGCTCCCAGAGTTACTGGGGCTTTGACGTAAGCTAAAAATCATCACATCTAATCATGTGATGTTCTAAAGTGTAAATAAGTGGTTCAGGAAAAATTGCTTGCTTCGCTTGCTTCGTCAAAGTCAGAGCTAGCAATAAAGCTTCAAAAGAACAACTTAAGGGAAATCTCTTCAGTGGACTCGAATGGCTCACAAGAGACAAACCTGTGCACCACGGGAAGCTTCCAGTGAAGGCAGGATGGGTGAAGAGTCAACTCACTCAAGGCAGAAACCATTTTTGGAGAGGGTGGCGGAACAATGGCCTCTCGCCAAAACTGAAATGACAGAAGAAAATCACTGATACGTCTGGCTTAAAGACAGAAAGCAGCATTCACCTATCAACAGAGGTTTGATGAAAAAATAAAGTGCTCTAACGGCACAGTAAGTGGGTGCTACTTTCACCTAGAATGTCTGAATGACTTCACAGTTTTAACACTGAAAATCAATGTCATACAGGTCTCAGAATGCTCTCAATGATGTGTTTTCTTTTAGTTTTTCATGCAATTGTAAAATTATGCTTACTTGAATTGAATAAACAGACTAATCAATATTGATTCATAAAATTAGCCTATTAAATACATGAAATGATTACACGTGACAGAGAGATACATTCAAAGTAAGTATAGGCAGTGAGCTACTGTATCTGGCTCCAATAATCTCAGGCATGAAACATTGACAACCCCAGGTATAGGTGGTATAATGGAACTTTATCACCACTGCACCATGAGCTGAAGTGAATGAAATCCCTCGGATGTGGCCTGAGGGCCTGAAAAACAATCTGGACCTTAGAGGTGACAGCCCATGGATAAATAATGTAAATACTAAGGGACAACCTTTTATTGAAGTTGTTTTTGTGTGAGGGGACTATGAATGACTGTAGTGAACAACCTCGTGCCATGGGATAAAATGCTGTCACTGCACTGTGTGTGACAGTTGTCAGTGAGACTGACTAGTGTTCTAAATTAAGCATATAACCTTTATAAAATGATAATCAATCACGTACAAAACCACAAACACAATGCTGAGTAAAGCAACGCTCTATTTGTGAAGGTAAAGGCATAGTTGTTGTTTCTGTTCCAGGGATCCATTATTGTTTTAAAAAGTTGATACACAGCATTATTGTAGCTCTCGTCCACACGTAATCAAATGTTGAAGTCTTTCCAATTAGTCAGATAAAGGAGAAGGATTCATTCACTTATTTCCTGCCAATATAACTTTTGTTCTTTGTAAATAAGTGTTTACAAATTACACCACAGTGATAGATAATGGATGTCTCGATTTGAAAACAATCAACGAGGACCCAACTCCCCAAATATTGGTGCAGAAGTAAAAGCTACAAAGTAAACTTAAAACTATTCGTGATTGTGATTGATGCTCGATTTCACAGTTAGTAACATCAGCTACCAAACTCACTTTGTTTGAGGCCTGTGGGTGTCTATTCACTGCTTGTGGCAAGAGAGATTTATGGGAGAAAAGCTACGCCCACAGCACAAGTAGCCACTGTGGACACCAGCCACAAAGTTGAACTTGAAGTTGAAGTCCAACTTGGAAAAGAGGAAAAGTAACCTATAATCACAGATGAATTCTGTGGAAACTATGTAACATGCAGACACAGAAAAATGGTGTGGTATATAACATCAAATGTAAAGCTTTTATTTATGAACCATTTTGTTATGTGAAAAAAAAAATACAACTGTAAATTAAGAAGGCTCAAACTTGAAAGATAGTGTACTCTTCAAAAGTGTATAAATACATATTGGTTTTAAGATGTATTTTAACACGATGTACCCCGATGACACAGATGGCTGTCATATGCAGGACATACTTGTGTTATTTTTGACTTTTCATCCCAGAGACCATCCAGATAATAATTCTGGATTTGCTGCAGTTTTTCTAAACAGGTTCGTTCATGACAAAATAAATATGAATAATAATGATCATAAAACTTTTATTAATAAGTGGGACACAGCAGAAGTAAAAGTCAAATTTCAACTATACATATCTTCTATAGTCAGTAGCTATTAATTGAGATGAAGTTAACCTATGTCCAGTGTTTCATACTGTACACATCTTTGTAGCCAACTTGTAAAACTCCCTGAATGTTGCACATGTAATAGAGTCACAAACAGATGTGTTAACAAAATATGAACACAGCACAAAGGTTAATCACATTAAATTCACATAAACCCATTATCAAGTTCAATCGTGTTCTCAGTTTTAGCTTTTTGCATTGTGCTCGAGTGTAATTATTTGATATTTTGCCAGTGAGCCACATAGTGCGATAAACATGAACAGTGCCTTTATTAAAATAATGTTGCCTTTTTGATTTATGTTGATTAACTCAAACATTTTGTGAATGCACTTACAGAGAGTAAAGATTTATCAAGAAAATCGTTAACACACTAAGTTCGCCCTGGTAGCCAGAGGACTGATAAATACAGTATTTACATGTAATAATTTTATATAGGATGCGTCTACAAATGTATTTTTGCTGTGCTGTGATAAATGAGTTTTGTTGATCTTGTAATTCATCTCTGTGATTCACTTTAATCATATGAGAAACCATCACCAGACGCAATTTATCATTAACGTACAGAACTGGTCTAGCCAACACAGATCCTGCTGCCTTACTCTCAGCCCCTTAATACTTAGTTTCATCATTAGGAGATAGTTGAACAATATCATTCACTGTGCTGAGTCTAATCAACAGCCCTGCATTCTCCTTTTTCCCTAGATGTTCCCCAACAAAAGCTTCAGAAGACACAGGTTCAAACGAGAAAGGACGTACCATTCTACAGCAGTTTATTACCACCAAAGATCCCATTCACCCATCAATTCTGGGAGTCACCTTCAATACTTCAAAAAAGTCTCTAGTGAAAATAATTCTGTGCACAATTAAAAAAAAAAATATCTCATGGAACGCTAAAGAATAACAAATGAACTATCCGTCTTGATAAATGGACTCTCTAGTGAATTCCTCTCCAAGTAATTATACTGAAACACTTATTGTTATACTGACTTGTTCAATAGGGATCTGGCTTAGTTAGAGAGATACCAGCGATTCAAATGAATCTCCTTCAATGGCTGTCATTCATTTATTTACCCCGAGGCTATTCTGATACCAGGTCACATGTGGCTTTTTCTTTTTTTTTTTTTGTGATATAACACAATGAGAAGGAATGACACTTCAAGTTTATTGAGGTGTACATAAAGCATTAATTTTACAGCTCAACATACGTATGCAGGCTAAATAATTCATATAGTTAATTTGCAGGCTGGAAATTGACTCTCTCTCTCTCTCTCTCTCTCTCGCTCTCTCTCTCTCTCTCTCTGACACACACAAACACACTAAAAACATCACTCTGCTTTTACTTATAGTATAGAAATCCATGTTGACTTGTTGACTGCTGCAGGTTGAGGTGCCGGTTCCAAAGGATGGACTGTGCTGTAGAATCGAATACAAGTTATAGACACTCAACGTTTAAACATGTTAAGTATAGTATATAACTGTATATTAATGTAATTTGGTCTATTGTGAAAGTATATCTGTAGGTTAAATGGCTCATTCTAATATAATAATTAGCATGAGCTGCCTGCCTGTGTTACATTTTATTAGTGTTCAGGTATATATGTGGGTAGCAGTCTGTCTGAAAACATCAGTGGGGCTCAAGCTACAAGGACAGAAACAAAATTAATTATGATTGGAGGTGAGCAAAAAGCCTGATGCAAATAGGTGAATAAATTAAATTTGACCACCTTAGAATAATAGAAAGCTTTTAGTAGTAACAGCTGGCAGCAAATATAGCTAGACATGTGTCATCTTTGTCTTAATATGAAACACAATGGCTCTAAAGCATGGAATTAGTACATTCACTCATGATGGTTTCTAGGGACAAGCGATAACCACTGGAAACAGTGGAAGTCTCTCCAGGCCATACTGGATCAAGGAGACAGAATAAAAACAATGGAAAGTCATTCAGGTGCCAGACAACATGATTAAAGGTCTAGATCAATGGAGGATTTCTGGAGCCCCAAGAAAAAGACAGAAAGACGAGTTCCAGCTTATCAGACAATCTCTGACAGAGAGGCCATTTAGCTTAGGGTAGGCTAGTAGCTAACTTGTATTGCTTTGAAATAAACTGCCTCTACCTATAAAGAAAAGAACAGTTAACAAAGAGCTTTGGGCTAAAGCTGAAGAGCTGGGTGCTCTGGAAGTACTGAGTTCAGACTTTTAACGTGTTAAACGGATATCTTAACTCCTTTCCTCATAAGACATCAGTAATGCCTGCTTGTAGCACTCTCGCTGGTTATGAATCATTTGAGAACTTAATTTGGAAAGCACATATTATTCAACACAGATACGCTTTTGGACCCCTTGCAATGTCAAGGATACCATATGCTGTGCAAGAAAAGGCAACAACTTTTCAGTTTACCAAGGCGGCAGGTTTCAGTTTGACAGAACCTTCGTGACATTGTTTTACAGAGCTTTCACTGAAAGTGTCCTTTCATTTCCTTCTATCTGTTGGTTTGGCTCTCTCAGTGTTAAACACAAAAGTTAATTATTAACAGGATAGTTAAAGTGAGTAGTGAAATCATTCGAGCAGCCTGTCTGACCTCCACAAAACAGAACTGCTGAGCAAAGTACAGTTCACCCTGTCTGACTGCTCCCATCCTCTGAGTTCTCTCTATAGACAACCAGAACCAACAGATACAAACACTCTGTTAACCTCAGCCATCTGTATGTTGTTTTAAAGAGAGTAAAGTGATTGATTGATTGATTGATGAGCTGATTCTACAGTGCATAATAGGATGAATGCATTCCACCTTGCCCATGACCCTTAAAGACACATTTGAGTAGTATGTTACCCATTGTTCTGATCTTTGTATTTGTTACATCTTTGCAAGCAAGACTGTTGAATTGGTTGTCAATCACTTTGTTGCCTTGTATTGAGACCATGTAAAACTCTTGCTTATGACTTTTGCTTATGAAAAATAATTGTCAAGTCCAATCCAACCCTTACTTGCCCTTAAAACTACAAAGTACTAGTTAATAACTGTGTTATGCAGAGAAAATACAAACGGTTCCTCAGTATATTGTGGATAAATTCCCTAAGCAGTGGATAAAATATTGCCCCATCTTGCTAGTAACCCTCGAGAGGTTTCCATTTTACATCCACATACAGCCATAATCTCTCATGCCTCCAGTGAAACATCAGACTTTGAATTGTAGCTCACCATAAACCATGGTTGGTTGGTGGGCACGAGGGAGGTGCTGCCCTCCTTACACTGTGTCTACACAGAAAGCAATAGAACATGTTTTCAATTGTCCAACTAATACACATCCGACAGAACAGATATGCTTCATTTTCATCCATCAGGGCTATAATACTCATGCTATACTGAAACTGCATTGTGCCAAAGATATAAACTCAGTGCTGCATATGGCCTCCATCTCCTTGGTCCCTCTAAAACAGAATCCTAACCTCTTCACCTGCCATTCTTTCACTATCCATAAAGTGGACCCATGGGCTATTGTGGCATATAAAACGAGCAGGACAGCAACTAATCACACACAGACCTCCCTTTGGATGAAATCTTCAGAGCCATGCTTCTTGGTTTCAGGCCTCAGTTGCAAACCACGTATATCAGTCTTGGGAAAACTTTACACTGAGATGTCAGTGGATTTGATGTACTGAGATTTGATGTTTTGTGCAGGTTAATATTACAAAGGTTTGATGTTGATAAATACACTGTGTTTGGGATCAATGCTTGATCGTAAGAACATTTCTAATTAAAGTCATAAACCTAAAATCCAGCTTCATATTTGCCAACACTTTAGGATGAGTCTACAGCCCTGGAGTAGAAAACATTTAATAGCTTATATATGAACTCTTTTGCTCTTTAGAAATAAAGCACCTTGCTGGAAGCCTGAGAAATGACTATTTTAGAGGTGAATTTGTTATGTGACACATCTTTGCATTGCATACCTTTTTTTAACCTCATGCTACCATTTTGATAGACAACTCTGGCAGCTAATATGACACACATTCCCTTGAGAGAAGTCAGTGACTTTAAGTGATAATACTGAACGAGACTCCACACAAAGTTCGCTCCATGGGTAGAGAGATATTACCTGTCTATGTCCAAAAACATCAACTGACAGCATAGGTTTAACTCAAAAACATAGAGGTCTGCTCCCACAGTCTTAGCTATTAATGTTTGCATAACAAAATAAGGTCATACTGTTATTGCAGCTGCACAAGTGACGAGCACTAAGGCTATCAGTCTCCTTATTATATCTGTAACTAAATTCTATATTATAGCCTATATTAATGTGGTGACATAAAGGTATACTATATTGTTACAATAGATGAAAATCCTTCTGTTTTTAATTTCAAAATATAACAGACACTAGATACATGTGTAATGTGTGGTACAACGACACACATTAGAGGTGACTACAGTGTAAACAAGATGAGCTTTGTTCTTGACAAACTGTGTCAGTACAAGATTTAATCAGTATAACTGATCAGTGAATAGAGATTCTGCATGCCTGTTTATTTATTTAATTATTTATTTTGTCCTCTATTATCTGTGACACTTACCCAAACTGAAACTTTAAACGCATGTCCGGCTCAGAGCCTATTGAAAAGGTTTAAACACACAGTGGGACCTGTTTCAGTCTAAAACCACCTGCTGTTTGCATAAAATCCAGAGTTCTGGACACATTGTCAGATCCAAAGGTTGTATTTCTCTAGAACCCCTCATACAGAATCATGATCATGCAAAGTGCTTTACTTATGACTGTTAATGAAAAAAAAACCAAATGTGAACAGTAAACACAAAAGTTAAAAATTAATGTCAAATAATAAATAAATCTGTGGAATAGATAGCAATTGCTAAAACACAAACTATACCTCTACTTTTAAATTACTTTTAACAAATATCCATTCATTACTTTTGTGATTTGTGCAAATGTAGCTACAATAACAACTTTGTATGTTGCTCATCTTCTATCCTCTTCACTCATGTCCATTTCACTGATCATGCTACTTGTCTGTAGGTCTGTGCCAAGTCTAACGTCAAGTCCCTGCTTGGCGTTCCTTTTAACCTAAAACTAAAAGTGGCTCAGACAACCTTTGTTACACCCTTTTGTGTTTCTGCTTGATTCTGCACGCCAGCCAACATGTTCCTCTTAATCAAACTTGGGCACTGGAGAAAGAATAAACTTGATGTAACTCCCTGTGCTGTGTCTGCTACTAAGTAACTAATAATTCCACACTGATAATAGATTCCTAATAGAAGTGTTGATTCTACGTGTTGTACCAGCTCTCTCTGTTGTGAGAATTCAGCAAATTAAGTATACTACACTGTATAATTAGTACAGCAGCATTAATGTGAAACCCAAATAAACACCCAACCTCACATGAGTTTAAGCAGCGTTAAATAGGAACAAGTTAACTGTGCATTTTGGAGCTTTCACAGAACTAAAGGGAGGTTTATCCTACTCCACAGAACTTGTAGACAAAGTTGGCTGCGAAACAAATTTAATAACAGCAGAAGAACGCTAGAATGATGGATAGGTAGTGGAGACTTTATTCCATAAGCTGACATTTTTTCCTCATACAAAACAGTATTAAGATTTGCATTATACCACAATGAGAGAGCTCGGGAGCACCAGAGGCCAAATTGTATGGATTAAATATAATCTTAAATAGGTCAGCCCTTGCCTTCTAGGTCAGATTTAATCAGTCAAAACTCACATTTTCATAACATAGAACATTATACAAAATCTGTCTAATTTAAGCTCTGCTCATCAGGCTCTGATCAGTTATTTGCCTTTATCAATATCCTCTATCCAACTTTTAGTGCATAGCCTAATTTGAATTTCATAACCAAACACTAATATTCTCCCACATAAGATTCTCAGGAGATTACGGAAAAGGCTCCAGGGATCACACTGCAGTGTCAATTGCTTTCCCTTAAATGGTAAAATGCTTAGAAGGTGAAGAGGCCAGTAATCCTTTACCTTCATTATAGCAGAGATACAGTGATGAACTATTTGTCTTAGAGGCAAGTAATTTAACCTCCTCTTACAGCCATACAGTTTGTCACCACACAGTCGTGCCATGGCAATGCCAAAGGAGAGCTTGATGGATGAATGTCATATGAAGGTCAATGGACCAAAAGGAATTAAGATGGCAGTTCAAGACAATTTTTCCATAACAGAGCTTGTGATTAGGAGAAATAACAAAGCACATTACCATTTGGGACTTAATTGCATGGAAAATATGGTAGAAGTTGATGAAGATGAAGTTAAAAGTTAAAGCACAAAATAGAAAAGAGAAGAGAGAGAAAATTGAACAGACAACATTGTGAGTCCCAAATGACAAATAGGAATACAGGATGAACACTGACAATGCTGGGGGAAACATGGAAGCACTGCTTTTGCATTTAAATGGCATATGCAGACACAAGTGATAACCACAGTGAAGGTAAAATATAGTCAGCTCTGATCAAGGGGGCTGATCCCTCTGCCCTCTGAATATGACCAAGCTCAGTTTTGCTATACATTTACATTTAGTCATTTGTCAGATGCATTTATTTATCCAAAGCGACAAGGTGGGGGAACCATAAGGAGGCCTTTCCTAAAGATCCTTACTGCAGGTAGGCCACAGCTGGGATTTGAAACCCGGATTCTGCATGGACAGCAGCAATGCTACCTCTACACTGTCCATTTAACATCACAAGTACATGCTGTTATTCTACATAAATAATTAGTCTTACATGTAGATATATCCACACTAACAATTTCAGTAAAATCAAACATGTTCAACAAGAAAACAAATTTATTTTCTGTAAAACTTTCACATCATGCAGTTCAACATCCACTTTTTTTTACAGTCACTTCTGAATCAACATGTTTATTTACTTTTAAATAAAATCCAAATCTTGCCCAAACCTTAATCAAAGTGCATATGTTGCCCAGAACTAACCACATTTTGGAAGACAGTGTAATAAAATAGATAGATAAACAGGCTGAAGTTATAAATGTGTCCTGAAATCTGAAAACTTTTTTGGTGTGAACTTCTACAGAAGCCTACTGGAAGGTTGATCTAACAGCAGCTTTAGTTTTACCCATAAGAGGTTTGTATGATGAAAATATATATGGCATTTACATTAGTTTTGCATAGTAATTTAAGGAAAGTTACAGTCTCCTCATTGATCCATGCTTTTTAGTTTGATGATATTTGCTTTCATGTTTTGTTTTGAATGGCTGGCATATGCAGTCTTTTTTAATGTGGATATTGTAAAATGTCATAGAAAAGTAGGATATAAGTCTACAGTTACTAAAGGTACTACAGTTTAATTATAAAGTGTGTTATTGCAGTAAATTATTTAAAATGTAATTCTTATTCTCCTCTGTATGGCACGTGAAAGGACACTTGCAGGCATCTACTCCTTCTAGTTTGTACTTTATAACGCAGAACACAGCAGTGGTTTCAGCATATTCACAAAATGCCACTGTTTTCAAGTAGGAATAAAGTAGCAGAACAGGTTATAGTAAATAGAAACATAAGAGTACTTTCAAACCTTGTTCTCATTTAATATATTTTTTAAAGCACTGACACCACTCTTTGTCATTTGGATTGTACATCTAAACATTCTGAGATTTGGAGAAAGGTAGTATCAGCAACAAGCAATTATCAGTGCACTTGGTCAGTGAGAGTAGATGTGAGCGAATGGACACATTAATCATTGTTATCATGACTGGTACTAGTATCAGTCCACTACAGTATGTGGGTTGCATTAATGTGAGTGGGACTGCGTGTGCATGTATAAAAAGGACTGCACAGCGTATTAAATGACCAGGTCCACAAAAGAAGAGGTGCATCTTTGTAGGTGTGCATTAGCCCATTATTCTGTTATCACCGAGCCATGTGTGAGAGAAGAAAGGAAAAAAGACGCGGAGAGCGAGTGCAGGGAGGTCATATTTCGAAACAAACTGAATTATTTACCATGATAATAATGATGCAAGAGGATGAGAAGTTGTAAAATACTGTGGAGGAAAATACCCTTGCTGAGGACCTCAGCCCACTCAACTCACATCCTGAAATGTGAGACAACTGGAATGGGATCAGTTGTTACCCGAAAGAGTTAAGGAGAAGCCTGAGGCTGTACTTGAAAGAGAAACCAAAGTGTTATTGAAGTTATTCCAAACAGGCTGGATGCTTTGATATGTAATATTGTTTGTTTATTTGTTTGTTATCATCAGTATATTTACATAAAATTTTAAATTGTTACAAAAAAATATGTGTGTATGATAATGTGCTTTTCCGGGATGACAGGGAATGTGGTCATTTACCTAAATGCATGGGACCAAATTTGCATAATCTAGACTTTTGTTCAAAATGTTACCAATAATTCCAAAATGATAGATTATGTGTTTCTTCTAAAATAATGCAAAACAAATGGAAACAATTCAGAGGCTGCTCCACGTTTGTTAAAGCTTGGCAGATGCTGTGCTTTTTTCGCAATCACTTACAACACTGCCATGATAACCTTTGTAAATCCTATTTTCAAGAGCATGCTTAAGCATTTTCTCACTGACTACTGAGCACCAGCAGGTCATATTTGGATACAGTTTCCAAGTGGTTGAGTCTGTAGCATCTCTTGGATTTTGGTCTGCATATTTTATAAATCGCAACATTTATCAGGGGCAGAGACTCGATTAAAAACTACTCATACAACATCACCTTCTTGTGTCTTCTAATTAGTACCTTCAGTTCAGGAGGTGGAATGGGCTGTCTAGCAGTCACATTGTCACACTAGTTCGAACCCCAGCTCCCTTGGTCCATATGTCAAAGCATCCTTAGGCAAGACCCCAAGTTTCCTCGGTGTGTGTGTTCCTCGCTTGTAGGTCATCATACAGTGTAACGTAGTCATTTCAAATATCCACACCTCTGTCAGCATAACATGAACTGAGCTATATACTGATAATAAATAACAAATGTTTATTCAAGACCTAGAGAAAGAAAGGGACAGAAAGTTGTCAGTGAAAGAAATAAATACTTAAAGAGATGATGTCGTTTATACAAATAGGGATTTTTTTTGCCATTATTCACAGTAATTACAATTACATCACCAAATACAGCACCAAAAACATCCTACAAGTTGTACTTCTATGACAAGTCAAAATGTCAGCTGAGAATGGCTTCATATAATGTGATCATCAAATGTTCTTTTTGATGCTGAAAAGACAAATGCTGAAATTGACAAAATGTAATCTTTGGAAACACAAAACCTCCCACACAAGTCACACAGACTGATTTTAATTCAAGTTTATATTTTTGTATTAAGTATAATTTTTCACAGAATGGTAGCCATTTACCAGATTGTATACACTCAGGTTTTAATAAAACAAGCATTTGGACTGTTTTTAGATTAATACATTGAGATGCTCAGTATACTTATTATACTCTATATATTATTCTTAAGGAACGCTATGCTATCCAGCTGCTAAAGATTAAATGTATGACTTTGGGCTGTAGCTGTTATGTGAAATCCATCATCTGATAAATTCTAATGAATTCTCTCTTCATTAAGAGAAACCAAATCATGTGCAAACCAACCAAGACAGAGGGAAAGTAAAATGTCTATGAATCTTTACACTGTGTGTAATGATTGCTCCAATATTTCCTTCTACATACTTCACAGATGAACACACATAAATGGTTGAAAGATATCAATTTTAATATGGCCAATTATCCATTTCTACATTTCCTGATACTGAATTTGCAAATGCAACAATGCTAAAATGTAAGGAGGCCATTTGGCAATAAAGAAAATGACGAATAGCTGAGTGGGTGTGAGTCTTTAAAGACTGTACAAACTGACATAAGCAATTTAAAGGAAATAAGACACATAAGCTGCACAGACAGAGGTAATTCATAATGATAGTTTGCACACAAAAAATGCCCATACTATATATTTTATATTATATATCCATTATAGCTCACATAGTCTGTGCAGGTTGAGCTAACCAGCCCTGATGGCAAAGGCTCAGGCTCAGGATAATATTTCAACATTTATTCAGTCATTAAAATTTATTTGCTGGGGGGAAGGTTACTCTTTTCAATATTCTTCAGGAGGAGTCTTGAAAAACTCTTACTTAAGGTAGGGTCATTAAAAATTGACCAGGTCTTCATTCCTGTGGTATTACCAACGTATTATTAACAGCCGCAGTATCATCTGATGTGTTATATATCAGAGACACAACAAATAGATTAGAAAACGCGATTCAGTGATGTATCTGATTCAAGCCATTCTGCAGGTGTCTTTTGTGAATGTAGGCACCTGATTACTGTAAGTTATTCATATACATGAGCCCAGTGCAAGGGCTGAGCCTCTGTAATGATACTGTCCTCTCTGGAAGTAGCACGGCATTGTTATACTTTTTTACAGAGGAGGTTGGGATGGATGATTGGGTACAAAGTGCATGGTTAACCAGCCAGTTGTATTTGTTAACTTTGTCTGGTGCTGGTAGGCAGTACTGCGTTCATCAGGTTTTTTTTTTTTTTTTTTTTTTTTTTGTTTTTTATTTTTAGAAAACAAATGAAGTAAAGTTGCAGGTCATACAACTAAGCTGAAAAGCACTAAAAGGGAAATGGAAGAGGTGAGGTTGAAGACGGTTGTAGTGTTTGTAGGTCAAACTCTAGACAGCAGGATATCCAGTATCTGGGTGGGATGAGCAAAAAAGGAACATTTCCTCTACATCCAGCACGCCCACTTCCTCATCAGCACCACTGTGACTTCTCCCTGAAGATATAAAGGTAACCAAAAATAAAAATAAAATTCATTATTAAACTTATGTAGGGCACAGTTTGACTTTATATAAATAATGAGGGTTCCAGTCAGTCAGAAAAACCGGATGTGTAATAATATTGACTTTGGAAGACAAAATAGAAAAACTCTAAGAAGAAATGTTATGTCGATGATCTGAGTAAATAATAGCCATCTGTTTAATACGCACAACTGAGGCTCAAGCTCACTTTTGAAGATTTTTTTACTCAAGTCTAATTGGGTTAATTAATCTTGCTGCAGATCCAGAGCATAATAAGATTAAACATTACCAACAGTAGTGGACTTTTCCAGCCCATCAGATTTACACTCTGGTCCCAAGAGATCTGTTTATTTTCAATTAGGCCTGAAAATGAGGAATGTTCTGGCAGAGTGTGGGGGAGGAACAGCACCTCTCTGAAAGTCTGCCATGGCCTGCTGCTCACGTTCACACTCATCTTCTGTAGAAACTCCTACTTTCTATGCTGTATATAAACACACATATGTGTATATGTGTATATATGAAATGGGACCATCAAGTGAGAGGTTCTGACTCACGTTGACTAATGTTTGACTGAACCGACCACTTCTTTTTCCTCTTCCTGAAAAACAATTCAAGTTTTTACTCTGTTTCCTCAAATTACATTTCTATACAATAAACTGCAACAGAAAATACATTTTATATGGAATATAACTGCAGTCAGATTATATTTTACATGATTAAATAATGGGAATGTGTTAATATTTAATGTAAAGGGACAGTCACAAATATGTTGATATTGAACATGTTGTATCAATCAATGTTGTTGTATTTATTTTCTGTCCACATATTCAATCTCAAATTCAATCTATTGAATTGTGACATAGTCAACCCTCCATTATCATTATTAAATGTACATAGAACTATGTTCATTAATAAAGTTCCATCAATTTCCAGTCAGGGATTTGCTTCCTATATAACATGTTGTAGTTGTAGTTGTACAGCAGCGTATATATGGGAGACCAGATTGAAAGTTGACTGTAATGGTTCACACTGCTTTCTGGGTCCTTTGTACCCTCAGCCCCGACATCTGCTCTGTCTTCCTGTTTCCTTCCTTCCGGTCGGAGCATTATCTTCCTGATCAGGGACTTAAGTTGCCTAACAATCTCTGACCAGTAGCTAGATTAACGTTGTGTCTCGCAGATCTTCCAGCCTGATCACTTGTCTGGCCTCATCTTCTGTTTGAAGACCTCCATTGTTCAGGAGGAATTTTAGCCCATGTTTCCTGCAGAACTGCTTTACCGCTGTCATATTCTTTGGACACCTCATGTGTGGCTCTCTTAAAGTCGTTCCATAGCATCTCTTTTGGGTTGAGGGCTGGGCTTTGACTTGGCCACTCCAAAAGCCCTTGTTTGATACACTTGGGAATTCATCTTCCCATTATTCACTTCAAGATGGCCAGACCCTTATGCAGCAAAGCAGGCCCAAATCATGATGTTTCCTCAACCATACCTTACAGTTTATGTTGTTGATGTTTTCATGATGATATGCAGTGACCTTTTTGTGACCTTGTGTGTTCTCTTCACTTAGTTCAATATAGTTTCATCAGTGTACAAAACATTCAATAAAATACTGCTGTGGAGTGTTACTTCAGGCATGCAATAATGTTCTTTTTAATAAGCAACAGCTTTCTTCGTGGTGTCCTGCCATAGACACCCTGCTTGTTCAATGTTTTACCTTCTGTAGACTCACAAACACAGATCTTAGCCAGTTCCAATGATGCCTTCAAATCTGTGTCTATCCCTCTGGGTTGCTTCTTTACTTCATTGATAAGTGTTTGTTGTGCTCTTAGGTTCATCTTGACTAGCCGCCCACTTCTTGGTAGAGTAGCCACAGTCCCAAAGTGTCTCCATTTGTAGATTGTTTGCCAACTGTAGACTGGTAAATTTCTACAGTATTTGACATCACTTTGTAACTGTTTCCAGCTTTATGTAAAATGTAAAATTCTCTGAAAGCTCTTTTTGGTGAGGCATGGCTCACATCAGCACATTTCAGCATTCATAGTTTGAATGTTTTTTGTCAGTTGAAGTAGCTCTAGTCCACACCCTCAAAATGATTTTCTTCCAGGTATGCTAATATCATGCCATTATTTCAATGGTTCACTGGCAGTATGAGGTTTTTGCGGTTGTTCTCAAAAAAAGACACAACAGATCGAAATTTGTATTGTGTTATTTGTTAATGCTCTTGACTTAGATGAAGATGGGATCACATTTTATGAAAGGGTATGCAGAAAACCATGAAATTCCAAAAGGTTCACATAGTTTGTCTTGACACTGACCTAGTGTTGAACTAGTAGTTAGAATGCCACTAGTTGTGGACATTATTTTATTAATATTGGTGGATGCGGGTGTTAGGAATAGAAATATAACTCATATAACTATGAGGTAGTCTCAGTTTAGTTCAGTTTCAGTTAAAGGTTTTAGTTAAACATGAAAATAATGGAAAATTGAAAGGACAAGAAAAAAAGTGATAATGGCCGAGATATCATGAATGTCATTGGCAAATAGCAGTATTTTACCAAAGGTAATTATAATGTTAATTTCCCCAGAAAACTCTTTTGAGCCTGAGTTACCAAAGTTGCCAAAGTTGTAAGTAACAGTATACAAATACAGAAACATGTAGCAAAACATTTAGGATGAATTGAAAGGTGGACATCAAATACTTACTAATATCAATCACAGATGTAATGCAGGAGAAGGGATGGGGGAATTGCAACATCCTTTCCTGATTTAAATAATAATGTCTCCTAACTGCCTCTTTACTGAAGTCTCAGCACCACGTCCTCTTTCACACACTCATCTGCGCCTATGTCTACACCAACCGTTGTGTGTTTTATTGATGGTAAAAGCTCATCTCCACACTCTAGAATGTCAGGGCATCAATGAAACACATCACAGGGAGGAAGCAGTCAACTTCAGCCTCCACACTGACAATAAATCTGAGGTTGAGAGGGCCTTGTAGGGAATGTGCAAAAAAAAAAAAAAAAACATTTTTGCTGATGAGAAAGGTACGTGACGCAAAAGGACACTCCATCTAAAATGGGCTTCTGTCAACACCGAAATGAAGGGGATGGAGCAGCAAGAGAAAGGAGACAGCAGCGGATATGCGAAGGACAGCAGATGATCAGTAGTCTCCACAGCAGTATTGTATTCTCTGAGCTTGTTCACAACATACTTGGGAAAAATAATCAATTCCAATGACAGAATTAAAATGGCAAGGTGGAAGCAATTGAGAAACAGACAAAGAATCTATCTATCTATCTATCTATCTATCTATCTATCTATCTATCTATCTATCTATCTATCTATCTATCTATCATAGAATGTCATTGTCTAAACAGTAGATTCACACAAACAACATCCTGCTGTCAACTAAACATGTCACGGTGACACACAGCAGTCTGGGTCAGTGCAGATCTGAGCGCCTTCCTGCAAACCACTCTAGCTTGTTTCCAGTCGCTTCCTCAGTACAAACATACAGCAACTGCCTCCTTTATCCAGTGCTCTGCTGTGTGAAAGGCACAGGACTACGGGAGATCAACAGACTGCAGAATTCCTTGCTTCTTTCAGTCTTTACAGTTTTAGTTGCACCTGTCACTAAAACTTGGTGGTGTGTAAGACCTCTTTTGAACTTTTTACCTTGTGCACTGTAAAAATGATTTGAAAAATACAATAGGCTTTCACACTGATAAGCAGCTGCTCTCACTTCCAGTATTTTTTTGCCTATTTTGTCCTAGTTTTACTTTGCTGCTCTTAAAGAGTGTACTTCTGGCCATTTCAGTACTATGTAACCTTTTCACATGTGTAGATCTATGGAAAAATTAATAAAGATAGAATAATTAATAAGTAATATATACTGCATCTGTATGCGTAAGTGACACACTACTTTTGTAAGAATAAACCTTTAATAATGGAAATATTGAAATTCTGGCTTATTGAAATAACACATTTGAGGCAGGTGTGACTTCACAGATAAAAAGAAAAAAACCAAAACAACAGGGTATAACAATATAACAGATTTCTTAAGGCTTTTACTTTATCAAAAGCCTCACACATATTTGTATGAATGTTAATTATACCATAAAAAAGACCAGAAAACTATAGTGTCAGAATATTACAACATATTAACATTCTCATTTGAGCCTTGTCTAATTTAATTAATCGGAGCAAAAGACCTGAAAAGTGAAGTCCATAAATTGTAAGACTCAAAACTAGTCTAACGTGTCTCTTTTCCACCACAGAGCATGAGCGTAGGAGCTGATCCAATGCCTTGCAACCATTTTACAGCAGCCATGTCACACAGGCTCCCCTTGCATACTACGATTTGTAATTTGTAATTACAAGGATTGATTAAAATGACCTCGCAGGGTTACAATTTATTTAAAAAAAAATCCAATTATTAGACCGCTGAGGCCTTCAGCTGACAGATTGCAATTCTGCAGTGCATATCTAGGAAACAAGACACACAGCCATCTCTTTCCAGGGGGTCAGATGTTATAAAAATACTGTCAACTCTTGAAGAAAATCATTATCATTTCTGTGCATCTCTTAAACCAACACTGATTTGCTCATACAGTACGCACTTATGTTATCTGCCATACTTACATACAGCAGCCGTCTCTCTCAGTCCTTACGAAACCTCTCTCTAATGTTCGATCATTTTTAAATAGAAAGAGACTGCATAACAATTTAACTTAGGGCAAACACAAAAGCGGAGGTGGAGGAGTGGTATCTGTCACTGGCAGCCATCCCATCTGTCATTGCTCATCAATAACTCTCAAAATGTTGCTATGCTTTGCTTTTAATCAGATCCTGCAGTAGCACCACTTAATTTGTCTCTCAGTTTGTTTCGACAGACTCTTAGTTTGTCTCGACAAGCTGGCATGCTGTGAGTTATGTAACAGACCCCATTTGAGAGCTGCGATAACTAATATACATGCATCAAAATTCATATCTCTTGCAAGGCCCTAAATTATTTGTGTAGCTTTTACAGCGTAAATTAAATCGCACGTAGTTGTGTGTTTTGCTACTTGGTTCCATCTATCTTGGTCTGGAGCAGTAATTATATTATCACTCAGTTGATGAGCTTCCATCACCGGATCACCCATTTACTTAGTTACAGTGTGTACACACTTTACACAAAGAAACACACACGGACACATTCAAGCTGCCTTTTCTTTAAACACTGATGATAAATAGCACACACAGTACTGACGCTGCTGCAGTAAATGACAAAGTACAGCATATTTACTGTACTCGTGACCAAGTGACATTTAGACAACCACATTTAGAGCTGTCACGTTTCCAAAACCAATCAAATTTAAACCAAAAAAATAATGGTTTAAGTTGAGCTAATTTAAATGTAATCTTGTGTATGAATCTTTCTGTCTTACCAGTGATCATGAGCCGGCAACACCGCTGAAGAAACTGATTGTACAGTGGATGTGGTTGCACTTGCTTTTGCTCTACAGCCTCATTTGAGTGGCAAGCTAGCTGGGAACATTTTGGTAATTTGTTATGGTCGTAGATAGTGTAAATTAGGGCTGCACAGATTTGCTTGTGAATGTTTTTATTTATTAGCTTTACTCATTGCACATGCAACAGGTCAAGCTGCCCCCCTCTGCTACAGAACAGTATGATGCACTTGTAGATTGTAAGGTTTTTAAATACAATTTGAATGTTGAATTTAAATTCATTTTGCAAAAAACAAATCTTTGCGAATGTATTTTTAGCCATGCACTGCAAGTATGTTCTCTAATTAATCGAAACATACAGAGAAGCTGGACAGTGTAATATCTACAGTCGACACAGTGTAATATGTTTGTACTGGATACAGAATAGCGCCTGGAGGGAGAGATAGAAAAGGGAAGAGGTGTGTGTGTGTGTGTGTGTGTGTCACCAGGATGAATAACAGAAATGGAATGAAGCACGCATAGAGCAAATCCACCACAAGGCCTTTGAGAGTTATTAAGTTATTGATGAGTGTGACTATTGATGAGTCACTCTGTTTACACCAGTTTGGCCACCGTTCAGACCAGGTTTAATCAAACTAAGCCGAATCAATAATTAAAATAGCAGAAAGGAGTACGAAAATATTCACTCCTTGCGGTATTATATTACAAAGTAATTCATATTTGGGCAAAATTTAGATTTACAGCTGAGAACTGCATTCTCCTTTGGTTGGCACCAGAGTAACGCAATTATAATAATTCCTCAGCGCTGTGAGAAATTCATACAAATACTTTGGCGTGTTCAAAAGCCTGTTTGGAAAGGTAATAATGTTTTCAGAAATGTCAGTTCGCTTTCTATTTGACTGTATCCAAAGATTATCCAAGCTTGCATAATCAGAGGAAATATTCAGCAAAGATTTCACATTTATGTCACATTGCTGTCTGAAAAACACTAAGACACTAAAGCTAGGTCGATGCAAGGGATTATGAATAACAGAAATGTAAAAAGAAGAATCTGCGGTTGAAAGGTCAGAGCCTGAAGATAAAACTTTAAAGAAAGATTTTATTTAAAGAAAAGGAAGGACAGAGCACTCAATATCAAGAAGCTCTAATCTAATCTTTTTTAGAAGTTAGATAAGGCCGAGGGATTTGAGCGCAACTTTTTTTTTTTTTTTTTTGTGGCAAGCTTTGGGGTCTGATCTGCGTATGTATCTTATGCAGGACATCATCCCAGTTTCACAGCTGGCTTCCAAAACAATCTATCTTCAAACATGGGACAATCCATCTTGCCTTTTCATGCTATTCTGTACACACAAGAGGAGAAAAAAGTGGGGGAAGTAACACATCACAAGGCGAGATTAGAAAGATGTTATCTACATCTGTTCATAGCCCTTTCCAAACTATTAATCAAAGATTCATTTTCCCCTTCATCATGAGGACTGTTAATTCCTTTAGGAGATGAGAGAATTACTACATTCTTACCTCTGTAAGCTCCTCATTTCTGCAGATTTAAAACAGCATCGTGTCAAAGCTCACAACAGACCGGCAGCTCCACTTTGTTCTAAAAGCATTAAACTCTTAATCTCTTCTTTTTTGTGTGTGTGTGTGTGGCAACAGGAGCGCTGAACTAAGCCACAACCACTTGCAAAGTTAAGATGGTGAATGAATCAAATCCACTCAAGCAGCTTACAGATGTGGCAAGATTGCAGTGAATGCCATATCTGAAAGAGTCCATTTTTGCTTGTTTTTTTTAAAGACGCAACCCACCAAGGATCCGTTCTTTTCTTTTCTTTTTTTTTAGCATTGTGCATGACTTGTTTTGAACAACCCAAACAAGTGACAGTGTTTACTGATAGAGAAACTGTGTATGACACACAAGGCAAACAACAGGTGCAAGAGAATAGAAGAAAATGAATTGTGAGAGGCTATTTGTGTTTTAATTGTTAAACCAATCTTAACTGGAGTAAATCTGTGAACATAGCTGTGTATGTGTGTGTGTGTGTGTGTGTGTGTGTGTTTTCTGCTGTGAACTAGAGTAGCAGTTTGCAAAATCCTCTGTTCTCCACCAAGAGTTGCCAATAAGAGCATGTTGGTTGGGAGCACCTTGAGATTGATTGTTTTAGTCACAAACTGTGATGTGACTCTGTTAACATGTCACCACTACACACAAGGACAATTATTTCTATTGGCCATGCACATATGGGGTAGTTAGTCAGCCAATTACAAGCGGGCGCCTCTGTCCTAGATCTTGAAGGATAATAGAGGCAGTAATTATGATGTGTTCATTTTAATGGGGTTTTATTGACAAGCATTGTAGCGGCTCAGCCCTCGCCCCCAATTGTAACTGCTTGCGAAAACAGCTTTGCAACTCAATTAGGTTTGACATTGTATTTGACTCCATGACAACAGATACAGGTAAAAAATAGGGAACAGACGTACAGTGATGCTGGAACGCCGTGCGATTCGGCTGTTTTTGGATGAACCATAATGGATGCGTTGGAAGAACATTAATGTAATTGAAAGCAAATACATTTAAACTGCATGTGTACGTTAAATGTTGGCTGATTACTCGTGCTTACAGTATGGCTTTCAGAAAGGCAAGAGATGGGGTTTTTTTTCTATTTGTGCGAATTGTTTATTTGATATTAATTTTTTCATTGTAATTAATTAAATGATTTGTCAAAGTGGATAACGCCAAAGCAAAGAGACAATCATTTGTCTTTTCGTGTGCCTCTTTCCTATTCTTGCTCACTAACCTTTTTCTATGAGGAATAATCAGTTTGAGAGTCACTGAGCCTTGTGGACAGTGTTTGTCTTTAACAGTCTTTCATATTACTATTCTATCTTTTGTCACTTGCGTCCTTTTCTTGTCCTTTGTGTCCTTTTTTACATGCAGTAGTCTAGCTTTCTACTTCTCATCGCTTTCTCCGCTTCCTTCTTTTGTTTTTTCCCTTTCTTCCCTTGAGACTTTAAGGTCATGGTCAGCCATTTATAACCATGTGCTTTAAATGCTGTTTAACCTTATCTCTGCATGCTTTATGGATGCTTCATGACTGATGACATAAACCCTCTGCACTCTACTCCAGGTGCTGCGACCAGACAACAGCTGTCTCCTCCGAGCTCTCTTTTCGTCCGTCTGTGTCTTTTCATTCTCCCTTTCTGGATGGTACTTGTCATACGCGGCTCTCATGCATCAAGCTTCCTTCTCAGTATACAGGTAGCAGCGCTACAGCTGGGACGTTGACAAATAGAGATAGGGATAGCTGATCACATGATTCAGCTTGTGCGCTCCCTCTGGAAGGACACTGACGTCATGGGCAGAACGGGAGTTGGTGCAATGACTGTGTCAATGTCACCTTATGTTCTGCTTAGCTGTTAGCGTAGTGTGCCGGGAGCCGCTGCTCATGTCGTTACTGGCCTGGCAGCCTTGAGTGTAGCAAGGTGGAGGCAGCAGAGTGAGTGACAAGTCATCCTAAACTGCCACTTTAAAACCTGCTGCGGCTAATGATGTGTACCTAAAAGTGGCATGTGCGCGCGAGCCTGTGTGTGCGTGTGCGCACACGTCGAGTGCTTGTGCACCATTACATCTGTGGGTGTCATTTTTAATGTGTTTTCATTTAGTTTAGCAATGAAGACATTGTCCATTAACCTCCTAATATATATTTAATCTATTTTAACCCTTTGGTAAAGGTCAGAACACAAGAACAATCTAAATAATGACCAAATAATGTTGTTTAGCATGTATTCCTTCTTCCATTTCATGACTATGCCGTCTATTTATATATTATATTAGATTACATGTTCATACTGAACAGCAGTGTTGTTTAGCCTAAAGGACTGAGTGCCGTGTATGTTTAGCGACAGTTATTCGTGAAAAGATTAAGATTTCAAAAACTTTTATTGAAACTAAAGTATAAACTGTGCCTTTCTTCCAGGCTGGTGTGGTCTGGACTGGTAGGCGACTCCATAGTAGACCCTGAACACATAGAGTGTTAGAGATAGAGTGATAGATAGAGAGATTATCTATCACGTCAGGCCTGGGAACTCAGAATCATGAAGGAGGAGTTGGGGAGGGGGACGTCTGGACTACCATGCTGAACCTGCTGCCACAATGACACAACTCAAGATAAGTGGACAATGAATGTGTCCAGATAGATTATCTATTGTAAATGGCAAGCAGATGTGCTTACAAAACTTAAACCTGCACAGGAAAATGTCAATAATATTGTAGAAGGTGCAGCTTAATTGCACTTCTTTGTCAGAGGAACAGTCTCCATCAAAAAGAAACCAATCTATTCCTCTGGAAAGCACAGAGAGATGATGGGCGGTGTGTCAGTATGAGTCTGTGCATACAGAAGCATTGTGTGTGTGTGTGTGTGTATGTGTGTGTGTAAGGGGGAAATAGAAGGAACTGCACATGCACTTGTGTGTGTATGTGGCGAGAATACTAAATAACAGTAGTGAAAAGCCCTCCAGCCACTGTCAAAATTATCTTCTGTAGTAAGTCCCTGTAGCGCTGCTTGGCTCTTTGGGTTGGACTCACAGTTGTGGCTCGGTTTGCCGCCTGAACAAACTACCAGTCTCAGTCTCACCACAAACATACAGAGTTCTTAACTCAGTGCAGAGAACATTGGTGCAAAAATGACTAAGTAGATCAACAATCATGAAGTCAAATTTAACTAATCAGTGATGGCAGCGTGTATGGGCCTCCGTCTTTCTGCCTCTTTCTATTTCTGCATTGCCATACTCTGTTGCCAGGATACCACTTCTGTAATACACAGTCCTAATTGTTTTGACTGGGTAACAAGCTGTTTAATAAAGGCACCTTGTACAGTGTTGTGATTCAAGTCATGCACAAGCTCAGTGGACTACTTTGAGGAGTATGGTTGGTAGTGGAGGGACTGGCAGTGGTGTCTGTCCTGTGTATGCACGGACATCACTACCAAAACACTTCCACATATGCTGTATCACTTAGCTATTGTATGTCATCTCAAACTCAACATTCATACTCTCTGTCCCTCTCACCTCTATCCCTTTTCTAGACTCTGATGCTTTTATTTCCAATGTCAAAGGCAGCATCTGTGTAAACTGTGTAATTTTGGCCAATAATAAACATAAAAGAGAGAAGTGATACACATCTGCATGTTACATTTAATATACTGTGAATGCAGTTGAGCTGTTGCCAGTTTTATCTATAAAAATAACAGCAATAAAATGACGGGGAACACTTTATTTTGTTTTTGCTTTGACAAATTATGCCTATCAAACAACAATGATGTCTTAGCAAGTAGCAACACATGCAAAAGGTGTTGAATGTAGGTGTTTATGTGAAATGTTCCAGTGCTTCTCAGCTGCTGTGAGGCGACAATGGCTGTGAGCCAAAAGCAAAATTATGCCAGAGTTAAGCTTTAATGCCTCCATGGACCTTGGTGCTGCTGCTCTTTATGATATCTTCCACCTCCAACCATTTTCCAATTAGCAATACCAGCTCTTTACAACAACGAAATTCAACAATGAAATAGATCGGAGGAGCTAGTTTGGAGGACCAACTTCAACTCAATAAAGAATAATTATTAGGAAAACAATAACATTGATAGATATTTTATTATATTACTATTCAGGTGTGAATTTGTTAATCAAAACACATGTAACAAGTCTCTCATTTAGATTTCTTTTTTAGGGGATTTACAGTGTGACACAGTTCATGTTGTTATTAAATTATCACTGCATTTTTTTAAACTTTATAATTAACCCAATGACTGCCATTAATCATCATCTGTTGCATTACATTAAGCATATTCAGTTAAACCAAAGTCATATTAATCTGAAGTGTAGATGAGCCCACACACATTTAACAACAAATCATCATTAAGCTGGCAACAAACAACAACCCATCAGTTTATTAGTTTTACAACTGAGTTTGAAGAGTTTTATTTCCCAAGCACATGCTACAGTCATTATATTGTTTATTGCATTATATGTGCATTTTCTTTTAGTGAATATGACTAAATAGCTAAGACACAAAGAGAGTTTCGTTAACATCTGTTACAAGTTTTATTTAAATCAGCCATTTTAAAGCTCATTTTTCTGCATAAGATGCAACAAGAGATGCATTTAACACTTGATCATGCAGATTAAGCATGTTGAGTCTGTATTTGGATAAAAAAAACTGATCAGAATATAGTAAGTAAGTTAATGTTCCAATTAACATAACTAAAGTAACATTACTGTAAAATTACTATTAATACAGGGTGGTATCTCTCTTGTTCACAAATTTAATCTGATTATGGCTCATATCATTAGTGATGGCCAGTCATCCACCAGCAATAAAAAGTGACATGAGCAGTAGCTTTATTTGTTGTCATTGCATTACATCCAGGTATTGTTGTTTTATAATAAGGGAAAATTAAATTGATCCAGTGGAAATTTCATTAAGGATAACTAGAAATGTAATATCCTTGCATACAGGCATGAATGTGATTGCAGCTAGATAATCGGGTCAATGAGAAAGCTCAAGTCAATTTAATACATTAGAAACTGGGAAAACTAAACATGCATTGTGCCTTTGTGGTTTGCAAGAGTAAAAAGAATAAGAGCAAATAATTGAACCTAACAGGCCAAGTATCAGTGAAAGTGCAAGCCTCTTACAAATAAACCTATTTATCATTAGCCAGTGCCCAGTTTGGCTCACTGTCTCCTTAGTATAAAGCTACATTAACCTTAGTTAAACACAGTCATCAATCAGCCTGTAACAGTGCTGAGCAGCTATGAGCTCCAAGATATCTAATGGAACGTGATCAAATCAGTAACAATTTCCATTATATGTGCATGATTTCACCTAGAGAAAATGCCCAAGCCCTGAACACTTTATCACAAATCAGTCCATAAACAGTGAAAGATTAAAAGTAATACCAATTAAGACCACTGGCCACAAAACCAAATACAAGTAAAGCCACCATGTTGTGCATGCCATGCTAATTAACTGATTAATGAGAACCAATTGACAGCGATTTTCCACCAGGACCAGCTGCGACATGTTTCGGCTGTGATGCTGTTTCGTTCCATCATCTGCACGGCTTCCTAGACTACTAGTAGCATTTCACAGGGGGAGCGGCTTGTTGTGGTTCTGAAGTTTCCTTTATTTGTCTTTGTTTATTAGGTAGTTAAGGGCCATCTTTGATGTCTGTTTGGCCCCCTCTCACCCACCTTTTTTCCCTCTCTAGTGCACACCTTTTACTTTCTTTAATTAGAACTCATGGTAAGAATCACGTTCATAAACACAACTTTGACTTACCTTGTAGTTTCAGGATCCCTTGTTCCCCTGTTGCTGACCCTCTCGGCCCCCCGTTCGTCTTCTGATATTGGTCCTACTCAACATGCACACCTATTACTCAGCACCCTATCAATCCTTAGGGCAACCTAGTGGTTTTATTTGTGTTTGCTGCTCTTCCTTGCTATTTCGTTGTGTTGTAGCCTACGAAGTCTACACTTGTTATGAACAACACAGATGAAAGACTTGTAGCTGTGTTTTAGTTGTTAAAAATGAATGAATTTATTCTCATAATTATTTTGTATTTAATTAGATTCCACAACACGCTACTTGTTAGCATGTGGAAAACCAATGTGCCTCCTACTTGAAAGACTACAGAGGGGAGCACAGTGAGGAAGGGACTACCTGATTGGTGGATTTAACTTTTTCAGAAGCGTACCAGAAGCGGCTTCCATCCCAAATGGATGTTGCACATATCTGTAACGAGGCGGAGTAGAGAGCTGCTTCTGGGATGCTTCGAGACTATGGAGCAGAGTGGCGGTAATCAGCTGCCAGCCCCAGCGAAAAACAGCCGAAGAATGAAAGAGGATAACCATATTTTCCAGGAATCTCTCCTGGTGCACTCATGTCTCTCAATTGACTCCATACGTCTGAGCACACTTTAACTGTAATCTGTGATTTTTCCTTCCTGCAACAGGGGCAGTGATTTGAGCCACTTGAAGTTATAATATGCAACCTAAGCTAGCAGTAGCTTATAACTTGAAATCAATTTACTCTGCTCCTCCCATTGTCCCCCTCCCTGCTCTGCTTCTGCCATCTGCTATGCTCTGCTCTCCACATCTTTTTATGTCTTAGTCATTGTCAGGACCAAGCAGCAAGGCTCAAGGAGACCGGGTGAAGAAACAAAAGTAAATACATAAAAAAACAACTTGCAACAAAGATTTTAAATAAAAATGAATGAAGACCCTATAAGAAATGGAGTTCAACTAAACAATAAACTAAACATAACTGACCTCACCAGTGAAACTAATTGGAGGTTTATAAAGACAAATGCTAGCTTTACAAAACAGACAGGGGGCAAGGATTTAATCTAGTTCTAAACATGAACTACAATACAAATCTGAATTTAAACAAAGAACATATTTGCACAACAAATCTTTTGAAACAAATACAACAAACATAAATCCTTAAAATTGAAGTTCAGTCAAAATTGTCCAATTTACCTCCTGGACAGGCCCAGTTGGTTCCTTCCACTTCTGTTGGCCATCTATTGACCTAAAGGGGGAATGAAGAGCAAATAAGGCAAAAGTGAAGGCAAAACTGATTAATTTAAGCAAACGCACATTTAGAAAGAATTTTTGCCAATTGCAAACAATCAAATTAGATAAATTGACAAAATGAAGTGTGTGCTGCTTGAAATCAGAAGACTATGTGGTCATTGACACGCATGATTGTTAACTCTACTAAAGAAATACTTACACTATGATGCTATATTATACATCTCTGCACTGCTGCCAGGGTGTTCTATGAGTCTGATTTCACAGGGGGCTTCAACAAAAGCTCTCTACAATAAGACAAGTTTTGGAACTTGTTTTCAAAAGGTTCTTTTTTTTTAAATAGCTTTCTTTGTTGTTCCTTTCTTTCTTGGCTGCAGCAGTTACACATCAGAAACATATGGAAATGTATTTGTAACAGCGATGATGGCGTACAAAGCACTGCCTCGCTGGATATTTACAACAGTACAATGTGTGAAATGCACGACACCGTTTATTAAATGACACTAAATAATGGTTTATTGCTGCAGGCTACTTAAAGACAGTGTCACTGAAGAGATTTGAAGCAAATCTGTAAACAGTGTGGTGCCAATAGAAAATTACGTTCTGTTTATATTTGTCAGTCAGTTTGACCATGGGGAGGCAAGTGTGACTGCTGCATGCAAATGACCAGGATCTCTCTGCCTGGGCTTCATGGAGGATGCTAATGTGAGCATCGTACATTCTTTAAAATGCAACTCGGGCTAGAGTAGAGTGCACACAAACATGAACTTATCCCTGATGAGGTGAGCACTGCCATTCAAATGAATCTACACCAATCAGCGCATGACAGGATTACTGACCTTGCAAAATCGGGTCCTCTGTGTTTAAGGCAGCTTTAGGAAATACTATTTTCTCAGTTGTCATTAGACTTTGAAAGGCAGCTCTTATGTATTCCTTTCACATTTGCATCAAAGCTGTTTTCCTTCATAACGCCCATAAATTAGGTTGTCTTAAAGCATTTTCACATTGCAGTTTGCATAAATGGGCTTCATGGGTTTGATGCCCATTCATTATTTCATTTAGATTTCATTTTACATTCTTTAAAAGACCGCTGTGAGTATGACTTGGTTTTGAATCAGTAGTATCAAGCATAAATCAATAAGCCTGTTTTGAAGAACTGGTGCAGTATTACAAATATTTCGTATTGGAACACATTACTTGTTTAATTGGCCAAGTATTCATAAAGAGGAGTGTCATTTCCATGTTACCCATTTACATACCTCATTTAACATTAATCATTGCATTAATTGATGATGTACAAGACTGAATTTATCAAGATGCTGTTCATATTCCACAGAGTGGTGCAGTTTAGATTTCTAAAATGTTTTCAGACTCTGAAAGTTTACAAGATGCAGTTCTGAAGCTTAATATCTTTTCTTTCTAATAAAATTTAGAGGTTTGTGTTACTTAACACTTCCCTTCTCAGACATTACAATACTTAATTAACATTATTTATGACATAATCTTTTAAAAATCAGTGTTACCCAGGCTTATTCCTCGACACGCTTTACTGTAGATTGATCAATATGCACACTTAAGCTGTGGAAGGCTTCTGGAAGACTTCCTGTGGGCCAAATTGTGCCCAACCTCATCCATGAGAAACGACCTATCCTAAAATCCTGCTGACTACTCAGGTAAATTGATATATTGGCCTCTGCATGAACACTAACAAACTATTTGCTAGTCATGAGGGCAGCGGTGGGAACCTAGGGGGGTCTGCAAGACAACATACCTAGTGGGTGCAGGGGCCTAAAACAAAGGGTTGGTTATGGACTTCCACAATGCCTGACATCAGCATTTAAAAAAAAAATATATTAACAGTGACACTTAATCTCTAACTATGTGTAACAGCCAACTCCACAAAAATATACATGAAACAGCAGATTATGAAAAGCACAACAAACTGCTGTGAGTGTGTAAACATCCATCCGACGATTAAAGAATCTTTAATAATACTGTGACAACAATGGAACGTTGTACTGCAAGATCAGATGTTTTGTCACAAAGCGAATTCATTGTATGGAGACATTTCGATTTGACTTTGAACCCACTTGGGAAAGCGTTGTAGTGGACAGCTGCCATTCAAGGTGCTACTAATTGGGGTTCCGTGTTTTGTTCAAGGGTACTTTGACATGTGGTTAGAGAGCTGGAGATTAGATCCCTGACCCTGTGGTTTGTGGATGTTTTTTATTCACGTTCAGTAACGTATTTCTGACACTGTGTAGTACTCTTCCGGTGTAATTTAACAGATATCACTATCTATCAATGGACAATTGTATGTCATTGTGACCAAAATGTTTACAGTGTGTTTCTGTCAAACCAGATAAAGTGGTTCATCTGTTGAGAGGACAGACCACAATAAACAATTCACTGAGAAATTATTGATGTTACTACTCAGAAAATGGTGACATAATTTGATACCTTAAAAAAAATCTCAAAACACTAATATACATTTCATAAACATCAAACTCATTCACACAGAAACACAATGGTCATTTTTTCATATGTGAAATTCCTGAACATTTAATTCTTTATTGACCACTGGACCATTTTTGTTTTTGTTTTTTTATGCATCAAATGGCCAAAATAACAGATAATTAGTGCATGACTGTCCTTTTTCCTCTTGTCTGTGTTTATTTAAAAAGAAATTCTTGAGTCATAATAAGTGTGAATCTTTTCAACTGGCCCAGATATAAGACTTTGACACGATTTATGCCATTCAGGCGAAAATGCATCTTTTCTGGCACATTGTTTTTCAGTCGAGTTTATACACACTGAAAATTTGCCTTGTGTTCTCTCTGAACATGTATTTACTGTGAGTGTTATTTTTTGGTCATGAAGGGCACTTCAGGCAAATAGGGTAATAGGAGGTGACTTGAGCCACTTCAGGCCCTATTTCTAGCAATAATTCTACATGTCTTTCACTTAATTAACAGAAGTACCAATGATGTATTTTATTATACAGATCAACACACAATAAGACTGAAAGGAAGGCAAAAATGAATAAAATGAAAAATGAATAAAATGAAGAACCTAAAACCATCAATACTACAAAATTCCAAGTGAAAAAATATTGGACTTAGAGTATTTACAGTCTAATATTACCCCATTATAAAACTGCATTTAAAGACCAAATACACACGACTAATAAATAATCTTTAAAAAACATTAAAAAGTTCATGTGATAAGGTTTACTTAGTTCAATTTATAGTTAATTTTCAAAGCTTAAAATAAAGCTGTCAAACAAAACTTTGTCATTTGTTGCTAAAGTTAATAGTTTGGCTGTGCACCTGAAGGCATGGTGTTTATGTAACCTAAATTATTTGAGATAATCTGCAGAAGGTAACAACCTGTTACTGTTGCAGTAAGGTTCAATTGTAAAATTACATGCAAATAGTGATTAGTGTATTATTTATTATTTTGATTTCCATACCATCTTGGTTTTTGTTTTGTATATCAGTAAGTTGTGCTAGCTGGCGTGGTAAACAGCACTTCTTTCATGGGACATGATCAAAAATGCTTCATAGATGCAGTCAATTTAAAAACAGTGCTTATCTAGACCTGTTTGTCCTACATGACCATTGGAAATGTTCTCACAGTGATAGATAACTAATACTCAGTCCCCTCATGACTTTACTCTGTTTTTTGAAAATCTGTGAGGAGTATCTTACGCCTTGACCTAAACTTTGAAACCACTGAAGTTGTCACAAGTACAAGAAAATGAATCACTAACCATCATGGGTATAAAACTTGATAACACCACTAATTCTTTTTAAAAGCAAAGGTAATTCAATAAAGGCCTTGGTGGGATAAAAGGCCATTTTTGCAGCAGAGCTCTTTTGCTTTTAGCTGATAGAAAGACAGAGAGACAAAGATTACTGCCATCCAAACACCTGACCTCTCATTGTAAGAAGAGATGCTATAAATCAGCCGAGGTCCCCATTTACCTTGCTCGCTTGTTTTCATCCCTGTCATATACACCCATTCTGTTAAGATTGGTGTATTGAGTTTGCACTTATATTGAACCAGTTAACTATGCATTGGAAGTGTGGAGTGTGTGGTTATGTGTTCCATTTTCTTCTGGTGTGGACCTACTCCATGCTTAACCTCACCTCAAAGTGTGGATTAAAAAAAAGATGGTTTGTGTTGCATGCTATAGTTTCCTACAACTCTTAGATTTAAGTTGAGATAAGTCCTGTGAGGTGGCACCACTAGTGGCTGTGGTATAATCTTTTATTATATTTTAACTTATATTTTAATTTAGCAAATGTGTGGGGACATGGGATGGAAACCTACAAATGTCAGACACATATGTGAGAAGATTCAACTTTGGACCAGACAGATGTTTATCTTCTACATGCGCCCCTATATGTTCTTTGTGTTAGATTTATTTTAGATTTCTCAAAATAGATTTGGATATTGAACACTTCTGATACACAATGCGAACGGTTTCTGATTTATAAAGAAAGGTGTTCCAGTCAAGTGTGGTACAAAATGAAAAATGACTCAAGGTCAAGGTCGTAGTAACCTCACCTACATCAAATCCTTGTGAACACATATGTCAGGAGTGCATAGAGGACATTTCTTCAAAATTTCCACAACTATCCACTTGGACTCGGTGAATTGTTTAAATTTTAGTGGCCTATGGTCAAAAGTCAAGGTCAATGTGGCCTCATTTGCATCCATTTCTTGTAGGGAATGTGATGTATCAGGAACGCCTTAAGGAAATGCTTTTCAAATTTGGCAAACATTGTCACAATCTTGTCTACAGCTTTTGCTCTCATGCCACCTTATATCTGCATTTTTCCACCTCCATGATGTCCACAGATCAGTCAGTTCTTCAGTATTCAGTCACTGTGGTAGTCCTGGCCAGGTCCATCTAAACATGCTGGACCTCATCTGATCCAAACAAATTTATTTTAGTTGTATCTGACCAAAGAACATGCTGCCAATAATTCATGAGCCTTCTTTTCATGTTCTTTGGCAACGTTAAATTTTACATTTTTGTGCCATCCACAGAGGCTGACTTCACACTGTCTGATCAGTCAGTGACACACCAATTTCCACAGATAATCTCTGTGCCAAGTCAGAAGCACTTACCCATCTGTTTTTCACTGCAAGGTTGTGTAAATAGTAAATTTGGCGCTGTGTCATTTTTCCAGGATGGTCACTGTGCCTTCTGTTGTTGGTAGTATGCATCTTCTTACTTCCTCTGACCTCTACTGCAACTGTGTTTCAGCTTATGTTCAGTAGCCTAGTGATGCCCTCTCCCATCTTTATGAAGTCTTACAGTCTGGTGATATTACACACAAAGGAGTAGTCTCTATTTTAGTATACTGTCTATGAAGCACACTATGAATTATGTTAAAGTTTGGTACAGGCAGTAGCTGTAATATTTTGACTTGATGAAACTTCTGTGTGCGCACTTTGAACTATTATTTTCTATGATCGTCTTGAGATCATCTATGCAGAATATTTTTGGATTTGTTCTCCACAGTACCTAATTAAATTAGTAGGAAACTAAACACTCAAAAAGCACCTTACATATTCAACTCTAACCACCCTAAATCAACACTGGGGTTGCGTCAGACTTTCACATTGATTATTTAGTGGGTCCAAACCAACTTCCCTTCTCTGTGTGGGTTCTGTTTTCAAAATAAAACCAAATTTTATGTTTTCTTTGGGCTTGCTGGTCTTATTTCAGGAATATTAATCTGAATACAGGAAAGAAGAAGACATAATGAATACAGCGTGGGACTGATGAGAAATAACCCAGGTCTTTTAGCCAGAGACTCTGAAGGGCTGACTCACTCTAATGGGAAGTGCCCTTTAATGAGAAGTGCTAGTGATTGTAGGTGGTAGTATTAAGAAAAGGCAAAGGAGGATTGAAAAGTCAAGGGTCACACCCGCTCACCTCCCTGAGCCTTGTTCTCTGTTACCACAGCGGTTTACAGTATGCTCAGTGCTGTTTGCATTACGTTCCAACATCAAAGAGGACGCTCATTTTCTGCCTCTTTAGCAGAAGACCTGGGGAAACAGAGATACTGAACTGAGCTGTGTGTGCATGTTTTTGTGAGGGCTGCACTGAGAGTGTGAGGGGATGGTTTTGTTGAGGGATAATGTGCTTTTGGTTGCTAAGGAACTATCAGACAGACCCTCAGAATAGACAGAAGCAGAGAGAAAGATCAACATTTAAAAAACAAGACCTTTTAGGTTCTTCTTTTACAAAGTGAAAGAAAATTCTTAAAATTAGTTGAACATGAAAGAAGAGTAAAAAAAACATATTCACTAACTCTGGGTCTTTTGATTTTAGTATGTTTTTCCAATTGTACAATATGCGATTTCATAAAAAAATGTTGTTCAGTGTTCTTTTGATACAGGACTCTAGAACATTGATATTAACCACAGTGAGAGAGACCTTTAGTTACCTAGGTTTTACCCTGAGGTCCCTTGTGACCGTCCTGTTACCTTTTTTGTGACTCATTACCCATCAACAAGTGTCAACTCTTCTTTTAAACTCTTCAGAAATCATCCTGCAGAACATCAACACTGGGAAAACAGCAGACCCGGACAATATTTCTGCAAGTGTTATGAAGGATTGTGCTAATGAATTCACGTTTTTAGATAGATATTATAAGTTTGATTTCTGTACCCAAGAATGGAGTAGAAAAAGGCTTGACTGAATATTTCTAAGTAGCTCACACTATAATCATCATGTGTATTGAGCAACTGGTCATGGCCCACATAAAGAACAACACTGACATTAACCTATACCCACACGGGTACGCCTACAGGATGAACCACTCATTGGATGCAGAGATGCACTGTATGTTGTTCACTCTGCCCTCTCCCACATAAAGAACAGAGATTCGGATTAATACCTTTCCTCTCCAACAGAGTCGTGGACTTTTTAACAAACTGGCCAGAGACTATTTCATATTGGGCTCCCCCCAAGACTGTGTCCTGAGCCACTTGCTGTATACATTACTCGCAAACATTAGGTGACCACCACATATTATGGAATTTACATATAACCCACAATGATGAGTTGGCGTCCCAGGGAAAACAAATATATTGATACTGTACTGGTAGACCACAATATTTCTCTAACCTTCTTAAACACAGTCATAAAAAGCATTTAAGAATGCCATAGAAGAAACTTAATTTTAGGTGACTGAGTACAGGCAAAGAAATCATCAGTTTTCCTATGTCTTTTTTTTCTCCTTTTAATTTTCATTCTTTAACACAGCAGGTACAATATCAATTAACAGCTTACCTAATTCATTTCATGCTATCAATATTCATCATGACTCCAAGCTTGATTGAACAGCCAGGGAACAGAAAATCAAATGCGTTATTGTTTTTATGTTTTCAGTGGAGGCAAATTGAAAATTAAATACATATCTGCTATATATATTTGCAAATGAAAGGCCTCGAGTGTAGTTTTCTAGCAGAAAAAGGGTATTGTCTTCAAGCTCGAAGCAGAAAAAGTGTGTGTGTGTGGGTTCCCAAAGACTTTGTTCATAAAACAACCTTTGATTATGGTGCTCCTATTAGTAGTATGACCTTCCCATCATTCCCTTTTTTTAGCATTTTGTATTATAACTATTTTCAGATCTCTCAAATTAATCTTATTAAATTAGCATCTTAAAACAGGCTAAGTTAGGGCAACCAGGAATTAATTAATTAATCTATTCGTAATTGATTTTTTGTTTTATTTTATTTTAGAAAATCCCAATTTTTATTTGACATTCTGAGTTTTAGGAAAACTTTTTTTCTAGCATCTTCTACTACTAATAATAATACATTAAAAATGCAGCTGGATTGTGCAACTTTACTTTTAGAACTACAAGTTTCAACCTAACTACAGCTCAAACATAATTTAGCCTTCATTGGCTTCTTCTTGATGATTTGTGGTATTTATAAGAGGCTAAAAAGTGAGTGCAGGCCATGAATGGTCCAGCACTGAAACATGTCGGACCAACCTGTTACCCCATTTATCTCTAAATCTAATCCAGGCCATCACCCGCATGCTAATTATGAATGATGTGAAAGTTTGGTGACCTTTCATTGTGACATCACATACTACAGTGGTTGTACTGGAGGAGAAACTCTTTATGAAATAATTTGAACTAAACTACAGTTGTCATACACTGTGTTCAGTATATTAATGATACTGTGACATTCAGCTTTGTTTAAACAACATCTTGAAATTATCAGACATAACCCTAAGCTGGAGAACTGTATTATTATGACTAATTAGACCCCAGTCTTACTCCAAATTAAACTTTGTCCAGTAATTTCTTCATTCTGCCCAGCTGCATATCGTAGCGGTCTGACTAGTGACTCCTCCGAACTGAATCTATGACCATAATAGTATAATATGATCATGTTGCACTTGATGTGGTTCAATCATGATCATGGTCCAAATAGTTCCTAAAATATGTAAAACTAGCAAAAGTACATTTGGTTTATTTGCTGGTTTCTTTACAGGTCATGTTTTTGAAGTCCATGTATATCCAACGTGTGTGTTATACGTCACATTAAACGTCACATCGCTAAAGACGGGGTGCCGGTTACCTGTGTAAAACGCACACTGGAGTACCTTTACTGTTGTGTTTTAAAGTGCAGTGTAAATAGACAAAGGCACTTTAAAGATGGGGACATTTTACCAATAGATAGGACATAAGATTATTGGCTTGGAGAGTATTACAGCACTTAGTGAATAGCATAATAATACATCAACACAGATACATTTTTGAAAAAGATCACAATAGGTCATAGAGTTTGGTACATGGAATATACGTGTCATTCTAACCTAGTGTGGAGTTGTTGTCCACAGAGTCGCTCCTTTCTTGTTTTATAATGGTCTAGATTGACCGCAGTACATTCTCTGGCTGTAATGGCTAATGCTGACTTTTTTAATGCACTTGGAGCAACTTCAAAGGTGGTGGCTGTCTTTGTTCTGTCATATTTGTGGTACAGTTGCATAAATGTTAAGGTTGAAATTGAAGGTTGTTTTTTTAAGGTGGCAAGATGTGTGATTTATTCACTCTGCTTCATGTTACAGGCTGTATAGGAGGCTGGCGCTAAAATAATGAATAAGGGGGAAGTTACAGCCTAATTGATTATCAGCTAAGACCACCTATCAATTCCGGCACATTGTAATATGTATTCTTTCTTCTTTAATTGTTACCAGATTTCCAGTGCAGCACTGGGCCTGCTAAAGCAGCAGCATTGCGATCCCCTGGTAGACAGGAAACATTACAAAAGAAAACCTTAGCTATACAACTAACGTCATTATATTATATTTTATTTCTGCCTTCCTTGAGATTTCACCACAAATGCCCCAAACGGTAAGGACATTTGTGACAGTCCTTAGTTTTTCCCTATAGCCAACTTTCACTTTATTGGCAAAGAGATTGGTGTGTTACGGCTTACTGTCCTGGCTCTCCTGGAGGTGCCTGTGAGGTGCTACTACTGGCTGATAAGATACCCCGGCTTTGAAACGGCAAGACATCAAACACTATACAGTCTTTTAAGTTGATCCCATGCTGCCTTAAATAGTTTTTTCAGATTTCACGTGCAGCTACACTTGCAGCAAAGTAGCTTGTCATCATTTTCTTTTCAATAGTAAAGCCACACATTTGACCATTTACTGCCATATATCTGTCACACACTGTTGCTTGCTTCTAATGTTAGCCACGCATACTACCTCGTATCTAAAAAAATGATATGCACAGAATTGGTTGCATGTTTCACAACTGATAAGTAGCACTAAAATCAGGATTTTGCTTTGCGTACCAGTTTGGATTTGGCCCCAATTTTGCTTCCCAGTCCTAAAGAATTTGCACAAGTGCATGGCAGCACAGTCAGTAACAGGTTTGCTGCTATAAAACATTCTACTATTCTTGTCACTTCTTTGCATCCTTGTACAGTTGAAAGGCAACGTTGCATCACCAGGTTCAGGCCCAAGTTTGCTGCTGCAGGCGGCAACAGTGGTGTCTGGTGCTGAGGCATCTCTGTGAAACTGTCAGCAGATCCGTTAGCGGTCCTGGACTAGTTGCCTTGTTCTCTTAACTTGTCCTTTGTTTAGTTAGGTAGTTTTTAATTTACATTACATATATACATACAGGCAGAGTCATTTCCTTTTTGACATTTTATCCATAAATTGCTCCAAAATACCGAATAACAACATTAACATACAGTACATTCAAATACTGTACTCATTGATGAGGTAATCAGGTGGCTATGTATACCTAGTAATTTGAATGCAGTGCCACCATGCATAGATGGCTAAAGGTATAGACCCAGAATTAAGTAAATTTGTGGGGACATATTAAAGAGATGGTAATGACTGAAAAACATGAACATATATATGCTATATATTTTTACATTTTTGTTTGTTTGTTTTTTGTTTACTCTGTAACCTAATAATTAATATAATAATAAAATATAACCTGTAATACAAAAGCAGACAGTTTTTAAAGCTCCCCCTGAAACATAAATAGGAACCAAACTCCCCTTAACTTTCCCACATTGGAACCATGCACCAAATCTGTTCTTCAATTTTCCCTCAAGTCATCCAGCCTTAAAACAACAACAACAACACGAGTCTATTTAAAACAGAAATTTGTGTAATACGTTACTTAACCTTTATGAAATTTGCAGCTGCCCTACACTACACTGTAACACTGTGCCAGTTTCACCAAAAGTAATTAGGGTAAGAGCCACAAAAATGTTTTGGCAATAATGGAAAAGTGAAAAACTGTTAAAAATAGATTTTCAACTTGACTTTATTCTTCACCAAGCCAGCAAAAGGAGCATGCTGTAAACAAATTGTCAACAAAATTGCAGCACTACTCAAATATAATTCTACTGTATCAGTCAAAGTGCATGTTTTGCTTTGACTAATTTCTTCTACTGTGACAATGCATCTGTGTCCAGGGTGGGAGGGTAATGATACATAAAGTACAAACTGGTATAAGTAATAATGCTATTATTTTTTTATATACATATATTATTATATTATTATACATATTGTTTTATATGATCACCTCTGTTTCCCTCTTTACTAGCACACCACTGCATATAGCTGACCACAACAGAATTCAAAATAAAATACTGTCCAAGGTATTAATCAACTTATGCAGAGAGTAAGAGTTCTTGCAATTTGGACTTCTATCAATTCAGATTTGACACGAGGCGCCCTATGATCATTTGGTTTAGTTAATTCTTCAACACTTTAACACTGACTGTGCAATTAAATATGGATGCCCCAAAACTAAATAATGTCCAGCTGAGGGAGTGAGACAGTTATCACAGTTAACACTGATTCAACATTTACCTGTCTGAACTTCAGTCTACAGCTACTGGTCCTGCTCGCACACATACCCAGCCAAGTTAAAACCTGAGCCACTCACCTACAATTAGACTCCCACTGTAGACATGGAAACATCCACAATATTATGGACAGACACAAATCTGAAAATCCCTGCAAATCACAGGGTGAGGATGCTACTGAGACTACTGTTTTCTGAGAGGACAATGGGGATGTAAAACACACCGGGAATGGACGATGGAAACAGTGTACATTGAACAGAAAGTGCACAGAGAGACTGGTTATGTGCATTGACATCTTTGATTTATGTGGCCTGGAGAGGACTTTGAGTTTCATGAGCAAGGCTTATTAGTGGTTTCTAAATGCTTTGGCAAATGGGCTGATCTTACACGTAAGCCATGAAGCACTGGTGCTTTCAAACCGTTGAAGGGGGTGGGGGGGTTTGAAAAGAACACATTTGGAGATAATTGCATGAGCACACTGGAAGTGAATTCATAATATACTCGACATTCAGAAATCTCTATTAGCTGATTATTTAACTCCTGTCTGAGATTTTTCTAAATCATCAGCACTTTATCTGCAACACATGATTAACAGAATGTGTAGTTTATAATGTTTCCTGGGAAGTAAGCAAATGCAGATAGATGGGCAGAAAGACAAACTGGCAAATACAAATTACCCTGATTACTACGCATGTGAAAAAGTACTTGTGAGATCAGGTAACGACATAGAAAGGCTCGATTAAACTGTCCACCAGATGGTGCTAATGTGTTTCCCACTCAATCCTATTGCTGCCTGGATGCTCATTTTTTTAATGGTTGAACTATTAAAGGTTAAACACAAAAATCAAGCATATTCATTATAGTCTCACATTAATTTCCTACTAAAGTAAAAATAAAAGAAAATTACATTTCAAAGGATCAGCTTAAAGTGAGCTGTCTGTGTGTCTTCTGCAACTATAGAAAACGGAAGAGCAGAGTGTGTGGTTGCCATGGGGAACCACACAAGTATGGTGTAAAGTATAGGGAGCACTTTTTTTTCCCTCCTACAATTGATGAGGACTATGGGGATGTAAAAAGCACTGGGAATGGATAATGGAAACAGTGTGAATTGAATACAGCATATCACTGTAAATAAGCTATTACTCCTCAGCCCATTCATTTTATGGGAGTGCAAAGCAGTTTTGGCTCCAACAAATAACATGCCATAAATAACTCAGACGTGTGTGGGGAAACGTACCGAATTTAAGTGCCCCCGCATGTGTTTTGCATGTGAAACACCATTGCGAGTAGCACCTGTAGACGTTTCATAGAGTCGCAAGGTTGTTTCCTGCTGCTGTGTACATCCACTGATGATGAACACAACCCAAATGCGTACTTCAAGGCCTTGAAAGTCTACAAAGACTTGCAGCAGCTCGGAGGGAATCAGGTGCTGCACTCTCAATTCAGCATGATATACATCTAAGCGCTGGCACTGCGCTGCTCTATGGGGATGGGTTGCAGTCTTTGTTTTCTTTTCAACCCCTTTGATATCTCTTGGTGGGAAGGTAGGGAGGGCAGGTGTTTGCAAGTAGAAGATAAAAAAAATACAGAGAGGAAGTGAACACGAAGAAGACAAGGTGAGTGGAGGGTGGGATCATTCATCGGTTGATGGGAGACAAAAATTTACCTCCTGCTTTGCCTCTGCTGCCCAGGATCAGAGCACAGAGATGCTATAGATTACTCAGTACATGTGTTAGCTTGCTGTTATTTATATACTGTTACTGTGAATAGGAAACAGTGGAGGGTGACATCATGAGTAAGAAGAAGATACAGTCTCATATCTCTCAGTTACTGTAAGAATAGAACGTTTCACTCCGACGGTGAAACCACATTATGAACCCTGGGAAGCTGCAATAGCATCTCGTGACATGTGATCCTGATCTCTGTATCACGGTAATGTATCCCGTGCCATGCTCTTATGTGTCTCTCACTTTTTTGCTTTAATCTGCAGGACCTATTTGTTTCCATTTGTTATTGTCATGATGTTGTGATGAAATAGTTATTTCTGCTACTTCAGGTCTAAACAAGGTTAAATCAGATGAATCTAAAAATGAAAAAGTCTCCCGACTGATTTGATAAACACAGAGAACAATCAGTTGTTAGCAGTCATTACCTCGTATCCTACTACCGTACTTTATTGTCTATGGTGTCAAATGCTATTTGAGAGTAAATTCAGATTCATGTCATATACCTGCTTTATATATACTGGACTTCTTGAGAGCATAGCAGCCTGGTGAGTTGAATGAACCAAGCACTGTCACTGTGCATTAACCTCCATACCAGTTCACCGAGAAAACAAAAAAGGATGTCTGGAAATGCTCCCCGGGTGTGGAAAGCTGACCATCGTGGTGCCACACGGCAGTGTCACTCAAGTCACCTTTAACGGGTGGGGAAGGTTACTCTGTGTGGGTGTTTCTGTCTGAGTGTCTACTCCCTGACATACAAGCTGACCGAAGTGACTGCCAACCAGATGGACCTTGATGTGGATGACTTGATCAAGTGGAGCGTTATCAGACCACCCACTCTGGCTGACATAAGCTGCGAGGGCTAAGCGTATTAGGAGGCAGGGGATCCACGGGGACCACGGAGACACTTGAGAGTAATAAACTCATCAGGAGAGAGACAGATACACCTGTTCACTACAGGGTGACTGAGACGGAGGGCACAGAGAGGAAAGAAGACGAGGAGGAAAGGAGGAGGAGTATTGGTAGAGTGCGCAGACAAGAAATGAGGAAATAGCCGAGGAGGGGAGAGACGGAGATGCTCAACTGCTGAGGGAGTTAAAACCGTATTAGACAGGAAAGAAAACTGAGCTGGTTTGTTGAGTCCGAGTCAAGCCAAACACCAAATCCTTTTTTTAAATCCCCAATGTGTTGAAACCAAAATGGCAATGCTAATCAGAACTCAGAAGTAAAATAGAACAGCCTAGAGTTTTTGGGGGGGATTTGTTAATGTTAGTTGTCCAATATTAGACTTGATTGAGAGTCATCATACCATATATAATGAGGAAAGTGAATGGCTTTCAAATGGCAAATGTTTAGTGATTTTCTATCTAGCCTTGATGGACATGGGCAGCAGACACAGACGGGCAGCCTAATAGAGGGGCAGCAAAGACTGTAAAGTCCAGAGAAAGTGAGATGAGATGTGAAATAAAGGCAGAGACAGACAAATCCACTCCTTCCACATACAGTAAGCCCAATGCAAGACAAATATAGACACTCTACTAGGTCACCTATATAAAATTGGTTGGTAATTTTCAACAATCCTACAACACTTGTTCTTTCTGAATTCCCAGAAATAATGCAGTGACCCATATGATTCTATCTCCTCTGTAGAAAATCACATTGACCTATTTTGAGGTAAAGTAGACCATGTTCTTATTTCTGTCTTTTATCATGTAAACGGATGAATTAGGTGAGGCACAAGAACAAATTTGGATACGTGTTTGCATAGTATAGACATCATTCAGCGCCAGCGCTGCAAGTAAGACTGGTGAGCTGATCCTCTTCTAAAGCATTATACATATATTACTATGCATTAGATTCTTTCTTTTTCACAAGGCCCCGTTTTTCATAACTCCTACCTGAACAGGCTTATTGAAGTGTTAAATCATGCATTTCAGTGTATAGCCGCAGTAACATTTATCAGTCATGCTACGCAAATAACAGCACACGCTTGTTTCCGTTATGTTTGTTGTATTATTTCAGATCTGCTTATGTAGTGATATTAAAAACAGGCGTGCATTATGGTATACTGATGGTGCACTCAGACTGTGTACAACTGAGTATGTACTGTATTATTGAATTCAAATGACAGCAATAACTAGTTTAAGTGTGTCAAAGTACTGTTTTGTGAACTATTTAGTATTCTTAGGAAGCTCACCCCTGTTCGGACCTGACTGGATGGTACATTCCAGATTGAGAAGACATAATGCCCGTCACTTGGCTGTGGTGAGAGAAAAGGTCTGTGAGGCTGTAGGTTTCCTTAGGGGATTTCACTTCAGTTTGAAGTTTTCTTAGTTGAACTTCTCTTCATTTTCGCTGATCAAACTTCACCTTTTGTGTAGACTTTTCATCCTTTTTAAAGGTTCGACCAGTGCAGAATACACAAGAACATATTTTGCTCTCTGTATGGGCTGTTGGCATGAAATAAAAACCCATGACATCATGGTCATGTCTTTCAGATATCCGTTGCCCACTTGTGAGATGCTTCGATTCAATAAACTTTGAATGCAGACATTTGAATCAGGCATTACAATCAATTATTTTCTTTTTATGCTTTATTATCATGTTAATGAATTTTGTGTTAAGCAATACCTTGGTGTACATAACACAAATTACAAAATGAAAACCTTTGTTACAAGAAATAGTTTAACATTGCTAGTGTAACAGAAAGAAAAGACATAATATCCTGCTGATAAATTGATGAAAAAGCTATTGTCTGTTTATTGCTTCTCAGGGGGGCTTCTCTGTCACTTTGGTAATCCCTTTATGCTGTCAAATAAACTTTGTTGCTTTAATTAATCTCTCAACATATTAATAAACAAAGCTAAAGCAATACAACTGAAGGTGTAAATGGTTGATGCCAATACCAGCGCCCTCCCAGCTTGATTTCTTTCACAGGTTTTGAAACTGTTAAGTGGAAAATAAAGTGTTTTGGAACTTTCTGCAACTTGTGATCAAGAAGAAAATGTAAAACCAAGACATAAAGAAGAAGGACCTTTAACTTAATATTTAACTTAAAAATTAGCAGGTCAGGTAGGCGAGTACATAAGTCCAAACCAAACACCATATGGGAATATAAAGTATTTAACAGTCTAGCAGAAAACAGATGTAACCCACTGGTATAAACATTGAATGGTTAATAGGGAATCTAAAAACAGGTGCGTACAGCAATAAAAGGGGTCACTTCAAGAAAGGCAGAAGAAGGAAACATGGGTTGGACTGAGGGCATCTAGTGGCTGGATGAAGAATGGCAGGACACAGCAGTAGATGGTCAAATTAAACTGGTCTGACACAGGAACTGTGACATGGAGCCCGAAAACAGGTGGTTGATGAATATTATTAAATGTGGATTGGTGATCGGGATGCTATTGTGTGTTTGTGCACCATCTGATGTTAGGTTAACATTTAAAAGCCAGAGAATGCCAGATGCTGCCCGTCTCGTCTCTTCGTACCAGCGTGATACATTGTTCTGCAGGAGTGTGGAGGCAGTTATTTGCTCCTGAGGCATTCTTAAGGTACAACTAGGACATGCCCCTGGATACAGTACCAATTTCCTGTGTCCAGTCTCAGCTGGCCCAATGAACAATGTGATTGTGTATGAGCACTAAGTGATAATAAGAAATAATAATAATAAGCTTTAATAGATAGTATGTATCACCTCTCTCTGGTTATATCTAGGAAAAGAGTATTAGTGTTAAAAATCAACAAGCACATTCAAAAAGTCGCATACTGTGTACAGGCATACATACAATGCACAGTGTATGTAGGATAAAATTTAGCCTGTCAACCTATCGACCTTGTTGAACAATCTACTGGGAGGCCTGATGACACTGCTGAGCTGCGTTCTGTATTAAAGCTGCACTCTTGCAAAGACAGTAACTAAAGATACAGAAAAAAAAAAGAGAAGCTTCATGAGACAAATGGAAAGATGGCTCAAACTGAAACCATGACTGTGCCCATCTGTGCTTACCTCCTGCCCTGGCAACCTGGCTGACCCTATCTGACCTGAAGCCGTTTTTGCATCTACACTCTGGACAACGTCAGCATGATATACAATGGGTAGTATCCAGGTAATATCTTTGGGTGGTCTGGCTTGGACATTTGCGTTCTCACCCGCTGCAGCTCACCCAGATGATGTTAAGATGTGTTCAGGGTTCCAGTGCATGTCTGAAAGACAGTTAACTGACTTTGGACACTTCTCAGCATTTGTTAACAGGCTTCCCTATATTATAGGCAATCCCTATCTTATATCTTTCTATAGCTACCCCCATATCAGGTTTGTCCATTTTAATTTAGTGTTACAAAGTTTCAAATGACACAAACAAAGATTTAATATGTTTCAAAGGTCTTGTAGCTCAGTCTTAAGTACTTTTTTGATATTTCATGTGCACAATGAATTATAACATCATGTATACCTTTGAGGAGAGGCTTCCTAAAAGCATGCATACCTTGAATTACATTATGTGGTGCCGTAACCGATGTACAGTATGGAAGACTTATCTCCATGAAAAATGAAAGCGACACATGTCTAAAACATCAATGGTGCTGTCTCAGCTTTTATACAATGTGCGATCAGAGACAAGGACAAAGAGTTATTCAAACTCAAACCCAGCAAAGTGCAGTAAACAATCGGGTACTGCACCCACTCTCCTTCTGACGTAGCAAAGAAAAACGGCAAGGTTTCACGAAGAAACATGGAAAAATGTATGTGGGACACAGTCAAGGAAGTAAAAAGGAAAAAAGTGACAAGTTCCTGCTAAAAAAGAACTCTCTGCATGTAAAACTCAGCTTTGTTTTTTTTTTTTTTTCCTATTAGAAGTGTTAGCAATAGAATACTTAGACCTCCACATGGTCCATGTCGATGGCTTACAGTTCTATATTATGGGAGGCACATCTTTATTGCTCAAAGGAAGAAGTACAGAGTGCAAGAAAAAGGGAGAAAAGGAGAATTTAAAAAATGTGTTAAATAGTGTAGGTAGGAAGAGGCCTTCGCTCTCTTATTGCCACCTGAAGAAAGGCCATTGCCATTAGATTGAAATTTAATTTACGAAATAGTGTTTTAATGCAGCTGTTCAGCAGCAGCTCATTCCAAATACGCTTTCTGTCACTGCATTTCCTGAGGGCCATTTAATTGGGCTAATGAAGAAAGCTGCTAATGGCTGGGTTTATCTCTGGCAACACTGGTGACATTTTATAAAGGCAGGTGATTTTCCAGGCTTTGTTTAAGCTAAGCTCAGCGTGTAGCGTTTCATAGTTGGAGAACACAAAAAAAGCCAACATGTTATTTGGGCAAAATATCAAAATCCATTTTGGGAACAATGTGGTCTTGAGGAAAATGAATAACTGAACTTAATTCAAGAACAGATTGAATTATTTTCCACACATGCTTCTAATCATATTTGGAAAATCGTCTCTGACTCAGTGCTGCTCAGCAATTTGTCTCGGGCTTTAAATTCTGGGAATGCCCACACAACCCGAAGACTTCAGAGGAATGTCGCACGCCGTGAACAAAATGTGCATCACATTTGAATAGACACACACAGACAACTTATGCAGATAGAGACAGTGATGTGACATTTACCTTCATCAGTTATCAACATCTTGACATTAGTACATCAAACCTGCTGTTTAATAATGAGGTTCAGTCACCAGCCGACTAACAGATGATTCTGACACTCTTGTCATTTTCTGCTGTCAGGGAGAAAGGTCAGTGGGAAAGTCAAAGAGGTGAGACCCATGTTTATACATGGATAGGTTACAAGATTAAACTGAGCAAAGCTGACAAGTTGAAATAGCAATAGCATATGAAGGGCATGGTTAAACTGTGGCAAAGTGCACATTTGTGACAAACTAGTCAACTCAAAATAAGGGCCATAATCTGATATTTCTATGGATGGTGAATGGGTCATTTACAAACAGTAAATAAAACAGTTGAGGGTGGCATGGTGGCTCATATTGTTTACGTATATCTCAATTGTTTATTGCTGTTTCCATGTTTTCTTCATTCTTGCTTTGACCCCGGGGCTGGTTTGACTATGGCATACATCTAAACAACAGATTTACATAGATATGTACATTCATCTGCTGCACAAATCTGCATTTAGTTCTTGAACTGTCTGAAGTAGGATCAATTTCATATCAAATCTTGATAAATTAAGATCTTTTTTCAAGCTACAAAACATGCCTGACCAAACGAGCATCACTCTGGCAGAAAACATATTCCTCCTGAACCAAGTTAACATTTACATGAATATATTTCTAAAAAAGTTTAGTGAAGAATGTAACAATACAGCAAACAGCCTTTAAAACTCTAAAGCGCCTCATTGCTTGAGTCACTATCATCACCAATATTATAATAAGGGCTGTTTACTCCCTTTTTGTCAGTTGATGCCACTTGTCAGCTAAGCATCTGTCCAGTGTGCTTCTCTAAGGTTAAGTTACTAAAGATTTGATTCTGAACATACCAGAAACACTGGTAACCACAATAAAGGTGGATCTGATTGTTCTCCAGCTCAGCTGTGATGCGTATTTTTACGCTGATGATACCATCATGTAGGTTCAACCACTGATGTGATTCTGTGGAGAAAAAAAATGGATTCTCATCAAAATACTGATGCCTTGATGGCTACTGTATTGGACTAAAAAAGTCCACATTTTTAATTGAGCTCAGGGCTTATTGCTACGACAGATCAGCTTACTGAAATCACCTGCAACAAATAAGACAAAGAAAAGCAACAAACCCTGACCACCGACAAGAACTTTGTCACATTTTGGATTTATTTGCTTAAAAATGTTCTTACACAAAGATTACACAAATAGCCAAATGGTAATAATAATAATAATAAAGAACTTTTTATAGGACTGTCTCTTTTGGTTTCTATGTTCAAACCATGAACTGTGAGAGACGAGCTGAAGTTTTCAAACTTTAATTGTGATAGTATAATAATAATAAAAAGATAAAGCTGTTTTTTTTGGACAACGGCAGCAATCATCAGCCCTGAAACTTCTAATTTTCCTATAATTCGTGTAATTTAGGTATGTATTATCTTAATTACATACAAAAAATGTTTAAAGCAATAATTGCTGCTGTGTAGTTAAACTCATGCATATCAATGAATAATGCTCCGTTACAAGTTTTTCTTACCAAAAAACTTTTTATGAAACACTAAATGATGATGATCCTAGTGAAAAATAAATCTAACAATGTGTTTTACACAGAAATATACATCTACCTTTATTGCATGTTTTTCTTGTGCCTACTCCTACTCCATCTTCTCCCATCCAAGACATGTACAGTAGATTAGTTGGTGACTCTAAATTGTCCATAGGTGTGATTGGTTGTCTTGATGTCTGTATGTCAGCCCTGTAAACGGACTGACTACCTTTTCAGGGTGTAACCCTGCCTCTCACCAAATGACAGCTGGGGCAGGCTCCAGCATTTAACAGGAGAAGCGGTTAATAGATACAGGAAAGATAGAAAAAACATGTCATTTGCTTCTTTTACAGTAGACTGAACATTTTTAGATGTGATCTGAATGCATTTAGGACCTTGAGTGGATTTCAGAATAAAAGGCGGAGAAAAGAAATAAATCAATATCCGCTGAAATCTTTGTTTGTCTTTGATAAATGACTTAACTGAAAATTCAAACCACCACTTGGGCCTGAGCCCCCCCCCCACACACGCCCCTTCGCTCGGTCCGCTCAACGCACGTTTTTCCTTTCCGGTAAACAACAAAAGAAGTGGGATATTTGAAAAAACACAGATGCGCCACCGGTGAGCAAGGAGCCACCAATCATTTGTAGTCTGGAGCCAAAGCGGCTTTTGAATCCCTCCTTCTCCTCCCGCCTCTTCAAATCCATTGGCTGCCGGAGGAGTAGCGACAATGTTTAATGCACCATGCGGTGTCCGGAGTTCAGTCAGTGAGAGGAAGCGCTGCATGTGCTCGGGGCTGTTTTTACGTGCGTAAAATACCAAGTGACGATTGCGTCTGTGTTTAAGAAGAATCACCATCTCACCGGCATCTGCAGAGAGTTGTGCCAGGACGCGGCGTTTGTTGCTGACCACCTCCTCAGCAGCTGTCTGTCTCTCTCTTTCTGTGTGTGTGTGTGTGTGTATGTGTGTGCGTGTGTGTGTGTGGACTTTGACGGGGACAGCGGACAAGGACAAAAACGCCACTACGGGAATCAGTCAGTCAGCGCACTTTCGGGACGCGGAAAACAGTCTGTGATCACATTTTCCAAACTGACACTTTTGGATCTACCTTGCTGCACATCTGGATTCTTTTGTTGTTCTCCCTCCTCAGTATTTGTCTGGACAGTTTTCCCTTTCTGAGGAGCGGTGAGTCACTGCAGGCACAAGGCGAGCCGCTGCATCCTAATCAGACAGCGGAGAGGACTTCAGCTCATTGACATTACAGTCAGACTTTTCTGGAGCACTTTTTTTTTTTTCTATTTCCACTGCGCTGCACTGTAGCCTGCTTGTGCATCGGAGGCTTGTGGCTTTTTGTGTGTGTGTGTGCTGCTCGGAGAAGGGGAAGGAGGATACGGGTGGTACCCAACTGAAGCTGGCAGGGGATGAAACTCTGCCCGATCCCTGCTGGAAGTGACTGTTTTGATTTGCACTGTCGTGTTTGTTTTTTTGTTTTGGTTTTTTTGTTTGGACTATTTGCTCCAGCTGTTTATTCAGGTAAGTTAACGCGTTTCTTTTTCCTTGCTCGCTCTCTTTCTCCTGTGCGTCTTTTCTTTTTATTCTTCCATTCCTCACCCGGACTCATGTCTGTCGACTGGTATTTCTCAGCCACCACCGTGCATGCGGATGCAACAGCTTCTTCCAAGGTCCGTTGAATCTTGCAGCGAGAGAAAGAGAGAGAGGGAGAGCCAGGGAGCATCAGTGGCGAGAATTACACGACTGTGCCGAGATGTTGGCAGCTCTTTTTTTTTTTTTTTTTTTGCTGAATTTTTATAATGCTCATTTTAAATATCCGGATTATGCGGATTTGTTAATGCGTGTAAGAGGCTCATTTTATACACACTTATTCAAATAGCCGCCACAATAGGGCCATTTCTCAGCTGTACGCCTGCGGTGTCACCATGTTATTAAAGTTCCAGTTTCATAATGTGAGAACAGTCCGTTTATCATGACAGGGTCAGGTCATGCATGCGCATTGGATCTAAAAAAAAAACTGCACTCTGAAACTTGTCCTTATAATAATGGAAGTAGTAAATAAGCTACAGGGGGAATAATTATTTCTCAGTGTATCAGGGCTGCGGCGAGTGTCTTCCCAAGGTTAACTAATTGACAAGCTTCCCCCACAATTGTGCAGATGAATTACACATGAGCCCTGTTTCATGTCGGGCTCCGCGGTGGATCTGGTTTCTTCCCGGGCACAATGGTTCCTGTAGCGCACTCTTTTAATTTAGATGCCTAATTGATACATATATATTTTAACATCTATGTGTTTTTTTTTTTTTTTTCCTGTTTTCCTTCTTAGGTGAAATGAGTAACCAGTTACAATGATTCTGTTTGGAGACTGGATCGCGATTATTGCTCAGATGAGTCTGGGCGCTCAGCTGAATATAAATTAGGTGTTCAGCACCACAGATCGCTGGAAGAGGCAGAGAGAGAGAGAGAGAGAGAGAGAGAAAGAGACAGAGCAAAGACAATCCACAAAGACAAATGCCAAGGCCTCACATGATGAACAGAACTCTTTATTTGATCCCGAATAACAGAAATATCGAATTTGAGCAAAATATCAACAGGTCAAAGGAAACATAAATACAACACACAGCAGCTTTTAAGGAGTGGGGATGCATCTTTCTATTTACTTTTTCCTTCTCTTATGGGCTCAAGCCCTGACACTGAAAAACTTGAACTACTCTGTTCCAGAGGAACAGGGTCCGGGTACAGTGATTGGGAACATTGCCAAAGATGCAAGACTTGGGCTTGAACAGGTTGGGCCGGGAGGACAGGGTAAGAAAGCCAACTTCAGGGTGCTGGAGAACTCAGCCCCGCATCTCATCGACGTGGACCCTCAAAGCGGACTGCTGTACACAAAGCAGCGCATTGACAGGGAAACATTGTGTAAGAGAAACCCCAAGTGCCAGCTGTCCATGGAGGTGTTTGCTAATGACAAGGAGATCTGCATGATCAAAATAGATATTCAGGACATAAACGACAACTCGCCCACTTTCCCCTCGGATCAGATTGATATTGACATTTCTGAAAACGCAGTGCCAGGGACACGCTTTCCCCTGACCAGCGCGCATGATCCAGATGCAGGAGAAAACGGTCTGAAAACCTATCAGATAACACGCGACGACTACAATCTCTTTTCTTTGGAGGTTAAATCCCGTGGGGATGGGACTAAATTTCCAGAGTTAGTTATTCAGCGGCCCCTGGACCGAGAAGAAAGAAGCCATCATACCCTTATTTTGTCAGCCACTGATGGGGGTGAATATCCTAGGTCAGGCACCATGCAGATAAATGTTAAAGTTATTGATTCCAATGATAACAGCCCTGTGTTTGATCAGCCCTCATATGTTGTAGAAATTCCTGAAAATTCACCCCCTGGTAAAGTCCTAATAGATTTAAATGCCACTGATCCTGATGAGGGCAACAATGGGCAAGTAGTTTATTCTTTTAGTGGCTATGCCCCTGAGAGAATCAGGGAGCTCTTCTCCATAGATTCCAGAACAGGGGTCATAAAGATTCAGGGTGAAATTGACTATGAAGAGAGTCCAGTTATTGAGATAGATGTCCAGGCAAAGGATCTAGGTCCTAATCCAATCCCTGGCCATTGTAAAGTCACTGTTAAAGTGCTTGACAGGAATGATAACTGGCCATCTATAGGCTTTGTGTCTGTGAGACAGGGAGCCATCAGCGAGGCAGCACCTCCAGGCACTGTCATTGCCCTGGTGCGTGTCACAGACAAGGACTCAGGCAGGAATGGGCAGCTTCAGTGCAGAGTGTTGGGTAATGTCCCCTTTAAGCTCGAGGAGAACTATGACAACTTCTATACAGTGGTGACTGACAGGCCCTTGGACAGAGAGGTGCAGGATGAGTACAATGTCACCATTGTGGCCAAAGACAACGGCATTCCTCCTCTGAACTCCACAAAATCTTTCACTGTAAAGATTCTGGATGAGAATGACAATGTTCCCCGATTTACAAAGTCCGTGTATCTTCTTCAGATACCAGAAAACAACATCCCTGGGGAGTACTTAGGTTCAGTTCTGGCACATGACCCAGACCTTGGTCAGAATGGCACAGTGTACTACAGCATAATCAATTCCAATGTGAGTGGTGGTGACGTCAACACCTATGTTAATGTAAATGCAGCCAATGGAGCCATCTATGCTGTGAGATCTTTCAACTATGAGCAAATAAAATATTTCGACTTCAAGGTTCTTGCTAAAGATGCAGGATCTCCACACCTGGAGAGCAATGCTACAGTACGCATCAGTGTTCTGGATGTCAATGACAACATCCCTGTCATAGTTCTACCCCTACTACAAAATGACACAGCTGAAATCCATGTGCCACGTAATGTGGGTGTCGGTTATATCGTCACCACGGTGAAGGCTGTGGATAATGACTATGGGGAGAGTGGGAGGCTCACCTATGAGATCTCAGATGGCAATGAGGAGCACCTCTTTGAGATTGATCCAGTAACTGGAGAGGTGCGAACGGCTCACCCATTCTGGGACGACGTGAGTCCTATTGTGGAACTGATCATCCGAGTATCTGACCACGGCAAGCCAACCCTCACTGCTGCAGCGAGACTCATCATCAAGGCCTCCAATGGGCGCCCTCCTGATGGTCTGCCACGCATGAACGAGAATCACAACTGGGATATGTCTCTGCCTCTTATTGTAACTCTAAGCATCATATCCATCATGCTTCTGGCTGCCATGGTGACCATAGCCATCAAGTGCAAGCGGGAAAACAAGGAGATCCGTACTTATAATTGTCGCATTGCAGAGTACTCGCACCCTCAGCTGGGGAAAGGCAAGAAGAAGAAGATTAACAAGAACGACATCATGCTGGTGCAGAGCGAGGTGGAGGAGCGGGATGCCATGAATGTGATGAATGTGGTAAGCAGCCCTTCCTTGGCCACCTCTCCCATGTACTTTGACTACCAGACACGCCTGCCACTCAGCTCACCAAGGTCAGAGGTCATGTACCTCAAGCCCACTGCCAATAACCTCAGCGTGCCCCAAGGCCACGTGGGATGCCACACGAGCTTCACAGGCCCAGTCACCAGCACTACAGACACACCTACTAACCGCATGTCCATCATACAGGTAAGAGAAATTGCACTTTGCTTTTTCACAGTTGTGCCACCATTTTCACGTCACAACTCTCTAAAAAGCTCCCTGTCCTATAACGTTTGCCCACTGGTTTATTTAATAAAAGAAGAAGACAAGGACAGGCAGAGGCAGAGAGGCCCAGAAGCACAGAATGGAGGGAGTGGTGAGCATTAGACGGATTAAACAGTCATTCTGTTGCTCTCATAGAACAGAGCCAGTGACATCAACACAAATCAGTTGTGCATGAAATATGTCACGGCAGGCTTTTTAAATCAGTTTTCCCCTAGAATTTCTCATTAATCACTCAATCACTTGTTTAATTCCAATGGAACAAAGTTTAGCCATTGGCTGAAGGTAGGTGTGCTTGTTTTAGGACCAATTTTATTATATATAATATTAACACAGTATAAAATTATCCTAACCATTATATTCATTAAGGGCATATCCAGAGAGTAGAGTTAGTTGAAGAGTTATAGATGCCTGTTTTTGTTTAAAGCCTCTGTTTCTAACACCATATCAGGCATTTAACTGTATAGCTCTTCGAGGTTAATTCCAGTGATTTTAATTCCTAGAGATTAGCAGATTGTACTTATTTTCACGGCTACTTTATACGTCTTTGTGTGGAGTACTTGGATATATAAGCCTCTAACGTGATAACTTCTCTGCGTCTTTGGCCTTAAGCCCATTAAAAGTCTGTCGTGTCAGACAAGGATTAAAGCCTGTTGAAGATTGTAGTATGTAACACGGGATAATGGGCAGTTGCAGCAGAGTCTACCTTTTTCTGATGTTTGTTTTTATATTAAATGATTGATTAAAATGAATAAATAGTAAGTAATGAGTTTTATTGTTTTTACTCTACATTTCTGCTGAATTGGAGAATGTCATTTTTGTGTTTGTCCTGATGGACTCTCAGTCTCTTCATTAGACTCTCCTCAATCTTTTCTATCCTGCTATTTGAGCTGGACATGGTTGTGACGATGACTGTTATCAAATGTGACATGTTCCCACCAGGGATGAAGGCCACTGTCTGTTGTTCCCACTCTCAGTCTCTGCCCTGCTTCTATTATGAGCCAGCTGCGTAGGGCAAGGGTCAGCACAAAGACCGTTAAGGCTTCCTAATCACAGGGACACAATAATTGCTCGTCCATTCTGCAGGCTGTTTCTCTGCACATCTAGTGATGATGAATGCAAGTGCGAGAGGCTGTTGCACACCCATTTTGTGCATTTCCTTTTTCTCTTTCCCTTCAGACTGTCAAAGGGAAAACAAGCAGGAGAAACAACACATTTCTTAGTGTCTTGTTTACAGAGGGACCCCTCAACGCATCAGGCGTGCAGGGTGCTCTATTGTATTATTCAACAGAAACCTGTGTATAGGGAGATGGCCCGAGGCATTAAGTTTCTTCAGAAGCTGTACAGAAGCGTATCGCTTTCCTCCCTCCTCCACGCTTCTGCTTCTGCTTCTGCCTACCCTCTCAGTTAGTGTGGACAGTAAGTAACCTGAGTCAGAGGAGAGTGGCTATGGGAAAAATGTCAGGAAACAAAGACAGAATTCCCCTTCCATCGATCCCAAGGCCTCTCAGCCCATCTGTCACTACAGTTGCCACAGGAGGAGAGGCTAAATAGGAAAAATAAATAAAGAGATGGACAAAGCGAGAGAGCGTATCACCTGCTCAGTCAGTTTCACAAGGGCACCTTAGTGCTGCTGTCTTCATCTGCACCTACTGTAGTTGCCTGCGACTCCTAGTCTCTCTCCAAACTGCTGTTGGCCTCTAATGATGTTTTATAGTGGTGCACTGGCAGACAGGCTGGGCTTGGTCTTTAGCTGGGAGAGGGGAATAATATGTACATATCAGCAGAGCTCTGCTGGCCTTATCATTGTCACCACCATGCTAGTATCTGGCCCAGTGGAGAGCTTCATTTCATTTGTAAAGAGAATTCCTGGGATAAGGAGATGGATGATACGTAACGATGCCTAATTCCGCTTAAGGCGTTGAAGGGAATTACTTAGTGTGGAATCAAGGTTAAAACCAATCTGCTGAAAAATTCCTCAGCGCTCAGGAAGAAGGGATTTCAGTAATGCGCTCCAAAGAGGGAGCCAGTGCCCACTCTGATTTGAATACGTTTCAGGATTTTGTCCCACATTATGTTTAGCTTCAGCAACTGTGTCAGACTTTGGCCCACTGACTTGTCTTGTGGCTATTTTCAAGAAGCCACCCTCACTGTTACCAAATATTCCAAAACTCCTGCGCCTGTTACTTTTAAATGGCCCATAATTTATCATATTGATTTGTTTTGATAAGTTTTGAGTGTTGTAATTTGATTCACCATGAAACTCTAATTAAACAGAATTCTGTCTCAGTGGGAGACCATCCATGTTAATAAGGTGCAGGTGGTAGCGAGGCGATGGGGGAGTCTGACAGGCTATAAGAGCCGCCTTTGGGTGGCGACATTCTGCCTTGTGAAGGGTGGCATTGACATGAGGGTGTCGAGGAGAAAATGGGATCTGGCCTTGACATTGACACTTTGAATGAGGGATCCTAAAAATGAAACATGAAACATGAAGATGTAGCAAATGTGGAATATAGTTCTTTTTATGCTTGGCTGCATTTTGTTATTATTGTTTTGATTGACAGTTACTGTATTAACCGAGCAGACACTGAATGATATTTGAATATTTTTTTGCTGCATATAAATCAGAGAAAAAAAATAGGACTTATTAGCAATAAACCAAGCTTTGAGTATAGTTCCTCAAAATAACTGGCAGCCATAAACCTATTGAGTGGAAAAACAGCAGTTAAGTGGTGCGACTTTGATCATTTAAGCAGCATATATACTGTACAGTAAAGTGGAGAAAGAAATCACTCCTTTGATCTGTTTAGGTTGAACATATGCATGCCAACAGTGTAGCTTGAACAGATGTTGAAAATGGATGCTTCCAGGAATGGTCTTTACTCTGCATAATTCAGAGAGATTGTGTATGTGTGTGTGTGTGTGTGTGTGTGTGTGTGTGTGTGTGTGTGCATGTGTGGGTGTATCATCATTGTGTATTCCAGGCATGTGATTTAAGCATTTAGCTGGCAGCCTTGGTGACAGAGCCCCCCCCCCCCTTTTACGAGTGTGACAATCTTGCGTTTGTCCGAACCTTGAAACACCCTTGCTCCAAGAAACGCACACAAATGCACAGATGCACATGTAAATGGGCTTAGTCTGTTTTTGAGGATTCTGCTGAAAAGTCTTATCAAAGCCTCCGCTGTATATTGTATTGAAATTGCTCCCACACTTCAGTGGCCACTCAGGCAATGAATAGAAAAGCACACTTTATTTCATTTCTTCCCCTCTCCCTTCATCTTTAGATAACTGCGTTCCTCTAGAGCTCTGGAATGAGTTTGGTAAACCTGCACCTACTGACGTTCGCTTGCGGACAGGTTGGAGCAGCTCAGCAGCTAGATGTGCAAACAGCCATTAGAAGAATGTGAGACATTTCAAGAGGTCATTTGTAATTTGTGTACTTTTGTCACACAGTTGAGATCTTCTGGCCCACTGGGCCAGATTTGTTTTATCTGAGTACCTCCTATACAATAAAGAGAAAATGATCACCTCGCCTTGGGGTGTATCTTCATATTTCCTCAAATAAACCTGGTGCTACTGTACATAACACTACACAGTGAAATTGTGAATTATTAATAGGCAGTTTTATTTTTCCTCCTTTCCCACAAGCCCATACGATAGATACAACTGAGAGGAAGTGCAGTCAGACCACAGAATGCTGCTCTAGGGAACATGAGTAAATTATGTTATCTTTGTACAATGAACACATCAAAATTTTGTCATTGAATGTTTCATTTATTAGCTGCCATTACTGGTATTTCAGCTGTGGTGTTTGCAGAAGTGCTTTTTTTTTTTGCCAGCGGAGATGCCACGGCATGTCTTGAAGCTGTTGCAGCACGTAACACGCAGCACCGAGCAGCAGCAGCTATATTTGCATCCTCTTTCATTAATAAATCATAATGTTTAACAGGAAAGCAGATGTCATGCTAAACATAAGAGGTCTCTGGCTACATATTTGTTAACAGATTTTGGGGGAGAGAAGGACAGAACGCAGGGTGAGTGGAACCTAGAGAAGCTAGTTAGTTAAAAATATAAGCCAAATTATATTTGTGCAATATGAGGCAGAAGGAGAGAAAGTCGAAATTACTGTAATATTCTTTCAAATAGCTTATTCACATCTCTCCACACATATGTGGTAACTTTTCCCTGAAGTTCCTTATTTTCACACTGAACAGACAAAAAAAAACAGTGCATTTCTTCAAAGATTTCACCAATTAATAGTTCATTTACAGATACAAAATATAAGTACCCCAAAATTGTGTTGGAGTCCAGAGGCAGCTGTGGAAGTGAATGGTTTATTTAGTGCAATGTCTCCAAAATCCAAGTAAATCTGTTAAATAATTAAACATAGGCTAAATGCAGGCCCCTGACTATGCCCTCCACTAGGCACAATTTTCCCTTGTAACTTAAAACCCCAGTGGAATGCCGACAGAGATAGATACACATAGATACATAGACTAGATACATATGGTGGATAGATTTTGGCTCCGATAGGTAGATAAATATGCATACGGTATTGACATTATTGATCTACCCCCATAGAAATCCTCTCTGCCAGCTGTTGTGCATCCACTGAACACAGCACTTAACTGTGCCGGTAATTTAATTATTTTAACAGACCTCCCACTGCAGAACTGCGGGGGAAACAAACAAACTTTATCTCCTACCCATGTGTAGAGAAAGAGAGGCAGGATATGAGAACACGATTTGACCTCCGTGACAGACAGATTGGCCAGACGCATTAAACAATTCTGCTTCATTCAATAGGAAGCAGCCTATTGGAGATGACATGGCGCGATAATAAGACTGGGGACTGTCAGTGGACGTTCGCTGTCAAGTCGTTTGTGTGTTTGCGTGTGCATGAGCGCGAGTGTGCGAGTCTGATAGCGAGGAAGTGGATGATTAGGGCTCCTGTGCCTAATTGAGTGACACTGGAGCTTCAAAATGTCATGTTGTTTTATCATGTCTTTCTGCTGAGTAGCAAGTGTTCTTTTGTAGCTTGGTTTACCTTCTAAAGGCAGACTGGCATTTAAAATGGTTTCCAATCAAGTCCTATCAGACTTAGTAATTACTTTCCAATCCTGTCCTTTCATTGCTACCAACAGCATGACTGCTTTGGCTTTTTTTTTTTTTTTTTTTTTTTTTGCCAGATAGTTTTATTTATTGCGGCTGTTTCCCTGTGTGACAGTGTGTCTTGTTTTCCTGACCCTTCCCAGCTGGCCATATTTCTGTTGCAGCGCACACCTACACCAGCCAGATGGATCTGAGCGTTTTATATGTGCCAGTCCTTTTTATTGTAAAGTGTTTTCTTTCTAACCCCAAATTCTTCAATAGTCGATATTTTACACAGAAAAAAGGCGACGGCAGAAAAAAAAAATAATAATCTGTGCATGCCCCTAGTAGATTTCGAAGCATTTATCTTGGTGCTGCTGGAATTGTGCTCAAACAACTCAGACACAAGGAGCCAGCCTAGCATCAACAGAGGTCACAAAAACAAGAGAACAAAACATAACCTTCACAGTGGAGAAATCCAACATTCGGCTGCCATGTGTATGCGTCTGCATGTGTACGTGCGTCCGCGTGCGTGTATACGTGCACGCGCACTCATGCACCTGTGCTACTGCCAGCTGTGCTCTGAAGCACCGGCCTTGCTGGTTCCCTCAGATTGAAATGGGCTTCTCTGTTAGGGGCCGCCTGCCCCCCCTGAGGGCTGTCAGATCCCTCCGGGGGTCTTTAGACTTAACGCTTTAAGCAGCGGGGGGTGCAGGAGCTGCAGCGATAGACGGGGCTACAGATAGGAATGACCTGTCGGTAAAGTGCGCCGTAACGCGTGGCACGTAGAAGGCTATGAGCGCGCGCGTGACACGGCGACGTATTCTTTGAACTGCCAGCAGCTGGGTTCTCCTTGCTGTAAATCAAACACTTTCAAAGTCAAACAAAGTGGAACTCACTCTGCTGTGTCTTGGCGCCGGTCCAACCTGAGAGAGCTTTTATTTCTGCCACATCTTCCTTCACTGTGCCCCCTAGGCATGTGCTGTAAAACAACACACAGCTCAAAGAATGAGTTATGCGGATCTGTTCTCACCTTCTATCTCATTAGTATAAGAGAAATGATTTATCCCTCTGTCCCTGAATCTCTCTCTCTTTGTCCTTGCCTTCTACAGTTCAGCACTTCTTCAGCTTCATCAGTAATGTGATTAATTGATTGGAGGGAGAGACCATGAATACCATCTCATTTGCTCTAATTTCACCTAACTACTTGTCAAAACAAGCCACTATAAAACAGGCTTCCTCTCCCTAATACAACCACTGGAGTACATTACAGTCGCCCGAGCCTGAAACGGCAGTTTGCTTTTGCAATTTGAGGAGTATTTTTCGAAACAGTGTTACCCTGTCAGTGTATGTTTGCCCGCTTGTGTATGCGGCATGAGTGCGCCTGCGAAAGTCTGACACTCTAATAGGAGAGATCCCACTGTCTCTTGTGTTCCAGCTCATATCTGTAGCACAGTTTGAAATCTGACTCCCATGTCTAAAGCCCTGTAGTGTGTCTGGAGGGAAATGACAGCCACTGTGTTTTGCAGTGGCTGTTGTGTGTTTGTGGCAACAGAGGCAAATAAGTCGGCGCTCTCGGATGTTATTGCCTAAACAAAAAGCCCACTAAGTGGCGGCCACGCGAGATTTGTCGTCAAGCGTTCCACTGTGTCTGCTCTTTGGGCTTGCAGTGGCAATGCCAAGTGCTAATGGTATATTTGACCACTCTTATATCACACAGATGTGCCCGACTGGCCCCTCGCTAGGTTGAAATCTTGGATTGAAATCTTTTTGGGGCCTTTTCTTTTTTTATAGAGTTTTGCTCAGTTTGGAACTGAAATACTGTATACCAGAACAACTAGTGCTCCCTCTCTCACTTCCTCCCCTCCCTCGTGCTCCTGTTCTTACTCTTTTGCTTTTTCGGATCCCCCCCCCCTTTTCTTTCTGCTCTTGTCATCTCAGATAAGCATTGCAATTGCTCATGTTACTGACGACCCAAGCCAAATTCATAATGATGAGATTATCTTGTCAACAGTACAGAGTGTATATGTCTGCTGTATTGATCTGTGCACAATCTTAATAAATGAAGTACCACGATGGAAGCGTGGTGTCGGTGATAACTCTGAGCAGATCTCGCTATTTATACACTCTCCACGCTGCTAAGATGATGAATGGAACTTGTGTATTTTACTCTTCTCTCTTTTCCTTTATCCTCCTCTCCTCTCCCTGGATTGATGGGGCAAAACAGCTCCTCTCCCCACACACATAGTCTGAAATGCGTCCTCTTTGAGGTCATGTTGACACTCTGAGTCAATGCACTCCCAAGCGATGAGACATGGGTGCTGCCGTGGGAGGAACCAATCAGAGGAGGAAAAGTGGAGGAAAAGCAGGGAGGGTAAAAAAAAAAAAAAAAAGGACTGCTGGAGCTCAGGCGTGTGTGTGTGTGTATCTTTAAAAGACTGAGGTTTGAAGGGGAGTTTATGCATTTGAAGAGAAGGTCAGCAGGGTTTAGAGCCTGAGATTATGTCTGATTGTTTCTTCTGTAGGCTAGCTGATTAATGCTTAAGCTGGTCTGACAGATTTCTTAATGCACACAGACACACTTAAAAGAGACAGAGAGGAACTGGCGTTCAGCACTTTGACATTGGAGCATTATCCTAAAGCCTTCACTGTCAGTTTTTTACCCAGGTGTATGGACAGTTTCCTTTCTCTCTTCCTTTTCCCTGCCACTCCTTTGCTCATCTCCACTGACCTGATACATATACAGTAGATAGGTCACCTTGAATCGCAACTAGGCGTAGTCCGTCTGCTGCGTGTATCTGTGCGTGCATAGAGAGGCAGAGTGGGAGAACCCATGGTGTGTGTGTATGTGTGTGTGTGTGTGTGAGTGTGTGTGTAGACTTCTGTGTTTATATATCTGTGCCTGACATTAGCTCTGGGCTTTGGGAAAATATCTAAAGTGCGTTCATCCACTGAACAACTCTTCCTCCATTAATTCAAACAGAATATTTTTTTTTGTTCTTTAACGTTTTTGTTCAACGCTAAATTACAAAATACTTTCTTGATGCTTGCACTGGAAAACAACATCAGCTCAGAAGTGCAGCTAACACTGGTGCTTTCAGCTGCTGGGAAATTGCGTTTGATTTTGCATTGTGAGGCTGAAAAGATGCATTTTAAGTGTAATGCAGACTTACTGTAAATTACACTTTGGATGTTACTTCAAACACTGAAGGGCCCAGGCATTTAGCCTGTTTATTTATGAATGCACCTTGTTTGATCATATTGTCCTATTATGTTGTCATTTATCATTATTTGTATAAAGCCGAACACCTGAAGCAAACATTGTACCTATGACAGATTTAGATGACAACATGTATGCCTCTCTCACCAATGTACACAGTATTCTGAAGCTCTAGTTAATGTTGCCTGTCTCCAAATCCTCTTTCCCTTTTTTTCGGCATATTTTTCTTTATCAATAATCACAAGACTGGTACCCGCTTTCTGCTCCCCAGACCAGCTGGTTCAATGTGTCTACACAAAACAAATCATGTAGTGAGGGAGAACAACACAGCTATTTTAGGGAGAGCTGGCAAACTGCTGTGTTAGGGGTTTTTTTTGTGTGTTGGAATAAATATCTATGCCAAAAGCTACATTTATCATTTACTCCTGGGGTGAAGCCGCCACAGATGTGGATTGTGTTGATAGGAGTACAAACGCACTGTCTTCTGCCGCCCCTCCTCTTCAGAGCAGGAAAGTTTCCTCTGAGCTGGTTTCAGAGGCTGCAGCTGAGACGGAATTGGCTGCCGAATTGTTGTCAGTGTTGTTGAGTTTCAAAAGATAATGCTGGTAGGAACTGCAGACACACAAGAGTCATTTTGCTGGAGATAACAGCGAATGGAACAAGGTCTGGAGTTGTTGAGTAACATTAGAACGAAAGGCCATTTTTGCCTTTTATTTTTTATTTTTTTTGAAAACACAGATTGGGTCACAACCCAGACTGCCTTTTTGTCTAGTGCTCAGTGTGATTTGGAGTTGGTTTTGTTTTGCTGTTTGTTCGGTCGCACTTTTATTATGTTGCACAGTGCACAGGCGTGATTGCGCCTTATAACAGCGGCTCAAGAATAACAATATTCTCACACAATCTCAGGACGCAGCGCTCTCACGCGCTCTCGCTCGTAGATTTGCATGCGCGCCGCGTTCTCCGGTGTTCTGCTGGTGAATTGCATGCGCTGGCAGTAATGCGGCTGTTTTTTTGGAGAGTCATCAGACATGAAAAGACATGAAAGGAAGTTCAGTTGTTTCAAGTAACTAATATACTAGGTACCCGATGTTTCACTTCACTTGGACCTCACCCAAACACTCTCGCACACCCACACACACACAAATCCTACCCCACACATGCACACACCAATTCTCCGGTCTGGTAGCTGAGGATTATGGCAGACTTCTCACTCAGTTTCAAAACCCCCGGGTCAGTCATATGAATTCACTCAATTTGAATTTAGCTTGCAGCTTGTAATAGGAATTGTGCCAATGCCCCCCTTATGAAGCTAGAATTAATTTTGCTGCTTGAATATCCCACTCATTTGGTATTTTAGTGATCCTCACATCCAGCTTGCCTAAAGGTGAGCAGTTTACAATAACATATTCTTGGTGCGCAGTACTTTTGTTTTTTATTGTTGTTAAAATGTTATTTATCTATTTTTTTATGTACTACAAACTTAGTCTCAAATTTAGTGAAAGAATATAATTGTTTCCTTCTGGGTGAACATGATGTGTAATAATAAATATAGTTACTTCAACATGGAATAGGACTCTTATGGTCTCTTTTCAGGCTACCAGCCCAGTGTCGTTTGACTCATATGATGGCTCACGCTCAATTTGGCTTCATTTACTTCCATTTAGCAGAAAATCTAAATAAAAATATGTTGACAGTTTGCCTAAATACAAAGCACCAGTTGTGTGTATTCATTGGCAGCTTATTGTAATCTTTACCTGAGGGGATGTTGGTCAACATCAGACCAGACCAGTAATGTTGTTCTTTTTAGTTAGATAAGGATGATTCATTCAATAATAGCTTAATCAACCTATTAATAAATCAATTACACGTGTAGGAGTTTAAAAACAGATTATTATATATTTTTTTGTAATTTGAGGTAAACAGATTATTCTGTGTAAGTGTCTGCTTATTAAGACACGCTGCCTGAGCCATTTTGTTTATGCAGGATTTAGTTTAGCCCATCATTTGATTTTTTCTGCATCATAAAATAGGCTAGACTAGAAGGATGTGCACTCTCTCAAGAGGTTTGCATTTTATAATTTTCTGCGTGAGTTGATTCTCGAGATGATAATGACAGGTTTAAGAACAGGGTTTAACAACACCGTGTTGACCATCGCTCAGACTCTGGGTTCTTTTATCCCTCAGAGTTTTCATGCTCTTTTACAAATAGCATTGTTGTCTGCAAAATTAAATGACAAACATTAGTACAAGGGATGACTGTGCTTTGTGAAAGCAGCTCTTAGAAAACTGAAAAAACGCTTTCGTAGTTTCATTACTCTTGAAGGCAAATGCAGGTATCCCACTTATACATAATAAAACTACCATAGAATTGTGACCAAAGTACTCATTTGTAGACAGAAGAGATAATTATATCTATGCTTGCTCTGGCTCTGCCTCAAAAGGAATAATAAAGTAGCAGTAACTGCACAGGTTGAAGGAAATCAGCTTTCAAGTAGAGTTTTTGTCACTCTCCCTCACTCTCTCGGTGAAGAGACACAAGCTTGACCACCCCAGTCCTCCATCTGCCTTTTCTTTTTTTGTCTCTTCTCTTTGCTTTTTGCGATTATTTCAGTTCCGACAACTTGTTCAGAAAAACATGTGGTTAGAAAAACAATCTAGTTCTTTCATATTGTCATTTCATGACGTGGTTTTGTTGAGATTGAGGGTGATTAAGGAAAAAAAAAGTAACTGTGACGACTTGATGCTCTCCGCTGTGCTCGTAATAGACATCTCTAATGACACTGTATGGTCAACCAAAATAATAGGCAATCACTGTGAGTGGCTGCTTATTAATTATGAATATTTGTCTTTGCTGGGGGTCAGTGGATATGCAAAGGAGAGGTCATATGTTTGTGTAGCTGTACATCAAAGCCTTTAAAGTACTACTTAACCCTGTTTAATGAAAGAATGATGCCCTATTCTCCACCAGAACAAAATAAACACATGCACACACACTCGCACGCAAACACACACAAATTAATGTTCTGCTATGTTATGAATTATGAATTATGGAAAACCATGATTAACAAGATGAGATGGAGTTAGATTAGGACTGCCTGTGTTGCCAATTAACAAATTATTTTCACAAAAAGGAGTTCTATAAAAAAAAATAATAACAATGTCACTATAGATCAAGCCTGTGGTGACGCTGACACATGTAGATGTGGGAGGCTTTATTGAGTGGATTTAGATTTGTGGTACTGAATCCGGGTTCACCACAGTTAGAAATTGGATGGAGAGGAGAGAGCGTCAATAATAAAGATACTTTAAATGACTGATCGCATTGGTTAGGACAAATAATCAATACGTTCTGATACGGTCTCCAGTGAAATGTAATAATAGCATTGGAAATAATTTTGCTGCATGTTCTCTTGCTTTCCTAGAGAGTTTCATTCCTGTCTAGAAGACATGTATTGGTAATCTTTCTCCAGTATCAGATGTCCATGAATGCACTTTCTCATGGCAGAGAAGGTTTCATGATTGTATTTAGGTTTTCAGACCGCCTTATATCACACAAAGCCTGAGCTTTAAACATGACTCACACAGAATGCCAGCTCACTCACTCATGTAACACTTATGGTGACCTGCCATCCTGCAACAAACATCGTGGTATTGGGGAAACTCAACACAATTTATGCAGGTGACTCACTGTCACAAATCAGTCTGCACAAAATGCTGCTGCAAGGGCTTGTTTATCTTCTGTTGTGGTTTGTCCAGTAAAGAGGGTTGGAAGTCGGTGGAGAATGCAACTGGACTTTTAATGTCAAAGCAACAGGAGCTGATGCCTGCTGCATCTTAACATACTGAGATAATGTGGGTTGTAACCAAACTTCACAGCTGAATACAAACCCCGGTGTTTGGGTCAGAGTTCAGGAGGTTTTTTAAACCACACAATTTACTTTCTATTTCTTTTGTTGTTTGTTTTTGTATTAGTAACAATAAACCTTGGTTTGTGGGCCTTAAATCCTTCCATCAAAATGTAAAATAAAAATGGATTTTCTATAAGATCACCTTCTGAAACTAGAGTACAGTAGCAGCTGCATGGTTCAGATGAATAATCCAACACGGTAGGTGCGAATGCTCACTCCCTGGTTATTCCGTGCGCTGCAAAGAGAAACCTTTTTTAGTTCATCAAGATGAACATGCATGCTCTATCAGTCACGCCTCACGTCATTCTGTCACCTAGACTTGTTCACACTTTGGGAGATGACATTTTATTACTCTTTCTTTACTCACTTCACAAACACAGCTCACTAGATCACTTGGAAGTTCTGTTTTGCTGATAAGTGGACGAATTGCAACCATCAGCAACAAAGGCTAATTCAGACCAACTGCAGTTCGTACTATGACCATGGGCAAGGCAGTCTGAAGTATTCACAGCATGGTGTCAACCTGCTTGACTACATGAACAACATCCGCCTTCAAATCTAAACTTGTCTTCAAATGTGTAAGGGATCTTCTTTGAAAGTCTCCTTAATGAATAAATGTTGTCCAGAATCATTAGTAAGGTGTCCATCCGCACTGATAAGGCCGTGACTGTAATCTGTCTCGTCTCCATTTACCCCCATCGGTGGCACTTCCTTACTCGTCTGAAATTTCTGTGGACCAGACTTTCTTCTGTGTTGTTTAGAAGATAATGGAAGATATTTAGCAGACAGATGGCCTTAAGTTCACTTAAGCCTATTGATTGATTGGTCTGTTATCTCCAGGAAGATGTATAGAACCAGGTAATTAGATTTGATCACTTACAATTGCTCCTCAGCCACTAGGTAATCAATGCAGTCTAATTATTGTCTAGTTTCTCCGCCCCCTTTTTCCCTTTCCTTCTTTATCATTCTCTCACTTTGTTGTTTTGCTTCCCCTTTTCTGTTTTTGGCTTTATTTCCTGTTTTTAACACAGCCTCCTTCACTGCCATGTTTAACCTCAGTTTCATCCTTTACCCACTCTCCCAGTGTTGCTGTTCTTACATCACACTAATAGATGCACAGAACACAGACATCATTTTATCATATTAAAAACTGTAGTCCAGATCTTTTTGACGTACTAACAAGGTTATGGTGGATTTGGAACCACTCGCACCTTGTTACACGAAGAAGCATATGCACTTGCAGGAATACACACAGAGGTCAACGTGTGTTTTTGGAAGACAGTAAAGGACAGATGCATGTATCATACCTAGCAGGGTAGGTCGTGGGAGGGGGGTGTAATCTCATTCCTGTGAATAAAAGAGAGCTGTCCAATGATGTGTGAAAGAGAAGCTGCAATTTGTCCTCGTTCACCACCCCTACCTAAAATATCAAACAGACACACACGCACACACAGACAGATACGCACAAACATAGCCTCGCAGAAATGAACAGTGCTCCAAAATGCACCAACAAAGCCTGAGAGTAGAATAGCACTCCAATATGCTTGTCCCATTTGTCTCAATCGGCCTGCTGTCTGCTTGGTCAGTCTTAGGGCCTCAATGGGAATACTGAATAGAATGCAGCTTTTTGCACTTACTCAGCCTCGCGGTACTTTGTATCTCTCTGACCTTTGTGGTCTTTCTGCATGACACATCATTCAGCAACATTCAATGACAGGCTTTTGCTATTTTCATCCATAGAACCAGCCAAACTAACCTCTGATGAGATCTACACACAACCAATGGATTCATCCTGTATCTCTGAACCGTTAAGGTCAAAGACTCTTAATATTGTAGGTCAATTCAGACTTGGAAACTTTAAAGGTCAAATATACGGACGATGCACTTCAGGTTGGTTTAATTTGTAGGTCAGTTACGTAGAGCTCAGTTCAGTTCCGTTCCGTTCATTTCCAGAAGTCCTGCAAAAGGGAAATGGCAAGAAGAAGGCAAGAAGTTCAATCATGCACCGTAAATTCCTTAATGATACTTGCTGTGCTAAATGAATCTACCTGCTGCACACAGAGTCTAATAATAATATTAAAACCACTGGACATCTACCCAGTATTTATCATCCACCTCTCAAATCACCCTGTATTCATTGTGGGCTCTGACTGACTAAGTACAAAGCAACACATACTGGCTTTTATCGATCCATTAATTGGAAAGTGGCCCGTTGCAGTGAAAGGGCTAGACAGTATAGACAGACTGGAAGAGATGGACGCTTAAGATCAGCCTGGATCCCTAATTGGCAGGAAAGAGGTTTCTATGAAGTGGTGTAATGTGCTTTTTATTGGCTGGGGGTGGGTGGGTGGCGGAACGATGTAGAATGCATGCTACTTTAAGTGCAACATACTTTTTTCACCCCTACTTTGGTAAGATAAAAAAAACCACAGTCATGAATAACCTTCTGTATGAAACTGTGGTTGAATTCCATTTAACATGCCATCAAAAGCACATTTCACATTAAAGTACAGTAGATTTAATTTAGTAATATAGGAAAAAAATGTTGTATGCCTGTAGATATCATTTAGATATTTGGCCTATGCACGCAGGTGCAGAAAGTAAATGAAACCATACAACAATCAAGGAAATTCATTTTCTGCTAGTGTCCTTTCATCTTGATCAGATGCAGTGCTTATAGAGCTGAGTTGATTGAAAAGTATGTCCAAGGATGAGTCCCTGAGGTACAGAAGAGGTCTATGAATATAAAGACTTCTTTCTCCCCTTTTTGTAAAACTCAGGCTGTTGTAATTTCAATGCCAAACGATTTCAAACATTCATTCTTCTCTTACTCTGTGGTCAGATTCCATCTTTTGACATATTCTGTGGGTGTTTTCTTTTAATCTTGGCGAAGGCTGAGGTGGAATTGAGTGTTCAGGTAGAGATAAAGGTGTTGGCAAAAGCATGGAAGGTCAAAGTACTGAGGTGGCCTGTCTGACCTTCAGACATGCTTTTTCATACTGAGCTACCGCAGAGCACGGACGACACTGAAATACTCTATCGACTGTGAGTCAAGCTGTGCATGTGAAAAACCCTGGCACAAGGAGACATTACTCACTAAACATGACATTTTGTGGCTATCAATTCAAGACAGAGCGTTGTGCACAACATAGGGTAATTATTTGTGTTTCTGTGATGAATACAGCTAACGCAGTATGAAAGCTGTTTCTCTTGAAGTTTGTTTCCTGGCTTGTTTTTTAAAGGCTTAAAGTGAAATGAATATCTTTGATTGCTTTTACATTAGTTGTTTTCATTAATCCATGTGGCCCTTTATGTCAATTGACATCATTAAAACCCCATCTTTGATATAATTAACAAGAGAGAGACAAACTGGGGAAAAAGTGCCAGCGTGATTGATCCAGTGTGTAATGCACTGCTGCAAAATGCTGCTGACTGAGGAATGTTTGTGCGTTTTATGCAGTATAGGGTTTGTTCCAGTATGTTGAGGCTCAGAAAGTCAACAGTTTCTTGCATCATTGTTTTGAAAGAACTTGAAAATTAGATTTTAATTTCTTTAGAGATATTACAGCGAGCTTCTATTTTTATTAAGACCAGGAATTATCATTATTGATTCAATTATGTCTGCCAGCTAATTGGCTTCCGTTGAAGGTTAATGAAAAGCCTAAAAACCTGAACAATACAGGACTCACATCTGCTGCATTTTTTTTTTTGCCCCCAACTTTGTCCTCTACCTTATTTTGTTATTCATAATTACTCATATGTCACTAGGAGATCTTTTTTTCAAAGCAGGACTCATTTCTGTAGAGCGCACTACATGCTTTTTTCTCTCTTCTCCACAGACGGACAATTTCCCCTCTGAGCCTAATTATATGGGTAGCAGACAACAGTTTGTTCAAAGGTAAGGGTTGGGATCTATATCCCTCACTACATCTCAGACCTTTGTTTTCTAGTCCTAACACAGTATCAACAGTAACCAAACTCCAGATTAATGATACCGAATCATAGCAGGGAGATGAAGGGCATGTATGTTTAATTAGGTTTAAAAGTGTTCACTAACAGTATTCTGTGTGAATAAAATATAATCGCACACACAATCCATTCTTTTTTTGTCTCAGCTTTAGTCTTATTTCACAGACAGCTCTGCTGGTAAGGCCTTTTAGAAGCATTTTATTACATCCTAAATCCTATTATCATAGCATTCAGGGATGCTCATTAATGTTTTATTTTGTCTCTAAACTTCCACTGAAGGTAAAAAAGAACATCAAATCGTGATGCATTCTCAGCTATACTCTGTGTACGAATACGCTTTGCTTTCTTTCTGATTTGTTTAGTAGTTCAACTTTCAAAGACCCAGAGCGAGCGAGCCTCAGAGACAGTGGTCATGGGGATAGCGACCAGGCTGACAGTGACCAGGACACCAACAAAGGCTCCTGCTGTGATATGTCTGCAAAAGAAGCCCTGAAGTTAAAGGCTACAGGTGTGAAGCCGCCACCTTTGGAGCAAGGTGAGAGCTGCACACACTTGAACCAACTCACTATCAATTCATTTTCTGTGCTGCGTTTATTTCTTATTCGTGACTTACCTGAATGAATCTGAACTTGGCTTCTGTATTCTCCTTTACTTTGTTCTCTACACTTTTATTTAGTGTGGGTCTGAGGGTGTGAGCAAATGTGCATTCTATACACGTCCTCAGTTTATCAAAGCAGACAAGCCCATTATGTTTTTATAAGCCCAACTACTTCAGACTCTCCATTTAGTCCCCCTTTCCTGAGCACCATCTCTGAAACTTTGATAATGGAACATGGAAAATGACTTAGTGAGCGGCAGGCGATGTAGCTTCGTAGTGTGGTGATTAAATATGAATAATTATTCTAAGCGCTGTGGGTCGGGCAGATTACACATGACATGTGTAGAACAATAACTCCCCAGATATGAGTGGTTGCAGCCCTCCTTACCCCAGCCACCTCGCATGAATAGTGCAGGGTCAGGAGAGGCACGAAAGACACAATTATACATAGCTATAGAAGGAAAAATCGGGACAGGAGGTATGGTAAATTTCTCACTGCAGCTTCAACCAGTCATGTACCTCAGCACGGACCATTACCTGCTCGGCAAAACAGATATTTCCACCAGAAATACAAATTCACTAAAGTCTCCACCAAAAAAATATGTGTCTCACTGACTGGATCCAGAAGTACAGTGCTGTGTACCAGACATGGATTCCTTGTAATGGTTGCTATTAATCCAGGGAACAGAAGGGCTGTTTTACTCCTTGTGGAAGGACAATGACAATTTGTGCAACACTCTGTGGTGCAATATGCATGTCTGACTAGACAGCATTTTTTCCCATTTCACTGATTTTTAGAATAAGAAAAAATGCCACACATGTTGGCAAGAGAAATTGGCCAATTAAAAAGCTCCATATGTTTCTCATTTGAAAATGTTCCCATTTAATTGTCCATGAGGGACTGAAAGAATCACACATAACACGCATGACAAAGGGAGCTAAGAGCGTGTTGGACAGTAGTCAGACAGTAAAAAGGCTCCTAATACAATGTTGTTGGTGGATGTGTACAGCTACAGGTTCCAGCCACAGCCGGTCTGTCTACCTCTGTGTGTCGTCTTCAGTATCCTTTTGACAGCCTTGAATAAGAGATTGTCTCACCCATGCGCAAACAGACACACTTGCCCGGTGGTGCTGGAAACTCAGTGAAAGGCTGCAACCTGCCTCTGCCTGTTTCACACTTAATGCCGCCCTCCCATTTATGCTCCACGACTTTTGTTCCACTTTTCCACCTCCCCTTGTTTGGGGAAATCGATTAATGCGAGATTAGACAGTTAACTGGCTGCAGCTGGCTGTGTTTAGCCAATAACATGTGGGCTTAGCTAAGCTGTGGGGGAGGGCAGGGGCAGAAGGCCAAGACAGGATGCAAGAGCAGGGATGTTGAGTGAGGGGTGGTGAACATCACTCTGGCAGTGCTCCAGTGCGTCTTTATTAAGTTGCAAAGATAACAGCTGAGTGCTCAAATACAGCAAATTATGCCTCACTTAGAGTTAATATTGACATGGGAAAACAAAACTATGTTGTGATCTTCGGCTTTTTAAACATACAATGTCATGTTGCCCTGCTTTTTCATTACGTTGTGCCTGGTAAACTCAAGAGTGGCCCCTTCTGCTACTTAGTGTAAAGTATACTCACTCGTCCATGTACAGGCACATGTAATATGCACTCACTTGTCACTATATTATGTACACCTACACTGCAATGCAATCAATACAAGGTTACAATTTCTTAGTTTTAGTTGAAACTGTCAGGAAGGTGAGAATTATACTACATGTTTACTATTGAAGTCATAGTGGATGGTGGAGTCGTACTGGTGTGCATTATATCAACATATTTTTACATCAATTAGTTTTAACATAAATTAGGGGCCCAAAGCAATAGATACGTTGCAAACCTGCAGGTTTGGGATTGCATTAGATTGTACAGGTGTACCTAATTAAGTGCAATGTGAACTGATTAAATCACATATTGGATCTTGATGAGAGAATTATTAGTTTAAAATCTTTACTAAAGTTAGGAATTCTATATTTGTTCACTGAGAATCCTCAACCCATGGAGCACAGTATCTAAAAAAGCCCCCTGTGTGTGAATACATGCACTGTACATGTGAGCACACAGGGATGTACAGTATGTCCTCTCCACGTATATAGCTCTCCCAATTGCTCTCCAGGACTCTCTGCTTGCCTGCCAGGACACCGCGGCATCATTCACTGGCTCAGTATAAAACTACAAGTGCACGAAGCATGTAGTTCAAATCCCAATCAGTCCCCAACACTGTTTCAGTTCTTAACCTTCAGAGCCACTAGGTCCACTAGAGTGTAGCCTGCAGTGTGTTGTTTTCCTCTTGTGCCATCCTCTTTTTTTCTGTCTTATCCTACTTCTTTTTCATCACTGTCTATTTCTACTCTTCTCTGGTAGAACAAACATATTCCCCATCCCCATGCTTGTAATTCATCTTTTCCTCTTATGTTCAGTACAGTTTCTTTCCAGACAACATAATCTGGGCATCTTCACACCAGGGACCAGTAACAAATTGATTAATTAGCCCCACAAATTTGGTAGCAATGTATTAATTAAGCTTAAGTATATCAAATGCATTTTTTGCCAGTTTTAAACGGTGATTAATTGATGCTCCAGCACGCCTGCAGCAGACGTTGATACGGGCTTCTCTGGCTCCAGCGGAGCGGCTGGCAGCACATCGCTTGCCTCTATGGAGATGACTGCCATAGTCCCTATCATGAACAGACAGGCAGCAGTGGTGTAGGGAGATGTTTCCCACTGATAGGGCTGTCCGAGGAAATGGAGAAGGAGGGATGATGGAAGAAGAGAAATAAGATTGTGGAGGCGCGGATACTGTTTGACTGTACCAGCTGACTTATCCTAATTAGCTGTGATATGAGTCTGATAATCAAACCGCCTCCTGCCTTTTTTTAAAGCGAGGCAAAAGTGGAACAGAGGAGAGGGGAGGGGGGAGGAGGATATGATAGTACAAGCAGACAGAGACATGTTCAAATGACAGCACAGTAGAAGATGTGTAGATGTGATGGGTTGTGTTTCCCTGTTATTTGTGTCACCCCCACATTATCCCCCAGCTTGTGAGTAGCTGAAATAAGGGGAAAGCCTTCTTCTTTGTCAGTTGTTCTTACACATGCAAACTTTATGCACAAACACATCCAAACAATAATGAAAATCATATATAGTCACATCATTCATAAGTAAATAATGTTTGCAGTTTTCAATTGTCACTGAGCAAACACTTATTACACTTTAGGTTGACATTTAAGTTATTACCAAAAGTGAAATATTGTTATGCTTTATGCTACAAGAACATGCCATGTTAAATATGGAAGTATTTCATGCGACATATGCCTTGGGGAACGACAAGAGACCATAACAGACTATTTATCCCTTTAGAAATAGGACTGAATTTCACCATATTAATATTATTATTAGCATTTTTAATTAAAAACAGTAGCCAAAACAATCAGCCCAACATAAAAGGTGATTCCACTAATCTATTATTGAGTTCTTGTTAGGGTACACATCACATTCATTAGTCTGTAAAATCATGGGGAAATTAATTCTTTATGTTGTTTTGTTAAATAATAGATCCCACCCAACTAAATATTCAGCCTTTAATCCATCTTAATATTCACTCATCTCCCATTGTGACAGTCTTAATCTAAAAACTCTAGCATTACTGTATTTTTCACGTCCACGCAGTCTTAGTCTTTTCTCCTTATTGGGAGCAATTAAGTTTGAGTCATGAATGAACCTTTGATAAAAAAAAAAAAAATTCAATTCCAAAATTAATTGACTGGTCAGAAGTCAGATCAGATGCCCTTTTCACACTTGTAGCCATGGCAACCTCTATCCTGCTCGTTCTGGCCTTCAATAAACCTTTATCTGACGGTTGGAAAAGGGCATACCAATCAACATCATTCATATTTCATGGACATGGACAGATAAATGCAGAAATGTTTTTCATAGGCTGGGTTGATGTGTAGTACATCTATAATTTGAATGCTTGTGAGTTTCTATTCAAAATGCAGCGCAATCAGCCCTGCTGTGAGTCCACTTATTTATATTTGTTTTGTAATACTTTGGGTACAAATAGTGCACGTACAGTTAGAGTTATTATACAGTACATCAGAATAATGAAATTAATAATGCATGTACATGCAGTTTGGAGATATTTATACTAATAATTCCCATAAAAGTCAAGTGCTTTTGTTACACCTCACCAATTATACCTACCTTATAGCAATTTATAGGAGTGAATTGCTTAATTAATTTGTTTATAGCATTTCCAGTTGGAGCAGGAGAAAAAGAAAAAACACACAGATTTCAGGCACGGCGTGATTGAATGTGGGAAACAAATGAACAAAGCGACACACAATCTGGCTGCTGCTAGAAGACACACTTCTTCTGAAACATTTCCTGTGGGCATTGGATCCAAAAAGTGGGGAGATCTGATCGTGCCACAGCACAGCCAGGACGTGACTGAGTCATATCTTGTGGACATAAATTGAACTACAACACATTTGATTTGAAAATAAATACTAAAGCCAATGGAGTTAGAACTTATTTCCTATTTAAAATAAGTTCCAGCCTTGGTCTTCTCATGAAATGTACACATAGTTCATGGAAATTGCAATAAATACTTTAATTATCACTATCACTACTTATCACTAGTTTCTAAATGTCTCTTATTAACAAGTTTGAGCAATAAACTTGTTCAAAGCCGCTGACACAGTGCGTGCTCCCGAGTGCTCAGAGGGCATTCTTAATGTGCAATCCCTCACAAGATGTTAAAGCAATTGTTCTGCAGGTTAATAGACAAACATCTGCTGAGAGAGAGGAGCTTCATTTCAGCGCATTGTAATTAGTCTCTTTATAAATATTACACTAAACAGGTAGCATATGGAAGAGTCATGGTTTCATGTGATGCTATCACATCTGTCTGTTTAAACCTGATTAATTGAGGCTATCAGTGTACAGCCATTGTTCCAGTGGAGACATGTTGTTGCATCATTGCAATGAGCGCAGCAGCATGAGCAGGAATCTGTGTTACACAGCTCTCATTTGCCCGCTATTTCATTCGCTGCTTGAGACCTCTTTTCATCAGTAATAGCTTATTTTAAATGTACGATTTTTTTAAATCACAAACAACCTTAAAGAATCTATCGGGGGGGGGGGGGGGGGGGGAAGGGAAGGCACTGCTTTAAGGGATACATTAGAAAAACAAGCACCATCTGAAAACAGCAGCCAGATGCTCGTGATTCTTCTCACTCTTTGTGTGAACTATTGGTCAAAGAGGATTTGTCTCTGAGCCTTTCATCTTCTCCAGCTCCTCATCTTCTCAGCTCTCCATGGCCTGTCCCTGGCTGGGATGATAGGCTGATTCATGGCAGCATCACCAGCTACTTTCCTGGTGGGGAAAATGAGAACCATCAGCAATCTGGACTTCTCCAGGATGCATCACTCAAAGTCAAATAAGATTTGTGTGTGTGTGTGTGTGTGTGTGTGTGTGTGTGTGTGTGTGTGTGTGTGTGCGTGTGTGTGTGTGGGTGTGTTTTTGTGCCTGCACTTGTGCCAGATCGTGTGCTCACCCCATTCTTAGAGGATATGGCGGTATCGCACAGCAGTGAGGCGATTTGCGGCTAAGCTAGTGGAATCCTGTGGAAAGCCTAAAATCTTGTGGGGTGAAGGGAGGGGAAATATCACAGTCTTAGGATTTCTTCTCTCTCATTATGGAAGATTTAAAGGGATTAGTCTGTTTTCTTTAATACATGAAGTTTTATTAAATTCCATTGTTATGATTGCAGCTCATGAAGGGTAATGTCCATTCTTGTGTCCTTCCTCTTGTGCCGACTTCGTGTGATATAGGGCTGGGCTGGGCTGGAAGTGGGTTGTGATTTCCCACTAAACCTCCGCCCGCCTGCATAGCGGCGCACCCCCGTGATCCGCATTCAGCAGCTGAAGCCTATCTCAAGCACTGTGGCACCACAGCATTGGTGAGGATTGATGAATATCTCCAACTCCTACCAATTGGGCTATAAATCTCTGACATTATCCCTTCACCTCTGGTAACCGCGGTGAATAATTATGACATGTTTATGGAAGCAATGAGTAAAAATATGTCTTATTTTGCTCTGAGCGCCATTTCAGCCTCTTATCACAGCATCATCGGACTTCTCACCTGAAAATAAAAAGCTGTGCTAGATTCCATCAAGAGCTTGTTTCTCCTGCCCACTTCCAGTAAGACCTGATTCCCCTAAATGCTTACAGCTGCTCAGCCCTGTCTCTTCACACCTCTCTGTAATGAGGACATTACAGGGTATTAATCTGAGTGTGTGCTCACTCATATTAGACACTGAAAAAAAAAAAAAAACACACAAAGCCATTAAATGCTGTGGAATTGTTATTCAAGGCCCATTAAAAAAATGCAGTAGCACTGAGGATTACTCCAGAGTCATGGAGATTTAAAGTTAATCGCTGTTCAACCGTATTGTTAGACTTCATCCACTGTCAGGTCAAGCAAAAACCTCTGTGATATTATATTATATTTTTATTATATTTCAGCTTTCTGGAAAACCAACTGTCACAGGCATGATGTGAAACTATTTTATGCTGAAATGTTGCTCTGTGCCTCTGTCATCGTGCTTGTCAGAGGCCTCGCCTGCAGGTGAATTTGAATTTGTTGGATCTAAACCCTCATTTGGGTGTAATTGAACTCAGAAAGTGAGGCGACGCGGTTTGATTAGTTTGCATATTCCGTGTTTGCACTTAATACATGTACACAGGCGTGCTTGCTGTAAACAAGGCTGGTAACCTACATTGTCATCAAGTGCATGTTGTGTACACTGGTTACAAAACCGGCTGAACTTGCCACACAAATAAAGCTTATGTTCCAGCAAAGCAGCAGCAAGAGTGATGAACTGCTGCAGTTATCAGTGTTATCATCACGACAGACAGGCTTCTGCTCACAGTTGTTCCCTTTGTAATCACATGAACAACAACCTTGTAGTTGTCTATAAATGAAGTTAATTAACATTGTGTGGCTGAGCCCCATGGCAGTGCAGCCTACATTTATTTTTATTTCTTTATTTATTTATTTTCTCTCCAGGCATTAACCTCTCATCGAAAAGCGTTCGTTCAATTTGTGACTACAGCGCGAACAATTAGGATGTTATCGCTGCTTCCGATGCTGATATGTTTTAAGATACGTCGAAATCGGAGCGCGGAAGTGTTGCTGCGGTTTTACTTCAGCTTATGGGGTGGTACCAAGTGAGCTTTTTTTTTTGACTGAAAAACGAGCGAGCAAGCTGAATCAGAATCGGTGCTCTGCAGCCTTGTGCTTGTGTCTGTGTGTTGTGTGAGATACACAGACTGACTGACAGAAATAACTCCTGTGAGCAATCCAAGGCTGATTCGTAAAAGACTGAGTTGATTGGAATGTTTTAGAACATGCTGCTGCCGTACACACATTTGCACTGCCCTTGTGTTTTCTTTGCTACATTAAGAAAATCGTTCTGGGTTCTGTGGATGTTTCTTTTTTTTTTTTTTCTTACTTGCTGCTTTTTTAAACGGAGGAACAGTCGCAATTCAAGTTATTTTGTTGTCACAGCACCTCTCTAAGAGGATGTGTGACAGAGCAGCAGAAGAGCTGTTCCAGAATCTGCTCTCAGTGGGTGAAACATGTTGTCCAGCACAGCAGTAGGGAGGATACTATGGAGCAGATTATAATAATACAGAACATCGTCACTTCCTGGACCGGAGCCATCCTGCAGCCATCTGTCCTCTGTCCATGGACAGCCGGGGCATTTGTGCATGTGTATTTGTGCGCGTTTAGGATGTAATTCTAGACATTAACCACACTCTCATACATATGTTTACGTTTTACTTCCTCTCTGCCATTTTTCAGTTGAATCCCTCTCTATCAGCGACATCTTGGAGAACTTCAGTTTATCAAGTGACTAAATACTAAACAGCTGATGCTTAGGAGTCGCAGAAAGTTAGACAAAAAGCTAAAAGCTGCTTGTTTTTCTCTGCTTCAGATCGTTATATATATTTAAATGAAATGTGCATTCATTAGTGGGTTCACTGGTATTTGTCGTTATTTGCATTTTTTTGTAGTTAATTAACGGCATAAAAATCGTCAGTTGATAAACAGTTGCAGCTCTGCTATCCTTGTAGATTTCCGTTTTGTAATAGTCAGAACTGTAATGCCTTGACTTTTGAGATGGGCTCCAATTGCTGGTTCTATTTTGGATCTCATTTCAACTCAGTAAAATACCGGTATTTCTTAGGCCCTGTGTCCAATTAATCTCTCCTGCCACTGCTAAGGGGGTAATAGAAACTCCCTTCACATATACTGTATATATATATATATATATATATATATAGTATATATACTTGTAGCAGTTTAAACTCCCAGCCCTACACCTCTCCAGCTCAGATGAATCTCAGTGGATTAGATATAAAACCAAGTAAACTAAAAACCATACTTTTATTTTTAAAGCTTGCATCTCTTCATTTTACACCAAGAAAAAGGAGTTAATAAGAGATGTGGAAGAATGCAGATACGGGAAGATTCAAGACCAGCTTCAGGTTTAATAAGCTGCAATCTAACACCATCCCATCCATACTTGACTTGGATCACTTTCAGACCACAGAAAAAAAACATCATTTAATTAACTAAACGTTTGAAATTGGGACATGTCACAGTTTGGGATTTAATTTTTTTATTATCCAGGGTTGAAATAAAGCTTCAGGCTCTATACATAGATAGTAGCTATTTACAGTAAAAGCCTGTAAACTTGAACTGCTGTATTTCAGTATTCTTCGTGCTTTTACAGTGTTTGTACATTTTGTTATTTTTATTAGGGAAATACAGTCGCATGAAAAAGTATGTGAATATTTTGGAATTTCATGGTTTTCAGCATTAATTTGTCAGAAAATGTGATTTGATCTTCAAGAATATTAACAAATATTATGTGCCTAAAACAATAACACAAAAAACTTGATCTTTTTATGTCTTTATTGAGAAAAACAACTCACAGTGTGAGTGGAAAAATTATACTTACGCCACTGTATATGTTGTGCCCTACGCTATATACCTAAAATAGCAATCAAGCACCAACCACATTAAGGTTTAGCATAAAGAGACAGGTGGTGAGACTCTTTCTTTTCAACAGTGACGTATTACCTGTGACAAATTCACACCTGTAGCCTGCTCTCACAATCAGAGGAGTTGATTCTGTCATCAGCTGGTAATAACACCCAGAGGGGTGAAGGCACGGGGTGGCACACATCTTTTTCTTCACATGACTTTGTCCCTGGTCTCGTTCATATCCATTTCACTCGCAATTCCAGTGCTTTTTTAGTAAATTTTTGTTTTACCTGCATGTCGTCTTTCCATTTTACTTCATAGTTCTTCAGTGCCAGTATATTTTCTTTGAGTTAGCAAAGTTAGTTAGTTTTATTTTTTTAATTTGGATTACAGAGTGCTGTGGTATAAGTTCTACTTTGTTGATCTCCGTCATATACTGAATACAGCATCATCATTATTATCAAAAAAACTCAAAGTGACAGATTGTTTTTTAATCGATTCTGTGCAGACTTCTACAAACTGGAGAAAAATGTTAAAGCTTTTCATTATGCAGAAATAAAATGCTTGGTAAAGAAAATCCTCTAGACGGTGAATTTAGACCAACTTTCATTGAATCTGGAAGATACAAAGATACAAATGAAGAACTCCTTTGTCCAGGCTGTTTCTGGCTGATGTGAATGAATTTCTGTTGCACCCTGGGGCATTGTTTCCCCGTGTTACACTGAATGGGGAGCTAGAGAGATAAATAGGCCCGGCCTGTCCGAGGCATCAGGACTTCTTCTCTTTTCAACCATAACTAGTAAGGTCCTTTCATCCACTGCCTCCAGTGATGTAGATAATGGAGGATGTGAAGAAGCGGAAACTCTGAAACAAAAAGAGACGGGATGTGGTTTATGTAATGACACAGGATGGCATAATCAGATATGTCAAATAAAGAGGGAAATGTAGATGTATGGGACAAATACAGACTCATATGTGTGGGTTGAACAATACAAATCCATGAACCAGGGCCTGAAGGAAGGTCAAAGCATGGCAGCTGGTTGATAAGTGATGAGATGATCAGCAGAAGCAGCTCATGGGTGGATGGATGGCTGCAGATGGGTGGGACAGCACTAGCTTAAGTAACCTAATATCTGACTCCCAGCAGTCACTGAACCACCAGCTCAGATTCACAAGTAAAGCCTGTCAACATAAATACATACTGTAGCCTTCTAAGACACGCCTGGATCTGGTTGCACATACCCACACTGAGAAATATACTCGCACTCGCTGCGCCGGCACAAAGAGAGGCCGACCCCTTACAGCTGTGATAAATATGGGTTAAGGCATTTGCACCACAGCTATTGCCTTGCGGTGTCTTTGAGGATGGCAACACCAGCAAGCTGTATGAATTTCATCATCTACTTTATCTGTGTTACATATGTGGCGCTGTAATATAACTTTTTTATTGTAGGAGACTGAGAGGAAGAGCGGGTGGATATGTGTGCGAGTATATGAGGATGGCGACTGGGAGTGTTTTTCTCCGATAACCTCAGTTTGTTACTTTTTGATCCTGCTAAATTAAGATAAGGGGCTTGGTTAATTAAACTGTCACATGGCAATACCTTGAGGAATTGCGAGGCCAACGGAGCTTTAATTGGGTGGCTGCTATTGTCCCCACACTGCCTCTATTTTCTGGGATGCGGCCCCACAGAGGTGAAAGAAAAACCCTTATGGCTACTGGCAAAGGATGGAAGAGTTGAGGGAATGACAAGCTTGAACATTCAAATCCGCAGGTGGGGCAAAGGCAGGGGGATCTCATCTTGTGTATCTAAATATAATTTAAGCTAATAATGCATGTTATGCCTAGCGTGGTGCTTACGAGAGCTCCTTGACAGGGTGAGACACAGGTTAGATTGTATGTTTTAATTGCTCCCCCAGAATTTATGAATGAAACTTGCGCCATAAACCATACATTGCAATATTCACTGTGGCAAATTAGTTGCAAGGCAGGTCTCCAAAGTCCATAGGACAGCTTAAGATACATCTGTAATTACCAGCAGCCAATTAACAGCTGACCTCACCATCTCACCTCAAACCACAAGATCTATTATGGAGATTTAGAAGACTTGCAGAGTAAACAGCTGAGTGTGACAGATCCTCATGTAGTGTTTACACCTTCTCTGTTGGTTTACACACACACACACACACACACACACACATCATTGAAATTCAGGCCACGGTGAGGTAGACAGTTGAATGGTTTGCAGATGTGTAGGATTTTCTGTAACAGGTGTTGCAGAGAACACCGTTTAGTTGATCAGTTGATCTCAGTACTACCAAGGTTAGCACCAGATTCACTCATGTTATCACATCCTGTTGTTTGTTGAAGCAAGTTGAAGATTTTTTTTAATAGTGTCCTAGAGTGTAGCAATGCTATGCAGACTAATATGTGATCCTAGAAACACTCTGGGTTGTTGATGCTGGAGGGTGTATCCTCTATAGCACAATGCATATTCTGTGCTGATGTTTTGAAAACAGTTGTCCATCTGTTCCTGAAGGTGACGAGAAAAAAAAAAAAAAAAAAAAAAAGGAGATCTGCCTTGATTAACAAGTGGGAGATCTGGGTGATGGTCCGCCGTGCTGCCTCTCATCCCCTTCGAAGTGGTGATCAAAGAGAATGAAGTTTTGAGCCTAGGGATAATCTAGTTCCCTAGATTGTGATAATGCTGCGCAGGATGATCGCGTGGATGAGAGCGGGTCTGGGTGTGCTCGTGGCTGTGGGTTCGTGCTCGCATGTACTTGTGTGCCTGTGTGTTGGTGCTCAAAAAGAGAAGAGGCAGACAATAGCAGAGGGAGCCGGTGAATTAATACACATAGACTGATGGAAAATACACACTCTTGCTGTTGCTGTATCCAGGCAACCACATCAGAATTCAAGACGTATCGAACAACAGGTGATCCATCCTCCATCTTCCTTTTTCAGCTTTGAGCTGCGAAATTATGACCACTTGTGCTCAAAAATACAATTTCAAGTGACAAATTAGTCAAATACTCCAGTATACGACAGCCTTTTTCAGATAGAACACCTTGTTTAGCAGAAAATATATCCGCAGTATGATATTAGATCAAAACATTAGAATACAGGGATTTTCTTTTTTTTTTTTTTTTTTTTTTTGCAAATAACTGTGGCTCGGCTTTGTTAATGTTCTTTATTTTTCTTTCCTTTGCGACTCACAAACAGTTTGTCAGATGACAGTGAGCTTAAGCTCCGCTGAATCTCATTTTAGTTTTAAGTTCCCTGTTGTTCCGCATGGTCTCCTCCCACCCTGATCCATGTCTGGTGTTGGTGTCCAGCTGTTCCATCAGCACGACAAGTGTTTCAGGAAACTCCCTTATTGTTCACTGACCAATCACAAACACACCAGAATGCTGTCAACGAGCATTTTCCACCCAGTGGTTTGCATTTGCCTGCACCTGTGGTTTTAGCCCAGAGGGCAGAGGATGCAGCAGGAGGGGGGGGGGGGCGGTGGAAGGATGGGGAGAGGCTGGGCATTGGGGTGGAAAGGCAGTCAGGGTTGGGATTAGACTGTCTTTCTGTCTGTCGAGATTAAATGAAATAAATTTGTTGCGAGTTTTTTCCCCATTTTGTCGTGTTTTCTTCAAAACGCACCAGAGGACAGCTGAGCCTCACCGCCCGAATTTGCATTTTTGTAATTTGCATGAACTCATCGGAGCTTAGAGGCAACTTACAGTTGTGCGCGCGTGTATGCATTCATGCGTGTGTGCTCCTGACCATGTGCATCGCCAATTTGACAAGCAAAATAAAGAGCTTGTTCAAACAATCAAATAGACATGACTGGAGAGAGCTTGGTGCTCCGCTCACAGAAGCCTGGTGCTCGAAACCACCACCAGGACAGTTTTAGTATTTGTTGTCTAAAATTTACTGGAATGTTAAGAAATTACATTAACTGCCTCCGCTGACTTACAACATGTTGTAACGCCGTATCATGCTGCAGTAGAGAGTCTACTGTGGAGAGTTACTTGAAGAGATATACTGCACTGCAGTTCTTTGCTAGCCTGGGTTGTGAATCTTATCAAGCGGAATTGTGGTAGTGGATTTTGTGTGTTTGTGTGTGTCTGTGTATGTATTTGTGTGGATGTGTGCCTGCATGTGTGTGTCCAGGCCCCTCTGGAGTCCATTAATCCCAAATCTAACAGACTTACTGCAGAGGCAGCCTTTGATGTGTGCTGAATCCCTCTCTGGAATATTGGATGCTGCTTCCATAATATTCACTTTCCATTGTCAGGAATACATTGCTTTGTTTTCTTTCTCCCCCCACGATGCCACGATTGTCGAGCAGGACAGGTGGCTGCCCTGTTATGAGTTTGTTTACAAGTCAGGTGTATTTTCACCAGTTCTCTGATCTGTAATTTTACATCTCTGAGCTCTTTTAATCCCATTCTTATCTTGTGTAAGCCTCCTAATCTTTGACCCTAATCTTAAACCACCACATAGAATGGGGCATCATGGGTTGAGGGGAGTTGTTTTTCTCACCTTCAAAATCAATGCATATATTTGTCAAGAGAGAGCCGGGGTCTTCTAGCCTTTGGGTCTGATGTCTGAGAGGTATTTATTGGTATGTATTCCTGTTTATTTGCCTTTTATTTCAGTGGCCTTGACTTGAACCCAGCCTATTTTAAAGCCTTGTGTTGATAACCTACCAGTCTCAGGAGTGAAACAGATGGAGAGGCAAAGAAAGTATAAATTAGATAGTGAGATGGAAAACACATTTCTATTTGAAATGATTATCCCCCCGATGGGTAGACTAATAGACCGTTATTGCATTTCCGTCAGTTTCTCTTAATCTAATCATACTTATAAACAGACGAGTGAGAGTGTTAGCGTGTGCATATGTTTATCCATACAGAGACACAAGCAACCAGTGTCTAGACGGCAAACACCAATTTGGCTGGGGCACGGAGGAACGTCGATGCTAAAGCAATGTGGCTGAAACACTAGGCATGTTCCTGAGTTTTCTATGGAGAGAAGGTTGTGGTGACAGACAGACGGCAATGGGAGGAAGAGGAGGTGCAGCAGAAATAGAAGAGAGGTTGGCAGAGCTCACTGTGGCTAATACATCCAAAGTGTGTCAGTTAGCTCTCTAAATGTGTTAGGCCCCGGGGCTGAGAAAGCCAACACCATCGACTCAACCTACCTCTCTGCACCTTTCCACTTAGCCTCTGTTCAACACCCGCCAATATCCTTAGGGGAGCTACACTGGTGTTCATTGGCACAATTGATCAAATGCCTACATGCTAAAGTGTACTGTTTTCTTATTGCACATATTAGTCTCATGAGTGCGTGAGCTAGAAGTTGAATTTAGAGGGATTTGTTCATGTGTGGCACAGCACCTACTTTAACAGGTCATTTCGTTTTACTTATCTCTGACTTTTTTTTTTTCCGACGTCCTGATCCTGGATATCACACTGTTTCTGCTAGCACTCACAAAATGTGTGATCCCGTTTTATTACAGCAGGAAATCATACTTTCATATTCGGAAGTTCGGTACTTCAAATTGTATTAGTGTAATGCTGTGTACAAAGAAAAGGCAACACAATCTGAACTTTGCTTTACGCATTTACATTATTAATTAAACAAAACACTTGTAGCAACATCAATATTGCACATTACTTACTAAATTACATTTCAATATTCCCATGTGTAGAATGAACTCCAACTCAACTTAACTCCAGTGGAGGAAACGTTCAGGCTTTCACAATAGGCTCTGGTGGAGATATCTGCAGAGCTGAATTTGAATTTGAATAAATAATGTTTAAAATCATTGATTGTTTAATTGTTTATACTTTATCACTCGCTAATATCTGAACTGAGGCTTTTTAACACATTAAACCAATGTGGTTTAGTTATTTGTGTGATGTATTCATTTGGAAAAGTGTTAAATACTGTATGTGGACAGTGATAGACTGTTTTTGTCAGTATTTTAATGTCTTAGACATTTCTTATAATCGCAACTCGGCATTATTTGGATTGCAATGCAATGTGTCAAGCCCCTTTACGCCTACCCATTCTGTCTTTATTAATGTCTCTCAACCAGTAACAGGAAGACACTGCTAGCAGCAGCAAGTTGAGCACCCACCTTTTTCTTTATTTTTACATTATTTTGATGAATTTGTCGCTGTGAATTTTGTCAGCTTAGCTTCATCGTAGCCTTTTACAGCAGCTCAACACTTGAAACGATCAAGGTCATATCATAACGCAGGACAGAATGAAGTGTGAGGGACAATACTGTTGTACACTGTGTGTTGGTATATTACAGTGAGAGCATTTTCTGTTGAGACAGAGAATCAGAAGCACTTTCCCTAATCCTGCTAAAGCAGTACACATGGGAATGATTACTTGCACAAAGCCATGACACCCCGAGTTGTTCAAATCCCTTTGTTCAAAAGAGAGCGACAAATAGAGAGGCAGACAGAGAGAGAGAGAGAGAGACAATAAAACAAAGTGATTTAATTCAGCAAATGTGACAGGATTGCCTGATGTCTGGTGGATCTTGTTATTGTATTGACTGTCTGAATGACGCCTCCACAAAACGAAATGTTTTTTTCTTCTTGTTGTTTTAGGCTAGTTATCAGGGGAGGGCCACGTGCGCCTCAACGTAGGCACTAAATCCGATCACTTTTAAGAAGAGATCCCTCAAATGTAGAGTACTGGAAATAACATCATTAAAATAGCACGGTTAAAATGTAAAAAATCTGGTGGAGTGAAGCACTTCAAAAGCCGACCCTCTGTGAATTAGCAACAAAAGGTTTCCCTTCATTCTTTATTTAATGGGGAGTTTTAAACCTGTTTTCTCCTTGGATAGAAACAGGATTTTTGTAATGAGCTGGTGAGTCAGAGATTCTCTCAGCTTTTTTTTTTTTAATTCCCTGCCCCTTCCTTTTCTCTCTTGCTCTTCTTCCTCTCTCTCTCTCTATCTTTCTCACTTTATTTCCTGCACTCACTATCTCTCTAAATGGGCCAAGGAAACTTTTCTTGCCGTCTGCTGGGAGAAGGAAGTAGATTAAGGCTATTAACAGGCAGAAGGATGCTGATCAGGTCTCATGTCTGGTCCATACTGTGCTCTGGATCCTAAGGCTTTTCAGTTATGTGCATGGTGTGCGTGTGTGTGTGGAAGAGGAAGTGTTATTTCACTGAAACAAGCCATTTGATTCCCACAAATATGCCTAAATACAATCTAAGGGTGTCACGCTGCGACAAAAGCTGCAAAAAAAAAAAAAAAAAAAAAAAAAAAAGGAGTGCACTCTTACTCTGATCCACAAATAGTAAGTAGTAGTGAGTAGAACTGAAAACATGGTGCAGGCATGCTGTGTCTGTTTATGTTGCTTATGAGTGAACATGCTGCGATGCACACACCGTAAAGACAAGACACACACAGGCTTGCTATATTTAGATGACAAACCGCCATAAACCCGGGCTAAAGAGGGAAGAAATAAACAAAAGAGTGAGAGGGGGAAAAAAGCAAGGCGGTCCAGAAGCATCCCCTGTCACGGTGCAATCCCCCATGTCCTAATTACATAGGCTTAGAGGAAACGGAGGATTAGCCACAGATTCACCACGCTTCTCGCCTCATCTTCTAATAAGTCCCCTTCTTGTCTCCTTGCCACCCTTTGTGCCACCCTCCATGTCTCTCTCCAGGTAAAGGTAGCAAGATACTGTCGACCTGCTAACATGTCAGCCTCCGACAACACCACCGAATCCCACTTTAACAGCAGTCTGCGCAACAGGCTTGTGTTTCTAGTCGTTCCCATGATTTTATGTTCGATATCTAGACGTAAGCCAGAGTTTGCATCAGTGATGAATAGGATCACATTCTTATTTGTACTTGTTCTTTTTGTTCAGCTTTAACTAAATGAATCCTCTGGTGTCCATCTATTCAGTGGTGAATACACAACACTGAGCATGTTTTATTTATGGCAGAGCAACTTTATTTTTATATCATGTGGTGACAAAAACAGTTCACATTGCTTTCATGCAATATGTTTCCTGTTCTTCTTTAACTTAAAATTTAAAAGGATTAAAGCCAACTGCATAAATCTGTAAACAGATTATAACTGTATTTATTATAGGGTACTCTCTGTTTCTGTCTAATTATAGATATACATATCTTTATTTTTTTATAACCTTACACTATATAAACAGTGAAACTGTGACTTTATACAGTATGTTTACAGTATGTACATGAATATATGCATGCTGTTTAGTGTACATACCCATAGACAGATGTACTATTAGTTTATATTTTCTTCCGTGTAATGGCTTTTTCATGTTAATTGTAGATATAAATAGCTTGATGACAGTGGGAATGATGTATGGGTGGTTCCTCTCAGACATCTATATCTAATAGCTTCCCTGTGGCTGCTCTGCTGCAATTCTACCACCATTAGAACACTTAAGGACTGAGAGAAAGAGGAGTTGAGGAGTGAGCTATAGCTAGAGGAAATTTGAATTATACAATGGTCTTAAGTCACAGGTTAGAAAAGAGGCAGCTGGGTTTTGATTGGCTAAAGCAAGGATCTTCCTTGACTGACCTTGCAATATTTATTGAGTGCCTTTGACTGCTCGGTGCTGCTACAGTATTTGAGTGCGTACATACACACAAAGGATTCAAATGGTCTGTAGAAATGAAAAGGAACTCAATGTAAAGCACTTAAAACTTGGTCAACTGTGTGGTTGAAATAGCAGTGGGAATGTTCTGAAGGGTGTTGTCGCACGTCACACATGCATTTACAGATAAACATCACTTTTACTGCTCTCAGCATTTTTTAGCATCGGATAGGTTCCCATGGCGGTTGACTTAAACCTGTCTGGTGAGGTTCTTGTTTTTCTTGTTTTTTTCTTTTTTAGTCGGAGGTCTGATTGCCAAGAGATAACCAAGAAAATGTGAGATGATCTTTTTATCCCCCCTGTTTTCACACCGTTGTCTCTTGGCTGAGTTTTGCAAACAATTAGAGCCAGGAGCAACCTTTGACAACTGAGACTATGTCAGAGAACATATGGCTGTGGCGCTGTGAGACGTAACGCAAGGAAAAGCTATTCATATTTTAGTGGAGGCGTCTTTTAAATCAGATAAGAAATAAGATAATAAGAAAAACAGTCAATACGCCCTAAAGTTGCAGGAACCCCCGACACTGGCAGAGTCTAAGTGCACATTCAATTCTCCTCTGTACAAACAGGAACAGACAAACACACACACACCTTTATATGACCAGGTAGGTCACTTGTTTAAATGTGTATTCATAAGGACTGCATTAAACATTTTAGAGCCCTCAATGCTGCTTTGTGTTAAAGGCAAAGTGCTGTTTGAAAAGACCAACCTGTCTGTCCAGATGTCCCTCATCTCTACGACCCACAGCACACACGGGCTCTGCTTGCTCATCATTGATTAGGCTCTGTGTCTTTGTTTGTGTTTGAATATGAGTCCATGCGCCTCTTCCTCCTCCTCTTGGGTTTCAGTCCTCCTTCTCCAATGCATAAACACTCTCTCCTCAAGGTGTTCTTTGAACAACTTAGCCAAGGCATTCGCTGACGGAGGAGCCTGAAGTTTCTACGGGAACGCCTGAAGAGAGGCCATGTTTGATCCTGAGATAAATGTCCTTGATTCAGTCTTGGCATTGCCAGCCACTGGGCACCCCCACCACTGCTGCCAAGCATTTCAGGCTATGCATTGGCATTCTCTTGCCCCCCACTGCGATAAAAGCTCCTACAGTGGAGAGAAGTATCCCTCTTATTGTGCCACCTGCCACAAAAAGCAAGCAGATCTCTTTCCTCAACGCGCAGTCGCACTCACAGAAAAACTTTGACTTAATAATTGCACCCTAATCAACATCATAAAATATTATAAAGTAGTTTTCTTGTTGGAACAACTATATTTCTAAATGAGTTATATTGTTTGTGGTCTGCCAAACAGTAAAAGTTTCTCCAAAAAAAAAGCAAAATAAATGTATTTAAAACTTCACTTTCTCCAAATTACTGTTTTAAATCACATCATAGGCCTCATTTACTGTTCTTGATAGGTTTTAAGCAGAGCAATAGGCCAGCGTAAAATCCCAACCCACAGCAAACTGGGGGGAAAAGACCATTACAGAGATTTTATGGAAAAAAAAAACTTTTCCAAGGCAACTTTCCTGAAATGATGATGGCAAAACAGACTGGTCAACTGTAGAGGGGGGAACCTGCTTTCTCAGCATCTCTGTGTTTTAGAATCATAACAATATCAAATTCAGTAAAAGACTTGAGTAATGTTCTCACTTTCGCCAAAGCAATGCTGCGTAAGGGGAATATGTGTGAAGATGTGAGTGATGCGCTGTGGTAAAACCAAATTCGCATCAGAATACGAATCGGATGATATTTCATGAAGAGAAATCCTTTTATAAAACAATAGGTACTATATTAATTTGTAGTTTTTTTATACATCAGCCCTCCAGTTGAGCTTGTTGACGGGTTTACTTTCTGAAATTACTGAAGTACACTTCACCGAGGACCAAAGTTTAACTCTTTAACTGCTGTTGTTTGCTAGACCAGCGACCTGAGAAGTAATAAGAAATTCACTAAACATTAGGCTTAGTCAGAGCGAACACTCTCTCATCTGTGCAATTCAAATATTTACTCACCCTGATTGGTTGAGAATGGGAGGAGTGGTGGTGGTGGTGGGGGTTTGCATGGATCAGCTGGGTTTGATAGCAGTAGGCGAGGAGATTAAAAGCACAACAACGCGCACACACACACATGCACACACAAACGCACACTGTGAGCTCCCTCAGGTGAACAGGTGCAGTCATGGTCTGTCACAGATGCTCTGCACAATTCGTCAGCTGCCATTCCTCCTGTCCACCTTGGGTGGGTAGAGGGATACACTCCACAACACAACCTCAACACACAGACACACACACACACACACACACAAATCATCTCAGTTCGTTCTCCAATCTCGCAGGCTACTTTAGTAGCCCGTAGAGCCGCCTAATAACTAGCCAGGTGTGCACGATGGTAAAATGATTCACCACCACTGTGATGGATACAAAGCGGTTACACGTTTGTAGTGTTTTGCCTTTTTTGTGCTTTCAGAAGCAGCACTCCACACTCCTCCTTCTCCTGTGTTCACTTTGCTGCTGCTTTTCTAGCAATAGCCTGTGTGTACAGCTCTCTCTCACGGTTCCTCCCTCCTTCCTAGGGAACCACAGTGTGTGACAGAGGGACATTAATCACAGGGCTGGGTAATAAAGCGAGGAGGGATGGGCATGTAGGGCCAGGGGGGCAGGCGTCTGGAGGGAGAAAAGGAGTTTAGGGAAATCACACCGTGCTTTATGACACACACTGATACACAAGCACACTTTTGCACTCACAGGTTTAGGTGCACATCCTTCACGCGCCATACCTTAAGCTCCCGCCCTGAAAGGTAGAAAAATTAAATTGAGAAAAGTAAAAAAAAAAAAAACGGCTCAGGATTGCGAGCAGTTACTTTCTATCATTCTGCACTAAGGGGACAGCCCTGTGCCATCTCCTCTAGCTATGTGTGATTTTAAGTGGCCTGTGGCACCTCTTTAATTATGTGCTAATTTAGTAAAAGGCTTTTTTTTTTCTGGAAGGAAAACAGAGGAGCATTTTTCTATAATTTGGAAAGACATGAGAGGTATTTTGTGGCTCAGTAGAAGGACCTTCACTGTTGCTGTGGTGCAGGGGATGGCTGCGGGAGACTTTCTTGATCTGGATAACTCTCATGACACAGGATGCTGATGAAATGTGCTTGTTTGTACAGCACATACAGTTTGTGCCTGTATGATTACCAGCTAAATGACAGCCGAACACACAATTCGGTAGTCCACTGGGTTTAATTTTTCCCTCAACATTTATTTCTGACCCTACAGGCTTTATTGAAGTTTTTTAATATCAAACTCATTCCATCTTGACATTTTACAGTGGACACTGGGTTGTGAATCATATCAAGCCGAGTTGTGATAGTGGATATTTTGTGTGTGGGTGTGTGTGTGTGTGTGAGTGAGTGGGTGTGTGTGTGGGTGGGTGAGTGTATAGTGTATGTCCTTACAGGTATGCACCGCCACCCTCAGTACTTTGCTGCATATTTTCTGTTGCATCTGCACTTGTGTCCTCAAGGAGTATTAGTAAATAGTAGGTTGGAAAATGAGATACCAATAATAGTTTCCTGTTCTTGTAAATCCACCGTAACTACAAAGCAAATGCTCCGTGCTCTAGATTCTTATGATTGTGGCATTTCACTAACACAAAGAAGGAAGGACATTATTATCAGAAGCTCCACCAGGCTAAAACGTATGCGGTGTGATAGTAGCACAATAAATCATCACTGTTGTTGCTGTTGCTGATTAGAATTGAATATTGCAATACATCTGTGATATACGGTTGTTTCACTATCACTAGGCTAAATAAGAGCGGCACATCTCTGATTATTGCTGAACAATTACAGGTTTTTATCGAAATAAATAATTCTTAAATTATAAGTATAAATAAAATCACATGTACACATCCACAGTCATAACTGGTCAGACTTTTCAGACTCTTTGAATTGATTCTGAATTAACAAACCCCTAATTCATCTGTTTTCATTTTCATTGACTTTTCTCAAACTAGACAGTGTTATGATGAATAGTAATATCTGATTTTGAATAATAAAAGTGAACTAGGAGCTTCTTCGCGTTTTGTTGCTGAACTAAGGGTCTTACTGAATTCGATTTCTTGGCCGCTGTGTCCTTTTGTTATTGCAAAGACACTTACTTGAGCAGCTTTGCTACTTTTCTATCTGTTTCATGTGCTCTTAGCCATAAAGATAACTGGCAGCAACATAGCTGTTCTATCTGGTTCATTGTTACCCAGTCTTCCTGCCCTAAGGCAAGGCAATTAACCCTGCCAGAGGTAGTAAGATAGCTCGGGCTGGCTTGATGTTAAAAAGGAATCCACAAGTACAAAAGAGTGTGTAGAGTTAATTAAACTTTTTGTTGGCCATAGAGTTGTAATAAATATCTGATTTCAATAAGGGATTCAGGTCAAGTGCCTTGAACAGAGCTGCAAAGATACAAACACCAACTGCGCCTTCCTCCCGATCGGACAATTCGATCAGAGTTTCAATGACACCGGGAAATGAAGCTGAGTCTTGCCTCCTCTTTTCTTCCTGATGTCTAAGACGGTTTGCTCACGCTTTGCACCAAGTAATCTAAACTGCTGCATATCATCGCATCACCTCCTGTCGCTTACATTTGTTCCCATTTGGTTCAGGGCCAGCGTGGTTGTAAGATGTACTGTCCTTTTCAAGGCTTCTGTGTAAGATGAGATTTAAGGACATTCTTTCTTTTTGAGCCATACAATATCTGTGTCCGAGATTGCAAAGTTGATAAAATAGTGAGAGCTGAAAGATAAAAACGCTGTGTTCTTGTTGTAAACACAGATTGATATCTAGAGGTCCACGCTATCTTGAGGTTTTGATTTTACGACAAATACTTAGCATTTCGTCTCTCACATGTAGGCAATGATGTTGCAAAAAAGAAAAATAAGTGGATGAATGATTAAGACAGTGAGCAACAGGATACCTAGGTCTAAAAGCAGGTCTATAGCAAAGTAATGTGGGAGAAGACAAACTAAATGTGTTAGCATGGTAATGGGAATATTGTATATTTATAAATAATGGATTATGCAGTTGATCAATGTGATTCATCATCATGTAAGAACAAAAACTGACTGAACAGTGAATCAAAATGTGACATGTGACTGCTTGTATCACTCCATCAGTGTCATTTACCTTTGATCATGCACAGCACTAAGAGAGAAACTGGAGAGGAAACAAGTGAGCACGCCCCTGGTAGCCAAATCATCACAGGCAAATGTGTCCTTGTTGCCCATCCCAGAAAGCTGGTGGAGAAGAGGCACAGCGAGGAGGGGACGGGAGGAGGGAGATGAATGTCACCCTTGCTCTCATATGTCATATTGTTAGCCATAGATATGAGGAGAACGCCTCAAGGTTGAACGTGCAACTGAGACATGAATAATCTATCAGAGGTTTCCTCCAACTAAATAGAAGGAAATATGTCTGCATGGATTATTTATGCTGTAATATGGGCGCGGTGAATGGACAGTCACCTCTGAGAGCATGGAGATGTCGTAGGGGCCATGTTAATTGTGTGTGTGTGTGTGTGTGTGTGTGTCTGGAATGCATGAAAGTGTATGAAAGGCAGTGGTCGTCCACCCGTTAAACCGGGCTGCGGCGTGCTTTGTGGTTTGGTGATGGATTACAGTAATAGTGCGTTCTGGTTACAGACTGTATTCAAGTTTCTATTATTTACGTGGGCTACATACTTTCCACCAAATCATCGGCTTTGTACTCTGACATGTTGTTTATATTTTCATACTCAAATCTCGAATCACTCAAGCACAAACACGCACGCACACATGCAAATGCATCCACCCCCACCCAACACACACACACACACACACACACCATTTAAATGTAGTCCGTCTGAAGCTGGCCTGGCCTCTGCTTCCCACCTCACCTTATTTCGTCTTCAGATGACTGCCTCAACATGGGAAATGTCAGCCTGTCTTTGCGCCAGCACTGTTTGGCTTCTTCAAACATTTGTGAAGTGTTAAGCTCATCTCTACAGCTTAGGAGGGCAGTCTCTCAGGAATCTAGGCTGCTGACCCACAACCCGGCAAAGATAGCCTAGCCAAGTGCACTCAAGCACATCCACTCTGCCCGCTCATTCGCATCAACGAAAGATTGTATTAGTCCCAAGTTTGTGGTCTTTAAAGCAGCACTCTCGCCCTGCTGTAAAGGTCCATGCATCGCATAATGGAATTAATGGGGTGGCTTTACAGCTCCTAACAGTGATGTTGTTGTCTTCTCACATTTAGTTGAGAATAATAGTGGAAATGCTGCCTGGCTCTTAGTAGCCTCGTCGAACTCCTTTTAAAAGTTTACATATAACAAATCTGTGGAGTGAACATTTTCAAACCCTGTGTCAACACATCTCAACACCAGAGCTTTCGTTTCAGGCCATACAAAATAAACCGAAGGAGGCTTTTTTTTTTGGTAAGTTTGGTCCCACACTCAGTACTGCACATGAGAATCACTGCTCATAGTGAGAAAACATTCAGAAACAGGGGTAAAAGGTGACAAAAGCAGGGATAAGAATATGTTTCAGTTCAAATATTGTGCTCCTGCCATTCGTTCTACTGACATTTTCACTGAGCTACATTAACTATACAAACAAAAAAAACGAGCTCCTATAAATAGACTTGCCTAATTCCTCTTAACAAACAAAAGCTGCCTCAGTTCTGTTGCAGTTTGTTTTGCTGTATTTTAGCAAGCGGGAAAGTCTCACATCGGTATAGGAAACTGGAAGTCGGTGTTTGTCTGCAGCTTTTGGTTCCACAAACAGACAGAGATGCATCCCATATCTCAAAACCAATATGCAAATTAGTCTGAGCTGATGCATTTGTTTAGAAGCCTGTGCAAGCAACCTTTGGATTTCACTGGAGAGCAGCGTTAAATGCTGGTGTATTATTCTAGTTTTTGGTGTGTTTAACCTGTATGTTGTGAAGTTCACCCTTTATTAACCAATGGAATGATAGATAAATAAATGCAGCATATTGAAATCCTATACAAGCCTATACAAATTGTGTATTTAAGCTACTGAAGTAACATTTACAACAAACGCAGACATGTTACACAATCTGTGTTTTAAATTCTGTTGGAGTTTGTTGTAAATGATTATTACGTTGTCTAATGTGTGGATGTACAAATCTCACGGATCCCGTCCTTCTGCACGTCTATTGGTTTCATCTCGCCCCCACCACTGGTGAAATTCCATTTGTGGGACAGCAGATGCTCTTTTTTTTTTTTTTCCACTTTATGCCCAAGAGGAGCAAAAAAAAATGTGTTCTTCTTTTTATTTTATTATTATTTTTTAACCAAGTTCTGGATCTGTTTGACACAGGCACAAACACTTCCATAATCAGCCAGAGTGTGCATCCTTCTGAATAGAGATGAAAGAGGGGAACACACAAACACTCATACACACGTGTGCACACACAACAACAACAAGGGACCCACAAATAAACAGGCACAAACACGGGGAAGAAGCACAAGCCATTTGGCACAGCCTCTCTGTCTAGGGAGGGCTTCAAAGCCCACTGACATGAATTTATGATAACGGCACTATGCCTTTGCCAAACCTCAACTGTTGTTGTTTTTCTCTCGCTCCCTCTCCATTCCTTCTGTATGCTCTGCCATCCCCCTGATCAGAGCTTTGGAAAATGCTAGCAGGTGTCCCCCAGTCCCTTGGATAGGTGTGTATGTGTGTGTGTGTGTGTGTGTGCATGTATTTCTACATGCACTTGAAACCAGAAATCCTTTGCTGGCGCTTTCCTTTTTTACATCATTTTATTAGGTTTGGCTCTGTTTCTGTGACTTTGGGCTCGGACACTTTGGACAGTTCATTTTCATAATAGTGTAATGATTCTCTTATGCTCTCACTGTGTGTTTTTACTCAGTTTTATGCACACTGGTATAAATATCTCTTTGTTCTCCATCCATCCCCTCCCCTTTTTTTTCTGCAGATGAGGACTGTGTGAATTGTACGGAGGAGTGCCGAGTACTGGGTCATTCTGACCGTTGCTGGATGCCCCAGTTCCCTGCCGGAGGAAACCAGGCGGAGGGCGTAGACTACCGCAACAATATGTTTGTGCCAGCAGGGATGGAGACTGTGCCCGAGACAGAGACCTATGAGACTGTTAACCCCAATGGCAAGAAGACGTTCTGTACATTTGGAAAAGAGAGACGTGACCACACCATTCTGGTCGCCAACGTCAAGCCCTACTTGAAGGCAAAACGTGCCCTCAGCCCACTGCTCCAAGAGGTACCTTCAGCTTCTAACAGTCCCACCAAGGGCTGCTCCACCATGTCTCCCTGCTCTTCCGTCAAAAGTCCAGCTGATGGGGCTGAAGGCAGACCTCCTCCTGCCACGTGCTCTAGCCACTACGGGCCTCCTGATGGTCAGTACCTGTCACCAACCAAACAAACCAGAGACCAGGGGGTCTACCCACCCTTGCCTCCCTCAGACCCGGTGGCCAAGGTGCTCGCTGAGGCCCGCTCCAGGATCAGCCAAGAGGCAACAGGTGAAATGGAGTGTGTCCTGGAGCATGCGGAGCCCGACACGAACCGTGACGGAATGGACGCTGACCAGGTGGTGAGAGACATCGACAAACTATTGCAGGACTGCAGAGGAAGCGAGGCCACTGGCACACTCAGGAAGTGACACAACAGAACTGCAACAAAAAGGATGTAGAGAGAGAGGAATGGGATGCTATTCCACAAACTCTCATGCCAAAACTGTTACCAAAACAAATCGTAAAGGTTAAATGGCTCTCACAACAGGAGCACTTTTCAGTGTATTTGTTGTGGACAAGTACCAACACTGGACATACAATGGGAACATTTATTGTATCAGTCATTTGGCACCAGTTTTGGTGCTAAGATCTCTACCAACAAAAAGGAACATCTGAATTCTGCTGAATTTATAAACTCTCTTTTTTTTGATTCTTAAGCAAATCGCAGAGGCTTAAGCCTCTGGCACCTCGCAAGCTATTATCTAAGTGCCCACCAGCTCATAAGTGTGTTGTTCATGGTCTCTCGTGAAATCCTACATATCTAAGTGTGTGTAGGCAAATTTTCTGTTATGTGTGATGGCCACAGAAACTGAATGAAAAGGACTATTTATGGTCAGACATGACAATCGATGTGGAAACCGGAACAAGTTATAATTGAGACAGTGAAAGACACAACTTTATCTTTTCTGACATTACTATAGGTGTTTTACGTGTAATGGATCCTATGTCTGAACATGAAGAGATTGGTTAATCAGGAGTTGGTCATGGACTTGGGTTTGGAGGGGCTTAAATGCTCCGCTGAAGGAGAATAATTAACAGTGTAACCATGTTTCACCTGTCATTTGTAGCCACATGTGTAAGCTGTGTCTCTCTCACGCCTCTATTTAAACATTCATGACGCTGACCGGTGTAGTTGCACACACCAGTTTTACACATATGCACTACACTTTGCGCATACACATGGTAACACACTCACACGCACTGACGATCCTTCGCACACACAAACACACACATACACACAAATGCTTACAGACGACTGGCCATCTGTGTAATTGTCTTATACATGTACATCATCAGCTTTCAGTCCCTTGTGTACAGTGAATTATCATGTGTGTGACGATGCCTGAGGGCAATCACAAGTTGTATAAAAAGGGACATTTTTCCTCAACTGTGAAAACATATCTATATGATCTATATAGATGACTATATGTATGAATTCATGTATAGTGTCCAAATATTAACAAAATATTTATACATTTTATAAAAAAAAAAAAGAAAAAAGAAATGAGAAATCTCAGCAAAAAGTGTCCTGGAGTTGGGGGTCAAGGCGGGATATTAACCTAAAAAACTGCGAAGGACACTGCCATTATTTCGAAGACAATATCCAAAAATATAAATAAACAAACAAGAAAATGTCCCTTCACATTATCACTATACATAATCTCATTATATGTGTAAATGTATCCGATTTAGATGTGTTTACATCAAAAAATTGACATATTTTTATTGATTTTAACTGCAATTTCTGTGCATTTGAGCCAAATTGTTATGTGTACAAAAGCTATATTGTGTATTTTATTAAATTAATATATAGTTGTGTTGCAATATACATGGGCTTATATTGTATTTGGCAAAGGTTGCCTTAGTAGCTGTCGAACTCTGTGAGTTTGCTTTAGTTTGGGTTTTTGTTGGTGTTTTGTTTTTTTTTCTTCGCTATTCTGCATCTTTGCAGGCTGGCTTCAGTGCTTTTGAGATGTCGCCTCTTTTTACCCTGCGATCCAGCTGGATCAAATACAATAACTGTTGAAAGCTTAATGAGCCAGCTGATCTAGAATACAATTCAAACCAACAACAAAAAGCAACAACCACAGGATAACAGTTTGAATATTTTTACTGAGCAGATTTTTACAGGGCAGCTATTTTCTTTAACAATATCTAGTATGCGTCTTTTGTGTTCATTATGTTTTTACTTTCTTTCCAAAAAAGAAACCTGCCATATGGAAAGTGGAGTGGTTTCCTTGGTGATCATAAAACTGCCTTACTGTCTCTGCGGAGAGCTTGTTGTATCTGTGGAGCTTGTGACTGCTTATAAAACCCTGGTCCACCAGAATGTGCATTTTCTATAAAGGACCAAAAGAGGTTCTTTTTCAGCAGTCTGTGTTGTTTATGTATGTACTCCTTCTCGATACATGTTAGAAATTCTCATACTTTGCAGAGAAACTTGACATCTGAAATTCTATCTGAAGTTACTTTGGATTTGATGTCTTTGCTGTTTAGGTGGATGGTTTATATAACCAAGTGTCTTCACATTCAGGCTTTCTTAAAAGAAAATTATACAGACATTTATTTTTGAAAATTTTGGCACATTTCGGCCACTCTCTGAAATAATAATGGGAGGTGCTTTTTCTATTATTCTCTGACAGTAAAAAACGCAGAACAGTAGGCTATTAGACTAGATGTGTTTTGGAAAATGTGACCACAATCACCAAATCTATGGAAGATGCAGCTATTAGAGGGAACAGTGACTTGCATTCATATGGCTCCTGGTGTGTTTACTGTGTAAAATATATCAAAGCAGAGCTGGAATCTTGACAGCAGATATGACACATTCTGTCCTCCAGACATGTCACATGCGAGTATTTTGGTATTTCTGTTCTTGCTTCATTTTCCTAATTGAGGTACATGTTTGGACATTATCCCGTCATTCTGTCATTCTGCTGTATCTTTTGCCTTCTTGCCAGTTTTTTTTTTTTTTTTTTTAATGTTCACTTGCTACTTTTCTTCATCTCCTTCGCCTGTATTTGATTTCCGTTTACCCTTGCTCTTTTCCTGGGAGATGGGGAGAGGCTTCTTTTTTTTTTTTTTTCTTGTAGAAGGACTTGATGGAATTGGAAAATATTTATGACTATTTTTAAATTAGATTTTTAGTTATCTTTCTCAAATATCGGGGATAAATCGAGCAAGCCTGACATTCTCATCACACATTTAAAATGTGCTGTTCAAAGCGGCACTGCAACTGTGATCCTGACAAAAGTGCTAATACACATGCATGTGTGCACAAACACCCAGCTACACACTGCCTTTTATTTAAATGCATAGCCTCTTAAAGGAAAGAGTGAAAGAGAGGGCAAAACACTACCCAGGCGTATGTGACATTTCCACACTTGTCTCCATAGTTAATTTTCTTTTTATCTCATTGTGCTCAGTTTTCATGCTGGATCAAGCGTCCTCTCCACTGTGTGTGTGTGTGTGTGTATCTGTGTGTGTCTCTGTGTGTCTGTGCATGATTCACTTTCATGCTTGCATTGTTGGACAAAACAATTTTTTCTTCTTATTTCATTGCTGTTACCTGTGAACTATAAATTTAATTCCAACTCAAATTAAGACTTTATTGCTGTGGATTGTTTTTTTTTTTTTTTATTTTGTTATTTATTAAAACAAAATCCAGGTCACCCCAGGATTTTTGTCTTTTTACTTGGAGTGTGGCTGCCAGTCACTGTTATTGTTCATGTACATGCATGCACAGTCCTGCTCCCTCTAATGGTGTTCCCCTGGCCCGGCCACTGTCCGTACATTCACAAATTGTGGGCAGGAAATGAGCTGGGCCCAGTGGATAGAAGGTATTCTTTAAAGCCATGGCCCCTCTCTCAGGCTATTTGCTGTTTAATAGAGCAGAGGATGCTGCTGAGGTCAACACATAGTTGGAGAGTGATCATAATGTAAGGCCTCTCATTATTGTCTAATTACACGCTGTTGGCATCATACACTGTTGGCAGTGCATTACTCAAATCTAGAGTGGGTTATTTTTACCCACTTGAGACTGTTGGTTGTACCAAGCGATTAGGACAGGGCCTTATTGAATGTGGCTAACAGCCTCTGGTCTCTGAATCACACTGATGCAGGTGCTCACAGACTCAGACAGGCACTTTTTCACACACACATAGAGACAACATTTTGGTTAGTTAAAACAAGCACCCAATGTTTGTCAGTGTCGTCCCCTCACCCCAAGCCCACACTGATAACATAGGGCTCCACGCTACAATGGGCAACTGGTGAAAAAGACCAGAGACATTCATTTGTATGGATTATTTCAACTGCTATTGTCTAAAGGCTGTGTTCATTGTGATCTATCTGAAAAAAAAAGATGAAAAGATCAAATAAAAAAGCAATTACTAATAATTTTTCCACTTGTCCTTGTATGACTTGGTTGAAGAATGGCGAGTCATGGTTTTGATTTAATTCCTCATCTCTCAAGAGATAACCTCCAATACCAGATATTTTTGTTCTCTCAAGCATGTGTGCAACCAATTTTGCCATGTCAAATAAGATTGCATTGTTTACTTTCATAGTTCCAGCTTCCTTTGGAAAAGATTAAAATGGGTATTGTCAATTGCCTCTGTTAAATACACATATGCACGCACCTCATACACAAACACACACACTGACTATGAATTTTGCTTTGGGCAAATGATTCGTCATTCATCACATTAGTTCACATTTTTGCCACACAAAAGATAACTGCTCATGCTGTGTGTGTGTGTTTTATTTTCCCTAATTGCTCTGAGGCAAATAAATCAGCGCTTGAAATTATGTGTACTAATGTTTCTCAGATAAGATGTTGCACTCCATCCTTCAGCTAGATTTGCATTCAGAGGCCAATTTAAAGTCTTTTTTAACACTGGCCTGTGGTTAGAGAGATATAGTGTGCTTCCCATTTACTCAGTTAATTCAGGATTCCTTAATTCTTTATTTATGGCTATTAGGATGTAGATGCTCCGAATGGAACATACAGTACACTGGCAGTGGCAGATGTGACCTCCCTTGTGGTGTGTAGTTCCTCATGAAGAACAGTAAACAAACTTTGGAGAGCTGACTTATGCTCAAAGCATTAGTGCTTTGGAATGGGTTTTTAATGTCCTTTTTAGTGGTTTTCAATACAAAATGATAAACCATTGAAACTAATGATACATTCATCACAGGAAACTATTCCATCATCACTGTTTAATTGTCGAAGTACATATGGCGGTATGCACCAGTCGTCATTTGCTGCAAAGAAAGAACGTAAGTAATTTGTCAGAGTGCCGTCTTTCTAAACGTCTTTCAGGATATTCAGACGTAGACTAATACAAACTGATACTCAATTCTTATTTGCTGTCGTCTCAAGATCTATCCAGTAGACTTGTTTTTTGTTTTTTTTTAATTAACTGGGATCGAAAGATTAATGGTTTATGTGTACAAAAATCCAATGCCAAAAAGAATCAATTTAAATACATCAAGATAAATTATTCATGGAATTATATATTTGAAGAGGACTTGATCAAATTAATTTTAATTTTGACCACAGAGAGAATGTTTTACCCCGTACTGGATTTAGCAGACCATTGGTATGCACCAAGGCTTTTTCTGTTTGTATCTAACTAGCCTCAAGGCAGATATTAATTAAAAAGACGGCACTCTTTTAAAAAAAAAACACCATTTCTAGCACTGCGGTGTCTACATGCAGCGCTGTCTCATTTGGCCCAGTGGTTAGAGTTTTATTTAAACCTGCAGCATACCTCCGAGCAAAGAATATCCTGTCCTTTGTATGTGTCAGTCACCTTCAATTAGAGTCTCTCAGAACTTTGCAGATCACACAACTTGCTGAAGCAAGTGTGAAAGAGTGGTGGTAAATGGTAAACTGTGCGGTAGATGATGCAAACTTGTCTTGCATATGCATCATGATCAAATGTGATAAAAAGAAAAGGAAAATATACATATGTATAGTACAGAACGCACCTTTTTATGGAATGGCAGTGAGCTAGTTGTTTGTCTCAATTCAAATTTCACAGTAACACTAGATAGAAAAATCATATTGCTGCATTTTAATCAAGGTCCTTGATCCAAATAACTGTGCTAATGGGATTTAATCAAGTACTGTTCTATATTGAGCTGACTAAAAGGGCAAATAGAGAGGAGGTCTTTTCAACACGAAGAAGAGAAGGTATTCATCATATTCTATTGTTAAAGGACAAGGGTCCTCCTTTCATTTGTGCGTAATGTTGGAGAAGGTACGCCAAATTGAAATAAGCGTGTGTGTGTGTGTGTGAAAGGAAGACTGTGTGTGCATGATTACGTAAAAGAAACACAAGAGGTTTGAAATGTGAATGTACGACTTACAACATGAACAGTCATGTGTCATCGCTTTAGATAAATAATGAAAATAATAAACTATAGGCAACGGCAGTATGGCCATACTGCCAGAGTATCACAGAATCACTGCTCATCAATCAGAAGAGGAAACGATGGCAATGACGCAATCATGATAACAAATCAACAGAATCAACAGAAATCCTTTAGCCTGTATCATGTGGAATACATAAGTATATTGTATAGTAGGTGACAAATCCCATGCAATATAGGCGTATATATTGCATTTATAAATAACACTTTATGATGCTTACATGCTATAAGGCAACAGTAAAACTGATGATGTCTCCTCCCATTTTCTGATTTACTGCTCAATTTAAAATAATAGCTACATTTTATATGGCTCCATGGTGGTTATTGATTGGGAAACCTGTAGAAAATTACAACATTTATCACCAAAAACAGACCCAGCATTAATGCACAATAAAGATGCAAAAAACTGCAATTAGCGTATGTTTATTACAACCCACATCTGCACCTAGCACCTCATATAGCTCCCTCTCTTTCACATTCAAACCCTACTCTCCAGTCACCTCCAACACAAGCAGTGTGCTAAATGCTCAAGTGTTCACCCGAAGCACAACGGGAAGCAGCGAAATAATGGCTCCAGACAGCTTCTGTGAAGGGGCTAGCTTGCATCAGTGAGGGAAAATGCTGGATGAAAAGGTCAATAAGCAACACAGGAAACTTAATATGAAGTAGACATATGAATTCCATCACATGGATTAGTGCCCGTGGCAAAGTGCAGGAGTGAGTGACACTGCTGAATCAATTCATAAATATCCAATGTCTCGTGTGTAAGACACTCAGGAGCTAAGAGGACCTTTGACTAAATGTCACCTGGACTTTTAAAATAAAAGTGATTCTTGAGGACCGGGATAAAACATGTTGTGCACGTAAACAGATGTTGTAAAAAATTAATCTAAAGTACGAAAGTAAAAAAAAAAAGGGGTTCATTTTAATTTAAATATAACAAGGTTTGTAAGTGTTTCTGTATTTGATACATATATGATGAACTGTACCCCAAAGTGCCCTCTCTGTGTTTGTCTTTAATGCCAAGATTAGTGAGAAAAAGAACTGTGGAGCCTTAGATCGATGACATTTGGCGGGTTAGCAACAGATAAAGAACAAAACAGGTCCTAATTATAACCCAAGAGTTATATGCAGCACTGGGGTTGTTTTTGTCAACTCTGTCAGGTGTCAACTCTGTGAAGATTTCTGTCTAACGGTGGCAACACCGGTTATGGTGTTGACACATGCCCCAAAAGCATGTTTTCTTCTTTTAATTGGAATAGTTAGAACTTGGAAATATATTTCTAAAATGTGATGACTTCTAGCCAATGTGTTATGGTGCTACTGCGATAACTCCTACCACATACTCAGTATCTCTTTTTCTTTTTCGTTTCACCAAATACAACCTTTAACAAAAATATTGTATTGTAAAGTTATAGTACCAATTTGTATGTGAAATACTGACAGCTACTGCAGTTATTTTACCAGCAAAAGGATGTGTGATGTGTGTGGCACACAGCTACACACTGTATCTTCTGCCTGAAAGTTAAACCGTCATGAAATTTGCATACTTCCCATAGCCACTGTGTACATTCACTTGCACTCATTTGTACATTTATAAGTGTTATAGGTGCATTGTATGTGATAACCAAATGTGAGATTCACAGCGGTGATCTAATTCCCCCCCTAAACAGCTGAACTGCAGTGTGCTCACACCAGACCATTCACTGTATGCTGCCTTTCACCTCCTGTGTTACATCATCTGCTGTTATATCATCTACTCACTTATCTGTTACATTACCCTCATTTGATCCCTCGCACTGTCTCTTTCAAATATTCCATTACATTGTGTTTACATCTAACACCTCCAGTTTTAACATAATTACCGGCTGGCAGTGTGATATATGTATTTTACACTCTCCTATCCTTTCTTCATAGCTCAGTATATATTTCATTTCATATTTTATGGCATTAACTACATTAATTATCTGTAACTCTTCTTTCTTTTTGCAGTTCTTCTTTTTTGCTCCTGGTTATGAGCAATCACTGTTTCTAGCCTTGAGCCCCTAATGTCTAAATCAGCTAATTTTAAAATACACGTTTTTACTTTGCAGAAGAGTATCATGGTTTATTGAGATTATTCTGCACATCTGTGTTTTATTTTAAAGCAGCAAACCCTGGTTTTAGAAAAATAAATGATAATAATAATAATAAAATCCACAGTTCAAAAAATGCAGAGGTTCACATTTCTCTACCACTTTTAACTCCTGATTTGCTTGGGCCACTTCGTAATTGTCAGTACTCCAGGTATTTTATTGTTAGACTTTGATAAGTTGCCACAGAGGCCATCACAGAGAGGAGGTATTAGATGAAAGAGAAGACAGATACCTAAATGGCTGTATGGTAACAACAGGATGTGATTTGGACCGAATGTCAGAAGGGAACAGGAAGGTCAATATTACAGTAACAGAATATGACCTTGGGGACAAACTTCTTACTGTTGAAGCCGTTCTCCTTTGACAAAGCTACACCATTGATCCTTCGTTGTAATATCAATTAGCTATGGAATCATTAACTGAGCTTTACCGCAATGTCATTTTGACTGTATTCTTTGGGAAATATCCTCGGCTATCCATTTAGTCTATTCCAAATTTAAACTTTATTTGAAAAGGGAAGCTTGTGGAAGTGTAATCGTGTTCAGGGTAACGGTAAAGCAGAGTGAGAAAACTTTACATGACACAACTGCCTCTTAAAATTCCACAATAACCAGAATAAGTACAATGACACACACACACACACACACACACTCACCAATTACTTTTGCTGCATGATAAATCTCATGATAGGAAAAATAAATTAGTGGGGCAGATAATTAAATTTACCTTAATAGCTTGTGCTCTTTATCTGCCATATTGACTCACTTTGTTAAAAGAAGAACATAAATGACATCTCCGAGCAATTATGTGATTCAGTGCCAGGAGTTTTGTCTGTTTGATGTTTTTCATGTTTCGCGCTTCTGTCCTCAGGTTGTGTTGAGTGTCGTAGAGAAATAGGAAGCACTACATTTTTTGAGTTTGGTAAAAAAAAAAAAAAAACAGTGTTTGCTTATTTAAAAAAATAGTAAAAATGTGCAGAATAATCTCCATTTATTATGATAAACTACATATTCTTAGATCATGTATTTTAAAATGAGTTGGTTTAGACATTCAGAAAAACAAAAGCATTGGGTGTTGTTTCTATTGTCCTATTTCTTAATGCTTAATAAACCATTCGAAGCGTGCTATATTAGCTCAGAAAGGGAAGTTTCCACAGGACGGCTGTAATACATTAAGGTTAGGTGAAGGTTCCGACATGTTCCACGAGTGTGACGTTATGGACACTCACCGGGATGTACTAACATGGAAAATATGCGCCTACCAGGAGAATACTTCACTTTGATGGCCGAAGATTTCGGCCTTGAGAGTCAATTGGTCACGATGAAAATCTGTGAGAAAGTCGTCTGTAGGCACGTTTTCAAACGCTCAGTCTTGGTCAGACTGTATTTTGTATGGCATGCACAACAATGGTAACTGGCAACTTTTACTTGGATCAAAGCCTTGTGCCTCTGCCTTCCTCCCTTTGTTTTCAAAGTTTATGTATCTCCAGTATGAACACAGCAGTGGGTATCATGCAAGCACATCGGCCCCTCTCTGAACTCAGAGACCCGGCTGACGAAGGCGATTAAAATCCTCTGAAAGCATGCCTGCACATGATTAGACCATCCTTTAGAGGTTTGAACCCCCACACCCACCCATAACAATTCCCCAAACTTAAACACTGAAACACCAGTGAAAAATTAATACGCAGGCCACATCAATGAGGAGTGAGGGATGGAACGATCAAATGGGAATCAGCGAGGGAAAACAAACAAAGAGTTGCTAAATGAGCTGGGCAACAGACAGAGGCCTTTTCCTTGCCTAATGGCTAGTGCAAATAGAATGGGCCTAGAGGGATTTAAAGGGCTGCAGCTGACAGTTAAAGCAGTCTAAAGCTGATCTACAACAAAGTGAGAATGTGATGCATCCACACAGCACCAACCTAGACAGGATGAGAGGGTGTAAATAACAGGCACTCCCCAGAGATGTGTGCCACATAACACAAAGACTCCCTGGTTTGGGTGTTTGATTTGTTTGAATGCTATCTGACATTTACTTACCAACTGCAGTGAAATAATCTTTAAGGATTCTCAATTTGGCTCAACAATGGAGCTGCTTCTGTCTGCCTTTCTGAGTGAGCTGCACTCCACATTGCATTTTGCTTGTGTTTGGTACAAGGCAGTAATATCTCTCTCTCTCTCTCTCTCTCTCTCTCTCTCTCTCTCTCTCTCTCTATATATATATATATATATATATATATATATATATATATATATATATATATATATATATATAGAAAGCTAACCTGAAGATGGGCATTTGGAGTCACAGTAAAACTGTGCTACCCTTAGGTTATACAGTAAAAAACTGTATTTCATTTCCATTTAAGTCTCTTTCTGCTCTGGTCCAACATCGCCGCCATCGCATCTCAGTTACCTTAATGGAAAACATAAGAGATGCCCTTCTAATGTTTCCTGCTTTAGATATACTGCTCTTTCTCTGCCTCCCCTCTGGCTCTCTCTCTTCTTCCTTCCAGACCACCCAGACACATTGAGTGACGTGAGTGTGTACGAGTCAGTGCGTAACTGTGCATGTGCTGTGCATCTGGGCTAGTGTTACAGCTCAGATCACAGCCCAGTGCACATCTGAACACCCTGTTTTCAAGTGTCAGTGGAGTGGCAGAAGGACAGTGACAGTGCTGTCTCAGATCCGCTGTCCATGTGACACCATGTGCCTGACACCACATTACAATGAGGTGTCGTGTACATCAAAGAAAATGATCTTGGGCAAATTAGTCAGTTCCAGAGAGTTTGTTTTGATGATTTTGTTTCTGATAATCATATGTAGAAATTTAACAATTTACAGATAAACTTGCTGCCTAACAGAGGATATTGATAAAATAATAACACCAGCTTCATGCACCCAATGTGCCAAAATTACGTGGTCCAATGGATTCTCCATATTACATGTCAATTTTTGTATAATTGTTTTAATTATGAATGTGATCTGTCCCACATGCCTATGATTTTATCTTTGGTAACTAGTTTTACATCTTAGTCATGGAAGCTGCAGATCAGAATAATCCCAGGATTTTTATAGCATGAAAAGCTGCTTCATTTGTTAACTTATATGTTACCACATACACATTTTATGGTACAATGAACCACTGAAATGGCTCAAATTAAAAGCAAACATAACATTTAAAAATGCGTATTTCACCCCTATTGCTCCGTCCATTTCATTACAGCCAAAGTCATTTTTTCCAAACCTCTTTGGAGGGCCAGATGGTTCAGCCCTGACGTACATGAACCATTAAATTTCAAAAGGTTGAGATGGTGCCACGGGTGGCAAAGTTGCATCTGGCATGGTACTGAGAGGCCTGTGTGGTATCTAGACCACATCCATTCCTGATGGCGTGGCCCAGGATCACTGGGGCACAAACCGATGCCCAATGATGACTGTCAGGGTCATTTGAAAAATCACCCAAAGTCTACAGAACATATATGTAGCAGCATTTTCATAGATTCGTGAACCTCATTTAGCCTATCTTTAGTTTGAATGTATTAGTGTATCTATATAGCTGTTGTTGCCATAGGTCTTTTCAAGGAGTAACTAAGATTTATCTATTTAAGATGCCTTTTTTCTCCCATCGCAGAAATATGCAGTATTGACTGAATGTTGTACAGAAAATATAGAAAATAAGTTGTGATTTTTATGGATGAAAAAAAAAAGATCAACTTGCCATATTGGGTCTCTCTGGTGTTCAACTTATCCAAATGTGTTGACCTAAATTCAGACTGTTGGATCAAGAGACGTGTGACATCATTACTCCTTCTGTTATAGCCCAGTGGATCTCAGTCACATGTTTCATGGCAGTTGGCAGTTGGGGTGAGAAACAGATACCTTTATAGGCTAGAAAAAGTGTAATCACCGAATATACACTGGTAGGAAACGCCTACATGTTTATGTTTTCTGATTATCTTTTTTTACCAATAAAATGGTTATAAATTAATCACAAACACAAAAAATTAAAAATTCTGTTTTAAGCATATGACCTTTGCAGCAATGACTCCCTGACAAATCTGTGGCATTCACTGATCAGTTTTCGTAGATATTCAGGTCTGATTTCCTCCTGGGTAGTGTTCCCGAACTTTGATTGAGCTGGCCAAGCTACCACAGAGAGGATTCAAGCAGCTACTTTCTTCTCCAAATAATTCTTATGCAGCCAGGAAGACTGTTTGGGGCGACTGTCTTACTGCCAGATTAAGTTATATCCATACAGTCATGGCCCAGAAGGAATGGCATCCCTCTTCGGTATGTGGATTGATTGAGGACGCCTTGCACATGTAAATCATCCACTCTCCCTTTGCCAAAATGTCGCCAGATCATCACGTTTCCACCTCCATGTTTCACTACTGGTTTTAGACAGGTGTCTTACATGTTTTCAAGAGCTTGATGTTCTTCACTTGGATTCAAACTTTGGCAAATCAGTCCATAATTATTATTTATTCAGTCATCTAGGGTCCACTGCTTGTGCATCGTGGCCCACTGTAACCTCTTCTTCCAATTTGCCAACCTTCGTGCAGACAGGTGCACACTGGTTTCTGCTCATGTTTTATCCAACGATGCAACCAATTCAGGAGCAGTGAGGCATCTATTTCTCAAGGACGACACTTGTAAGTACTTGTCTTTCTGGACAGATGTACACTTGAGCCTTCTACTTCATCTTCTGTCCTGACTGGATCCGGCTGCAGCACATCATTTGAGACTATAATGTACACCTTTTTAAAGAAATCTTAAACTTCAATGAAAACAAAAAAACAACTAGCTTTAACACTGACTGAATAGCAAATGTTTGTTGTATTGTAAAAGGTAATATTTGAAGTTTCGGAGGGTTTAATAGCTGATTAGCTCTTTTTCTGTTCACTGCACTGTAAAATGACTTTTGAAAAATTCTAGAGAAATGTCAGATACAATCTCTGCTACTTACTATAAAAGTCTGAAAAGGCTGCATCTGTTTATTTATTTTTTAATGTAGATTCTCTCTGCTTTGAGCAAAATTCCTCTCACCTACACTAGACTCTCTGGCAGGGATTTCAAATCCTTGGCAAATGCAACCTAAACTATCTGCATGACTAGATGACACTTGGAAAAGGTGGGAAAATATGTTTATTTGTGATTTAGGGGAACTAACATGAGTTGCAGTTTAAACTGTGCACCTGCATTGCAATGAATCAATTGTTTGGCACATTAAACTGAGTGCAACGTGCTGCCAATGTGCGAGGAAAACAAGACTCTCCCTTGGAGAGCAGACAGCACTCAACAGACGACTGCTTGTTGTCACACGCAGGTTATGTAGGCCAGGATATGTAGACTGGCGAGTACAAAGGAGAGCACTCAGCACCACCCCTCTAAAAATTGTTCATAAATACTGCAGGGTGACGCTTTGTCTTTCTGCTGCACTGAACCTACCCTCGCTTACAAGACAGCTGTGCTTTGGCAATGTGCTTCCCAGCCGTACACAGCATACACCCTGACAGGCCCCATATATTCTGATGTATTGTTGTTAATGTTTAAATGCTTTTACTGCCATGCCAATAAAAAACACAGTAATGTACTTCCCACAAGGAGGAGATGGAAAAACGGAAGAAAAAGGAGGTATGAGGCTTATTTGGAGGTATATGTTAGAAAATAACTGACCAGACAGCACAAACCTATAAATCTGACAGTTTTACTCATGAAATTGTAGCATTTACTGACACCATTTATCTAGTTTGCACAGCTGACAGCACAAAGCTCTGCATATACAGTAAGACTCTACGGTGGAAGTGATGATGCTGCGCTAAGCTCTTTAAGGTCACGGCAGTTTCAAATAGCAGAGCAGGTGAATCACACACCAGACACACCTGATCAAAAAACTTAAACCTCCCCGCAGGAGATGTTGCTTCGTTAGAAGAGGTGCAATTTAAAAATAAAATTAAAAAGAAGAAGTCGGCGGTTGACAGGTGAATTTTGGGGAGGTTTGCATTTCAGCACAAAGCCTGACACTTGTTTACACAGTAAGTTCAAAGTCGTCCGGCTTACAACCAGATATACCTGCATATTTTGGATAAAAAAAAATAAAAATAAGACCCTGCATAAACCTTTATTTGCATAAAACCTTTGATTTAACACAGATGAATGCACAGGAGAAAGCAACAGCCGCTTTGTTGAGATTAAAAGAGTTTATTTGTCACATTAGTCAGAATTACCTGTGTTGGTGTCAGCTGCATGGAAAAGGAGCAGAGAGGAAGGCACGGTGGGAGGAAAGGTGAGAGAGAGGCACAGCGAGGGAGAAACTCTGTAGGGTACATGCATGAAAAAAAGGAGAAGGAAAGGAAGAAAGAGATGCATTCATTCGGCACCTCATTGCCTCATAAGCTGCTCCCTCACCTCCTCCTACCGATAATAACTAGCTTTGCACACTGTGAGCCACAGGAGAGTGGAAAAGCTCCCTTTGCTCCTGCTTCCTACTTTGCAGGAGGGCTTGATGTGTCAGAAAGGAACACGAGCAGCTCTGTTGGACTGAACCTCTTCTCCCCTCAGTGTGGTGGCTGGAAGGATGTCTACTATGACAGCTGGAGGTCTGTTGTGATGAAGGAGGGCTGTGGAGTTAGATAAACTGCCAACTGATGTGAGCTTTAGAGAGGGCTGGGATCTGTGATACAGGCACTCGTGCAAAAAAAATAAAGAAATAAAAAAGACCAAGCCAGGAAAAGAGGCAAACGAAAGAGATGAAAGGGGAGAAATGTATGGCAGGATCACGGTGACCATATGTTTTCCTCCAGTGTAAGCTCTGCCTGGCTTATCTCTCGCTGCACCAAAAAAATCACAGAGGTCACATCATCATTTTTCCACCATGTAAACAAAACAAATGAGGGACATAAGGGGAGGTGGAAGATAATCAACCAGTCTTCCACATGCCCTGATGCTTGTTTCTCTGTTTGGCATTTTGTTCATGAACAGACGCTGTAACATATGAACAACATGACATTGAAAAGATCAAGCTACATTGGCTCTTGGAAAAATAAAAAGCTTTAGCTTTCTGCTTATTTATTTATTTTTGGTGTTTGCAGAAGGACAGAAAAACTAAAAAAAAAAAAAAGATTTCCTGGATGAAATCAAGCTCCCCTTTGTGCTGCTAAAGTCCAATTTTCCCTATGGGTACTTACTGCTGTGCCAGTCATCACTTCTCAGTTCTTACAGACAAAACCTTTTCCTGCACCTGGTGTTGTTTACCCTTCTTTTTCATCAGGGTCAATTGGGTAGCCAAGCTCTGCTGGGAAACTAACAGAAGTTTCACGATCCTGCTTTTGTCGGACATTTTTTTTTTTTTTTTTTTTGCGTGCCTTCATCTAAAACTCTGCTTGCTGTTGTGTGAAGTGAGGCTGGTCCTGCACTAGTAAGCTGATCAAGTTGTGCACCACGCTGATGATGCTACAAGCTCACACTATCTTCCCTTCTCTCTATTTTAGGTCTGCTTTTGATTAGGGTTTTTTTTTGTCTCTGCTCTTCTTGACTTCACACTCCTTTGCTAACTTTTCACTTGTCTCCCACCCCCCTCTCCATCTCCCTTTATATCTCTTTTCTTCACACAGCTCTACAAACCACGCCTGGCTATGCTCGGCGAATTGCAGTGTTTTCCTGAAATTAGAGTCACATGTTGTCTCTTATCCAAATATAAGTACGTGGCAGGGCTCGGCATTTAGTTGTCAGTCAAAACTATGAGCCTCCACTCATCACGGTGTCATAAGTGTTGATGAGAAAAAGACTGTAACCTCTATTCTCATACAAGTATTTGGGAACAGCTCAGCGGTCCCATCAATCCCGACTCCATCAGCCTGACAGAGCTGTAATAACACAAATCGCTGCGACTTTCAAATGCAAAATGAAGGTAAATCAGTAGTCAGCTCACATCTTTTGCCATTCTCACAGTGATATAAAAATGAGGCAAGGTGATGTTATGAATAATAACATTTACTTGATGGTTTTTTGTTTTTTTTTTCGACACACACTTCCAAAGAGAGCTCAGTGTTGTTGTATTTAATACAATACCACAGATTTTCTAATGCTGACTTAACAAGATGAGATATTTTTACTTATGTGCATCTACATCCACGTCAGGCAGTTAAAAGCTGGAGACTCTGACACCCACTCAGGTTTTTCTAACACACATACTAGACCAGTACCTTAATGGGTTTGTCCCTGTTGGCAACTGTGCAGCTTTACTGGCACAATGGATGGTTCAGTGCCTTGCTCAACTGCACTTTGATGGGAGCTGGTGCTGAGCTGAGGGTAAGAGTGGTGTTCGCTCCGATTTTTGTACTCAGTCCAGACCTGGCAAATCTTCAGACAGATTACTGTTTCTCTAACCTCCAGGCTTCTGCAGGAGTCAAATGTTCCAGTTCATAAAGAAAAGAAAAAAAAAAAAAACATCAGAGCTGATTTTGAACATTTCACTTTATTTTGGAGCAGGATGCAGAGCGATGACACATTAACTTACCCAGGGTGGTGCTGAGTACGCCCTGACAGACCTGTTAGTTTTCATTGTGTTTGATGTGTTATTGTATCTAGTTAGATATCACCCCCACCCCCCACCCCCCACTTTCCCACTCCCTGCTTAGCTCCATCCAACATCCTTTCAGACTGCCTTGTTTATGATGAAGAGCTATTTAAATCGCTGGACTCAGACTTGACCATGCTTCACCCATTGTCTGTTTTTTTTTTTTTTTATGGTTTCCTCATCACCATTCTAGAAACAGAGCATATGCTGAGCAGATCCTGCCCAGAGGCTGTCCTTGGGTTATTTTATCAGTGGTGGCTATCACAAGACTACTCTGCCACTGCACTGGATATAACAACAGTCCCATCGTGGTTTCTAATATTTCAGCAGTGCTGGCCATTACTACTGTGACACTGCAGTGTCTCCAAACATCTGTTATCGTCTAAATATCGACTATGCACAATATAAAGTACTATATGCTCTAAATTCAATAAACACATCATATTATTTTACACTACAAATTATTAATTAAACAATTTGCAAATCCCCCCAATTAATTTTCTACCCTTGTTTGCTTCTTATAAATCTTTTCCATTTCCTGCTGCAAGAGGACAATAACCACAGCAGCTTGAGGGAAATGGGTTCTTTGTGGGGGAAAGGACAGCTTCCTCTTTACTTCCTCTCAGAGACAGTGAAAAGATAACTCGGGACAAATGCACAAGACCTGCATTTCATACCTGTAATAGAGATTCTCCTTGCTTATTTTACTCAGTGTTCAACAAATAACAAATATTAAACAACACGGCACCTAATCTGCGCTTTGTTTACCGTCTCTGCAGTAACTTGCTAATTGTAAAATGACATCATCAACTGATTTTCTGTCTCCGTATTTGTTCCTTTTCCTTTTTAGAAAAAGGTGGAGGTTAGACCATTGTTATCGAGCTAACAATGACATGACTCACAAATGTGACTACATGGGTATGCAGGGTCTACTACAATTACTGCCAGGCTAGTGCATTCCTTAACTGCAGTAATGAATCCATCTCTCATTTTTATAGCATGATAATGTCACGTACAACAAGGCTACGGCTGGTCAGGAATGGTCCCACAAACATGACAAACTCAACGTACTGCTGCCTTCCCTGTCACTAAATCCTATTAAATAAGCAGCAGACTGCTGTAAGCAGGAATACCACCCTTCAAACTGAGATGCCTAGTTTCAGCACCCTGTGACTACACGCATCCAACTTATTTAGATGTCTTTGAGCAAAACAAAGCCCCAGTAATCCCCACAGGATCCAGATGAGCTGCTAAATAGTAGACTCTCTCTGCCCTGCCTGTTAACAAAGAAAAACAGAAAAAGGGGATATTTTCTGAGATTAGTTAAATGTGGTAAAAACCGAGATGGTGTCAGATGGAGAACGGATAAATATTTAATTCTTCTGCAAGTATAAGAGTCACCATAAACCACCATTTCTTTTCTGCATTTTTATTACCTTTTACTATCAGCCAACTAGGCCCTTTTTGAGGGCAAAACAAGGTGCATGTCCGTGTTAAAGGATTATCTGCTATTTTTGTCTCTTTTGTACGTATTACACATGTTGCATCATAAAACATCTGCCAGAAATACTAAGATAATTACTGATACTAAATATAGATAGACCTGTGCTGCTAGTATCCACCAGCAGAGAGCTATCGGGGGGAAAGAGGTGTTCAAGGGAAGCTTGCCAAATGTGATTTCAGACAGAAATTCCCCAGGCCAACTGTTTTAGTTTAAAGTGACAAAAAGCTGCTGCAGACAAATCCAGTTGCTATCGCTTAATGGGAACGCTGAACTGCCCCCATTTTGCAATATTTTTTTATATATGCTGTACCCACTGTGTGACACAATGCCTCGGTTCAGATCTGGAATACCGGAAGTCTCCACTTTTCCATGCATGAAATACTAAAGCACAAGAAATCTTTAAAACATTTCAACATTGGCTTCTCTTATTGTGAATGAAATCTACTTTGTTTTGACCTATCTCCCATGGAAATCTCTATTTGTCCTTTGTTGTTTGGCTTATTTTCAGTGTTTCTATGCTCTACTTATAGCAGATATGTACAAAGCCATAACGCAGTGCAGTACAAACAGTGTTATTGAATAGCAAGGAGACAATGTTCATGTCGCTGTGGGAAAACACTGAAAATGACATAGTTTTGTTAAACTGTGCTGAAATATGGGAAACCTTGTTATGTTGATATAGGAAATAGCATTTCCCCCCTTACATATCTTCTTTTTTAAATGTCACTGTACCTAAAGATCTCAATTTGCACTGTTTATCCAATACAGCACATGAATCATGACAGACTGTACTGTACATTCAATAATTAGGGATTTAAAGGGTGACTTTTGGAACAGATCTTTTAGATACTTTTATTTATTAATATCATTATTATTATATATTTTTAGCATGGATTTAACTTCCAGATCTGCAATTATTACCACCAGGTCATCCCACTAACAGAAATTGTCTGTGTGTGACGGAAAATCTGTTTGTTTTTTTAGTTAATAGATTTTCTACATGCAACAGAGTTCATCACCTTTTGAAAGCTGCAGTTCTATTAGATTAAGACCTCTTCTTTTATTAAGTTGGCCAAACAGATAAGCAGCTGATAAAAAGATTGCCCAAATTTGGGAAGTCGTTCTTTGGCTGTCACCCCTCTGGCTTTAGATGGTGTGCTGATGTTGACAAGAGGCATTTGCCAAACTCCTAGTAAGAGCAGCTGTTAGCAGTTTCAGAGTAATAGGTTTTTGCCTTTAGATGGATTGAAAGGCATATGGTGCAGGTGACACATGTTTTCTAATTAATTCCTCTTATTTACAGACAAATGCTACAATCAGACAAAGTACAGCAAGTCCTTTTTGACTTAGTCAACAAAATAAAACGTTGATCTTATTTTTACTGCAGTGGATTTACCTTGGACATTTTGGGTCATTGTCTTGCTGAGTCACCCAGGTTCTACTCAGCTTCTTCTGGCAGACAGCCACCCTGACATTATCCTGTAAAATATAGTATGTTGATAGACTTGGGAATTCATTTTCCCCATGGTGATGACAAGCTGTCCAGTCCCAGAGGTAGTAAAACAGCCCCAATCCATGATCATTCACTGGACTTTTACACCATGCAAAGTGCTGTCCGTTCTTCCTCATTCTAATAATAATTCAATCTCAGTTTATTCAGTCCACAAAATATATTCTCAGTAATGTATTTAGATGGTCTTTGGTCAACGTCACATCTTAGCTTCTTGTGAATGGTAAACTCAAAATATTTAAGTGTTTTTAGGAAAACAAAGTACTAACATACACTTAGATTCTTGCTTCATTGATTGGTGTCCATATACTTTCTTTGCAAACAACTGTAAATGTTTGATGAAACAGAGCATGCTTTGTGTCTTCCTAAATTACATTATGTTTGTTTATAAGTCATAGACACATTTATGCACAAAGCAGTTCTTTTTATTCTTATTGTGAATTGTAGTGTCAAAATATTCACACAATTAAAGGCAACAGCGTGTACATAGCATATTTCACAATAAAGAAGCATAAGACAAATGTAATATGTGGTCTAGCACTTGACATTTGTTTGTAATCATCCATGCCAGTGTATACACCAACACCTTCCTCACCTGAGAGCATCCAGCAACTGTTTATAGATCCCCTTATGCACACATGTGGCTTAAAATATCAACTTCAGGCTCTTTTACTATAAAGGAAATAAAAACAATAAATTTACATAAATTCAGCACAGAGAATAAATTCAATGTTTGCAAAACCCTGTAGATAATTTGATGATCTCTGCCACCACACTTTGGTGCAGAGATTATCTATAAATACTAGTTGTGCAAGTATTAATTTGTACACATTGTGTTTCTTTTATACCATGTAATCAATGCTGAATGCAGAGTAATATGCAGGATGAGTATTAGTATCAAGTGAAGGAGCCTCTGGTCTCTGGTTATGTTATTCAGTTTGTTGAGATGGTATAAATGTAAACATTGTGACAATCAACAGGGGATAACAAGCATTTAGAAATACATAGGAGTGAATCCTCACTATGTGGAAAACATATGTGAGGTTTAACCTCATCCATCCCCAGTCTGACTATAGCCAAATAGGTCATATTCTCCTTCATTAGGCCAGGCCATCGCAGCCTATTCCAGCTCAGTTTTTCACTTAACGGTATGATAGCGTCTGGCTTTACCAAGCAGCAGGTCAATTACCACGGTCACCTGAGCAGATAATTACTTTGGAAGAAATTATAAATGTGAAATGTTTAGTAATAATGTTTGCATCTGTTTTCCGAAAACAATTTAGGCATTGCAGTCCTTGACATGCGTCCCGTCACATTAACCATCCTCTTTATGCCAACAAGGCTGCATTCACTGGACAGCAGAGGGCTTAAAATCAACGGGCCATCTGTGAAGAGATGGAAGGGAGGGCCGGGCTGGGGCGGCAATAATTCTCCATTCCAGATGTGACCCTACGCCAAGCTTGGCAGGATGAGGGCAGTGATCCAGTGGGGAGGGATGGAGGGAAGGTTATGGGACTAGGAGGTTGACTCGACTTGTATTGAGCGGAGAAGGGCAGATTTGTTATGTGCTCATGACAATGAACAAGAGGGCATGCCATGATAGACCGGATGGCTTTGGGGGTGATGTGGCAACACAATACGATTCAGAGGCAGCCAATCACTGGTTGGAAAAACAAACTTTGGGGACTGAGGTGGGAAGGCAGAGGGGGCAGTAGCCAGGACCGGGCAAGGACAGCCATATGTGAGAGGCAGCTGATGTGTGAAGTATTATGCCCAGCAGTCACCATCTCTACACGCTGCTGTGTGTGAGGGCACCTTGGCCCCCTCAGAGCCACATAGATAAACACAATCCAAACCTCCTCATTTATAGCTTCTCATTAGTTAGAGTGGGTAGGAGGAGGAGAAGTGTGTGCGGAGAGTGTGAGTTTGCCCATAACCCTGGCACTCCCTTTGTAATGAATTAGAATTTTTTTTTCCCTTGGCCTCTAGATTTTCATGGGCAGATGCAGATGTTTTCAGACTGACCTTTTTAATGCCCACCATTCAGCCTTGTAATTCACACTGAACATTACTGAGGATCATTCAATTTTTTTGTCCTTCGTGAAACGTCCTTGCGATTCCTCTCTTCTCAAAACTGCATCTTTGAGGCCAGCTGGGCAAACTTTCATTGTGCTGCTGTCAACTTTAGTTTTATATTTAACAGCCTTTAAAACAACACTTTAGAAAATTGTTTATCTACGGTACACTTTGTGAGACCATATGTTAGGAACGCTCCCTCACCATTTTTAGAAAGTCCTGTTACGACCTGTGAAAGATCTGTTCTAGAAACGAAATACGAGCCAGACATTGTACACATTCAGAACCGTTAGGGAGAAACAACACACAAAAGAGATCCTCTAAATAATTATGTTGAAACTGATTTTATGATATAGAGGAAATAAATTATGTTTGATCAATTCCCAGATCAAGAAAAGAACGGAAGAAAGCTGATATCATTAAACCTCATACACCTTAGTGCAAAGGGAAGGCAAGGTGGGATTGTTGATTATTTCTAATTTTTTCAAGGTAATATTTTCCAATTATAGCTGTTGAATTCAGCTAAACTTTGATGTATGAACATAACACTGTACTTAGTGCTCTTAGTGTTCTTTATGAATTTGCCTTCAGAATACATGAGGTACAGTTTAGTTTGTAATGTATTTACATTGGACTGATTAACCTAAATACTTTTCTGCACAACTGGTAATCAGCAGTGAAATTATTCAGAATGGACTTGAGCAAAATCCAAAAATCATTTTATTGGGAGAATCACAATATTTTTGTCTGCCATTATCACATTGAGTTTTCAATTCTGTTTCATAAATGCAATATGTGCAGCAGTGGCATTACTGCAAACATGAAACCTAAATCTAATCTAGAAATGCATTAAAATAAAATACTCAACACTAGCAGTTTGTCTGGCTGCAGATTTGTATAATATGCGATATTATTGCCTTTTGGGTTGTGACAGTGCTTCATGAGATGATTTTTTTGTCATTGTGAGTCATTTTAGATATCAATATACACTGGGGATCCCAATTAGAAAACAACCTACAATTTCCTAATTATCAAGGTCACTGCTTAGTAATATTCTAATGCACAGTATAAAAAAAACCTAAATGAGATATTTGAAAAAGAACAGTGATCAACATTAGAGAACACTTTCAGCCTCCCAGATATTCGTGTTAAATCAGCACCTGGTACTTACTTCCTTACCCATCTGACAACCCCTATTAAACTCTCAGCCAGACTTTCCAGTTCTCACTGACTTTGCAAATAGGGAGCCGCTCTAAAGTGACTGAAACCCTCCGGCAGCAGGTTGTCCAGATGAAGTCCAAAGGGATGACCCTATCAGCCGTAGCAAGAGAAGCTGGTTGTTCCAAATCTGTGATTTCCATAATATTGCATCTTTAAATTGTCACAAGTACCCCAGGTACTGTAGGTTGGTCGTCCATGAAAGATAAATGCAAGAGAGGACAGGATGATACAGAGAATGTCAATGGGCAATCAGCAAACCCAATCAGCCAACAATTTTCATGCAGGACACTGCCCCCTGTCACACAGCCAAATGGGTAAAGCAGCTCCTTGAAACTGAAAACACTGAAATAAGGAAATGGCCAGCCCAGAATCCAGGAACAAACCCAATAGAAAACCTCCTGAAAATCCTTGGTAACAAAGGTATAGCCAGGAAACCCAGTACAGTAACCGAGCTGTGAAAGAGAATGGACCAAAATCCCTCCAGAGCAGTGTGAGAGACTATGATGATGATGTCCTGTGGCCGCAGGTGTGCTGAATTCATTCAAAGCAAGCAATACATTGTATTGCCTGTAGACTTCATACTAACTACTGACTGTTGTAACCTTCAGAACATGTTGTTGTATTCTTTCTCCTTGCTACAGCCATTGCTGCTCTCTAATTTTGATCATTGTGTGTTTTGCAAAATAAAGTTTTTTTTTGTTGAAGTACTTTGGTTATTTTGGAAAACACTTTTCTGATGACATTATTTATGAAATATGAAAAAAAGTAAATAAATCTCTCATTTTGGTCTTCATCTGATGTGTCCAATAAGAGAATGCTAAAACCTCCAATAACTTACAGTTATTATTTTGAAGTACTGAGTGCTTACTGTGTGAATCTTCCAGGTTGATGGTGTTTTTTTTTTTTTTGTATTTGTGATGTGAGGTTTTGTATGATAACCATTATGTCAGGGTTTTTACAAATATATATATTTTTCATTTTTGTTGTATTTGCCTTGCAGCAAACTTGTTTGACATATATGTGCACATATACTTTTTTATTATTATTTTTCTTCTTCAGACCTGCATCATTCAGGATTAATTCTGGACCATCCTTCCTCTAGCTGTTACTCTGGGCTTTTGTTTACCTCACTGAACATTCTGCATTGTGAATTCTGACTCATCTTACTGTAGCTCACTTCCAGAAAGAGTAACCATAGTACTGAATCATCTCCAATTATTCGTCTAATTGTTGATTGATGATTATCTAAACTCCTTCAGATTACTTTGTAATCCTTTCCAGCTTTATGCAAATCAACAATTCTTGATCTCTTCTTTTTTTGTAAGGCATGGTTGACTTCAGCAGATGTGTCTTTTGAAAGCAAACTCAAAATGTTGAGTGTTTTTAATTAATCACTGTAGTTCTTACCACACCTCTAGTGTTAATATTTCATTGATTGGACACCAGGTTTGATCATTTGTAATACAAATTAGCTTTAGTTGATATAATTTGCCTAGGGAATCACCCTATTTCTTTCCAACCTACACTGTGAATTGTGTGTTTCTCACATTAAGAAAGAGTTCACGTTGGACCATCCAGCTGTCCTTCTATCCAAACCATCTCTTAAGGGTTGCAAAAGTGCTGGAGTCTACACCAGCTGTCACTGGGGAAGAAGCAAACTTATTGTTTAAGATGCAGTACAGTCGCTGAGGGCATATGTGCATGTGTTGAGAAAAACACCTGTAAACCACATGGTGACGTGCACTGCTTATTGAGAATGAAAACAGGTAAATGAAAAGGTCAAGGCTGATGTTAATCCATACCACGCAAATTGATTATGTATGTCTAATCTCACCCCAACGCCAGAATCTAACTCTGGTTGTGCAACTAACAAAGACACGTATACTCAGAGCAACAGAGTCATGAGATGCTGGAAAGGTGCATGTTCAAACCAGCCTATCCTTCATTTCACAAAGGCACTTTTTGACCTTGTCTGAGTACAGCTCTGAAATATCTAACGTCCTTTGAAGGATGTACCGTTTCAAATCACATGGAACCTGAAATTAATGAGACTACCTATTATTTCATTGCTCTTGTTAGTTATAGCCACGTGTGTGGGTGATAATGTCTTTTCGATGTGTTAGTTCATCCTTTCAGGCCTGGATCTATTTTAAAATTAGAAATAAAGGCTCACATGGGCATGACAAAAAATGTTGGTAATTTATGATAAGATCCACAGACAGAAGAGAAATACAAAAGCACAGTTTGAAAAGGGGTTGAATTTAGGCACATAAACTTTTGGTGCGGTATGGTCATTAGCCATAGCAAGTTTAATCAGCTGCCCTCCTTCTCTTTCAAAGCATTACATTGAACTGAGTGCGTCAGTGAATTGCAGTTTTCTAATGAAGAGCAGAGAGAGAGGAGTTGTCTTTGAGAGTAACTGATAAAGAACAAAAACCTATAGATTTGTAAGGTGTAAAAACGTTTACGTCGTCATAATTAACGTCATTATTATGGGTTGTGCTTCATTTGGGGCTAAATTCACATTGTCTTTATTGCTGTGTTTTTACATAGGTTGGGGAGCAAACACTATGGAATATAATCATTCTCATATTGAAACATGTTACTTGTGCTTCACTGATAATTAGAACATTTAAGAGTGTAGTTGCTTCAAGAATGGACAAAAGCATCTGCTGATCCAAACTTAAGTTCATTACTACTGATTGCACATATATTGTACATCATTACGATGCTGTTAAAGTCACAAAGACGGCACATTAATACAGCTTCAACATATAACACAGTGTTATTAACGTGTGACACCTCCTGAAGGGACAGCTGAGTTTCTGAGATCAAGTGTAGACCCATGTGTGCGTCGCTATGGATGTCCTGAGGTAGATTATTTTATTTAAAATTTAAATTACATGAAGTCTAACAAGTAGACAATCAGTCAGATGTTACCTTTAAAAATAACCAAGTAGGTCTATGTCATGTGTGAAATATCACAGATGAACCATCTGATTGGTTTAATCTTTGTAATTCCACTTTTTCAATTGATTGTGTGTCAGATAAAAAAGCCAAAACAGCTCTGTGTGAGGTCACTTCATTGATTAACTTATTTAACTTAACTTATTTGGATTTATCACAGTGACAGGCTAGTGGCAGAATAAGATCACGGCTTTCTAATGGTGATTAAATGTGCGTCTTATGAAACCGAGCCTTGTCGTAATCATTAAATTACAAGAATGTAAATGCTGCTCAATGACACTGCATCTGCGAAACCTGGGAGTATGGAAATACAAATCATGTTATTCCCACGAGTGTAGACTGATTCATTTACTGCTGAAGCAATCAACATGCTAACACGTTGGTACTTACGGACAATATATTACCACAAATTGAAAATGATGTCTGCTTCGCATTAAATGCCAGATTCTGCTCCAAATAATCACTTAAAGAATTTGAAGGGTATCATGGAAAATGTGTCTGTCTGTAAAAATTGTGGTTGCATACTACAATCATCCATGTATGAATGGGTGTTGTCATGTTTACTTGCTTGTTTTCTTATATTTATACTTCAAATAAACCTCCAGCTTCACACATACACACACTTGATTAAATTTATTCATTATAAAAAAATCCTCTGGCATGAATTGTCCAATAATTAGTACAAAAACATATAATTGTAACTAACAACACTAAAATAATGTTTTCACTTTTGAACTATTAAAAAATGATTCTAATAAAACTCTTGTGTAGATCTGTCCTAGATTTTACAAAGCAAAAGGGATACTCCATAGATTGTATTTCTTTATGAGATTTTTGTGACCTCAGTGTGTGAATCCACTTGTGAATGCATTTTAAACAGAGCCCATAAATCTAAATCAGCTGTCCTCCGGGAAAGTGTGCCTTAAAAACATAATCTGCTAACCGAGTAATCTGCTTTGATCCAGTTGGGCAACTGAGCACAACTTGCCTGTCATGTCACAGAGTGCAGTGTTTGGTTATTCTTCCTGTGAATACACCTGAGATTTTTTTTTTCAAAAAAAATAAAAAAAATGCAAATATAGCTGTTTGTACAATTAAGCTAATTTTACAAACGCCCTCGCAGTCATGTCTTTTGCTTGGTTTAAGAATTATTTTGCATTCATGAGACATATCCTGATTCTTTTAAACAATCATTTGTATGCAGCTGATTTGCTAAATAGAACATGGAGACTATGTAACGTGTTACTTTGGATAGTAGACAGGTTAGTGGACTGAAAGAAGATTTTTAAAAATACAGATGGAAATGTAATATTGGATTGTGCATGTTAAGTAGATCATTGAACTAAACTAGAATAATGTGGCCTGTGTGGCCCTGAGTGCTATTGTGATGGCCAGTCTATGACAGTAGAGATTATTTGTTATTATTTTAGGTTTATGACAACTTGTCAGTACTGATGACAATGACAGAACAGTTAAGTACCCACAATGAGCAAATCCCCACATAGTCAGAGTGTATGTGCCCTAACCTTCTTCAGATTCTGACACGCACATCGTGGAGTTTGGACAGCTACATTATTTTTCCTCACTTTATCTTGTTGTTCCACCACAGTAAAGATATTGTAGAGCTCATGAATGTTTCCACCAGTGCGATCAGTGCAAAGTCTCACCTCCTGTCATTCAAGCTTTGCTCCTAAATGATTAATCTCAGATCATTCACACCTGCAAATAATCATGGCTAACATCATTAACCTGGTTGACCCACTGTTCCCCCGTCCAGCTCATTTTTCTCTGCTGCTGAGTCTGTTCTTCTGCCATTCATCACTCCATTCTGACATGATCTCCAAACACCATGAGAGGAGAACAACATGTCTTATTGATCTCCTGTCAAAGTGTGGAACTTACCACAAAGAAAGGGATATAATGCTCTCAGTTTTGGGATTTTAAGTGTAAATGAGGAAATGAGAGGCAGCTCTGTGCTACTGAATGTATGTTTATCTTTAACTGAAGAAATGTTTCAGATTTTCTTTGTTTCTTAAAATATTATGGGTGTTAAAATATTCTTTCTTAATTACATTTCTTTTCAATTAGCCTTTTTGTTAACATTTGTAAAAACATCACATTCATTTGAAGTTAGTAATATAATTATAGTGGCTGGTCATTACAGTATATGAAGGCTTGATGACCTTTATTATGTTCCACCATCTTCAGCACTGCCACTTTGTATAATTGTATAATCGTACATTTCTTATTTTTGCATATTTGTATGTAGAAATATTGGCAATAGTGTAAAAACTAAAAAATGCAGATAAATTCTGTGATACATATTACTGTAGCTGTCAAAGTGCACAGACTTTATTGCTACCTAAAAATTAAACATAGAAGCTACTTACATGCTCTAAGATAAATTTAGCTTGAAAGAAGACCTCATTGGTGCCTGGCAGCATAAAGAGAGTTGTATCTTTGTGCCTTGTTTGCTTAGATTTCTTTCAAAGAAAGAGCGTAGCTTAGACTCTCCTTCCCGTCCATTAGAAAATTGTCTGCTGCTTTTAAAGCGAATAAAATAAGCTGGTGTGATGGGCCATTACTGAACTTTTCCAACTCTGTGTGCCTATAATGCTTTTCTAACCTGAAAGTTTCTTCATTCTGGTTAAGCCTTTTGTTCCAAGTCTGCATCCAGTTGAAATACTACACAAGTTGCACTTGTAAATTACTAACTATGCAGTGTTGGAATTACAGCCTATGAGCCCCAATTAAAAAAAGAAAGTGGGCAAGCAACCCTGTAGTTACAGTTTTGCTTATTTTATTTTGTTTTTTATGTTTTTATTTTTGATGCTTCACATGTGAAATATGATCTTGATTAGCATTCTGTCTCAAACTGATGCTGAAAAACGAGTCCATGCATTTGTTACTTACAGACTGGACTATTGTAATTCACTATTAATAGGATGTCCCAATAACTCTTTAAAAAGCCTCCAGTTAATCCAAAATGCTGCAGCCAGAGTTCTGACCGGAATTAGCAAGAGAGATCATATTTCTCCTACATTAGCTTCTCTCCATTGGCTCCCTGTAAAACCCTGAATAGATTTTAAAACACTTCTCATCTCAAAGACTTTGTAGTTTCTTATTTTGCCAGCAGAACTCTCCGTTCTCAGAGTGCAGGGGTACTTGTAGTTCCTAGAGTTTCCAAATGTAGAATGGGAGGCAGAGCCTTTAGCTATCAGGCTCCTCTCCTGTGAAACCAGGTCCCAGTTCAAGTTCGGGAGGCAGACACCCCCTTTACATTTAAGACTACACTTAAAACTTTACTTTTTTATCAAGCTCATAGTTGAGATGTCTCAGGTGACTCTGAACCATCTCTTATTTATGCTGCTATAAATTAGTCTGCTAGGGGACCTCTACTGATAAACTGAGCTCCTCTTCTCTCCTCTCCCCTCCTATCCTATCGTCTATCCATTCAAATACTACCACTGCATGTCATTAACTTTGTCTTTTCTCTTTCCTATAATTGTGCTTCCTCCTCCCTGTCTCCCTCTCTCTGTTCTCCTCTGCAGGCATCCTCAGCCCCGAAGCTATATATTTCAGTACAGTTACTGGTCCTGCCGAACTGCCCAGTGTTTTTGCTGCTTGTTGTTGTTGTTGTTGTTTGTTGCCTGCTGTTCTTTTCTCTCTTCTCTTTCCACTCACCCCAACCAGTTAAGGCAAGTGGCCGCCCACACAGAGCCAGGTTCTGATGAAGGTTTCTTCCTCTAAAGGTAGTTTTTCCTCTCCACTGTCTCCTAGTGCTGCTTAAATGGGGCTGTTGGGTTTTCTATATAATTCTGTATACAGTTATAATTTGTAACATCTTAAACCTTAAACACTGTAAAGTTCCCTGAGATCAATTCTGTTGTGATGTAGCACTATACAAAATAAAATTACATTGAATTGAAACTGTCCTCTTATTTGAAATTCAAACTGCAGTACTACTGACAATGTGAGGGTCAGGTCTCTTTGGAGCAGTGGTTCAAGATGACATCCTTCACAATTTCAAAAAAAGGGAATTACTTATAACAAACATTACTTCTTGCTGCAGAGTCTCTTTTGTGAACAAGAAAGTATTGTGCAAATCCAGGTGTTAATTGTGGTGACAAAATAGATTTCATCCTCTATTGAAAAATAGTTTGTGCTTTTGATTCATTGTCAGCCAAGTTAGCCAGAAAACCTATTACAATTTACATGAAATTTTCAATTTCTCTTACTCACAAGGCTGTGTCTCAAGTCTGTAGACAGAACCTGCGTAGGAGTAATTGTTTCATACTGGTGACTGAAGACTCTGTCAACACATCAGATTGGGTAGCAAGCTCTGCTGCCAGATACCAAAAACTTGGACTTACTTAAAATGGGTTTGGATGCAGCATTGTTGCAATGACAGCAACACAAACCCCTGTAGTTCTCATCTAAAGGCCATACTGTCTGTTCTGATATACCATAACAGAGTGTGGTGTAGCAGGCTCATATAGTTACAGGTACTGCATGTTCCTAGATGATCTAAGGATAACATCCAATGTGCATTGTACATTTATTTGACTGATATATGACATGAATACCCAGTATTCAAAATCATGTAACAAATAGAGTATGTGGGAGTGCTTTACAGATGACCCTTTGTCTGTGGTGATGGTTGGATGCTACACTTGCTGTGCCAACCAGTCTACGTGTGCTTTTTGATCCCTTTGTATTTTGACTTTCTTTGAGCTGACCACCTGCTGGGTCAGATATCGGTCAGATGTGTGACATCCACACAAAAAAAAACACACATTCACGTAAAGTTACAACATAAAATAAGGACAAGCATGTCACATTCTTATCTATGGCCACATTATGTGTGCATATATATGAGTCTGATTTGAATATAAACTTTAAAATATATGTTTCAAATATTTATTCAAGATTCCTGAATCTTGGAATTACACATATATATAAAAAACTAAAAATCTAATATTGTAAAAATTTGAAATGTAACCTTCAGTAAAAGGCAAGTGTTTTCATGTATTTTCCAATGAAGGCTAAAAACTAGGTAATTGAAGAGTATTTTATTATTGTGTTATGGACAAAATGTCTGGAGGGGAACTTTACATTCAAGTTTTCTTTTATCGATGTAAACATTATAAAGAATACCTGACAGTGCTTCCTTTATAAAACAAAAACAGACATTTCAGAGACATCTCTGTGGGTGTGGTGACAGACCATTTATCTAAAGAAAATGGGAGCAAGAAACAGTTTGTTCTAATTCCTGGTTCCTATGCTCCAACTTTTTGGCTGCATTTTTAATATAGGATTTGAGAGATAGTTTGACAGTTAATTGTTTAGACAAAACAGAGATGAAATATTGTATGCTACGAAATGCATATTAAAAAGCCTGTAATTAAAATATGCTCTAAACAATGCTGTTGTTCAAGTGGGCTTTTGGAGAAAAAAAGTTACATCATGGTTTTGTTCATTGTCATTTATCCGGCTGAATTAAACCTTGCTGGCTCTGACTACCTACAAAGGTCCATGCTGAGGTCAAAAGCTTTAATCTCTGGTAGGTTCCCATATGGATTACTAGCAGTCTCTACGGAAACTGTTACAATTACTTTGAGTTTTATTACTAACCTCAGCCACATTGTGCTGACCTGCATCTGTGCAGTGTCTCCCCTGGCACACTTAAAATAATTACATCAATTTTTGTGGTGGAAATGTTACCATCCGACCCCACATGTAACCTATCCCACCTCATTAAAGCACAGAAGTTGATAAGGGTCACCCATATTAAAAGGCCTGCAACAAAATGCATTTAAATCCTTAAATAAATAAATACCCTCCTAAAAGTATCACTAACCCTTTGAGAGCTGTGGAAGTTAGCTGTTCCTTTTCCTTTCATCATGTTAATCAATATAATAATGCCTTCCAGACCAGTATTGAGATAAATCAAATCTGTCTACTATTCATCATTCACATATGTATTCACCTGCTTGGTTTTAAAAAGATGTTAACATGAAAATGAATTAATACAGTTGAGATTTTTTTTCACATCAACTCCAGACAATGTCAGAAAAATCAGATCTGGACATTGTATGGAGTGTGTTTTCACACGTTATGCACAATGGGAGATTGTCTGAGTCAGGTGCGTTCTCGCATGCAGAAAACAACTCGCTTGATTTCAGCGAAGGCTGAGGAGGCCTGTGTAGAGTGTGTGGGTGGCACAACGTAACACAGTAGAGATCTCATTTAGACATTAACTGGACTTTGCATGAGTGACATGGCTCTAAAGATTGCAATATGGTCTGTTAGGCTTGAACTTAATGTAATTTAATACCACACTAAAATAATAATATTAGTTTTTTCATTCTTCTGATTGAGTGGGTGGTACTAATAAAGTTGCTGATGGGTCTTGTTGCTGTTGTAATTGCGCTGTGAGCATGATTTGCTTTGCATGTCTCAAAGGTCTGAGGGTAGAGAAATTACATCCTTGTTGAATTGAATTGAGCCTTCTATGCACAAAAGGTCCACATGTTTATTGAATGTAAGTGCAATTTCTCAATGCTGATTATGTATGAGAATTATAGATTTGAACATAGAAAATCAATTTGCCTCAGTGTTTTGTACTGGAATCACATCTGTGTCGCTAGAGAAACCGAGAAAATGGAGTTAGGAAGGAGCCTGTGTGTTGATTCTATTTGTTCAGCTCCTTGCATAAATTGTCCATTATTCCCAGAGCAGCTCAGGTCTGTGACATGCTGTTAGAGGTCTTTGTTGGCTGCCACTGGAGTGTCCAGGAGTGACAGAAGCACTCATAGGGCACATAAACAGACCTACACAGTTCACAAATAGTTCATGTGGTCTAAAGGTCAGTGATCTCTGCTATTCAATAAACACGCCTGCTGTCTACACACTGTACCACTGGTAAGTATGGGAAATGTTTAGTATGGACAGTTTTTCTTTTTTTTTTTTTACTACCTTTCTGACACATCTTATACTCCTCCATCTGCACTGTAAACTGTATACAGAAATTATTATTATTACTATTATCTGGGCTATTAGAGATTGTGTTAATTAATATTGTAACAATAAAAAAAATTGTGTATTTATATATTTTGATAAACAGTCCACTTGTCACACTGTGATTAAGAAATCATTTCTACTGCACTGTTAAGGTCGCCTTACTTACATTAGCTTACCCACATCTACATTAGTTTCTCTCTATTAGGTCACTGTAAAATCTAGACTAGAATTTAAAAGCACCGTAGCACTATTTTATCCCAGCGGCACACTGTGCTCTCAGAGTGCAGGTTTAATTGTGGTTCCTGCAGTTTCCAAATAGAGAATGGAAGACAGAGGCTTTAGCTATCAAACTTTTTTTTCCTGTGGAACCAGCTTCGAGATCAGGTCTGAGAGGCAGACACCCTCTCTACTTTTAGGATTAGACTCAAAAGTTTCTGAGCTGGCCCGGGTGACTCTGAATCATCTCTTAGTTATGTTGCTATAGCCTTAACCTGCTGTGGGACCCCTCCTAATGCACTGAGCTCCCCTCCTCTCCTCTCCCTGCCAGCTCTTGCTTACTGTTGCTTTTCTTTTCTCTCTCCACTTTCCGCTTAATTCCAATCGGTCAAGGCAGATGGTCTTCCTTCCTGAGCCTGGTTCTGCTGGAAGCTTCTTCTGTTAAGTCCCTTAGACACGCAGCATACAGTTAAAATAATATGCAAATATATTTATGTCATTATTAACTTTTAGAAATGTCATAGTCACTTAGACAACAGCAAGCAGCAATAAGCTACAGTCTGCAATGCAGTGAGCCTTCACATTTTTCTTGCATCATACAAATCTAATTGCTTATAATAATCTTAAGAGATCACTGTTTTGTGTTTATATGTCCAGTGGCAATACAAAGTATGTTAAACCTTTTGGAATTTCATAGTTTTCACTGATGTTCGCCAGTTGCCATGATGCCTTCAAATGTTTGGTTGTCACTCAGGGTTGTTTCTTTTTCCTCATTGATGAATGTTCATTGATAAAGTAGCCACAGTCCCAAAGTGTCACAATTTGTAGATTGTTTGCCAAACTGTAGACTGGTGAATTTCTAAAGACTTTGATATCACTTTGTAACCCTTTCCAGCTTTATGTAAATCGTCAATTCTTGATCGCAAATCCTCTGTGAAAGCTCCTTTTGGCGAGGTATGGTTCACATAAGCGTATTTTTCTTGTACAAATCAAACTGAAAAAGTTAGAGGTTTTTGTCAGTTGAAGTTGCTCTAGTTTACACCTCCAAACTAATTTTCTTAACTTATGTTTACACCTGACTTCAATTATTCATTATTCCACTTTCAGGTTTTTATGGTTGTTCTCAATTAATGATCAGATCACATTTTATGACAAATTAAGGCAGAAAACCAGGCAATTCCAAAAGGTTCACACGTCTTCTGTCTTCTAATATTTGAATTTTCACATCAGTTAAAAGGAAGATACACAATGCAATGCACACTGTGTTGTCACTGCTCTGATGTAAACCTAGAAAATGTTTCACGTAACTTAGAGCGAACCCACCAATGCCACAAACTGCATTAGTCACATCTGTACAATTAATTCCCCTAGGACTTGTTATGCTGCGCCAGCACTTCTCCAAAAGATTTCTTTATTTATTTACTTTTGAAAGTTTGATTCTCAGACAGTTTGAGAAATGCTACGCTACATTTTCCCTATAACTACTTCTTGCATCTGGAGATTAAAATAAGTCAAAATGGGCCATGATGTTGGGTAGCACTTAATCTAACAAACAAGTTATGCAGATTGCAGCGTGAGGATCGCATCAGCATACTAACTCTTTTGGCACCAGATTGTCTGCACATTCAGACAAATGATATTTATCTCACAATGGTAATCATTCCATCTGAGCGAATAATTCTCATACTTGTGATGGTGTCTGCCCAGCGACAGCAGGATCATTTCTCAGCGTGCCATGATTAATCACGCCGACTCATTAGTGGGCTTTAGGTTTTTATTTTGAAGAATGAGTTTATGTTCATTCTAAAAGAATCAAACTTTTGCTATACAGTAAATTTATTGTCAACTCTTAAACATACTTATGCATGTGTCCAATTTGATTGCGGTACAGCCAATAAACTGAGCACATGCAACTTCATTTTTAATAGGATGTCCACCTTTATGTCTACATAGCGATTCTAATTACAATGTAGGGAATGCACTTTTAAATCTATTATTGAAACTAGTAATATTGAGTGCACAGGGGTCAGGCCAAAATGATAATTGGATGATAAAATTGATTCCCATTTCTGTTTTATTTGCTTCAGGCCTAGCTTGTCCTATTTCTATTTCTTTTTCTATCCATCCAATTTCCCTCCATCTGTAGTAGAAGCTGGCCACCATCAGAGTGTGGAGGAGGTTATTCAGCAACGGTGCACCCACTCAGACGTGAGGGAATAAGCGGGGCGGAACACAGAGCTATTTTGGTTGAGCTCCTCAGTATGTAGGTCTAAGTGATTAAACTGTGTCTTACTCCCATGTTCTTCTCAATGAAGACGTGTTTGTCTTGTTGTTTGATATTCCCCATCTCCTACTAGACAGACACAAATAACAGTTTTCATTAATGGGAGGAACATTTTCCCTTTTGTGTTTTCCTATTTAGTCTTTTTTTTATTTAGTAACAGTTTCATGCCTATTATAAGCTATTTCTAAACACGTCATAACTAGTTTGTACACAACATTTTAATGTGAATTCAAGCAGAAATAAAGACATTTGATGTGGCCATCTAGCTATCTCTTTCTATCTATTGCATCGTAACTCTGAGGAATTATTATTTTCATATAACAGTATACCTTTGCTTTTTTCAGCAGGTTCCCAATACATAGTGCAAATGCCACATTGACTCTCATGGGTTTCCACATCTAACCCAAATCCTTCTTTTAACTTGAAAAATTGCTCACTGCTCTAACCACATGGGACTGAGAAGAGGAATGCCTGGTCTGCCCACCACTGCTGTATTAGGTTACTTATTGACTGTAACATCTCTTCATTCTGCCTTACTTCATTTTCCTTGTCTCACTCTCTTAGCTCTCCCTCCTCCACCCCTTCCATTTCGACCACCTTACGGCCCCTGAGGCCAGAGTACCAAACAGACTGGCCAGTTTCAGCTCCATGCCCTTTTGCTTTCCACAGTCAACACGGCAAATAGGTTTGTTATGGAGGCCCAGTTAAAGCAACAAGCACTGGGGCAAAGCCTAGTGGGGCCTGGCTGAATGGATGAGCTGTCAGGCAGCCGTTTCTGTGATGAGAGACCCAGACTTCATGCAGACTTAGATTGGAGAAGATATCGGTTCCTGTCAACCCCACAGCAAAAGAGGCTCCCGTGTCAGATTTACCCCGAGGACGGCTTTGGAAGTAAGGGGGGGAAAGAGCCCGGGGAAGCAGTCGGGAGCAGTTTGGGGAATATGAATTTCATCTTTGCTTTATCAAGTCCATCTGTGGAACGCATACTTTAAATGCACAGAGATGAGATCAAAAGGCACACACAAGCATATATAAACACATTCCTCACTGGCCACTTGACTAAGCTTTAATTAGAGGAGTACTGGAGACACATTGCTGTACTACTGAAGCACTTCATTGTCAGTGCAATATTCTGGATCCTCCAGTGTCTATATTCGTTTTAACTCTATCCATATTACTTTGCTGTCTCTGGGTTGTTTGTTCCAAGACGTACCACTGGGAGCACAGGAAGTGACAGGAGACTCCTGGGGAAGAAAGAAAAAGTAGGAGGGTAGAAAAGGAGAGGAGGATGTAGAGGGAATAAGGAGACAAACAGGGTTCCCAAGAGAGAATGAACAGATGAGACAACGATGGTGTCTGATAGCAGGACGTGGAGTGACAACACAAAGAAACATTAGTAGAAAGAGAGAAACAGGGGAGAGGACAGAACTTGAAAATAGGGAGAGGAACTGACAGTAAGGACCAAAGACTCTACAATTTCTGTCCCTTTTTGCGAAGGTAAAACTCAGACGATTTTGTCACTGCACATATGGAGAATGTAATGTATGGTTTCATTATGTTCTACTGCTGTTAGAATCATAATGACTGCAAGTCTGCTTCAAACATTTTGCTGTTTAAAAGCATAATCAATCATAATAAAATATCAGCTTTCTCTTAAGAGACACACTGGTACTTTATCTTTTCGTTCTTAGATGACACAGATGTATTCTGTAGAAAGTGGCAATAGCTTGTGTTGAGTTTGTAAGAACTGTGAATTTGTAAAGAAAAGAGTTGGAATCAACTGCACAACAAACCCCTTAATTGACATGTATGTTTGTGTACCTCTATTCTGTGACACAATAACACTTTATATAAATGCTACGTATAATGCTGCTGTACATTGTAAGTGGTACGACTAGATTGAAAGAGCAAAATAGGAATATAAAGGGTCAGTGTACGGGCTGTGAAAAACGATAATGCTGCTATGATGTAGCGTGACCTGGCCAGATCCCACAGCGGCACCTGACACCTTATTTCGTAACCCACCTTAAACCGTATAGGGATTCAATTTTCAGTTGATTTTATATGACTCACATCCACAGTGAGGCTTTGGAATAGTAACATACCATGCAGCATAGCGCGAACAGATACACGCACACACACACACGCATAGAAAACATTCAAAAAGAGTACACACAAATTCAGTAAGAGGTTAGAAAAAAAGCGCAAAAGTACTAGACATATTGAGAAAGCGACTACACCATGGTTGGAGACAGGCAGGCAGGAAAAGTAGAACTGGCAGAGTTGAGAGGAGCGAGAGCAGGAAAACATCAGTGGAGAACTCATCACAATGCAGCGCGGCACAGCAGCTCCCGGCCTGCACCACAGGAATCCCATCTTCAGGGCTCAGAGCAGGTAATAGGAAAGCTCCAGCCATTAATGCCGGGAGAAGAAGAACAGGAAAAACCTTGTGTTCTCTGTTGAAGCCTTAGCCTTCCTATTGCCCACCTTTGATTCAGCAGCAATCCACACCAGCACACCTAAAAGAAATGGATTAAAAGCAGTTCACAACTTGTATAACAGCCAACTTACATGCGGGGCTCTGTGAAAAAGAGACTGAATGTGAAATTGGGCTTGTTTCGACTTTTACTGACTTTGCCTTCAATTACAAGGCTAGATATGGGAGTTCTGTTTACGTAGCGGGGTCAGCATTTGTTTTTAACGCCAATTAAACTGGAACTACAGATAGAGAAGAATCATTTACATTAACTGCGATTGTGATCCAAATTCATTCAGTTCGACATCGTTATAGAGTTTTAGAAAAGCAACACAGGAACTCATTTTACTCTCTCTACTTTTAGTCTGTTCCTCAAAGGCATTGCCACTAAACAATATCATAACGGTAAACTGCTGGATTATTTACGTTCAAGGACACAACCTCTTTTCAGTTCTTTGTAACATGGCAAACCAAGCAATTTGAAAGCCTTTCTCCTCGCACTTTCTCGCACAGGTGTGTATTCATTTAATGATGAAAATGAGTTTTTAGGTTAAAGGTTTGCTGTACTGCAACATAATTGGTGAGGAGATATGGAAAGTTGGTTGTCTGCCTGAAAGATGCTCGCAACTGTGACCATACTGTAAATTCAAGATATGAAAGACCAGCAGCTGTAAATAACTGAATCCATCATTTGAACGATGGGTCAGCACTGGTGTTTTAATTAAGTGTTTTTACAAGTCCTACATATTGACTTAAATATTTAAATAGGTTTGTGAACCCAATTCGAAACAAGCTGTTTGAAAAAATGTGCATACCCAAATTCCCTTTATTTCATTCAGTTAATCCCTCAGGTATTTGTTTAGTAATTCATTATTATACAGTGTAAAAAATGTCAGAAAACATTGCTTATTGTGTTTTTTCCTGTTTGGCTTCAGCAATGCACACACACAGATAAAAATGTTTTATGCTACTTTGCTGGAATAATAAGATGATGGTTGAGCTCAGCAGTATCCTCTGTCTTAAGTGTGCAGTTAAATCTCTATTTATTTATTTTAAAAATCTAAAAAGTATGGACAAATATGGACAGTATGTGCCTTCATTATTAAATGAGTCCACACAAACACCTAGTTTGACCTACGTCAACCTATTTAAATAAGCAGCTTATGATGACACCATAGTTCTATAATAGTTCTGTCTACATCCATGTCCAGCAAATAAGTCAGATGTTCATTCATCAAGAAGGCAGGGCCTCTTCCTCCAGTGCCATCAGCGCTGCTTGTCTTCCTTCTAACATAATCAGCATCATAATCAGCTCAATCTGTTTCACGGTCTCTTGCTACTGGCCAAGCTTGCCAGCTTTTCTAGATGGCACTCGCCATCACATTGTTTCAGGATCAATTGATATTCACCCGGCATGTCTTATTGCCTTCCTGTATTTGTCATATACTGGCATGAATTCAGGTTATGCATGCCTCTGGTCTTTTGGTTCTCATTAGATTCTTAATATCTCCTAACAGCTGTCTCCATTTTTGGAAATTAGTTAAATTAGCAGGTTAATATTTTCTACTAGTGTATCTCCTAAACATTTCTACTCTCCTGTTTTTGTTAACTTTAACTAAATGTGTGCAACCCTGATCCTGACACCATCTGCTTGTTTTCTCTCTGTTTTGCCTCCTCCACAACCACAAATATTCAACAAGCATGTCCCTGCCAATAAGAGACAATCATAGCATGACTAAACAAGATTTCACAGAGACAATAGTTACTTGGCCAGAGCACCAGTTACAAATCAACAGCAACTTTCTGCTCTGAGGCAAACGCTGCAATCTGCAGCACCGGTCATAACAACTTTTGGGTCATGGTTAGATATTCATCTGGAGCTTCCTAAATATTAGGAAGCCAAGTGCTCTGCTATGTCTTATGCTAATGAAGGGTTGTTTTTAATAAGCTGCCTGTTCTCTCGCAGGAATGTGAGACTAATATCTCAGCCTAAGTAGGAGGGTCACTCAGGTCAAATCCAGATGAAATTGCTGCTCACTTTTAATTCTGAAATCTTCAGTATTTATTGAGACATGAATAAAAAAATGATTAAAATATTAAGGCTCACTCTGTGGTATTACAGATAAGGACTACATTATGAAACACGCTCTGTGAAAAAAAATAATACAAACTTGTGTTTTCTTCAAATGCTTGCTTTCAACAGAATTTATTATTGTTATTAAGATGATTATTTTATTATAGCAGTTTATTTTATAAAACAGATTCGGCAGAAGACTTGAAAGTGGCAGAGGTAACATTACCAAAGAATGTAGGTTAAATGTCAGCTATAATAGCACCATCAGATTAGATATGGGATCAATCTCCTTGACTTGAGAAATAAGAGTTCATCAAGCACTACTTTAATTATCAGATGTGACTTATCAAACTTGACTTTAGCATTATTAAAATATTATTTGCATAATTTAACAGGCCAAAGTGTACTAACTTGAAGGTTATTGTTGAAATGTATGATAATCCTGGTGGGGACATTTGGGCCTAACCCTCTAACTGGCTACATTTAGAAAAATACCTACAGTTCAGTGGATAGTTTAAAGTGAACATGAGCTCACAAGTGGGGCTGTTTCAAACTTCAAGGGCCACTCCAAAGCTCTTCTACCTCTCAGATGTTGAGTGTTGTGCTTAGCATAGAGGAGGGAAGTCACATCTGCCCCATAGTTTCCCTCCTCACCCTTCCGAAGGCCATCCCCTCCATTTCCAAAATTAAGCAAGTATGCAAGAGGGACCCCAGATCGATGAACACTCATCAGCCTTGCCATCTGGCCCCAGTTTGTTTTCTTAGCAAATGAAGCTGATTATTGAGCAGGGTAGCTAATGGCGTTGAAATCTACTGGGTTGCTCCTGGTTTACTTTGCCATCTGAATTTTGCTGAGAAATTTGTATAATAACAGGTATTGAAATAGCCTCAGATGCAGCTCGTTCAGTACACAAGTGTGCTAACATAATAACTGATAATGCATGCAGGTGTTTTCAATCAGCTTTTAATAGATTTGACACCACCGATTGGGGTGTGTCCAGAAGTGAAACACACATGGAACTATCAGCCTACAGAGAGCAGTGCAGCTGCAGTTCTCGCTCGCTGGTTTTTCAGAATTATCACCTCTTATCACTGGGAGCAGTGACTTCCCCCGGCTGCTACTAAAACCAGAAACAGCCTTTCGTCTTGGTCCTGTCTCTGGAAACTTAATGGGAAATCTTAAGTTCCATACAGTTATGGCTCTATACCAATACAAAAAACTCAAAAGCAGCATTCTACCCACTTTGGTGTATTTTCAAGTCATTATGTCAGTGCACAGTATGCTTGGATGTGCTCCAGTCACAGTCTAACACTGAAATGAAGAGGGCGAATGAATGATAATACATTTTTTATATATAATACTGACTACACTGTTGTGAAGACAGTTCTTTAGCACTATTTCACTTGCGCTAACATTCATTCATGCCATTTTTTTCTGTTATTTTTGTCCTTCCTGCTGGCAAAGCACAAAATTAGGTCATGGACTCTTCTTCTTTTCACGGCTTTGTTAGAAAACTGGCTTTATATACAATACCTATGATTCAGTTGTTCACACAGATTTAATTGGGAACATGTCCTTGAGACATTAGTAGGAAACAGAAATAATGTCTTAGATGATTTAATTTATTCCGCATGTGACTTCATCCAAAGTGGGTACTTTGATTATTAATTTTGTTTTTGTCTTATCCACTTTGAGGTGGCAACAGCTTCTTTTCACCTGCCAGCAAAAGATATTCACATGTTCACCCTTTTCCAATTTGCACCCAAAGCAACAAGGACATGATCTCATAAAAGACTAATTGTGATATCTGTGATGAAACCAGGATCATGTGAACCTCGTATTTTGCTCCTGTGTTACACCACTGCACTGCTTCTCCAGACATTTTACACTCTTCTTTGCATCATGTGAGATTCCCAAGAAGACGAGTGTTCTGTGCACCAAGTTTCAAAAACTATATTTCTCAAGCAATTTCACAAGTTCCTGATGGGGACAGTGAGAAAAAGCTCTCTTCTGGCTATTTTCTGGTCCCCAGGAAAAGGTATTAGGCCCATTCTGCACCATGCCTACTGAACACATTGATGCCTTTTTGGATGCTCACTCTAAAAGACCCACAGAAGCTAGTGCAATCAGGTGACTTGGTTACCACTGTAGACTTGAAAGACACTTTCAGTGCTTTGATGTTTCAGTTGTTCCCAGATAGGAGCAGAATGGGCACCTCTCTCTTTCGTGAATGTCAGGGTCCCTGAGAAACACACAGACACATATTGGAGCTTCATTATTTGCCTGCTTGTAGTATTGTGTGAGGTCAATCAGGCTCGGTTGCCATGGTCGTGAGTAATACAACTCCTATGCAATGGTAGTAGAGAGCGTGAGAGCACTGACAGAACCTTGCAACCTTGTCAGTGGTATAAGTAGAGGCGGGTTCAACTTGATTTACTAAACCTACACACAAAAGATTTACCGAAATTCGATAACATTAAACTACAGGTCATTTAAGGCCCTGAAAATTTTTCGAAGTGATGTAATATTGCACAAATACAAATACAAAAACAACATATCCTTTGTTTTGGTAATTTTATACTTATTAAAATAATCATTTTATAGTGTCTAGCTCTTAATAAATAATACATTAGAGTGTTTTTCACATCACATCATTGTATTTGTGGTAACGATATTGTTCAGTTCAGTTTGCTCTCCCTGTTGAATTTCTTACATACTTAAATACTGTTATTATGTTAGTGCTTTCTTGTTTTTAAGCTTTTAATAAATACAACATATCCATTACTTTCTCCCGTAACTATCAATATTCTAATATTCACTTTCTTGTTCTGAAATATTCTCAACTGATGTCAGTTAATTCCCAGCAACAAAACTCTGACTTTTCAAAAACCAACCCCATCCTTTGAAAAGACCACTTAACAACACTTGAGAAAATAATGACTTTCAACCGTTGAAATTGCCCATCCCCCCAAACAAGTCTACTGACATCACCTTCTGGCCCGTGCCCAAAAGCTGTGTTTTTGTGTGTGTGTGTGTGTGTGTGTGTGTGTGTGTGTGTGTGTGTGTGAAGCACATACAGATGGTCAACAATAGAAAGCAGTGCAGCAGTCCAGCCCCTCTCATTCAGATTTCTTTTATCAGCTTCCTCAATACCAAATCTGCTTTTATTGCTCAATAACCAAGCTGCCCGACTATTGAAATAGGCCATACATTTTCTACTGAGGAATTTAAATTTAACAACCTTGACCACTGCCAAGCACTGCAAAAAGAAAATTAAATTTTGATTTTAAGATGCAAACAGACAGCCTTGGCCAAAATAGTTTTAAGTTGGCTGAAATTAGATTTGAAGTAATCCTATTTTAATGTAAATTTCTATTTAAATTTATCTTTACAGTAATAACCAACATCTTGCTTGATGCAAAATAGAAAACTACACTAAACACTTATTTTGTACTTTCAGTCCATTTTAATTGTAATAAATCTAAAATAACTCAGATGTTTACCTTTTATTGACTAAACCTCTTCTTTATCATCCCCCTCCCTATAGAACACTTTAAAGCTGTACTCAGTCCCAGGCAATTACTATAACAAAGCATTACATGCAATTGAAAGGAAATGAAGGGAAAGGGAAAAAAGAAACTTGAAATGATACTGAGATATTTGATTGGTCAACACAACAAAACACCATCAAATGTCATGATGTGATTGGTGGAAAGGCAAGCATCACTTTCCTGCTTCTATTTGAATGATGCAACTGGCAGCTGCCAGAGTCACCGGGGCCCCTCTCACAGCACAAGCTTGCCAAGGAAACCTCTTTATCCGTTAAGATACTGTGAGGCCCTGTAAGTCAAGATCAATAGCTCTGAGACAGGATGTGCTGTAATTTTCTGGTCAGCTGATGCACACTGTGTGAGTGAACAATAGCAACAATACCATGGGCACGTGCTCCATTGTCACAGTGAAACTGAGACATAAGGCTTTTCCCCTGGGGCTTCCTTCCACCGTCCATCTGTTTTTGTTGTCTTTGTTTAGTAGACAGCACGTGGCTCCAACGGTGTTTGAAACATGTCAGTACCAGGGTGTTATGGTTTAAAAACACAGAATGTATTTGCACAATTAACTGTGTGACGGTTACTACTGACTAAAGCCATAAAATAACTAACTGACCATGGGGAGATACTCTTTGATAATACAGAGGTAAAATTACTGCCAGCTAAAATGATAAAAATACTTTTTGTGAATCTAAACTTTGAACATCTGATCTTTCAAATTCATTAATCCAGTGTGCCACATTTCAAATTCCCTTTTTTATTTTTCATTTTTCCATCGCTTTTGGGATGTTTATGTTTAAAACATTTCCTTTGCTACTTTAAGCTGAATTTGTGCATCCAAATGTTGCTTCACAAACGGACAGTGAAATGTGGCGTTACTCTATGCATAAACTGAATGTCTGCTACTGTGAATACTTTAAATCTGCCTGTACCCTGAAAGGTCATGGAGGTGATGTTAAAAAGCAGAGATTTGTCATGTATTGTGTTTCCACAATGGAGTCCATTGATGATATTTTTAGATGTAATTATGTGGCAAATGTGATGACAAATAGCCTAAAGTATAATGGAAGCACCCAAGTCATTGTCTGAGCTAAGTTGCTAAGGGTCAAATACATATTCTGAAAATCTACCTCTCCATCCAAAGTATTTCAGTCTGATTTGGCCACAGATGTCTGCAGTAGATGTCTGATTTCAAGTTATTACAGTGAACCAAAATTGCAAAAAAGGCAATCTAAACATCATCACTCGAGTTTTATCTTTAATAGCATGATATATTGGTAGTGTGAATAAACATTTTCTAGCATCGGCCCTGTGGGTCCTGCCCTGCATGTCGTTGTCGTATTGTTTTGGTACAACAGAAAATTCAAAAGCACCATTTTTATAGTGCTAAAGTAAAACTGGGCCCTGTAAAATATGGCCTGATTGGAGGCCACAAAGGGTGCACCGCATCAAGCAGATAAATTGGTCATAACACCTCTGAGAGTTCTCAACAACCAGCAGTCATTTATATTGCTATAATATGCACCACAATGTGCTATGCATAGATCTGTATGTGTGTGTACCTGAGTCTTAGAGCTGTTTGAGAGTGTTGTCTCTTGCTGATCCATGAAATAAAATAAAAATTACCTAAATGTTTTCTATTTTATTGTATATATTTTGATCACTCGTGGGGTCATTTCGTCTATTGTATTTTGGTACCCTTTCATTTCAGTTCAAGTCTCTATTGCCACAATGTCCCTAGAAATATCAATCACGTACTTTGCTTTGTGATTCATATTTCTTCCAAGCTAATATTACCTTTCTCATCCCAAAATGCAGAAGCAATAATGAGCAGAAGCATCAATCCTACTTTCTGACACTTTATGCTTGAAGAAGAATTTTCATGTCAGGCAATAACTGCTAGCAAGCCTCAGCGGCACAAGCTCTGGGCTTGCGCCTACACCAAAGCCTAATGGGATAGATCAGCTCTTGCATAACTGGGGGCAATCACTCACTCCGTCTCCTCTCTGACAGGACTCAGTTATGGCTTTGTGGGTAATATCATTTCTGTTATCTTAAGATATCAAATTTCTGTCTTTATTGGCAAAGACCTTAGCAAATGGAAGATAGTTTGCTTGCCTAGACAAGACAGAGGATGAAAAATGAAAGCCTATTTATCCTCTTCACAAACCCCGTTTAGGATGGAGATTTCAGGACTTTGGTTAAGTTTTTAGGACGTCAAAATTTTTCATAAATGTTGACAGCATGAAGCTTTGCCAAAGCACAACCCATACTCCCTACCTGATGAGGATCTTTTGGTTAGAACGACTGCCCATCGGGGTACATTTCACAGTGCTTCCTGCTCTCCAGCTGTTGTAGGGCGCACTTCCAATACTAATTTGCAATATATATTATTACTTCTCTATTACAGCACAAATTGTATTTATAAAACAAGTTTATAGTTTTGTCACTGTCAGCAGTATTGCCCATCATGAATAAAACAATGCTATCTGAAATTTCAATTGTAGTTTTTCTAAATTACACCGCCACAGTCACTGAGTGTCTCAGTGTGCCTTAAGCTCTAGAGAACTGTACTGTTTTCATTTTAACTGGCTCTCTGTGGGTGCTGCACATATTTACAAGAGAAAATACCCATATCTAGGTTATTTCCTTAGGTCCCTTTGTATTTACTTGTAAGTTATGTATTAATAATACAGTGTAGCGTTATAAGAAGGGAAAATACAGATCTGTTTACTGCAACATTCTGGTCACACATGAAACTAAATCTTCAGTGTTTTTTTCTCTTCAAAGTGAAATGACAGAGCTTCAGTGTGAATTGGTGCTGATTACATGGTACACTCTGTGCGTGTGTGTGTGTGACCTTTTAGAAAACATGTGGGTTTTTTCTTATAAACACCAAAGATTTTTACTGTCTGAGTAAAAACATCACCTTCTGTCACGAGTTTGATCTCTATCTTATTTACTTTCAGTTCCAAAGATTACATGACAGAGTCAAAAGAAGACAAATTTAACCACACTAAACTGCAAGACGTTATTAACACCACTGGTATTAGTGCCACAGTGCAGCCTAACACATACTGGTTTGGTTTCCTGTGATGTCAGATCTATCAGGTATGAAATCTCCTGTGCCAGCAGTGAAAACACTCTCTTGACACCAGTGTTGGCAGAACAGGTTAATGTTTGAGTGTGAGGCTGGGAGAACACCACAACAGAGGAAACTGACCCACTCGTCTAAGCAAAAATAAAAAAAACCCTGTTGATTGGAAACCCTGCAGGATTATTGACTGAGCAGAGAAGAAATTTGAAATGGGATGAGCCCCCTACACAAGTTAGCCACACTCTCAAGTCACAGTGATGGCAGTTTTCCTATATACAAAGACAATAACACTGTCAGATAAAGGAAGCAGTTTGTATATTATACATAAGAAATGCATATTTTTATATTTGTATCTTAATCCCAAGCTCATCTTCCTAGTGAGATATATATATAACAGCAATAAAGAAAAATAAAATACGTGTGAAAATATGGGTTAAAGCTTGGGATATCCTACCTTGATCATGTGAGGCAGAATGAGGAACTGCTGGACTTGACCTGGAAGTGGTCTACAGGCCCATATGTCTGCTGCTGGTAATTGGTTTCCTGGCACTTTAAATCTCTAAGGCCAAGGGGACAAGATTGACCGTTGTTTGACCCTTAAGTGCTCACTGGGCCTTGATGTTTTGTGTGTGTGAAATATTAGTAAAGCTGGGGCTACAATGTTTTACCTCTTAGGTTGACCTTGAGTTGGGCAACACAGTTAATGGAGAATCACTCTTCTTAACATCCATTGACTCAGGTATTTCTCTCTTGTTTAAGCCATTGTGGGAACGAGTGAGTCACTTGTTAGAGAATCAACAGTTTTAACCACCATACTTCATTGGTGTCTCACTGGGTCCAATCAACTTTGCCTTGAAAGCACCATCCTGCTACCCTGATAACCCCGGTATGTCCTGTCAGCCTGCAGGCCGCTGGCGACGAGATGACTCATCCACAATCTGCTGCACAAATCTGTCCCCTACATTTAGCTTTTTCTTGTGAAGGAAAATAGAAGATTATGGTCTGATGATGAAGCTACATAAAAAAGGAGGGTGTCTTTGAAATCGTTAGAGCACATCCTCTGGGGATCATGATGAAGATCCACAGGATGTCATAGTGTTTGAGTTACACTGTCATGTTGAACAAAGAAAATTGTGAACAAACTGTGGCAAAAATCAGGAGAAAACTTTTCCAATCTCACACTTTTTACAGCTGCATTTACAGCGTTGTGTGTGAGATTGCAGTCCTCACCAGTGCAATTTTTACCCAAGGCGGTATCCAGTATAGAGCATCTCAGTTATGTAAGTACCAAAAGTTCAAGCACATTTTTTAGACTAGCAGAAACTCAAAATATGTAGGTGTCTTAATTGCTTCTGTCCTCTCTTACATGCCATTACTGCACCCTCTATTACTGTATGCGTAGATATTCAGCATAAGTCTGGGGAAGTAGCTGTATGAATTTGCTTTATGTTGAATATCATGAATGCAGGTTCAGTATTTCCTTCTATATAATTACCCTTTGTTGTAATGTGAAGTCAAATATTCTGATATTACCTTATGGGGCGTATATGTCTCATTAAAATGAGATAAAGATAGAGATTTGTGCAAGGGACTCAAGAGGAAAGATCACATTAAACTGTTCTATGACTATCATAATTAGGTCTGCATCATCATCACAGATGTACTGTAGGCATGTGGAAAATCTACATGCTGTGTGCTACAAGTCTGACTTACATCATTGCAGGGCATGAACAGAATAACCTCCTCTGAGACTAATTTGCCCACCTACTATGGCTAATTACATGCTGACAAAAACACAGCTGGCAGAAATGTGTAAAGGGACATTAATGATCTACTGTTTGAGGCAGGCAACTACTGTGTAGGTAAAAATGGCATGTTGTGTTCCACAGTATCATATTACCATAGCTACTTGGCTTTTTCCTCTTAATCTCAGAAACCTCATGATCCTGGGCCAGATCACATATGAATATTTGAACACATATTGCATACAGTGTATGCTCCTGTATGTGTATTTAATTATGTATTCGTTTTTGAACACTCAGCGCTCTGCGTAGCTGGAAGTGGTTAGTAGGCATAACCCTGAATATCTACATTCACAGAGATGGGTAGAAAAAAAAAAACCCAAAACTATTTCCCTATGTATTTTTTATAACACAGATAAAACATTTACAGAAGGAGTCATCTCAGCGTTTAATAGATCTGTTTATCGATCTTGTGGCAATCATGAGATTTGGCGAGGTCGGAGCTCTTTCTGTGAGTTGACACCTTTGATGTCTCCCTGGTTGTTATTTAGGCCTAAATACCTTGAACTCCTCCGGGGATAAATAAGTTCTTCAATCCTCCCCTCTTATGCTGCCACAGAGGATAAATTATATACAAATCTAGTTCTACTTCCTCTCATCATAATAATATGCTTTGCATGGCTTTTCCACTTCATCTAGAATCATGGTAATCCCTGTGCTTCTGTGTAATTATCTCTCCTCTAGGCTGATCTCAGTGCTCCTCACCTGCTCAGCCTAGTCACATTACCTCCTCACTTTTATCTATGACTCTTAAAGCTGCTGCCAAGGGTCCTCTTAACTCACCCCACAACTTTTCCCTTTGCACACCACTCCCCAACACACACCCTCTCTCTCTGTATGTCTCTCTTCTATTCCCTCTGCTTCTCACCCTGTCCTTCAAGAGGAACGTGATTAGCCGAGAAAAAACCCCCCAAAAAAAACAGTGCTTCACGGCAAATTTGTATTGCGGGTATATCCCTCATTAATTTCCCAACCATTCTAATATGTGGAATGAAAAGAAAATAATGGAAATATAATTTGCTAAATTGACAAGGAGCCACTGGGTACCGCGGGGAACAGAGGCTGTTCTTTTCTGTTACGCACATTATCACACCACTCTGGCCTATTCTCACGCCTGACACTAACTATTACTTAAAGAGATGATTTCTTTTATTTTAAAGCTCTCAGATACATCCCGCTTTTATTCAGTAGCAAAGATTTTTTTTTATTTTTGTTTTCTTCAAAGAAAAAAATCTAATTACTGTCAAATTGAGCATTGTGACGGATATGTGTTGGGTTGAATTTGTGACGGTAATGTTTGTTTACTACACCAGGGGTAAGTCATATTTTGCCCACATGCATTTTTCAATAGCTGTCACAAAAAACTGACATTACAACAGTGTAGGGCAGCAATTACTTATAAAAAAAAGGAAATTAAAATCAGAATTTCAACTTTCAGCGTGTTTTTTCTTGACAAAAACATTCACTTAGCAATATTTTAAATGGCAAAGAGGCCATTTAAACAATGCATAAATCCTAAAAGTGTTGGTTAGAAATAAAATGTCCTGTATGCATTTATTTTGTAGGTTCCAGTAGCACAGAGTGGTGAATGATTTAAGCAAAGAAAGTTTGCTGCAGGCAAGATATGTTTTGTGACTTTCCAATTTCTCCAGCATCTTGTTCAAATAGCTTTTATTCCTTTAAATAGTCAGGCTTAATTTAAAGGTCTTGGAGGGATTTTTCATTACACTGTCGCCAAATACTGCGTCACACACAGAGAAGACCAACTCTGCCTGGGGAATGGAGTCAGCCTGGAGTGGCTGCAGTGGAGGCGGACAGTCTCCAGACAGAGATGGAGACTGAACTTGGACCTCTGCAGACCCTTGGACATTTGCTATATTGATTAGAAAGAACAAACACAATTTTGAAGAAATGTGGGTGAATTGGTAAGTGATTACAACATATTGCTTTCTCTTATCTGCTGTTTTAGCACATGTGGCAGACAGGGAAAAAAATAGACTTGAAGTGTAAGAACACACAGTTGTGCTTCAGACAGCTGGATTGATAAAAATAGAGCTGTTTGAGATGAGCAGCTGCAAATCATGATGAATGAAGTGCCTTACATGTAGACATGTAACTCTCTAAGTGCTCCTCGGCTCCTAAATTGCTGAAACAAATGTGATTTTAACTTAACAAAGCAACAATATTTCCTCCACATGACTCTTTATTTAATTTACAGACTACTACTGTACATCTGCAAGACTTGAGCAGCATGTGTGACTCAGGTTTGTCTTGTTGTTGAACGCTGGCAATACAAGGGTGCCCGTTCATGTGTTTATTACAGAGGTGTAAAAGTTTCCAACAGACTTACGCACCACTGTGGTGAAGCAGGTCTCTCCTCTGGGACGATACAAAGGGCAGAGGTGTTAATTATTCTACAGATAAGCAATGTCAGCAGAACTCTCTCATTGCTACTAATTGTCCCTTTGGGGGAGCTCAGGGCCTCATTATGGGAACACTGAGATTCAGTGTTGATGTAATTTTACTGACGTATTTCAGTAGCATTTTAAATTTTCAAACAATTTAATGTTGTTTCGTTTAGTGAAGAATTTTACTCATTCTTTTTGATTTGTAGCTTACATTTAACAAAGCTTTTGTTCAGATGCCAATTTTGTTGACTGGATCTGTGGAGAAATTGAAAGAAAGAAAAGAGAAAAATTCACTGTCTACTGAATCCTGTGAAGAATTATGTTTTCTTTGGTGTAAAGAATATACAGTATATCCAAATGGGCTTTTGTGCCTCTGACTAAATCTTGTGACTCAAGAAGCAAAAGGGAAACTCAATTCACTGCATTTTGTTTTGTCGTATCTGATCTTGCAGTTTATCATCCACATATGACTCTAGTTATTAATCCTATTAAAGTTTTTTTTTTTTTTTTTGTGCAGGCATGTGCTTAAGGTCTGGGATAGATTATGGGCTGGAATAATAGCTAAAAATAGTCACTGTCAGTGTACAGCCAACGTCTGCATTAAAATTGAAACAAAAACACAATCTTTTGTGAAGCCTCACCAGTACAGTACATTTCTTGCCTAACCCTAACTATGACCCTAACCCTAACACTATACTGAACTTTGGTCTTAAACTGCAGTCTGCTGCGTGTCAGTCCTACATAGTGCATGCATGCCATCCATCCCAGCCACCTTTATGTCACCTAATGTTGGATCACAAATAAAAGCAGTAGCAGTACTACCACGTATAACATCATGTTAGATTATACACTGAAGGTGCAACAATTTTGCAGAGGTGTGACCATAGTCTTCACTGTCCAGTGGTTTTGCAGCATAGTCCATATTTCTTGCTTAAAGCCATGACAGTGACATTCATATTATCAACTGTTTCAATGACACAGAGGAGTCTTTTTATCAAAATGCAATGTGTGCAGATCTCTTCATTTAAGAGAGATATGTGAAAAATATTGTAAATGACAGATTGTATCAATTCATATGTCAATGTTTATGTTAAAAATGCTCTATTCATGTAAAAGGAAATGGTAATACACAAAAGTGGCTGACAGAAACAGGATTTTGTTATTGCAATTTGTCAACCGCTCAACAGTCTATCAATCGACTTGTCAAAAATAATTATTCTGCTGCCATCGGTTTTGGATTCTAACAAACTGTTCACATTCTAAATTACTGACAGTGTATTTTTCCTGTTTCAGCAACAATGGCTTAGGCTGCTGGCTTAGTCATATTTCCCTTTGATGCATATCTACATTTTCAAAGGCATTCTTCTCAAACCATGCATTTGACAGAATCGTTTATTAAAATGCATGATTGCTCAGTTCGTCCTGCATTGAAATTACTCTCATTGCTCATCCAGATAGTAAACATCAAGATAATGTGAAAAGTAAACGTCAATAGCCTCTCTTGTCCTCTTGTCCAAGCAAAAGACTACATGTATCGTATATTAAATTTAAATAAAACCACTTTTACTTGATGCAAAGATTACTTTTTTTTTTTCTCCTATAAGGTCAATAAGTAGACAGAATGCTTTAACACAGAGAAAACATGAATAGATCATAAAATCCACTGAAGCAACATGTTTAAAATATGAAGCTGGGAGTGCTGCTAACAGAAGAAATAATCAGATAAGGTTCCTGTGTGGGTTAATCAGTTGTGTCTCTCAAAACGTCTATTGATTTTGGGTGCTCTGTGAAGACAATTCATTGATGGCTACATCCATTCCTGGAATATAGTTGACTAGTTATGATGAAAAATGAACAATGTACAACATTTCCATGCAAATTACCATTCACTTGGATCCTCGTACAGCACAGTAACAGATTCAGCATGAATAAGGGAGAAATTACAGGATATGAAGAATAATACTTACAAATGTGTAGGCCAAACAAAATGAAGGCATAGAAAAATTGCAGTGTAAGCTTTATGCGTGTACATATAAATATTTTTTTTGTTTAAATTGTAGACTATTTTATATTGTTGTTAATTTCAACCCACGCATTGTATGTTTGTCCTAAATGCTCTTAAAACATTTTTATTAAACATATGCTAAGATAATATTTATTGCAATTATCTCCCTGTGTTTTTTTTTACCTTTGTAGACAGCTGCAGGACGTACAGCACCCACTTGTTATAATACATCTTTTCCCATTTATATTACTATTTCACATAATTACGAACATAATTAATATCAGCTATGCAAACATTCCATCTGTTCTGGGTTTATAGGGAACTGCGTGACACTGTGTTCTGGAGAAGAAAATCCTTACAATATAGTACGTGGGCTACATATTGAAATTCAAACAAACTGTATGCCTCAGTCTATATGGACACACAGCCACCATGGTTTATGTCAATGGCACAGACACACCGTTAATGCAGGAGAGACAAAACATCACCCTGATGTTGCTGTTTACGTTTTATTAACTAAATGAACTTTTCCTAACTCTGACTGTGTAAACTGGCTGTTGCAGTGATGTGGGGATTTACTATTTCTACATATTCACTCATAGAACCCCGAGACCCTGAGGTAGTTGCAGTAGCTAACTGAGCCACAGGATACAAATTTAAGAGCATCCGCAATAAAATACACCTAGTCTAGCAGAGTCTAGCACATATAGACTGAGTCTAGAACAGTCTTAATTGTGTTTTTATACAATCCATGAATGAACAGAGACCTGGATCCACCACACTTTCACTTTTACACAGCTTTCCTGGCTCCAACACTGGACTGACTACGGCTCTGCCACAACATTCACCTGCACTGCACCCAAGATCGGAAACACGTCCTTGTTTTTTTCCACACACTCTAAGAACATTAAAATGATGCCTCAGAGCAGGTGAGTTTAAGGTGGCCTACATTTACTGTGATTACATTTTCCTGTGCCTTGTCTTCTGTGATTTTCCTGGGTGGTTACCTGTCATTCAGTGTGGCAGGCACCCTGTTGTTGTTAACATTTATCTATTGTGTTTTTAACAATTTGTAAGATGGCTTGGTGCTTTTAGTTGCTATTATGTGGTGACCTTGTGTGTTTTGAAAGATGAAGCCAGCAAATGAATAAATCCATTATCTGTGAAGATGATAAAAAACCTATTAGGATTGCTGGAAATTCAAGTCCATCAGAAACTGGTTCATATACCAACAACAAGTGAAGAATGTAAAACCCAAGATTTTTTTGTATGTATCTTGAAACATAATCTTATTTGGAAAAAAATAGCATTCAATTGCAGCGTATTTTGTCGATGCTGGTCACGTGCTAATGAGGGATGAAGAATAGTCCTCCATACTGTCGGTCAATACCACACATCACTAAAAGAAATTTGAATCCGATTTTTATTCTAAAAGAAAATTGTGTCAACCTGGAGAGGATCCTTGTGGCTTATAGCCAGCTTGCGATGTCCCTCTTCACAGTCCCAATCTCATTTTTTTCATAACCTCTTTTCAAAATACTTTCCCCTCTAAAAATCTCTTTCAATCAGAAAACCTCTCTCCATCACTTAACATATCCTCTCACTCCATCTCAATCCTCTCTGCGAAAAGGCTTCTCCTGTCCTCACAGCATCCTGCAAAAAAAAAAAAGGAACCTACAGTCAGCCACTCTCTTCCTGTCACACCCATTGAAACATCGCTCATCTGTCTGCCCAGAAAATAAGCTGTCAGGATGGAGAAAGCCGCTTGTCTAAGGATCATATTTATGTAAGAGTTGTGTCTGCTTCCAATTTCACGTAGGCGCAACATCTTTCACCTTCACACTCCACTCCAGAAAATTCATGTATTTTCTCCATGTGATTGCAAATTGCTCCTGCACTCCATGTCCCTCACTCTTATTTCTCCTGCCGCTGATGGATCAGATCTGTGTTACTGGAAGCTGCATTTTCCTTCTGGATCAATGGCGGCGTATGCATTGCTAATCACAGATGACTATGAATATTTGATGCTGCAATATTGTTTTGTTTGAAACACATAAATCTTGAGTAATCTCCACTCCACATTCACACATCAGTCATTTTATTTACAAAGACTGCGTGCGCAGGAAGGCTGTAGGAGGAGCTTTCGTTGACAGGGCTCCTGCAAGTTATATTACTAGGCTGCTTATTTGATTAAATAACCTCGGATTTAACTCTCACAGCCTGTTGAAGGTCCTCAGTCTAGAGTACTGAAAGAGAGGTCAGGCCAGGCATTGTGCAACTTCATGGGCTCATATTAAATTTTGTTTGCAGTGCCTCGGCAGCACCGTTCCCTACATTACCAATATTTGGTGAAAAGGAGAAGTGGCTTGTTTTGATTTGTTAGATACACACATCCATGTTTGTTTACAACTTATTAATTTTATCAGCTTGACAAGTTCTCACACACACAACCTTGGCTACTTCACCTGCCATATTGCCAAGTTTTGCACTGTTATGACAGTTGTGTGTTGTAAAGGGCTTGTAGAGGATACTTCTTGTTTGTCACCTTTATGCCCAATTAGTTCCTGGATAATGGGTGGAACATCTGACAAGTCGAGACTGCTGGAGACCACACAGGTGGTGCTTCCCTGGAGGGAAACATTTGCAGAGGGATACAAATGCATGCTGCTTATTTTGGGCTGTAAATCAAACATAATTTAGTCCTTAAGTTTTGTTGGTGGGGTTTTTTTTTACATTTTGGTATTCCAACCTTTCATGTATCTAAAAATAAATATAGTTTTTCTACAACTCAATTCAAATGATCTGTGCTGGCAAACAATCCCTATTTGTTTTTAATCAATACAACAATCATTATAATCTCTCCTACTGGGCAATTTGGTGCCTGTTCACACAGAGACACATTGCTCAGGAGAAAAAAAAATCCATGTGTTTTAAAGCCTTATACTAGAACAACCACTGCCTCATCGGTGTTGGCCAGAGAAGGGCATGAAAAAGCATCAGTGCAGGCGGTGGAAACCTAATCATTGTTTTTTTCTTTGTTCAATAATAAAGAGTTCCGATTGTATTAGCTTTCGATGGGCCACAAAATCTTTTCTTTTCTGAAGAAACCAACTTAGAAATCACATTAATTAGTCAAAGGTAACAGCAGTTTTCCCAAACAGAGGGGAAGGCTGCCATGTTCATGAATTGTGTTTGTTGTGCACTGGTCATTAAAAACACCAAAGGGTAAAAAAAAAAGTCACAATTTTCCTAGTAGCAACCCAGTAGCAAACAAAGCAACTTACTGGGAGAGTAACGAGGAATCACATCACCTTGGAATATTCATCAAATAGAGATTTATCGTTTAGTACATGTTTGCATCGATAAAACCTGATCTATTTCACTATTATGTGTTGTTATTAGTATTTTGATTCCTCCTAAATACCTACCATACATTAATGCGCACTGTAAGTGAGCCTACAGTATGTACTCACTTGTCAAATGTGTTGTGCAGCTGTAAAGTACACAGGCAGTACCACTAACCTTATAATTCACCTGAAACCGCAACAGAGTGCGACTGTGGAGGCATCAGCCAGTGCCTCGGCATCACTTGCCTCAGGTTTGGATTAATCTCCGGCTACTACCCCCAAGAGTGCTGGCTAAAAGCTCCACTCTTTCAAAGATGATAACTGACACCATAGTCTCCTTTATCTGGAAGAACAAGAACTTCATTGTTCATGTTAATTTTGAGCATCTTTAATTTTCCGAACCAGGCGTATCCAATCACCTCACACTGAACTGCACTATGTTGAATCAGATCATGGTGAATCCTGCAGCATTATGACTGAGGTGAGAATAATATTGTATCACATTGGTAGTTTCTTTGTATGTAGGCTATCTTTAATGAATCAGATCGCTGACGGCGTATCGAGATATGTCTCGTGTCGACCTCACACCAGAGATGCCCAAACCTATTATGCATGCATGTGTGAAAGTAACTGCTTTGAAATGTTTGTCAGGTTTTTTTTTTTTTTTCATCTCTCCCCCCAGTTTGCCTGTGTGGAAAGTAAGCTGTCTTTATCAAAGCAGCTCAGCATGACACTGTATTGTGTGTCCGTTTGGACCCTGAAATCCTTAGCTGCCGTGAATAGTGCAGGCAGAGTGGGTGCTGGTTAAAATGCACATCAGTGTGGCGGTGTGAGCCTTGCACCGCAGGAAGTTAAACGACCTTGGCAATGAACTGAACAAGCTTTGAAGACAGTGATGCAGATCACGTTGGAACCATTTTAAAGATTTTCTCCATGCATTTATATGTCTAATGCACAATTTCAAGAAAAAGTATGTGAACCTTTTGGAATTTTGTGGTGTTCTGCATCAGTTTGTCATAAAATATCATCTGATTTTCCTCTAAGTCAAGAGTATTAACAAATATAATGTGCCTTAAATAATAACAAAAAATAAATTCAAATCTTTCGTGTCTTTATTGGAAACAATCATAAAAACCTCATAGAGCTGCTGAAGAAGTTTGTAATAACTGATTTACCCCCATTGGCAGCATTAACCTCAACCAGGCTCTTCCTGTAGCTGTGGACCAGACCTGCACATTGTTCAGGAGGGATTTTAGCCCATTCTTCCTGCAGAACTGCTTTAGCTCTGTCCTATTCTTTGAACGTCTTGTGTGTGGTTCTCTTCAAGTCGTTCCATAGCATCTCTGTTGGGTTGAGGTCTGGGCTCTGACTTGGCCACTCCAAAAGGAGGATTTAGTTTTTCTGAAGTCATTCTGTTGTGGACTTGCTTTGGTGTTTTTGGTCATTGTCCTGCAGCATCACTACCAGTATTATACAGTACTGTATTATACAGTACACTTAGAATACAGTACTGAGTGTTTTTTAGTCCACACCCTTAAATTATTTATGTTCTTTCAGGTATGTATGAAGATCAGATCACATTTTATGACAAATGAATGCAGAAAACCATGAAATTCTAAAAGGGCCACATTTTCTTATCACTGTATGTGTGTGTGTGTGTGTGTGTGTGTGTGTGTGTGTGTGTGTGTGTGTGTGTGTGTGTGTGTGTGTGTGTACGTGTGTACAAGCACATTCAGCATCTCCAATACTAAATTACAACAGTCCTAACTGACAGCACTGTTCCTCATATCTTCTAATATCAGAATTTTCATATCAGTTAAAAGGATAATACAATGCATTACACACTGTGTAGACACACTGTTACTTCACTGTCATTTGTTTATGGTATCCAGTTTTCTGTATTTTACATATCATTATCAGACCAGTGATTTAAGTGAAATGATATAAAGTATAAAAAATATAACATATTTTTCATAGAAGAAGCTATTTTCTAAAACCTATGCACAATTTCACAGAACGTTTCAACCTTATATGTGAGTTTATTCAGTGATAACCTTTTTGATTTTTATGGCATGGATAACAGTAAGCTATATTGTGTGTGGGTTTCTTTTGATACTTTTTTTATGTGACACCCTGACACAGTATCAAGGAAATCATTTGACATCAATGGAACCAAAATGTATCTAAAGTCTTATTAGAAGAAATTCAAAGAAAGAGGCTGTTTTTACAAGAATATTTAAGCCAGATTAAAAAGCTTTCAGACACTCTTCATTTCCATTTTCTGTTTAGTGGATTGTGGGAGAAAGATCACTGAATTTTCAGTACAGTAATGTGATTCACAGGCTGGAAATTGACATTAAAATTAAAGTATTTTCAGTAACAGTGCAGCACATGCGTGATCACAGAGTCGTGGGGATTATAATGGGGCCTGTAATTCTGTAAAAGTCTGTTTTTTAACATAAGCAAGTCCGGAAACTTTGATCATGTCGTGTAGCCTTAACACTAACTTATAGAAGGCAACTGATATGAAAGATGCAGTATAAAGATTGTGTGAGCTTATTGTAAATCATTTTCTTTCATGTTCTTGCTCTCTCTTCATTCAGTATAAAGTTGAATTATTTTTCTGTCTTAGAAGCACAGGTTTTAAATATTTCAAAACGGTTATAATTAGGTTATAAGTTGTGCATTTACAGCACAACCGTGCACCTTACCACCTCAAAATCCTGCAAAAGCCTGCTCAGTAAATAGTGGTCTTAAGAACTTGGGCTACTGCCTACTTTGTCTAGACTTAACACCACTGTGACATGGACATGAGCACTGTGGGATAGACAAGCTAAAGCGGGAAGACAGACAGAGGCCAGGAGACAGAGATTAGAAACAGGACAGCAAAGACAGATTCAGTTGGGGGGGTTAATCCTGTCTGCGAGTGAGTGATCATGTCCATCCACCCAGCTGTGGCGCCATCAGGGGCCACAGGGCTTGCTGGAAGTCTGATGAGGCGTCACTGCCGTCTGCTGCAAGGGAGATTTCTCACTCAACAATTCCTGTCAACAAGCGGGACAGCCAGCCAGGTAGGAGGGAAGAGAGCGAGAGAGAGGAAAAAAAAGAAACAGAGACAGGGATGGAATAAGAAAGAAAACATATTTTTTATATCTTTTGGGATTATTCTAAAATTTTCTTCACCTTTCACTTCGTTCTCACCACGGATCTAGATTTTTTCTTTTTCTTTTTCTTTGTAGAGCAGCGTGAGGGATGAATTGCCTTTCATAATGAGATAATTAAGGCTGGTGTGATTAATTGCTGGGTGAGGTTATCTGCAAGGTCCCAACATAGGCATTAATAAGAGATTGTCCCAGCAGGATATCACACATGTCACCTTTCACCTGCCCAATAGAGGCAGAAAAGAAGTCCCACAGTAGTGCTTTTAAAAACCTATAATTTTGAAACCCCATTAAAAACATTTTATCTTTTACAGGGAGTTGGTAGAAGTCCTGCATGTAATCTTAATAATATGATAATTTCCACTTTATTTAGGGAAGGATTCCTTGCAGCTCTGTTTGCACTTGAGGTCACCTTTGACATTACTTTCAAACAACCTTCCTCGCAGCATTATGAACAAACAGCTCTCAGAGGTATATGCTGTATGGGCAGGATATCAGGTGGCACACATGTGATGAAACACTTTCACGTGGGTAAGCAAGACCAGACGGGCTTCTCTATCACCTGATCACACAAAAAAAGTAAATAATATCTACTTTATATTGGGAGCAAAATAAGTCCAAACAGTGCGTGTGCAGAGTACAATAAAAACTGCAGCACTAAAATGAGGTGTAATTTATAATTCAGGCTATTATTGCCTTGAGTGCCCAGAGGAAAAACTTGGAGCACACAATTGTCTTTTCTCCTGAGAAAATAAATCATATTCTTATTCTGAGATTACTGAATTCTGAGTTGTTTGTCCTATACCCCACCCTCAAACACCCTTAGGAGAAATGAGGAGCCGAAGCAAAACTCAATCCAAGACAAATGATCCAGGCATAAAAAGAAGAAGACGAGAAAATGCATGAAACAGAAAAGAGAAAGCGCTCTGACAGTTAAAACTGTGAGACAGGGGCGTTGAATCTGGTCTCTGGGGGGTGATGGGCAGTAACAGATATGTGTTATGAAGAGACCAACACGGTAAATTAAGGGAAAACCAATTATTTTTTATAACGTAGTAGGTAGATAGGGCCATTGTTGTTATGAGTACACATGACTTATCAAAAACAATAAAGTACTGCATAAAAACAATAAATCACTAAAAATGTTCTTTAAAGCTTTGTATTCTTTTTACAGAGAAATCTTATTAGGACTATTTCTAGAGTTAAGATAAATTGTAACTACAGTATTAAAACCAATTAGCTATGGTAATGATCGTCAGGGTTAAATATGAACACAACATAGCAGCATTAATCGTTGATGTGAGACAGAATATCTCAAAGCATCAAAGTCAGCTGTAGTACCCTGTCACTTTTTAACAATACTAGAAGTAGAACGTATTTTCTCTACAAGCACTGAACATAGGTTTGAAATAAAGCAGAATATTTACAGCAGCTTAGAGGTGACCTCAAAATGCTGTCAAATGCTGACGTTCGCCCCCCACAGACTTATGATTTTAAAATGCTCCTTAACGACACGTTTGTTTGGATCTTGTCTGATTGATTGATTGATTGTCTGAATGTCTTGATTCCTGCCCTGCAGATCTTTTTACCTTACATTTTCGATACTGTTTGCTTGTCACTTTAATTCCGGTACAGTAATGTTTGTCAGTAAGAAACTAAGAAATGTTGGACTGTAATGTCTAATGCTCCCTCGTTCGCTCTCTCCTGTCCAATCATTTATCCATCTCTTCTGAAGCCTTAGGAAAGCTCCATTTCTGTCTGTACCAGAACATCTTTCTGCTAGGCTTCCCTAACACATCCTGAAAATGTACACATAAATGCCATCAGTGCCCACACGCAGCCAGATTGCCCCTGTCAAGCAAACACACTCAGCCCAGACGTTCTCGCTTACTAGATGTGAAGCAGACTTGAAAAGTGAAACGATTCAGGGATATTGCAACCCATAAGAGACACTGCTTCATGAAATCTTAAAGGAGATGTGTTATAGTCTTGGTGAGGGGAGCAACTCAGTTAACTTAGCAGCTCACTGAAAACTGTTGTATTTTTTAGTATGTGTACACTATTATACAAAAAGCAATGTTATCAGGATCAAGGCTTCTCTTCATCGGAGTTTTGCAGATGTGTGATGACGTGAAAGTGAATTTTATTCTTACTTAAACTATTTTAAATGTTACAGGAGGTTTACATTGATTTTAAAGCTTTAAATTGATTTATCACTATCTATACTTAAGGACATATAAAAAAAAAGCCATAATACAACATACACACAACATAAATTCATTAACACATCGTTAGTTTTTCTGTCTCACATTCAGCCACAGTGTTTCCCCCCCCCCCTCATCTCTTTCCAGGTCAGTGAAAGAGGGCCACCGCACATACCGGCCTCTCTTACTCATTAATTAGGTGTGATGGCACCTTTCTCTACGGGATCAATCAGTGTGTCTGATACAGTCAATGACCTATGACCCTCTCCAACTGCGCCTCCCTTTGTGCCCCCACCAACCCTCCCCAACAGGTAGGATGCCATCCTGTTAGAAACACACTGCACCGACCTACCTTTACACTGGGAGATGAGTTTGTACTGCCGTGAACCAATACAGGTATAATAATAAATATAAGAATAAAACGGATGGATTGCAAATGGCCAACCGCTTCTGTTGATGCAAATAGGCATTGAAGCTCCTTATTCCTTCGCCATGGCTCCATGCTCCTTCAATAGACTTGTACACAACTTTACTCGCCACTTTCTTTTGCAGTAATAGGTCTCTGATTGTCCCCCCAACTCATAATTTTTACTTTAGCCTTTACTATAGTTAATATATAGTTAAATTGTGTATAAATAATTACTGACTTCAGGCTACAGGTGTTTTTAACATTAATCATTTAACACATCTCTTCATAGTCAACAAAAGTTTTTAATTTTCTTTCTTCACCTCCTTCTAATCTCCACTTTCCCTCTTTGTATCCCTCACATTTTCTGTTCATCCAGTGCTGACATAGCCAAGTGGACATGTTGAGTTATTGTGCTGGAGGGGATGGTACTCTGCTGTGCTTCACAGATGATCATTTCCCAATTCCACAGCCGAGGAGCGTAGGCCTGCAGTAATTGCTGCAATGCATCCAGCAGTCGGTCCTTATCTGATGCTGTGACAAGAATAGGCCCCATTTTATTGGTCTCACACCCTATGTAATTCAGTAGAGCTTGCATCATTTCCTGCAGAAGAGATGGCCATGATGGTGTCACCCTAGGGTGCTTGATGCTGATTGGATGCACAGTGTGGCCCTGAGCAAATAAATCACTTCTCCTATGTTCACAGTAGAAACATAAGCCCTATGGGTGACGGGCCACTCTCATCACTGACACACACAGACACAAACACACACACACAAACACAGACACTTTGCTTAGAACAAACAATTACCGCCTTGATTCCCTAAGCACTAATCAGAGCCAACACAAGGAATATGCAGCATACTGGTGAGAGCATAATTAAAACCTCTCTCTTGGCATATTATGTGGCACATCCCAGAAGGAAAACTCTGTGACTGTAAATATATATCACATTAAAGCACCGCATCGGCAAGGAATTATGATGGTAATTTCTACTGGAATGCATATTGTTCATTGTTTATCTTACTCCAGAATGATAAACCAAGACACAAAAAATGTGTTAAATGTATAATTTTTAAACATACAGACGTCTCTTTGTGTTTGCACAAGCTGGATCACTACAGTGTTTTTGCTGAGTCCACTCCTGTTAACTCACAGGGTTAACAAGTCCACAGAGGTTAAACCCTTGTGACCTTGAGTTAGAATCTGAGGAGTGTTTTGGATGAGAGGTGAAACATGTTTAAGAAGCAAGTGCAGCTGCCACTGAATGTCACCTTTAAGTTGACATATCCGACTTTCCCAAAGTATTTCCTTAATCTATTAAGAGATGCAAGTCCACAACAGTAGTCTATAATGTTGTGTTGTTGTTGTTTTGATTTTGTTTTAAACCATTTTTATGTGTCCATTCTTGTCAAGTCACTGTGATGTATGAATTGAGGCAACATGCTTTAAACTGCACCTGTAGCCTAAATGAACACATGCACCGATCAGCTACAACATTAACATCACCTGGTGCTTTACGATTGTGGTGGACGGGGCTCAAATTGGACACTCAAACCAGTCTGCAGCAACATAGCAAACTGTGAAGCACTTTGTGTTTTAACACCTGTCAGTGGTCAGCATTACATTTTTCTCATGCTGGTCACAATCCAGCTCAGTTTGTGAGCCACCAGGTTGTGTTGGCTGAGTCAGCACAGTCAGCGTGTGCCCCTTCACCAGACGCCTGGCTCTCACTTTGCCAGGCATCAGGCACTGAACTTTTCTGAATTACTCTGAAGATTGTACTATGGAGCACATTCTTATGCTTTAACATTTGGCGCATCTGCAGCAAAATGCAAGAATTCATTATTCACTTTGACAAAAGCTCTTCTGGGCCATAGACACGCAATGCTTTATAAAAGAAAGTCCCACAGAGGAAAAATGCACAACTGAGTGGAAGGACACTGTTTTTAGAAGTTCTGCCTACAAGTCTTATAAAAGTAATTCATATGATTATTTCAATGTATGTTCTAATGAGGCGCACGGCACAGTTTCCGTGTGAGTAACTGAGAGAGGATGGGCTATATGCATATTCCCCACACTGTTTATTCTCATGCCCTGATTGATCTGTTCTGAAGCTGACTCCGCTAATCGCTGTGGGAACTCACCGCGCTTTATTTTAACTCATCCAGCTTGTTGACTGTTTTCAGGTTACATGGGACTTGCACAATGACTTGTCTAATTCACATGTGCTAAACACTTATGCAGCTTTATATATGTTTATTTACTTATGTGATGCAAAATGACCTTTGCTGTCAGTCAGCTGCATTCTCATTTATAAAGTGATAATTACATGTTACAAAATTGAGTTGCTTAAAGTAAAACTTTGTTTTCACTCCTGTTTTCAGAGTTTCTAACCCCACTCCCCCAACCACATATACTAGTTTTATACCTGCACCTGCGATTTTACATGAACAATTTGTTTTACCCACAACAAATTATATTTGCAAGTTACCTGTCTGGTACCCACGGGTACTGACCTGGTGCAGGATACTTTACAAACTTCTCCACAATGACAACCTCTTTCCTTAGCCTGCTAAAAATGTATTCTCCATTCCACTATTTTTACTGTGTACCACTGTATATCACTATATGTGTTTGCAGGAGTTGCAATTCAGAAAATTTTACTTGGGCATAATCAAACAGTAATGGCACTGGGGTCTAAGTGAATGGTAAATACTGTAATGGAGGAAGTCAAAATCTACTGCTTCCCTCTTAGTTCCTGTCAGTTTACAGTCCTTGATAAACAGTTCTAATGTAGCTCATCGTGTCAATATGATTAGTGAGAGCAGCTGTAATATAACTTTATGTATTTAAGTGTATTTCAAGTGCACACACACACATACCCACAGAGGATTTGTGTGGCAGAGAAAGAAAGGAAGGGGAAAAGCAGCAGAATGTAGTTGAACATCTGCCCAAAACGGATTAGATTGCTCCTTTTTGATCCCTCTCTCACAACATGTACCAATGTTAAAATATCATTCTGTTGGATTGGTTTAGGTTTTATCTGTGAGTTTTCCTGTTAGTGCCTGTTTTTTCATCTGATTGAAAAAGATTATCCCTGTATCTGAAAGGCTTATCATGCCTTGAAAGTGGCTAAAAACAAAAAAAAGGCCAATTCAAAATAAATCGTGTCAGATGATGTGAACATGCAATTATGATTTGCACTTCTAATAACCGAAATACAGAGTTAGGTTAAATGGGATGTTTTTTATCTCTAGTGCACATTGTTGTTTTAAAGATGAATGTTATCTCAATGGCTTCAACATATGTTAAGGTCAAATTTAAATTACAGGGTAGAAGAAAATAATGCATAAATCAGACAGATTAAAAGGAATCTGTTCCTAAAAGGGATTTGGCAGATGCTTTTGCAGAAAACCTTAGTCCACGGTGACATGGTTTGGCAAGTACGGAGCACTCACAAACTCTACAGAGGATATGTAATGTGTGGCCTCAATAACCAATCTAGTTTCTACTGCTTATCGACGTCCATGTAGCCTGGGGGAATCCCAAGATATTCTGAAAATGAAATAAGAACAGATTTCCTGGGGAGGTGTGGACAAGGTAAAGTGTGGAGCTGTAGCGGAAATGTGTGCTGCAGTACCTTTGTGCAAAAGTATACTGCATTTCGTTGCCTTGCAGTTGTCCGTGTGTAATGAAGTTGAATCTAATCTAATCTAATATGCTTAAAAAGTATAGGATTTCAGGTAAAGCTGTAGTTACTGTATGTCATCTGTCTGTCTGCTGATTGTAGATAAAAATACCAAACAAGTAAAAAAATGAAACGTGTGAACCTCAAAACTAAAAACTAGAATCTTTACATAGCAAACACAAATACAATATTTTTTCCCAACTGTCAGCACCGACTGACCCAGTGTGGAACAGAACCGGCCTACTACGTCTAAACAGTGACGGCGATCACATTTCTAATCAGCTGCACACTAATCAAACAAATGCTCTATATACAAGCAGCAACAGAATGCAAAGTTAGGAAAGATAGCTGTGATCAAATGAGAGCATACAGAGGTACAGAAGGCAACTACCGGTGCTGCTGCTGCAGCTTCTACAGAGCTAATCAGAGGCACAGCAGAGCATGAGCAAGAGCACTGCTCATGTAGTTACCTGACCCAACTTACATGCTTTCTTCCCCATTTACAGAACCAAGACTGTGTGAAAAAAGGAGGAAATCTAGCAACAGCATGACCTGGGTAATGTGACCTGTGTTACAGTAGTTAAACCAGTGTCACCCAGAGTTAATACAGTGTCACAGTGTCTAGTATTTATGGAGTATTTATGTTAATTAATGTTATCTTTGTGACTTTGAACAAGGCTGTGACTAAATTGACAGTAAGGAATATGCAAGGTTGGCTTAAGAACGTAATAATGTTTGGATTCTTCAGTGATAAAATTAGGCCACATTTAAATTTTCTGTTCTTCAACAGCTTCTCAACAAATCTAACATATTCTATGTTAGATTTAACATATTCTATGTTAGATTTGCTGCAGTTGGTAGAGCTAGAGCTTCTGCTTGACCTACTGAACAAATGCAGCTACAATTGATATAAAATATGTTAATTCATAGCTTTTCTACAGTGGAAAGGCTAAAAGCATAGACACAGAATGTTGTTGGACGTTTCAATGATTCCTGGAGATTGGCACAGGTTATAAAGAGAGCTAGAAAGTTTATTTTATCTTTGTGCCAAACATGTTCTTTCCTTTGCTTTTGTTTTTGTAAGCGTGTCATTGCTTTGTTCATGAGCTCATCCCCATTTTCAGTGAAGGGGATGGGATGTGGTCTCTAACCTTTAAGGACTATTACTCAGCCTCCTTAGAAAAAAAAAATTATTGACAGGATACAAGAATATATGTTTCTTTTTTTTAGATTTGCTCTGTTTCCTGTTTGGACAAGCTTTTTCCATTTGCATGGAGGTTGTAAATCTGTATGTATAGTGGAGTTAGAAAGTAAGACTTGTGCCCATTCTTTACAGAATATCTTTTTACAGAATATTATGTGAGGCACATAATCCTCAAATAATATGGTGCAAAGGTTGTCATTATGAATCATAATGTTTCCATTTTGGGCTTCAAGTCAAGAGTACAAAGAATTTGCTTAGAGAAGAGATTAGTACCGAACAAAGATGCACATTTTTCCTTTTCCTGTTTGTGATATTAAGGGGCAGGATATGAGGCTGCCGCTGAGATGTGTGGAGTTCCTGTAAGCCATGTTACGATGGCATCTCTGCAGATAATGTTGTCTGTGGTTTCAGTGGTTTCATCAGACCATGATATCTGGTGTAATAATGATTGGTATCTTCTTTAGTGAGGCCTCCATAGACAAACAGACAGACAGTAATTATTTGCGAATTTTTTTAAGGGGAAATGTGTGAGAAATGTACGAAAGGAAAGGCAGAAGAATGACACTGGGAGGGGAAAGGCTGGCAAAATACACACACAAAAAAAAAAGAGAAAAATCGAACACCGAGTCTTACACTGCTCTAAGTCATCAGTGGGGAGAAAAAAATCACTCTGACATCACCAAGCTAATGTCCTGCAGTGTCTTCCATCAGTAGCACCCGAGATGTGCCTCTCCTGTCTACACTATAAACCTTTTATGAAGAGGGAGGGAGAGAATGTGGCTACGAGAAAATGGAGAGAGGGAAGCTGCCAAAAAAAGACAGATAAATCAAATGTGGAGCGGAACCAAGGGAGAGACAAAAGAGACTTTGAAAATAAAGATAAGGGAAAGGTGAAGGGGGGTGAAATAAAGGAAGAGCCTAGAGGGACAAAAGCATAAAGGCAAGAAAATGTAAAAGGAAAAAGAAGTAAGAGAATAAACAAAAAGGCGGGAGATTTAGAACAAAAGAGATGGACCAGGTAGGTCATGGTGTTCAATCTGTGTCTGGAAATGCAAATCTTCCCAATTATGGAACTACGTTGATACTATAGCATATCATCTGGGACACTTCCCTCTTTCCTTCTTACAGTGGAAGTAACTAATGTGCCTTCCACTCCAAATCAGTTTGATTGTTCGCTGTTTGTTTGGATTAGTGTCAATTAATGACACTTGTGTGGGACAAATGGAATTCAATTCAACTGTATTTATCCCAGTGTTGCACTGGATTGAAATAAACTGCAAAGTACCTAAAGTTGTTTGTGTTACTCTTCATGTGAATCAGGTTGCTGTGTAAAGAGTTTTACAGCCGACTGCACAGTCCACTTATAAATATGCAGAATGTTTCTTTTTTATTCGACACAAAATGCTCTACTATATGTGGAGAGTTATTATTAAATGTATTGGCAAGTGCTTACTCACCGTTCTACCTAGTTCAAATAAAGTGTGATCTCCCCAGGTGGCCCAGACTGTCACGCAGTCTCAAAGAGGAAAGTCTGTCCTGTTTCCGTTGAGCTTGACTTCTCTATTTCCTCCATCCTTATCACTTTTTCCACATTACATGAAGGAACACCACAATTTTGTCATTGTTACATTATGTGTAGCTCAGTAGATGTGGCTATATTGGCATTATTGGGCAGAAAATAATAGATTGGACGGCAAGTGTTTTGTAAATTAATTTGACTCTATGGCTGAAACATTTTCTGAACATTTTCAAGTAAAATGTGACAGCTGAGCACTGTCAAAGGAGGGTAATAGTCAAAGTGTTTCTGTGTCAGTTAGTCTCCTGCTGATTTACACATGACTCCTGCCCAGTTTCATGCTCTGTTTCTGAAATGACTTGTAAACATGCTCTACTATTAATACTTAACGGGAAAAAGAAGATGAGGTTTTTTTTTTGTTTGTTTTTTTGAGATTGAAAGTCATACAGAGGCAAACAATTGCACTTTTTAAAATGCACATTTTACTTTCTATCTATGATAAATAATCTAATCTACATATACAAAAATTATATAATAATGGATAGACTTTGAACATTACCACATCAAAAAATAATAAACAATAAATGAAGAAAATAATATTTTACATATTGCATCAGTTTCTGTTGCCATGGTGTTTTTCTTCTATTTTACAGAAAAGAAATACCAGGAGATTTTATACAAATATTATTCTAATTCAATCATTAAACAATAATTATCAACTGAGTGAGGTCTGATAAGCTAAACATACCTCTCAGAAAGGCAGCATATATATAAAAATGACACACCTTTTAAGCTGGATTAAAGCTTGGTCAAGTGTTCTCACAGCCGGTACTGTTAGCTAGTATTTTTTCTATATGGAAACCAATTTATACTGTACGGTATATCTTCCTGCTGCAAATAAGACAGGAGTCGCACTTGTTACTATTAGCTGATTTTGATCAAGTTACAATTCTTGCCTGTTTTGAGGACAGAGGGGGAAAAAAGAGCATGACACACTTTCTTTGCCCCTTTATTGAGTTCTGCCTGCAGCATTTCTGTCACATCTGATAAGAGTATTTAGACGATGCAGTTGCCAAAAAAATGTGAATTTGTTTCATTTCTTGGTATTTTTAGCCATATAACTTTTTGTTTTATCCATATGCTGTTTCCCTATATTTAAAACACACAAACACATTCAGCATTATCTTATTCAGGAAAATGCAAATTCACCTCATTTAACACTTTTCATAAAACACATTTGTGTAACAAACAGTATAAATACAGTAAGGTTTGATTTTTCGTGCTGGTGTTCAGATCAACATAATATACCTCTCATATATTTTCTCTGCAGTCTAGCACCTTTACAAACACTTGTTTTCTGTACTATTTATCATCATGGTGATTTTGTAAATACACATTTGGGCATACAGTATATGACAACATACAAAATGACAGCTGTATGAAAATGATGCCAATAATTTTAAATGGTAAAAATATTTGTGGTGCTTTGAAGGTAAGAAATAATTTAGCTATATAAGCTGTATCTAAATTAGCTCAAGTGGATAAATTGGTAGAGTAGACTATAGACAATATTTAATCCTGATAGACTGCATGTAAGGTAAAATTATTATGCATGCCAATTGTTATGTAGCAAACCTCCCAAAGTAGAAGGAACTCTGTAATTCTATATTGAGAGGAGTCTACTGTATCAAGGCCAAGTTCATTGTAATGCATTGTTCTGAATTTGCTGTGTTAAAAGCAATTGATTTTTGAAAGTGCAATAACTTCATATTTAACCACTCATGCAAAATCTGATTTCAAAAGCGTATCCATTAAACATTTGATCAGATACAGTATGTGTATACATTTTTGTGAATGTCATCATGGCATTCCTGCAAACTAGTGCTGTTCTGTCAATGAAACTGCCTTGAATAAACAATAGATAAAAAAGTCTGGACGCTAACAACAGGGGCCGGACAACAAAGCAGTCATGTCCCAATGAATGATATACGGTAAGTAAGACTTTATTTTATGTTTATAAAAACATGCTATACTTTCATCTTGCAGCAGCCAGGTCACAGTCATGTTCTCCATGTAAGGAGTCAAGACATGTAGCAAAATACATACAGTATCCAGAATATTACAGATTGATCAGTGGTTCAGCCTACTCAGTAACACCACTGGACGATAAAGCCACAAGGTCAACCACAAGTGCACAAACTGCTATGTTAATATCTAGTGGTGTACTAATTTAACTAATGTAACCACAGTCTTGCTTTAACTAAAGCAGAGTTGGACTGTGACTTGATGTCTTTACTGCATACCTACCAGATCACCTGAAAACTGTATTTTCAGACAGTTTCGGCCTCTGAAACCAAGACGAGGATAACACTGTAATACAGCAACATCTAGCTACAATCACCCACACACTTGTGAACACACTTAACATCCTCTGTGGGCTGATGTGTGATGAAATATTGATAATGACTAATGGTTCAATCATACATTTTCTTGTGCGTCTGATAGGTGTAGCAACATGGATGACACGTACTAGACAGTATATGTGGTGAATCATTAATATTCACCATGAATATTGGATGGCTTCGTCACCCAGTGAAGTGGTACTAATACCCCAGACAGAGACTTTTGGTACTTTGATCAGTATGTCTTTCTGTTCTCAAATGCTGTAAAACCGCACAGATATGCTGTAGCGGGCTGTCATTTTCTTCACCACACCAACATATTACAAGTCTTTCAATAATATATTACTGCTTTTAAATTCTGCAGAGGGTGGTCAGCCCTGATCCTCATATTCTTTAAAATGGAAACATTTCTATGCTTATACTTTGACAATAATTGGACTCTTTTTTTATGTCACACATTTTGCATTTAGAAAGGAAATTATTCTCCTTAAGCTTCTCTCAATCACTTAGCATTTACTCCTTAGTGGGGTTTATCATTAATATTCTATTCTTGACCCTTCTTTAGTTTCAATGTCTTGGATTAAGAGCTGTGTTAGAAATAGCCAAAGGATGTTAATTTGAAAAATCAACAAATTAATCAGCTCAGGAGGGAGTTTAGCTGTTGTCTATCAGAAAGGCCTTTACTACATATTTGGCTGGACAAGAAAATCCTCCTGAAAACAAAGTGGAGAAGGGCATCATGAAGCAGATGGTTACCCCCTTACTCTCTTTACTTGTGCTTGCCAGACAGACGATGCCACAGGTGTGACAAGATGTCCAAGCTGGATCAAGGCCCAGTCTCAGGTGTTCCCCTCCTTTCTTGCTCCTCAGTCTGTCTCTCTCCATATTTCTCCCAGTTTACTCTCTCTCTCATTCCCATCTCCCTCTTTTCTCTTTCACTTCCTTCTCCACTTGCTTACCTCAAGCCAAAGATCAGTTGGCTGCATTCACAGGCCAGATGAGGGGAAGTCAACGGCAGCCAAGGAGAAAGCTGACATGTCTGTTAGCCTAAGGCGTCTGTCCAGGTGGCTGCTCCAGTAGGTAACAGCCAGATGCTGACAGGAAGCATAGCAAATAAAGAAGAGATGATGTCGCTATGATGTGCTTCCAAAGCATCATGAAAAGCTGCTTAAAAACAAGGGTGCTGTCACAGAAAGGGACTGGAAGTGAAAATTGTATAATACATAAATGAATGGTGTTTTTCCACTCTAACCATTTTGGACAACCATGATGACATTGAAATCAAAATAGTAAAAACAAGACTTTGTATTACATCTTGTGTATTAATTATGGTATCAACTATGAATGCTAAGTGTTCACTTACCAAATACGGTACAGAAGCTCACATTACATATAAAATAGCTAATAACACATCTAGGTCTAAGTAAGACTTGTAGCTCAGCCTGTTTGTGATATTACTTTGAAATATAATCATCATCATGCACAGTGAGACAAGAATACTAATTGTACCATATTGATATTTAAAATTTATCAAATTGGAAAAAGTTAAAATTGTCTTTTTATCTTGTGGGGAAAAAGAATGTCTTTGTTGAATTTGGCAGTTGAGAGCTCCATAATGCTGTGATTTTACAGTGTTGATAAAGTGATTTTTACAGTGTGGCTGCTGCTGTCCCTGCAGCCATGTCACAAGCATGGCTGAAATGGACCAAGCTGTTGCAGAGACAACAGCAACAGACTATTCAATTCAATTCTATTTTATTTGCACAGACGTCATCTCAAGGCACTTCTGAGTGTAAGTTTTAAGACCTTACAGAGTATAATTGTACAAAAAATATATATAGAAAACCCAACAATCCCATTTGAGCAAGCTTTAGGCAACAGTGGAGAGAAAAACTCCCTTTAGAGGAAGAAACCTCCAGCAGAACCAGGCTCAGGGTGGGTGGCCATCTGCCTCGACCTGTTGGGGTGAGTGGAGAAAGAAGAGAGAAAATAATAGCAAGCAACAAAAAACAACAACAAGCAGCAAGAACATTGGGCAGGTCAACTGGATTCTGGAGATATACAGTACAGCTCCAAGGCCGAGGATACTCTCAGGGAAGTACAGAGAGAGCGGGAGCCAGAGAGGAGGAAGACAACTGTGGAAGACAGAAGACACAAAGTTTAAAAGACTACTGTGATAGTGTGACACAACACACTCTGAATATCCTAAACTTGGTTATAAGTAACTCAAATAAATTGTGCAGCATGTATTATGTTTTCTCAAGTTTCTGATTTGTGTATTACAGTACACTGTAAAGAAGCAACCAGATTCGAGTTGAAAAGAAATGTTAGTCTCCAGGCTATATCGTGTGCAGAACACTGTCCCATAAAATGAATTGGGGCCCATTTTCATGCTGGTGCAAATCAACTCCAGTGTCCTTGCACTGGGGAAGTAGCAATTTCATTGGCTGAAAGCACATTTTTCTTGAGCCAGCACCCACTTGGTGATTTTATGATAGTGTTCCCACCACCACAAGCAAGAGATAATAGAACATGCCTTTTAGAGGGATGATCTGATGTTCGTGATGCTTACACCTATTGTTCATTTTACTCAAACCATTCTCACTTAACATGTGGTGCACTTAAATAAGCCTACACTTTGACCCCTGGTCATTGCACTTGATGCACTGTCAAAAAATAGGGCCCCTTAGGTGAAGAGGTTTTACAGTTTTGGCAATCATAATAGATTGGATGTTAGAGTAGTATTCTCACAATGAATACTATTTCTGAGAAATTTAATTTTAGCTCAGTCACATATCTCTAGGGAAGGAAGGACCTCCCACAACAGTCTTTGTCCAGAATTCAGAATTTATCAGCAAATACAGTATGCGAGTGAGAGAGAAGCCTGCAGGAAGGATTCATAAATTGTTGTAAATCCACTCTTCATTTTGGATCCTCGGGGAAATTGAAAAACTGTCATTTATGGTATTAACACTACTGAGAAAAGGGTTGTTGTTGCCAAACAAATCTCTGCATATTCTTTCATTCAATGAAAAATATGGAACAGAGTTTCTTTTCATGCCAAGTGTTCTCTCAACACATTGATGCTAGCCTTAATGCCATGAATAAATACAACATCTGTCTTTTTGCCTTTCCCCTTCTCCTAGTAATAAACACAAATCAATTTGAACATTAGGTCAATGGGCACAAATTACCTTTTTGTCTCCAGCTAGCTTAGTCTCAAATAGCACCATGGCCGCTCTTAAGCACAGCAGGTGTTAGACTAGACTTTGAGGAAAAACAGACCATCACATACTGTAGAACCCCAGAGGTCTGAGTGGCATTTCAAATGGCAACTATAGCTAAGAAGTCTGAATAACATACCAGTAGTGGGTCCTTAATGGAATCCACAGCCTAAGAAGTGATTTATGTTGAAGCATAATCAGCTGCGATTTCAAGCTATGCAAGGTTTCTTTGGCCTCAGTCGGTATCTTTGCTTTCAGCTTCGGCAAAGGAACACATTTTCAAAAGTATTATTTATTTCTTAGATCGTGGGGCGACATAGTTCTGTGGTGGTTAGCAATGTAGCCTCACAGTTGGTTAAAATCCACCAACCGACAGGTGCCTGGTTGGAGTTTTAAAACAGTAGTACTTATTGTGGATGATGAGTTATTATTATGTGGTTGACCATGCTCTAGAACTGTTAGATTGTGTTTATTGCCATCCATAATGCAGCATCAATAATACGTCTCATCGTTCTTACTAAGACACTAGGAGAGTCTTTGAGTTAACATAGAGTAAAATGGTGTGAGCCACTGAGTGCTAAGATACTAAGGTTGATAGTGTTTTTGTTTTGTTTTTTTTTGCTTTCGCCTGTTGAAGGTTATGTAGTAATTATAGCACATGATGTACATACTGTGAGGGAAGCAGCTTTTAACAACCCATTGTTTGTCTACAAACCCACATCGCTGATTCAGCGTTTTGCTATTGTTCCTTTTTGGACTTCCCCTGCTCCTAAGTTGGGGAAATAAACATCAAGTTGTCTGTGCGTGGGAGCACTGTCAGTGCTTCTCAGTGGTTACAAGGCTGCTGCCACGCATCTGGTAAATATCCAAAAGGCTAGTGAAATGCCAAACAACAAAACCTTGAAAAGATACACCTGGCCCATGATACACCTGGCACAATGGTTGTGAAACCTTTTATGGTATCTGCACATATTTTAGAAGAAATAGATCTTTGAAACTTAAATATGCCCCAGGTAATACAGTTACATGATTGAAGCAAAAGTCATTGTGTTGCTGCTATAGATGACTATATTGATTAAAATTGAAGTGCATCTGTTTCACTGGATGCATGAGAAGGACAACAGAAAGACACAGCTGAAATGTATCCAGCAAGCAGAGCAACAAAACAGCCTGAGACATTTAGCAAAAATATTAAGCCCTAATTAGTATACAGTGTGTTTGATTTTATTGATATTCGCCAACTGTCATTTTGTCACTCAGACAGCATTGTAACAGATTGCAGCAACCCAGTGTTGACATGTACTGCCACTGCAGACAGACTGGAAAACAACAGAAAAAAGACAAGTAAAACAACGATACATCTTATGAGCAACTCTGAATGTTTCGCAGTCAAAGTTGAATATAAAACTCTATAAGTTATGTAGTTTAATAAGTGAAGTGGTCTGAGTAGTTGCTTCAGTTTATTACAATTTTAGATGTTTTTAAAATGTCCTTTTGAAAAAGCATTGTAGTAAAAACATTATTATGTCGTCTCATTTTGGTAGATTTATTTTGATGAGGTTCAGGCCATTTAGGCTGTTTGAGTGGATGTAAATTAAAACAGTGTTTAATTCACAGGGATCTTGTTTACTGAAAAGAGCTTTGACAACCTGTCATCCCACCACGAAGCTCTTTTGGCATTTAGGAAGTAGAAAAAGTGAAAACAAGTAAGAATCAACTCTTGCCACAATCTTCAGACAAGGTGTGTGCCTTGTCCTGTCCTATATAGCACTATATGTGCTATATAGGACAGGAAATGCACAGATAAAAAATATATTTATATATATTTTTAAATACTGCAAATGACTTTACAAACAGAGCTTTTATTCATCTTAGATGTCATACTGGGAAAATGAAAGGCACTGACAGAGTATATCATAATTGTGTTATATGAGCAATTATGTTTATAAAAAGATATGAGGACTGTCCGCCCCTAAAATCAAAATGTCATCATTGGTAGCCTGTAATAACCCATCGTTACAGATAACCTCTAACTACGCTATATAAATAGCAAAGGTTTTCAAAGAGCACAACCAAGGAGTGCACTAGGACTGAAATACAGCTTTGGACTGTGTGTCCCACATTGGCCCACAAAAACCAGCACAGAGAAATGCAGGGTTGTTGCATTGCAATTATTGACCTACAGGTCATTAATTAGTAAGGACATGTATAAAGTCATTTTAGGCTACTTCACATATTGTGAGGTAAGCTTATAATATTTATCAGCTATTGTTAGAGAGGCATTTAACAAGAATACTTATAACATTTTGGCAGACCAACCAACTCACAGAATGTTTTCCATACTTACCACAAGTGCCACTCGATTTCTTTCAACCACTACTTCTACAGTTTATAATGGAAGCTCAAAAAAATCACAAGCCTAGTATTACTGATGCTATCTGGGGTCCATAGCATCACACCATCTAGCTTTGTTAACCCTTAAGGTCTTCTCGTATGGGTAGAGTGACAGTAGGCTTCCACTGTTCTGGACTTTTTTTGCAGAATGCCAAGATGTACCATTTCAAGGCTGGGGGTGTCATTTCAGATGTTCCTTTGGGTGATGTCAGATGGTGGGAACAAACAACACAGAGTGTATGTTTGTTTAAATTCTCAACTGAACTCCTTGCTGCTGACTGTAAGCAGATCTTCACTGTCATTCAAATATAAGGTTATAAGGTGTAATATACTGTGTTAGAACTGTGACAACTTAAATTATCAATAGTAAAAATGCTCTGGTAAGTATGGGTGCGAAGGTGCTGCAATGCAAACTTATCTTCACCCTTTATATCTAAGAGACAGCATTTTTGTATCTTGCAGCCTGTTAAACAAATCCCTAGAGATATTAACAAGATGGAGAAGAGCTGCAAATTATGATATTTTTATGCTATATTAAAGTGTCTGTAAATGTGCGTTAGCTAAAGTTACAGTAATCAAAAGAAGATTCTTATGAATTCCAAGTAGATACACAACGCATCTTTGTTTAACTTTTGAATTTAGCGGCATTATGAGAAACACAACACACGCTGTTCTAATTCCCTAAGGCTCCGACCAATCAGTAATGTAACAGTGCAGTGAATCATTTGCAGGTTTTTACACTGAATGCTGACAAGCTAGTAGAGCAAGACGTGAACAGTGCCAAAGGTTAATTTCTATTCATGATTTTTATTCCAGAAAAATAATCACAGGGATTTGAAATTATTGCACAAATGTGTCTAATTGAAATGACTACTACTACTACTAATAATAATAATAATAATAATAATAATAATAATAATAATAATAATAATAATAAGCAGCAATTCGTGTACATCTAATAATCTCTCTGAAAGTCTAAAAAATCATGCCACTGTTTCTAAAATACAGTGGACAAAGAGGGAAAAAAAAAACTTTTATGTAGAAGGTCTTTGATTGACACTACCTGAATGTAAAAAAGCTGAATCAATGAAAATAGTAGTGTAAGCTTTCTACCCAAAGGGCAGACCTTCATGGTTTGATCTCCTGTCCTGCATACATTGCCTCAAACATACTGATCCCTGGCCTTGATAAAAGGAGACACAGATATTACCTTAGCTTCATAATGAGCTGCTGGAACCTTCCATGGGAAAAGGAATAATTGCAGCCTTCCCTAATGGAATATTCATAGACCTATCGTCAGCATGTGTGTCCTTGGCCAAGCCATCCTGGACATATGTGTCATAACATGGCTCTCATTTATCTCCTTTTTAACACACACGGCAAAGATAACAAACCAGCATTGTAGTGTTATAATGTCATTATTATTTTTTTACTGTTGTATTTGGAAGTGGACAATAATGAATGCTGCATGTAGCAGACACAGTTTAAAGACGCTCACAGTTACGAGACCTGATGAACATAAAGAAATCTGCCAATGTTTTGTCTTGTCTTTGTTTAGGAACTTCACACAATGTGATTTCAGGATTTGTTTCTCACGGCTCTTCACTTCCATTTGAGCAGACTGGATGCAATGGTTCCACTGAGCAAACAGCAGATAGCATTTGACATTTATTCAGGGGCATTGCACTGTGAAGGTTATCGGTGGAATTTTTTAGGCTTGTGCCATATCTGATGACTCTCTCTCTAGTAAGCCTTATATTTGACTTGAAAGGCATGTTGCTTGTTGTACTAAGATATCAGCTTCATTCTGTTTCACTGGACTGGCAAATGGCTGTAAGGCTGCAGACAGTATACTGTATGTCATCAAATGACATTACAGTTATGTTGTGATTTAAATTTGCAGTGTTCAGCTTGGTTAGTCGTGACTACCTTTATTTCTGTAGATGAGTTAAAGCATACCAAAACCTTACCAATAACTGCTGCTGTACTAATAATGGGTCATCACAGCTCATGCATCATGCATTTTGCTAAATAGAAACATTGTCTGTATTTAAGCAAGGAGTAACTGATTTTTGATGATGCATGGGGAATTTGAAGCACGTGATCACAACATTGATATTATCATTAGTTTTCTTATGACCTTTTAAGCTAATATGGTGAATTTATTAGCATCACCTGCTTATCTACTGTTCACCTCCACCAGATGAATATACATTCATATACAGTCATTCTAAAATTCAATCTATTTTAGCTTATAACTTTGTTTCTGCACTCTACCATCTCCTGAGGGAAATATCCTGTATAACTAAAAATACTATAGCTGCTCAGCTAACAATGCGGTGAGAGTGGCATCAGTGAACCTAAACAGTAAAGTTATGGACTGCACAGTCAAACAACAAGCATCTACCCACTGTTAAGCTCTGTTAAACTGGGGGGAGCTACACATTTAGGTAATAGATCTTTGTAGTTTCATCACTTGATACATTGTTATACCAAAAATATAGATAATTGCTGTTTTCCTGTAAAACAAAACAGTCTTTAATATACAACTCTAATCTTCCCTGGGGATTTTATGGTAGGTGCAGAAGAAGAGTAAAACTACATAATTATCCATGATCACTCATTGTTTCAAATTATATGTATACTATAATTATAAACACTGATCTTCTTCAGAGATGAGAGTGAGAGTGCAAACCATCAAGAAAAAAAATCAATCACTGTCAAAGCCTCATTTTATTGTCTCTACTGCTTCTTAGAAACATTGTAGTTTGGGTAGTACAACAGGATTATCACTTGTAGAAAAAGGGTTTCTTCCTAACGAACATCCATCACTGGTGGCAGAATAATTATGCTTGGGTTATTTTGGGACAAGCTGTGATGAATACATTATGCAGCAGTAATAATAGGAGCTTAATTCATGAAAACAGTAACAGGACACTGAGATGGTTCAAATGTGTCTTTAAATCAATAGAATAGAAGTATTAATTCTCTAGACCTTTTGCTAAGCATGATTGAGTGTAGCAAGAAAAGTGCTGGCTCACAAAACAGCATGATAGTAAATAACAATCCGAGATAGCATGATATAAACACTATATTAATCTGTTTTGATTGGAAAGATGGCACAAGCGAACTACTGATGTATTAAAGATTGAATTCCTTATTATAAACAAAATGTGCCAGTGTAAATGATCTTTCAGGTATTATGAATATATAGTAAAGGAAACACAAACCACATTATACACTAAGATGGGCATGAAGCTGTGATTAAAACAAAAGCATAAAAACTGTAGACAACATGGTGATCATAGTATATAATCACCATAATTCTCTTGCTGTTTGTGTGTCTCTCTTTACTTTTTTTTCTCATTGTGTCATCCTGACCCTGAAATTTGTCCACCATATGTATACTACCATGACTTTCTGAGTCAAACCTTTCCTGATTCAAATGGATGTAAAAAAAGAAAAAAGAAAAACATTCAGTGAATAGCATGAAAGCAGCCAATGCCTTACACAGATGAACCCTCTTAAGCGGTCTAATTCATTCATAAAATACTCATGGCCATCTATAGTCTGACTAAACATGCTTTGATAGTCTATAGCAAACAATATAAAATGAAAGACTGTTTGTATAGCCCAGTATCACAGATCTGCCTTAAACTGAAGGTTTAACTAGTGCTACACTGCTTTACTATTATCACTAGTGAAGCTAAAAACCCACCCAGTGTAATGCCGTGCTCATTGACCCATGATAATTCTATAAAACCACCACTCCCAACATGGACATGGCAATTAACTCAGTCATTAGACCTATCTCATTAGTGGTTAGACCAAAAAGATCATGATGTCAAGGAAAACACACACACAGAAGAAATAAAGTCTGTAGTTCAAAGTTAAAAAGGGGAACTGTTTGCATTAAGGTAGGAATTAAAAAACTCAAATTCAGCAACATCTGATTTATCACCTGTCAGCTCTTGAACATTTGCAAAACACCAGAGACATCTGTTATTCTTTAAGAACACATTGTTCTAGGGTTTTCTGTGCCTTAGAACAATGTTTTGTTGTGGAGGAGTGGGAAAGTGGAGACAAGAGCTCATTACTGTGTGGCCTGTGTCTGTAATAGGGATGTGCTTAATATTAGCTGCAGTATAGAAACAATCTCCAAGCAGAAGTATCACTGCAGCATATCTGACAACATGAAAATAAATTTTGCCAATAATATATTCATTATTTACAAAGACAAACATGTTTGACTGCATTGCTGTGACATACTTTTCAAAACTGGCACAAGTTTGACAAAGTTTTCTTCTTTTAATGTTTTACAGGGCAGGTACAATAGTTGCCTCAGGGAAGCGGTCAGTTTCCATTTGAAAGAGTGATGTTTGGATTTTACTTGGAACCATGTTTCTCATGGGGTTAATTCAAAGGCCAGTAAATGTAAAAGTGACTGACACATAAAATATCTGCTTTGCCGTTCAATCCTGCTATTTATCTCTACACTGCGAATCTGTTAGCAGTCAGTGAGTCTGATGAAATTCTGATGAAAAGTAACCTTACAACTGTCTTTTTAAAACAATGAAGAAAAAAAAGTTTTTTTTCAACCATTCACTTTTACCTTTGACCTATTGAAAATAATCTGATGCACCAACAGAATTAAATAACACAATTAACATCTGTGTCATACGTAAAACACAACTTTTATAAGTCTTCATGAAATTTTAAAAGACTTTACAAAACCCTCAGAGACAAAGTCATACCCTACAGCTATGTTAGTATATTGAAATGCACACATTTCACATTTATATGCAGCTTATTGTCAGGAATGATGCCCTGTTGACAAACCTTACAAGAAGGCCTCATATACTGTATAATGTTATGTGCATTGTTATGAAACACACACACTTACAATTTGGGTGACAGTGTATAAAACACTTTCTTTTTGCCAGAATAAAATCATGTTTGTAGGAGGATAAGCAGATTTGATGACCTATATCTATATCTTTTATTTATGAATCTGTCCCATGGTTTCATCATACAGAGGGATCTAGCAGTGTAATGCTAAGCGGGCTTGACATGTTTGGATATCCCTGAGCAAAAGTGTTGGCCCAGTGTTAGATGACAAAACCGTAGTAAATAAAGCTTTAGTTCTGTAGCACATAACACATGATTTTATTTTAGAGTTTAGAGTTCAGAGTGTGTGAATCAACACAGTTCCCACTGAACTACAAGGTTCTAACATAATATTGATCAAACGTCAACATAAGTGAAGTACATTTTATAGTTATATTTTCAGCTTCAGGTTGGATAGATTGAGGCCAGTTATCACACTAATAAGACCTAATAAGTGTTCTTTAAAAAAAAAAAAAAAAACATAGCTTCAGACTTGATATAGCAATAAACACAAGGGAGCTAATTCACTTATTTATTTAGTCTTTCTATGAAGCATCCATATTATTTTTTAATGTAATTTGTAATGCTATGCTAATTCAATACCAGGCATTTTGGCATGGTATGGCATTTACCTATTCATATTTAAATTTTTTGTTCTTAAAATTCTTCTACAGAATGATAAAGGCATGCAGTGTGCTCATCTATAAAGAAGAAAGGGAAACATGGCAAATAGGGACACTGAAATAAAACATTTCTACCAACAGTTGCCATGGTGAGAAGAGAACGTAGATTTCTGTACCTCAGAAACCACCCATTAGCATGGCAGTAGATAGTGCCCCATTGCTTTTGCCCACATTCAGTTTTCAACCCTGTACACTGACATGACATTCCATTGTGTCCAGTATTGTTTGGTTCCTGCTTTAGATGAAGGTGCAGAGATACTATGTATTAAAAGTACATGACTGAACTAGGCCCTTATCTACTGTGTACAGTTCCTGAAACAGCCACTATCAAAGCAAAACATTTAATTAAATTTATCCATACTATCTTAATTCTATTGGGATGATGTTGCAATGAATGTAATGCTGGACAACCTTTCAAAGCTTTAGAAAAGTAGAATCTGGTCAGAAGGGTCAAGCATTTGTGCTTATACAGTATGTGCCAATTGTTTTAGTATTCTTTATTATCATTTATTTTATTACCTAAAAAATGAAATAATTCTAGTCAGGTAGACACCTGGAGAAGTGTTAATGGTAATGGGTAAAATTCCTGACTGTAATATTGTACTTTTCAGCTACAAGGCCCACAAGTTACATAAGCATCTTTTTTTCAGTGACACACTAAGGTACATTGTATAGTAGGTAGTTCTAAGAATACCAGTCTTTCTTTGAACCATAACAGCTAGTTAAAATGTTGAAAGGAATCTGAAAAGCCATTATTAATGAAGGTCCCTCAAAAGGATTATTCAGCCACTATCCAGTTTCATGTGAACTGTGAATGGTGACAAGCAATGGGATGAAGGTAAGTGGCTACAATTATGAACAAATATGAAATAAAGTTTGACAAGTACAAAGATCATATTTTCTGAAAGTGCATAAAGGTATTTGTGACGCAGCACTGGTTGCTTGTTCAAATGCTGACTCTATTGTTAAACATGACCACAAGCTCAAGTCTATAATACAAATTAAAAAACGAATATAGGGAACTAGGAAGTCTAGGAAATGCTATAAACCAATGTAAAAAATAAGTCTCGTATTTTTTTAATTTCATAAATATGTCCACATTACACTTACCGTTACATCAAATGTCCAATTCACAACGAGCATCCACTACTACCCTAGTGGGTTTGATCATCCCAGACTAATCCCCAGTTGCCACATACTAGCTCAGACACTGTGACACAGGGTCAGTGTGGTGCTGTTGTTAGTGAAAGACCAACTGACCCCATGGCTAGATTTTATCGTCTGGGAGCCCCAATAGAACTGCATCAGCTGACGACCCTCATATCAGTCAATGTCGAGGTTGCCAAGAACTCCAAGACAAATCTCCTTAAAGTGAAGGAGAGCATTTTCTTTTCTGCGCTGAAAAGGGAGTAATTAGGTTAATAATAGACTAATTGATTCACTGGGCAAAATGACAAGAGCCTTCTCTGGGTGTTTAGAGCACTTAATGATTTTACTCTAAAAGCCAGCTTGGCAACACAGGACAGAGCTTCATGTGGTTCTGTCACACCTTACCAATAGACATTTTAATATAGAGAATGGATTATTATTATTGTTATTATTAAATATTATTATTATTAGCAACAGTAGTGTTGGTATTCTGTATTCTGTAATAATAACAGAACATTAAGTGTTAACATTAAACATTCATTCCATAATGTTAACTGAGAGAATTAGAGATACAACTATTGATTATTATATTTAAGTTAATTAATTAAGTTTTTGTTAGGGTGTTTGTGTGTATGTGTGTGTCTAACTTGTCTTTCCCGTTGAGCCTTTAAATCACTGAATGGTACAAGATTATGATGACTGCATGTGCTGTGGATAAACTGTATTAATGAAGAGTGTTATTTCTAGTACTAGTATTTTTTAGGGTTCACCGATAAGCACGAGCAAGAGTGATTATGTAGCACCAAGCATTTAAAATGAACATTCTTTTAAGGTAAATGGATGAGCAAGTTGCACTTAAAGAACTCCTGCCTGAACCTTGCAGCAATGTTTTTGATAGCACATCAGGGGCAGAGCTACAGGATGATAAGGAGGGTTTCCTCACCCTATTGGGTTGTTAATTTTTGTACAGATTATGTATTTTACCTTTACAAACATTAAAGGGTTTCTGTGCACCTCCTCTCAAATAGAATTGCATTGGAACAGTGGATGTAAATTCTTGTGGTAGGTAAATTCACAGTCATAAATAAATGTAGCAGCTGATTAGGAAACAATATTTTCTCTAAAGATAACCCAGCCAGTTATTATATTATCTACTCAGTGGATTATATGCTGCAATTTTGCACTATGTAATTGTGATTTCTAAGAGATACTGCTGGTTGTGGTTTGATTTTAATTAACCATGAAATAATCAACCTTTTAGTTCGTTTTTTATGTAATTATGACACATAAATGCATTTTAAATCTTGCATAATCATGAGGTCTTCCATAGGCACCAAATACTCTTAATGTAAATTCAACCACTATTAGTGAAGTTGAAAAAAGTTTGTTTACGTGCAAATAGTTGTAAATGGGTAAATTTAAACTAATAAGTTAATACGCATGTAGCTAAATATTTCTTCCAAAACTTACCTTGTTTTTCTCTAAATCTTTTTACCTCTTGTCTGCCTTTAAAATGGGCCATTTCTTCGGCTTCACTCTTTGTGTCAAGTATCATTCTGGCATTTCCAGAAAGGGCTCCATTTTCTTTTGTCTAGCACTGTCATGATGGAGCACTTGTGGAGTCTCATTTCCAACCAGAAAAACTTACCAGCAGTTACCTATGTTTTTGTCATCCCCAACAATTGATTCAATCTTTCGCTTCACACTTTAGGTGCTTTACACCTTCCTCACTTTTCAAATCCTAATGATGTTTTCTGTCTACCTCATTTTCTCCTTATTTTGCATCAAGATATCTAGGAAGGTATTGTCTCCCTTCTCATCTTTCAAGCCCTCTTATGCTTCCTTGGATCTTATCCTATGACTACATTTCTGTGTTACCGACACTAGGTTTTTATCTTTTCCTTTTGTCTTTGTTGCCTTTCTCTTGCAAGTTTATCCTGATAGCGTTTGATCCTAAAGGACATCTGAGCTGAAAAAATGAGCTGCAGCTTTCTCACACAATGATCTACAGCTGCCTCAAAAATTATCGAGACCCCTTCACTTTTTGCAAATGATATTGTTGCATTTATTTATAATAAAATGGAAAATATTACATTTTTTTTACCATCAATTTGTGCACAATAAAACATAATGGCAAAGTAAAAACATTGCTTTTAATTTGCTAATTGATAAAAAAAATTGAAAACTGAATTTTACTTAATATTAACAGCAATAACTGATCCACTATGAAGCATTTGGTCTGTACTATATATATATATATATATATCTTCTTCTAGATGATGAAGATCAGATCACATTTTACAGCAAGAGTTTTACTCTTGCTGTAAAATTGTTTATATTCTTCTAAGTGAAGAATATAAACAAATATAATGTGCCTCAAATAATACCTTTTCCACTCACAGTATGAGGTTTCCATGGTTGTTCTCAATAAAGACATGAAAGATCAGAATTTCTTTTTGTGTTATTATTATTATTTGTTAATACTTAGAAATTAATGCAGAAAACCATGAAATTTCAAAAGGTTCACATACTTTTTCTTGCCACAGTATTTAAAGCTTCACTATCACTGGAGCAAGCAACAGCTGTTTTTCAACCAGCTGACATGTAATGGCCAAGCATGACCTGGAAAACAGTGAACACACATCAAATAGTTTTTGCCATGTCCATTAAATATTCACAATTGGTTTATTCTGCTAGCTCCTAAGGCTAGCTGTTACTTTTCTCCATCCAGTTTCTGTGTATGTGTGAGGGTTGTCTGGTGACTTTCTAATGAACAAAATTAACGTGATACTGCTACACTGAATTAATTTCAGCATTTGAGGGCTACAACTCAACAGCTACAGTAGGAAAATATGTAGCTGCAAGAACCACAGTAACACACCTTTGACTTCCATTTATAGTCTCTAAGAAACTTTAAGATTGAAAAAATGCCTCAGTGCACACTGACTATTACATTCTCTGTGCTGACTTGTTCCAGCTCATCATTAAAGCTCTGTGATGCTTGCACCTAGCCGACCCAATTTTGTATGAATACACAATTTAATCAAATGATAATATTCTAGAAAACTTGTTTCATCCTGTAAAAAACTGGTGGGGGGGAATGTACTCCTGAGTGTTGCAGACATAGAAAAGGAAAATATTAGGAATTTATTTCACTTTTCTTATTTGACCTTTAATATTGATTTGTAGTAATCCTGCAGTGATATAGATTCGGGTGGTGGATTATTTTTGACTTCATTGACTTTTGTCATGTTTTGTTTATTTATTTATTTATTTATTTCTCTGGCTTGTACTTGATCACCTGGCCTTGTGTTTGGTCGCAGGCCTCCCCAACATTGGCCTTTAAGTTGATTTCCCTGATATGTCACACTTGTCCCTGTTGGTATAAATGCCAGTCACATGAGTGCTGCAAGGAAGCCAGTTTGCTAAAATGTTAATCATCAGCTTTTCCATTACGGGTACTTTTGTGTCTTCAGCCTGTCACAATTTGTACCTTTGGAAACTTTCACAATCATGTAAATGTTCTGTGGTGGCTTTTGGGATTAGGGTTAAGGTTATGGGAACGTGAGTCTTGTAAACAAGAGATAAGCAGACTAACATGACAACTCATGAAGTGAGGAGACAATATTTCCAGACATCACCCTACAGTGGTTCAGCTCAGCCGCATTGTCTGGGTTAAGATAAGATAATATCAATGGGGCAGTGCCCCTTTGTCTCAAATTAATGCCAGGGAAGAACATTATATAATTTAGTGGATTGTTTCCACTGCAGTGACCTTTCAAACCATGCACCCATTCATTTTCTAAACTGCTTTTCCCAGGGACCCAGCATTAAATAGAGTAGAGAGTGAAATACCTTTACAGGTAAAAAGTCTATCACAGCACTAACAGACATGTAAAGACACATTCAGGCACCCTTAACAAAAAGAAAGCTTGCTTCTGGTTTTTAGTTATTTATTTATTTGGGGGGGTTGTTTTTTTGTTTGTTTGTTTTTTAAAGTTTATTGTTGTTCAACAATGAGACTGAGGAAACTTCATTCAGACCTCTCATAACCTTCATCCTGCTCATCTATCACCCACTTCATCACTCTCAAACTCATTTGCACAGGGGGCCAAAACTCAAAGCAGACTTTAGATTGTTGAACAGACTAAAACTAAATATTTAATTGCAAAATAATCAAAACATTTCTAACGAACTATCTTCAGACTCAAGAAGCTACTTGGATGAGTATTGAAATGTTTGGACCTAACAGGTCAGGTAACAGATATCGTCCGGTAAGACAGTTGCTGCGCTGCATTATGGGATTTGTAAGGCAAGTAAAAAATATATATATATAAAATGATCTTGCAGGCCAGATGTGGCCTGTAGGCCTCGAGTTTGACAAATATGATCTGTACACTGCACACGTTCAGATCTTTAAGTGTTTTACAAATGATCATTGTACTTTTTGATGCACAACATGCCATCATGGAACTGAGAGTGTACTGTACCAACCTGAACCTCTAATCTGAAGTCCACAATGGTAGAGTTTGATCTATAAAGACTTGTGGTTGAAGAATCATATGAATCATATTTAATGATTGACATTTTAGAGGACACTGAATAATGGCGAATGCAGTATAATCACAATGACAGAAGAAAGAAGAAAATATGTCTGGATGAGGGTTGGAACAATACAATACTGAAACAAGACAAGTTTAGGCTTTAACAACAGCAATCAGATTTTCTTAATCCACACCTACACAACTATACATCACAGCATATACTGTATTAACATACAAAACCATGCATTTCCAAGTAAGAGCAGTTTTATGTTAATGCCAATGAGTCCATCCACCTCTTTGGAGCGTAAACGGCAAATGGACAGCACTTACATAGTGCTTTTCTATCTTACTGGACAAAGCACTTTTACAATTGGCCTCTCGTTCACCCATTTTCTCTGCCTCTCCCTCACTCAAACACACACAAACACACACACCAGTGACAGCAGAGCTCCCAATGGGTGGGCTCTTTGCCACTAGGAGGAACTTGGGGTTCAGTGTCTCGCTCAAGGACATTTTAACATGTGGCACGTGCAGGAGTGAGGATTGATTAGTGGACATCACACTCTACGACATCACACTACTTCCTGAGCAACAGCCAAGGCAGAGTCATACTTTCCATTTGCCCTTCAACGGGCCTGTAGTAGCACTGTGAACACAAACACGCTTCTATTCATACTGCAGTATAATCGTGAGTACCCAGACATGTTCCACGTGTGCACACAACAAAAGATCATGTCAGTCTGATACTTTACTTGCATGTGCACTGGCACCACGAACAGTTGACTTACACTGATGCTCTCTTAGCAGATGGACATTAGCTACTAGTTTAAACTGGGGCAGTGTGTCTTCTCTCATTGCAACTATGGTTAGAATTAGAAACTTTAAAAACCACGGCAAAACAACAAGAATGGGCGTAGTCTGCTTGTGTTGCCATAGGTGCTTTGGCGAATTTGCCAACTAAAGTCCGTTCTGACCACTTAAGTTACTACTTTTGCCTCTGGCAAACACAGAGCAGTGTGATCTAATGATTTAACTCATGGTGTGGGGAGGATGAGCTTTTAGCACAGTATCTATACAGCGTTGTCCTGATTCAAACAGACACTTTTGACTGTTGTGTTTTTATTGTTTTAACAACTCTGGCCAGTAATTGAATCATTTCCTTGGATTTTTCCAAGAAATGGACATTTGTGAAGGCAGGGGATGGACCACGATGTAAAGACAAATTGGATTGATGGTGGGCAAGAAAATGGAGCGCAAGATAGAAGAAAGTGCCATTTATCGTGAGAAAGTCAAAAAAAATCAACAATTTGCTGCTTGAAAGCAGCTAAGCACCAGAGTAATCAACCCATGCTGGATGACCTTAAAACATCAATTTTTAGAGATGTGTAGAGAAATAATGAGACATGAACTTGACTATATAGGGTGAAAGCACAACAGCAAGTCAGTGAAGCAGTTACACGCAGCAAGAAAAAGAGCACTGAACGGGGCAGGAAAGACAGAAGCAAAAATATAAATGACCACTGGCACATGATGCGGCACAGCTAAACAAAACTGCATCATTTGCTCTTCGCTTGAAACATAAAGCATTCCCCACAAAGGATAATGTTTTTCACTCTGAAGGATCTTGAGTGCTGAACTGCCCGTGCCCCCAAAGGCTGTTCAATGTGACAGCTTTTATTGGGGATGAACTGTGCAGTAGTAAGTGAGGGATTACTAAAGTGCACAGACAGGGAAGCTGTCATGAATGATTTTCCATGACAGTAATTGGAGAAATAATCAGAGACATTGATGGTTAAAGAATGTGTAAAATAAAAGCTGACACAATTTTAGTATTGTGAAATCAGCCAGCCAACATCAATTATTTTCATGTCAAACAGATATCAGTTTTTTTTGGCATTTGTTTATGTCTATTTGTTTCATTATTAGTGTATTTACTCCAAAGTGAGCGAAAGGCGGCGATAGGAATGAGTTAACAAGAAGGAAAGGACAGCCTAATGGCTCAAATGTATGTTTTTATCATCTCTAACTGCGACAGTTGTAAGAATTGTTGTCAGTTTTGCCTCATGTGCAGATCTCTCTCCTCTGACCAACTCTTGTCCCGTGGTAGCCATCTTATCACCTCCTGCACCAGAAAATGTCATGTTTACAGATGGAGGGCACTCGGGCACGCTCAGTGAGTCATTACTGAAAGAAGGAAGGGTACGGAAGTGGTGGACAGATGTGAAGAAATGGACAGATGAAGTGACTGAAAGGTAAGAGATAGAATTAAAAGGATGGAATAAGGGTGAGGTGAGTCACAGAGGTTTTCAAAGGCGTTACAACAAAGGACAGATTGAACATGCGCTCCCTTTGCTCTCTGCCATTTGCAAGCAAGGATAGAAAAATCTGAGTATTTGAAAAATTGCATATTTAGTTTTCTTCCCTTTAGAGCAGCCTGTGGTTACTAAAGACTCCATCAGTTCAAATTAATGAGCTCCTTGGAAAAAAAAAAAAACTGCCATCAGTCTCAATCTTTCTCTCAGTTTCTCCCCCTTTCATTGGTCAATATCTTTCCATTAATCTTCCAGGACTTAAATATGCTATAATTTATACGCTACTGGACTGGAGGTACATCTCATTAGGGACAAATTAAATCTTAAGTTTCGAAATTTATGAACGTTATATTCAGAAAGTCCAGAAAATATGTTTGCAGCCACAGCCAAAGACAGAACATCATTTTATACAGTACGCATTATGTCAGGCTTGCTGCTTAATAAATTCTACATTGGACTCTGTTTAGACAAGTAGTTGAGTTTGTGCCTCTCAGCGTCTTAACCATCACTGCCCTAAAGCCAAGATGTCCTAATGAAACTGAACCCCCAGGACAGCATGTCTTTCTTACTGTCTTTAAATTAATTTTAATACATTAATTATTTTTTTATTCACAAGGAAACACATTTAATGTTTCAGTGAGCCCTACAGTTGTCATCTATCCTCTTAATTGTTCTGTCTCAAATAGATTTAGTGTGAAAGTGTACTGTGTATTATTGTATGTCTAAGTTTATTTCTTCTGTGTTCACACTGACAAACTAATATTTTGTACATAAAATGATCAGACTGGGGGGAAGGTGTGTCAACAAAATCCCACATATATGTCCCATTTTCAAATGCCAATTTACACTGTGACAAACTATATATTTTCACTCATACCAAAATGTTTTTCAACTACACAGTAACTAGTTTTTTTGATGCATAAACCCTACATTAGAAATATACTGTATAGCAGAAGATTGATTTATTCTTCCACAAGTGATTTGTAACCATTTTTGAAGGCACAGACAAATGATGCCATCACAGTTAGTGGGAATGAGATCAGAAAAAGAAATCTTTAAAAAAAATTCTATTTGCTATGGTGCAGGAAGTTATGAATTTTGTCATTTAAACGTGAAGACGGGTTGAATTCTGCTAGCATCTTCTTATCATGTCTTCCCACAGTAGCGATTGATTATTAGTAGTGCTATGGAGCAATGTTTATTAATATGAGGGGAACTGAGTGTTGGTTTCCATTAATCATCAAGAGAAACCATGAGCATGATCTTTTCCAAGCCCTTACCATGACCAGTATCATCCCCATTTGCTGTATAATTTGAAACCTAATCGTGTAATGCAAATATTCCAGATAACTAAATTATAGGATACAAGAGATTTGAATCAGTGAACGGTGCTTAAAATCTTTGCCGCCCTTGTGCTGGATGTTCTGATTTTCTCACTCACTGTTCACCCTCACCTCACCACATCTCAACCTTGTTAAAATTTTGCAAATCATCCACTGAAAACATGGGAGTTTCATTTATCACAGATGATGGAAACATCTGTACCAGATACGGCTGCAATCCCCTATGGAAATTTAACAGTGTCATGTTTTCCTAATCAACTTGCCAAAAACATTATTCCCTATGCAGATTTATGCACCACAGAGCCACATTTTTTCAGGTTACTAAAGAACGGCAACCTTTCCCAACAGAACTCTTTTTGATGCTGATGAAGTTCTGTGTTGGGGTGTAATGGCAGTAAAGATGTGAATATTACAGTTTCCAGGAACGTGAGCAAATTTATCTCTGTATGTTTTTGTCGTGTCACAGAGCATCAGGTTTTCTTCAGTAAGTAAAAATAATAATTGTTTTGCAGCACCCCAGCTCCCTAAAGGTCTGGTTTATATGCAAGTTTTATAGTGGCAGCAGATCACCCATTCCCCAATTAAATGTTTAAAATCATTAAAACCCCTGTACCTAAACCAGAAGATGGTCTCTAAAGATCCTTTGAAAGAGTTTTCTTTTAACATAACATGTTAAACAAAAGCCCCTTTCATCCCTAGTCATTGTGGGAGGCCCAGGAGCAAGCCTCAGAGACATGCTCTCTACTAAGGTATTACAGATAAATGAATTTTATGTTTTTTTTAAAAAGGCACTGGGAAGGAAACAGAGTGAAGCAACATTGTTCTATTAACTAAGTACACACAGGGAGAATTGTTGTTCGTCCTGAATCGCAGGTCAACAAACTTTTCTGATCTTTCAGAAACATATTTGTACCAAACCTTACGATAGTATTATTAGTAGTTGTGTTGTGCTGTATTTTATATTTTTTGTTTTTGTATTTTCAGTTGAGACCTTAACATCAATGTGGCTTAATAACATTGTTACACTTGAATTCACTTCATTACAGTAGAAACATTTCCTATTATTCTGGGACACTCTATATAAATTATTTATGACACAAACAATGTTTTTCAAACAATGTTTTAAATGTAAACATATGAAAACCTTATAGATTGGATAGATTGGATAAACTATCAGGGGTTAACTCATTTGGGTCTTTTGGGCAAACTAAGCAGGAAGTTTCATTATCAATGGTTAACAATCATGTATTATTTAACATTTCATATGTTTAAAAGTTGACAACATTCTTGCTGGTGACATAATCTTCCTTTCAGCTTTGCATGTAAATAAGGATCAACATTACTTACTTGACTATATTATCATGTTAGTTAATTTACTACATATGTTTCAGGAAGAGGGGGAGGTCGAGATGTGGGAACCAGGTTTCTAGGGCAATGGTGTAATGGATTTATGACTGTTACAAGTGAAATGAGTCATTGAAACTGCGTGTGCTCCTAAAAGAAGGGGAGATAAGAAGATGTAGGACACGAGTGGAAGAAAAGGAGAGGAAATTGAGGAATAAAGGCTAAAGATATGGTAAAATGGATTTGACTGAAATCATAACAAAAACAGTACCAAACAGATTATACAAAACACTGTCAAATCTCAACTGAAAATACTGTGACCAGAATTATTGCAAGTGTAAAGTCACAGTGAAAATGACTTTGATGCAATACTAATACCTTGTGCTCTATTAATATAAATATTCTGAATGGTGAGGATACAATTAAAAAGTAAAATAGGAATGGAGATGATTTTTTTTACTGAGACAGATAACCATGAGGCTCCTTGTCAGAGACAATCACACATGCATAATTCTGCCGCATGCGGGAAAACACTTCTTCCTCTTATAGCCATGTGCTTCATTCAAAATGTCAGAGGTTGTGAATAAGTGAATCATCATCAGTATTGTGACATGTAGCGATGCCCAACCGAGGACTGTGTTAAACTGGCATGTCTCAGAATGTGTGTGTGTGTGTGTGTGTGTCTTTGTGCACGATGAGCACTGAAGTCTCGGTAAAGATTGTTCCGGTCAGTTAATTGATGCTGTGAAAGAGAACGTATCAGAATACAGTGTCGTCTGTGGCAGACAGCTAATTAGATCACATTGTAGGCCTTTTTTTTCTTTCTTCTTTTTCCCCTTTCTTCTCAACCCTCCCCCCCCCCCCCCCTTCTCTCTCCTTCTCCTTCTCAATTCTCAGAGTAATTTTCCCCCTGCCTGCTTTTAAAGTAACACCAGCCATGAAACAGATAAGACAGCAACACAATTATGAATATATTTGCATTCTGCTTTTAATTAGAACTTTTGTAATTGCGGCAGCTAACCTATTTTGTAGTGACAATTTCAAAAGTTAAATCAATTTGAACAAGCATGAAAGTGGAAGGGGAGAAACAGCCGTGCCTGAATAAATAAATGAAATAGAGCCACTTGAGTTTTAATTATAAAAGGCATCACCATGTGTCGTTTGAAATGAAGGCTGTTGAGAGATTGTTTCGATAACAAGGCAGTGCCTCGTGCAGTCTTGCTCTCCCTTGACAGATTAAGACCAGACAGTCTTGAAGGACCACTACAGTACGTTATATATGCATGTGTGAGTGTAGCTGTGCAGGCAGCATTTGTCTGTTGGTCCTTTTTTCAGAGTAGAGGATGTTGCATGTCACAAGGTGTTCAGAAACACTTGAAGCTCTGCAGAACTATACTGAATTATAACAGTAGCTAATACAAATGAAATGTCACATCAAGAAATGTGTCACAAGTATCTGAGTTTTTGTGGAGTTGTACTGTACCAGGATACCATGAATAATTCACTAACCTATTGATCGGAGGCATTCGGTTGAGCAAGCTGTTTGGCGTTGCATGCCTCTCTGCTATTTTCGCCACGGAGAACGTTCCCAAAATAACGGTATTGATTTTTGATTGGGATAGCAGGCTAACTCCAATAAAACTTCCAGGAAATTAATCTTAGTGCATTTCACAAAGGCAATCCCAAAGTATCCACTTATGAGACCTGCAACTTGCAAAGTCATAAAGAACAGACTGTTATTATAGACTCAAACTCTGCTTGTTTATTTTTGTTAGTGCCTATTTGTTACAAGTGAGATATTAGTGTATGAAGGAAAAGTGTATGATATTGCCTTGAAAAGCTGTTCATATTTTAGAAACCTATGAGATTTTTCATTTAATCTCATGTAACTGATGCATGTTTGCAACCATGTTGCACAGAGACGCCTAAGTAGGTTTAGGATAAAGTGAAATGTCTGGTTGGTAAACAGACACTCTTGAATGTCAGGTTCAAAATCTTTATGAATATCAAAGATAAGCAGATAAACAATATTAATCTCACCCACATAGAAGATGTCCTTTCTAAACCATCTGTATTGAAGTCAACATTCACAGAATCGACCCCATTTGAACAGTGTAGAATGTGATTTTCCACACAAATAGGTGATCCTCTTAAATCTCTTATGGATTTTTGTGAGGCCTCAGTGGTTTCACACTAAACCGCGTGAGGGAACTAAGGAGGGAATTGGTTGGAGCGATGGGAGGAGTTGTTTAAGTTGCCCCAGAGAATGACACTGGGGGTGGGGGGGGGGGGGGGGGGGGTGAGGCACGTGGAGACATCAATATTGTATGAGGGGGGTGATCGGAGTGAAAGGAAGTGATTATGTTCAGTGTCTAATGGATCTTGAAGGGATTGTAATCAGAGGCTGATCCCTATTTATCAAACTAACTCCACTCTCTCTGGAGAAATTTGGAAAAGCGATGTTCTTCACACTTTCATGCAAATGAGAGATTGAGTAGTTCAGGATTTTTTCTTTTGGCTTAATCATTTTGGGCTCGTGTTGCTTCATGGGAGATGCACATGTAAAGAAGTGACTTGGCTTGCTTAAGTAATTAAAATGCATGGACTAATGTGAGCGTCTTGAGATCTTGCTGTAAATAAAAGCATCTCAGCAGCCTTTCAGTATATGGACTTTAAGACTTAGTGGCTATTTTAACATGACAATGTTATTTGTAAAACACGCATTAATCCAATCAACATTAAATGAATGTAAAGAAAACGTGAATAGTTCATTTCTTAGTTCATATAAAAGTCCAATGATAACTCCTATCCAATGGGTTTGGGTGTTGATGCACTGTAATGGCTACTGTTTTCTCCTGAGCTACGGTATTGCTTGCTATATACTGTCTATTTATATAGCAAGCAAACCGCTTGCTATATAAGACAAGCATTTATAGGGATGTCGGTGGATTTTTACATCATTGTGCATGCACATTTGAGTGGCATGTTGACAGAAAGAAACGTACCAGCTGACATCCATTCATTATTCAAACTGGTTTTCTTGTTGGTGCTGGAGTCAAGAACTTTGCAGCGTTGTACAGTTGTACAGTTCTTTAATCTCTCCGATTTGACTGGAATAGCAAAATATATACATATATATATTATTATTCTTTAATTATATACAGTATATTGTTATACAGTGTATATTATTAACATGATATAAAATGGAAAACATACACGTTATCATCAGCCCTCAGTTAAAGCATCAGTTAATTATGGCAGCTGCAAAGCTGGAAAACCCGTTAGGACTGCCAATGCTCTGCTGCGTCTGTTGTTGCCTTGGAGTTCATATTTGCACTCATCATGTGATTTACTATGCAAATAGTTTGGGTGGACACAGAAGTCACCCTTTTTTACTATTTAAAAAATACACGTTGGTCATTTTATTCTTATAGATCACTTTCTATTGTTCTTTCTTTCAATTCCTATTTAAACCAAAAAGTATTTTGTGATGGCAAATGCTAGATTATCCTGTGTGAATAAAACTGACACCAAGTGATCTCTCTGACAAAGAACCAAAAAATCTCTTTGAAATGAGCGATGAAGAAATAAGAAACCAGAAGACTGGGAAAAATATTATACTTAAAGACATTTTGAATGAAGCTTAACTATCAAAAACAACTACAACTTGGCAGTCTGTCCACATTTGCTGGATAAAACAGCTGTTTTGTGCTGCTATGTATATCAAACCTCGTAGTTTTTCCAATGATTTACACCCTTCCAATGAAGGGGGTGTCCATCTGAAAAAAGGTTTTGACTTAGAATGATCTTCACTCACACCTCTGCTCTCCTCGCTCCTCTAAGCAGAATGAAGGGAACTGAGATGTTATTTATGATGGCAGACTCAATCAATTTCTATGGGTCATAAGAGGACAGGGGAGCGAAGGGACATGAAATGAAATGAGATGAAATGAAATAAGACCCTCAGAAAGTAGTAACAGGGCCCAATGTCCTCAGGAGTTGCGAGAGCATGCACACACAAGGGAATAGCTTACGAACACTGGCCGATTTTATTTAATATAGACAACACAGCTAAGGCTCTTGCCGCTCTCTGACACAATTCAGAAGTCCAGGCTCAGGGAGCGTGCTGCTGGCGTACATAATCAACAAGAGTGAGACTCCAGCCACACTGCAGGGCAGATAAATAGACAAGATTACTAATTACCAATTTACCTGCAGCTGTGACTGCAGAGCTGTGCCCCACTGATGTCTCCTGCAATGGCGGACACAAAAAAACATACTCCACTGCCACAGTCTGCCAATGAGTGGAAACCTTTAGAGGCAGACAGTTTATTGAGTTGGGGTTAAAGAAAAACGGTGTGACATAGAGACAGAGTTGTGGATGGGTAGTGAGTAGTATACGTATCGCTTAATATGAACATAGGTGTGGCTCAAGATACAATAATGTGGGTTACTATAAGAATTTCACATGGAGACCCACCATCACAGTGGAGCACAAAGGCTGCAACAACAGAACGCAAGAGTGGGCATTGGCCAAGCAGAGTAAGGTCTCTGCCCACAGAGTCTGTTGTGAGTGCAGCTGCGTGTGAGACGGCCCTGTGGGCACGTGGTTTGTAAGGACTTAACTCCTGTATTTGCCTGTGCTAAAGAGTTCACGAGGCCAATGTGTGCAGAGGAGCTAGTTAAAGGACTGGGTAGAGCGAGCCGTCGCTGTGGGGCAAAAAACATTTCTGCCGCCCATCAGCTATCTACTTCGAATTCCTTGCCCCTGAATTAGGTCAACTTTCAGTTTCTCTCCATTTAAGTTGCATTTTAGAAATTTTTATTTTGAGACAAATAAAAATGACCATAGTTTAGCTAGTTTAGATAACGCTATAGTATCGGGATTGCTTAGTTGCTGAGATTATGTTATTGGAAGATATTTCATTAGAATGAATTTGTGTTTCAAATTGTTCAACTTCTACCAAACGATTATTAAAAACCTGTAAATATTGGTGTCATTTGGTATGTTTAGCAATATTTGATTGCCTTCTGATTTGAAATCACAGAATATTTTTCTAACCTTATGGCTTTTTTGTTATTCTCTTGCCAGTTACTGCCTTATACTCATATAATGCCTTAGAAAGTCAGCACAACCTCAGCAAAAACCTCTGACGATGTAGTTTACTAGGGACAAACATGTCTCTGCATAGACACAGCAGGGCAGCAGGTGGTGAATTGAGGAAGGACATCTTCCTTTAACTGGAGGACTCAGGTTTAAGCCTAAGTGATCAGAACTGTTCATCCTGCTGAAGTGTCCTTGATCAAAACACCACGTACCTACCAGCCTCAGGACTGCACTTGTCGAGCTGACTTGCTTATAGACAGGGGAATCAAAGTATTGTATGATTATTACACAGAAAGACCTTCACTATGTTTCTTGGAACTGTAGGGACAGAAAAACGATCTAGTCAGAGAAGTTTCTCTGTTCAAACCAGGGATGTGCCTCTGTGCAATATGTACTATACTCAGGCTAATGTAGACTAGTAATTAGACACATCAAAAGATGTAAAAGGGGTCAGTTTTAAAGGTGTCCTCCATGACTACATTTCCTAAGCAGATATCAGTTCGTACAACGCTCATTTCCATCAGGCTCAGGTGTCAGAAGTTATTACACTGCTACTTGTCCTTGTGGCGCTGAGTGGACCAGAAACAAGGGCACAGGAAAGCTGCACCGTTGGATCATATTCAGAAACATCATTGCAATAAAACATGTCCAAACTATCGGCTGGAGCTATTTAGGTTAACTCCACGACAAAACAACAAACAAACAATGGAACAGACTTCAATTACAATTCTTCTATTTGGTGAAAACTGCACCTTTTTCAAATTCCCTGCGGTGTACAGTAGGTGTCTGGCGTTTGAAAGAACAGACAAGTAGCAAAAGCCTCAGGCATTAGGAGTCACTGATGCAAGTTAAGCTGTAACTTTGGAGAATAAAGTGAGTTGCGAATGGGTCACTCTACTGCATCACCTGAGGCCATGTTGAAAATACCAGTGGAACGACAAGGGGCTGAAAACGAGGGAGAAAGAGTGACACTTATTGTTATATCCTAACTGTCCTCGTACCCTAAGGCCATGAGTTCCTCATGAGAGCACAATGAAAAAGCGAAAAACTGGTAAGGGCACTGCATGCATGTACATCTATCTAATTGTCTTTCTACATCCCTGTTGGGATGTCTGGATTTTTAGACCTCTAGGGTTTTTCGCCCGTGTCACCCAGAGCACGGCTCTGGTGAAGATGACCATGAAAACTCTTCCTAGAGGTGAAAAAAATGTACTGTGGTACTGACAACAATGGTTCCCATGTTCACAAGTTTGTTTTATTTTTTATTTATCTCTGTCACTCACTTCTTTTTTATTCGTTTTTATTGTGACCTTTCTTCTAGTATCCAACTATCCTGGAATGACACGACCAAATCTGAACGCATTTGGATTTAAGATCAAAATATGAATATGAGAAGGTGAAATGCATTTTCAGGTGATAGATTTGGCCAGTCTGAAGCTTCTCCCAGTACTAGCATTTCTCTGGACATTTGCATTGAGCATGTTGCTGCACAGCTCTGTCTTCTACCTGCTGCTGTTTGTGTAATGGCTTTGTTTTCCACTCTTTTCTTAAATTCAAAATGCATTCAATTCAATTCAATTTTATTTGTATAGCACCACATCACAACAGAAGTCACTGCACTCAGGAGATATACAGCTCCAAGGCTGAGGATACCTACGGAAAAGTACAGAGAGAGGGAGACAGAGAGGAGGAAACACAACTCCAGGAGACAGAAATGACAAAGTTAATGACATATAGTGGTAGCATTTGAATGGATAGATGATAGAAAGGGAGAGAAGAGGAGCTTAATATTCCTCAGGTGGAAGAAGGCAGTTCTAGAGATTTCCAGGACCAAACAAAATAACCTCTTGTCTTGTCTGAATTTAAGACTTTATGTAATCGATTCAGAGTTTTTCTCTCTCTCTAATTTTCATTTTGATTTATTCTTTTTAACAGCAAAGACTTCAGGTAAAACCCAAAACCAAGAATAGTCATTTCAAGCTCTTTATTTTGTGAACAACTAATCTCACAGAACTTATTGAATAGTTCTAATACTCACCTAACATTTGGGTGATCAGGTGCGAAATACCTATGGTATGTTATTTACTGTATCTAAGTGTAATAATAATATCATAAAATAAAACTGAACTTTTATATCATGTTCAGGTTTTGATTTTAAACTCGAATGTGTTCAATGTGGAACAAACACTAATGAATCGCCCTTGTCATTCCAGTATAGCACTTTTGGAGAGGACTGTTTCTGTATTTCTTTCTTTCTACATTACGAATCCCAACTCTTCTCTCAAGATGACCCAAAATGTTTCTAATTATGATCCTCTCCCACAGGACTGACCGGCTGCCAGGGGCTGGTAGAGTCCAATGAGCATGCAAAGTGTACAGCTGTTATCTCTGACTGGTGGCCAAAAACAAAATTGGAGCTTTCGGAAGAAGGAGGCCGTAAATTCAGTTTTAAACACAGTGGTTACTTTTCTGTCTTTAAGTCACTTAATCTGATGACAAACTGAGGCAATAACCGGCGACATATTTTTCATTAGGTGTTCAGAGAAAAATATTCAGGTTAATGCACAGAAACACAGCAACAGCTGCTGAGCTTAAGGGCTTGTGTAAATACTAATACACACACACACATACAGACTCTCCAGAAACAATTAGTTCCACAGATATAAAAGCCTTCCCTGCTGTGGTAACACCAGGTACAATAGCACCTTTCATTGTGCTGCACAAGTGTGTGGTGTGTCACAGAACTGGGCCAACAAATTAAGTGTACAATATTCACATTTACATTTAATGTTAAATAACCCATTTTTAGCTTTAGCAGCAGAAGTTGTATAAGTTACCTGAAGACTAGATTTGCTTCCAGTGTGTTATTTTGGAAATCATTTTATCTCAGTTCTCCTGCTTTTGTTTGAAAATTATTAGTATGACAAGAGTGGTGTTGCAAATTGTATACACTGGGTTAATTAGCAAGCCGTGTGCATATACTGCACACACTGATGGTGAGTCACTGTGAATGGCTCACAGTGGAGGCTGCAGAGTGCCCTGGATCCCTCTGTCACAAACATCACTCAGTACTGGGTAGTCCGGATGCCTCTATTTGAGAAGCAGAACTGTTCTCTGTCCGTCCTCTTTGTTTTGTGTGGTCGATGGATTGATTCTGTTTTGTTCATTGTCTGAAATATGTCACATTTAAACTGTTGTTTTATTCTCAAACAATCATTCCTGTGGTACTACACCTTTAATCCAGTTAAAACTGAAAAAAACAAACAAACAAAAACAAAAAAACACAAGTGCACAACATTTAGCCATTTTAAAACTAGTGTCCAAATCACCAGCAAAGAGCTGCTGCATCATCTCCACAGCTGGCCAGACTGCACAATACTGTATTTTGTTGCTGCAACACAAGAAAATACCTTGGCAACTGCTATTCCAGGCATACCTGCAAAACACCTTCACCAGCTGTATCTCTGCCATGCTTGGCCTGATTCTGACATGTGTGCTCCAGGCCAAAACTGTGACGTTAAGGAAAAGGCTGAGGCATAGTGTTAGACTTCAGCGGGATACAACAGCATTGTCGTGCGTATTTTCCACTGTGCCAACATTTAAACAAAGCCTGACACAGTTCTCTCGGCTATCTGGATGCCTTGTCAATTTTACACACAAAACTGAAATGGTTCCTATTCATGCGCCCGTAATGCGTTTTATAAGCATTACAAGTGCCCCATTTTCATTTCAGTTTGTGCCTTCGATCAAGGAAATTGACCTTTTGTTACTTACGGTATTCTTTTATAGGTATGGCACAAACAAGACAAATAAAACTGTGCAAACTAAGCTTGAGGACTGAAATGCATGTGAAAAAGAGCCCAGTATTCTTTATTTCCCATGGAAGCAATAAATAACCATGTTAAAATATTACATTTCCAAATATTCAGGCTTTAGGTCAGTGCTGAAAATAGACCACGATAAGGAAAGGATGGAAGGTAAAAGAGATTCAGAGATAGGACCTCTTGACCAGTTCTCACATCACATCTCCACCCACGGGGCACAGAGAACTGAACAATTTCCATTCTGTTATTGTTCTTGTTTTGTTGAGTTAAAAGAAAACTAATCTGTGTCTACTCTGGGACACACCACACGTGCCTCAAATCCAGAATCAGCCCAATGTGTGAAATCCTTTCTAATACTGATGGCTGTCCTATTTTACCCATCAATACTTGAGTTTATTTCAGTCTTCTCGTGGTTTTAGCTAACATGACAACCCCACATCACATATAAATGTATATGAAAAAAATAAACACAAAGGCAAGATCATTATTATCTGGGATATATAAAGCTGCTAATTAAAAAAATATGTTTCTCAGACACTTGTATTTGATGTGTTGAAAACTGGTATGAAATCCCTCCGCATTTCATTTTTCTACGGTGCACACCTGACAGCTTTGACCTCTCGGTGAAGCTCTCATTGCTCTTGTTGCAATCTAACCTTTATGAGATGCCACTTTTCTTTGTATTATAACCATGACTGATGCTGACTGCCGCCCCTGCTCGCTGTCATTCATTTCATGCAACATTCAGTTCAAAATACATCCTGGATGCTGCTGGCTTGTGCATGTTCTCCACTTCACCTCAGCTACCTCTCTTTGGAAGTGTTCTAGTCATGCCTGAAAGGGAGGAGACCTCAAGGTACAGCTAGGACATCTCCCAGTTGGCATTGAAGCACCTAGGGAATCCCTAAGTGTAGCTACAGAAATGTTTACGTAATACTTGCATAAGTCTGCAAGGCTACAGTACTGTCAGAGCCTTATAATAGCTGCAAAGGCATAATTTCATTTACAGATATTTCGGACTGTGTAATCACTCTAAAAAGGCCGACTGATGCTTTTAACAGACTCACACTCAGTTGAACAACATTTTCTGCTGTTGTGAATTTCTTGTTTACATCAGTAACTTTGAATTTCTATGTTCTCGTGGTTCTCTCCATTCTTAAAGAATCCAAACACATGCAGGTAAATTGTCCATCAGTCTATATGTAGCCCCCCTTGTAGCCCAATGACAGCTGACATAGGCTACAGCATTTCTGTGTCCATTAAGAAGATATGTAGTTAAGATAATGGAAAGATTTATATGATAGTTTTTACAATTTTTCAAATAGCTGCACTGACAATAGAAAAACAAACAAATCTAAAGTGCAAATCTAAAAACTACAGAAAATCCAAGGACATTTCTTTTTTAAGACACGTTAAACAATATATTTTTCTTAAAAATGTATTACACAAGGCAGATCTAGATTAAGCCCATAAGGCATTTATAATTATATTAAAGCTTTGAAAAATGAATCTTTTTCCTTATGTATTTTAAAAATACATATAACAGTACTTACGTCTGAACTGATAAAACAGTCAGGATTTTATTTCACAAGACTGAACACACATAATAAATGATGAGGAAAACATCAGCATCAACAACCTCAAATAAAAAGAAATTAGTTTTACTAGAATGTCTGTATTGTATTCTACTGTATTTTTGTATTGATGCATATTGGGTCAAAGTGTGTAGTGAATAATAAAAGTTTTGTGTTTGTCTATATGAGATTCGATTCTAATTTTACACTATGACTTTACTATTCACATAAAACTACAAATAAAGTAAATATCACCACCTACACATGTTCCCATTATATGGAAAGATCAGGGTTTGAATTTGAGCTGACACTGATTGTTTCATCAGCTGTAATTAGTAAGCTAAGTAAAAACAACTTTGCATTGTGGCATTGTTGGCAGAAAATAATGTACATTCCTTGAAGACTGCATTTTGTTTTGCTCCATTGTGGATTTTATTAGAGCTATATAGCAGATAGATTTACACAGTCAGTCTTACATGTACCTTTGCATGAGACTCATGTTTGTGTCATGTCATGACACAAATATTCACTCTGTTTACAAAGAGTCACGGTTGCATGATTCATGCATCACAAAGACATTTTGCCATTGTGTGACCAAGAGAAACCATAACATGTACAGTTATGTTAAAGTATCTCTATGATTGTGAGCTAAATTTACTGTAAGGTGATAGGTATAAGGTTAATAAAGTGCATTAGATTTCAAATTCGTTCTATAGAAACTATAGTGCTGTGTAAGTAGATGCAGTTGAAATGAAACTTAGCAGAAGTTCAATCATCAGACTATCATCATGCTTTCTCATGTTCTCTGTCTCTCTCTCGCTTTCCCTTCCTGCTCCCACTGACTGATAGCGGTCACTCTTTTATTTAAACCAATCAATATTTGCCACAGACCTCTGAGGCAATCATCTTGGCGTTGTCAACATTTTTAAAAAGTCTCTTTCTTTGCTGCTGTCAGCTGTCATTTCGGTGCTCCAGTTTTCTGCAAACATTCATGGGTACTATGTGGGCAGGCATTCACTTCACTTCCATGCAGATCTTCACCCAGTGCTCTTCACCCCTTGTCTACCGCCATCAGCATTTGCTGGCAAGGTTACACCTTTAAACCCACCGGGGTCTAATTACTTAACACTTCTCGCAGATCTTCATCTGTAGGTGCACAATACATCAAATAAATTAATTTAATTAGGGTTGACCGTCTTTTTCTCTTGATTGAACCAAATACTGAACACACGATTCTTCCAGCTACAGTTTTTCCTTTTTATCATAACACATATGCAGTGAATACTTAATATAAAAAAGGAGAGCACTGTGAGGGATTAAACAAAAATTAATGTTAGTAGACATCATTGTATAAGGTTTTATTTCATATTGTACTTTTGAAAAGTGTTCGTATGAGCTCATACATGTATTTTTACTGTTTATACCATTGTGTGTGTGTGTGTGTGTGTGTATGTTTTATGTTTTTTTTTTTTTGTCTGGGTATGGGTATGAGAGGGTCTGTGCTGACCCTGACAGCAAAAGAACAACCTTTAATAACAGACGTCTAACTCTGCAGGGAACTTCTGTTTGATTTCATTGCTTGAGGCAAAGCTGTCTGAATATTACCCAAACTCCCCCTGTGCCACAGCGGAAAGCTCCATCTCACTGTCTTCATTCTTCGTTTTTTATTGGCAGGATGAGGACTGGGGTTGTGGGTGAGAACGGGTGTGCGCCTGTGTGCTTGAGTAACGTGACTAGAAAAAAAAAAGTTGGGCTGAGAAAGGGCGGCGCACTGCTGCAGAGGGTTATATGCAGGTTATACGTGCGTGCATCCGCATGTATGTGCAAGCGGCAGAAAGTCTTTCTCACTGGCCAGGCCGGCTGCGTGGACCGAATAAAAACATCTCTCAGCCGTCCTTTGACCACCGAGGTCAGACGCTGCTGTGAAAATTCTGTCCTGAGGCAGAGCGGTAGAGACATCGTTCAGATCCAAATAAAGCAGGATGGCCAGCCAGCCTTCATAACAACACTGCTGATTTGTAGCAAACTCCTGAGCCTCAATCGCCTCATCAATCAATGCTGTAGCCCTGCTGATGGAAACACAAGCGCTCAGAGATCCAATGCCCTCTCATGCGATACACACGGCATTATTGCACTCGTATTTTATTTACGCCTACTAACAGTTTTACGTCCCAGACCTTGGGGATGATAATGTCCATGTAGCTATAATTCTAACATGATTTTGAAGAAGAAATCAAACACTGTGTATTACCAGGGAACCATTCAGAAGCTCTGGGACAATTAGATATGTGAATATTGTTACCTAGTGGGGACTAAAAGTGTTTTTTTTGCTAACCAAGTGAGGACAAATAGTTCAAGTGAGGACAAATAGTTCAAGTGAGGACATTCTGCTGGTCCTTATATGGCTGGAGGACTGTTTGAGGGTTAAGAACAGGTTTTAGGTGATGATCAGGTTCAGATTAGGGTTAAGGTAAAGGGCTGGAGAATGCACTATGTCTATGGAGAGTCTTAACAAGGACTCAGAAAGGAAATACAAACTTATGTGTGTGTGTGTGTGTGTGTAGCAGAGTGGTTAATGGGCCCTTTACAACAGATCAATAGCACAGCGATGTACAGAAATGCAGCCTTGCATGGGCGTGTGTGTGTGTGTGTGTGTGGTGGATGGTGTGTAAGTCTTTCTTCTGTGTTCATGATTAATGGCCTACTATTTTTCAAGAGAAAATAATTACCAGTAATTACTCCTAACCACATACGAGTTGTACTGCACAATGCAAGACGAGGTGAGGGCAGCATTTTTGAACAGAGGACATGAAATATTTGTGTAAAACAGATGGAGAGGTTAATCATCTGCGTGTCTTTATCTTCACTTAGTACGAGTCGAACAACGTGAGGAACACGATGCTGCAGGATGTGGTTTGGAGGCTACACACTTTCTGAACAATACCAACTGGCTGCAGAGGTTCCCTGAAGATCTCCTTGTTCAATTATCTAACAGAAGTATGTGGAGGAGATAAAGCACCTTTGTTTTTATTGATACAAGACAGAAAATCACTCCGCTAAGGGACTTCCAGTGAAGCTCGGGCATTGAAAGTGACAGTCATCTTTGCATTGTGGTGGCACCCAGACCTTATCCACTGCGAGTCTGTGAAGAGGCTGTTTTCCCTGTCGTTTCACAGAAGCCTCCATTCCTCCAACATAATTAGGTTTCTTTATGTGTTAAAGCATTCATTTAAGCTAGTTCAGTTGTGTCAATTTGTGTTCAAAATGATTGTGCATTGCCAAAATGGTCGTGATCGTTGCAGTGATTATGCCTGTATGATTCTATTTCATGTTCAGACTTCTGTGTTCATTTGTGTCTTAACTTAATTTAAGCTGTTGACAATACCTAACTAGCTTCCACTTCTATTTTCCTGTCAGCTGAGTAGTACTGAAGTGGCTGCAGCTGTGTATTTTACCTGTGTGTTTACTTGAGCAGATGGAAGGTTCTAGGTCACGTGAGGCTAAGAACATACAAATACAGTCACTGGTCCGTAGAGGGGGAGAAGGTGGACAAGTTTAGTTAAGTGACTAAGTTTGAAAGTAACTTTAGTTGAACTATGATCACTTTTTTCTCTCTTTTCTCTGTTTTCTATTTGCAAAAAATGAAATAAAATGAAGATAAATAAATAAATCTTCCGCCCACTAGAATAGTTGGTATTATAATAACAAAAGCAGCACAGGCTGAGGAGAAAATGAGCCAATAGCAGAGGTGACAGGGGTGCACTAACTCAATATTATAATAGTACTAGTACTTAAAAAAAAGTATCACTTCAAAGTCTTTACTCAGGTTAAATACGTATTAGTATATACTCTAAAATTTACTTACGTACAAAAGTTGAATTACTCCAATAAAAAAAGAAATGTGTTTGTGCCATATTGAGTTTGAGGCTTTTGATAACTTGAATGTAATCTGATTTGTGAAACAGACTTTCAAGGAATAAAAATACGGCAAAGAAATGTTATAGTAATCACTTTTTAATTAAATAAGAGTAAAAGATCTCTATTAGTCAGAGACATAATGTGGAACCAAAAACCCAAAATTCAATTCTACTCAATTCTATTTTGTTTTATTTGTACAGGTTGCTGTGTAAAATAGTAATAAACAGCTGTTTATAATTACACAACAGTGATTATGTCAACATTAAATAAACACAACATACATACTGTAATGCAATTTAAACCAAAACACAATCTGTCTACAAGCATTATCAGGTTAGGTGTATTACCTACATCTAACCTGCACGTTATACAACCTCCATCCACCCCAACCACCTCGTTGTAACTCACTTTCAGTTAATAAATCTATCACTTAATTAATTCCAAACATACATGGCATCACAGTCTTTTGTATTGTGAAAGACTGTCCTGAATCACAAGTGCTCAGAGTAGTAGTTTCACCCATCTTCCTTAACTACTTAGTCTTGTTTACAGCTGAAACATTTTGCTGCTCCTAGTAAACTCGTTGCCCTCCAGTTACAGCTTTTCTGACCTCATTTGAAGCACATCAGGCTTAATAGCGCCCAGTCCCTTCCACCGCTTTCTTTCCCTCCTCTTCTGAACTGCCTGTGCTCAGAATCCCCCTAGATAGTCTGTCTGAGGTGGCCTGCTCTAATGTGAGTCCGGTATGAAGCTGCACACATACAAGCCATCAGGAGCCAGTTAGCACTGGGAGATGTTTCACTCGGAGTCAGCAACCAGTTTCTAACCGGCAAAGCAATCACAGCGTCCGTTAGGAGCTTGATACTGTGGTCAAATGCCAGACTGAATGTGTTTAATTGACATTTTTGTCCAGCATGTTCTCAGATCTTTTTAACTTTCACTTTAACAACATACAGTGTTAGATAAAACATAATTTGAACATCATTCTTAATTGCTTCTTCAAAAAGTAAATGAAAAAAAAAAAAAGTTTCTCTAAGTCTTTCTTGTGCGCCCACTGACAAACACTCCTGTATCAAAACAGTCAATATCACTTCAACAATCTTAAAAATGTATAAATAGCCTCTTTTATCCGAAGTTGATTACTAAAGGCACGAACGCGGGGTCTATGTAAACTTTGTAATGCGTCTTCAAACAACTGAACTTTTATTAATAATCGTGTAAATGCTTCTCATTAGGGAGACTGTGCTTTCTCGTCTCTTCTCTAAACTTCTGACCACGTCTCACGTCTCTCATAGGCAATCTATTATAAGAAACAAAATAACAGAGGAAAAGGTAACAGCAGCAGATGTGCTTTCTTGTTAACATCACTAAAAAGGTCGTCACCACCGCACTTACGGCAGCTGCTACCAGAACGGTACAAACACTGAATTATTTAATCCATACAATATGCCTCTGGTGGGAAAAAAAAAAAAAAAGAGCATAATTCAAAATCTTCCTCTTTTCTCCATCCTACGCCTCACTCAACACATGCATTCCTTTCTATTTAAGCACTGGATCTACCTTTAATTGAAAAAGAAATGAGTGAGTGCACCATTGAAACGAGAATAATTGACATGCTTGTGAAGAGCAGGCATAAGCCTTTAATTCAATAACATGGCAGATTATAGGGGGCTTAGATTCCACCTTGGCTTGGAGTGCTCCCAGCGGGGAATGCATCCACTTGGCCTGGAAACATGTTGATGGTAGAAAGGAACATTGTCTAATAATGCTGCAATAACACAGTGAGTAGTTAAAAGGCACACCAAGTCATAACTATCACGCTGTTACACACAGTTAATTCCCATGCATGAATAAAACTGTCTAAGGACAGTATTCATATCTCCACAGGAGGTCTCTGGTTATTTTTTATTACCTCATAATAGCAGAAAATTTCATGCTTTTTTAGGCTGAACCGAAACCTCTTTGGTTTTTGTTTTAATAAAATCTAAACCAAAAAGAGAAGACGTGCAGTCGTGCATTTGTTATTTTCCATTTTTTTAAAAGAGGATGAAACACATCGACATACAGTGTGAGACGAGTTTCCGAGCTCCGAGCCGCTGAGTGGGTGGTTCTCTCAGCAGCGGTTGACAGATGTGGTGTCAGTGTTGTCAGGAGACCCATGAACACGAACATGGATTAAAAATAAATAAATAAATTCTCCACATAGAGTTAGACTTCTGGGACGACCCATCATGCTGTATGCTGTTCCAAAAGTGGAACCATTTAAACTGTCACTGTGGTGTCTTCTGACCTCAGAAACAAAATATAGAGAACCAGAGCAGCAGAAAACTAATTCTGCTACATCCGATCTCCAGGTATTGCGTGTGTCCGCCCACACAGATATCAAACATTGTGAGACACTGAACCCTAAGTTGCTCACTGTGTGTGTATGTGGAACACTTATCTGCCAAATAAAATGTAAATATATTGTTAGAAATGATTTACAATTCACACTATAGTATCTTAGTAGTAGATTTACCTATTTATACATCAACATCCTTTTTTTTATATGTTCACTATGTGTATAGGAATGACACTACTGTTCATGGATGATAAATTAGGCCTAACCATGTGTGATCAATGGGATGTCATGGCTCAAAACGTACCATATACTAGGGCGTAATGTCTGTGTGTATAATTACACATTTCTGCTTCCTGTACTGGCAAGTGCTATTTACATCCAAACCAAGTGTGTCAACATCCTTTCACTGCTAATGAAGCGAGTGGCATTAAGATACATACGTTTGATTTATTTACATTAATACAATGTGAAAACCATGAAACGTATTAAACGCAACGGGAACATTTTGCATGTGCGCGTGTTTTCGAGACGCGGCGCCTGTTGATATTCCTCGTCTTTATTTAAGGTTTATGTTTCTTGAGTCCCCAGATTGATGTCTGGTGTCTCTCGCTGTAACTGACAAGCTCACTTAGAATCACTATTGCAAGGCCCATATCACCAGCAGCGCCATCACTCTTCACTATGAAACGGAGCCATTTGAAGAGTTTCCCGACAAAGAGCTGATGAATGTTTTCAGTGCATAAAAGCCCACGTAGAAGCAGGAGAGTTTTACTATAGCCTGCCGTGTGAATCATCTTCAATGGTCTGTAGCAGTTTTATTACTGTTCGCCAGTGAATAATATTCAGATCCTGATGACGGACCAAAATTACCAAGGTACTGAGCAATGGCAGAATAGAATAGCTGACCTTTCCAAATAAAAGTAATACACAAAACACACATACCAAAAAAACCTTCATATGGTAATTATGCCCACAGTCCTCCAATAGCATCCCTATATGACGCACACTGAAGATGTGATATGTTGTGTGTGTCTAATGACTAATCCTGTAATAAATCCTGTACGTGCACAATCAATCTGCTTTCAATCATCGACACAGCTACTTCACCTGGGCCTCTATGAAAATATCCATTTAATGTCCAACTCTTTTCAATCAAACAGGAGGAATAAGGGTAAAGTCGGAACATAAAGAAGTCCAACAGCTATGTGTACAATCAGATCAAGCGCGGGTTTGTGGCGTAATTTTAATGAAGTCAAAGCTATTTCACATCAACATTCCTCAGGTTCTTCTCAGCGCTTCTCGTTCCTCGTCTGCAGTGCTGACGTTTTTCATACACTATTTCAGCAAAGTCCCACAAAGTCTCCAGTGGCACAATAAGATAAGTGTGAGCGCGCACGTGCACGCGTGTGTGACAGAGAGAGGGCATTTGTCCACGAGTCTGTCGTCTATAGGGCCTGAGCAAACACAGATAAAGTCACTTGTGAAGTGCTCTCAGCAGCACATTCAGCCACACTGCAGCGTGGTAAAATGACCAGACGGGAAAGAAGTAGGTAGGTGGAATTAAGAATCGAAATAAAGTGACATGTCCAGACCTAAATTTGTTGGCTTTAATGCTCACAGAATTTTCTCTATTATGCTAAATAGTTCATTCTGTTTTTTTTCTGATTTCTGTGTACCACAAAAACAGACTCCAGAGAAACGAGACGCACAAACAAATGGCAGGTCATCTGCCTGCAAGAAAGAATGACACGGAATAATACAATTGTACTACTTGTTAGCTTAGAAATTGGACCTAATGGCTCAATTTATGACAATTTAAAGAGTAAAATTTGTATGTGTGTGTGTAATGGTCGGGAAAGGGTCTGGGTTTTACAGCACTCCTTTGTAATAAGGTATATTAGTAAAGTGTTCTGGGGCCAGACCATGTCATGTAACCTGCAGCTCCAACTCTGTTCAATACAGCAAAATTGCTTCACAGCCTAGAGCTGTTCCTGGGGGCTTGGCTAGAGACCAGTGAAGACTATCATGCAACACATGGAGTGCAATGTTTTTTAGGAGGGTGAGGGCAGCAGAGCAGCACATTTTTTCCCTTAGGATGGCGAAAGGCTATGGGGCGCTTGTTTTTCTCAGCAGTTTCTGAGGACAAACTTGTGGAGAATCAGAATCACAGTGACAGAAACTCGGTGACAAGGAATAAAAAAAAGTATACATATATATATATATATATATATATGCTGGAAACGAACATACAAGTTAAATATGTTTCAAATGGGATGCATTCGGGGAACTTTTCTGTTTGGCCACCAATAGGAGAGGTCAGTTCAGTGCGGAAGGGGGACGCAGATGTTCTCGCTATTAAAGATTCAAAAGATCCTGTGTCAAAGTCCGTGGATTTGTGTATGAGTGGGTGGAAAGAGAAAGTCGCCTGTTTTACCAGCGCTCAGTCTCTATGTGTGCATCTCTTATGGGCTGTCTCATTATTTCATACAGAAATGCAGCAAGCGAAGAGTGAAATGCGTCAATCACTGTGAAACGCCGTTGCTGCAGGAGAACCCGATGATACTCGCCCTTTTTAAAAAGAAAACATGGTGTGGTGAAGCCACGGCGTGTAAAACAAACCATCCACGCTGCTGTACTTTTCTTTTCCAGCCCACTCTGTGTTATGCAGATGACGCGTCTGCGTCTCCTGTAGCTAGATGATACAAAGGCCCTCACGCCCTTGCTGTGTCCATATCAGCGGTGAGTTTCAGGGATGCTGGGTTCAGCAGAGATTCTAGTCTAGAACAGGACCCTCTGTTCATATCTGAAACCCCTCTTGTTATTTCCCTTTGACGCCTGTTATCTGACACCGCCTTGCAGTCCAACAACTCAAATCCCAGAGGTTGCACCTTGTCTGGAGGTTGAGACAGAATTCATTGCAGGTTTTGTTAGTGGGGCGGTCACTCATGCAAAGAGTTTATTAAACGCTTAAACAAAAGCGTGAAATACCTCCGGTTTCTTCTCTCGGCTGTTCAGCCTAAATATTTTTCAGACTGAATATTAAATATGCATATTTGATGCCAAGCCACAGGAAGAGTCACCGGAGCGGCCTCGAGGTGCAAGTTGTTAAATATGTTTTGGATTTATTGTTGCGTTTATTATCTACAGGTTTTAACTTAACTACATACAATATTTTGTCCTTTTCACCAATTACCATAAAGCTTTTTTTTTTTACTTTATGTGCACAGAATTAACACTAACATCTTCTGCCTTCGAGGTTGCAGTCGGAGTGTCCAACATTGTCCAACAGTGACACAAATTTCAAAGTGTACAAATTCCAACCTTTATAAAATTGTTATTAATACTGATTGAAAATACACTGCCTGTTTGGGTAGATCCCCTAGGGTCACAACACTAAATAACACCAGATATTTACCATCGACAGATTTCTGAGCATCCTTCTAAGGGGGGGAAAGGGATTGATGCCTTCAAGAAGATGTGTGACCTACTTGGCTTAACTTGCCTTTGTTCAAGTTTGGTCTCAGAGCCAGCTGTGACACGTCTGCAGTTGTCAACTGGAATCATGGGATATAGGGCAGACGGATGATGAGGAGACAGTCTGCATATCCGTGTGTGTTCTCCAGCTTGCCTGCGTGGGCGAAGATGGCAGCTTTAAGTGCTGCATGTCTGTGCTCAGCCCGGCCGCCTGGGAACACGCTGACCATATGCACAGTAATGTCGGCTGACAAGCTGTGTCAACAGCAGGAGAAAGGCCGTTCAACTCTGTAGTGTGACAGCACCTAGGGATTAGAAGTACAGTACACACATCATACATGTAGTGGACACTAATGAGAATATATGGAGTTACTGTAGAGGAACTATCATTTCCTTCACAGGGATGTGTTTCTTCAGATGGGATTTGGTTAAAGTCGACCGTTTCCTTGTTCGCTTGCAGGGTCAATTAAAACTTCGCTGAGACAGTTCCCTCTTGAGTGATTTTAATATCAGATATACCGTAAAACCTTCTGACCAAGCTAGACAGGGTGGAAAAAATAAATCCAGTTCTCGTAAGCAAAGTCTTTCCCTTCAGAAATGTGAACAGAGTATTTAAATCCCCACATGACTAAGAAAATCGAGCCTCTGGAGACTTAGCACAGACGTGCACTGTGAGCTAAGAGCTTTGTTTTATTCAGTCCTCTGTAAATTGCTTTTGTGTACTGAGAATGTTCATCAAGTCTACGTCTGGAATTGTTTTTGCTGCCCCAGAGTCTCGCTCTAATCACTGGTCCAGTGTTTTTACAGGAATACTATGTCCTATCCTTATCTGTCATGACATATACTGGAAGCTCTACTGTAAATGAGCCCGGTTTTCTCCTCCTCAGCAAGACAAAGCTTTGTGCTTTAATTGGAGCTCCATATATGGGGAATAAAGCAATTGGCAGTCACTATGTCTTTATTCATTGCAGGCAATATGCAGGGATTTTATTCACAAAGGGCTTAATTTTCCCTCCACTTGCTGTCAGTTCTAAATAATATTTAAATGGGGAGTTGACAACCCCACAGAAAAAAAATAGATGACAGAATGGCTGGCTTAAAAATGCATTTGAAAGAAGAACAGTGCCAGCCAGCAACACTACAAAGCAAATTTGATAAAGACTAAAAAAAAAAAAAAATGAACATTGTGCGTGATTGACGCTGACCAAGGCTAAATTATGACAGAAAGCAGACAGATGGTTGTTGCCACAGAACAACCCTCAACAATTACCAATCTGTATACTGTATGTTTGTGCCCAGGTGGAGGCCAAGGTTCGCGCCACGTGTTGAATACTGTGAATACTCACTCAAGCTCACCTGAAATTTACTTCACACTCCCCCAGTTACTGCACTGCACGGTTTATTAGGAAATAACACGTCAGGTTGTTGTGATTCGAGGCTTGTGTGCTATATAAAAAGTAAATTTAATAATCTTACAGAAGTAGAATGCCATTTGGAAAAAAAAAAAAACACATTAAATGCTGTTTTAGGTTTGTTTTGGCACAAAGAGAGAAGGAACAAAAAAAAAAAAAAAACAAAAAAAAAACAGTGGGAACACTGTCCATCAAAACATCCTAATGCACGGAAGTTATTTCACACAGGTCTGACGACACTGTGAAATTCAATAAGCAACGAAAATAAAAGCCAAATAAGACACTCTGAGGGAAGAATAATCAGATATTTTTCAGTGAGGGAAAACACGTTCTTGCTTATAGATTTTCTAGCAGCAAGTCTGCTGCGCTCAACCATCAGTGGCATTTATTTACTTAAAGCCTTCGTTTTACTTACTCAGCCCTGACACACACAACAAGAAACTAACAAAGTTGCAATTACACATGTTCTTGTTACAGTAAAAATCAACTGAACCTGAAACTGTAAAATGGGAACGTGTTTTAGCTGGATTAACTCTGCTTCCCACCAGCCTTGTGTGCTTTTTGTTTGTTCTTGCTCAATGATCCTCGTCAATGACCTCTGAAAATGTCAGAACAAAATATGTGCAATGTCATAACATACTGTGCTGTGCGTGCACGCCATCAACACGACAAAACACACCCAAGAAAACTATTAAGCGAAGCTGTGTGCTTTTCTTTTTTTGGAACATTTAAATATAACTTCACTTTTATAAAATTGCTACAAAGAAGAGAAGAAAAATGAATGAAACGAAAAAGCACCAGCCGCCGACATCTGTATCTCAGCGCCGCAGATAAGGTCTTCGCCTTCGCTGTGCTAGAAGGCGCCTGTGGTAGTTTGATTCTTGAGATGGACTGTACTTTGCTGTGATTTCAAACGAGTGGGAGACTCGATGTTCCCAGAGCAATGCTAGCGCTGACTCAGACACTCTAACCCCTGCGCCCCAAATCACACAGCAGTGTTATCTGCCAGAGGATACAATCAAGGAAACACATCAAAGTGGAGTCTCTGGAGCTGCTCTGCTCACATGCATGCCTACAATATGGGCCTCGTATGCACAAAAACACATTCAGCGAATCGCTCGCTAATTGTACAGGAATACTCTACAGCGTGACTCATAATGAAAGAGCAATTAGGCCTCTTCATCACTGGCTTTGAACCAAACGTAGCTACGACTTTTGTGCAGCAGTGTGGCTTTCAGAATCTGCAGGCTAACCACGTGTTGGTTTGTCTGACCTGACTGTCAGACCTCAGGGAGGATCAGTGGGCTTCTTGCCCGCCTGAATGTCAGCGTGGTCCCTCCCTCCTTTTTTTGTCATCCATTTCAACTGCTCATTTACACCACGACCTTCCTGCTCCTATTAGCGGTGTATCCATGTGTAACGTCACTTGGGATATACTCCCTTGCCTGGGCCCGAGTCCAAAACCAACGTGCATTACACTCCTGAATCGAGCTTCGCATTTGTGTTTGTGTGCGTTTCTTTCGCTTGCTCGACTTGATAAGATTCTCATGTTGCACGTAATCCCCCGGTGATCATTTAGTGGCAAGTTGCTGGCGCAAAACCACTCACATCTCAACCCACCTCAGCTCGTCTATCCAAAACGAGGGTCCAGTCTGCCCCAAATCTTGTTGACATCAGACTGCAGGCAGGCTTGACATGCGCATACATATTAATGAAGCCATGAAGTCATTTATTCACCAGCTGATTTACATTGCAGAGCAGAGAGGTCCTAAATCAAAGGGATTTCAAACCACTTTACAAGATTTGCAAATTAGATGAGACAAGCTGTTTATTTCTCTAGCATGTTGTAGCTTTCAGCCCTAAACTTCATTTTAATCTTAATTCCTTCATTAGGCAAATACGACAGTGGCTCCTTCTGCACTAATGCAATTTGCTAAACAAGTGGAACATTGAATGTTTGCATGTGAACACATGCATTAGATGTAGCCTCAAAGCACATCAACACATTCATAAGCATGGAAGCACACAGGCGCACAAACAATATGCAGCCACCAATATGAATAACTTCTGTTTCCTTGCATGTGACTCACTATAACATATCTAGTTGTCTGATGTCTCTATTTTCAGGGCAATTGTGCATGTGGCACCTTGTGGACCAGAGTCGATAGGACAGACTCAGGATTTGTATGCAACGGGAGGCACCTTTAGGAGGACTGTGTCTGGTCTGTCTGACGCTTAGTGATTCTCAGCGGGAGCAGGGAGCAGAAGCTCGCTCAGTTGGAGGAAAAGACTTATGAGCTTTATTGATCACAGGTTTGTTAGACAGAGGGGTCTCCCTGTGCATAGAGCAGAGCTTTTATTGGCATCTGAAGTCAAACAGGTGAGGTAACTGGAAAACTCATCAGTACGGGAGAATAAATTAAAACGATGAGCTCGACTGGAGGGGTGGGGGGGTTGTTAATATTGTAAAAAGCTAAAATCTGTACCAGTCTTAAAAATCTGATGGCACCAGACCCACACAGATTACAGCATCAATACCGCTCGGTGTCTGCCGGACGATCGTTTCACTTCCACATTAATGGAGAAGGAAAAATTTGTCGTGCATGCTCCGCTGAGCAGCAGACATAAAGATCACATGATCGACCTCAAATTCATTGGTGCACGGTAGGAGGATCAGAGGTCTGTATTGTTAAGGTCAATCTAGTAACATTTCTTTTTCTAGATAATGGCAGCCAACATACCAACAATTCAATCATGAGGTCCTGTAAAGAAAAGTCGAACCGCCGGTTTTTCGCTTAAAGACGTTCCTCGAATAGTTTTCATGTGTGTTTGGAAGCTGTGTACAACAGTTCACAGCGAGTCACGGGGGGATTATATCTGATTGTTGTTTTGCAAGGCAACTGTACTGTACATCAACAGAAACGTGCCTTGTATTGAACTGTGCTGGAAGGTTCTATAAAGCGAGCTGTGAATTGGGAGGCTGAAAAATGCCGTTGGGGAAAGGAGTGGACTGTGGGGCCAGAAGGTGAGGACTCTGGTCTTTTTCTTTTTTCTAGTTTATGTCTGCAACTGCTGTGACCCGGAAAACAAATGTATGTGAACAGGCAGACAAGGTTTGCAGTCATTGATTTGATTGCAGCGGCCGTTTGGCATGAAAATAGCTGCTAGAAAAGCATAGTCTTTCCATTTCTTTGCCAACACCCTGCGTGAGTGTGCTCCGGGTGATTTGTACAGCCTGTGGCTCGCCTAGCTGCATGCTAATCAACTCCGTGACAAAGTTCAATAAGCCAAACTCCCCACACCATTTCCCTGTCTGCCAGAGCTGCACCAAACGAGTTACCTGCTCCTTCTGCCCGCTGCCGCTCAACACTAAGCTCCCTACCTCAGCTCAAAAAGAGAGCGAGCACACAGCAGGTGCATGAGTAAGCACAGAAGTTAAAGCCAGCACTCTAATTTGAAGATCTGCACTTGTCTTATCTTATTTGGGGGAGCCCGCTACTGTGGGTTTGGGGGAGTAAACTGGAGCTGAGTGATCGTTCGAGTACCAGTCCACAGTGGTTGGCAGCTCACCACAGCACACATTCTGGCAGCAGCGAGCACATGGTGTCCGACCCCCCGATGTACGCACACATGGAGAACTGCTAGTTTTGCTAAGCTGTGGAATCATGTTAACAGAACGTGTGTGAACAGGAAATGGATCCTCACCATAGACTACAGTCTGCGATCGTCACTAACAGTTCTGTATGCTTTAGCCGATAAAGGTCATAGTACTAAAAAAAGATATACTGTGCGTGATTGATGGACTCTGGGTATTAGACCCTGAGTGAGATGTTGAAATGCGGTTTCAAGGCTGTGTTTAAAAAAAAAAAAAAAAAGAAAAAGGAAAAATTGTTCTGTGCAAGAAAGACATGGATGTCAAGTAACAAGGACGCCTTTCAGTACAAAAATATTTAACAGTTTTAAAAATCTATTTTAAAGAGCAGCATCAGCAGCTACTCCGGGCAAAGACCTGTCTCTGCAGGGTTTAAAGAGAGCATGTGTTGTTTTTGACGGACAAACATTTTCAAGCTCGAGTGTTGTTTTTCCTAAATTACACATTGAAGGTCTGCGCTTTTTTACACAATGCATTATTACATCACTTAAAGGGGTTACTAATTATAACAGCTTATAAAAGCCGACTTGGAAGGTGGTAAAAGACACCTCCTGTTTTTTTTAAGTGGTGAGAATTGGTGTCAGTAACACCCAGTGGTGAAGTGTGTAAAGCATTCAAATGATAATGAACAGAGTGGGTTTCTCACTTTTTGTTTAGATCAGATATTCAATTTAAATGTTATTCATGTTATAAGTGCGATACGTTTACACAGCGCTTACTCTTCTACGAGCTTCTCAGTTAGCAGCCACAACATTAAGACCATTGGTTGGTTTTAGCCGTGCAGCGAACAGCATACAGATGCTCCTCGTTAGTGATCTCTTGGGATTATATGGTCATTGACTTATAATGATCTGCATATAATTCAACTTTAACCCAAATTCTAACTAGGGCCGAGGAAGTTGCAGCGCTGCACTACTAGTTGTAGCTGCATTGAAATGTTGAAATCTTCGCCCGTGGCATCAGCCTCACCATCAATTATGTATTCAAGCCATCCACCTCTCATCATCGAAGTGTAGAGGCTACTGTTCTGCGCTGTTCATTAGGGACCAGTGTGTGGACACATGGTTGTAAAACGCCCAACTGTCCTTTTTAAAAATTCCACAGTCTACGGTTAATGAGGAACATAATTATGATTTTTACCAAGTTTAAAATTTCTAAGACTGTTTCTTTTTAATCAAACTCGGGGGAGTGAGCTCCACTATGTGACTCAGGTGGTTTGTACGGCTTCTAATCAAACACCATTCTTTTAGTTTGTCTTCATCAGTTCCCCTGCAGTTTCATCTGTTATCTCTAAAGAGACTGCTTTTAAGCAATTATTCGCCTATGTGATTAATGTGATACAGTTGTAAATGAATAAAACTTTGATATTTAATAGCAAACTACATTTAGGGCAAGATTTTAACAGTCCCTCGTGACGTTTCTTAGTGTTAATTTGTTGATGGATGATGTATAAAGGATGGGATGAGGCCTTTACGTACATATGTGGAACACAATGCGCCTGGTTTTAACTCACACCTTGCACAGGCTTGTGTGTGTGTTTTAAACAAGGACAGCAGTTAGCTGAGGTGCAACACCTTTTTCTCTCATTAGGCTTACTAAACAGGATAATGATTCCCCTGTGAATCCGTCTCCATCGCTGTGCTCGGCCTGTCACTCTCTGCACCACCATCGCCATGGTGATCAAAGCCAGATGTGCTCAACTTCTGTCACCACCAACAAAGCACAAGTGTACCGAGTGTTTTTACAGTTGTCACTCTGCTCTGTGCCATAGCCTCCAGGGAATCCGCGATGCAATGCAACAACATTAGACAACCCCGCAAACACGCCGCAGTTCCTCTGTCGGTGTCAAGCGTTCTTCAGCTGAAACGAGGAATTAAATTGAGTAAAATTTGATGGATAAGTCAGCTCGGATTGTGTTTTGTTGGATGGTTGCTTTTGCACACAGTACTACGGCCACTTTAAAATGCAGTATTTCAGCATGTACTTATTTCACCTCAAAGTATTAGTGACTCTCGCTGTTTAACTCCTCTCCTGCTTTCCATCCTATTTTTGAGCTCTCGCTGGTTTCGACTCTCCTGCTGCAAGCCAAACTTATTAAAATATCAAGAAACCAACCAATACAGATCAGCTGCTGCTGAGAAAAACAACAGCAAAACCAAACCTGGCTAATTTGTTGTGACTTCAGATAAATGCACGTGGAGAAAGTTCAGGCAGCGAGACAGCGTTCAGCTGTTAGAACAGGCAACGAATCACAAGCACAATGGGACAGATAGCGAGATGTTCAATATCTGTTGTGATATTCCAGCGTGGTTGCCAAATATTTGCAATTTGTTGGGAAAAGTGGCGGCGGATGAGTTTTTCCGCCTTTGATGCTTTTAAACAACAGAAAAACATCAACAAGCATCTCCGCAAGACAGAACAAGAAAGACAAAGAACTGAGAGAGGGCACAAATTTACACCGGTGTAAGGCAACGGTGATCAAAGAATTACACAGAAGACAGAGGAAAAACACACCTGCTGTGACAGATGGAGGTAACCCCGGCAAAGAAGAGAGAGGGCAACGCAGCACTGCAAGAGGAAATTGGTAGACGAGAATGAGGGAGGAATAATAAAGATGGTGGGAAGAAGCCATTGTTCAACCACAAATATCTGCATAATCACTTTGCCGCAGACGTGAGCGTGTTGCCTCGGACCAGCCTGGCTTCATCTACAAACGGGAGCGAGAGCCCGACATGTCCCCGGGTGACGCTGTGATGGTGTTGGTTTACCACCATAACCGTCTCCTCCTGGATCCGAGCCCGACGGCAAGGTGACTCGGCTTGGATTTTACACTGATTAGTCAGGTCCTGTGACATCAGCTCTGTGCTGCAGCTTCACAGCTCAAAGGGGAAAAGAAGAGAGAAAAAGATGTGGATTTTAAAACCGAGCAAGCAGAACAATGATGTGTTTACACCCTGAACATACAGACAACAAAGAGATTAGGTGCCAGGTTCATGTCTTTAAAGAAAATGTGAATTCTAATGTTTCAAACTCACCCTTAATGCTAAAACAATGTATAAATAGAAATACATTTGGATTAGCAAATGCTGTTCTGCCCAGGGCCCTGTTTCACAAACTATTCTATTTTCTCCTATTCTTTCAGTTTGACATGTTTCTTAATTTAATAAATAAAATCCAAAGTTTGTGACCTGTTTGTTAGCATTCTGTGAAACGGGCGCCTGACCACTATATTAGAAAACATTTATATTCAGCAGCTTTCCAAACGTCCATTCTGAACCGTATCTGCATATCTGCCCTTCCTGCCGTGTCAGCTCCAGCCAACTAAAGCCTGATTAATGTTTTCATGGCTACTGTTACACGGGTCAGAGTGCTCGATTAAGGTCAGAGAAAGACTGATCTTCAGCACTGGAAAGAGACGACTCCGACTTAAAGCAAGACACGGGAAGAGCTGACCTTTTTAAATATTTAACCAAAATGGTGATCTTTCACTAACCCTCACCAAAGCGCGCCTTAAACTGAAAGCACACATGAAGTAGGACGCTGGATGTAGACGGAGCTGTTCTTGTGGACCTCGCTCGCTCCCTGTGATTGCTCTCTGAACGTACAGTATGCATAATGTGTACGTTAAGTTCCAGCTGCTTGGCTACCTTCAGCTGTCAGTCAGGGCTAGATAGGAAAGATGCATTTTAAATTTAATCAGGCAGGTAAAACAGCTTCCACGGGTCCTGCAACAGCTCCCATTTCACTCATTTGTGCCTCTTTAGACTCGGAGTCTGTTTTCTTTACACTGATTGTAGATTGTGCAGCACATGTGGACACTGAAGACGCAGACTTGCACTGTAACAACACTGTGTGAGCACGTCACACTTCCTGCATTGTAAAATCTGCTGGGAGCACCATCCCCGTGGCAGCAGTTACACTTCAACCAAAACATATTTGGCAAACGGATGGATAGCTACGTCCTCTCTAAACTTCCTCTACAACTGTGACTGACACCATCAGTCGTCAATTACAAAACGATTCTGCATCAAACAGCCTGAAAATCGAAAGTGATTTTTGCGCCATAAAACTCCACACATGATGTGTACAGGTTATAAATACTGCAGCGCTCACTCTTTCGCTCTCGGGGAGAAGAAATGGCGACAAATATGCTGATCTGCTTTGTACTTTTCCTCCTCGTCTACAAATCCTCACATTTTTTTAACATCTCCAATCAAAGAACCCAGATTGCAATCTTACACACAATATGCTTTTCTCCACTTTATTAGGCCCAACAGATTAACCTCATGGCTAAAGTGCAGACCTGTGAGTTATGGAGGCTCCCTAAGTGTAATGAGATCTTACCCTCCGTATGCTCCCGTCCTCCCGGTTCGTGGCGTCTGGAAGTTCCTCTGGTCATTTTCCTGCTCTCCTTTCAAATGAACAGGCCTGCAAAGATGCTGTGCCAAACTGTAATCATTGTTTAAATCTTGACATCACGCAGGGAATTACTGAAAGTGTATTTATAATATGTATGCAGACACATGTCCTTACTCAGATGTAGACAGTTAATCACACTCTTCCTAACCTGAAGCATTTCTTTTTTAATTAGAAGCATGTTTACAGCACATTATTTTGTATTATCGTCATGGCACATCCCACCCACATACAATCTACGAGATCAAAATAACATTTGGGTAACTGGAAAAACTCAGACGTCAGCAGCACAGAAGGTAGTGGTCGTGGTAGGTGGAGGTAATTCTCAGTGGCACTGGAACAAACTCTCTTCTGCAGCAGAGCTTTTAGAAAAAGAAAAAGAAAAAAAAAAAGCTGATGTATTGAATAAGGTGACTGCTGTTCCATCCTTCAGAGAACCACGGATGACCTTAAAAGAAAGTGGTTTGATTTTAAACTGTTCAGTAAAAAGCGTGCCGCGGCGAGCTAAAGCTAAATTAAGGCCACTGAAGGAGCTCAGTTAACAACAACGACTTTGCTCTCCCGATGCACACGGCGCATCGCGGGAGAGGTATTTTGTCTCTGGCTCTGCTCCAGATGGGGACAGTTGTGTTGCTCTCAGTGCCGAAGCTATTCACCAGCTGACAGGCTCCAGCCAGCAGACCTGGTCCGATATTGGTTTAACTTGTTGGCAGATATCTTTCTCTCTGTGCTTCTCAAGCAGACTTCACTTCACTGTTCTTATGTACAGCTGCTTTATGCTTTTATGTTCAGCACAGTGCTTTTTCTGTTTTGTAATTGTAATTAATACAATATAAGTAAGAGATAAAAAGCTCACACATGGTCGCAAAAGCTTTGAATCAGGTGTGAAGTTCTATTTTGAAGATTTAGCAATGCAGGTGAACGATGATACATCTGGGTTATTATTACACGTCCACATGATTATGTAGCATTTAATGAGCGAATCTGCACGTGAATCATAGGAAAACTGTCGGTGCAGTTCACTACAACAGAGATCTGACCTCACCCCTATGCAACAGTGGTGGAATGAGTTCTTGTCATACTGTACACGGGAAGAGGTCACGGACAGTCTGAAGAGAAACTTGGAGGTCATGTGATACAAAATGTTTCAGTGTCTGAAGAGATATAGCTGGGGACTGTGGGATTATAAATTGCTGGTCAGGATTAGGATAAGATAAATGGATGTACATTGTGGTACTGTGGTGTCGTGGAAAATAACATTAGGAAAAAAAGAGCAGCAAGCTAATTGTATCACAAGTGATGCTACAAAGAAAACTACTTTTACAGGAACACGACACATTAAAGGCTCTTGTGTGTTGTTTAACAAAGGCAATGGGCATTTATGTAAGTAAATAAAAAAAATAACAGGTGCAACAGAGAAACACACAAAGGTTATTCAGAGGCGGTAATTTAAAATAAAAGTTCTATTAAGTGTCTGGTACTGATAGAAGTCTCTTACTAAAGAGCAAATATAGTTCACAGTCATATGTATGGACTACTCACAAGCATAAAATAAATAATAATTTGCAGTTTTACAGCTGTTAAAATGCAGCTTATGATTATCCAGGCATTAGTTCGGTTCTCTTATCATTGTAACTGTAACAAACATTTGCATTACACTGGTTAAGATGATTCTGTCTCCCTCTGCACTTGATTAGTGAGTTATTATATGGCAAGCATTGTAAGGATGTGGTCTGTGTTTCTGGTTGTTAGCAGCAAGACTCTGTGGGAACAAAAACAAACCAACCAACAAACAAAACTAAACATGCATTCATTTTAATTATAGCTGGCACTTTGTTTTAAATGAAAAAGACAAAATACACGTTCTTACCGTCCGGGTTTTATTGTGAATAGGTCTATAAAAGTTAGCAATTTTCAAATAAATGAATAATTGCAGCAGGAATGTGGGAGAAGAAAAAACAGCAGCATCAGTTCAACGGTGCCCTTTTTTTTCAGACTTGTTTTCTATGTGCATCACAATCCTGCTAATAACGATACAAAATAGTCTAGTGCATCCACACTCGGCTTGTCAGAAGGCATCTAATTACTGCGTACCTATATGCATAGATGCTTTGTGTGAGTGTATATATATATATATATATATATATTTATATAAAACTATATATAGTTTTATTGAATGGTGATATATTTTTATAGAAAGTACAAAGAATCAAATAAGTGATTTGAATATAAAACACATCCCATCACCTCACAAGGACTGAAAAGAAAAAAGAAAGAACATAGACAATAATGACAAACCGCAAAAGGAATGATGTTACAATGAGTTTACAGTCACTGACTCAAACGCACAATAGAAAAAGAAAATAACTAATGTGTAACTAGAAATTTAAATACAGGTAGAACAAGATAAGAGGGCGGAGGTGTAACGTTCACGCTAGAAGCACTTATAAGACATGTCAAAGTAAAAGTGATTTAATTTTGATTCAATATTGCATCTGTCTAGACTACAAAAAAAGTGCTTAGCGACATCTTTTACTTTCAGAGAAGAAGCTATATTATATTTCTGTTCTTAGGAACGTAGCCAGACGTTATTGGCAGCGCACTTTGCAGGATCAGGTGGAGAATCTGATGAATCAATTTGGCTTTATTGTCTATTTAGAACTATGATGTATTACACAAGTGAATCAGTCTCCGTTTCATGACGTGACCTCTGAAGACATTCTGTGGATTCAAGTACAAAAGTCCTTGTTCCCTTGTAATTCATGGCCGACTGCTCTTTGTCTTAACACAGTGATTACATTTTCTTCTTGTTTACAGAATTGTTGAAGGAAAATCTTTTAGGTTACATTCAGAGTATTTGTGGGTACAAATTTACTATACTACTTTATTTTGCCAACATTTCACATGAACCTCACAAGGCCCTGAGTTTGGCCAGAAGAGCCTCTACATCGGACTCTCCATTGGTGCCACAGCTGCTGACCGCAGCACCAGTGGAGGACGGCTGGAAGGCCGGGCGCTCGGCTTCGACCTCGATCTCTTTCTCGGTAGGTTTAACAGTCTCTCTCTCAATCACCCTCTCTCTGTCCAGCCCATAGCTTTGACCCGGGGTGTTTCTGTACCTGCGGCCTGACTCCGAACCTGAAGTAGTCTTGGCCCTTGCTGCAGATGAATGGCCCTCAGACTCGTTATGGGCCTCTCTGGCAGGGGGAGCTTTCACCGCTGCTGAACCCACATTTATATTCTGCCGAGAGCGAGACCTTTGTAAAGGTGCCTTGTTTTCTGTGAGTGAAAAACAGAAACAAACCAGTGAGCACAGGAGTGACAATGAGAACGGAGGACGGCGAAGAAGTTGAGTGCCTGACTTGTTAAGTGAACGGAAGCAAGGGGGTTAATCAGATTAGATGAACAACAAGCACGGCAGAGAGAAAGGTGGAAAAAAATAATAAAGAAATAGAAAAAGTATTACCAGTCACACTGCAGCAAACACAAAAAGATGGAAAAGCATAAATCATTGTGAAATAGGAGCGCTTTGCTAAGTATATGCACATGCAGAGCGAAACAAAGACACATGTATATACACGCTAGCTCACTTTGCACACTCATCGTCTGGATGGATACGCACACAAACAGGCACCGTGGAAGCCACACGGTGTGTACACACACTGATGAGGACGAATTTTCTGCAGTAGACGGTGGCATGCAGCCAGCTCAGTATGATGAAATGGATATGGCTGATCAACCGCAACAGAAACTCAATAACATTGTGCGTCGTCCTTTTCCAATCTCCCCGTCTCTTTCCCTTTTCTCTTACATGACAGTCTCCCACCCAGCTCCACCTCCCCTGATTCCACCATCATCATCCATTCTCCTTCCTCCACTCTTCATCTCAGCTCTCTGCTCCTACAGCAGTACTCTTCATCTTTCTTATCCCACATCCCCCATGCCCGCCCCCACCGACCATCTAGCATTCTGCTCAGCCTCCCGCCCTCCCCTCTAGTTTCAAACTTAAAACACACACCCAGACAGCCAGTGGAACAGAGCGACGGCCAAGATCAGACCATACGTTCTGAATTATAATCCCTCTTAGTAGATCTTAGACTTCATCATCAGTATGTGTGTGCTGGAAGGGGAGGGTGAATCCATATTCATGTGACCTTGAGCATAGGGCTAAGAGGAGTGGCGCGAGGAAAGACACCACCGCATTTAAAGTTTCCTGAGCCTGAAATGTCTGGCAAACAGGAGTCAAACACAGCAGAGCAGAACAGAGCGACCCGCTCTGTCAGCCAATCGGTAATGAGTTTGGAGCGTGGCCAGTCAGTCATGACAGTGTGTTTTATGGGCCACGCTGACGAATGACAAGGAACGTCCCTGAACACAAGCTCTGACAAATAAATAAGGATAAAGGGAGGAAAGAAAGCAGACAAGAAGGAACCGACTGCAAAATTAAGCCAAGAAAGCCAATGATCACATACACACTCACACACACACGCGTGCACGGAAACTCGTTAAGCAAACAAGCAGCAAAAGGGGGATTTTGAAAGGACAAAATGAGTGGAGTGTGCTGCCTTGCTGCTGTGACTGAACATTTACCACAGCTGAAAATCCAAGCCTCCTCTCATTACCTCTCCCTTTCTGCTCACTCTTCCTGTTGTTGCAGTCAAATTGTAAAAGATGACAATTACTCCCCACTGTCAACCCCTCCGCTCCAGAGTCCCTTTATAATGTCCTCTCTACTCCCTCTATAGACTTGCCATCTAGCCCCCATGTCTGCTTCTTTCTGCTACATCAGGGCCCCCCAAAACAAACAGCAAATAAAAAAATAAAAAAAACACACTCACACATTTAGAACTGATGTTGTGAAATGTATCAATTGTGGTATCAGCGATTTGCATTTTAATATCTTGTGTACACTTCTATTGAAATTTAAACCGATGGCATTTCTGTCATCTTGGAGAGAAGGAACATGCAAGAGGGTATTATCATACATCAGTTATGACAAATTTCTTTGAACTGGCATTTATTTTGGTATGTATTAGCATGAATTATCATTTAATTATTTTCTGTTGCGCATGAACGCTTAATAATTTTATATGGAAACACACACACTACAGAGAAATACAGTATCAATACATACGTATTTACACTTCAAAAGAAGATTACAAAAACACACACTTCAATAAAATCTCTTATCCAAAAGTGCATTTCTTTTCTTCCTAACGGGGCTCTGGCCTTTAGTTGTGAACATGATCAAAGTGCTGGCAAGTTCAGTTTCTTCTCACTCTGCCCGCCTATGACACCTAGTTGCTCCTTCCTTTGAAGCCTCCGCTGGCGTCTCAACATACGCCTTCATCTGAGCTGTAAAACACGTCTGAGAGATGTAAAACATGTCTTGTCTCAAAGGTTGCACTCCTTTAACCAACAGCTGACACTGGTTTTATTGGAGAACGAGTCAAGTGGAATTTCAATTGAAATGGTTCCTCTTCATCTTTTAGTGAGCGCACGCTGTGACGGCAGGGGTGTGCATTTATCCCCCTCACACGATTTGATACAGATTCAGATATGTGGTAATGCAACGTGGCGTTCGGTTGGAAATTCAGGTGTGTCGTGCTAGTGTGACCTCCAGCCTCCAGCGATGATTAGGAGCTATGCTTCTTTTAAACGCCACCTTCAACAATCGCTGCATCACCTAAGATGACTGTTCAGACTCACTGACGCACTGCTCCCTCCGGAAACACAAAAGGCTTCACTTTAACTCCACTTTTCTACATATTTTGTGCGAACGTCCTTCTCACGTCTCACAAATACAGCACACTGTGATGTTTCCAATCATCTGGGAGTCCTCTTTAACAATAAACAGCAACAAAAAAGGACAACGTTTTGGACAGACCCCAAGAATGATGCATTTCTCATTTAAATTTTGGCAACTGCTTATTGTTTACCTCGATTGCAGTGTCACTGTGATCCATCTAAATTCAGCTCTTTGAACAAAACTAAATGGGTGCATGTCCTTGTAAATGCGAGTGTAGCATTAGCAGCTATCACTGGCTTTTGTTGTTGTGTCTGGATGACCAGTATGGTTATTATTTATAGTAACCATTTTTTAAGGTTGCACATTTTCCATGTTGCATTTAATTTGTTAATATGTTTGAACTTAACAGAACTGCCTTTTTAATAAATATTTCTCTATTTAGGGTCAAATCTACGTATCTCACATTCTTAAATTCAATTATGATATCTAGCAGATAACTCTCACACCTTGACGTGATAATAGTGCTCTGTAAAATACCGTCTGTCCAATATTAGAAGAAAAAGAAGAAAAAAAAAAGAGTATGAGAGTTTGCACTTTATTCCATCTGCAAATAGTAGCAGAAAGGAGTTCACATTTCCTCATTTAGGATCATTTGCTGCATTTATTTTTTGCAGCTTCGACTGATGCAGATGAGCTTTTACTGATCTCTCTCTCCCTCCTCTCTCGTCTTCTGCTCTTTTGAAGTTTGGAGAAGTTAGTAGGCAGGCTGAGTCAAGGAGCCTCAACAGAGAGAGGGAACGTGAAGTCTGGATTGCAGCAGTGTTTGCCTGCCTTTTTCTTTGCCTGACTGGTAAAGCTATGCTGCCTGCCACTGTTGTGCTGACAAACTCTTTTACATGAAGACCTGTTAGAAAATTGAAGCAAAACAGTCAACACATGAGGAAGCATGACGACTGGAATTTTTCCAATGTCTGTAAAAACATAAAGACAATGTGATTTTAAACTACCAGTCTATCACAGTCCTCAGTCTGTCACTGTCCTCTACTGTGCTGGAAGGCAGAATGAAGAGGAAGAAACTGTTGCAAAACAATCATAAAAGAGCTGGCAGGCTGAGCTTGTTGTGTCTCGTTTGCTCGCAGCTTTGCTGTAAAATGTATCTGCAAAGTCTCATGGCTCACAGCCTTTTAACCAGCTACTGACACTAGTTCTCTTGCAGAAGACAAGCATAATCTCAAACAAAACAGACTAATCACCGCTCCGAATGCTTCGAGAATATCATCGGGAATTTCAAGACGAAACCATGGTGGTGCATTTAATGTCTGATAGGATGGCATTTTGGAGGAATGTAAAAGGCCCAGTCCAATAGAGAAAACATTAGATTTCTTCTTTTTTTTTTTTTTTTTTTTTGCTGTCCGCAAATAGCTGTAGAGAGGAATTCACATTTTCCCTCTTGTCAGATCACTTGGTCCATTTGCATTTGCCACTTCAAATACAGATGCAGATGAGCCTTTCCTCTCATCTGCCCCCCCCCCCCCCCTTCCCCTTCTCTCCACTTTTTATGAAGTTTGCTGTATTTGATCACTTTAAGAAGAGAGCAGTCATGCAGACACACACAAATACAGACAGTGAAGTGACGTTCTCTTTGCAGACTGAATGACAACAAGTTGAAGTTAGCGAGATCAAATGCACACTTCTACTCCCATCATACATCACAACACAGCTAGTTAGCTTGGCAGTTGGTTGCATGTTCTGTCGAATGACGACTATTTGCCCTGTTTTTTTATTTTTGTTTTGCATTTATAAGTGGAACATCTGGAGCAGATTTACTGAACAGGAATCATGTCATATACACAAAACAACAAAATTCAATTTTGTGCAAAACGCCTTTTAAACCAGGGATAAACTAATGATTACTGTAACGATTGTGTGGCAGCCTTTGAGTTGTCTCTGTCTTGTCTCTGGTTTGTGCTTCTCTTTCTGTTCCTGGAAGTCAGATGATGGAGCTGAGACCTTGTCAGAAATGCAGAACATCTGAGTAGATTCAGCTCAGAATTTTATTAGATCTACAAGATCCTCCCACTCTCTTTTCCCGGCCTGCCTGCTAACATCATTCTTTGTTTGTGATTCACATCAACGCACTTACACACTCCATACTACATATGCAGACTAACAACAGGCAGAAAAGTGGCTGGGAGGGTGCAAGAGGCAGACTACAGACTCCTGGAACTTCTACTTTCATGGAGTGCTGTATATTGCCACTGAGGTCAGACTACAGATGTAAAAACCTTAATCAGTTTGTTTGTGTGAGCTTGAGACTGTTGTGGAAAATTGTGATTGAATGCATTTATGAATATAAAAATGAAATGCATAGGAAAGCTACTTATAAGACTTGAAGACGTAGGGCGTCATAAACGTGTGTGATGCGCCAGTGTCCCACCCCAAGAGTCTTTTAAAAGCTTAAAGCTAGCAGACAGCTTGTTAGCATGCCTGTGTGCATTGGACTGGCTGTAATTAAAGATCATTACCTGGCAACACGGTAGTCACTGAAGGTTTGTCCCCTGCTTGTTTATCATAGTTAACTGTGTGAGTCTGTCTAGCTTCACTGTCACATAGAAAAATAGCAGATGATTAAAAAAAAGAAGGGGAGGCAACAAGTGATGAAAGGACAATGTTGGAAGAAATGGGATGATGGGAGAGAAGATGACAAGATGGACAAAATAAACAGCCTCAAGACAGTGGCATGATTTGGAGGCAATGATTGTAATTTGGACTAGACTAAAACAGAGCAAAAAACAGAGAAGGGCTGAGAAGAGAAAATAGGAGAAGTGGGGACAGATTGTTGAAAGAGCACTATAACAATCCCTGCGGGTAATGTGCAAACTCGCACTGTTATAGGTAACAGAAGCCTGTCCTGCTTTAATGCATATCAAAGTGTTTTCCTTTGTTGAGCTGTGATTTGATGCCCTCCTCTTGTGTCTCTCCTCTCCCACATTTAACAACCCCAAATACCTTTGTTGAAATTCAGGAGAAAAGATCACAGTGTTAGTAGAAAAGCAACATCATTTACAGGCCTTTTAGAAGGAAGCTCATGTGCAGATTTTCTTTTTTTTGGGGTCCCCTACTCTTCAAATTGCTTTTATCATAGTTTTATTTGGCTTCAAGTGGCATTCAGTTGAAGTTTTGGTTAAGCTAATATATGAGTGTATTATACCAGATGTTAGCGTAACTTTCAAGTCATTTATAAAAGAAAAAGGCCAAACATTATCCACCTAGCGGAAACTTGTTAGTTTTTCAGTTTATATTGCTGTAAATGTGATTTTGTGATTGCATCGATGTGATCTCAAGATTAAACAAATATCAAATGAAAAAAGGAAATAATCAGAAAATGTATTGACAATGAATATAATTTGTGGCAGTCCTAAGGGCAAGCGCTGTATTAACTGCCAGAGGCACATCATTTGGTTTAGTGACAGTGACGATCAGTCCAAAATAAGAACACTGTTGACCCTTCACAATCACACTTTGGTGCAGTTAATTTGTAAAAGCGCGAAGTTAATTTTAGAAAAACATCCTGCTCATGTCCTTTTTGAGTAGAGCTTACACAAGTGGAGAGACTTTAATTTGTGTTTTTCATTTTTGGGAGATAAAAGCCTGTTATTCTAAGTGTAGAAATTAGCGGGGGGGGGGTGGGGGGCTGTTCTTGACATTTACGTACCTATGACTCACCTGTAAATATTCTTAAGCTGGACATGAAAAGGGTCTTTGCAGAAATGTGTGCATAAGGGACCCACTCACGAAGACATGTCAACACATTTCACCTTCGATGCATAAGCTGACACGATTGAGTCATATTAAAAGCAAGTGTACATGACAAAGTGACGGAGCGGCGGGCAGGGGGCATTTGAAACCAAAAAAAGGCGACGTGGACGATATAAAAGGGCTGAGCTGGATGTCCCTCAAGTCTTCTGCCCCTCAGTGTGAACCCTAGCCACTGTGAGCTGCAGCCAAGCATAACATTGCATTAGCACGCCTTAGTGCATCTAACAATGCTTCAAAAGTGAGCCTGGTTCTCTGCCACTAGTGGTGCTGGCCTACACACACTGATGGCTCATACTGCACAGGAAGCTCCAGTGAGAATACAATTAATAAAAACAATACAAAGCTTCTGTTTTTAATAGACAACAGGACCCACCTCTGCACTAGCAAAAAGTAGTGATGTGTTTCTGAGGCACCACACATCAATAACATTATCATGACAAATTCATTCCAGTAACCTTATCAAACGGTGACTGTTTGACAGATGTAGCTCGATAGAGACACAACATTGTACGTAACTGAAGGTTTGAATGTTGCTGGTAAAACAAACGCGGTCATGTTCTATCATATACAGTGCTGTATATTGTGTTATATATGGTATAAGTTTGTTTGTTACCAGCTTAGAGTGTATTCCACAGTATTGTAAATTACCCTCTTAACTGAATTTTAAATCTATGCAGGTTGTTGACTTACATTCTAAAATATAGAAACCATCTGTACGACAGGTCATGTCAGCAGAAATACAAATACGCAATTTGTAAAATGGGGTAAAACATTAAAAAAAGATATAATCCTTTACAATATAAACAAATCTTTTTGTACAACAAAGAGGAATTACGTGTACATCTGGCAGATGGTTGTAGCTGAGCAGGTTCTTACTCCTGCTTTACTCTAATTATATCTACATGCAGGGTAATGGACTGAGAATGTTTCCTCATACAGGGACAGCATCACTTCCTAGGGGTCTCTTTTTTTTCCTCTCTCACTTTCTCTGTGTCTCTCTTTCTCACACGCGCTCACACACACACACACACACACACACACACACACACACACACACACACACACACACACACACACACACACACACACACACACACACACACACACACACACACCTAAGAGAGACAACGTGACAGACACACATCACTGCATAAGAGCAGACACACATCCACACAAACACACAAGCAGTCCTTTTCTAATAAGCACTGGCTACTTCACTGATACAGGTGTACAGCCAGTGTACTCTGCTGCCTCTGGCATGAATTAAACATGTCTTGGTTTCAGGCTCCGCTACCTGTTGTTGTTTGTGTGGTTACTGCTGGTAAATATCCCCAGCAGTCACAGTCTAATGCATATGTATTTTCCCTCAGTGGCTCCACACTAACTAAGGGTTTCTATCAGCCGCTTTCTCAGCACTGTACACCTGTCACACTAGGAGAGGAAAATATTGATCCTTAGCACGCCTCCATACACAAAACAGAACAACACTTGCAAATGCATCTGCAGACAGACAAATGAACAGAAGCACACATTTCCATGTTGGCTTCCAATCTTTTGGTTACATAGAATAATTAACTTATTGACTGAGAAGCTAATATGATAGGAAAGCAGCACGATCAACAGACTTCTTGGTTTTGTCCACACATGAATGGCAGGATGGAGCCAACTATACTGATGGCGACCATAAACAACCCCAACATGAGTCAGGTCGGGACTAAGACCTCTAATATGTAGTTATGGAAACATGTAAATTGCTACCTAGTCCCATATACAATCACTGACATTCCTGCCCATAGGTGCAACAAAAGACAGGCGACTTTCATTCTTTGTCTCTTTTGTAGTGCCACTGAGGTGTTTCTTTTTTGCCATTGTTGCGACTGCCAGCTTAGTGGTTGTGTTTAACACTCGGGCCGAGTCTGACAGCTCTCAATATGCGGGGCCAGTCCTGCCAAACAGACTTATGAATTCCAAACAGCCTGGAGTCATGCTCCATATTTCATTGAAGTTGAATATTTAAAAAGATCAACCCACTCAAAACCCTATAAAACCTATCGTTCTGGGGCCTTGTGTCCTAAAAATAAAATCGCATCTGCCATATCGCATTACAGACAGCCACATCAGCCTCCATCTCTTAACCATTTCCCTCTCTCTATTCCCCTCTCTCTCTGACAAAACCCATCTGGTAACCAGCCTGTCTCCATCAACACAGGTTTTGCTCTCTCCCTTTCAAACAACTACACACTTCTTACTGCGCCCTTTATCTCATTCGCTTCCCTGTTCTCACTTGCTCTTTGGAACTCACATTTTTTTTCTGTCCTTTATTGGTGGTGTCACTTTCACCCTTTGTCCTTCAACTTTACAGCATGTTGTCTTAGGGGATCACAAAGAGGACAAAGTAGAACAGATTCTTCTCAATTTGGTCCCTGTTTCAAAATTAAACTGGTCTGCCATTTCAAAAAAGTGAGCAAAAAGCATCATGTTTGACAAAATGCAGCAAAATGAGTGAAGAAAGACGACCAAGCAGTCGATGCGTGTGACAGCATAGACTGATATTTAAGCAAGTGTGATGTAAAAAAATAAAATGAAATAAAAAAATCACATTAACACGGACTAATCAGTGTGATAAATGGACAGTGTGGTGAGAACAAGTGTTTGTGATTATGATTTTCCTCATCCTCACAACACACCATAGCAGCTCTGGATAGGCATTGTCTGTCTGTAGAAACAATAAGATGAATAATAGCAATAACAAGAATCATTAATGTATCTATATATGTATTATCCAAATTTTAATCCAAATTTAAGTATATGCATAATATATCTTCAAATATAAATAATATAAACCTAGTTAACTTAAAATGAATATTCTCCACACAACTGTTCAGTAACAGACAGCATAAAATCTATTTATGACAAAGCAGAATTACAGATTTTTAAAGAAAAGATAAAACACACACATATAGGAGTTGTGCTAGTTACTTTCTGTCCATGCTAAATATACATTAAAAGTTATTAGACTGAATAGTAATAACTCTGATACAAATCTAAAAGTGAACACCTACATATCAGCAATAATTTAAAAAACAATAGGTAATAACAAAGTAATAACAAGTGACTGTTTTTATACAGCGACCGTGCATGGTTTAATAATGTCAGTGTTTCAGCTTGTTTAAGTCTAATGGCACTGAATGGAATTCAATATTAAATAAATCAAACAATTCGGTGAACATAACATTTATGAGGACTCTAGTGATACAAGGCATAAATCAGCTTTATATTTTATCTACTGACTGAAGTGTACAATATGCTAATTTTATGCTTCCACTTGATTTCAGACACACTGCAATCTATGATGAATAAACATGACACACACATGCAGAAGCCTGAGGGTAGGAGCATGTGCATACACCCACCCACCACCCAAATCTGATCAAATCAAGCCATACTGGAATTAAAACTAAGAGACAGGTGAAGCATCCAAGCCAAGGAAGTGCCATACGGACTGATGGTGACATTAACTAAATAACTAAACATGATGCTTAGAAAACTGGTTGATCTCTTTATGGGGAGCCTTGCTTCGGGTACCAAGGGTGAAGTGTGGTCTGTTTGAGACTAAGGATGTTGTCACTGTTTATGCAAAAATGAACACTTCTACAGCTGCCTCGAAGTAGAAGACAGATTTGATTGTGGTGTTTACCGTGAAATATAAGCAAACTAAGTTAGGTGGCGACAAATTTGGATTTTCTGACTTTACTAATTAAACGATACAGTGGCAAACGGTAACCTACATTACGTCTTCTGTAACCTAGTACAATGGTTCAAATTCATGCTGGTCCTCACAATGATAGCCATACATACATAAACACACACACACACACACACACACACACACACACACAGTTAGGTACTGTGAAGCATCATGTCGCCTCAGAGAAAATCCAGAATTGGCACAGTTTGTGTGTGTACAAGTGTTGGTCGGTTTGTTCCGTCTCGACAGCTCGACTGTGAATCATCACTTAGAAGAAAGCAAAATTCACATTGCACCACCGCAGTGCTTTGACGTAATATTGCTGTGTTCTCCTGCAACCATTGGGGCTCACTGACATATCAATGCAATCAGAATCACGGCTGTGCCCCAGTGAAGGTCAGCTAGCACTGGTTAGCCTAACACAGAGACAGAAACATACAGACAGACAGAGAGTGATAGAGGAAGTCGGAGAAGAAACAAATGAAGTTACAGGACAGCACAGCTGAGTTTACTTCAGTCTCAGTCTCTCTCATCAATGGTCCACACAACTCTCTGAGCAACATATAATAACACATTTATACAAGTGATACACATGTAAATGAACACAGCCAATCAGCACGTGTAGCCAAATGCATATGATTTTTGCGTACGCATGTAGAACTGATAACCGACCGGTCAGGCTTGTTCCATTCAATTAACCTCTAATCAATGAAGTAGACAAACGTCTACTAGTGAAACACAAGGTTGCACACATCATGGCTCCGGGGAACACATTAACACAATCAGCTCAAAAGGTATGGATCTGCCCAAAGAAAGCTGTAGTTCATCACACACCCTCTGAAAGACATCCGTAGGCCAAGGACAAGGCTGTTGATGAGACTGGATGATACTGATTCTAATCAATAGAAAGGTGTTCACTCTTAAGATGAAAAAAAAAAAAACACATTTAAATTGTGGAGCTTCATTTTATGTATTGTGGATTTCAGGATATCAGGGTTCACTGAGCACGCTGAATTCCAAATACAACTCCAATTCCAAATAAAAAAATAAACAACTTAATAACTGTGTTATTATTCCCGTTATTCCTGCTCATATGATAGTGTTTTAATTCAGAGTGATTCTGGAATTGCACTGCATTGTAAAGTATCTCTGTCTGTATTAATGGTTTGTCACAAAAGCATCCTCAACAGATCTGGCTGGAGGGAGTGTTCAGCACTTTACTCTAATTCCTTTAGAGAACTCCCATGGGGTCCTTTACAATCCATGACCCCCTGGACATGTTATGTGTTTTAAGAGTTGATAGAGTGAGTGGCAGTGTGGACATTAGAATGGGTTAATATTGAAAGTGGCTGGCAGAGGGACGCACTGAAAAGGCGTGCCACACAGTTAAAGCTTTGCTATAAGAAAGAGGCTTGAAATAAAAGTGCTCATAAATCCATACAGGGCTGCATCGATAATCAGAGAACCACAAAAAGTCCCTCTGACAAAGTACTCGCCTTATACACAAACACATACATTTGCCTTTTGAGCACCTGCGTTAGCCATGACCCACAGAAACACGATGAGCAGATGTGGAAGAGGAGGTGTTTATTGTATGGGGTAATTTTTTCTTTGCACATGGTCATGCTTAAAATCCACATTCGCCACCTTTAGTAGATGAAAACCTTGAGAGAAATCAAAGCAAACACACGTGTCTTCTCTCTCACACACACATACACACAGGGTGTTCACCAACTAGAATCAATACGTCGGGCTTAATGTCCAAGATACAGCTGCATCGATTCTAACTGCTTGAATCTGGGCAAAGCTGGGAGGGAATCGTAGCTGAATCGATGCAGACATTTCTGTATCAGAAGAGCTTGATATGACAGGATTAGTTTTTTTTTTTAAACAGCTAATAATGTCTTTTATCATGTTCCTCTCTCTTGAATCTGCCAGTCTTGTTAGCGCTGTGAAAGTTCTGATCATGTGGTGTGTTGCAAAAAAACAAAGAGGGGAAAAAAAAAGCTGCCATGTATGTGAATATGGTCTAATAGAATCTAAGCACAGAAAAACTTTAAACAACATCCATCATTCATGTAGGGGACTTCCTGATTCCCTTTTCCCTTTAAGAAAAACATTTCTCCCTACAATTGTCAAACAGTTTTGCATGTTTGAAACATACTACAAAAGTCAGTGTATAGTGTTTTCTGTATGAATTCATAAAGACTATTGAGAAGGCATTGCACATTGTGCAGATAGCCTACTGTTCCATTGCCAAAACATCCCCAGATTATCCCATTTCCACCTCCATGCTTCACTGCTGGTGTTAGGCAGGCATCCATCATTTTTTCATGACCTCTGCTTCTGAGCTCCGTACTGTTCTTCACTACAATCCACTGATTTTAAATCAGTAGTACAGTAAATGCTACTTGTTTTTTAAAGGGTAAACCACAATCTTTTAGATAGTTTACCAGCTGAATAAATGATTAATAATAACATGGATACATGGAGAAAATCCTTTCTGTGTTTTGGTATTCATTTGTGTGCATTTCAGTGTAAAAATCAAATAATGTCTTGGTGTTTCCAAACTTTTTATTGCCAGTGTAAATCTGAACTGACTGTCTTTTACTGCCTTAAAAGATAGAGTGTAGAGTGTGAATCAAATCAGTGTCAGGACAACACAGTTATATTATAAACCTGCACAGTCGTGCCATTTATTCAGCACAGTCAGATGTACAAAATAACACGTGTTTGTTTTCTTTAATCAGCCAATGAAGACAACAATGGCTCAGTGTGAAACACCAGCGTACAAAGGAATGCCTGCGGCACAATCGTACTTGTAATTATCACACCACCAATCACGAAACACACACAAGACAAACACAGGAACAAAGAAGAAATCAAGGGGGAAACAAACAAGTAAATAACTGAAAAAATAAAACATGACAGCATGTGACACCTTCTGTTTGGGGAAAAAATCTGCAAAGCTTTGGTGCTGTTGTCTTTCGGTAGCATTGTTCAGACGGGAGATTTGAAAAAAGGGGGTAAGAGCAGGGTTATGCAGGCATATGCGTGTGTGACTGCTTTGGAAAGTTATTTAAATGACAGTTACTTCTAGCTATAGCTGCCTCATTATGATGTGGCAGAAAGAAATTGCCCAAGAAGCATACTTAAATATTCACCAAAAAACACATATCATACTCCAACACCACCACCAACGTCAAACTCAGAAAAATAAACCACTATACAGACACAGAAAAACAACCGCCTAATCAAAAATGAATGTATTTTAGTATGGCGAGAAATGGGTTTTGCATAAGTGAAGGCACAAACAAATAATGACTAGTGCAACTGGTATATGAGGATACAGGACAGGGGCGTGAGGCAAGGTATTTATTACTGAAACAACAGCCCAGCTTAAGAGTTTTGCCTTGGTAAAAACAACATGTCACATTAATAAATGGAACAACAGACCGCAGCAGAAGCAATTATGCAAAACTGCAGAGAAATTCAACTGGTTGTACTTTTGCTTTCAGACGGAAAGAGAACAAGTATTCCATAAGTTCTAACAGGTGCAGAAAAAAATCTAATTGATATAAATGTGGATCTTTTTTTAAGTGGTTATTATAAACACGTATTGATACCTAAATGACCAATATTAAAAGTGAAATTTAAACACTTTTGGAATCAACTACATATTGTCATAAAGTTTTTCACCTTGCTGGCAGAGACTACCGCATTGTACTAATCTACTCATTTAATTGTGGGGTAAACATGTTCATTCAGTGAAGATAATGACTTCATCAAGACTTTGCTAATCTCTTTCCAACTAGATGAGCCAGTGAAGCCCAACCAATAATTGCAAACCTGTGAATATACAACCTCCCTTCTGAGGTGTCTTATTGTCTGTGGGTTAATTGAAAAGTACCAATCCATTCTCTTACACCTGCAAACACAACTTAACACAGAGCACACATATGTACTAAATGCAATAAACAACAGTTAAAGTAAAATAATGGCAAAAGTCAAACACAGGTAAGACTTGCACTCAAATCTGGCTCGTAAAACGCTGCTGAATACTACTACAGGAGTCAGTTTGGTGACGCTAGGCTGAAGCTCTAGGCATGCACAAATCAGATTTTGTTTGCACTGATTTCATATCTGCCAAACCACTTGGCAAGGAGGCCAAGCTTACATTGTTATTGGAATTGCTGGAGTCTGGACATAATCAGACATCTCTAAACCCAGAAGGAAGATAAGAGGAGAAGAACCAGCTTACACATCCCCTATGATGCTTGGGTATTATCCCGGTGTATAGCATACACACATTTACCGCTGGTCTTCCACAATAATCTCGCTCAGCTACTGTAGATGGATGGGAAAAGAATGGAGATTGCTTTACTTGAACTAATTCTTCTAATAATTCTTCTAATAATTAGGGATGTCATGAGCCCATCCTGAAGATTAGAAGTGGGGCGGTTAGAATATTATCTTACTACTCCAGCATGAGCTGAAATAAAATGTTTTGTTGCTACAACTCCAACAGAGTGAGAACCTTATGTCTAACACATCTCTTCATGTCAGCTTCAGTCGTCACATTCTTCCAGGTAAATTTTAATTCAAATCATGTCAAAAATGTTATCTTAGAAAATGTATTGTCTTCACTATTTAGAATATGTGGTAACTTATTGTATGTAAAACAAATATTGAATCAGCATTTAAATCAAAGTCTATTACTGAAAAAACATTCAAAAGCTTTTATTTAGCCTTCTCTGTCATAGGACACCCAGTGTTAAAAGGCTCCGTCTGGGATTAGGGCCATCTCTTGATGCATTAAAAGACTGATCTAAATGGCATCTTATTAATATGAGCAAAGATTAGCAATTAAGCTACAGTGGCTAGCCACTGATGACTTAAAGTGAGTGTGACACTACTTATTTCCAAATTTGACTATTTGTAAATGACGTTAGTCATAATGAAATGACTGAAGGACTGACACCTTTTTTTGAATGGAACTGGGTTGTAAACACCAGTCTACCCTAGGTCTATCGTGAATGATCAGTTACGGTACATACAAACAGGTGCACGCAACCTTACAGACAGATATACCGGGAGGAGAACCAGTGCAATCAACACAGACACCTACTGGAAGAGGCTGCTGTGTGGTGACTACTAATGGTTCATTGCCATAGGTGGGCGGAGGAGAAGAAAGAGAGAGAGATGATCTTTGTAGAGCTCATGTTTTCCACGCAGCATGTAGACAGACACTGCTGTGAATAAAACACGGAGGATACAGAGAAAGAAGAAAACAAAGCCAAAGAATAGGAAAGATACAAAAAAATGTACATTTGTTTTTCTTTATCACAATCACAGACCTCCTGAGATGTTCCAGGAGGAGTGACTAATAGCATTTGATCTCACATGTAAATGTAAACGTGTTGTTTTTTTTGCATTCATTAATAGCCATTCTTTCTATTATATGTAATGCATTGATTTCTCCACTCACCATAGCAACAGGAATAAAACAACTAGTGCTTGTATCTAACTACCTGGGTCTAATTATAACCTGATTAGCTGACCTGTTTGACAAACAGCTGTACACATGCAGTATTTCTAAAATGTCCCCAAGACACAGACAGGCATATAAACAGACAAACAACATGCTAATGTCCTCTCTGTGGCTCCTGTTTCAAAATGCTGGTGGCATTTTATACAGGAGGACTGTGACAAATCCTGACAACATCTCCCTTGTTAGTACTCCTCCTCCCTCTGTTTCGTAACCCTGAGGTGTTTCAGTGGCAAACACCTTGGACAAAATACCTTTGTGGCAGGGTATTTGGCATTTGTATATATTGGAACCAGGGACATAACATTAAGTCTTCATCATCTGCCTAGTAGACTGCGAGTGAGTAGATGGGAATAAGGAAGTGGAAGTAAAGGAGTAAAAATTGATTGTTTTATATCACACTTTAACTCAGAGGTGAGAGTATCAAAGAGGGAGGAAGACTACTATACATATACAAGGAATACAATGAGGACAAAATAAACAAGAAAAAAAGGGTAAGCTAGATTGTATGAATAACGGAAACAGAAGACAGGGAGAGGAAGAGCGAAAGAAAAGCTACAAAGGGCCACACAGGGAAGGAAAAGAAAAGGAGAGTGGGATTTATTTGCAGCTGTCAACCGCACTTAAGGCCATAAACACATACAAAGCCTCTGCCTTCAGGGCATTAAGACAATATTGGTCAGTCTATGTGTATTTGAGCGTGATGGATGACTCTTCATATTTATGTAGTTTGTCATCAGGGTGTTGACCATGCCAACACCTAAGCTGACTCTAACCTTCTTTCAGAAATCACAAACCTGTGGCTTCCAATAAACTCATTGTCATTGTAAGACTGGTAACAGTGGTGACAGTATAGGCACCCTCAACAGACATGCATCAGAAACCTGAATAATCCAGATTTCACCCGGGTGTGGAGTACCACAGGCCACAAGTACCTGGAGGTAAACCCATGCAGGCAGGGTGAGAAAGGCACATAGTCAGACAGTGGATTTGAATCAGGCCCCTTTTAGATGCGAGTGCAGTGCTAACCACTGAACCACCACACCACACCACTGTCTGCTCTGTGAACAACCAATACATAATATTCAATTAATGGCAACAGCACTTTTACATTACACTAACTTAATGCATCGCTTCTATTCTCACATCAGGGTGACATTTCCCTAACAGTAAACATCTATTATCATATTGTTGCAACATCTAGAATGAACGTTAATTATAGAGGTGATGCAAATCCAAACTAATGATGAAGAGGACTGAAAGGTAAAAAAGAATCTTTTTAAATCGGGGATCAAAGAACACAGAGGAAAATAACATGGCAAAATGACTTCATCCATCACCTTTATGAAAGCCTTTCTACGAAGGCTTGGTGTCTGAACCATGCTTAGGCTAATTAAATACCAAACAGGCAAATATACTCTCAGTAGTGTCGGTGAAGACAGATCCCTAGACAAAAAAAGGAGGTGATGACTTCACGTGATGTCTGAGCCTCCTGGGTCTCCTATTATCCTCTTGTTCTTTCTACTGGACTCTACACAGAAACGGCCACTAACATTTGAAAACTGCAACGTTGTCTTCCCTTCACAATGTGGCCAATTAAGGGTAGCAGGGAAACATGAAATTCCCTGTCAAGAGAGCTGTGGGTCTGTGTGAGTACGAGACAGAGGGAGAAAAAGAGAGGGGTAGATAGCGAGAGCGAGAAGAGAAAGAATTTGACAATTACAAACACACTTGAGAAAATGAATCTGATACCATGGGCGTTTCATATCATCTGTCATCACAGATGCAAGTAAAACATGCACTTGTGCTGCATGTAATGAACAATAGGCAAATCACGAGGTGGCTCACAGTTTCTCTCTGAATAAAATGAATGCAGCTTTTAAGGCAGTAATAGGTAAGAAATAGAAATAGGTAGAAGCTTTGCACACATTATTATCTAAAGAGTCATAAAGACTATATATAGATAAGGTGTGAGCATAAATGTGGTATATCGTGGGCTCTAACAAAAGAATATTTTCATCACCAATTTATACTGTGTACCCATATCTAATCAGTTTGTAATTGTATTGCCTGCAGACAAAAAAAAAAAAAAAAAGATCACAAGCTCATTTATGTAAATTGTTTGTTTGGCCTGACCAACAGTCCAAAAGTTAAAGACATTTAGTTTTTATAGATATAAAATGAAGGAGCCAACCTGCTTGGCATTTTTCTCTTGTCAGACTGATGCTGCCATAAAAGGGCCATTTTTTAAATAAAAAATAATGTAATGCATAAAATGTACTGTACAACCATTGATAATGCCTGTGTGTGGGCAGCTGACTGCATGTCTGATTGATTAAATGAGGGATAAAGATCCTACAAAAGGGAAAGAGGGAGGGAGGGAGAGAAAGATAGAGAAAGAGATAGAGAGAAATGCCTCGGTGGCATGTGCATAGCCTGCCAGTTTGGCTCTAGTGGACAGTGACCTTGTTTGCATGATTAGTAGAACCACTGGGGCATGGCTGGCCCTGTTACATTATTCTTCCTCTCTTCTCTTTCTTCCTGTCATCTCTTATTTATCAGTCTAACTCGCCTTCACTCTCCTTTCCCTCCTTTTGCTGTACAACTTTGACCAATGGTTCTATTTATTTAGCGTTCCCATTACTCCATTATTCTAATCCAGCAAAGAGTCGTCTTGGTATTTTATGCATTCTGAGCATCATGACAGAAAAGGTTTTAACAGGCAAAGCCCCATTTGTATAACTTGTCTTTCCTCAGGAGGTAAAACACTTCAAATCAAGGAGACAAAGAAAGATGATGAACAGAACAGGCAAATTGATGCAAGTTTTACTCAGTGTACAAAAATAAAATAATATGATGTGAAAAAAAAAAACATATGCTAGTGTTGATTTTAGAGGGATAAAAATTCAAAATGTTCAAATATTAGGTGAAATATAAGCAATATTTTGAGAATGTCAGAAAGAATATTGTATTAGAAATACGCTTAATATGTTACAAATGTAATCAGGTCAGATATTCAAGCAGTCAGTTGTTGGCACAGTATGTCAACAATAACGAATACAAATAATAAACCTTATATTCAACCACTCTGTCCCTTTCCTTTGCTCCCTACTATATGTGCACATATCCCGGACAGTACCACAACCACCAGCTCATAGGACAACATGTAGGGAAACAAGTAACATTACCTGACCCTAACACTACAGTAACTCACAAATGCACTGACAGGTTGTAAGGATACCTAAGATAACAGAATACAGATGTGCTGTTGAAATAAAAGTGAAGACCACCCTGCTACTCATTTGCTGGCAGAAGTACTGTCTCATTCTGTGGGAAGCACTGACATTTATTCTGAAATATATATTGCACTCTTTTTCTAGCTGTACAAATTTTATCCAAAATACTCCTTTAAAGTTTCCTCTAAATCACCACAGTAGGGAAACCTATTTGGGAGAATCCAGAATCTCATTTCATTTTTTTAAATTTTGTTCGGAAAAATGCACAACATCCTGAAATTGAAATGGAACAACTATGACCCCGAGGTAATGATTTGAGATAGTTTGACATAGACAGAGTCAGGTGAAGACATTTGAATGACAGGGACAAAATGGTGGTTGACGGCCAACCAGTTAGGGAGTGGTTTCAACTGTCATCTCTGTCAACATGGGAATAGGAGAGGGATAGCTGTGTGTCAGTGTGTACTAACGGTGTGTACACGAAAGGGAGGGGAAGCGAAGGAGAGCGAGAGAAAGGGGCTAAAACACAAGATAAGATGTTGATGCAATTTAAATGGACAATGAAATTCCACTGAAGTGTCTCAGGAAGGAAACAACTGTTTAAAGTGTCCATGTGAGTGTGTTGTGGACATGCAAAAAGAGGTGTGTGTGCTTTACTGTCCCTTTGACCTGGGCACCACTTTTTTCTGAATCATAAAGAGGCCTTGTGATTTATGAACATGAGGGAAAATTTGGTTTGAATTTGGACAGAGACACAATTTTTGTGTGGATCATTTAAAATTGCAGTTGTTAAGTCAATACGTAAAACAAAAAATAAAACTAAACCAAGAGAGCACAACGTTGAGGCCAACAGGCCTACTGTACTCTGCATCTAATCGGCTTTACACTGTATACTTTATGGTGTAAAGTTAATCAATTTTCAAGTGAATCATGCAAATAATGATTTAGAGCTAATTATAGCACTAAAAAAACTTTCTAATCTATACTATGAAAGTACAGTAAATGTATAAATGTGTACAACTACATTTAGTGACTCAGGCAACATAACAAGTGTCCATAGCACATTTATTCTTTTCCATTGATCCTTCAGGTCTATCATCCTGCCTGATGTCAATGAACCAGGAGCTGCAAACATGTTTAAAGTAAGGACTGATTGGCCCATAAGCTAAAAGGGTGCTGTCTGAGCCATTGCATTGCATCCTCACCAGACTCTTCTACCAGAATCAGGAAGAGTGAACACATTTTAGCTTCTCTACACACTTGTTAGTTTTAGTAAGACTCTTTAAATGGTTAACAAAGTACTACCTGATATGACCCTGTCAACGAGTTATTAAAACCACAGGTCCACACCCAGAAAGACTTCTCTGCTCATACACCTAAAATCTGAACTGAAATGTTTAACCTCTAATTTAAATGTACCTTTGTCTACTGTAAATTCTGTTTTTCTCTTGACTCATAACCTTGTTCTTTATTTGTATCAAATATCTGCTATTTTATAATTTATCAGTCCTCTTTTCAAACATAGTAACAACCTCAGCATAAGGTTCCATCCAAAAAGCTACTATACAAATAAATAAGCTAGAGACTTAATGGGGCAGTGAGGGATGTTAGCAAAGAAGTGGAACACTGTGAAAAGGACACAACAAGGTGTCAGACTTTGAAATGAAAAGTGGACAGGGTTAATGAACACAACTGAATGTGGCTTATTCACTTGATGATACTTGTGGTAGGACTGAGTGCACAATGTGAGGCATTAACATTAAAATAGAAAAAAATCCACTCGAAAGCTTCAGGGCTGGGAACTGATTATACTTTTTTTGTGGTGCAGAGTATCAAAAACTCTCAAGCACTGAAAGGTGGCAATGAATTCTAGGCCAGATATGCACTCTTTGATCTGTCCTCAAAGTTTTATGAGATTTTTGCTTTTCAACTTCAATACTAAGTTTGTTGTTTTCTGACTCATTTAGTTAGGGGATTGAAAAAAAAAAAAAAGACAGGCATGCATTGGACAACCTTAAACTCTTAAAAAAATGTTAATAATTAAAAATATGAAGAACGTTTTGGTTTCTTTTCTATTTACATACACATTCAAATATGGCTGACATGGTAAACATGCTACATCCACCACTGAATCACAAATGAAATGCATGGGAACTACTATTATTATTTTTATAATAATGTGTTCAGGTGAGCTAAGCCAATCAATAGGAGAAATTTGAAAGTGACTTTGATATCTAATAACCTATGGATGCTTTCATATAAGAGAAAAGTGGTAGACACTGTCAGATGATTTCATAAGTGTCCATCATATCTATCTATTTGCTCTTAGCTCATGACTTGACCCACATCTATCCCACTGAGTTTAATGGGTCAGTGATTTGCTCTACAGTATTTTGACAACCAGGGTTTCTCATACTGTTCTCTGTGTCCAAGAATAGAATAGTAGCCTTTTCATTACACATACTGTATCATCTATCTATCTATCTATCTATCTATCTATCTATCTATCTATCTATCTATCTATCTATCTATCTATCTATCTATCTATCTATCTACACACACAGAGGCCACTCTGTGTCCAGACAGCCAGTCGTGTGCCAAATGTTTAATGAACATCGGTTGGCAGACTATCATGAACAAACTCTGGCCCACACCACTGTTTGATGATTAGCCCCGACCCATGGGAATACACAAACACACACAATCAATGGCTGAGTAGAATGTTGACCATGTATTCAGAATATGCAGAGTTAATAATGACTTATGAAAAACATGCGTCCATTACAGTTTTCTAGTTTTCTCTTTTAAAAAAAACCTTATTCCACTTCTTTCATTACCTCTTTAAACTTATTTCTCTTTTCACGTTACCATTTTCCCCTCATCTCAATTTTTCATGATATTGCCTCTTTTTCTACCTCTGAAAACTATGTCTAGCTTTCCACTCCATTGTCATTATTTTTTCTTGTGACAGACAGCTACTAGTCAACTGTGACAGCCAAACAAAGAGGCTTTATTTTTCAGAAAAGAAAAAGTAATCTCTTTGCAGTAAGAAATAATAACAGGAAAAGCCGACTCTCATACAAATAGGGCTGAGTTGCACAAGGGTCCATTTTAATCCTGCTTTAAATGCCTTGATATGCAATTCATACAAACACTATGTCAACTTCATAGCTTATGTTATACCCTAATATCAATTATTATTATCAAGCTAACTATGTATTATAATATATCAATCTTTTGTAAAACGGCTAACATGGCAAAACAGTGTACGCCTATGATACAAACTTTATGAGGATGTACTTAATGTTAGCATGTTCATAAGATGCTCATAATGGCAATACTACCATGCTGATGTCAAGCAACATTCACCATCTTTTGTTATTGTAAAGGAACATTTGTTAATTAGTGTTAAATCTAACTATAAGATGGGACTTCTGACCAGATGATGGGCAATCAGCAAACCCCAGCCATTGTTGTTGAGACATTTCAGTTAAAACCAGAGCCATTCATAGCAGGTAATGAAATAGTATATTTAAGTATATCTAAATCAAAATATCAGATTATAATATAACCATTTAATATATAGTTTTGTGAGGACAAAACATGATACTGTATCTTCCATTAGGAAAAAGTAGTTCTATGTATTTTTGCATGTATAGTAGTTGTGAAAAGGTCTGTTAATGTCAAGCATAGACCCAAAAGTTAGCAAAAATATTGACTTTAAGCCTAAAGCAAGTCTTAGCAGCAGAAGGCTCCCTCAGACACTCAAGAATTACAATAACAGTTTAGCTCCTTAGCTAACAACAACCTGTAACACAAACATGTGGATGAATCATATTTATCAATTAGCAAGATAAAAATGCTATTATCTTCACAACCTCTCGTTCAACCTTCCTATTACCAAACAGATCAGTGTCCATTATTAAGTGATTATCCTATAATCAGAAACATGAAGTGACTTCAGTTCAATAATAAACAGGTTATGTTAAACTGCAGCCCTTACAAAACGTAAGCTATCATAAAATACACAAATACACGCACACACACTCTCACACATTTCAACAGTTCAGTTATTTTCACTTGACCAAAAATATTCACACAAGATTCAGCAGCATAAATATGCTTGATGTTGCGTGAGGTTGCATAAGAAAAATAAAAGTCAAATATTTAAAGAAAAAAGAACAAGGGATATAATGATTATGCAGCTATTTATTTAATACTTTTTGATTTATTACATTTACCAATTATGTAATTTATCTATTGTGTATTGGTGTTGTCTGCTGCAGACACTTTGATTTAAACATGAGAATCCTGAGTATGCCTTTGTCATTCATGAAAAGCATGCTGTGTGAAGAGTTTCAGCCTGGTTTCAAAATAAAATAAAAAGGTACACCGAACAGCTATGTGGCTGGGTTACGTATACAGATAGGTAAATGATGAAATATGCTGCAAAATATCTTGAACACACGCTTGCTGGGTTTTTCTTGATTCATACTGTGACTTCTTTATTTAAAAAATGCAAAGCCTCCCTGGTATTCGAGCACAGGAATCTTAGTGAGAAACATGGTTAACAAATGGAGAAACAAAGACTAGACGATGTTGCCAGCTGGGCAGAACAGATACTGAACTAGATACGGAGTGAATGAGAAAAGATTAGGTGGTTAGAGACTGCTAGTGTTAATAAACTATAGCAGCAGGATGCCCCGAGTTATTCAGCTTTAGGAGGGCTTTGTGGAGCTCCCCGTATTCGTCATTACAAGTATAATACATTTATATTTAACAGTGTTTTCATTAGCAGCAAAAAAACAGGCTCATAACTCATCCTAATTCACACATCAGTAGAACCATAACTTCATTTAGACTTGGTAATGTGTCCACTACTGCCCAGCATTTTTTCCTTTCCATCTTCTCAGTTTCAAAAAACAAAACAAAGATATAGCAATAGTATTCAAGATTCAAAGAATTCATTAAGCTAAGGCTACAATTAAAGCTGACACTTGTCTTATGCATGTTACTGGAGCTGAAGTCAGGACCTGACCAGCATAAAAACCTGATGTTTGAGTCACATCTGTTATTTTGGCATGTGAACGAGACATTCCTCTTTGATAGGTGGATAGATGTTATATATTTAATGAGACTGCTGTGACCAGGCTCACACAGTACTCACCTATCATATGGCCTGTATGTATTGCTCAAGTCTTATCAGTTGTCATCAGATGTCTTTGCTAGATACAGAGGACGACATCTGAGATTGATCTGATGCCTTTCCAAAATGAATTTCAATCAGTGAATGATAAACACATCTTTATTTAAACCATAATGCTTATTTAAAAATCTCAAAAACAACTCATTACATGAGCAGAGAAGCACAAGGGAGCGCATAAAGAGCAGGAGGTATGATATAAAAGGCCCAGCCTCAACAGAGCTGGTCATTCTTAAAAATGAGCAAGAGGAGTAATGGAAAAATGTAGAACACCATTATCTAATTAATCTAATTTTAGAGAACACTTTGTGCTGCTGGTTGCTAATGGAGAAGGCAGAGGAAAGTAAGAGTAAGTAAAATTCCTCACACAACATGAAGTCCATCTCTCTGTTTACTATAGGTACATCACAGGGTAATATATATAACATACAATAGAATAGGAAATCAGCACAACCCACCCTTATTTGTTTCAGGTCTGCACATTGGTGGCTTTTACACATAAATGATGAAAAGTAAACCAGAACCCAGTTTCTCTACCAACTTCAGAGCTGCAGCTCAAGCAGTTTAAGAGCTGCACTTTCAGGCAGAAAGGCCAAGGGAGCTCATAGTCTGATTTGATTGCTCGAAGAAGAAAGAAAGAACAAGGAGTATGGTTGTAGAGACTGAAATGGAATGGAGAAAAAAGAAAAAGAAAAAGGGAGGTTATAGTAGGCAAGCTTTTTCTTTGGTCCTAATTTACAAATCTGTTTGGGGAATAATTTTACTGAACTGCACCTTTCAAATGGTTCTCTCTCTAGACAAGTGACTATTTCACCCCATACTTGTCAAATGGTGAAGCGACTATGAGAGAGGAAGGTTAAGATGTTGAGATGATTGATGGACAAAATAGTATTCCTATTAAATAAGAATTTCATAAGAGTTGATCAGAGTAATAACATTTGGAAGAAATGTCATACATAGAAAATTATTTTAATTATATTATAGGAACATTTAATGGAGATTTCATTTGTGAAAGGTATTGGCATGTTTCTATTGGCTGTTTAAACATTCTTCACTACCGGTAGTTTAACATCAGTTTAAATTAAGGGAATAATGTGCTTATTATGTGTAGATCAATCATCAATCACCACTTCTTTTATGCAGATTTCCCTAAAGATAGTTTTATAAACACTGTAGATTTCCGTTGTTTGCTAAAAACAGAGCTGACAGCCTCTCATGGTTCAGGTCACTTGTTGCTATTTTCCAGTGAAAACGTGGTTAAGAACAAATCACACCAGCCTCACCCTGCTGTCTTTTAGCTGACAAAACAACTTAACAAATTAGTGCTTGCCAGGCCACAACTTTCAAATACATTTGTGATTAAGCAAGCAAGACCCTGTCACAAACTAACAATGGGGTGGGAACGATCAAGGAAGAAAAATGGAAATTGTTGTGTGTAGATGACATGCGAGGGGCTTTTAAATGATAGATAATTAAGTACGGCTCCTCTCTTGCAAATCTTCAAATCAACATAATTCAGTCGCTATGCATCAGTGGTTGTACGGTGTAGTCCTGACAGTAGAAAGTCAACGCGGCTTGGATGAGTGGAAACATAAGTCACCTGTAAAATTTGCTCATCAGTGAATTTCACATTTAGAGGTATTCAAGCAGGCCGAAGAATGCGCTGTTCTCACCTGTGCAATCTATATATGAAACACATGACAGCTCTCAACAGGATGATACCTTAAAGGTGATGTGTCACTTCCTGTTTGCTTCACCGCTACCACTGTTTCTATGAACACCCTGGGTTTGGAGAGCTGGTGATCCAGTGAAACTTTGTACTTGACAACGTTGGCGCACAAGAGGAGAGAGACTTTGATTGATAAGCAAAGCTGCCTACCTCAGGCTCTACTTTGCTCTGGCAGGGACAAAACAGCAGTCTGCTGCGCCTGCCACTGACATTTGTTATAAATCATTGGCAATTTCATCAGTCGAGTGAGAGTGAGAGAGAGAGTGAGAGAAAGAGAGCGCGGGAAGAGTGACAAAAAAGTGAAATAGACACCTGTCTCTTAACATTGTTTACTCCATTTGTTTTTACTTTGAGATCTGCATCCTTTTCCCCCCCTATTTTTCATTTTCCGTCTCGGTTCTCTATTCCTTCTCACAAACACCTACTATGCAGTATAAAACCATATCTCAGAGCATGAGGTCAAGATAGCTATTCTCAAAGGTACTGCGCTGTAATTCACCTTGAAGCCTCAGTTCCCACAAATTACAAAAAGACATACTGTATTTTTTTTCAACTTACCCCTAGAGGTATTAAGTCATGGAGAGAGTTTCACTTTTATCTGCTGGGTTTTGAAATCTCTGCCTCTGAGAATCCTCCACCTACACCTGTACAAATAGATTTTGTGTGATTTTGCCAAACTGACCCGTTGACCTTTGAGAGGAAAATTCAAGGGGGAAGTATTGAATTTTGAGAGATTAACAATTTCCTGTGGGCAGAACTACAGTACTCAGTTAGTTGATGTGTAAACTACATGTGAAAAATTAGTGGAGCTTCATGCCTGCACCTACATTACTGGTTACAAATAAGGATTATACGCTCCCTTTACTCTCTTCAGAACACAAATTCATAAAGCTCCTCAGCCATTTTTATCTCCAAATGTAATTAAACAAAGTATCTGTCTGTATCTATAGTACATGTATGTAAATTTCTGACATCTGAAACCCATGTTGAGAACCTTACACTGTGGTCGCCCTATTGATTCACATAGTGTGATCACTATATGCTGGCAAAAGCAGTTCACCACTCTGAAGATTAGACAGTCGTATTGTATGCTATAGGCTCAAGGCTATGCCTGGAGTAGAGAGCAAAAATGTATAATGTTGCTCCCTCTCCATTGGGAAAAGTACGAAAACAGGCACATAAGTTGTTTGAAGCGTTCCAAACTGTGTGCAGGTAGATACACATGCACATGATATTTCATCCCTGTACCTTTCTCTCTCACTCTGTGTATCCAAGCATCTATCAAGCACCTCAGAAATTTTGATAAAGATGAAACCAAGGTGAGTTAGTCTGTAGTCATTGTTTGTTGATATTTATTTATCGCTGTTTGGATCTTCAAAGTGGACCATTTAGGCCTATTAAAGTGGATGTCAACTCCTTTACCCCCTTTCATCGAAGTATGAATCCTGCAAAGTCTTGAGAACTGGGACAAAACAAAAGATAATGACTTACATCTCATAAGAAGAAAAAAAAAAAAAAAGAGAGATGACATACAGGAAGATTCAAACCAGTCATCTACAGAGCCAGTGTGAACTGTCAATGTGTGAAGTTGAATTTGCACATGAAAAGCACAGTGGTTTAACGTTAAGTGTTTCATTATTTGATTCCACTACATTGCCAGGAGATCAGAGACTTTTCTCTTCCCCTGATCTATTTTGGTGCTCGTCATTTTCCCCTCTCTAACACCTGAGACAGATAATTATCCATTAAAAAAAGGAAAAAAAAAAAAAAAGAAGTTACATTTTGTCATTTCTTTCCAAGCAAGACATTTTTAAATGTGACACAGTGGAGAGTGACAAGCTGCAGGGCTATGATTACTGTCATTAGCAGGAAGATGACATCAAGCCATCACAAGCTATTCAAATATAAAAAAAAAAAATCTATATGCATAAAATATACACGTTTATATTTTAAAAAATACATATAATAAATAAACCTTCCTCCACAAAGTTGAAGTCTTTATGACGTTCTCTATTCAAACTTTACCACACCCACTGTTCATTTATCCACGGTGTCTTCACGTGGCTATTTTTCACAGGCGCCCATGGACTATTCTTTGCATGTTTCGCGAAACGATATGGGATCATCTTTTAGCTCTGCCCGTCTTCACATAATCACTCACTTCCCTGATAAATCGTGTCCCCTCTGCTGTAGACCAAACACCTTCCATTGTCAGAGCTCAGGCTCAGCTCGCCGGAGAGGCTGATGGATGATTTACAGGGAGTCAGCCTGTAAGCCTTGTTCATTAACTCTCTCACACTTCTGAGCCTGTGCAGAGTGACCAGTCTTACACTTTGTCTGTATAGTAAGAACAGAACAATAAGTACAGAGACACTTCAAGTGTGTGTTTGTGTGTGCTACCGGGGTTATGTGCTCTGAAAGCTTCCCACTGTAATCTAATCTAAGTCATAGAGCTGAGAAGCCAAGGCTTACTCCTGAAGACTTCATCTGAGAGCCCCCTCCCCATCCTTCTCCATCTCTTTAAATTCTGATTAAGGTTGGTATAAAGCACTAAAGTCAGATTTCTACTTAGGAATTATGTCACTGTATTAGAGCTCACATACATAGCAGCTGTAGATATGACTTAGTGTTAACTGTTGTTATTTCACAGCTATCTACAGAGATGTATCATGAACGATGTCTAAGAATGAAAGAATAAACGTAATTACTTAGGATATGAATGATTATAAGGCAGCACTCTAGAATAAAAGTGAGTGAAATAACAAATATATATGCACAACGTAAAAAAAAACAAAAAAAAGACATATCAAAGATCCACTAATATAGAACATAATCAAAACCAGGCTCTTTCACAGCGGGATCACCGACTAAACTGAGGCTTCGGTGTGATTCTGTCTCAAGAGGTGTCAAGTATTCAGCTGCTCGGGTTTGCTATACATTGAAGTTGTATCATGCCACATCTCTTTAATTGGTGCTGTGACTTTTCTTCCTCTTATCAGAAAGCCCTTGAACACACTAAATGTGCCAATGCATCATATTTCCACATGTGAGTAATAAAGAACATTTTTTACGCTACACTTTTAAAAAATCATAGTTAATATATGAAGTCCGCATCAGCAATTTTAGGTTCCTCTATTTAACATATCTGATCTCCAGCTCAGTATTAGTTTCAGACTGTAAGCTGATGGCACAGCGCTCATAAGGCAGCAAGAAAGGACTGAAGATGTATATTTGTAGGAAACGCTTATAAACACAAAACCAGCTGAGCACAATGTGCAGTAAAATGCCTACAGGCCTCACTGCTTAAAAAAGCCTCACTAAGTTGATGCACATAATACAAGTGTCATTGTCATCAAAATAGGATTGTCTCAACAGTAACACCATCAAAGCAGCAAGGGAATAATCGTTGTTTGGAAAGCCAGTAGCTATGCTGTGTAAATAATTGGTGTTGGGCAAGTGAGTTAGAACAACAACATACTATCTAATTAATTCACCGTGTTCCGAGCTGAAGCATATATTAAACTGGAGCAAAAGGATATGAGGCAGGTTTTAAGTGGAAAACAGCTACATAGGCAACGTCGTCTTTATTTGTGCTTTTAAAAGAAAATAAAACGACTTATTTCTGGCAGCATTAAAAGCTCCCCACGCATGTAACAGCAGCAAAAACAGCATTATGAAGGAAACATAAAGTGAGATTAATGAGGTACACACGACAGTAAAGCCAATATAGTAGTATAGTACTCAAGTAGCTCTGCGTTTTTACCTTTACCTAAATACTTTATACTAAAAAAAAGCAAATGAGCAAGTTCCTATGCTTGTTGCATTTTATCAAAAGAAACGTTATAAATAATTGTGTTTGGCAAGACATGTCCCTGCATGCTGAATAAGATCTGTGTTTACGAGTGCACTGAGTATCTGTGTGTGTCTGACTGTGTGGACAAAAACTATTTGTGAAATGCATTTAGACAGCTTCTTTCCTCTTTGTCCGACATTGTAATTACCATTCAAACCAACCAGGCTAATTACTGCCCCGTTTAGAAAAATAATCAGGTTTGTACACAATTCAAGACTAGCCACAGACACCAAGGCCTAAAAACCCAAGCAATCATCAAGTCTGCTGAGCATGATTATTATGTTTTCCATTTAATCAATCTTGCATTAAGATTTAAAGTCATAAATTAGGCTATCAATTAGTTTGCCCAAGATTATTGTATAAATCCCTAAATTACTCATAATATTCTGTCAATCAATTTTTACTGTTGAGTTTGTTAAAAACTCTAACCTCTATTCTCACTAGGGTCTAATATGATCAGTTAGTTAAGTGTAATTAATAGGGCTTGTTTACAAAATGTTTTACTGTCCCCTATAATTTTTATTCATTTGTAACACTGGATGGATATTATAATCATATGTACTGTATACAAGTTGACGTCCTCTGAAGGAACCAGACACTGTAACATGAAAGAAAGTGTTTTAGGAGGAACCTGGTTAAAGTTCTGGTAACTTGTTTCCAATAAAAGACACAACGAAGTTTCTATTAGCCTGAATCAAAATGTGTGAGATTATTTTTTGCTGTACAATTGCAGCATTATCTGTCACTCAGCAATCAGTAGTTAAAATATCTGATTTTCATCTATTAGTTACCCTATGAAAACAGCTGTGGCAAAATGTGTGTGCGAAAACAAGCACTTCATCAATTCATCTGTTCAACAACAATACCGCTAATACAACCGTTAAAACAAGGAAATGCAGAATTCACCACAAGACAACTTTACAACCTGCGGGACAACTATCCAACAAACGAGTTAGCAATATTTCACACAAGCTGATAAAATATGAAGGAAACTCCATAAAGGGGATAATGTTTTGGCATAGATCCACTTACACTACAGATAAAGCAAATGTGATAATGAAATACTTGCTTGTGTTAATATTTGATTCTAACAATGTCTATTGATTGTTAAAGAAAAGTCAGCACTCTGATCATTAACAAAAATTTACAGCCCAGCAACTTCACATCTGAAAAACAGAAATGCAGAAGATGATAAAGAAAAAAACCCTGACTATAGAGGTCTGAGAGCAAAAGGAGACTTTTTTTAAAATCATTTTTTTGTCCATGCCCTTTGCCAGCCAGCACCCATTTCCTTTCCCTTTCTTCCTCTGCCCCATATCTGCTATATTGTGATGCTAAACAGCGAGTTTTGACATTCAGAAGGGCCCTGCCAAAGGACAGGCCAGTGGATGCAGTAGAGAAGAGAAGGCCTTAATGGGTTCAACTGGAATGGAAAGCATCTGCTAGTCTCCACCAGCTAGAAGAGAGAGAAATGTCAAGTATGGTTATTATAGAGCAGGCAGCAGCTCTAGGAATTTCCACCTGAATGTAAAACAGTCTCAGACAATGCACATTCACAAGCTACATCTCCACACATTAACATCCTTACTGAGGCAGTGAATGAATACATCCACACCCAGACGGATGTGCTAGAGCAATGGGACTTATGTTTACAAGCACATGCAAATGAAAAATGTTTCATTACTATATATTCTTGGTGTACCCAGCTTTTTAACCCCATAGTTTTTTGTGTTGCTTGGTAGGAGAGTATAATAAAACCGCCTGAACAAAACTTTCGATAACGTGAAACTGCCATCTCCCGAATGGAGGAGAAAGCCTTGTGTGAAGCTTTCAAACATCTGCAGACAGTCCCAGAGTGACCCTTACGTCACAGGATCACTTGAGATTTTTTTTTCTAATTTGCACACCCGAGGATGCTAATCAAAGCAAGTGTCAGACTAATGAAGCTCTTTAGCCCACAGGCCAGAGAGACACACTTGGCCATGTGCCTAAAGGATGAGTGTCTGTGTGTGTGCATGCTGAAGTGCATACATGCGGCTATATACAGTCAAATGCGTGAGTGGATGGGCATAAAAAGGGAGGTATAACCACAGATCAGCAAAGCCCAAATCCTACTCTCTAAGGGGAATCCAGCATCAAACAGATCCTGCTGCCTGAGGGCTGGCCTTCCCGCTCTGTCGGCATGGAAACTCCCATCGCTGCACTTAGAGCTTCTGGATCAGTAAGAAGACGCATAGCAGGTGGAGAGGCAGCGGAAATGACAGCCGGAGCATGAGAGACACAGAGGTGAGGCAGTTTTGGAGGAAAGTGAACATTTTATCACTGAGACTAAAGCGGCCCTGGGAATCATCAACAGCAGGAGCCTTGGAGTTTGTTCCTCCTTCCGTATGAGTATGATGCACTGGAGAATGATACCTGGATATGGGACTGTTTACAGATTACGGCAGTAAGGTGAGTAGAATTTTAAATCCCACATTATCCCCTTTCATCACCCCCGGCTAAATTCTCTTCTTTACTTCAGAGTCAAGACAGCTTAGTGACAACCATAGCAACATATGCAAAAAAAGATCTAGCGCTTTCTATCAAGGACTAGTCAGAGACCAGTTGCAAATGTCAGCCACAAGCGCAAAACCAGATAGCTGGCCTGCAAATAAATAAATACATACATGTTTGACGTGATAGAAGCAGAACTGTAAGATGAGTAAGCACTCCTTCACCAAAGGTATTACCACAGAGACAGAACTCAAGAACATCCCTTTGTAGAGAACATAGATATAAGAGGGAGATACTCATTTCCCTCCCCTAACAACAGAAGTTCATACAATCATCTCCCCTGTGCTTCCTCTCCCTGACGGCTATGTGATATGGCTGCTGGCGTTGGTAAATGTGGGAGGACCAGGAATGTGTGTGGCTGGGCGATAAGCCTGCTGTAAAATTTAATTAGCACAAGTCCATGGTGAAAATGACTTCATTTCCCATTGCATTATTAAGCAGAGCACTGTGTAAAAGCATAGTCTCAGTCAATCTATATATATATATATATATATATATATATATATATAACAGCTTGATGAGACAAAGACATAGAGACAGAAACAATGACACATTACTTTGAATTCAGATGTAAATCTAACCCGAATCCCTGATAAACCTTCAAATTATTGACTCACAAGTGTTTCTGCCACTGTCACAAGGTGTGTACCAAAGCAGACAGAGGACAAGACAGTTTACCTGTGAAAAGAAAAGATGGGGAGGATCTAAGAAGCTGTCTGAAGGGTAATCCTACATTAGCAGCTTCCCCTTGCTGTTTGGGTCCTGTGCTGGTGTGAATGGGCTGATTAGGGTGCTTGGCTCAACATGCTGAACACCACTTTCTATTTCACGATCCACAGCCTTTATTACAGCCCGGCTTCCTCATAATCCAGCTAAAAGTGGATATCTGAGGAGCCTGATCGGCTTAGGAGTTGGCTAAAAACGTGTGATGTACACCAGAATGACACGGACCAGAGTGCAGAGGTGTTCGTTATCATCCGTTTTCTATTTAGGACCGAGTGGAAACATTTGAGCTGTGTGCGTCCACTTTACCCTCATGTGTTACACTGACCTCTCCAACCAGTAAAACGAATATACAGCTCACCATGTCACTTCAATCATTTTGTTATTTGTTTTTTTTTGGATTGGGCATGGATTACAGAAATTACAATTTCATGAACGTGGGTATATTTACTGGAGGTGCTTTGAATTTGCCCTCTTAGCTCCCAGTCTGATGTGTGTGTGTGTGTGTGTGTATGCATCAACATTCAACACGTTTCAGGGAAAGGAGACCTGAATATTGAGGAGGCTGGGATTTTATAACAACGCATGTGGGAGCCATTAAATACAATTCTTTATTATTTGTGTTGTCACTTTGAAGACAACCGAACAAGCAAACTTCATACTTCATTTTGAGTAGCATGCCACATGGAAAACCATCATCTATACAAACCAGCTTCCAAACATATTTCATATTTATGTATGTCTGTGTAATACATGAGTCACATGGTGTCTTCAGAAATAAATGCCATTCAGTTATTGAGGGATAGACACTGTGGTGTGGCTTCCTACCTAAAGTTTAAAAGCAGATTACTTTAGAGAAATCTGCAACAATTTATCACCAGCTACTCAAGAAGAGCTGTTTAGCGGCCAAGAGATTTGACTATTGTATTGGCAGCTGAGTGTAAGCAAAGAAATCAGAAAGGAAACTACTGTTTAGAGCAAAATACGAATGAAGATTTAAAAGCATGTTTCATCATCGTTCTCTGTAACCCTCATTTACTATTTCACAAGTTTCACTGCGCAGGCTGGACATAATTACAATAGCCACTTTGCTAAGGTGCCCTTTTGCTCCATCTGTTCAATGCATGTGGGCCCGCGCACACATGCGTGCACCCTCTGTGCAGCACTTTAGATAGACAGACAAAGGCGGGTCAAGGCACGCTCCCCCATCTGGATATGCCTTTGTCTACAAGAACAGTTAAACATCGAAACCACCAATCAAGTGCGGTGATAAGACAGAGACACTTTGACTCCACTGTGAGTGGCCAGATGATTGTAGACATGAATACAGAGCGTGCAACACCTGTCCAAGTCTAGGACAGGGCTAATGCCCTCACCCAGACATGACATTTAACCCTGTGCCTGCACATCATTAAAGCACAGGATTTAATCTGACAATTTCTTTGCGTTTATGCATGAGGTTGTGCAGTCCCGACCAAAACTAATGAAAAGGGAAGGCCAGTTCCTTGCGTTGCTTTCCATATGGGTTTTAGATCAAAACAGGATATGAAGTGAGTTTCGTATTTGCCAATCACATGTTCTAGTTTTTCAAATAGTCACTTAAAATATATGAATGGACACAAAAGGTGCTATAGGTTGGTTCATATATCTAGATTCAAAAGCTAAAAGCTAAAATTACAAACTTCTATCTCATATTCATCTTCATTCATCAATACACAGCTATATAAAAATTAATTGGCCTTGTCATTCCAATACTTTCAGATGGGAATGTATAGGTGTGAGTCAAGAATAAAGTCTGTGCTCAGGAACAGGAGCTCCTTGGCAATAATCTGTCACTTTAATGAAAAGTACACGGGCTGTGTGTGATGTGTGGATGATATATTATGACCAAGTGCAGATAAATCACCAACTTCTACAGTTACACTTTTGAAAACAATGGCGTGTTGCATCAATTCAAATAGATCCGGGGACGAGAGCATCTGTGGTCCTGTTTTTTTTCACGTTGCTTTCTGGAATGATTTAACAACACCTTTTTTTCTGCTTATGTCATGTCTGGGGTAAAGCAACCAGCCCACAGAGGCAAAACGAAAGTCAAGAACTAAAGAGTTGACAGAAGAATGTTGGAAGGATGATAAGTTTTGTCCTATAATTGACATTAATATGAATTTATGTAAAAGGAATCAAGAGGCACATGCAATCTGCAGGATACAGTAGCCCGTATTGCTATTCACGTATCACAGTTTATAAGAGGCTCAGTCAAAATCGCATATTCCACCAGAGTATCCTAGCCCCAGCATGGTACAGAGACTGACTCTTACAGCTAGTTTTTCACCAGTGTCTCACGTGTGAGCACACGGAGTTGAGAGGAAACAAACTTCATCTTTTATCTGTTCTGACTTTCATTTCAACTTCGTACTATTCCCAGTTTCGTCTTAATGATTTTCTGCAGCAGAATCTCTGAAAGACACCGTGGGTTGAGTCTCAAATTAAGCCTATTAGTCATCTCCTACTACCATTTGCACCTATACCAAAGCCATTTAAAGTCTGCACTGAATAGCTGCCTGCATGAACCAAGGATTCTACATTATATACAGAAACAGAAATTCAGCAAAAAGGGTCATAAAGTTGACTTGGCAAATACGTAACACAAGATCACCGATAGCTAAAGGCTTCCCTTTAGGGTGAAAACCTTAACATTTTCAAGTACAAGTAAGGAAAACTAACCATTTCCATTTAGTAAAGGGGTTCACTGACTTTGTGAAGTGACCTTTACATCAATTTCAAGCTCTAGTTAAGAACTTTATCACACATGATAATTGTTAGGTGAGGTGTCACTAAAGGTATCTAAAGACAAAGACATTTAATCCATCATGGATACTGTTCCTCTCCACACTCTCTATAATGGATCAGTCCATGACAGGGCAGACACATTCACCTGTTCTACACCTCTTGCTTGTGCTACACACTTTCTTTCTCCCAAGCGAAAAAATTAAAAGCATGCTATGCGACCACTCTCAGCATATACATACAATCTCACATACCGGCTTGAGATCAGCATTGCTGTGATGAGGGCTTGCAAAGAAGGCTGAAATGAGCAGACAGTGCCCGGAGAGGTGTTTTTAGAAGGACACAGTTAAAAAGCTATGGCTGCTTTATAGATTCAATAAGTCTCTTACACCTGTGTGGCTAACCACCATCGATCCATCATTCTGTGGAGCCCAATCCAATTTAGAGTGTCGAAGAGCCCCACAGCCCCACAGCCTTATCCTAACCCAGGCCACAGTCACAGCAAAGCCTGCTTACCTTCATCCCCTGAAGTCTGCAGATGTGTCTGTGTACTTTTATGGATATGTGTGTATGTGTGCTGAGGGAGACTGCAGACCAAGCTAAACACCTTAGCTGCTGGCTCATGTTAAAGTGTGCCGAGACAATTTATGGGTAGAGGCGGAGAGGAGATGGGAGACAGACGAAGATGAGAAAAATGCGGCGAACACAGGCCAGGACTCTAACTCAAGAATAGAAAAGGAAGAGAGAAGGAAGGAAGAAGAGGCAGGAAAAACAGAGGAGTAAACAGGCAGGAATCTTTTAATCCTATTTTCTATTGCGTGCAATCACACTCATCATGACAATGAGCCACTATAGCCATAATTGAACTACTCCACAGTCGCATCAAAGTCTTGCGATGGGGAACACAGTCTATTGGCAATCTGATTTGTTTCTGCAGACAACAGACTGGCGCACTTGAGTCTCTTTTGCTATGAAAGCGTAATGGCGCCATGTCTGCTCAGATTGACCATTCAAATCTCTCCCCTTCGCCACTAATTACACTTTATTCTGACGCAGACGTTTCTGTTTTAATTCTTTTTGCTGCTCCGCTGGAGTGTAGCAACACCCCTGAGATCAATTATTAAAGGGTATTTAAAACTGTGGGAAAAGGAGGTGGTTGGGTAGTGTGAAAGTGAAAGCAGCTGTTTAAGTGCTTGTGCCCCTGACTAAACTTCATCACCTCCCAACCTAACTGAGAGCATCCTGTGGGTTTAACTTACTCCGACGACAATACTCAAGGCAATTAAGGCCCGGATCTCCTTCGGAGAGAGAGGAGGGAAGGGAAATGGGAGAGAAAGGGTGAGGCAGGAGAAGTAGAGAGACTCCATACCAATAAACGGCAATTATGTTTGGGGAGGGCCATTGTCAGGCCATGAGAGTATAGAAGAAGACAGCGGGGATATGGCGTGGTAGGGAAATGAGGAGGAGTGTTATTTAGGAGGCAGATGGCAGAGAGGGAGAAATTAAGATGAATGGGCACTGAGAGGGCTGAGCTGGTGCTGGGGCTGGGCAGAGAAAAGTAATTAGCTGTGTTTGCTCTGAGAGGCTGGCAGTGAGTGTAATGCCTGCAGTGACAGGCTAAGGCCTTCAGCTTTATTAGTCAACAAAGCCATGTCTGAAGCTGCCAGCAGGGGGCAGCTGGGCCAGCAACCTTGCAGGACCTTTTTACCTGCACAGCACACCATGGGGTCTCTTCATAATATGCACATAGGGCAGCAGCTCTTTTACACACCAATTTCTTTTTCCTCTAATCCCCTTTTAACACAAACCAGCTATGGCCTGTTCCTGCCTATTTGTACTGACTCTTTCACAATCACAAACCTCACTTTCTCACATACAAACAACAAGCATCCGAGTCAAATTTTCAATTTTCCCCCCTCCAACATTATTCCTTAGTTTCACCCTGACCAACAAGCTCCATCTTTTCTCCCTCACACCATTTCACTCCATTTCTTATGTTACAGCCACCTCTATCTGTCTCCTTCCTCCCACCCTGTATACCTCCCTCCCCCTCGTCCCTTTCCAATCTAATTTCAGATAAGTCGGAGCAGAACAACAGAGCAAGGCCCTTTATCATTGCCATCAATGATGTGGGTGGATTGAGTGTGAATAATTTTATTCATGTGAGCCTGTACCCAGCCCACTGGGATTCCAATTACAAGTAATAAGGGGTAATACAGTTACAATGTAATTTTTTAAGAGCCTCGGTAATGATTGTAGAAAACCTTTGACAAGAGGAGAAAGCATTTGTTTATTTTAGTAACAGCTTAAGTACAATATCTGTTTACAACTATGAATGATATAGGACAATTTAATTTTTTGAATTAGTATCCCATCCACATTCACCTAGACACACACACACACACACACACACACACACACACACACACACACACACACACACACACACACACACACACACACACACACACACACACACACACACACACACACACACACACACACAATTTAACTGTGCTCTAGATGCTCCAAGCTACAAGTGGTTGCAGTTTGTCTGCATATTTGATCTCGGTGCACAACTCTCAACCCTCTTTAAAACCATGAAACACATAGGTCACCTGTGTAAAATTCATGACAAAAAAATATTCTCTCCAACAAATTGTTGGACACTTGACTCACATATATACTGGATATAATCAGACATCTGTAGCTTCTTTACCAAATTATTTTTAAAACGTGAAGAACCTAACGGCAATCAAAAGCATATAGTTGAACTCAAAGTGCTGCAGTTATTGAACAATTTAGGAGTCTTATCAAATTGAGCTGCCAGAACAGCCCACACACTGCTTTCAAAGAATCCTGACCCTGCTTCTCTCAGAGAGCGCACGGCACTGCCTCAAACTCTTTTAGCCAAAGCCTTTCACACTTATAGAAGGCACATTCGAGGTCCCAGAAAGGCAAAGGGATAACTGGAAAGGTCACCGGACACACAAAAAGCAGCACAAATGAACTGTCAAGGCGAATTTGAATTAAATGCAAGAGATGTTTAAGGCAGACTTCCAACGGCAAATAAAAGACAGAGCTGAGCATGCTTGAAGCTTTGGGCTTTGAGAGGTTTCAGTTTTTTACTTTACCATGGTTAACAGGCCTGAGAACTTGGCGGAAGGAGCTGGGGCTGATTGTCTGCTGCTGGTTATCTGTAAGGAGGGGAGTGGACAAATAACGCCAACATATACAGTATGAAAAGGGATCAGAAAAATAATGAGAAGGCCTTCACCAGCTGAAGAATGGCTGCAAAGGAAAATTCATTAACAATAAATACTGTGTTAAGGGCCCAGCTGTCAATTACCCCTAGTAATTGAAAGTTTAATTAACAATTGCAACAATTAGCAATTCATTTAATCCATACACAGATCCCACGTTGGATTTGCAATATGTGTTTGTTCTTTCACTTTTTTCAATTCTTCAATTTGGATTTCAAAGTGCCAGGGAAACACTGAATGTGCATTGCCCAACTGAGATCCAAACATTAAACAGTTGTAGTAATGTTGTCGGGCTGTGAATTCTCTGGCATTGTGCTGCTAGCAAGCATGTGTACAAACAACAAGCTAGTGTATTTTGCAAATGAGTGTGTGGTGCCAAGGCATGAAAACCCGAGGATCTATTCAATGCAGTCAGTTTTTAAAAAGAAAACAAGAAAAATATGTATCGAGTTGGCAGCGCCAGAATCCATGATGATTTTTTGACATCTGACTGGAGTCAGAACATTGTCAACAGTTTATCCCGACAATATCAGTACTAGGGCTTTTGTGTGTGCATCTTTCCTTGTGTATAAATGTAGGTAAAGAAAATAAAACTCACCTCTTGGTCGTGGCCCTCTCTTCCTGCGGTCTCTGAATGCAGCTCCTGACTGTAGGGCTTCCAGCAAACTATCCATCACACCTGTCTCATCATTCTCTGAAAAACCAAGGAAGGCAAAGAATGAGGGGGTGTTAGAAGACAAAGGAGAGGTAAAGACACAAAATCCGATAAAATGCTGCATCTTTTACTGATGAGAGGCTCTCAATGCTGTTTCTGAAACGATTTGAAATTGACGATGGCAGTTGAGATATAACCAAACAATGTGTAGTTGAAAAGGCCTAAACAAGCACCTATTCTGCTACAGGTATGTCTATTGTACTGTAGGGCTACAGCTCTACAGCATTTTGCAGTTGACTAAAAATAATCAAGCAATGGAGCAAGTGGTGTTTCACAGCCTTTCCCTCAGATTGCTCCAAGCTTGGAATATCAGGTACTTTCTTTGTAGAAGCAACACTGCATCAGTGTTGAATATAAAATTTTAAGTCTTTGTATGTAACCAGTTCAATGACAAACAGCTTCACACACCTGCACAGAGGCTGACAGAGGTACTGACACGCTGGCATTAAAAGCTACATGCCACAATCAAATCACAGTGGTGCTTTTATTACATTTAACCACTCATTACAATCTCATCTTGTTGTTTAGTTCATCTTTCTTCATACTCTAAAAACAAGTGCTGTAGAAAATGAGTAAAAGAAAAATGAATTAAATGTTTGGGGGGAAAAAAACATTGGTCGGAAATTCAATGACACTATGTAGTTTTTACCAAGCAAGTTAAAAATAATCATGTTTGAAATGTTTCATTGTTGTTTTTGTTCTGTACGTTTACTATGCATGTTAAAGGCTGATACATTGGTGTATGCTGTACTAAAAAAGTCGTTCCAAGCTGTACCACGAGCCAAATTGTGACTGCTGTGTACCACCACTGATTTAGTGAAGGGTACGAGGACACGGCTCTGATTAAAGCCGAGTGTGTTTTTGTCGCTCATTCCATCCCTGTGGAATAACACACATCCTGAGGAAAAAAAAAAAAATCTAATTATATGACTAAGACTTTGTGATGCTACCAGACTCTTTACTGGGCCAAAGGTCATGACATTCTATACGATGTAGTGCTGTCATTTGTGAAAGTGGGTACAAACACAAATGTAAAATGTACATCCTTATAATAAAGAATGCAACTCTGGAAGGAAGTAAATGTGGTAACACAGGCTAATTAAACAATGCCACGTGCTGTAATCAATGCTAAAGGTGATCCAAGAAATATTATTGTGTGTGACTGAAAGATTTCTCATATCCTTTTACAAATACAAAATACAAAAATTAAATAAAAAAAAAAGAAAAAGTGTGGCATTAGAAAACCCTAAGTGTTTCTGCCCAGCACACAGGGATTGATTTAGTCTGTTGCTCAAAGACCAGCTTGTTGCCACCATCACACACTGTGCCTCAATAAACTATGAAAGTCTATTTATTATTTACAAGTGACTACAACTGATACAACTTATAGGTGCCGCAAATAAAGACATACTGTCTGCTCCAGATGCAAAAGTCTATACATCAACATGAACACAATGATTACCATTCAACAACTCTTTAGAGTAGATGTTTGAGTGTGTATTCTGTTTTATATATATGCCAGACTTATCGTTCATTAAATACAACCTCTACACTGATGCTTCCTCATCGGGCCTGCAAACTAAAATGTTCATCTTTGTCACTCAGCTCCACAGGACGCAATACCTTTACAGAAAGCTCCTATATTGAGGGTAGAGGATCCCCTGGGTCATAGGCTGTGGTTGTACCCAAACCCCACACAAAGCTGGGACTACACATAACCCACAAACATACACACTGGATATATCGTGACCCACTTCCCCGCCTGCTCCTCTGTGTGCATTTGTTTGTGCTTTGTTTCTGTGCTCATTGGCAACCGCTGGATTCCTCCTGTAGCTGATATGTGCCTAGTTCTTCATCATTACACGGCGCAGGGAGGCATCACAAATTTCTGAGCAAAAACCAACGCTCCTCGACGTCCAAATTTGTCTCCACCGCTGTGGCAATTCATCACAAGGCAGCGAGCTTTGCACTCACCACAACACACAAGTACACAAAAAAAACAGACAGCACACAAAACAAGCAAAAAGGAGCAGATCAATCTATCGCAACCTGCAGTGTACGCCGTCATGTGTAGTACTCCGTTTGACTCCAGCCCACAAGAACATGAAACACTTTGTGTGCCTCTGGAGGCAGGGAAAAACGAAACCCACTCAGATCTCCTGCCTCAGGAATATATATGAGCAAAAACAGTCCAATTTTACACATCAATCACAAGTAACTCAAACAGGCTGAGACAGAAAGCTGCTTTATACAATGTAGACAAGAGATACTTTCAAACAACCTAACACTGAAAATCAAAACACATATTTATATACTCACACCCACATGTTCACAAACTTAGAGGGAGAGAGAGATCACAGACATGTCACATGGATGGTAATGGTAATGGAGGAGGAACACATTGCAGAGACTATTAGTCAAGCGAGTAGTTGTGAAATGGTTTTGAAACATTCATACGGCTTGTGAAGGCTGATGTTGAGGAGGATAAGGCAAGAGAAGAAGGACTGGAGAGAAGCAGGGGACAGTGACGAGTGGTCTCCCAGCTCAGGCAGTAGAGCTACCGATTGTTGCTGTGATGTGCGCAATTTACCTGTTTTTTTTTTTTTTCCTATTCTGCTGCATCTGGGATTCAAAGCTCTCATGACAGCTGCGCAACGTGACTCTTTAACATTCACAAAAAATAAAAAATACTCTCACAAGGCAGGCTAGTCCCCCCCCTGATATCTATTTAAAGACTAGTAAAATGTCTCTGCTTCATGTTAATCTTCTTCATTGTGACTCTCCAGTAAATCCCACAATGTAGTATTGACTCAACTGAACTATACTGTGAGATGTTTACTGTAACTGCCCTCTTGGGAGGAAAGGGATGCAAAAAAAAGTGTGGAAATGTGTGGTTAGATATACAAATGTAGGCGTACATGTCAGATCAACAACAGAGAGGTTTGATGTTTGTGGTTGCTCAACCACAAACAAAAGAATAAAAGAGTGAAGACAAACCTGAACCACCACAGGGAAAATATACAGAGTTATCCTCCTGTCTGTAGTAAAACTTCAATCACCATCTATTTAATCAGAGTCTGTTCAGACCAGCAGCTTTCATTGTCTGGAGATGTGGGCTGTGTATCGATGACTACTTTCTATTCAGACCTGGACTAATGCCTCCCGCCACTTCACTCAACAGAATGTGGCACTTATTATCAGGACAACAACCTGGTTGTAGCAGTGTGTAACAGAGGTGGGCCAGAGCAAGGCAGGAAATAGGGTCAATTGAGCTGGGATGGAAAAGCTAAGGAGAGGAAAACTATAGGCCTGAGTAGAATGAGTGTACGCTGACCACTGGGTTCCCTTGGACTCATCAGCCCCCCTCTCTCGATTGAATCCCCTTTGTTGAACAGAGGTTGTTTATCATTGAGGCTTAGCAACGTGATGAATAAGGATTTGCAAATAACAATGCGTTACAAGCAGCTAATAAAAATTAGAATAGTTCACCATTTATCATTTGTGTAAGTTTAATTAAAAGAAAAATAGTCCTAATCAAGAGTCTTTGCTGCTGCAAGTTTGCGTTACCTGAAAGCACATCAGCGAAAGAGCTCTGAGACAGAAGTATGTGATGAATCTAAATATTTATAGTGATTTGTCACTCGTGAAATCAGCTCACAAACTGGGGGTCAGGGAACACACACATACACACACACACACACACACACACACACACACACACACACACACACACACACACACACACACACACACACACACACACACACACACACATACACACACACACACAAAAGGCCTTGTGAAACTGTTGCATGACAATAACACATGTAGAAAAAAAGATAAATAAATTCCCCTACACCAAATGGTTTATTTTATGAAAATTCCACATTTTCTTTGTGATGTACTGTAGAGTTTTCTCACTTCAGGCACTCTATGATGAGAGGTTGTGAGAAACATAGCAAAGAAAGGCAAAAATTAACATTAACATAAGCTAAGAAAGTTTCAAGAGTAACTGCATGCACGCTAGCAATATAGCTTTAACTGACAATTAGTGGTGATAAATATGCCTTTTTCCACACCCTCTGCAGTACAAATGTAGTGTGATATTGTGTGACACTGTAGTTTGACAAAGTAACACATGTGGGTTGAGACACGCTTACGAACAAGTATAATCAGCCTTAATAAGGCTGATTACACTTTTCTTACACTACAGAATAATGCAGACTTTTTGGTGCCTCAAAAAAATCGAGTTACTTTTTTAACAGTGTGACTTTGCATTGGCTCCAACACATTCACACATCATGGAACACAACACGCTGACACTTAGACAACACAGGGAGATTATTAGCCTGGACTCCTGCAGCAACACAGAGAGACATCTGCCTGTTGGGTTCTAAAGACACCGGTGCAAACCCAACAAAACAAAATCAGTTTGAGTATAACAGTAAAAATATGGAGGAACAGCACACGCTAGTAAAAAAATATATAAAACAACAAAGTGAGCACCATTGTAATACTAATACATGTTCCAAAGGGCATTGCTTTGATTACAGTGTCACTAGTCTCTCACTTTCTTATGCCCCTCCTATGATTTTTGCATGCAGGTTTGGAGCTCTAGCTGTTCTTCTATTTGACGTCTTAATAGTTCATTGCTTGTAGCCATGTAGAGAATGTTAAATAAAGCTCTGATGTGTAATTTGTCGCTCCACAAACATTCCCGCTCCCGGCCTACCCTGGGAGTTAATGCAACAGATTTGTCATACACAAGCCAGGCGCGGCTAGAGGAAGAAGGAAAAAAAAAAAAAAAAAAAAAAACACCTATTCAATCTGAATTTCAATCTCTATAGGGCTCTATGCAAATGCATGCAAGCTGATGCTCTCTCAGACTTTCAGAATGCACGATGCAGATGACGAAACCAGGCAGAATATTATATTGCCGGTAGAAGCCCAGTCTGTGGCAGGTAAATGAGACAGAGGAGAATGGGAAGGAAACTGGGAGAACCTCGCATTTCAGGAATACATAAGTAGGCAACGTTGAAACCAAACCAAATGCAGATACGTGTAAGCAGGTAACGAAGCTAAAATCCATTTTGATCATTTCCTCCAGGAATCCCTTTTCCTTCCCCCTGTCTCTCATTGCTGTGCCCTTCAGCATAATGTGGGTATGTATCCTCTCTCCGGCTTTTTAGGGAATTGATGGATAATCAGATGATTACACAGAAAATCTCCATTGAGGACAATCCTTCCCGACAAACAAAGAGAAAGCTCTTTAGTTAATAAATAGGCTGAGAGACAGAGTGAGAGACAGAGTGAGAGAGTGCGACAGAGAGAGTGAGTAAATCCTGTCCTGGGTTGGAAGCACAATACCAAATCTCTATCACATATTCATTTCATCCCAGCAATCTGCATGTATGAATGTGTATGTGCGCATGTGAGGATGTGTGTCATTCATTGCCGGAATTACTTCTTGGGGATGTCACCGAGTTTGCCTTTAGCTTTATCTTAATTTGAGCATATCTAAATAAATTTCAAGCTCTCGGCATATTTGTATAAGCCTTTCTGACAAAATTTGGCTGGAGTTTATTCTTATGATTTTCTTATTTCTGAACTACTTTTTCTGAAAAAGAAAAGTTTGCAAGGAAAGAATCCTGAACACACAAGCACAGGGGGAAGAAGCACAGGCTGTCAATCTCGGAGAGTTACAAACTTGCAAGAGTTCACATAAGGGCACAAATATACAGGGGGCAATAACCACAAATTCAAGTCCCTTTTGAGCATGTGAATGTGCACTGCTCAAAAAAATTCAATCAAGTCAGTCAAACTTCTAGGATATTAATCTGATCAGTTAAGGGGGGGGGGGTTGTTAATCAGTTTCGACTGCATTGGTGTTAATGAAATTGGTGAAACAGGTGACTAGACGGACAACAATAAGACGACCCCTAAAACAGGAATATGGTTTTACAGGTGGGGGCCACTGACATTTTTTCTTTCTTTCTTATCTTTTGACATTTATTTTTTCCAATAGTTTTGCATGAGGTAGCATGAGGCGATACCTGGACCCTACAGAAGTTGAACAGGTAGTTCAACTCCTCCAGGGTGTCACATCAGTATGTACCATTGTCAGAAGGTGCTTTGCTTTGTCTCCACGCACAGTCTCACAGGAGACTGGGCCGGAGAAGGTCTTTAACCCATCAACAGGACCAGTATCTGCTCCTTTGTGCAAGGAGGAAGAAGATGAGCACTGTCAGAGCCCCACAAAATGACCTCCAGTAGGTCACTGGTGTAAATGTCTCTAACCAAACAATCATGACAACAATGCGGGGAGAGTATGCTAGCAGTTCCTGGTCGATGAAGGAATTGATACCACTGACTGACCCCAACACTCGCCGGACCTAAATCCAATAGAACACCTCTGGGACATTATGTTTTGGTCCACCCAAGGCCACCAGGTTGCACCTCAGACTGTCCAGGAGTTCAGTGATGCATTGGATGGAGCTCAGTTCCTTCAATTTTTTTGAGCAGTTTATTTAACATCGAAAGTGAACGCTAATTATTTTTCTCATATACCAAAACAGAAAACGGTACAAATATCAAACAAATTATTGCTCGTATCCATCACTTTCAAAGAAAAAGAGGCAGCAATTATAGCTTTGAGTTATGTGGCTGGATTATTAACATCAAAAATTATTTCCCAAGTCACAGCTCTCCTAGAGAAAGGTCTTTTTTTTTTTGAGTAGTTCTCTTCTAAATTAAAACTGTCTACCTTCACAAACCTTCCAGCAGTTTCTGCACAGAAACATGCCCACAGCATGATTCTGCCACCAGAATGCGTCATGCTGGGGATTGGTGAATTTCCATTTATGTGTAGTGTTTGGCTTACAGACATGTTGTCTAGTAAGATCTCAAATCTCAATAGAAGCATCTTCTCCAGATATGATATCTGGCAAAATCTGCAGACACAGAGCAGTGCCTCAAGCCTACACCTGCAGACTGTTCACTACCAATCGATGGACATTACCAAGCCCATTTTCAGATAACCACAGCATGACACAAGGTGAGAGACTGCACACTACTGGAGTAACATCCAGTGAACACCCTGTCCACTAGAATCCAGTTTATTAATTTCACATAGACATGGTGCTTCACTTGGATAAGCCCAGCACTATAAAACTTCAGGTGCTGTGTGGCAAAATGTGACAACTAAAGGATGTCCAGATGGGGGAAAAAAAAAAAAGAAAAGAGATAGGTTTGTATCATGTTTTAGCCAAGGTAGGCCTCAGTTTAGCTAGAAGACCCACAGCAGTAATGTGGCCTGGATGAACCATGGTGGTTCTCTACGTGCACTCTAACTACAGGAGTCTACAGGAGTGCCACTGTGGCTGGCATCGTCATGTTACATATAGATGCTGGTGCAGGGCTGGGACTGCCAAGCTTAACTGCCTTGCCAGCTTTGGCAATGAAAATGGGTCTGGAGGCTGCTATGCTGAACAAGTTTCTGGCATTAGCAGTGTTTCAAAGGGGACAGAAAAACACAAACAAACAAACAAATTAAATTAATTAATTAAAAAAAAACAAAGAAAAAAGAAAAGAAAACAACTGTGAGTTAGAACCAGATGCTACACTTAAACCTGCTTTCTAATGGTGTTATCATATATTTATATATACACACACACACACACAACTGTATATAAGAATCCCAACTCAAGTTAAGCAGTGGAATTATTTTACTGCAGGTGATCAGCGCTGGTGACTCAACAATGCTAAATTCCGCACATTCCAAGTAAAGCCAGGGTGCTGCTGGCAACTCTGAAGCTACTGTATGTACTCACTCCATCACATGCTAAGTTAGTAAGCAGCTTTTTCAAACATGAAGCCTAAAAATATTTGCACTTATTATTAGTAAGAAGACTACCAATATACCAGTATATGTGTTATTGGCACAGGGAAAAAACAGATACTTTTAAAATGGGATTTAGACCAAAACCACATTTAAACAACACATGGGGGCATGTTGCTGCAAGTACCAGAAAGATTTGACATGATATAGGAGGAAATCAAAATCAAAGAGGCATCAGAGTACTGTGTTCCTTCTTGAAAAGTCTTAACTTGGGTAATGATAGCTATTCAACATATCTTATGACTATAATATTTTTGAACTCACAAGATTAGAAATAATAAAAGTAACTAGACTACAGCTGTTAAATGTTTCCTATTGACTATGATGTGCTAACTACATTTTGCTTGTGGTCTTGGTAAAAACTTAAAAAAATATTAAAAATAAATGTAAATGTACTGTGTACAGTCTTGAAATGCAACTAAAGACTGTGGCTGTGCTCTGCTCACGCAAAAACTGTAACTCACTGGGTGAATGGGCGGCTGCAGAGGTTGTCATTCAACCAATTGATCAGGGTTAAAGTTCGTCGCAGCAATCATCTATCCTGCTAAAATGTCTTGTAGCATTACACCCTACCACCCTGACAAATGCTGCTCTGAGTTGACCCTGTGCTCTGACCTCCTAAGCATGGTCAAGTAAGAGGTGAATTTCTCTACTTCAGATCAATAATCAATCAATAATCATTATATTACCTTTAAATTCCAAGGCTGAAAGGTTGACCTGAACAATACTACACCTCAACAACCTTGCCTAGTTAACCTGTCCACAAATCAAGGGATGGCAACACAAAGTGAATGTGGCATTTATATGAAACAACAACACGACAGAGCGTTACCATATAGTACACGGCTGATATGATAATGTATGCTCTGCATATCTGGGGAATTATGTTTGACAGGGTAATTGCTCAGAAATAATAAAAGTGATAACTACAACGTCAAAATCAGCACTGACATTGACTATAAAAAAATCTTTATACATAGTCCACTCTGTTTTAATATCATATAATTGCACTTAATTATTCCCAGTATTGCTTAAATACTTGCCCATCAAAACAAGCACACATTCTTTCTATGCACATGCAGATTTTCATGTCATATTCATTCCAAAAATAAATACAGAAAGGAGAAAATAAGTTTCTCTTGTAATTAATTAAGATGAGACATGTTGGGGAGGGTTTAATTATCTATGATCTCTTACACCGTTTGACCCTAGAATGATTTCACAGTAAATGGTTTATACTGTAGGTGAATGAGCTGACAGGGAAAGCTGATGAAACATTCTCTACCTGCGTTGACTTCCAGCAATTTCCTCTTCTTCTGCTGTTTCTCCTGCTTTTCACGCTCAGCCTTTTCTTTTGCAGCTCGTGCTCTCCTCTGTTTTTCCTCTGACTCCCTCTGCCTCTGGTTCTCCTTCAGTGCTTGCTGTGTGTGGAGAAATAAAATGACAGTAAGAAAAAAAGGGAATAAAAAAAGAAAAGAAGAAGGCAGATTGTTAAATGAGGTTAATTACAGCAGTGTATAGCCTGTCAAAGGCAGAGGCAGCTATCAACCCATATAGAAATGTTTTATCAGCACAGACACAGGCTAAGGTGCCACTCTGATTTTGACAGACACAAAACAACTTGACACCTGGGAATTCAGACACTAACGACATGAACAGCAGACGCTGGACTTTTCAAAAAGACAAAAAATATATATATATATGTTCTTATTTTTAGATTAGTTAGGCTCTGCATTAATATTTTTGCTTGTTCTCTTTCCTTTCGTTCTCACGGTGTGTATCAAAGTCAAAAAATATCTGTCAGCACAATGACAAGGTAAAATAAAGAATGGGGGAAAAGAAAGTGATACTAAAATAAAATGAGTAGAAAAAGTAGAAAAATCCAACAAGTGGGCCACCTTGTGTCTTTCAAAGGTTCACTTGCTTACAGTATATTTTACATCATCACCCAGAAATCATAGCATGAACAGCAGAAGTGTCACAGAAGGTGTTCAGGCACAGTACTGAATTTAGGGCATCTGCATTCTGGACATGCTCATCAATACAGTTTGGGTCCCATTTAAGTTGGGTCACATACGTGAGAAGTCACACAGCCCGTGAAGGAAGCTGGATTGATTAAAATACAAGCACATCTGTTCCATCACACAGGCAACTGAAAAAAAAAAAAAGCTGCTCAAACACTTTTCTGTGTAGACATACCATCTGTAAGAAAGCTTCAGTATCAGCCAGTGCCAACCGTGTGAACTTTGTCCAGTCAGTGAACAGCAGCTGCCAACCGCAGTGCAATTTAATAACAACAGGCTGTAGAGTATACATGTTTGTATAGGTGGATGTGGATCACACTACCAGTGGCTTAATAGTGAACAGGGATCTAAATTCAATTTAAAATACAAAAATAATGCATCTGCAATTGACTGAAATTAAAAAAATAAAATCCAATACAGTATCAAAATTAGAGAAGTCTTGTTTCTGTAACATTAGTTACAGGTTTTCACAGCACCTCTTCACATTAAGACTAGATTTTGAGCATTTTTTTTTTTCTAATATAAATGCAGTAAAAAAAAAAATATCCCAAAATGTGACACTCTGCTTTTTAAACTGACATGACAGGAAAAAAAAAAGAAAACATCTCTCACAAACAGTCCTTGTCTCTATGCAGACACAGCTGAGCTGAGAAGAGAGCACTAGAGCCAACGACGTGCACACAGTATTATTATTCATTTGTGACAGGTGAAAAGGCCTGCCACCTGGGACGTGCTGATTGGTAAGAGCAAAGGTACAAACAGTTCTACAAACTGCTTTGTCTACTGCTAACATGATCCTTATGGTACGTTGAACACTGTCAGAGTCTAGGAAACCCATTTTTTGGCATTTTTCCCAACCTCAGTGTCTGAACTCAGAGTCACTCACCACTGTGCCCACATTTTCACATTCCCACAAACTAATTCTCACTCTCCTATGCAGCACAATGCTGCACTGTAGCGGACCGCTGCGAAAAAAAGAGAGCAGCACTGCAGCATGAGCAGTTTCAGACATACAGCACCACATCAGAGTTCGACTAACTTTTTTTGAGCTGATAACAATTGTTTAAAATGTATCTGAATCATCTAGGGACATGTTTAGAAAATGCTGATGGGGGGGGTTAAATCACAGAAGTTGCGTGGAAATGACCATGTTTTGGAAAATGATATGGTTTTATAACATCAAATTGATCAGCTTTCAACTACACTGACGATGCACAAGCCACCAGGAGTGTCACTGGTGGTTACTAATATCACAAGATTGTCCTTTATTGTCATTGACCAATTTACCCAACAACAGCCCTGAGTCTATTCTACCTGTCAACAGTACAGGTTTGAAAACCCCTATGCTGGAGGGCTTTTTTTACCCATACAAAAGTGTCAATAGCTCAATAACGCAACAGCCAAGAGAAAGACTGCATATTGTTTAATAGAGTGCTACAATGACTGGCATCCAGAACAATAGCTAGTCACTTAAACCAATGAAGTCTGTGGGTTTTTTAAAACACCCAAATCCTCCTCCTCATCTCTCCTCCTCCTGCATGATTCACACAGGCCAGCATGACAAGCTGGTAAGAACAAGAATGCCAAATCAACATGGACAGATTTACACAAAAATACACACTTTGTGAACCGAGTAGCACACGGAGGACTCCAGTGTCACAATAAAGATGGGAAGCGACTCATTGATGCCCACTGACAGCCTCTTATTAACTCCACATACAAGTGACCATTGTTGGGAATGTCAGGGTCTGTTTGAATCCAAAACAACTCAACATAGTCAATTTAACGTCAACAAGACACTTAAAATATAGAGAAATAACAAGTTGAATAAGCACCGTAATTACTAATAGTAAAAGTGCTTTGGTGCATTCTATTTAATAAAGACCCCACATCGGCAAACTGTGACCTTGATCTTTCAGAGGAGAAAACAGTTGTTTTCGTTCTTTATGATCAGAACACAGGGAAATTGTGATTTGTTGAGAACTTGGCAAAATTACAGTATACTTCAAACAGCGTGTGCTGTACTGTACCTACACTCACACATAAAAACACAATAGCAGCTACAGTCATTGTTGGACACTTATGAGGTTTTTAGAAAATTCAGGAGAGAGAGTGCCGAAGAAGTGGAGACGGGGGGGGAGAGGAATACCAAATGACTGAGACCGAGGCTCCTGAGAGCCTCTATTTTTAAACAATTTTTAAATGAAACCAACTCCTCCACAAAATTAACTTTGATTTGATGGAATGACTGTCAGTTGCTCGTGGCAACCACTGAGTCTCAAACGACTATATGCTTAATGGGCATCTGGTAAATTATGGGCAGAAAGAATGGGGAAAAAGAAAGGGGAAGAACAAGTGTACTGACACATAATACATTTTCAATAAGGAACAATTAAATGATCCCAGGTTACAAGTAGACAGCTGTGATGGATGCCCAACATGGACTTGCTCAGAACGCTGATACTCCTTCCCCTATTTGCTCTCAAGCAGCACTCTGATTAAAAAGTCAAATTCAATTACGAAAACTAAATATAAACATACTTTTACTATAACAACCAAACAGAGCTGTCGTTACCCTCAATGTAGGCAATTTCATACAGCCATCTAGTGAGAGGTGAAATCAATGTCATTACTGCAGATTGGATTGTTGATGATATTCAACATCTTTTTTTTTTTTAAAGCAAAGCCAAAAAGTAAAAAACAAGATAAAACACAGTGGCTCACACATCTATGATACATATGACAGTCACACTATGATAGTGATACTATACATGTATAATCTGGTATAATTTCCACAATCTTTGTTTAGCATGTTAGCACGCCAATATTTGCTAATTGTGATTAAACACAAAGGAAAGCATCAATAATCTTACAAATATGTAGACAGATATGATCCATCCAGCCTCTATTTATTTATTTCTGCCTTACTGAAGAGTGTAACACTAACTCATCAACAAACTAAGGTGTGTGTAGAGGCAAAAATACATGTTATTTAAAAATGGACCCTTTACTGCAGCCAGCAGCCCACGAAAAAAACAATTATCAGTCAATAACGGCTCAATACAACAAGTGGGCCTGTTTAAGAGAGGATCACTCTTAAACTTCACAAACAGACTTCAACAGGAAAGAGAACAACTAAAGAATAATATGTATAAACAAAAACTGTTACAACTACTAGCACAAAAAGGTTTTGCTGCCTTTTTAAAAATCACAGAATAAATTAGTTATCTAGAAAGTATATATATATATATATATAAAAAAAAAAAAAAAGAAACAATGAGTCAATGTGAACATAAATTGACTATAGTAACATAAAGTCAATTTTAAGCAGAGGCGGGACAAGTTTAATTTAGTTTTTTAATCTAGATTCAGTATTGAACATAAGAACAGGCTAAAAAATACTGAGAATTAGAGAAAATTTGATTTTGAGAGATAGTGAAGAAGCTCAAACAGATGAAGAGTTATGGGGTTTTTGCGTTTTTGACCAAGGATTCATTTTATAGTAATGTTGAGCAAAAAAGGGAAACAGAGAGGAGGAGAAGGGGAAAGAGAAAGAACCAGCACTCTGAGGAAATTGTCCTCCGCTCTCCTTCATCACTGCAGGTCTGCTTCCCCCTCCTCCTCTCCTGGATGTCCGCCATTAGACACGCTCAATTGGATTCCTGTCAGATGTGCGGCCTCGCTCTGGGTCTCCTTCCTACGGGTGAGTGAGCATGCTGCATTTGTGTGTATGTGTGTGTGTGTGTGTGTGTGTGTGTGTGTGTGTGTGTGTGTGTGTGAGTGTGTCTTTGTATGTGAAAAGCAGCTTTCCTTATAAAAAATTGCCAACACAAAATGACATCCACATGCAAACATGCACAAATGTGCACACACGCACCCACACACACACTTTATGCAAAAAAAAACATCCACATAGTTCAAGGCTCACTTCACTTCAGGCAGTGGTCTAGAGACAGCACACTCCTATTAGCATGGGCCTTGACATAGCAGGGTAAATGCTGACACAGATTTGACCGAGAGGTTACGGTTCTGAGAATTACTGTATACCTACGTTCATTGACCTAGCCTTGGCTTCTTCCAAAATGGGTCTGTGTGATGTGACCATTTGAACGAATTGCTGAGGGTGTAAGCTGGTTATACCTTGACCTATCACAGGGGAATAAATAGCTACCTTGGGAGTTTTGACCATATAATGCTAGTCTTTATAACACTTGGCTTGTTCACCTTTCGCTGGCAGAATCATTTACTATTACAGTATGTTTGGTCAGAACATAAACACTACTGCAAAATTCCAGCCTGAACCACGGTGCTGGGATAAAAGAGATTACAGCTGCAAATAAAGCTGCAAATACCAATCTAAATGTTTTAACCCTTTAGAATATTTCTGCTGTCTGCCTCAATAATTTACTTCTAAATCTGTAATTCATGGCTAAACAGAAAAAGAAAAAAAAAGAAAAAAAAAATCCTTTCTGTGAATTTTATTTCATTTCACTTCAAAAGGCCGTAAAGTAACAGGTCAGCTGCTCTCACTCCTGTAAGTGGACTGCAGTAAAACACAGTATTTCCACTTCCATGACAGAAGCAGCTCAAAAGATGATCACCAAGCTTTTAGATGACCCTTAGGTATAAATTAAAGATGGTCAATCACAATTGTCTTGGCCAACTGTTCTATATCGTACCAATTTTGATTTCCTTTCTTTCTAAGAACTGCACACAAACATTTTGTAGTTTCTTTAATGAAGAATTACATTTTTCTTTCTGTCACTCAAACTAATTTCAAACATGCTCTAGGTTACTGGACAAACTTGGTTTACTTGTGTGGGTAATAGAAACAGAAAAAAATGCTTTTGAGGTTATTCTGTGGCCCCTACAGGTATTACAAACTGTGACCTTTGTGTCTCCACAGTAAAGAATTTTGAATGTGTGACGTTGGTGGTGAGCCGCTTCTGAAATGCACCATTGTGCACCCTGTGAAATCACCGGCTTTGTCTAGAGGGGCAGCGTTTAGCTTCAAGGACTACGAAGGAGTAACTGCCTGTCAAAAAATGGATTGCCTCCGAATTTGAGATCAAGATCACATCTTCCACGTCACAGCATAAATGGGGGCTAATTAGCTAATGTTAGCCAGCTCCCTAACTGGATCATATGTTTCAGGGTAATCTTACAGCATAGCCCATTAAAACATTCTGCCGAACAAACAGCTGTATCTTTCATATATGAGGAAAAAATATAACTGCACTGAACATACACTCTTTTTTTTCTGAGGCAAACACCCGCCATTTATTACGATGTAAGATTTACTGCAGGTCTTCTTAAAGCCAATGCTGAAAATAAATCCTAGTGGAAACACTGTTGTTTACAACCATAGCTCTAGCTTCATATTGCTGCTCTCAAATGGCACCAGACTGATGAATTTAACTTTAAATGTACACAGTTTTCTCCTGGGATAGACCATGTCCCCATACTCACTTAGGCATGGTCCACTCACTACCTATGGGAAATACTGATACAAGAAATATCATGTACACTGGCGACACATACCATACTGGCTTTAGGAGAGAGTTTCATTTCCAAAAACCATCCAATTAATCACATTAAAATGTTATTATATATAAGTACATAATAACTGAATTGCAGGTAAGATCTCACTAAAGTGCTGACTAAGCTGTCACAGTTTTGAGACTTTCATAAAAAAACACAAATAAGACAGGAGCAAAACACTGACTGCGCTCTCTCTGTAAAAACACATCAACGTACAGAGACTTTGGAGTACAAGAAAATGTAAAGCATAACTAATGACTGTTTAGGAAAAAGGCAAAAAGGCACGAAATCCATTTGTGTGTGTGTTGTAGATGTTAAGTTGGGGGCAGGGCAGGAACTTCAGTAGGGTAATTAGCTACTATTATCTGTTGCACCCAGTGGCCTGTGCCACTAATCCTGCTGATTAAACACAGTGGGTCTCCACAGCTCCACGGCACACAGTAACACCAGACTGATAAGGGCACAGAGTCCAGTGATGAAATAAATGTCTGGGTGAGACTGGACCATATAGAACTGGCACTGCCCTTCCTTCATTATAACATAAGACAAGTCTAACAGAACACTTTACACCCGACTGGAGACGGCTCCCACACCAGAGCGAGGTCTTTTACTGCATGTTGGTAAAGGTTTACTTACGCCAGGAATTTTTCTAGATACAAAACTAATAGGGAAGGCCTGCACTTCCAAATCCTATCAGTCAGTAATAGACTAAAGACCAAATTTACCTCAATTCAAACACATCAATGCGTTTTAACAATATTATGTAACACCTGTCCAAATGAATACATGCTCTTAGAACTCATTGTTTCAGAAGGGTTGTTGATTAATGTATCTACACTCACTGGCCATTTAATGGTACACATGTGCAATCTAATGCAATCCAGTAGAGCAACTCTGCTATGAATTCTACTTTTACAAAGTTTCAATTTCTTAGTTTTTGGTGAAACTGTCACAAAACTAAAAGTTTATTATTGACATAGAAATTACTTCCTGTAACGTAAAACAAAAAGCACTTCCAATCCCATCGATAATCAATGTATTAGCCATGAGTCACTTTTACACAACAAAAGTTTTCATGCTCGACTCGAATCTGCCGTGCAGAATACTCACAGTGAACATTGAGCGGAAGCTGCTCAGGTCGGCGAACAGCTCCTCCACAGACGTCTTCTTGGGATCAATGGCAAAGTACTCCAGCACGTTCTCGTACAGCACCTGCATGTTGCTGTGCATGATTGCCAGCTTGCCATACTGCTCCCGTGCAACGTTGCTGAAGCTGTGAGGATCACTGTCAAGGTCAACAACACATCCACCGCATGCTAAGTGTTACTTAAACATTTGTGTTAGTACCCGTTTGACAGCAATGCGGGAATTTAGAAAAAAAGTCACATTTCACATTTGTAGTCCTAAGGATCTGAAGCTAGAAAACAGAATTGGCAGTAGTAAGCTGTGATGTTAGTGTTAGGAGCTCTGGTAGTATCAGTCATGTTACTACTACAGTGTGCTCACTGCTATGACCCCCCGCAGCCTACAGCATCTGTTTATGTCTGCCTGCTGGTAAACTGTTTTGGTGACATGGAAGACAGGACCTTCAACAGAAACAAATCCTAGCACACATCATTGATTTTTTTAACATCCACTGTACAGCAGTCCACTGCAAAACTGACCAGTATGAGTAGACTGAAGACCATTAAAAGACCGTCCTGGTTTAATCTGGCAAAGCTAAAGACAGCTCGTCTACAGTATTCTGGCACATTTGTGTGTGTGTGTGTGTGTGTGTGCGAGAGAGTGAAAGGAAGACAACAAATATACTGGCTGTGTCAACATAAGCTGGAGAGCTAGGCCAAAATGAGGTGAAAGTGAGAGCACTAAAACACACCCTGCTTTCAACCAGAGCATTATGTTAAGCAAAGCCACCACATATACAGTATACACATAATAATAATAATAATAAAAAAATATAATAATAATAATAATAAAAAAATAAATACATAAAAAAAAAATAATAATAATAATAATAATACGGATTCAACAGATTGCACCAAAGTCAACGTGAAAGTCTAGCAAGCATGTGAAAAAAATATTCAACATTTACACGTTATTTAGTATTTTTAATTTTCAGTATACCCTGACCTGTCCCTTCCACATGATGACTAGCAAAATCAATGTAAGAAAAAAAAAAAAAAGTATCCCTAACTAGCAGCCCTGCTAATGACACCCCCATCCTCGTCTACTGGCAGATAAGAAGCAACAATGTCTGTGTGTGTCATATCACAAGAATTTGGGCAGCCTCTCTGGCTCCTATTGTGCCCCACTATTATCACTCAATTGATGAGCCCATTTGAGGTCTGGCCTCAGCTGAATCTGGCTGGAGATGGGACCACCTATTCACAGCTGGGTAAATGCTGTTCTGTATGCACCGCTCCCAGAATGACTTGTCAGTAATATCTTTCCAAGCCAGGAGGTGGGACATGAGGACAGGAAGAAGAGAGAAAAGAAGAAATTGTCAAATACCATGGTTAATAACTGCCATGGGGGGGGGGGTCAAAATACTGTATCAGTCCTCTCCATGTTCCCCCTCCCTCTTGCAGAGAAAGGAGTGGTCCACTACAGCTCATTTTACAGAATCCCCGCTCAATGTTGCTTTCTGAAAGACCTTTACTCTGCCTCAATTCTCTCTCTCATTCTTCTCCTTCAGCTTCTCTCCTGTTCTAATCTGCCACCTTAGCTCAGATTCAAAAGTGTAACACTAAACCAATAACTCAATAACTGTATACTCAAGTGGTGCATGAAGAGGAAATGGATTTTTCTGTGTCACCGGTGTGGCACTCCAGGCTTGTCATGTGTAGGTAGTGACAGGAGCTTCGCCTGATCACGGCAACTACTGTTGCGAGCAAATTATCAGGTGAAGATGCTATGTGTAAAATCTTAACGCAATTATGTCATCTTACAAGAGGCTTCTTCAGGATTTATTTCAGAGTAACAGAGCCAGCTTGTTGCCTTCGACTGAGTATCTTCATCTATAACCGAGTGAACACACAAAACTAAAGCATTGACTTTTGATCTCTATAACTAAAACTAAAATTAGCTTAGTAACAGTATGTTTTAGTTCAGTTTATTTAAAAGGCACACAAAAGTCACATACCTATTTGAATTAATTAGATACATGTGTAATCAGTACAGGTTACAATACTCAAAATGAATTTGAATATTTTGAATATGTTGCATTTAACCCACAAAAGATTACAAATGTCATTTGAATAGTGGGAATTCGGGTCCCACTGTCCCACATGAGCACAGTATAGAATGTGAGGTTCACTTCTGAAATGCCGTGGGGGGAAGGACAGCCACGCAGCCGAGGATATTACATTTTGTTCTAGTATATATAGTTTGTGACACAGTTAAAAAACAGACTGTGTCCGGCCTGCAAGTGTCTGGTTTCCATGGCGCCCTGATGCTTATTGTTTAACTTTAAGTACATTTCCTTTTATTAGCCTATCAACACTATATTTTTTTTTTTAAAGATATTTTAAGCAAGACACTGAAAGACAGACCTGTCACATCCATTTTCAGTGGACCTTTTTGTTTTGAACTCAAGTACTCTGCTAACTAGTACAGGACAAGCCATCAGCGTCTCAGCCCCAAGGCTATTGATCAAAACTACATGAAGGAGGCTAGGTACAGGCTGTATTATTGAACACATTCTTGCATAGTCTGAGACATACCTGTCAACCTGATCCACTTGTACTACCTCAGAATACTGCTGCCAAACAGACAGGGACCGCTGTCAGCAACAGACCTAGATGTCCAAATAGGACAGTGAAGCTGCAGTATTGACTTATAGCTTTATGCATTTTAAATTTGTGCTTTTGTATTAATTATCACAAACTGACAATTGAATAATGCATTTAAATTAAATTGAATTGATCCCATTATGGCTTCAAGAACATACAAAAACAATAAACATACTGAATAAGAAAAAGACTGACAAAAAAAAAAAACAAAGGAGGCTTTGTCCCAGTGCTCGCTTTCTAACCCTTCCCTTCATTTTGAAGTTCTCCTCAGTTTGAAGTACCCTTCAAAAAGAGAGCCGAGAGTGGCACTGGTACTGATAACTTGACTATAGAATGGGAAGCTACTCATGACTAGTACATCAGTGACAGTGGAAAAAAGAAAGACGTGTACATACAGGACCAAGGGAGGGAGAACTATGCTTCTCTCCCTTTCTTCCGAGTAGTAAAACTACAACCGTTGATTATTCATTAGGATTCACAGTGTGTCGCAATGTCTTCAGATAAAGTAGTGAAACATTTGCATCAGGAGGGAAAGCGTTTGAGTCACTTTTCCAGCTTTTCAATAAAACATTTGTTTGGGGGAAAAAATAGCGCGTGCGGGGCCCCATTTGTCTCCATCTCACACGTCGCGGTGTGCTGAGCGACGACGCCAGGTTTCAATTGACAACGGATGCCAGCTATCACTGCGCCAGTGACTTGAAATATGAACGTAGCATATTGGAACACAGCTTATTTGTATTAAATGATTGGGTGCTCGAGCAACTAAAAACATGAGAGTTCCTTCCCTGTTATACAAAAGGTTCAGCTTTATGTTAAAGCTATGAAAACCTTCTCTACTGCTACAGTATGCAGTACCACAATACTCCAGGTAAACATCTAAATTCCATCTCCAGTTATATTCACATAACTTTTGCTCTGTTTGAGGAAGTGCAGTAAAATCCCTGAATGATTCCCACACACATGCGTTTGTAAAGGATATAGCCATTTTAGTGAAGAACATGTCATTGGGGTCATCAGGGGAGGAGAAAGTCTCCAGGTCTCTCTCCAGCTGCAGCAGCTGCCTCTCCATCTGCCGGAGGCTCTTTTCCAGATTCTCTGCAGACACTGACACACACACCCACATATATCAACACACACACACACACACACCCACATGGCAGAGGAAATGTGAAGAAGTAGCATGGTAAGGACAACTCAATTACTGTACATCTATAATTCAATGCATTATCTTTTTGAAACTCCAAAAGAATCTGTGCGAAACAACATGCAAAATAAAGAAATACATCAAAACTGACAAATGTGAACAAGGAAAACTTTGCTCAGTAGCAAAACATGGTGATCATGGGCTCACTGTGCCAGAAACACCAATAGACAATGTCTCAAGAACAATTAAGATTAAATGAAGTTGTGTTCAATACGTAGCTTTTTATTTTTATTATGTGTTTGCATCTTATATTTGTGCATGTGTAACACCACTAAAGCAATGTAAGAATCAAGTGCCTGTACTGACGCACGCAAGAAGTTAAAACAAACAGACCCAAAATGGCACCCTCAAAGTATGAAGATGGTTGCTGAAGAAGAAATCACTGTACACGCTTCCTCATTTGTCTTTAGTCTTATCAACAGGTGCGTGGATGGTGCAGGTGGGAGAGCGGGGGAACACTGAGCCTAACTTTCGGTTAAGTTGGTCATGGCTGACACTTTAAGCTAGTCACTGAATGTAGCATATGGCTTAAATTACCCTGATTAGACCCTGCTTGACAAAAAGGAATAAGCTTCTTATTTTTAAGTAGTTTCGAATTTCCCTTGATCCTAATACTTTAAAAAACGAAAAAAAAAAGAGAGACGGAACTTCAATGCAGCTAAGCTCCTCATTGAATTTATGGCATAAACCTCATTTACTAATGGGAACAAACTGTCTTGGACATACACGCTTGTTCAATCAGATCCCCTAATGCAAAATATTCTAAAACTTGCCCAAATTTGTCTTTACATGTTAGGTTTCATGTAGTCAGAGTATGGGAAAAGGTGTATTATACAGCAGAGTGCAGCAAATACACATTCATGCATTTAGTTAAGAGGAAAGCTCAGGTGGGTACACGGCAGAAATAAAGAGGAGGGAAAATAATCACCATATAACATATAACCATATAACAATCACTGCAGTGCTGTACAGGACTATAATAACAGTCGTCTTCTGGATCAGTATGTTAGAAATGATAACAGCATCAATTCGTTGAGAGGACACTGTGTGTTTTCTTTGTGTTTTTTTTTTTAAACTTTCTTAGCAGATTGTTGCTCCATCTTCACTGTCTTGCTTTCGTTTTTCTTTTTTTCTCGCTCTCGTTTCCTGTCTCTCATAGTAAGCACTGACATTCATAGTTAACAGTCAATAGAAGGCACTGAAAATGCCACAGCACACAATTCTTTTAAAAGTCTTGTCACAGACTACATTGTGACCACTGATGTCTCAATCAAAGCTGTATTCACTGAGCAACTGCTCTGCAGCCACTGGTTCCCACATCCTTTGGTAAGAAAAGCACCCTGACAATTTGGGCCTTTACAAAAAAGCAAAAACTTCCCTCACTCATAATCAGACTGTTGCAGCATACACTTTAAAGTAAACTACAGTCTTAAATTATTTACTTGAACATTACAATGCTATTTAAAAGCTCACTTTATTGGTTACTGCATATTGAAGCTTAATATACAGTAAACGTCCCCTATGTGCTAACCACTTAATTTGTAAGTTGGAAAACAGGCAGCTAAGATTTTGGAATGTTAGTATTTAATAGACTGAACTACATAAATAATAAGATGTGTTGTGCTGTGTTCATCATGTGTTTACTTTAATATATATTAATAAATTACAGAAATATATTATCAATGTTGCAAATGGATTGTAACCTTTTCAAAGAGTCAAGCTTTTCTCTTCTATTTCTTTCAGGTGAAAATAACTGAATTATGTTTTCTTACGGTTACTTGACCTTGGTAACTACTTAATACCTCCTTTATGACAAGGTTTTTCTTGCACAAGCGATAAGGTACCTCAAGAGATTCTGCACTTAAACACGGCCTATTTAAAAAAAGAGAGAGACTAATAATGAGTTTAAATACTCTTAATGCACTTAATGACATGAAATAGCAAACCAGGCAAAAATATAATAATAATTTACCAGTAACCAGAATACCATCACTCCATAAGCTTTATAATGTCTCAGAACACTGTGGCTGCAGTTGACCACTGCTACTTATGGGTAACATTGTGTATTGAGAGTGTTTTTTTTTGTGGTGTCCACTGATAAATCACAGACACAGCTCCTTAAAATGACAGGCTAGCTCCACAAATTTTATTGGAAATTGTTAGCGTGTCACTTTGGTTGGAGATAGTTTACTCTGTTTTTTTCCTAAAAGTATTCAAAATAACCAAGCAAACAAAAAAATCTGCTGAATGAGGTGTGGGCTGCATGCAGAAGTAGAAGAGTAGAAAGCCAGACAGGCAGTCTGTTAATAGAAATGATTAAAGCCCTGCAACGTTGCGGTGACTGAGAAAAGATCAATGGAGGGCAAGATGGAAAGCGAAACAGATTGGGATTTCTTCTTTTCTCCGCTTCACAATCCAAACTGCAAGCTTTCATGATGACGCTCCCTCACATGGAAGGGCATATGAACAAGAGGAGACATGTAAAACTGAGGCATATGCTTCAGGAGGAAAATCTGCTTGGGACTGATCAGGAGCGTTGGTATAGCAGCTGGGATGTTTTGTTAAACACACAGAAATATGTTTCAAAACAGATGATGCTGAAGGTCTATATAAACACACATCTGTCATGCACAACTGAGGAATCGTGAAATAATTGCCGTGTGGTATGTTGACAAGCAGTGCAGAGAAAGATAAAAGTGTGTTTCCATGTCATCTTTGTTTTTTCTGCCCACACTTCTTTTTTCTATGTGTTAAAGCACATGAGATCGCATGAGCATCAGGGTCTGAATGTCTCCGCGGTCTTCAGGGGTTGGAGACAGATATAGAATGTTTTAGAAGAATAATATCTGGAATATTTGTAGAGGTCAAATCCCCCATTGACATCCTTTTATTACTCTGCCAACCTGCTGTGCTATAAATGAGACTGAGAGGAGCATATAACCATGCATACTCCGTCACAAACAGCCCCGCTACACACAGAGCTCTGTTATAGATCATACTTTAATGTATGGAAATTAAGAGACTGGAGAAAAGAAAAAAAACAAACAAACCAAAAAAAAAAATAGATGTACCAACTGAGGCCAAAGCCTGACAGACAAGTGTGACTAGACTGATGTTGCCAGAGGCCTGGAATGGGAGACTTATAATGCGAAAACACTAGTGCACATACTCAATGTGCTGAGCACCTACTACATACAAAAACAGCGTGAAGGTCACTGAATTGTAAGTTGCAGTGTCGAGTGCTTTCTCAACCTGAGCTTCATCACGCAGCCCGCATGTGGCAAACCTACAAAACAAAGCTTGAGCTGCATATTACAACCATCTAAATATAACTGAACAGTCACATTACTCCATCATGACTCCTGAGGGCTACAAGCTTTAAACAGAAATTGAACCAGAACAGCTTTTTTCCGTTTTCGCTGCAAAATAAAATTTATGCAGACATGTCTATTTATTATTATATATTGATTTTCAAGTAAGTGATGTTTCTGCTGCTGACAGGCAGTTTTTGAAGAGTTACAAGCTAGAGTAAGCTGGTTGAGCACATTAATATATCTCCATAATTGCCAGTTTCAACATCAAACTCTGCACCAAGTACTGAAAAACAATCTACCCTAATTGCATAAACTTGTCTACTGTGTATTGTGATAAGGTACAAAAGAAACACAGATAGTAAAGAACAATTGACAGACTAAAAAAAAAAACGAAGAGAGACAGACAGGAAAGAAACACAGGTATCCAGACAGAGATAGACAGATACTGACAGACAGATAAGTAGATAAACAGATACCTAGATACATAGAAAATGACAGAGAAACAGCACAAGGACTGCTTCTCCATGTCAGGAGAAATAATGATTGTAGTGCTGAAAAGAAGAGAAGGGGCAGAAATAAGACAGACACAAAGGGACCCTGAACTAAGCAGCAGTTTTGCTTCCCTTCAGAGAGGAAGGCTGTTTTATATACAGTCAAAAGACAGGAGCTTTCGCAACAGAAGCACAAATCATTACTGTTACCTCTATCCAGCCTTGTTTTCATGCTCAAGTATGCTCTTTGGTTAGTGTCTGTGAATGTAATGCAGCCTTTTAGTGTGTCTTCAGGCCTCCCGAATGCCTGTCAGTCCTGATGAAAAGGAAGCCACTCAAGAGCATGGCTTACAAAGATGAAATGAGATTTGTGTGTCTGAATACTAGATACCGAGAGATGAGACACTTAGTGTATGCATCTCATAATGGCGCAGGGACGTAGAAAAACCACTACATCTATATAGATGCAAATATATGCTCAGCTTGAGGTCCATAACGTAAGGAGGTGGAGAAGAAGATCCATGGATCGTGATTTCCATTGATCTCGCTGTTGTACTTATAATTCTTGGCCAAGGGTTTGTGGTTTGGGCACATAGCACAAGAGGATGAAATTAAACACTCAATAGGAGCACTGTTCATATGGTTGCAAAGACACTACTGTCACCTATTACATCAACAACAAAGAACCTGACTGAGCCTCCCTGACCCCCCTCCAGTCTTTCCCTGCCTATCTGTGACCTTTACCATACTGTAGATACACTGGACAAACTCAATAAAGTGCTGTGTGTGACATTAAAAAGAAAACTGTCGACTTGTGTTCAACTACATTTAAACAGTCTACTGTTCTTCATCAGGGCAGCAGACACGACCTGAAGTATTCTCTTAAAAAATAAACCTATACCTCTGTACTACAGAAGATTAACGTTAGTATCACACAGCAGCGCAGACGAGCACACTGTAGCACAGATCAAACGCTAAACTGGTAAAATACAATATGTATTTACAGAATCAACAAGCATCTAATCCCAGAATAATCCCCAGAGAGTTACATCAGTAGAAAAGGTAAAAAGTGAAGCTCAATAGAAAACAGACAAATAGAGAGAGAAAAAAAAAACATTTTGTAGGCAGGCAGTTGTTTATGCATTAATCTCTCATTACGGTTCAAATACAAGTAAACATATTAAATTGAATCTAATGTTTACAATTTATCATTTTTATGAATAAAATATAATTTAAAGTGAAGTTAAAAAAGTGCTACAGTAAATAATAAAGTTCATGATTTCAGTATTTGCTCCAGTATTTGCTGTTTGCTCCAACTATGTGATTACTCATTTAGCACTGGTAAGACCAGTTGGCAGAGTCCTGCTGCTAAACATCGTCAGGGATGTTGATTCGACAGGGAGTGGATGAAGCTCCCGGTGCACTGGGAGAGCTAAAAAAACTAAGTTGACACCAGCAGGAAACCAAAAATAACAGCAATAATCACACTGTGATATGGCCTCAGAGAAAGTGGGAGGTAGACACAGTGTTAAAATTATCAAGTAGCAATGTCTATAGTGGAGCCGTGCATGCCTAAAGAGTCACTGATGTTTAAAAAGTCAACACTAAAAGAGTTAATGATGTGTGGTTAAACAGCCATATATTTTGTTTTCCTTTCAGAGTATTAAATCTGTCCATTTTTAGAAGACCTAGGGAATATACCAACACTATTAAGATACCCTAGCAGTTCATATGCTGTGCATATTAATAATAATATATTACCTCTGCTGGCTCGGTCCACATGCTCAAGGTCGTCAACAAACTTGATAACGCCTGGGAATTCCTCCTCACATACTTGTGCCAGGAAGTGGAGCAATGTGGTCTTTTGGTCTGCTGACTTTGTGTCCTTTAGCTGTAATAAAATAAAAAAGACAAAACACAAACTGTAAATACATCTTGCTTAAACAAGCTTTTGCTTTAACAGCAGAGAACTGTTGGTTCCTGTAGCTTTGTACAGTAAACGCTGAGTGTTGACTGCAGTACAGATGCTTTCATGTCTGACACTCATGCTGCGGAAATATATTTACAATGTGATGACCTCTGCTGTGCTTTGTACCTCTCTCAACCCTACAAGCCACAATTTTTCAATTTCTATGATAGATTTCCATCATTGCTCTTTTACAGTCTAATTCCAAGATGTCTCTCAGTATCCCCGCCAAACATCCCTCCTGTGGAGTGCATTGCTGTGTATCTCTCTAGGTGATCTATTGGTAGACAGCAGTGTATTCAGCCCCGCTGGGTTTAATCATGTTTGTATTATCTCCTCTAATCAAACATTCTCATCTCTCTTTTCATTTCTGTTTTCCCCGTTTTTTTCTTTCTTTTTTTTTTCTGAAAAGCTTCAAGTGCTTGCTCATAAAAGGTCCCTCTCTGAATTTAGATGGATGGTAATCATAGCTGACAATGTAAACATTTCGCTTTTTCCAGTTGGACTGGGTGCAATTTTCCTGTGCTGCAGAGTGTGCTGTGGAATTAAGTTGTCAAACTCGGGAGCGGGCATGAAGGTGATGTCTTCCTCTGGATATCCTACCTCTGACATCGACTCACACCATGGCCCCCCCAGCATAGGAGCACAAAGACAAGGAAACAGGCGCTGAAACAACTGTGTTACAAATCCACTGAAGATATTCCTTCAAAGGCGTTTATTAACTGATGATATTACTGTCACACCAATGCAACTAATCCATCATGTATGTGTATAGGAGTCCATGTTTATGTAAGCGCATACGCTGGTGTCTCTATGAACATAAGCACCCAAGTCTAAGAGGGCAGAGAGGTGGCAGTGATGAATGGCTGCACTGGTTGTTATTGTGGAAACTGCAGCTGTAATGTAACCACTGGAGGAGACTGCTACTCCAGGGTCACACTCTGCTCTCTGTCACCATCACTATCATACTGATAAACTTAAAGTTCTGCCTTTATGCCATATAAAATCCACAATTACAGGTATATGCTATGTCTCCACCCCTAAGAATGAGTAGCCTGGAAGGGCGTGTGAACTTTCAAGGGGTACTGACTGTAGCCTCAGTTATCTATTCTGAGAGGGTGAATGTGAATAAAGTGCTCCCTTGGTCCAGTTGCTTTGATAGATTCTAGCAGATAGAGAAAAATCTGTCTTAAGGGGCTGATAGTGTTCAATCAAATGAAATAGTTTCAAGAAAAATGTCTCATTATAGGAGCCACTTTAGATCAGTTCAGCGATAAAGCCCAGCTGAGCCAGTGACATAAAAGCATAGGAACTTGTGCTTTCAACCCTACACAACCCTAGAGAGATGTAGCCATACAAATATAAACATGCACAAATATGTAAACACATCCTTGCAAAACAGCAGAACCAACATTTCGATGGTTTGTGCACATAAAATTCATCCAGAGTATATTTATCCTGACTCTAAACACCATTCATTGTATTGGACTAGGGCCTGTACTTGCAGTATGCCACATGCTTGCAAATCTCATTCTGAGAACATGAGGTTCTTGGATGCATGCAAACCGTGACTGCACCAATCAGAGTGGAAAGAATCTGTGAAGGCCTCCGTCAAGCGATGATCAAAAAAGTAAGTGAGCAGTTGATGGTAAGATCAGCATTTCAACCCTCACCTTACACAGGGAACTGAGGTCGAAGCCGTATGACTGGGCATTTCGAGAGCCTGCATTCATGTAATTCCCCAGCAGCAGCACCAGCTCCAGCAATCGGCCAAAGGAGCGGCTCTTCCTGACCTCATCACAGGCTGCGTTTACAGCCAGGATGTCTGGGCGCAGGTTGTTTACCTGCTCCTCGAACTGTAGCCGGAAGAGAATGTGGCTGAGGCGAGGGCGCAGGCGCTTCACGCTGCTCATCTAGGTGAGGAGGACAGCGAAATGAGGACGTGTGGATGAGAAAAGAAAATTATAAAAAGGGGAATTATTGAAGAGAGAAGGACACAAGAGAGGAGAGGTTCAAGAAAAAGGAAACTTCTGTCAGACAAGGTAGTTTAACTTAACATAACTACAAACGCACTTTTGGCACACCCTCAACATTCAGCCAATCTAATTTAAAAGACATTTATGCAACTGGCTTGCTGGAAAGTGTTGCTAGGCAGTAGTAATGGATGCTGGCAGTGATTTGATTTGGGACCCAGGTCTGGTAAGTTAATTGTGGAGTTAGTGTCCATATAGGGCAGGCATCAGAGGGGGTGGAATATACAATAGGCTGCCTTGGATTACCACTCTCACATAATTAGAGAAAATTGGAAAATATTGCATTGGGCCCAAGGCCTGGCCACAACAGTGACTGTGTATGTGTGTGGGGTGGTAAGGAGGGGCGCAGGTTCCAATTGTCTGTTTCACACAACAGCTGGCTGTGTGGTTTGATGTCGTCCATCAAGGGTTTAATTATAGCTACTGTAATGTTATCAAATGACTATTTCAGTCAGTGAGTGAGCGTGCTTGTGTGCATGTGTATGTGCACCGTGTGTGTTCTTACATGAGAGAAAAGGGGGAGGTGAGGAAAAGCGAGAGGACAAAAATGGGATAAATTTGACAAAAAGCAAGGTGCACAAGAACCAAATGTAATGCTGAAATAGAGCCTAGAGAAGGGGTTAATTATGTGATAGGGATATTGTAGAAAGGGTAAAATAATTAGATGAAGTAGAAAGAAGGCAAATGCACGAGGGTACCTTCAGAGTGAAAATGTGAAACTGTAGTTTCCTTTAATGGAACTGAGGGAACTGAGTCTGTTTTTTTTTTTTTTCTTTCTATAAAATGTAGTTTGTGTTGCAGGATTTCTTTCATACTGCAGAGATGCACTGTGTAGTATATTCAATGAATCCAAGTAAATATTTGTATGATGTAGTATTGTATTAAATGTGTCTGCAGAGTGTCAACAATGTTTTACATCAGTGGTCCCCAACCCTGGTCCTCAAGGCCCAATGTCCTGCTTGTTTTCCAACTGCCCCTGTCCCACCCACTGCTGATTATCTGAATCAGGTGTTTTCAGCCAATCAGAAGCTGACAGGAAACAGCTGCTGATTGGCTAAAAACACTAATGTGCCGTAGTCAAAGGCACCTGTACTGCATAAAGTTGACTCCTAATTTTCTACTTGCGACACAGGGGGACAGGAAGGGAAAAAAACATTATATACAGAGTCCTCTTTGTTTGATACCTCCATAATGAACTATAATTAACGGAGTATGCTCTATTTTAAGAGCAAATAAAGCAGGTTGTGGTATGTTTGTCAGTGAATTAGTTAGAATTAGACAGAATCGCAGTATACAACATGTGAAACCTCTCATGCACAATTCTGATAATCCTTTTTGAAAAGTTGTTCAGAAATGATGCCGGCATAATTAGGCAGGAGTGCTGCTCTTTAATGTACATAAATTAGCGTGGAAGTCCACAGGTGTCCTGTCTTCCCTCTTAAGGCTTAAGAAACAGAATTTTAAAAAAGCTAAGGATTAAGATATTCATATGAGAGTACTCGAGTCGTGTGTGTGTGTGTGTGTGTGTAGAGGGAGAAAAAGACGCACCGAGGAAAGGAAATCATGTAAATGCAAGACCACTTCACATTCCTATAACATTAAAATAGTAATAAACCATACGTTGTGTGTATAATTGTGTTACGTGACTTTGGTCACAATTCACCGAATTAAACTTAGTTGACACTAAGAGTAAATGTCAGAAGACATTAAAACACAAAGAAAATCATTTTTGGGATTATTTTTGTTATTGCGTGTTCATATTGTTAGAGCTATAACCATCTGTTGAGGAGGTCGCAGTTGCGTGTGTGTACTCACCACAACCCCAAATTGTTCAGGCTCTGACAAATTTGCGTACTCGTTTTCATACTTGGCCAAGGCGTTCAGCTGCTCCTGCTCTGGTAGGTGCTTTACAAGGTTCTACAAAGAGCAGAGATAAAGAGAGGGAGTGAGAAGCAGAGTCGAGAAAAGCAACTGGTGCCCGTTTGTTTAAAAAAAGCTTCGTGATGATGGTGATGATACAATTCCTGACACACTTTATGAGTCAATTTCTTTCTTACGCAGAAATGTTTTGTAACCACAATAAAATGACTTTTTAGGGACAAATGCTTCCATTGAAAAGTTGCTGTAACCTGAAATGTGACCAATGATCAAAAACACAGCGAGTTTAACGTTGTAAATGAATACAGTAGCCTGTGGTTTTATTGGAATATCTACTGTACATACAGGCGTACAGAGGCCTATTATTAGCCAACATTATCAGTCCTTTGTTCCAATGACACATTGACACATAGTTTGTTATTGCAAGTTGCTACAGTATCATCAATTTAAAAGGGTAACTAATCATTACAAAACCATGTTTCCATGGAAATTTTAAAACATTTTGAACAGTAGTGTATGTGTCTGCACATACAAAAATACAATTTAACTGTGATTGGGTTAATTTAAGCCAAGTTGATTGCTTTGCCTTCTCATTTGAAAGTAACAGCCATTTCAGCAAATACTGCTAAATATGTCAGTCTGATGCATTTAATTTGGCTTGAAAAGCTGTTCACGATGCCACTTTTATTAGTCCGTTTCTATTGATGCACTATAATGAAATTTCCTTATAGACTATTTTGGCAGTTCCTAATTAACAATTATTTATTAAATTAAATCTTTAAAATATTCATCCATTGTTCAACTTTTTGTGAAATTTATTTCAACTCAGCCTACCCACATGGACCGATAACACTTTCACTCAAATTCTGAAGTACATCTAGTCACGTCTGATGAACAAATTGACTTTCAACATTTTTGGTTTGTGTACTTTATAGGCCTTCATTAGTTTAATTAAATGTAACAAATGTGTGCTGTATGCTAACGCTATATATATATATTTATGGCTTTAATTCCTGGAATTGTAACCCAGCCTCCAACTTGCGCATAATACGGCTGCAGAGGAAATGACGCCTAGAAAACTGGAGCACATTTCCCCCCTTGAACCTCCTTGCACTGGTTACTTGTGTCCTTCGGAATTGATTTTAAAGTTTCTCCACTTGTTTGCCCCATCCCACACTACTGACCTTCTCTGTTCTTAAACCCCTGTTAGTAGCCTACGGTCCTCTGGAAAGTTGTTGCTGACAATTCCCAGGGCCAAGCTGGAGACAGAGGGTACTAGGGCGTTTGCTGTCAGGCTTCTATAACAGGCCTCCATTTGTCACAGGCAAGTGTGTCAGTGTGCTCTTCTAAAACTTTTGTCTTTGACAAATTGACCTTGAAGCTGTTTATAATTACTTTGATCCATTCAATTTTATTTTAATTTTAATTGTTTTCTCATCTGAACTACACATTATACATCCTACTGTTAAGTTTGGGGTCACTTAGAAATTTTGAAAGAAAAAGTACATTTTACACATTAAATTGGTAAAAATGCATTGTAGAAACTATTGATGTTGTAAAAGACCATTGACTATATGTATATACAATATGTACATAGAAGAGTTAAGAGTCCCATTATCAGCAAACATTAGTCCTGTGTTCCAATGGTACATTGTGTTTCCTAATGTAAGTTTATCGATTGAAAAGGCTAACAGATCAATACAAAACCCTTTTGCCATCACGTTAGCACACCAGAAAACATGTAGAGTGGTGCTTGAGAGTTTATGAACACTTCAGATTTTTCTCTATTTCTATATAAATAAGTGAAACGTAATGAAAACAAATGAGACAAAAATATTACACTTATTCTTTCATTGATTGTGGAACATGATTCAGGTATTAGTAGTACTTTGGTATCTGTGTTGTGTTTTTTTTTTTTTTAAACCTGTGGTTTCAGTAAACAGTGTGACCCCATTTTTCAGCAATGATTTAAAGTAAGTTTTACAACTTCTATGAAAACTCATCATTTAGGTCATATTTTACATAAACAGAAGGTTCTAAAGTGTTTAGAAACTATGAAGGGCCACAGTTTGTTTTCATGGAAAACAAGGAAATTTATAACCCCAGACTTTGGAATGGTAATGTTCTGCTGTACATGTGCTTTTGTGAGTTTCTTCCAAGTGTGCAGTAAATATAAAATTAAAAAGATAACAGTTATCAGTAGAATATACTAAACTGAAAAAGAGAAATTAAATTACACTCTCTGGAGGTGGTCTGGCTCCCATTGATTTTGGTTCTTAGTAAGGTGTAAATGCAATCTATACACTACATGAATGAGATCATCTTAAGAAAGAAAGAAAAAAAAGAGTAATCGTCAGATTGACACTTTACCTGTTTTAAGGGCATTATGTTAGTTATGTACCTTTAGGCACATTCAAATCATAGCCACAAAACGAAGAGGTAAAGCTGAAGCCCAAAATGAACAGCAGAAAAATATTATTTAAAAAATGCAGCTTAACATTGGCACAGTAGTTATTTATTTGTTTATTCACAGATTGCCTGTGCTCACCAACTGTTTCAACACCTGTTGTACTGTAGGCTTTACAGATGCCAGATACTTCAGCCCGAGGCAAGGCAGACAACTAATCAAGGCAATAGACAAGAGATGGGGCATGAACTTCAGAAACTGTGTAGGAGAAGGACAGCACTAAGAATATACTTTCTGCCTCAAGGTGAAAAGTTACACATTGTAGGCCGAGCAAGCTTCCAATATTCTTTTCATCTCAGAGATAGGAAGGTGTGCAAATAAGAATTAGGTGGTCAGTTCAAGAAAGTGATGTCACACAAGTAACTGGATTTTTACAACTTACCTGAATCATAGGTTCAGTGAGTTGCTCCTCATCCACCTCCAAAATCATGCGGCGAATTTCCTGATAAGGCATACGGAAGGAACCCAGAAAGATGGCTGTGCAGAGACAAACAAACAAAAATGCAGTGATTAAAACAAAAAGAATAACCAACAATGTTGCTTATTCAAAAAAAAAAAAAAAAAAAGGAAACACCAAGAAAAACAAAACAAAACAAAACAAAGCACAATGTGAAATTTAAAAAGTGAAGCTCAATGTCATATAAAAGACACAAGGGGAGAAGAGAATAAAAAGAAAGGTACATCAGTGCATAAGTTAGTCGGACATCAAATCATTCTAAAGAGTGATTTAAAAGATTGCATTGGTGTAGCAAGACTGAGAACTACTGCTACTGCTGGGGACTGAGTGGCAAATGCCTTGACAGCCTAAGTCATTAGTCTAGCAAGTAAAACCATCAGAAAAGCTCTTATCTCTTAAAAGATAAGTGACTAGCCTCGGAACAAGATGATGCATAACTTTAAAGTCCTCTGGGAATATTTAAAGGTATAAACTGTGGTGGCTTGAGTATAATTTGATATCCTACTCTTACAGAAAGCAAACTGCCATGATACACAGTAGAACCAGGAATTATTCTCCAAAACAAATAAATGAAATAGAGATCAGTGCAGTGCTGTAGATCACAATCTGACTGAAGAGACCAATTAAAGCCTACAATTACTGAGGTGACTTTAAACTAGGTTTGGCTGGCTAGTATTCAAATTGTTTTAGATTTTCCATGCAAAAATGGGATACTCTGTATCTTCAATGACAAATTGAAGTTTTACTCATTAAAACTCCAACTCCAACTGTCACTACTTGACATTACAGATCATATCCCTAACATATTCGCACTCTATAAGCATCAATCAAGCACTGGAACACACTTATACTCACACTCAAATAGTTTAGACTCTCTGCCTATGGTGGTACACATAAACCACCTACTCTCCTTATTTCTGTCCTCATGATTTATCAGTCACATATCCTTTTTAATACATGAAACAACAGTCCCAGCTCCTCTTGATATAAGCCATCCAGATGTAAAGACCTGGGAGTGCTTAAGAGATCAGCCAGATCCTCATTAATGCTGGGTGCTTTTAAAACAGTCACTTTAAGAGCATGACTGTGTGAATGTGTCTGTGTGTGAGAGAGAGAGAAAGAGAGAGAGAGAGGGAGAGAGAAGTGATCTTACACAGTAACACTTTCCTCCCGTTTCTTCTTTCCTTAATGGATACCTTACATTGGTAATTAGCTCAGTGTGTGTGAGGACAAGGGTCATAAACCTCTGTGGCATCAGGTTCACACTAGGTGTAGTCTTGTTTTAACTAATATGGTCTCGAGCACATGTAAAGGGTTTCTGTCTTTTATATCACGTTGTAAAATGCAAAGATATAAGTTATAGGTGGTGACTGAAATGGAATAATGGGCTACAAAATGAAATGGAAATGTTCTACAAATTCTAACATCAAGAGACATGGATGTGTATAACTCCATCCGCACGCTCAATGGAAACAAGTACTTACAAAGGTTCTGAGCAATCTTGGGATCGAGCACTTTGAGCTCTTTAATTCTTTTCTTTATGGATTTCTTATCCTCCAGGTCCTCCTCTTCTTTTTTGGCTGATAAAGACAGAAACAATGAATTATTATCAGCGCACAAAGGCAATATGTACACAAATGCATGCACTTAGTGGATTGCTGACTTGTGGTAAACACAAATTCAAACACACTGAGCTTGATTTAGATGCTTTTGAGTGTCCAGATAGGACATAAACAAAAGAACAATGTGAAGTGGAATGTAGAGACTGCCTAGTTGGATTTTATTGTTTTTTACTGAGTTATGTCGCAGTAATAATTTTTAAAATGTCAACTATTAAAAGTTACCCATCCACATTTCTGTCCCCCCCTCCCACCAAAGTGAATGATGACACAGTCTGGCATGACAGGATGCCATGCGCCTAGAAAAGCATGGAGAAAGGGATTATGGCAAAGTGTTGTGATCACACCACTGACAGAGTAAGGTATGGGTGAGCTATAGCTGTTTCAAAAACACAGTGTTGCACAAATCAGGTTACAGACGATGATAAATCTGTTTTGGATCACCTGGGGTCAGGTAGGTGGGTGGGTGGTGATAGTGCTATTGGTACACAGAAGAGGCGTTATGACATGAAGACACATCAAAACAAGACGCAGACCTCTTGAGCCACACTCAAAAAGAGGAGTTCATGGTTGGTTTTAATTATTTAAGACACCAGATTAAGAGATCAAAATGTGCATCCCATGAGTATGCTGGGTAATTGTCTGGTGCTGTAATTATGAGGAGAGGAGAGGAGAGGAGAGGAGAGGAGAGGAGAGGAGAGGAGAGGAGAGGAGAGGAGAGGAGAGGAGAAGAGAGGAGCCACAGGATAGACATTTCTCCTGTTCCTCACGGACTCGGTCTTCTTTCAGAGATCCTGTATCTAATTAAAAAGTGAAGAGGTATGGTGGGAGCTCCTGCAGGAAAGACTGTTAGCATGTCTCCAAACATGAACACCTACTGTACAGCCCACAGTGCACAGAAACACACAAACAGAGCCACACACTGAGCTACGCTTGGACTTACGTGGCTCCTCTGTTGGTACACTCTCCTCACAGTCTTTGAGTGTGTGAGAGAGGGGAAAGCACAGAGCACAGACAGGGAATTGTGTACCATGGAAAGGGGAGAGGAGAGAGAATGAAGAGATGAAAACAAATTTTCATAAGACTGGACCCTATCCACTGCAGCGTGGGACACAGAGGGACTAAGGTAAAGAAACAATGAATAGTCTATAAAAACAAATGAGGAAAATGTACTAATAAGAACTAGGTTGAATTAAAATCTGTAAAAACAGACAAATTCCCTGAAAGTTTAACAGCTAACTTCAGTAAAAATTAACCTCAATTTCACAGCTAATTACAATCTCATAATATACAGACATGCATGGTGTGTTTTTAATATTGGTCAAGATTAAAGTTTGAATGTTTAGTTGATGAATAGCTGGAGTTACTTCAACTAATTTAGGATTTTTCTTTCCTTTTAGAAAAATAGAAAACTACAAATGTCATCAATAATAATAACCTGATACCTATTAGGAGCTTGAAGTGAAGGGATCTGAATGATTTCTAAGGGAACTGTAAATACATTCAACCACTAATAATGCAAAGCCACATCATTTCAGAATGTCTCCATGAATATATCCAATGCAGAACACTGTTTCCTCCATGCACCTACTAAATAAATTAAGAAAGAAAATAAAAGCATATTAATTATAAGGCATAAATAAAATCCATTAAAATGTAACAATGCCAAAATTTACCCTCAAAACTAGCGTGACGAACTGAAGTTTTCAGTATTCTTCCGGGAAGGTAATCTGAATTTTATGTTATTGGGTATTTGAATGCAATATTAGGAGCCAGCCCTAGAAAGCCTCCAGCTAACTGCATTAAGATGTTGTATTGATCTATGGCACTCATCATAACTTACAGCCTCACAGAATCTCATTTATTACACCAACACACAGACTCTCGCGAAAACAAACGCAGACGAGAAACACAGCACAAGAGTATTAGCCGCCTTGTTTCAGTGCATATAAACATACTTGGCTGGGTCATATAATCCATGAATAGTCCTCAGATAATACTGTTGGGCTGCATCCATCTCTGTACAAGAGATAGTGATAAGATAAGAAGTCACACACACACATACTCACACAATCACACCAAACTGCCTCAGGTGTTATCAGTTAAATCAGCTAATTAGATCGCCCCCTTCTAGTATCACCCCTCATCCGCTCTGGCCTTAAAACAGCTCTTCTTAAGGGAATTCTGCTCATTATACATCAGCCAATTAAAATGCCCCACAGGGGTTCAGAGGTCACTGGTTAATCAATCAGAGGGAGAGGCAACTGTTGTAGTTATCTGATTGCGCCATCACCCAGGAAGTGGGGAAAGATAAGGGTACACTTGTGAGTGCAAAGCAGCGGGGAGTCCATCAAATCACAGGTCTAGCAAAAGTAGGACAGAAGTGAGGTACACAGTGTAGGTGTGGTACACAAGCAGGTATTTTAGGGTCTAATGGGGAGCGGATTCGCCAATATTAATTTGACACAGTATCAAAAAAATAAAAGGAAATGGTTGTGTGTTCACTGAGGCAGAGCAAGAGAGAACCAGAGAGTAAGTGTGACGGGAAGAGGTAAGTTCCAAACGGAGCCATCAACAAAGTTAACATGAGATACTGAGATCAGAGATTACATAAAGGGAAAGCAGGACCTCATCACAAGACAGGAGAGCAGTGCACAGACACCAACGCTGGGAAAACTGTCTCAGTTGAAAGGCTTGCCCTGCTCTGGCATAGCGCAGCCCTGTGCCAGCCATCTACCATCTAAGCACTTTCAAGTTAAGACCTCTTAATGGAGGCTTGTGATAAATGTCAACTTGATGGCAGGACTGTGGATAAAGTAGAAGGCGAGATATAAAATATATGAAAAATAGATCAAAGATGACCCCCAGTGCAATAAACTAAAAAAAAGTAGACTGCATTGTTCGCACAAAAATAGCAAAAAACTAAATACAAAATAAATATTTCAATTTTTGCTGTACTTTTTAATGAAAAACAAAATCTTGGATGTTGTGTTGTGGATGTACAAGAAAGAAAAAGTTGTATTATTTGTTGTATTATTTTCTTAAGAAAGACAAATTAGGCTTGGTTGAGAGGCATCTACCCCTCACACTTGTAATAATTCTACCGGCTGGTTTTGATCCCATCTCTGCCAAAGTTTAAAGGCGCTTGACAAAAATATGACAATATGTTACATTGTGTGCACACGTGCTTCTCAAGCAGAAGCACTTCCCACAAGGCGGTATCAGTGAACTGTTCCGTCAAAGCACTAAAGGGAATGGTGGATGAAATAAAACTGCTGTGAAAGAGCATGACTGATGCTGTACATGACAGGCAGGCCTCAGAGACAAGCAAGCAACACCTCAAATCCACCCCCCCCCCCCACCCCACCACCATCCTTCGCACACACACACACCAAAATCTCCTCCTCCATCTACTCGGCCTCCTACACTCACACCAGCACTTCATCTCATCAGGACGGATTCCTAATCAGAGAAAACGCCTTACAGGAACTGCCCTGCTTTATGCATCCACACACAGTCTGCCCTAACACTAATGTCTAATCAAAACATATACTCTACAAACATCTAAGACACTGGAAGGGTGAAGTAAGGAATTGACATCATTGTGAGTGAGACAGGCAACAGAACAGCTGGCGTATAGCTGGCGCCTGTTTATTTGGCATGTCGTTTTTTTTTTTTTTATCCAGTATGTGTTTAACTACTGCATCTTACTTCCCGAAGAGATATCACACCCTTGAGTTGACTTTTCTCTTTGATGAGGATTCATTATTTATGGCATGTTTTAGTGATATGATCATCTCCCCCTGAGAAAGCAGATACACAAGCACCAAGCGAGGAAAATTTGAGAGGGCAGCAGTCTTCAAAAGGGTAATTAAATCACTGTGTTGTTTCCAATAGCCAATCAGGGCAGTCATGCAGGTAAAGTTTAAATCACTGCTATTAGGGGAGTTTCTGTAGCAGGGATAATTTGGGGGGTTCACAATGACAAAATGCCATAGATACATACATAACGCGCGCACACACACCACTGCCTGAAGCAAAATCCACTGTGAGACATCTGATGCACAGGAGGGGGGCTGTCTGCAGTGAGCGAACAAATCCACCATTCCAACACATCTGTCAACTCTACAATCAACAGAGGAGAGATGAACAGTCAAACCATCCGCTCAGTTTGACTGTTGACTCACTGTATGGTTCTGATCCAGCTAAGTCCTGAACTTGAGTCAGCCTGACAGCGAGCGCTGGAGACATCAAGTACGTCCAGTAGCTACTTTTGACTATCCACACCTGGCCTCACCTTTCTCTCTCTCTGTTTTATCAATGCACCGACTACAGAGTCCACACCAATGCCGGTGTGACACCTTGACTGGACTGTTTGCACAGAGATTACTCCCCCCATTCAAAGGGGGTATGCGAGGACGAGCGTGTGTGAGACAGAAGAGGAGAACAGAGTAATGAAGTGAGGAGCCGTGTTGTGAGTGAGCTAATCAAAGTATACTATGCAGGGCCACCTCTCCCTGTGATCCAGTCTAGATGACCCAGGGCCATAATTAGTCTGAGACGTTTGTTCTGATAGCAGCAAATTAACAGACTTCATTAGGTTTTTTTTTCCTCTTCTCTTCTCCTCTATTCCTGCTCTACCAAGATCGTTTCTAATTCAAAACCACTGAAATTGCTCCTGCTTGAGCATCAGCGTCTACAGCATACCAGTCAGCTGTATTTAACAAAGGATCCCCAAAACAAGCAAGTATTCACATTTAAAAATAAATTCATACAACTAGAATAAGATTATTGAGGCTAGATTCACAATAAATTACAAGTCTCTGTTAATATGAGTACTGGCCTGTGGTGATGGATTTCACACATACCCATATTCTCAGTGGAGTAGTGCCCTCTAAAGGCCTCTTGAAGACCTACCAATCTCCTCTAAATGTGTGTGTGTGTGTTCTAAAATGAGTATTTTCTGACTACTCTGTCATATCAGGTATGAAGCATTATTATCTCCTTTTCATTTCACCATGTGACAGCACCAGTCCAAACTGAACAGTTGTTAAGCCCACCCTAACATTTCCCAAGTCATTCAATGGATTGATGACAGCCTAAATCATTCATCTTTGAAGCCATTTTCCATTTCCCCCCCCCCCTGTGCTGCTGCAAACATGTCTGCACCACTTCCCCCGCCCTATATACACAAACCTACATGTGTGGATGAAAAATCACCGCAGAAAAATAAAGTCGCGAAAGCAAATATGTTTTTAACGAGCCAGCCCATTACTTTGGTGATGTGAGAACATAAAAACACAAATTGGGAATAAATTGAGGTGCTGATGCTTGAGAAAGTGAAGTGGAAGAAAAGAGAGGAAGAAAGAAGAAAATAATGGAGGGGAAAAGGAAAGAGGGAAAAGCAGAAAAAGGGTGAGGACAATGGGCGTGGGTGTTTGAGGCAAACGTGATGTGACGAGCATTTCAGGAAGCCCTCTCCGATCCAGGTAATCGGGGTGTTGTTGATTGTTTCAAATAAAGCAGTATCCAAGTTAACTACACTACAAATTTTTGTTAATACAACTAAAATGCTGCTGTGTTATAGGTAAATTTCAGCCCATATATGAAAATATGCTGGACATTGTGAGAAAGGCAGAAACAGCCATCCATGTGTACTGTGTGATCAGATGATCCTATTCAAAAACAATGAAAAGACCCTTTAATGATAATGCATTTGATGGGATCTCTCATAATGGCACAAATTTTCTGCAGCCACATGAAAAGTCATTATAGAACTAATGGTGTTCTTCAAAATGTCACAGCAAAAGCATAACGAGAGTGGGAATAGAGGAGAAAAGAGCAAAACAAGCAAGACAGAGGGTGAGAGAGACACGACACACAGAAGAGAAAGTCCATTTGATGTGAACAGATTTATACCAGTGGAGAGCAACACTAACTACTAGACAGCATGAGATGGACTTCCTGCTGCTTGTGTGCTGAGTGGTTCAAAACAAACTATATTTACAGCTTTTGAAATCATTTTACCAACTAAATATGTGTGCTACCTTCACCTCAGCTCGACATTGCTTTTTATTTTTACCCAAATGAAGCCGAAACAATTATAGTGATTAGGTAATTTATGTTAAGACAAGTATAAATGACTGGAAGTTCTATAACTGTAAGAAATTTGACTTCCAAAGCCTCCTTCAGGCAGTTAATTAAAAAAGCCCACCTAATGTTTTTTTATATAGAAATATATATAGATATACTTTCATAGCCACCTCCTCCACCATCGATCTCTTCATAATTCCTCTATGATGATGTCCACCAACTTCCTTAGCTCTTTTTGCCTCATTGTAATTGGAAAGCCTACCAAGTCCTCTACACAGCAGGCCACAAAGGCTATTACTGTTCAAAGAAATACACCCACCTTGTATGAGAGACCTATTACCCATCAATATATGGATATGTTAAGTGGCTCCAATTTAGAGGCAGTCTGAGGGTTATTGTAGTGGAGACTGGCAGAGGCAATAGTTTGAATGATTGTGAGTGTATAATGTGTCACGTCAGTCTAAGCTGGACAAGTCACGACAAGGTGTCAACTCGAGTCCACTCTCAATCAGAAGCTCTCTTAAACCACCCAACCATTCAGAAGAGCTTAACCCCTTCCACGCACTACCGCCACTTCCATCAAGCACAACCCTAATGTGCTAGTGCAAAGTGACAAAACCCACACAAACATGTTTCCTTACCAGGCCATTATAATCATATGGAAATAGGCTGTCTAATTATCTCTTACAGCTTGCCAACAGTGGGAAGGGAGCTTGTCGTTCGTCAACTTTCTCTTTAACAGGCTACGCTGATCCTGAGAGCCTGACATCCTTAATGCTATGGCAGGAAACATAAAAAAAAGGGGACACTTCTGAAGCAAGTTTGGAGTACACATGGCCTCATTTCTGACAGTTTATTAATTAAACCTGAACTTGTTCAATTTAAATAAACAAAACACTGTATACTATCACAATCTTAATTATGGATAAGATATATTCTTACCTTATCTTAAGGATGTCTGTAATTCCTAACACTAATTCAATACAAATAATTAATTCATCAATTAACTTGCACTTCCAGTGCACAAATTGGTTTTATTAAGCTTAACTGGTTATTCAGGGGTTTTACTAATATTACCTACAGAAATATTACAGAGCTGAAAATAATGGACATGATCAACACAATAAGTATACTGCCCAATATGATTTTATTATGTATTTTTTGTTCCAAGTCATTCCTACCATTTAGTGACCAATCAACTTTAGGCACACTACTTTGCGTGAATGAATAAATGAGTGAATGAGTAAAACAAGTGTATAATCGGTAGTACACTCAACAGTGAGCAACAAATGGACATCTTGGATCATCTCTAATAACTGTTTGAGCCACGCAAAGGTAATTTTCTTATCTCTAAAACTAGAGCAGTGCATTATGGGATTATTGGCAGATAGAGGTGGACATGCCATGTATGCCATTATGCTTTCAGTGCACTATGTAGTGGGCAGAGTTACACACTCAACATTCAGACGCCACAGCAAAATGGCGAACACCCTATGTAGTAAAGACGGGAGTGATTCTGGACACATACTGTTTCCCTGCAGGGCTGTAACTTTGGAGTAGAGGTAGGTTATTAGCAGATGCCTGTATCCTGGGGAGAAATGGCAAACTGATTTTGTGATCTTTGAGGGTTTTGTCTAATTGGATGTTATTTATTAGCCGAAAGGAAGCCTCAGGAAAGGGCAGCTCTCTTCATGTTGTTGCTCATTTTCCTAGCACTATGGTGATAAATGTCTCTCTCTTCCCTTTCGTGATAAACAGAGACAAATATGGTCTATAGTAGATGTCAATTAGGATACCTCTACTTGAACCATGAAGTATGAGAAAATGTAAAAACTAAAACACCATTAACAGTGTATCCTAAAATAAATTGCACGTCTAGTCAAAGATTTAAGTTGTCGTGTAACTTAAGCAGCCCCATTATTCTGCACCATTCCATTTTACCTGTGACAGAGAGCTACATTTTACTTTTGTGTCAAAATCTAGAACAAAACCTAACAACAAAAAGAGAGGAAGGACAGCAAAGAGGTGGCACTCTACTGGTCTGCTTTTGCAAAAATCCCACAGCTGGTACAACTGAATAAAAACAAAAGACCAGAAGAGAGATGAGAAGTACTGTAAAAAGGGGACAGGCTTTACACATGCCTCAACTCCCACCTGCCATTGTCTCTAAAACATTCTGTGATTTGTACCATCTCTTCTTGCTAAGACCCATAGGAAAGCTTTGCTATACATGTTTTATCTCTAAATACTGACAATGATGATGTCAAAGAGCTTCTCCAGAGGCTATCTGTAAAAATCACAGAAACTGTGGAAACCTCTCAAAACCCGTCAACATTTCTCTCTTGGCATCCACTCACTACATTTGTTTGTTTCTGTGCTTTTTTTCCATTTCTGTCCAATATTAAATAAATAGTCCTATATTTCAACATTTACAGTCCTTCTAATAGGATAATACTAATACAATACTTGGGACTGGCAAGCTCTGGGTACATTACACTCCAGGTGTGGTTCAAACTTGTATAGACTGACAAAACAATTTTAAATGTCTTATTTTTTTAATTTCAATATTAGTCTTTTTCATTGTGGCCGATCACATTAAGGTTAAGGCCTTTGATGAACCACAGATAATCTGGAATTACACTCTTCATAAAACCCAAAAGTAACAGGACTGATGAGAGGGCACTTCTATTATATGCAAATAAAATCACCACAACAGCATAAATAATACAAACAACCTCAAGAGGCCACACAGTAGTGTGATATGGATGAGGTTGCTATGGTAATACATGAACCATGGCCTGAAGCACTGAAGGTAACAGCCCTACAGGCATAAACTAAGTTGGAGCTGATAAGCTTCAAAAACAGAACCAAAAATACTCCAAAGCAGTCTCTCCATGATCAACCCAACATGTTACCATTTTGGAATTTCTCCATGAGCCTTAAAACAGTGGTGAAATGAGACATAAGTTGTGTTAGCTTTATTATTTAAAAACTTTAGGTCATTTACATAACTACGGTTGTCTGAGTAGCATGTGTTCTCACATTGGGAATGCCTTCAGTGTGATGAGAAGCTCCTATTGCAATCTGCCAGCAAGTACTGGCTGGGAATACACGTCAGTATAAAGCAGGGGAAGAGGCCTTCCCCCCGTAAAAGGGGTTGACACCATGCTTCCCATGATCGGGCAGCACGTAAAGCACAGTTTACATCCACTAATATAACTTATCTTACTTATTTTTCACCGCAGCAGATACCATAAATAAATCTGGTTGATTCAAAATGTGTTGGCATTCACCTTCTATCACATGCCCTTCATACATGTCTCTCAATAACCATATTTGAGTTTATTTTATATGATGTACAATATACTCCTGACTTCATACTTGTGTCTTTGTGAGGTTCATTCAAAGAAAGATATGTGAGAGTGAAAACCTTCAAGTGGTAAACAGGATTTATAAAAAATAAATACAGCACACAAATCTCATCAGGCCACCGTCATGCACTTCTGAAGAATATCTCGGTGTACACACACAAAAATGGGTTATGCTTCCTTATTGGCTAAACAGAAAACCTGTCATGCCCGAGTCATCTGCTGGTTACAGTTTGACACAAAACATGACATTAAAATCTCTCAGTTCAGTTTGGAAATAACTAAAATCAATAGTGTGAGGAAAAGCAAAAGCTGTACTAACCTTTTGTTTCTGTTCCAGAGCAAAAATCAAGGCAGATCATGCAGCCAATAGTTAAGAAAAAGCAAAAAGAGAAAAAAAGGGAGGAGAAACAGAGAAAGGAACAAAAAGAGAAAGAAGAAAATATGGTTAGTGATGTTTGAAGTAAGCATTAATTCAGACATTGTAGTTTTAGCAGAGAGACAAGAGAAAGCACTGCACTTAATGATATACAGTCAGGTTACAGTACATAGACGTAAATGCTGCAGAATGATTTGTCAAAAGTAGATACAAAGAAGAATTACAGTGTTTTACAATCACATAGAATCTCAACTTATGTCAGTGTTGTAACAGTGCTGAGTAATTTCAGTCACCAGTGACTTTATGTCAGATCAGATATCACAGGTTAGAGCCTTGATTCTCAAGCTTAAACAGAACATAATATACATATCCACTGCCCATAGCATGCTTTCACATAGTGACTCTTTTACTTACTTTTTTGACATTTTAATAATGTGAACATATTTTGACTCACATTCACAGCAGTGACTTCAGCGCAAAAATGTGTGAATCTCACTTGTGAAGCACAGAGTAGGATTTGAAAGGTTATGTTTATGAGGGGGGGGGGGGGGGGGGGGAGAAAAAGAAATCAGACGCTAGGAATTACTTTTTCACATTTTCTGGGTGTCTTTAAATTGTTTGATTCATGAGAGAATATTGCCTAGTCCTCATGTGCTTTTCAATACAAGTATTTCCATAAAACAGAGACCAAGTCCTATTTGGTATGTGCGTATTCATGAAAGTAGAGACATCACTATAAAAATGTAGATTTTTGCAGTCACATCACTGTTGCTGACTACACTAGTAGGCCAACAATTTACTACAATGAATGACAATAGAGCTACAGCCTGTGCCACTTCCAGCCCTCGCTCTTTTGAAGTTCCTTGATGAAGAAGGACTTCTCTCCATCTGCACAGGCTCCACTCTCAGTAACCAGAAAGACTGCAATTAAAGCCCTCCGATGCCAAGGGAGCAGATTAAAGCTCAGAGTTCAGAGGCTGACTTTGTAGCATCATTAGCTATGCTTAATTTATAATCTGTGATTAATAATCACAATGAGATAACTCTCACTCGTGGATGTAATGATTAACTTTAGTTAACCCCTCCGTTTTTCACAATTCAGCCTGAAAGCTGCGCTCTTTTACCAAACCATATAATCAGTGCTCAAAGAACGTCCAACTCTAACACAGCCTTTTTACAGCAAAGGTAACAGTGTGTGAGAAATGTATGTTTGCGAGTTTATGTGTGTTAATGGCGTTACTAGAGACCAAGTAATACGTTTAAAACATCACATTATATTTTACAAATGTTTTACATAAAACTGCAGAGGATTAGGGCCACATAAAAATATTATTGGAGTACTTAAATCTCAGAATTCTGACTTCAGTCACTGGACGAGAAGCAGAGTGCAGGTCACAGAGTCACCAATTAACCCAACTGCATGTCTTTGGACTGCACCCCGAGAAAATGCACACAGACACAGGCGGGGGGGACATGCAAATTCCACACAGCAAGTCTCCTGTTTTTCCAGTGGATCTGAGCGACGTTTGAGGAAAAAGTACTAACCTCAACACCACTCTGCCACCCCGATTCAGGTGGTTGATGAAATTAGATAAGGGCATAGCATATGTGACTGGATGTGTGACAGACAGAAGCAATTTTATCCAATAAATTTAAGCACTTGCCCTGTTTCAAGGGTTATTGTCATTTTGCCTCTGCTGGTAAAGAAACGCAACAAACAATAAGACATAAATACTGCAGTAAACAGCTATTCATGTAAAGGTTTACAAGTTATATTATCTGCATTTATGGGAAAATTGCCACAAAGATGATGTGAGATGCAATCTGTATGAAATAAACTAATATAACCTTTCAGCTTTATATATGAAAAGACGATAACATCTCAGGAAGCAAATGGGAAGAAACAGGACTGCGTGCCTGGAATTGCAAAGTCGTAAACTGACCAGGTCCTTGCAGATAGTTCAGAGAAAAAAATAAATAAAAGCAGAGAAAGATTACAGACATATAAAAGAAATGTTTGTGTATATGTTAGGAGGTGGTGGGTAGGTTCCTCCGACAACAGACAGACTCAATCCTCAACTCTTGTTTCTCTGCTTGGAAAACGTCATGGAGAGTTTCAGTATTCTGTGAATATATGCAGTTTTAAAATAGGCAGGCTGTTTTATCACACACAAAGATGTCTACTTCCATGCACTGACTCTTGCAGAATTGCATCTGTGTTGACAGGGTGAAGAGCGGACTTTCGTGATTGTAGTTTCCGCATTGTGCAAAAATGTCTCCTGAAAATTATGCTACTAAGCAACTAAACTGCGAATGTAATTACACTCTTGTAGCACATGTTGATGCATATAATAACGTGCTACAAGAACGTAAACTGAAGGCCTGAGTTTGAGTCCAGAGTCCTGTGTCAGATCAGTTTTAGGCAAATTGTTATTGCAAATACTGTATTTATAAAAAGTCCACGTTTGATTCAAACTACATTTAAGTGTGTTCATGTGTGTAGGTGTAAATGAAAACCTAAGCGAAGTTACACATTCAGACGTGTTTGTATGCTGGATGGGTGTCATAATTAACAACATAGAGAGGCTGACTTTATTTTTAATGAGTGGAGGAAATGAGAAACAGTACTGCAGCAACATACTGTACCATCCTATGTGACCACCCCCAGATAATAATTAGACTTTAAATATCTTTCTTATCTCTCCTTGCAGCATGCAACTTTATGTGTATTAAACTTATTACATGTGGTGTTTTGACACGGTCTGTCTTTAATTTTAATGTTTTCTGTATGGATCACTGTCTGCTGCTTAATCACTGCTTGTATTACATATATTAAAAGTGTACTACTATAAATCTGGGTCCTGCCACGAGCATGGGAACAGTTGCATGTGCAATTTCTAAGATAAACTGCCAAAATACTGTTGTTTAATGTGAAAAATATGTCAATTCAGTTGTGGTACATGCTCATTTTTGCCACCTGTTGTGAATCTTTCCAGGACATTACAGAATTTGAAAAACCTGGCAGCTGCAAAAATTCATGAAGTTTCAACAATGCAATACAACTAAATAAAACAGTTTGAACTTTGCTTTCATTGGAGAAAAAAAAAAAAGCTTCCTCAAGCCAAACTCTCTTCTTGTCTGTTGAGAGAAGTGTTTTTTCTTTTGTTTGGTTTTTTGTTTTTTTGTTTTTTAAGATAAGAAGCTACACAAATCATTGAGTGCAAACGCACTACATACAGTGATGAGAGTAATTTGAGGTGCGCCGAAGTGCTGAGGTTATCGCCCTTGGTCATAAAAAAGCAAAGATAAGGCTGCAAAGAGAAAAGAGAGATCATTGTCTATCTAAAATAGTAAAAAAAATAAATAAATAAAGATAAAAGTATATTGCTTTATTAAAGCACATTTAGGTGACCATAGATGCTTAAAGAAAATCTTTCTTCAGTTCTATAATCAAAAGAATGATCATAAAAATTCAGGAATTCTCTGGGTCAGATTATCTGGTACTGCTACGGAAAGTAAAAAAATAATATAGGTATACAGTATGTTTTGAAGACTTTACTGGAGCACAATTACTATAAGTAGATATATTGTGATCATTCCTCTGCATCAATAGAAGTGGTCACACTGTGATAGTGATAATATTCTGTGTCTGATCACCTGGGCCTACAAACACAACAAGGCAAAAGCTTGCAGATTGAAAGAATGTGAGAAAGAGTTAACTGAGAGAGGAGAGCTTCATCTGTCACATTGAAATGATTTGGCAACAAATCAGATGTGAATCTAACATCTGTGATTCACATGTTGTGTTGAAAACCCATCAACCAACCAACCAGCAAAGGGTGGAAACATGAGTCGAATTTGTTCCACCACCTCAAGCACAAACACCACCAATATGAGGAGATCATGGCAGATGTTACACAAAACAACAGCAACAAACTCCTTGAACTCAAGGAGGTTTTGTTTGTTTGCAGGTGGTGAATTTTTTGTCTGCCGTGACTTGTGACTGGTGATATTGTCGAATGGCTCTTTTTTATTCCTATCGTCATTTACAACACATATTGTTACCACAAAAACAGAGGGATGTAGTTTTAAGGCTGTATCACCAACCCCTACCAACCAAAGACAGACTGATCAAACAGACTAACTAACAGAGAGGACACTCACAACATGAATACATACAGCATCTCTCTCCTTCCTCTAAATCTAAGTTACCATAAAGAAATGGTGAGAACAGAAATTACCCGATTTTTAGTGGAACCATTTTATTCTGACTTCTTTTGATAGACCTGAAAAGCATTTTACGGACTAAATAGATCCATGCTGCTCAATGCAGGCCTCATAATTAAGATTTATTTGAGCCAATAAAATGAATTGATTTTGCTTATGAGCTATTATAACCTGATAGAATTGGGAAGAACATTTTGAGGAGACAAGTAAAGAGAGCCAAAGTAAAAAAAAGACCCTGCATAGAAGTAATGTCTGATATAGTTACAGATTAAAGGAAAACTTCAAACATGATGCAACTTCCAGAAGCAAGCACACAATGTATACAGTTCATTCTATGCTGCTTCTATTTACTGCCTCTACCCTGCAAAATGGGATGTCAAGTGTTCCTGCGCTTAATGCTCCTCTGCAATTGCTCTATTAGACTAAAGACATAACCTTGCAAACATTACAGAGTGACATCCTCCCACTGGTTTGTCCCTAATTGAAAAGTACCATTAATTTTTATTGTTTAGGACAAGACATTTACAGTACATTTGCATCAGAGGTTTACAACTAATGAGCAGAGACTCGAGAGAAGAGCACAGAAATCAACTCGCATTATTCAGCGTGGTCTTATTTAATTTCATCTGCCCTGACCTGCTCGTAAGTTAAAACACCCATTTATTGCAATTTTCTCACTGAGGTGATGTGTTTAAGTGGCACTAACCCTTTGCCTAAAACCACACACCACTCGAATAGATAAACGGAGGTGCCATAAAGAATATTGCATTTGTGTATATAGTAATAACAAGGAAATGTGCTTCACTCCACCAAATGCAGTAATGTAAATTATGGTTGAATGTGTAGTTCCAGACTTCTCAACACTATGTTGATCATAAAAAGCCTATTTAGTATTCTTATTTTTAATTTACATGATTAAGTTGAGGTCTGACAAATATGACAACTGTTGATAATGCTCATCAGCAGTCTGTGTACAGGAAGGCAGTGAAAATGACAGCGAGAGGCTTAAACGTTACACAAAAATAAGGAAGTTTCAAGGGAAATAAATTAATATTTAATGGGAAAAACTGAGTGAATACAGTTTTATGCTGTGTCCTTTTTAATGTTTAATGCTGATCCAGATGCTGCTGCTCTTACGTGAGATGAAACATGATGCCACATGGCTGTGTTAATAAGATGACAAATCCGTGCGCACATACTCTATGCATACACATAAACTCGGTGACACACAGCTGCAGTAGAGACTCGGTCCGACAACAAAACCCACCAGTCAAGCTGCTCGTCCAACCTCCGCTGGGACGGGAAAAAATCAGGGAAGAAAAGAGCTGAGAGAACGGATTTAAACCACGCGAAAGGTTTGATTTTAGTCAAACGTTCCGTGCCTTTCTCACCAAGATCTAAAATGCATTACCCATGAGAAGTAACAAACCAGACAGTCAGCATGCTGCAACGCAGAAGCACTTTTGCATGCCTCCTTGTATGATAAGAGGTGTGTTTCCTGATTACCTTACAACAAAATGCTGTGTTTGATCATGTGCAAACTCTGGGTAATTACCCGAACAGAAAAGTACAGTTTGCTGGTGGATCCTTGCCTTGCCCTCTCCAGAGAACACCTGCTTGACTGTCTGTCTACCTGTTTGCCATTAAGATCTGCCTCCATTATTCAACACGTTGACGGTAGGGAGCAAGGGTGCACCGGTGTGTAGGGGGATCTTGTGTACCTTGAGAGGAGCAGCATGGAGTTGTGACAGGTAGATAACACCTGGATGAATAATTCAAATTGGCGTAAGCTAGCTGAGCCAGTGACAAGACCAGAAAGAAAATACAAGACATGTAAATAAATCATCAGAGAAGGGACTAATAGACCAAGCACAGGAGAGGACAAGACTGATAACATCTATGGCTACCTCCTGCTCTGGCTTTAATCATTCCTACAACCCTGTACATGAATATTCCACATGTTGTCAGCCATACTAATGTGCAAGGATGCAACTATATGGTGTCTTCTCATACAGCATTACCACTAGGAATAGTAGCTCACCAGAACCCAAAACATCATTACAACCTGGGGGACACGAGACACTACTTATGTAGCCCGTTAGAGAGGGAACCTATTATTGTATTTGGTTCATAGTTCTAACGACTGAATTATTTTGAGACGATGGATCATGATAATACAATGTTTAGCACAGACATACAGCCAAGAACAGACACTTGTAAAGTAAAAACGAATGTCCAGTGGCAAGAAAAAGTATGTGAACCTTTTGGAGTTTTGTGGTTTTCTACATAACTTTGTCAAAAAAACATGATCTGATCTTCATCTTAGTCAAGAGTATTTACAAATATGATGTGCCTGAAATAATAACACCACAACACAATAATTCTGATCTTTCATGCCTTTATTTAGAATAATTCCTTGCAGAACTGCTTTAACTCTGTCATATTCTTTCTCTATTGGGTTGAGGTGTGGGCTCTGACTTGGCCACAATTTTTCTGAAGCCATTCTGTTGTGTGTTTTGGGTCATTTTTCTGTTGCATCACCCACTTGTACAGAGTTTCAGCTGATGTACAGACATTCTCACATTATCCTGAAGAATTTTTTGAGAATTCATCTTTCCCCCCAATCACTGCAAGCTGGCCAGGCCTTGATTTTACCTACTGTAGACTTATGAACACAGATGTTAGCCAGTTCCAGTGATGTCTTTGAATCTTTGTCTGTCACTGGGGTTGTTTCTTTACCTCATTGATGAGTGTTTGTTGTGCTCTTGGGGTAATTTTGACTGGCCGCCCACTTCTTGGTAGAGTAGCCACAGAGTCACAAAGTGTCTCCATTTGTAGATTGTTTGCCGAACTGTAGACTGGTAAATTTCTAAAGTCTTTGAAATCACTTTGTAACCCTTTCAAGCTTTATGTAAATCATCCATTCTTGATTGTAGATCCTCTGAAAGCTTCTCTTGGCGAGGCATGGTTCACATAAGAGTATTCTTCTTGTGCGGAGCAAACTCAAAACCTTTGAGTGTATTTTGTTAGTCAAAGTAGCTCTAGTTCACACCTACAAACTAATCTTCTTACCTTTTTCTAACAACTGACTTCAATTAGCTTTTTGGAGGTCATTATTCAAAGGGTTCATACTTTTTACACAAGCACTGAGAGGTTTTTATGGTTGTTCTCAATAAACACATTTTTTTGTGTGTTATTCCTTTCAGCGCATTGGATTTGTTAATACTCTTGACTTGACTCTGTTGTTAAAACTCTTGAGTAAGTTGAAAATGAGATCACGGTTTATGACAAATGAATGCTGAAAATCATACAATTCCAAAAGGTTCACAGACTTTTTCTTGCCACTGTATAGTAAGGTACAGCAGAATAAGATGAAGTAAAGTATGTAAAAAGTAATGAGTCTGACCTGATCTCTGTGTACCAAAAGTGAGAGCAACTCTGGTGAGTAATTCTGGTTTTGCATATTGGTCCTCATCAGCCAGCACCCAGAAACAGCTCTCTGACATCTCCTGGGGACGAATCTGTAAACACGCATGCACAGTTGAGCACATTTAATTGCCACATGGTTATGTATTTTATAGATTAGACAGGCTAAAGGGGGAATTTCAGTATGAAGGAAATGAATTGTTTTAATCAGATATGTAGGGTCCCAAGCAGGTTCCAAATGAAGGTGCTGCAAAATAGTACTGTCCAATCCCAAGGTATATGACAAATTGAAGCAAATGAGAAATCTTTTTTTGCAATTCCTTATCAGGTTCAATATTTCAGATGTAAACAGCAGCTGACATTAATGTTGATTTTAATAAAATCTTTGTTTTTAATTATATTCTACTCACAACATCCACAGTCTAAAGACATTCAACATGGTAATCCATCTGAGAGTAGTGAGACAAAGTGTTGGGTGAAAAAAAAAGAGGAAAGGTGTCTTCAACAGGAGGACAACACTGATAATAAATAAGTTTACTGCTTTACCATACGTAACACATTGACATACAGGACTGTCCTGGTATTTCCCAAAAAAGAAAATAGAGCTTTAAACTTAATTCAAGCTACTTTAAGCTATGTCAACACATCCTGTAACGTGAAAGGGTTTCTAGTACTGCCGATGCCTTGAAGAAAGCCTTGTCACTGCCAACATCAAACCTACAAGGGAACTAGGAAACTGAACAATATGTTGTTCTAAAGACCAAAGCCAGCCTGAAATGTACAAGGAATACTGGGATTAACACTGGAGACAAGGAATTTGTGACACTGATGGACTGTCCAAGCGGTCCTGTATATCTAAGACGAGTCAACTGTTGGTAACTTGATAAAAAGAAAGTTCAGTTTGCTGTTTCTGGGTTGTGTACAGGTCCGTTAGGTTGGTCAGCCACTGAACTCTAATCATCAAAATGTTTATTCACCGATTTCTAAAACAGAACCACTCAGTGAGAGTTGGAAGTTTGAGTTTGAAATCTTATTAGTGAAGAAGTTTCGGAACAGCTTTGTCTCAAACACAGCCAGATGTGGACGTCTCATACAGCTGTGCCATAAAACAGGTCCTCCTCATGTCCTACTAAAACATATCAGGCATATGGTTTAGTTTGCCCAACACCTGCACCACTGTACAGCTGACAATAAATTATTAATCAAACCACAAACCAATATCACTTGTATGTGAACCAATATTGCTCTACTGGGAACAACATCTGTACAGTTGCCACTGAGGCAGCTCTGACAATAGCTGCTGATTATCTGTTATTACTAGTTAATTATTACTGGCTTGGCACAAAGGTAGAAAGTTGTTGTTTAAAAAACATCTGCACTGTTCGAGCGTTGCCAGTGAACATCAGAAACAAAGTTAAGAGAAAAGAAAAGGGCCACTAAAAATATCTGGCCTAAATTTTCAGTTTTATGATCCAAAACTTTGTGTTGACTATAAGTCAGCACAGTGGGAATACAACTCTAAAACATGTGCAGGAATCTGTTATTCTACCAGTTATCAGTCAGAACACATGCATCTAAAATAGCATCCCCTGGCAATGAACCGTTTGACCCAGCAGTGTGTTGGACTGCACTGTATTGATTTTCCTCATATACTTCTACTTATTAAAACGGGGCTTATTATGCAGTATATTAAAAACCTTACCTTGGACCAGTTGAAGCGCTTTACAGCGGTCTCAAGCTTGAATTCCTTCTTAGGCCTGAGGCCATAAGGCAGTGCTTGGTGAGGGGGAGAGCCTAGAGCACCACCAAACCCCGGAGGGGGTGGAGGGGGGGCACCAAATGGAGGAGGCACTCCAGGGGGAGGAGGTGGTGCAGGACAGCCAGGTAAGGGAGGCGCAGGAGGTGGAGGAGGGGGAGCCGGAACCCCAGGCACCAGAGCAGGGGGTGGAGGCCCTGAAGGGAATGTTGAGGAGGAGGATGCCTGTCCACTATGGGCCGCAGACAGACTAATAGGTACAGCTCCAAACTGGATAGACAGGGAGAAGAGGAAATGTACATAGAACATGCTGTACACGTAATACCAACATATTAGAGTGTTTTTAGTTTCAGTGTTACTGATTATATGAGGAATTCTTCTTCCTTTCATTTAGGCAAATATTACTTTATTGCAGCATATTTAGCTTATTACTGTTATGATGGGGTTTTTTTTTTAAGTGTTTAGAGCAGTGCTCAAAAAACCCCATATAAATAAAATAAACATTGAATTCACATTTCAAGGGGGAATAAATTCTGAAAATGGTCCAGACCATCAACAGCAAGTGTGCAGCACAGTGAGCTTTCCTGTCTAATACCACTGTGCTACGGATAACGGAGGCGTGTTCTCTCAACCATCCAGAGGCCAAATGCTCAAAAACAGTTCATTCTGTCTAGAACATACCCACAATGATTAGTTTTTTCCAAAGCTAAAAATCTAATGTTATAACCAGGCCTACAATGCTTTGTGAATTGTATCATACGGAGCAAATGGCTTATTGATCCATGCACCAATTTTAGATTAAAGACACACACTAAAGGTCAGCCCTGGGCCCTTTCTCTGCCACTGTCTCAAGAGGAAAGAACACCTTTGCCGAATTAACAAGTATGTGCGTGTGTTGGCAAGAGTTAGATTGACACAGACAAAGTTAGACAAAGGCGCGTGCGTGTGTGTGTGTATGTGTGTGTGTGTGTGTGTGTGTGTGTGTGTCCACACCGGCTAAATGTGCCACCATCATTTGAAGCAAGGTACTCTTTGAGTATTCATTCTGTGTTTGCTCTCTCAAATTGAAAAATTATCGGGGAAAAATAAAAAGGAAGTTCTCTTCCCCTCTCCGAGTGTGTAGTTATCTTGCAATTTCAGGGCGTGGGAGCAACTCTCTAGAGTGTAAGGGGGGTTGATGAGAGGCCCAGTAGTGAAAGCTGAAGGGGGTTGTCAGAATAAATTGCTTTTAGAACAATTTCCTCTTATGGGATAGAGATCAGAGAATTAGAAATGGCCAACATGGAGGACTGGTCAGTGTTCTCATTAGACTTTGTGTCAGCTAGCCAGCAGAGCAGCCTCCATGTCAAACCAAACTGCAGGCTCCAGTGAATAAAACCTCCACCCCATCCCTGTCCCGCTCATCTCAAAATGGAAAGTTACAGAAAAAAAGTTCTATGCTTGATTTAGGGGCATTGTCGAGAATTCAATCTAGTGCTTATGAGGTGAGGTACTGTACCTGTGACCTGAAGGCCTGCAGCTCTGCTTGGAGTTCAGCTATTTTTTCTTCACATTTAACCAGCTGAGCTTGTGCCTCCTGTCTGCTTAAAAACTCCTCGTCAAACTGAAAGGAGAACACATTTGCAAATTAAGCACAAGCAAACACTGATACTGAATTCGTGTAACTAGAAATTAACGGGATTTGTTAAAGTTGTTTAAGTCAAATGGTATATTTATTTTACACAATTAACATTCATTTTACCTTGATTACCTTCATTTACTGATTAAATCTCAACCATTTGCCAAACACCCGTTCATTAATAAAAACATTTAAGTACCATACACTCATGCCAATCAGCGAGCTCATCCATCTAATCAGGATCTACAACCTGCTGCTACCCTGACTTCAAATAATCATAACAGCCAATTTCACTTCATGCATTTCATCAAGTGACAAAAATGAAAAACTGCAGTTTTTTTGTTTTAACTCATGTTGGTACAAAACGTTTACAAATTTGTCACCTATACTATGAACATAAAAGCATTGAGATAAATATAGCAGCTTAAGCTACAGCAAACATTAAACAGTAGACAGTAAAGTTAATATGTACAGTACCCTCAATGACACGAGACATAAAACAGGTTTTTTCTATACAGATTCTAGGACATACACTGTATGTACTATTGGTATTAACAAGTACACTTTACCTTGCACTACAAAGACTGTTTTCACAGATTTTCATATGGCATTTGAGCATTTTAAGGTAATTGATTGAGTCCTTATTTTATAGCAAGATGTCATATTCCATAAGGTTCACTTAGAAAAGAACTATTTTGTTGTTTTTGAAAAGGAATCAGAGAGCCATTTAAATACGTCATTGATGACTGTGAATCTATAGTATATTCAGATCTCAAGTTGTTGTTTTTGCTTTGCTTCACAGGGTTAATGTTTTTTATTTAAACAGATGTTATTATATGGAACATCTCCGAGTGAGTGCCAACATGCCTTAGTGGGCTTTGTTTTGGCCAGGTGGTCTAGAGGATATGTGGTGGGATTAAAAACTAGGTTGTTTTTTGTCAATACTTGCCTTCTGTGCCAGTTCTGAAGATCTTTGTTCATATTCCTCAATTCGAGCTTTATCCACACACACCTCTGGAAACAAGAAAACACAACGGAAATAATTTATACCCTATTGAAGAATCTGTAAGGTTAAGTATCTGCAAGGAATGTGTAACTTGCCTAAGAGGTGGCTGAAATCAACATCGAGGCGCTTGCGGTAACTGAAGTCTGGGTCAGTGCCACTACGGTGAAGCACAATCTGAGACACACACTCTTCAATGATCTTAAAGTACTGGGGCCTAAGAATAAAAGTAATGAAAAATGTAAGTCATAATTATCTGTTGTGTGTACACATTTCTTAAACACACACTTCTTGTAAAAGGAACTGAACTATCTGGAAGACAAGCAGCAGAGGTGTCGAGATGTCAGGGAAATATGCTAAAGGCCCAACAACCTCTACAGTTATGCATCTGCAAACATTCAGAGCAAAGTATAAGAGATGATTACGGGTAAAACTTGATACAGAAATGTATAATTTTACATTTCAACAACCTCAATTAAGCTGCTGAAAGGGGGAATCACATCCATGTTGAATTCTTACAGTAGGCAGTACACTCGCAGCTATTTAAGAAGAAAATGGTGGACACAACACTGGCTGGCAAAGGAAATAAAAAGCAGGAAGTGAGTGAATGAACAAGACACAAACATTGGGGCTGAACAGAGAACAGAGTTGGAGGAACTGTGTTCTCAGTTACACTGTATGTATGATTTTTATTTAATTGAAAGAAGTTGTTTTCAGGATGTAAAAAAAGGCTAACAGTGAGTCTGAATGAAGATGAAAAAATATATATATAAATATGTATATATCCATCACTGTATATTCTTAACATCAAGGACACCAACAATTATATAACTAAAGATCATTGCATCCGTAAGGCGGAAGAATACAGTTTAAAGGATGAGATACGATGCTTTACGGTATGTGCCAATGGAAAAAAAACGAATGAGTATAAAAAGTCCTGAAGTAAACTTCCAAATATAGTCCAAAGAAACACTTGAAGCTCATTTCTAAACAGTCTGAAGAGATGCACCATATGGTATGAGAGTGAGGGGGAAAATATGCAATCACTCACATGCCATTAAACTACACATTTTTACTTTAAGATTATATAGTATGTACAAAAGTATGTTTGAGAGTTTGCTTTGGGAAGATAAGTCTATAGATAGAAGTAGAGACTTATAACAAGTCATGTCCCATCTTCAACCTCAAAACTTTTAAAAATGCGAAACATTGCTGTGAACGCATACATATTTTCCAAGTGCATATCTACTGTGCATCCATCTCTGTGTAGTCCAAAATCTTAAAGTCATAGAGAAGACAGTTTGATATTTTTGTTTTATGTATCATATTTAGAAAATACACAGCTTCATGATGTACTTGTGTCATAAAGCTGAATGTAGTGTTGTGTTACAATAGTGAAGTGAAAAATGCGTTTTGGGTTTTTCGTTCTTCATAATAATGAATGAAGTAATGCAGTTTCAAGTCTCTACAGTTGTTAAGGTATTATCGGTTAATGTGTGTTTTTGTGCATGCAGTAAATACTCTGCTCACAAAACAGATGGGACAAGTACCGGCAGTCATAAAGACACATCATAGTCATTTCAAAGGATGAAAATGAATCCAACAGACTGACGCAGAGTGACACTTTAGGTGTTGTTTTTGGGTGGGGGAAAAACTACAGGTGACGCATTTCATATTCTTCAGATTACAGCTCCATCTTTTGATCAAGATAAGGTTTAACTCATGCCCAGCTGTGAGTGAACTGACATAAAATAAGCCTTTGAAAAGTACCATTAATGGGAGACGAGAAACACTCTGGAGTCATGGATGCTGTAGATGGGTAGGAGATGAAAGAGACAGCATTCTCTTTGTTAGCCAATGTCATTGAGAGGGTTTAAGGCAGAAAGAGCGAGCCCCCCACCAACATAAGCTCTTCACCTGTGTTGTGAACCAGTGTCTTCAAAAGGTGCTTCTGTGCACATTTGTCTAAGCTGTGAGATGTCATTATTATTATCACAAAGAGCATAAGTCACATTACTGTAAACATCTGACCAGAGAGCCGTGGTCTATGAAGAAAAAGAATACAGCTAATGAATAGGACTAAGAAGACTGAGTAAGAGACATAAAAGGGAGATACTGAGGGTAAAGGACATAATGAAGGAAATAAAAAAAGGAAAATAAGAGGGAAAAATTGTGGCTTTATTACAATACAAGTAATTAAAGTTCTGTGTATATGTGTGCTGCCTATTTTACCTGATCAAGTAGTCGTTCCGTATAAGCATCAGGTGCTGCAGTATAGAGAGAAAATAAAGCTCCGCACTGCTGTCCTTCACCATGTTCTGCACAATGCTGAAAACATCCCCCGCATCAGTGCAGAAAGTCAAGGACTCACATGTAAACAAAACCTCTGATGCTACTGAAATGAAAATAAAATTAAACAACCATATTTTTTTTTCACACTGTTTTGTGATCTATCATCTTGTCAGAAATAACTCTTTGATTTTTCTTTTCCAATGTAAGGTATTGTAGCCAAATCTATAAGAAACAGACACAGAATGAATTCTTAGAGTCACAGCCCTCTGTTTATAATAGTGAAAAGGATATTCTAATTCACTCTTGATGTCTTCCAGCCTGTGAGAGAACTCTATCATGTCTTCTTCTTTATGCTCCTCAAATACCTTTAGCTGGATGTCAAGGGCCTCATTCCTGATGGTTGCCAGTTGCTACAGATGGATTAAGGCGGAAAAGGAATAGAGTGTAAAATAAAATGTAATGAGATAAAGCAAAATAAATCAGAGAGAAAAACTTACTCTGATATCGCCAACAACAGCAAGGCATCAAGCTCAACTAAAGACAAGCAGCTCATTCTAAACAATATTATTCATCATGATATACAGGTGTGGGTACCAGCTCCTCATTTTAATTTATTTGTTTCCTTGGCAGCTACAGAAGCATTGTTTACAAGATAAACATGTTAGGTAGATGGTATAAAAGCCAGTAGAAAGATTATTAGCCAAGGCACTACTTTATTGGTTTCTGGGCGCTGGCGCAGACAGAGTACGTGCAAACCCCCCTCTGTGTTTCATAAATGATTTGCTGGAGCAAATCTACAATATTTCACTGAAGTGGACAACTCATTTAAATATTAATACAAGGTAAGTGTGATTTTATATTGTGTGTGCGTGTGTGTGTGTGTTAAGTTGTGCTTACCGGCAATATCTCTTTCAGGCCACAGCGCATAAATTCATTTCTGATGTGCAGCCTGAAGTCCAGCTCATCAGGAGATGTTACTAGTGCATTGATGAGCTGCATGCATGCCACCTGCAACATGAAAGGCACACAGAACAAAGGGAGAGACAGAAGGAGAGAAAGAAGAGTGAGAGAGAGAACGAGAGAAAGAGACGACAGACTACTTCTTCCAAAAGTTGATGAAAAACACGGCGGCATGAATTCTAAATGAGTTATGTCCCTTGGAAGCAGAGGACCATAACTAATGCATGTCTATTTTCTCCAGTCGCCAACTAGGGGGGATGATTTTAATATTAATGCAACAACTGCAGACCCATACACACAAAACTAACAGTCAATTTAAGGGCAAACTCGCTCTTTTGGAAGTTGTTTTGCACTCCCCTCTGAGTTTGGTTTACTGCACAGGGACTGCTGCATCCTGTGACAGACAGAAAAATCAATTATTGATCAGTAAAGTAATCCACTCATGTGTGAAAAGATGGTAAGGCAATGCAAGAGCATGGGAAGGATATTCAGATGTTTTAAGGTTCACTGTCAAATTGATAGCAGGGTCTTATTTTTTGTCATGGCACTCAAGCTTGGTAATTACCAGTTTTGAAAGTACTATTTTAATATCGTAATAGCTAGGCAGCCGACGTTATAAAGTGGCACAAAACTTTTGTATTGGCATGTGAAAGTCACAACATTGTAATATTAAAATATAATAATTTCTGTGACTTATATGACACCCTACCTCCCACATATCCTTTGGTTTTAATTTTAGTAAAATTAATGTTACATAAAGCGAGATTTGAAAACTGGTGAACATACAGAGTTAATATCATTACAATGCTATATATCTTTTTCATTAGTGAAAGGTGACAATGTACCATAGACGCCAGGTTACAGTAATATTTAAAACATGTATTTACAGTAGCCTCAGCTTTCCATTCAGATAACACAGAAGGTAATTATAAATACATTATATTAAAATGAAAATTCAGGCATCTTTAATTTTTGTAATCTCATAGGTGTCTATTTACTATACTTATTAGCTAAATGCACACTTTTCCTAAGCCAAAGGATGCCTGGGGAGACTGTGCATCTGTGTAGAAGGACAAAAAGCCTTTGGCCACACATTGCCATGATTAGACATTTAATAATGCATAGGGTTAAACAGGATATGTGCTGTGTATTTTGAAGAAGGAAATAATAACAAAGCATCAATAAAACACAATTAAGACCTTATTAACCTTCCGGTACATCTGGATTATGTCTGTATAGACATAGATGAGAGTTATATATGAAGGAAACTCCAAGCATTCAGTGCACGGAAATACATTTTTTGTTTTTGCATTTTCCATATTCTTCCCCATTAGTATTTTCCTCTACTACGCTTTCCATAGCTTCCATAAACCTTTTTAGTGTCCCTACAGTTTTGCACCTTTTAAATGTGCAGTACAGCAAACTCAATGCAAATCCTGCAAAATATGAAAGAGAGCAAAAAAAGATATCTTTTAATGAAGTCATGACTGGTTATTGCGTGGGAGGACAAAATAACCAAAGGAGATGATTGTGTGCGGTGTGTGTGTGGTGTTTGTGTGTGTGTGTGTGTGTGGCAGGTATTGCATGAATGAGCACCCTCTTCACATCCTTCAATTACCAATTAAAATGTAGACAACACATCTGAATCATAACTTAACATAACTGTGACACAAACTGATGCAGTGACTGTTTAAAACAGCCCCAAATGCTAATGTCTTGAGTATATGAGGAAGAAGAGGATACAACTGAAGGGAGTGTAGAAAATGGTGAAACTGGTTTGTACCTGTCCATGCATACTGTTGGGTTAAAGAACATGTATATGTTAGATTCATCTGTGGTTTTATTGAGATTTGTTTCCCTTTTTTCACCTTCCAGCTGTTTTTTTTTTACTGTACATATAGACTTAATAGTCCAACATGAATGAACTAAAGAAATTATTAAAAATAGTATTTTATGGTCAACTTCTCACAGTCATTCCATTCGTCATTTGAGAGAAACATGAGAGAAACAAGGTCTCAGTAGCTGGACATTCTCTTACTTGTAACTGAACAGAGCGGTCTCGTAGTCCTTGAACAATGGGACTGAACCTCTCTATGGCTTTCCATTCCCCTGCTGTGGTGATGGCTTCAAGGACCTTCTCCAAACTGCATGAGAACATGAAATGCACGGGGGAACAAGTGAAAGGAAAAAAATGAAGAAATATATTAATTTAAAAAGGAATTTTGACTATTAGATGTCTCCTATTCTATTGTATCCTAACTATAGGTTGCTTTTCATATCAATTTTCCAGGTGATATCACATCGTGTTAAACACAACAAAAGACCTGAGGGGGGGTTTGGATTCAAAATCAAAGACTGAACTGGACATTCATTCAATAATGATTTCAATGTTTAATTAATTTCAGTAAGAAAACTAATAAAATTGTAACATTTTTAATAAAGCGTATCCTAAAACAGCAATCCTGCAAAATGTGACACTGATCCTCAAAAAAGAATATACAGTATTACAGGAAATCCTGGCAATGTTCTGTAAGACATGTCTTTTGCTTTTAAATGACAATAAATAAGAAATTCTAGACATATATAAGAAATAATAATAATATATAAGATATATGTGTAGAAATAATGAAAGAAGCCAGAACATACGTGTTCTCTTCGCCCACAATGCAGATGGCTGACAGAAGCTTCACCACGTCGGTCATCATGGCCGACTGGGTGGGATCAATGGCTCTTGCCAGTAGAGCAAGACATTTCTCTTCCCCTAGGATTCGGTCCAAGCCATACTGTCATAAGCACAAAACATGATTAACTTTGATATGATATGTGGTAATTCTACCATTTGCAACAGAAGAATTATGTGAGACATTAAAATCTAATACTGTATTGTATTAGCTTCTCTGTAATCCATTGCACACTACTAAATATGTAACGTCTGGCCCGTTTAACTGATTGTTAAATGGAAAGATTCATATTACATTGATTAAGATAATTCTGCTAAGTTGTATTCTATGAGTTATACTAAATCCAACAAAAACAAGAAAAAAAAATCTTGCTAAAATACTATTATTACAAAAACAAAAAATCTATATTGTATTTGCATTTGTCAATACAATGACTGCATGTGGTAGCAACAGCAAATGTTGAACAGTTTCAACAACATGGTAGTGGGATTTACTATTGTTCATTTTATCAGAGGAGATCAATTAAATTACTTAGTTAAATTGAGGTAAAAATTATACATTAAAATGAATTCACTCTTTGTTCAGCATAAAAGACACTTTTTAGGGGGATTTTTATAAAACAAGGTGTAAAAAAAAAAAAAAAAAGAGTAATGTTTCTTTCTTTCCTCAGAAAAGTGCTTTTGTAGAACTGGTAATAATACCAACATTACTGAGCACTGTAGTCATATTATCTGAAGTACACAGGTAGCCACATGGTTATTTCAAATGCCATGTAACAGCAATCTTCCTATTTTGAGTCCCTCTGGGAACCTTTGTAGCATGTCATACCTCCTCTAGTGTGCCTCTCCACTGTCAGCCTTTCAAATTAAGGCAAAAATGCCCCCCCAAATGAAAAAAAATGTTATTTCCATTGCAGGTGTTGTTAAATGTTTTATACACTAGCTCGGAATTCAGATTTTGTATTTTTATCCGAATACTTACTTTAAAGGACATATTGCAGTTCTATTCACTTTTCACTTTCACATTTGCTAACTGTTTATACAATCAACAGCTACACAAAGCATGCTTTGTGACAGGAGCATGAAAATGGAACTCGTGTACACTGTATCAAATGTATTCATATACAGATTTTATAGCAGTAAGCGTCTATACTTAAAAAAAAAAAAAAAAAAAAAAACAAGCAGCTATTCTAAACATTAGTACCATAAGTTACTTACAGTAATATAATATATATTTGATCTCAGCAAACACTTGAGATCAAATATATAGTGAGGAAAAGGTTATTCGTAAAGTTAAGTTGTTCAGTGGGTGGTTTCCCAACATACAGTAACTTTTAGTGTTAGATTAGTATGCCACTGGTGACAGATGATAGCAAATATGCAACTGTGTGACTTGACACAGGAAGGCAGAAGAATAAGAGGCTGCACTGACAGCTGGCAGAGAACACCTGTCTTCTTGGCATTGTGTGTACATCCCATCCCAAGATGCCTCTTCAGCCAGGGAAAGGTCTGGGCTGACAGAGAGGCCTACGGGTAAATGCTGGCGTTTGGCGCCTGTTGAGACGCAGTATTACATGAGACCTTACACCACACTATGTGCCAATGTGGCTGGGTATCTGTCTCCACTGGGTTTTAGCTCCACGTGGCGAGATTGTTTTTCCTCTATAGCTACCATAGACTAGACTGATAGTGCACACTGAGAGAATGTTGAATCAGCGCACTTAAAAATAAGAATAGTGCAATATCATATTATTTTGTTTAATAATATCATTATATTTAAATTGTATTTGTTTATTTTATTATTTATCTGCACTCTTAAAAGCTTGAGTTTTATGAAGATTCAAAGTTTTAACTTGATTTTAAAAAAATGCATCAACTAGATTTACCCACAAGAATATTTATTGTCATTACCTTATTGTTCATGATGGCTTTGAGACACTGGACAATTTTGTGTTGGTTCCTTTTGTCAATCTTCTCTTGCCTAAAGACAAGAGATTAATGAGGCACAGTTGACAATAAACTGTACAACTCATATACAGATAAAAGAAAAGAGTGTGTGCAAAAATAAATATGAGGGAATTCATAGCTTACTGTTTCTTGAACAGCAACCTCTCCAAGATGTCCAGCAGCAGCCCGAGACCCTCATGTCCGAAGCTCTGCACCCAACTGAAATAACAAACACTGAATCAATATCACAACAGTGTAAGACTGAAAACTGACAACTACACTTTCATACTCATCAGTCACTGTAGAAAGCTTTAAGACAGAAAAAGACATGTAGAATTCAGAAGTTTGTGCTGAGGAGAAAGGCAGCAGAAGTAAACATGAGGAAAAGGAAAGACTACACTGAAATATTCTAGACAGAGGGAAAACAACAGATGGAAAAACACAGACAGGGAAAAAGTTTGGACTTACTTAAATTGTAAAACCCTTAAGTTTGTTTTTCACATGATTGTGATCAAGGTACATTACAAGTTGAACTTGAACTTTATCGCACTTCTCTGGTGGACAATTTAACAGTTTCTTATATCAGTCAATATATTAGCATTATTCAAACTCTAATTTATATTGCATAACAAAATTCTACCCACTAAAACAATAACGTGTATTTGATCAAAAGGTTTGAGCAAAGTTTTTCCATCTACCACTTTATCCAACATTTTTTAGACAAGCAGTATTCAGACCACATAGTAAACCTTTTTGTTAGTTTATCCAATTTTGTTGTGCAAGTAAACTAGTACCACCTTCATTTTGTTAAGACCAATCTCTCCATAAAACAACCAGCAAATTATAAATCAATACCATCTAGTTATCAAACATGTCACTGACCAATATGTGCTTCACAAATATAGTTTAGACATGCACTACACTTTAATTACAAAGATACAAAAACACTTGATATACTGGCGTTGATCCTCTGAGACAAGGCAGAAAAATCACCATGAAGAGTTTGAGTGCAGGGGACAGAATTAGATTCTTATACTAGGATGAAGCAAGTGATATTTGTGAGTTGTAACTCCCCAAAAACAGACTTCATACTGCTCTATCAAATAAGCTACAGGAGAATTGAACAGTCCTGCTGTTCTTTATGTGAAAATTGATTTTAGACACATCAGACCAGGAACTGATGCCTGTGACTAAAAGATAAATACCAAAAACTAATCAGCATTTTCCAGAAGTCAAAATAGTGAGTAGTTTGTTTCCAACAGAATGTATTGTTTGGAATATGCAGAATATGTTTTACCATTACCACCAAAAGATAACCCTTGTTCTTATTTTATCGTCATTTTATTACATTACAGTCTGTCTCTTCATTATATTGCTTGAGCTTCTACCAGAACCTGAACACTTGAGGCAAGTTACTGTTACAGCAGGAGGTTGTAATGAAGTCCAGTGGGGGCTGCAAGTATTCCCTAGATCCAAATATTATGTGGGAACTGTGAACTGTGAACAATGCAGAGGATAGTGGTATTAATTTAAATCAACTGAAGACGTCCTTTAGTCTTCCCACCTCAAGAATAGAATGATTGCTAAACCTGTACTTAAACCAAGACCGAGGAACAAGAGTGTGCTTGTGTGTGTGTGATAGTGATGCAGAGCAAAACAGAAAAAAATACTATTGCTAATACCTTATGAAACCTTCAACTTTCAAACTGCTTGGATATAATGAAAACAGAGCAGCAACCCACATAAAACATCTATTTTTCCTTCTTCCTGACAAATCATATACTAGCGTCTCAAGGTTTTCACCCAACACTAGCAAAGAGCAGCAATGGCAATAAAAGAACAGAAGTTTTAATTCTGATTCAAATAGGAAGGACTCATGGGAACAGATATTACATTGTGAGTTTAGGTGAAAACCTTTAGGTATGCAGAAAACGAATTGAGATTGTGAGCGACTGCGCCTCCCTCCTGACTGAAACCGAAGAACATCTATGAGCATTAGCATGCAGTGTTTGTACTGGTCTAATCAACAAGCTGCATGCCTCCCAGCATCAAATCTACAGAAATCCTCAAGGTGACAACATAAAATGGGAAGCTGTTATCTGAATTTAATTTCTTGGAAATGAGTATGGAGTTGTATGTAGATGTGTGTCAATGAGGTCATTTGTCTGTTGTTACATTTCTGTGTCTGATAAAGAATAGTGACAAATACCATTTTTTGTGTATTAAAAATCAATGAAGCCCGGACTGCAGTTGCTTATATTGTCGGTTTTGTATTATTTAACTTGCATGCAAATTTGTCATTCCCTGAATGAAAACAGGTGACAGGTGATTTCCATTCAACATCTCCAACAAAAAAGCTGCACTACTGATTATTTACTGTAGTTAACTGCAGTGACCCAATATAGTGTATGTGTAAAGACAGTCATGTCAAAGTATATTAACACATTTCAGTTTTTGTCACTCTGGCAATGCAGCAACTTAACTCTGGTGCTTTAAATGATGTAACTCTGTAAGGATAGCTAACTGGGGGGATTACTTAAACTGTGACCCATGTATTGTTTACAATGCTGCAAACTGATTGAATGTGAATTCATGCAAGCATCTCATATACATTAGATCCTGACTATGCCTCATCTACTTTAAGGTATATGACTGCGTGTGTTATAATGCCAAGAAAGTTAAGCAAGATGACAGAAAATGCCATGGCCTTGCTGATGAAGACAATTAAGATTGTTAATAAGTTAGCTAAGGAATGAGAGTCTCATGTTTGAGAAAAAATTCAATTTAGTCTACACTTCTCACTGAGCCATGGTCCGGGCCATTCCCGTTATAGAGTAGGCAGTGCAGAAGTGTTGACAAGAGCTTCATTAAAATGCATAGTTCAGTGGCAATAGCACACCAGTTTTTCATCATCAGTAGGTGAGGCAAAGAGCAAAGGAAAATAATCAGTTGATCTATAGCAGGAATTATTGCACAAGAAACCCACAGGTCTGAGCTATCAAAGTCTGCTGTAACAAATTTTAAAGACATCTGCCTGGAAACTGTAGAAAAGGATGGGGCAGGGGGTTTAAGTCAGTTTTCAAAGACCTGATACGTTTAGAAGATTTCAGAGGCAAAACAGGGACAATATGATACTCTGCTACAACATCTGCTACGACATCTGGGAAAAGTCTAATCTTTAAGAGCAAGAACAATCAGGCTGAGGCAATTATGGATCTAATGTAAGGAGTGTGTCTTTGCGTCACAGTAGAAGGGCAGAAAGTGCTAGGATGAAGGCATTCACTGCATCATGGTTAGATAGCAAAAACTTTAGGCTTGTGAGTTTTAAAATTTGACCTATGAGCAAACTATTAATTGTTCCTCATAAACACTGGATATATCATTTTTTAGCAAATAGCATGTGTTCACAAAGTTGCAAAATTCACAAATTCAGAGATACAGATGTACCTAAAAAAGGCTATAGGAATGATAGATGAAAGGATACCGTTTTTGTAGTGGCGTGCTAAAATAAATAATAATTTCCACATCTATTAAAATTTTACCAATTACTTTTAAAAGAAGAATCGGATGCTATAATAATCTAATGTACAGACATTTCTCTTTATCCTTGGGCAGTAACATTATATGACTTCTATTTGACATGCTGTCTGTCTAGACTCTAAAGTGATTAAAGTAGTTTAAATTCTGTTTGCTAATCTAGCATGCTCTGGCAGCCCTTGGGTTTCATTAGTTCCTAACAACACCCCTCCCACATCCCAACTGAGAAACTTCAATCACATTCTCTGCCTGAATGTCCTCAGTGTTTGGAGCCATGATGTGCAAAAGTGATCTGAAAACACTTTCCAAAGCTTTTCTTTGCAAGACAAACTGGCAGCGCTTTAAGTCTGTTATCTGTTAATACTGTTATTATTGTATTATATTTAGCATCAAGATTGATACTGAAAGCAACGTACAAGCAAGACACATGGAAGCAAGTTGAGCTTCAGTGTCTTTCTCAGCCTTAGTTGTGACACGTGGCCAAAATCACTGACCCTATGGCCAACTGCTCTACCAACTGAATCACAGCTGTCCCCAACAACTATGCACTGAATTACATAGTTATTATATATGTGGATTGAATAAATACATAAAGTAGTCTATTTTGCCTTAATCATTTAGTATAAATTGATGATAAATGTTTTCAGTCCACATGGAAGCTGCAGTAGTAGTTGCTGCAGTTAACCATATAAGTGATTAGTCATATCAGAATTGTTATTTCTGTATCCCATCTTACATATACACAGATTTACAGATTCATGTACCTGTGTTTTTGATTGGTGAATTTTATGTTTTTATGCCAGAAACATTCTTAATCCCACTTACATTTGATTTGTTATTTTTCCTAACGAGAAAATCATCATCACTGAGGACAACAACAGGAAATATCCAATGGTGAAGAAATCATCATCATATCATATCATATTTTACATCTCTTTTAGAAAAACATTGCTTAAAATTTTAACATGACTTGCTGAAACACTTTGTCAGGTTCCTGAGATATTAATCAGATACTGTAAACTGCATTGTTTGATATTTATACGGTGTTATAGGAAGCAATTAATGTTCACTCTAAAATAAAAGGTATAACCACACGCCACCATCAACAGAAGGAAAATGAAACAATAATACTGGACTGAGAACTATCAGCTCATGAAGACACCAAGAGAGAGCAAGAGAGAGAGTATGAGAGAGAGCATTAAAAAATAAGGAAAACAAATTCATCACACAATTCCCTGGGAAACAAAAACAGTCATAAATCAAAGAGAAAAATGAGGCATCTTATCTGGCTAACTTCACAGCTAAGGTAGCTTGACTTCTAACAGAGTCTCGGGAGAATTTCTCCAAGGTTTCCAGGCAGAGTAGCACAGTGGTGCACTCCGCTAAAGCGGTCATGAACCAGAAATAAAAAATTAACTTGAAATGTTATCCCAAGTATAGCAAGCAAGCCAGCTACATGATGGTTCTCCAGGGATCAAGGAATGAGCTGAAATCACAGCAATGTGGGACATCTGAAGTAGGTATAGCGGCCATTTCATTCCGTAAGGACTGAGACTAGCATGACACTATCAGTAAAAACCATAACAATACTTTTGAAACTGTGTTTCTGCAATGTCTCAACTGGTAAATTTTTAAGAAAAATCACTGCTGTCACTTCAAAGATTTAAGTTCTTTTAACAATTTTATTAACAGTTAAAAACTAATAATCAACAAATCAGACGGCACTATAATTGCAACCAACCATTTTAATTATCTCTTTGCAAGAAATTATTTATTTTGTAACAACACACACACACACAAAGAAAATGATCAATTACAATCTGGCAGACCTCAAGGTCCCTTCCACTCTGTACAAATCTCCTATTTTACCACCTCCAAAGCACCCCCAGAACATCACGCTGCCTCCACCATGCTTGACTAAAGGTTTTAAGGACTGTTGTAGCATCTTTTTATTTGTTCGGTGTCTCACAAATGTTTTTCTGTTTGATTCGAAGACCTTAAAACTTGAACTCATGTGTCCACAACACCTTCTTCCAGTGTCCAATGCCTGTGCCCTTCTCAGTCTTTTGTGTTTATTGGCCTGTCTGAGATACAGCTTTTTCTTGGCAATTTTGCCATGAGGTCCAGCATCCTGAATTCTCCTCTTCACTGTTGATGCCGACACTGGTTTTTGACGTGTATTATTTAGTGCAGCTGCAAGTTGAGGACCTGTGAGGCGTTTTTGTATTAAACTACACACTCTCAGATATTTTCTCTTCTTGTACAGTCATGCATCCGGGCCTTTTTCTGTCCCTGTTAGAGCTAGTTTGTGCTGCTCTCTGAAGGGAGTAGTTAACAGCATGATAAGAAATTTTAAGTTTCCTCACTATTTTATAGAATTGAGTAGTAGTTCCTTTCTAAGGAAAATAACAGGTCTGATGGGTCTCTAATGAAAACTCTTTCTTTCTGGCTATTGGTACCTATTGGAACCTGTAAACAAACAACTGCTGATGTTCAGACACTAAACTAACCTAAAAAATGCCATGCTCCCTTGTTTGCTCAATTAGTGCTATACTATTCTCAACTAAGCAACACAATTGCAAAAGGCTTTTCTCATAATCAATTAGCCTGATAAATGATTAACTTGAATTATTGTTAATAATAGTTTGTGAAATATATAAATTATTTGTGATTTACATGAAAATATGTTTTTCTTTGTAAAACAAATACATTTGCAGGTTATCCCAAACCTTTGAGCGGTAGTGTATATGTAATATTCTTTACCTGCTCTGTTGATAAACAGAAAAAACATGAGCAACACCTCACCTTATGAAGCAGTCCAGTTCGCCACAGTGCAATAACAACCTCAATAATAAACACACTAAGATAAATTCCATATTACTTTTGAGTATTAGTCAAAATTTTCTACTGCATTAGATTTTTAGGTTTTTGATCCTTTTGCTCTTAATAGTGGCCATTATACAGTAATTTCCTATTAAGAAGAAATTTTTTTTGCATGTATATTCTGTACTTCGATCATGCTATCAGTATGATCGATTTCTGGAATTGTGAGTCTGAATCTTTGTGTGCAGTAAATGGGTGGCCAGGTATGAGAGAAACAGCAAGAGCACCCAAGGTTTATAAAAAAAAAAAAAAAAAATGGTGCAAGGAAGAGGGATGCTAAACCTCAGCTTACTTTATTGCTAAAGTGAATAAAAAAATAACTGGGGCCTTAAACCTGAAAGTCAGTTATATCAAAAACCAATTTCCACTTGTTTGTCAGATCCATTTATCAAATCCAGTTAATATAATTACATTCCGTAGCCTTGCTGATCCTGTGGGGTAGTACTGTGGCCTCTGTTCAAAAATGGAGAGAGAGCTGGAATAGCTGAGGTGGGTATGGTATACAGGGGTCAGAAGCAAGCGTCACAGGGTAACACTTCAGAACAGCAGGAAGTACCAAATTACCTCTAAGTCTGTCCGCTCCACTAGAAGGAATCTGACGAGGAAGTGTGCAAGTCTGTAAGGCAATACAAATAGAATGCTACCACCTAACTTTAGATTGAGACAATAAGTGAGAGTTGTTGTTAAAACAGTGCCAAGACAGAGACAGTGATCAGGATCCAAAAACAGTGGCAGACAAAATGCTTTTACTGCCAAATCAATCCCATAACTCACGACTGTAATGGTGCTATTAGATAGCAAGAGGTTACCACTGCTGGCCCACTGTTTCTGGCAAAGGCAGATTTATGGTCAAGCCAAACAATGTCATGATGAATGGGCCGGATTTTCCATTTTATCAGTGGTGACTTGATGGAAAGTCTGTGCCTACAGGCCCGATTTTCCTAAAGGATCACACAGGTGAAGGTCTCATAAACAGAAGAAGGTATCAATAGCTTATGTTAGTCAGTTGAAATATTGTGTTTTCTTTCCTCTTCTTTTTTCTACCAAGCTCTGAAAATCATCAAGTGACCATGGTCATCACTTTATCAAGTCTTTTTTATGACTTGATGCTTTTCCTCAATTATTTATATGAATGAATTCTTACTTATGAGTTAATGAGCTAAAATCATGTTGATTGTAATATCTTACATTGATAAAAAATGAAACTGACAAACATATGTCTTATTCAAGATTTACATAATTAAACACTTGAATATGTTAAGCCTAATTCAAGTTCTGAAGCACATCAATGCTTGGCAGTGTTTGTACATTTTTGCTGGTGTCATTGATTCTAATCAAAATCAAAGTGAGGCTCACAAAAAAAGTGGCTTCATCATGATTAAAAGCTCTTAACACCAATTTTCTCTTGGCCGTCTTGATAGAGATGCAGTGTTCAAGAGGGTCTAAAAACATTATGATGTCTCTGTTCTTTTACTCCTACATCCATGTGCCGTCACTCATGCATTATTGGATAAGTACGTGGGAGAGAGCAGTGGTGGGCGGGAGTGCTTTCACATGCAAACTCAAAAGCTGAGCCTGCCAGCAAGAAGACTTTATTAGCCATGAGAAGGCTCAGACTTGGTAAAACCAATGAGATGAGAGATTCCAGCTATGTTAACAAAATATGCATAAAGTGATGCAAATTCAGTCTTACTGATCTAATTGGAGGCAAAACAAAAGAAAGAAGCATGAAAAAGGGAGGGTAGACATACCAAGCTAAAATGGTGTGGGGACAGAGTAGTGATTATTACATTACATTAAGCCAATATAAAACCAATATAAAAACATTTTGTCGCTTCTGAGCATGTTTTACTGTAACTGCACACCCTAAGATTAATGTACACAGATAAGTCTTACTTTAGACTGAGCAATGTACAGTGCAAAGCACTGCCACAGCTGGAAGAATAAATGACAAACATTTGCTGCTGTTTGCAAAGCAGCACTCACTAGACCAGAAACAGTACTGGAATCAGTTGGCCTCATTTTGTTATAACAGTAACTGGTGGTTGGAATGGATTAAAAGTTAATGGTAATTACTCATTGAACTTTAAAATAAAACAAATTAAAATATGCGTGGCAATATAAAGGCCAAAGGTATTTTATATAATATATATAAAATACAGTGATATGCTCTGTCAAATGTATATTTGCGAGTGAATGCAGCCTCTTCTTAAACATTCAATTAAACTAAATTTTTAATTGGTGAGGAAATTCACCTCCTGTCAACTGAGTGGAATTCAGCTTTAAAACAGGCCAGTAATATGAAAAAAGGTCACTGATCACTGGTGTAGACTAATGCGTCAGATTCAAAAGAACAGTAAACAAAAAAAATATAGGATAAAATACAAGGTGAGAGTCCATAAGATGATGCAAGGCCGCAGTTATCCTCAATAAGCCGAAAACACCATGACAGAACAAGAAAAGTGCAGTGTAGAGTGTAGAGAGCCATTAGTGTCTTACTATACACAAACTCTGCATCAATCATGAATGTGTGATCAAGCGTGATCAAATAAAATCATATATCTGGCCATGTAGCAGTAAGAGGTGGCAGACTGTTAGAGCATCAGTGAAAACTAAATGTTTGAGCTTAGGCTTCTGCCTGCCTTTAACGTGGCTCTGGCAGAGTATATGATAATGTGAAACAAACTTGCTAATCCCCAACCTCAGACAGAGAAAGCCCAAAGCAACAATATAAATCTAAGAGAGTGAGACAACCAAGACAAGACTGTCAAGGATTTGCCCATCAATGTGCCTCAGACCAAAGGAAAACCTTTTCCCCCTAGTCACAGATAGATTTACTTTGGCAACAAATAAACCTTTAGTTTGATTAAGCACTGGGACACAAAACTAGCCATCCTAATCACAAATAGTGGTATGTTTAGTATGTGCACTACTGATCTCGGTCTTTGAACATTATGCTTAAACTATTTGTAGAAAAGGTATGCTTTTTATTTTTCTTTCCTTCTTATTTTTTTGCCTCGAAATTATTGATAGGATTGTGTTCAAAATAAAACCTGAACTGAAGAATTTCTTTTTTTTTTTTGTATTGCTTTAAAATATGTGGACTAAAATGGAAATTAAACAAAGCTCAAATTAAGGACTGCATGTCATTATTCTAATGTCAGCATATGGCCTAATGGCCTTGCATATTTTGAAAGCACTTATTTCAATTAGTTATAACACACATACACACAACAAATAGCTATGTCCTGACAGTGTAGCGTAATATGGAGGTATGCATACAGCTAACACAATGCCACAGCGTGTACATTTTTAACAGATGATAATTAAATGTGAAGATTACATAATTGTCATTTCTTATTGAATACGCTGCACACATAACTTGCAATCACGTGAAAAATATTTCTGATTAACTGAAAGAGGCCTACATGTGAAGGAAAATAAATGAATTAATTATTTATTTTTCTGTAAAGTCCCTACTTTAAATGAAAAAGCATTATAGTGGAATTACATCTCTAACAGTCTGTCTAAAACTGGGATATTAGATGCTTAAAAGGTAGTGCTTGTTGTTGGGCTACTGGACTAGATTTACTGTAATTGGATTACGAGGTGGACGCATGATAATGTGCCCACTAATGTTATTCACCAGTTTATACTATTGACCCATGCAACACAGTGGAGTAGTTGTATGGGCATCTACAGTTCTAGAAGCATCTCTAAAGAGTCCACAATACACTCTCTTGATTTCAAGACCTGCACAAACAGTCACAAGTGTTTAAAGCAAAAGTATGTTATCATAAAAAGTCAGCCACGCAAGATTAGGCATTACACTTTCAAGGGGCACTACAGTAGGTAATAAAGTCTGTTGTTCATGCTGATAATGTCAGGCTGAAGCAAGAGCGGTTACGGTCTTTTGATCCAAAAGCACTTTTAACTTGCAGCAAATCTGATTCCCACATTTGCCTAGAGTGACCATCAGACTCTGAGATTCACAGTTTAAGTTGTAGCTCTGTTCAGGTTGCTATTCTAAACTTAATGTCACATCATTGTTTACACCTTTCATTGAATGTATTTGATAAGTTTAAAATTATTTTTTAAATTCAAGATCTCATAAACATACATATTTAATAAAATATCTTATGCATCTTAAATATGTGCAATATTATAGTGTACCTGACAGGATGGCTAGTAAGGGCTACTCGCAGTGAGTCGAGGCAGGCAAAGAGACGTTCGTCCATCACCCCTGACTTCAACTCTCCCAGAAATTCCTGGGTAGATATATGATGGCTACTTCTCAAGTTGCCCTGGAAGAAGAAAAGGAAGAAGAAATAGTAAACAACAGTTATCAAATCAAAAGATAAAGTGGATGAATTGTCAGCAGAAAATCCCTCTTTCAACTTTTATAATTGTGCACATCTCTTTATAAACATGAAAATACACAGATCAACCACAATATAACTATGGTGGAGGTTTTAATGCGGTGGACAGGAGTCAGCCAGGAACAGCATTGCAGCTTGTTGCCTATGGGGCTGCACAGCCACAGACCCATGAGTGCCCTTGATGACCCCTGTCCACCATTAAAAACCACCATGAGGATTTAATGGAGAAAAAATAATAACTGACCTAAATTACTCAGTAAATACTATACTTTTACTTAAATTGATTTTACTATAGAACCAATACTTTTACTTGAGTAAATAATTTATACCTCTGTGCAAACAAGTTATCAGGAGCGCAAAAAGAAACTAACTTTATATTACAGTGCAGTAAAATTATTTGTAAAGTTATGTTCCCATTACTGTACCATATGTTACTAAGAAACATATGGAAGTTTATTTATTGTTTCTAAAACACAACACTGCTAAAGCAATAATAGTGTACCTAGAAGTGCAGGAATATCAATAAAAAATGACAGCATCGCAGTGTATGAACTATACTGGACATTGCCATGGGTGCAAGTTGACCTCTAGGTAGACGTGCAAGGATGATGCAAGAAGCTTCTCTACAGTAAGTAAAATCCGTCCTATAGTTTGGTAAGCACTTTAAAAAAACAAGAGAGAAGAAATACAGTATATACTGCTGTGTTTTCTCTGAGTTTTACGAATCAGATCAATATCCAGACTGTTCCTGGTGTGGGTGTGTCATCATTACTTTATTGATCATGTGCATGTTAGGTTAATGTCAGCTATAAAAAACAAGCAAAACAGTTCCAGCCAACTGCAACTTTCAGTTCAACATATAGAATATAAACATTTGAGTTAGAGATAATAACATGTATTTAACCACCTAATTCTTCCAGACTTTTGGATCAAAGCCAGAGACCTAATACTTCTAAGCCAATCTAAATGCTTAGCCCTCTGCTGTTCTTAATATGACAGTAAGTCAAGTCTCTTAATTAGTTTTCAAACATCCACATATTTCATACCAAAATGACATATTTCCAAAGGGGCAGAGAATCTAAAATCGTTTCATGTTGGAAAAGATCAAAATTTTGTCAGAGCAGTCAAAACAAAAATCAAAGCAACTGACTGTGACAGCCATCATCATCATCATCACTATAATGCTATTTAATCACATGCAAAAAGAAACCATGCAAAGTTCCATATATACTATATACAGTATTACCATGTTTGTTTGTAGTTGCATGACTAAACAGGGCATTGCATTGCCCTGACCCCAAACTCCATATACCCACTAACAAATGTAAAACTTTAGAATAAAACAAAAAGGAAAAAATATCAGCCACTGCATCCTCCCTTCCCAATAGCAATCTACATGCATCTTGCCTAACTAGTTCATATGCCTGCATGTGGCTACGAGGTAGTACGAAGACACTGGTGAGGGTGGTGTAGCAAGAAAGCTTTATTAAGCCAGCTGCACTCATGCCAAAACATCAAATATTGTTGGGTGATGTTTTTGATTCTTCAAAGGCCTAAAACTCTGCCTGTATCCCTACCAGCAAGAATAAATAATCCCAAACTCTTGCAAGCTGCCAAAACAATGGAACTATGCCGAGCATCTCCCTCCCATGACACCTCAAGCCCTCGATCTATAGTACTGTTCTCAATATATGGTAAAAATGAAAGTAGTTGTTGAAATTTTGCTTAAATTAAAAAAAACTCTAAACCGATCACCCTTCATTTATAGGCAATCTCGATATGTATTTTGGGTATTGCAGCATATATATCAGCTTGAAATAAAGTTTAAACCTCTGTGCATCTATTTGTTATGCTACCATTGCATGTTATTAACTTTGTGTCTCCTCTCTCCTGTAGGTGTGCTTCCTCCTCTGTCTCCCTCTCTCTGTACTCCTCTGCAGGTCTCCTCAGCCCCAAAGCTGTATATCTCCAGAGTGCAGTTACTGGCCCTACCGACCTGCCCAGTGTTTTTGCTGCTTCTTACTGTTGTTTTTTGTTGCCTCCTGTTCTTTTCTCTCTCCTCTTTCCACTCACCCCAACCAGTTGAGCCCACCCTGAGCCTGGTCCTGCTGGAGGTTTCTTCCTCTAAAGGAGTTTTTTCCCCTCCACTGTTGCCTTGTGCTTGCTCAAGTGGGGTTGTTGGTTTTTCTACATAATTCTGCATAGTTATGTTTTGTAAGGTCTTAAACTTTTAACACTGTAAAGTGCCTTGAGATTACTTCAGTTGTGATTTGGCGTTATACAAATAAAATGTAATAGAATTAAAGGACCATGAAACATATCAATACACTCACATCTCAGTCAGGTAGTAGTCCTACAAATCTACAGCAGTGCCCTTCAACAACACCACAACCAGTGTACAAATGTCCTATCTTACCACCTCTAAAGCACCCACAGACCATCACACTGTCTCCACCACGCTTGACTAAAGGTCTTAAGCACAGTTCTAGCACTTTTTTTTTGTTCTGCGTCTTACAAATGTTTTTTCTGTTTGATCCGAAGGCGTCAAACTTGGACTCATCTGTCCACAACACCTTCTTACGGTCTTCCAGTGTCTAATGCCTGTGCTCTTTTGCCCCTCTCAGTCTTTTGTTTTTATTGGTCAGTCTGTGAAATTACTTTTTCTTGGTAATTCTGCCATGAAGTCCAGCATCCTGAAGTCTCCTCTTCGCTGTTGACATGTATTATTTAGTGCAGCTGCAAGTTGAGGACCTGTGAGGCATCTTTGTCTTAAACTACACACTCTCAGATATTTGTCTTCTTGCACACTTGTGCACTGGGGCCTCCCACTCCTTTTTTTTTGTCGCTGTTAGAGCCAGTTTGTGCTGCTCTCTGCAGAGGACAGTTGCTAACAATAGGTGATTTTTAAAGAATGATCTATGTTTTTATTTAATTTAGATTAATTTTAATTGTTTGTAAAATGAATAAAAATGTTTGTGAATTGAATGAAAAAGTGTGAAATGTGATAAGTGCGCGACTGGAATTTGAAAACTAGGAAGCCACAAATTCTGCTTACGTTTTCTTCTACTAGCTGATGATAGTTTGTGAGGCTTGTCAGCACTTCATCCTGGGGAAGTCAGAGATGAACTGATCTTGTCCACATGTCTGGTTCACATGAAAGTTTGTACAAAATAAGAAATGTCTTTCTATGTGTTTTAAAAGGAGCACTAACTAAAATGCAATTTCCTACACAGCAGGGGTACTGCAAACAAATCAACAAAAGGGTCCCCAAGAAGTAGAATGGTTATTTCAAAACAACTACTGCTACAGTACACAACACACTAACAAAGGTCAGCAATTATTTTGTATAACAAAACACAACAACTTTTCCTCTATAAGGCTGTCTACCAAATATAAAAGCCAGAGCCGCATTTGACTATGTCAGCAAGGATATATATCAATTCAAGATGTGGTATTAAAGGTTAATTGGCAAAGCAGTCTTATGGTTGAGAAGGCTGTGTCCATAAATTACGTCCCCTTACGAATTTATTGATTGAAGGTAGGGGTTGAATGATTCCACTAAGAAAAATCCAACCAGTTGAGTTTGCTCTCACCAACACAGTAATTTTGGACCTTTATGAACAGACACACTGAGGAATTGTACAAGAACTGTCCAGCATACCCTGTCATATTTTCAATTAAGATGTACATTTTTTAAAGATTTCAGAAGCTGAATTCAATTCGGTTCAAAGATTAAAATATTTTTCTTTCAAAGATTGGTAGATTTTTATTAAATTCGACAAGAAGTCCTTGAAAACCTTGTATGACACAAGTAAAAGAAGAAATGTCAACTGGGAAAAAAGAAGAAATAATCCAGTTGACAAAAAGCAGGTTCATCTAAAATAATTATGGCCAGACACGATTCAGTTTCATCAGATAAATAACATGGTTAAGAAAAAACCCATCTCAAAATGGATGCTGGGAAATAACTTCTACACTCACTCAAAAAGAGAGCAACATTGTTGATTCTTGGATTTTGAATTGTGCAAAGTCCATATTGTGCAGTAAACTGTAAACACATTTCCTAGGTATAAATGTTGGGCCAAGGATTGTTGGCAAATGAGTGATATCCTGAATAAAGGAGACAATGTTCACATTGCTTCCACAGTTTCAAATCTCATAGCTAGATATACAGTAATATAGCACAAACAAACAATCTCAAAATCCTGCTCAAGTCTATGAGTCTTGTAGATGTGATCTCTAACTTTGCTACTGGATAAGTGTACATTTTCTATGTCATGCAGCCCTAATGGACAAACTGTTGTCTCTGTTTTATAGAGGTAACCAGTTGCAGGCATATAAACAGGCTGAGTCCTGATGTGGCCATAAATAGATAGGTTTAGGCAACTTAGCTTCAATTGGGTTCAGAGAGATATCTTTTATAATACACATCACTTCTTTGTAAGATACTGCACCAACCTGTTAACCAAAAATCACAAGATGTAAAGGAGAATCTGAACTTTATGCTCAGGTTTCTTGACTATTTGTTAATAGTTCATTTAATTTAAGAGTCATCCCATAAAAGAGGTTCTTGAGCTGTATTCAAACCATGTATTCCATACACTTAATACACTATCACCTGCAAATTGTGCTTTTTCAGTTGTATTCTCTTCTTAAGGGTAAAATAAATTGAAGTACAGACTTTTAGGTCTGGGAGAATAAGTTTCCATTTCTTCTGAGATTTAATCATTTGCCCCTGAACACTGACACTTTTATCAGCCTCTATCAAGATCCGTCTGTCGGCTTTGAGAAGGAGTACAGGGAAAGCTCTGGGCTCATTGGTCTTCCTTCAAAAAGTTTCAGCACTCAACCAAAGCATACTCCCATACACAAAATTTAAAGAAATGATCTTTCAACACTGAAAAATGTCATTAAGAGCTAATGCCTTAAATACAAAATATTGCATCTTGTGGCATGGTAATAATCAGAAACATTGCCATCTGTGCCATGATGCACTACCACTGAAAAGCACCAGAAATTATTTAAGCTGAAACTCCATCTTGATCATCTTGTGGAACGAACTGCAAGGGAGAGAGTCTCTAAACCACTTCTAAGGAAGTCGAGACAGCTACTTGTCCTCTAAGACCACTAATACACAGCCTTCTTTTGACAGTACTCTTGCTTATTTAGCAAATTACTTATTTGTGACTGTCAAACAGATTAAATATCAAACTGAACTACAAAACTACAAAGATAGCTAGTAGAGCAAAGAAAGTAAAATGTAGTCAGAAATATTCATGGATTCAAATACTCACAGCTTTAGGAAAAACATACTGAATGACCATCTCTCTCTTTGTGTTGAGGTCCTTTTCTCTCAAAGGAGTCTTTTTCTCCTCATTCAAGTTCATGTCCTCCTGGAAAGAAAAATAAAAACAGAGAAACATTTTTTTTTTTAATGCTTAATTCAGTTTGTTAATATGTCATATTTGCCAAATTAAAAGCCCTTAGTTTTTTTCTGGAAATAATTTTTCAAGATTTGTGGGTCATACAGAGGATTAGAAGTTACTTGTGCTCCAAAGTAATCCTATTATTGAAACATTCGTTAGATTAAGGGTTTGAATCAACAACCCAAATGTGTGAGGGTCTTCATTAATTTGATATCCACCCGTTATTTACTGAGACATCCTGAATCTGTTGCCATGGAGGACATACACTACCTGTCAAAAAAGAAAAGTCACCACCTTGATTTCACCAAGCAAATAGGTAAGAGGCTTCCATTGGATAAGTACTAAAGTGATATCAGCAGTATGAGGTCAGATGACCGTTCAGTTTTTCTTTCCTAATGGCACAGGCATGTAACAAAATGACAATGCCAGGATTCACTGGGCTCAAATAGCAAAAAAGTGTTTCAGGTAGCTTGAGACATCTTTTTCACATTCAGATTGGCCATCACAGTCCAGACCTTAATCCCACTGAGAATCTTCAAGATGTGCTGGAGAAGATTTTGTGCAGCGGTCTGATTCAATCATCAATACAAGATCTTGGCTAAAAATTAATGCAACTCTGGGATGGAAATAAATGTGGTGACTTTGCATAATCTTATTGAAACAAAGCCACAGTAAATCCCTGCTCAAAGCTAAAGATGAGTGACTCTTTTTGCCCAGGCAGTGTAGTGAATAAAAATGAGCAGAAGTCTTCTCCAAACTATTTATAGCAGAAACAGAGTGGACACAGTCATCCATCAAGACACCAAACAATACATTGTTATGGAATGTTGTGTTAGAAAATAGCTTCTCTAACAACGGATCACATCCGCATTAAAGAACTGGTTCTACCGGGGGAAAAAAAAAAAGATTTATTTATATGTAACACATTTAAAATACTTGTCATATTGTTAAATTCCTATAAATTTTATTTACATCACTCAGTCATTGCCATTATATCAGATTGTACATGTCAAGTTGGATTTTCTTTTTTCCTAAGACTATTTTTGGTGACACTGCAATAAAAATAAAAAAAACAACATACCATCATCTTTTCAAACAGAGCCAGGATCTCTTTTTCTGAGGTGATCTTCGATGAAAGCTCCTCAAACAGATGTGAGGTTGATGATGAAGAAATGGACCACTCATTAGTATTTTGTTTAGGGTGCAGTAAAGGTGGCCGATCCTTTTTACTGCCCGGAATGCGAATGCTGGCAAATCTGTCCAGCTGTCGGAGAAAAACATAGAAAATATAATTAAAATATGAAAACTGCACAAGAAATTTAGTGTTAATTAGAGATAGAAAAGATGAGTTAAAATATAAGTTTATTTAAATGGTTAATAAAAACAGTTGAAACAATTAGCCTGTTAATGGGTTACAAAAACAATGCCATTAGTGGGAACTGTGTGAATGAACAACATCTGTTTAACACACGTTGTGTCTAGATAACATGAAGAGTTAACAGAGGCATTAGTGAGAAAAGCAGCCAGTGCTGTGAGATGAGAATGAATCCAGTGTCTGGAAATGAAGACCAATTTTACTGCCAATCAAAATAAGCAGATTAAATGACTTGAAGTAAAGTGATGTAGATGTTACATAAACTGACAACCAAGAGAAAGAAAAAGCACACCAATTTCAACGTCTCAGATCTTACCACATCATCTGTGATGTTTCTAAATGGTAAGTGCTACAGGTAGGGAACAGAACATTTTTGGATCAGGATACATGAAGCAACTGCATTCAATATTGTAAAAAGAAAATGGTGTTGTGATGTTTATATTCTGCATTAGAGAATTCAAGTTTCAGGTATGGAACTTATTTCTTGATGCATTGGGAGAGATATCTGAAATCCAAAAGGATGTTGAGAAATGTTGATGCTGTTTTTCTCTAGTGCACTACATTACCAAACAAATTCAGATAGAAACATTCTGATTACATCTGGCCTAGACTGCTACATGCTACACCATGTGGCTTCTACTTAACCACAGACTTAAACACCCCAGTTTTATAGTTAACTATAAAGATATTAGACCAAGGGATGGGGGAAACAGCAAGATACTAATTTCGACAAGAGGTTTAGAGGACTAATAAACAGTAAGAAACTTCTAAGTCAGTACCATTACTTTAAAAGTACTTACACCATGAATATATACCATGAATAGTAGAATGTAGTGTGACCTTAATAGTATACAGTGGCTATCAAGGCTTTGAGCCGCAGGTATTACTGGGCAGTGTATGCCAACTGAATGAAGCGCAAACTGTATCACATTCCTCAGACACCTCTATAATTATTAATGAACACAATGAATGAATTGCCAAACTTTCTCTACAAAAAGAGTGTTTCCCAAAATTAGATTTCTTGTGGGGCATAATTTCATTAGATCCAAGTTTGAATTTCTAAACTTTAGTGTCATGTTAATCAACATTAACAAAGTAATCATTTAAACAAATAATGCCCCCTAAAAAAAACTACTTTGCGAACAAGTCTGCGTATTGTACAGGATCCACTTGTGCAGTAGAAGACACTGGCATTTGGACTGTTATCTGTGCATACCAGCTACCCCAGTGCATGCCAAGCAATTTTTGTCTGCTGCTTGTTCTGCTCCAGGAGATGTTTTGTTTGTTTGCTTTTCTGCAGACTTTCTGGAAAGTTGCCATTTGCACTTTGAACAGGTGTAAGTTAAAATGCCAAATGAATAACAACACATGAAGAGAATAATAACGTCATAATGAAATGTTGAATAACAAAAATGGGCAGTGTTAAGTTTTCCTCAAGCAGAACAGTGAGAGACAACAATGACAAAAAAAATCCAGAAAAATGCGTTTCAAAAAGAGTTATAAATTAATTTGCATTTCCACGAAGGAAAGAAGTATTTGATCCCTTCGAAAAACGTGCTTTAGTACTTGGTGGCAAAACCTTTGTTGGCAATCACAGAGGTCAGCCGTTTCTTGTAGTTGGCCACAAGGTTTGCACACATCTCAGGGGGGATTTTGGCCCACTCCTCTTTGCAGATCCTCTCCAATGTTTGGCAACTCGAACCTTCAGCTCCCTCCACAGATTTTCTATGGGATTAAGGTCTGGAGACTGACTAGGCCATTTCATGACCTTAATATGCTTCTTCTTGAGCCAGTGATTTGTTGCCTTAGCCGTGTGTTTTGGATCATTGTCATGCTGGAGTACCCAACCACGACCCTTTTCAATGCCCTGACTGAGGGAAGGAGGTTCTCACCCAAAATTTGACAGTACATGGCCCCATCCATCCTCCCTTTGATGCGGTGCAATTGTCCTGTCCCCTTGGCAGAAAAACACCCCCATAGCATAATGTTTCCACCTCAATATTTGACAGTGGGGATGGTGTTTTTGGAGTCATAGGCAGCCTTCCTCCTCCTCCAAACACAGCGAGTTGAGTTGATGCCAAAGAGCTCGATTTTGGTCTTATCTGACCACAACACTTTCACCCAGTCTTCCTCTGAATCAGTCAGATGTTCAGTGGCAAACTTCAAACGGGCCTGTAGATGGGCTTTCTTGAGCAGGGGGACCTTGCGGGGACAGCAGGATTTCAGTCCTTCACGGCGTAGTGTGTTACCAACTGTTTTTTTGGTGACTATGGTCCCAGCTGCCTTGAGATCATTGACAAGTTCCTCCCGAGTGGTTCTTGGCTGATTCCTCACCGTTCTCATTATCATTGAAACTCCACGAGGTGAGATCTTGCATGGAGCTCCAGACCAAGGGAGATTGGCAGTTAATTTATGTTTCTTCCATTTGCGAATAATTGCACCAACTGTTGTCACCTTCTCACCCAGCTGCTTGGCGATGGTCTTGTAGCCCATTCCAGCCTTGTGTAGGTCCACAATCTTGTCCCTGACATCCTTGGAAAGCTCTTTGGTCTTGGCCATGGTGAAGAGTTTGGAATCTGGATTGATTGATTGCTTCTGTGGACAGGTCTCTTTTATACAGGTAACGAGCTGAGAGGGCCAATGTCAGCTCGTTACCTGTATAAGATCCACCTGGGAGCTAGAGATCTTGCTGACGGATAGGGGATCAAATACTTGTTTCCTTCATGGAAATGCAAATTAATTTATAACTCTTTTTGAAACGCATTTTTCTGGATTTTTTTTGTCATTGTTGTGTCTCACTGTTCAAATAAACCTACCATTGAAATTATAGCCTGATCATTTCTTTGTTAGTGGGCAAACTTACAAAATCAGATGGGGTTCAAATAATTTTTCCCTCACTGTATATCCTAATGAATACATTCAGTAGGTAAAGTACCTTTATAAGAATAACAGGTACATATACTGTAGTTAATAGTTTGACAGAATTGAACCAGGTTGAGCTTATATTTTAATGATTCCCAGACAGTATCACAGGCACTGATGAAGAAGTCACTCTGCAACAAGTAGAAATTTTTTAAAAGGAATTTGCTTTGGTGTAAAAAAAAAAAAAAAAAAAAGTCAAACAACCAATTCTGTTGAAATACAGTTCATGACTTCTCTTTGTCATTGTTATGACAAATTTTAAGAGGAGAGTGTTTTAACTGACATTGTGATAGTTATACAGCTAGAGAAATGGATAAGAAAAATGTTTCTTCAACTTTGTTAAATGTATTCACCGTTGCTTATTTGAGCACCAAATTCAGTAATATTGCCAATCAATACATGCGACTGAAAACCCTTTTCAGAGCTTAAACTGTCAACCAACTGATTTTAGGTGTGACAATAGACGGACTTTATCACTTTTTACCACTTAAGAAAAACAGAAACAGCTTCTCAAAGGAACAATAACATACTTCAGAAAATGATTCTTCTGTTCTAATATTTCCCCCCCCCTCACTTTTATAATGCTTTTGTAAGCCTGCACATTAAGTGGCCTTTCATGTCAATTACGGTAAATATTGTGGTTTTGCAGTGCCATCTACTGAGATGACAGTTAAATAAATCAATGACATTCCCTGTGAAAATACTTAGAGCTTAGACTGAGCTGTAGATTAATATAGAAACAGAATCAAACTGTGAGAAGAGCAATTTTTAAGACAATAATTGCTCTGCAAATCAACCTATATATAAATAACTGACAGTACATAAAACTGCCAAGTACCAGCTTTAATTTGAACAGGTTTACATTAATATTGAGACAACTGTTTATACAGTTTATGCACATAGTGCCCAAATTGAAGGATCTGTAAGTGACGAGACACAAATTCTAGAGAGAAATTGTGTCATTTCAACATAAGTTCATGCACAAAAGGAGCTCACGGGTGGCTTACGCTTGGAGAGCTTGCGGTCTGATACTGATGCTGTTATAACTGTGCCAGCAGCACTTCATTTATTTTTATTATTTATTCCAGCTCGTTTCACTCACCAGCTGGCTGCTGTCCTCCTCTCTCTTCATTAGCTACAGCCATCTTTCCTGACCCTCTCTTGCTGCTTCAGCCAATGGTTAAGGCTGGAAATATTGGAACGAAATAACTGGATATCTATACCACACTGTTCAGATTGTTCACTTCTGCTTAAACATGTAAGTTTGAGTTTTTACTCTTTTTCCGTTTTCCTAATACCACTAATCCAGAAAGTAATGTTACCCACAACATGAGCATTACAGCATGCAAACCTCAATAACCCAGCTGTATTCTAATGTTACTATATCTGGCCTTAGCTAGGCTCCTTTTATGCTTGGAAACAACTCATTCGAAGAGTTGTGTGTTCATGACTGACAGTGACACTGACACACGAGTGAGCAAGTGCACTGGCTGAGTGAGTGAGTCTTGTCCGAAGCTTCAAATCCTTTTTGACACAAACAAAAAAAAGTCCCAAAGTGTGATGAGGCTTCATCCAGCCATAACCACCATTCAGCAGGGTCAACCCTACAGACGCCCGAAGAGCTTTTCATTATGAAGAAGTTTTATATCCTTGACTGGCCACGTCAATAAGCTGATGTCAATTCAATTGAGCTAAGATCAGACTAGACTAAGCAGAGAGAGAGAGAGGATGGAGGGTGTGGGGGTTGGGTTGTCTAATTTGTTTTCTCATTATATCTTAAATTTAGTTCCCACTTTCAGTGAGAATGAATTCCAAGTAATAGTAATTATCCAGGTAATTTTGAATCACTAAACTTTGGGCACTATGTGATAAAAGGGCTATCCAGTAGGTTTGGGTTACAAATTCTGTACTTTTATGAATACCAACTGAATTACATTACATGTTCATGTTAAATCAACTGCTACCAAATTTTGGTGCATCGGCTACGATGACTTCTGGCCAAAAGTATTCTCAGGAGTGATAACATTTGCCAGTCTGAGCTGTAAAATGGTCCATTGGGTACCAGTACTGGTATCAGTTCAAATATGAATGGTGCCCAACTCTACCTCCAACAGAATTTTTTCTAGATGTAAACCTACTTAGCTAGGACTTAGTAATTTAATGTAGTATCCACTAGTTTATTTCAAAATCCATATTCCAGTCAGTCAATATCATAGGATGCAACACAGTGGTTCCCACACATAGACTCTACTTGTGCAGGCTGTTGAAAAGACCATTGCCATTTGCAATCCATTAACTAGAGGATCTTCCCCTTCGGCTCTACCGTGCCTCCAGGTTACTCGTTTGCTGTTTAAAATGTCAAAAAGCAGCACAGACCAGCTGTCGCCAACTAATTTTGATTCCATGATTTCATTTATGACAAAACAAATGTGATGTTGTTGGTATGTGTGCTTTACGCAAGTTATACGGGAGCAGGCTTTAATACAACACCACAGCATTTAGCCAAAAAATTAGGTAAGAGGTATCTTACATCGGTTTCAGAATCGCTCATTCATTTCATTTTATTTCTACTATTTCTACTGAGCATCTCTGGCATGAATAGTAGACAGACTCAAAGTGAATGTGCAAATTCACTGCACATGGCATCACCTCTGCATCAATCTGTTTGGTTTACCAGTGGTGGACTTTCCACATTTTAACCATCACTCATCTTAGTAGGTGAAAGGTGTGGTCCTGTTAGAGACAATGTTAGCCATTCAACCAACATCTCATCAGCAGAAGTGGATAATAGTCTGAACTGAAATCCAGTCCAGTGCAGACCTTTAGCATGATTGCGGACTACAGTCTCTGAATGGTGGCGACTAGGAATTAGCTTGTGGTAGCACTCTCATAAGAAGGGTCAAAGGCAGGTTGAGTGTGCATTAAGTAGATCTGTGTCATACAGTCTCCTGTCTGAAAAGGGGATATGTGTGTGTATCACTAATAAAAGGCATGACACTATGAGAATGAAACCCATAAATAAAGAATGGCAGCATCTCCCCATAATCCTCAGAAGAAAACAGCTGATGAATGACCCGCAGACAGATTGTTGTTTGGTCTGTGGTAGTAGGGAGCACATGGATTAGGGTAAGGGCTAAACCTTGTGCTATATTTAACCTTTTGATTTCTTACAAGCAAAACAAAGTCAGCATTCAAGGTTAAGGATGTAAATCTCTAAAATGAAGCTCGCATAGCACATGAGTTCTCAACTGAGGAGTATTGTCTTGAAAATAGACATAATATAATGTGTCAAGCAACGTCAAGCACATGAACACGCTTAACAACCACTTTACCTCTTCCTATTCACTAGAGACAACAGCTTAGACGTCATTTGGACAAATTAAACAGTTGTTTCTGGTCGTACTTACAAATTTAAGCTTTCGTTCTCCTTCGTCGTAACACGACGTGCTGAGGTTGGATGAACCCTTCTTCTTTTGAGACTTACTGTCTCGTCCCGTACTTGATTCAAACCGCTGACTGAAACTTTCCATGTTGCTAATTCAATTGCTTCTAACGTTGACAGTCAATCTTGTAATATAACATTAATGTTATGCAACGTTAGCACACATCTGGAAATGCACAAAGACGATAGGATTACACTACAATTTCTTTACCGTCCCTGAAGTGACAGCTAACGCTGGTTAACGTATAGATGGAAAAAAAAAACAGCAGTTTGTCGAAATCCACGTATGATTTAATGCTAGCTAGCTAACAGGTTAGCTAACGTTAACTATCGTTCACTGGTGGTTGTACTTAACGCTAATCCAATTTGTAGCCAGTCACGTAACGCTTGGATTTTCGCTAGAGAAAGGAATGCGGCTCACAACAAAAGAAATTTCACCAGACTAGTTTTTTTTCTGCTATCATTAACAGACGCCTGTGTAATTATGACGGACAGTAACTAGATAAATTCATGCCTAAAATATTTTTGACAGACCCGCGCAATGGTGACGTCGTCTCGGCGTGTTTAATCCAACCAATAGCATCTAACGAGCTGAAAGAGCGGAAACGTCATTGGTAAAGCCGCCTCTGTTTACAGCCGAAACGGCATGTGATTGGTCTAAAGTAGCTGTCAATCAGCCGTCCTCCTGTGGAGGGCGCTCGTTTTATAAAGCCTGGGTTTCCCGTAGGTGCGATGGTTTTATGTTTTGCACGTGGATTGGGTCAACCACTGGATTCATGTGGACTGGATGGAGTGGTTCTTGGGATGTAACCTAACTGTTGCGTGTTGAACTTCGCTTAAGGTTTAACAGACAGTAGATGATGGCACATGTGAAAATATATCACAATCATGTCTCAGAAACAAACGCAGCTGAGCATTAGGGCAAAAGCATAAACATGTACGCATGTATAAAACACAACGCATGTGCATCTAACAGTATATCAGTTTTAGAAAAACCTGGTTACACCCTGGTTACCCAGCTGCCATGCTGTTGTTGTTGTTGTTGTTTTGTTTTTTCTTTTCAGGCTTTATACTATTTTTTTTTTTTTACTATTGAGGTGATGTGATGCAACAAACAGAAACTCGTGTGATATCCCTGTCATGTGCCTTACTCAAAACACTGATTTCTCCCCGAGTCATCGTTGCAAGTGTGAAGGAGAGCTCTCCAATGTAAAGCCAGCGAGTATGAAACACATGCGCCCCTGGTCAAACTCATGAATTATAGTAGAATATATTGATTCTGCGTTATTGATGGTAAACCACAGTTGGTTTTGTGCACGGGTGGATGCTCGTTGCAAGCTGTGCTATCATTGTTATTTAGCAGTATGTATGTGGAAGCATGTGATCTTTATCCTGTTTTGGCAACAGGATAAAGATCAATGACTTTATACTGTCATGTCAGTCCTTCTTAAAACATCAGCGCTGGAGTCCGGCGGTAATAAGACGTACACATGTAGCCTACTGATGCTTAGAGATGTAACAGTTGGTTGTAAATTTGAGTGACAGCTTTTGAAAAAAACATTCTCCCTTGCAAACACAAGTAACTTATAGTGTGTACTTAGCAAACAGCCACCGGCCACAGATTTCATCTGTCATTTAACTCATGTAATTTTCTTAACTATTATTTTCCTAACATCAGTCATTCACAAGCGGCGCAGTGATTGGGTATAATTATGCTTCCACTAATATTATGTCAATCTGCAAAAAAAGCAATGGACTGGCACGAATTCTCACTCATAAGTAAACTGACATATGGATAGTGATTTGTACAAGCATAGCTTGAATGTCAATTGATGAGAACAGATGTGGCATACATGAATTTATGTTTTTATTTTATTTCTTTTTTCATTTTTCAAGGCAAATTTTGAAATCACATGGCACCGTTGCATCAAATCCAAATCAAATTTGACTTGCTTCAAATTCAACCTCTTGAAATCGTATCGTCAAAGACCTTTGTTCCGTGTATTGTAAGGCTGTCTGCAAGGCCGGCGGTGTGTTAACACTTCTCATCTAGCCAAACACAAGCCTTGTTGTGCCTTGCTAATCCTCAGACAATGAGAAGTCTAACCTTCTAATTTGGACAAAAAAAAAAAAAATTGCCACAGGGATATAAAACCCCAAACACCACGAATAACAGAAGTTCAAATGTTATTGTGTGGCATTGATCTATTCTATTAAAGCAAACAGACCACTTTTATGACCATTTATCTAGTGGGTTTGAATTCCGTAAATGTATAAACTGTGTTATTTACAAAACAATTCCACTTTTCTATCAGGTCGTAGCCTGTTTCGTGACTGCTACAGTGTTAAATACGGCTCGTTTTGTGTGGAGAGGTTGCAAATCAGCTGAGTGTAAGGAAATCTTGACTTTGCAATTTTTTTCTCTTGCCAGACCTTGAGACAAGAAGGTCAAACAGAAACTGAAGACTCTGACTCAAAGAGAGAGACATTGCCTCCATAATGAAGCTTCATCCTTTGCTACCGGCTGAGAGCTGCTCCTTCAGTGTGCATTTACTGCCATCTCATGGTGTTATATGGTACTGTATTGCAGCCACGCTTGACAAACATGCTTGTTCCGTTTTTCGTTGAGTAAAAGTAAAGTCACCAAACGCAACATTTTCTAACTTTTCGCATTATGTTAGAGCTGGAATCTACACATCAATTTTCCGATTGCGATCTCCAGTGATGCCGTGCAGCTCCGTGTGTGAATCTATTTTGGCCCTGTCGGCACTCATACTTGTAGAACGCGACTCGTTCAGTGACGTACGTAACGTAGTAACGTCCGATACCCACGTTAGCTAGCATTATCATTGTTGTGAGGAGAGGAGGAGAGTATGTATCACAGAATCCGATAATCGATGCACTAGAGTGATTCCTTTAAACCGCGTGGTGCCGTCATTTGCACACATTAAGAGTTTGGACGAAGATGAGCGATTTGACAGATTCACTGACCAACGAGGGCTGGTAGGTAGCATGGCAGCTAACGTCAGTGTGGCTAGCTAACATTAACTTGCTGAGGTGCCAGATTGATGTGGGCTCATAGTAACTCGCACTAATCCTGATGTTTTTACATCGGGGGCACTACAGGCGTGTCTGAAGCATATGCGACCACTTCACGTTGTGCAGATTGTGGCAGCGTTATTAGTGTTACTGAAACGAAACTAAGGGTAACTAAGTAGCTACGTCAGCTAGATAAACACCGCCAGCCAGCTAATATGTCATTAGTTACATGCAAAGCGAGTCAAGAACAAAACGCAAACAACTGACGCCACAATTAGTGTTAACTGTGTAACTACAACACCGTACTTAGTGGATAAAGATACCTGAAGCTCAGACTCACTTTAGAAACTGGATTGTTTCCGATTCTGTGAAGCTACTAAACCCATCAAGTAATTTTATATGAATATGCTTTAAGTATAAAGTTAGAGACATCATTTCCTTCTTCTGGTGTTGTTCTCTTTCTGTACCATGATGTAATTTGACTAAAGATATAAAGGCAAAAAGGTGCCGTAATGATGCTTTATTAAGCTTTATCACACGGTGAAACAACTCTGTGTTGAGTTGAACTAACTAAAGAATTGAATCTTTGGATATTACTACACCACAGAGTAATCTGTAGTGTTTTTACTTTGGAGTTAGTCTAGAGTCTTTTAAAAGTTGAATCATTGTTGTGGTCGGTCATGTTCACCTACTGCTTGAAACCTCTGCCATCCTCACCACCTCGTCTGGTAACTTACAGGTACCTCAGCGATGAAGGCATAGCAGAACTGAAGGGACCTGCTGAGAACATAAATCACAATGACATCATTCGTATTGCACTTGATGTAAGTTGAACTCTTGCAACCTTTACATATATGTTTTTCCAGACTAGCAGCAGTCTCTCTTGGGTTTCTGTAGCAGCGTTGAAATGGATAAAACTGGCATTTTGCAGTCTACATCCAGTCATCCCTAATGACTAAGTGAAAAGATGTGATGTTATTCCAAATATAGTAAAACCAACTGGAAAAAAGCTGAAATATGCCATTTACAAAGGTATTTACTTGGTTTGATGTGTCACTCCAAGTTGTGATCTGTAACTTATTTGTTTTAATGTACCTTAAAATGTGAATTTAATTGCTTGGACATATCTTAGAAACATGCCTGTTTATATAAGGTCCCACAATTCATGCTGCAAGTTAGGACAAAAAAAACAGACGTCCAAAGAGCTCTTCATGTGATCAAATTAGAAAAAGACATATAGTAGATCAGGGCAAGGCTATAAAATCATATCTTTTCAGGATTTGCATGAGCACAATGACATCAATAATTGTGAAATGGAAAAAGACTTCCCAGAACTAGCCATCTGGCCAAATTCAGTAAACAGGCAAAGTGAGGTGACCAAGAACCTGCAATCATTCTACCAGAGAACAGAAGGCCTCCGCAGAGATGGGAGAACCTGCCAAAATATCAGTACACTATAAATCATTCCTTTTACAATAGAGTGGCTACATGGCAGCCAAACTGAGTAAAGACATATGGAAGCCCACTTGAAGTTTGCTAGAGGACATTTAAAAGACTCTGAGGCTGTATCTGAAATCACTCCCTATTCATCCTATTCACTACCTTCTATACAATGTACCCTCAGTAGTCCGCTCCATAGTCAACAGCGAATTGAGATTTAGGACACTTGCTAATCATTTGAGCAGCACAACTGGAATTTTCTTATCTCTAAAACAGGAAGCAGTGCAATGTGGGATTGTTAGCCTAATGTAGTTTACATGAGAATGATAATATCAATAGCTTTATTGTCTCCAAGGGCAATTGTTTGTGTAGCAGTACAGACAGTACATGACAGACAGAAAACAAGACACAGTCCACATTAAGTGCATCAGGGGGTGGAGGAGTGGGGTGGGAAAGCAGCCCAACACACAGAGAGGTCCTAGAGAAAGAAAACCAGCTTCAGTGCACAGGACCTGAGACTAGGGAGGAGTTCATCTTTCAGCCAAAATGACCTGCAGACATCAGCCAAGACGACTGGACTGGCCTCGCAAAGCCCAGATTCCAACCCTGGAGAACATCTTTGGAGATATTTGAAGATATTAGTACTGGTTCAGATCAGGAAGAGTGGAATAAACGGCCCAAATTCAGGTGGGCTAAGTTGAATTGGTCTGCATAATTTCTGAAGCAGCTGTGCTTAGTAGTGTGAGTAGACTTGTGTGAAAAGCATACTACCAAGCTTTTTGCTAATGAGTGTCATTACATGACCCACTGTTGGCAGTCCCAGTAATGACTCTGTCCAAAAACTTGCCCCAACTCTAAAGACAAGCTTGCATCTTCACATCAAACTAGTGTTTCTTTTTTCCACTTTGATTAAGCAGTCAAATCCAGTCCACCGGCTGGAGTCTAACAAGATATCTTAAATGAACATGAAAGATAGTTTCATGACATGGACAGACAACATAGTGCAACCACTCTGATTAGGTAATAATAATAGTAATTACTATCTTTATATGCTGTATAGGTAAAATAGATGAGAGGCTAGATAGTATATAAACAAAAAAAACACAAACATTTATGGAATTGGAAATGACTTTCTGTAAAAATTTGAAAAGCAGTGAACTAACAACAGTTTTACTGATACTGTGGACCTGACTTGCAGTAGAACAAACAGTGCAGTTACTGCACAAACTATGACCTTTACGTTTTGGCCTGGAGTGCTGCTAAAAGAACTCCATCTGCACTTGGACTTCATACTTCATACCTGGATGAACCTACATGTAGTAACTCCGTGCAAGAGTTACTACAAACAATTATTAAATCTTGTAAATTGTCTTTGAATCCCCAACAAAACAAATACGCCATCATTTTTGCCCACTTTGTTAGAAGTGAACATTTTGAAATAATTGCTTCATAATTGTGTTGATAGAAATTTTTATTGAGACATCAATATAAAGAAGCGAGTGCCTTTTTAGGTTTGCTGGGGAAATGGAAAGATCTGTGTTTCAAGATATTGTCAGCTGCAATAAAACAGGATGTTTGACAGAACCATCTGGAATCAGTGCCTTGATGCAGCAGTATGGAGACACTTTTTAAACAGTTGATGGTTATGTTTTGCTTTGAGGACATAAAATATTTTGTTTTAATGAGACTTCACTCAATAAACCGTATAAATGATAATATAAAACTCAATATGGTTTGTTTAGAGTTCACTATTAGCTGTAATTGTTCAAATTGCAGCCTATATTACACCATATATAATATACTGTGCTAAACTTGGTATGGTTACTTACTGATTTTGATTAACTCCATGATGCCCAGTCTAAAACTGTGGTTATTAGTGAAAAGACCTTTTTAGTATGTGAGTAGCGTTAGGTGAATCATTTTTATTTGCTGTTGCGTTGGTTTCATTTTTTTTGATGATTATGTTTTATTAACTATTGTTAGAATTGATTATTTGTTCATCTGTGTGTCATTTGCAGAGTGATCTTCGGCCTATTGGGAGAAAATTTCTACCATCGGATATCAATAGCGGAAGAGCTGAGAAAGTGAGTGGCCCATGAATAGTTATATGGTAATTTCAGTGCTACATGTATAAAAATCCAGCTTGTGGTAAATGATGTGCTACGATTGCCGTTTTCCTTTAACTGATGAACAGTGCGTTGTAGGCTCAAGTTACCATCCTAAAAGCTCTACTCACGAGGGCCACTAGATGGCCCTAACGCACTTACAAACACAGATAAAAAAGTGCTGCTTCTTCAGCTGTGAAACTGGAGTTAAGCAACTGTAGAGAAAATAGTGTTCCAAATATTGTCGTAGGATAGAAACATATCATTTTATGTGAGCTTAACCCCTGCTCCCTCCTGGCTCATCATGAGATGCACACTCATGTCATGTATTGTGCCGCTCCACACTCCGCCTTGTACAGTATATTACACTACATACAGACTGTAGTATTTTAATATATTTAGAAGTTGTTATTTTTATGCAGAGATCTGATAAATGCTTTGAAACAAAATCATCATGATCACACACTTCTGACACATTCTGATGCATTATCACCCACAATTCCTTTGTTGTCTCTCGCACATGGCCAGTTGGAGGGTCCATGTGTTCTTCAGGTGCAGAAGGTGAGGAACATCTCAGCTCCTAAAGACCATGAGGAGTCCCAGGGCGCGCCAAGGATGCTGCGCCTACAAATGACAGATGGGCATACCACCTGTGTTGGACTGGAGTTTAAACACCTGTCTAAGATCAGGTATCTATATGACAGTTGTGTTGCATCTAGGAATATCCTTAGTTTAAATAACTTGATTTAATGTTTATTTAATGCTAGTGTATGAGCAGTTACTATCACTGTTTAATAACTGCAGTATATCCCATTAGTTATGTTGTTTAAAAAGATATACAAGTAAGAAAATGAGAAAGAATGAATTGTTAGTGGCTATGCTGATACCAGTTTCTTATATTATATTCCGGGCAAATGTGTACAGTTCTTCACACATCCTTCTCTTTCACCCCCTTGTTAACACTCTCACCCAACCACATGCCTTAATTTTCCTTTTATCTGCAATTTCCACGTCATGGCAGCTGATCTAACAATTCCCGGCCTTAATTACATCTCCATCCCAGCAACGGTGGCCTTGGCGACTGCTGCCATGGTGACTAGCCAGTCTGTACAGGTGGAGTGGCCAGAATGTGGGCCTTGACTTCCTGATGGGAAGAGAGGAGAGAACAGAACAAATCCCCTCTTTATGAGCAGCACACATCTACTGGCTGCCAACAGCGGTGGCTAGTGTTTCTTATGAAAGTGTCTGCTTTAGTGCGCGTGAGGCCGCGAGCGAGCGCCAAAGAAGGATGAAACAGATTACAGGACTGTTCAGTGTGTGAAACAGTGATATAGAGGGCTGAGAATTAAGCATTAAGTAGCAACATTGATCAGAGAGTGATCGGTCGTGTGTGCTTGTACATGATTGAATCGAGGATGGAGAGCGCCTCACTTCTGCAGTGGCCACTATCATGAGAGCAAAATCTATCCCAGAGGTTCGGAGTGAAATCCCTAATTGTTGCTTTGGCATCCGGCATCAGTAGCTGGAAATCCCTCTAAGTCCCTGTGCTTTCCTAATGAGAGAGGCAGAGGCCTTATCAGGCCTGATGAGATAGAGGGGCTTTTAATTTTCCATGAGGATGGGTGAGCAGCTGGGATTATTAATAGTCTCTCCTAGCCTCACCAGCCATCCCCTGGCACTGCTCCATGTCATTTATAAAGTGGCATGGGTAAGGCAATTGGTTGTGGGGTTCAGTATATGAAGTTCTAATATTTTAAGCCCATGAACGTGCTCTAACATTTAACGTCGTTGACACAGAAACATGTGAAGAATTATTTCATAACCACATTTTATTGTTTTGTTTGTTTCTTTGTTCTTTTCAGTCTGAATACCCCCCCTGGGACAAAGGTAAAGCTCCTTGGTACAGTCCAGGTTAAAAATGGCCTTTTGCTGCTAGATGACTCTAAGATCTCTGTCCTTGGAGGAGAGGTTGATCACATGATAGAGAAATGGGAACTACAAAGGGTGAGACTTGACTTTTACAGTGATGGCTCAGCTACTTTTGCTGGAAATTCATATGCAGCAAACCTTTTAAAATTGCATGAACGGCCACCACCAGCCTGCCATCTTATATATTGGTGCATATTTATATAACTGTATTTAAATTATTATATATTCATTTGCTAGAGTTGAAGTTTGACTGATTTCCTTTCACCGTTCAACTCGCAGAGTCTGGCCAAACACAGCAGGAGTAACATTGGAGCAGAAGGTGGACCTCCTCCCTTTGTGCCATTTGGTCAGGTGAGGCTAATATATACTATATGAAATGATGTAAATATAAAAACGCAGGGGAAAAACAGTAGGAACAAGCTAGCAAAAATAATATAGCCAAAAAAATGTGGGTTTATGACAATGAGATCTTAGCAGGGATTAAAAGGCCAGACTTACTGTTAAATAACATGAACTTCACAAATGTATGCAAGGGACAAACCGCGGCTTCCCGAGTGGACCTTGATGTCCCTGTTCTCGTCGGCGTTCTCTCTGATCTTTTTGAACAAATTCTTAGAGTCTTCATGAATCTTTAAAGTGCATGACTGCATTTTAACGCCGCTTTGTTGTTCTACCATATATATTGCAAACGGGTCAGTGACAGCGTTTCCATACTAACAGTATATGTTGTGTAAGTATTGCATTTGTTTTACGACATGGTTGCAGAGGTGAGAACACTAAATATAGATAAATATTTAGATATTGCAAAGATCATAAACGGGCATCTAAAGTGCTCCATCAAAAATAATTAGGCTTGAAATTGACACTTCCATCATAAAAAAACAGCTCTAAAAAAGGGAACCACATTTGATGGTGTTCCACATTAGCATTAATTACAGACAATTAAATATATATATATACAGTATATACAGTATAATATAATTTCTCATTTAAAAACCTCTGAGCCTGAGTCAGTACTCCCTTGGCAAGGATCACAGCTTTAGAGTGGCATACACCCAGCTCCACTCAGCACTGGGATTTTCACCCGCTCTTCATTTCAGGTTTGCTTGAGCTTTGTAAAGTTGAATGATATGCAGCATTAGGGAATTATTATTAACCATTCTCTAGATTCAGAGTGTAACTGTATATCTGATGCCAGGTCATTCCAGACCTTAGTGTTGATTTGATTTCCGCTTCGGGCTATTCTGCATGAATATTACCCTATTCAAGGTAATTAGCACTCTGAAGAAGATTCTCTTCACTTTCTTGCCTGCCTTTTCCTTGGCTCTGCGTTCAATCAGTCAATCCGTTCCACTTCTCCCAGTTCCTGCTACTCAGAAGGTTTTTTTTCCCAGGAGCTGCAACCTTCATGCTTCACAGCAAGAATGTTTTTAAAAGTGAGATGAGCTGGTGGGTTTTCACTGGATTTCCTTTCCCCTGAAGACAGTCATTTATTTTAGATCAGTATATGTTGGTCGGTCTTGCTAATCTACAGAGCTCATAGACGTTTATGTATAAAATAGTCCACAGTGACGTGCATGAACTATCCAGAGTAACATTGTCTATGGAGAGAGACTTTGCTGTTGAGATTTTCCTAGACCATCATTTATATATAGAAATAAATACATTATATACATAATATAAAATTCCATTTCTCCCTAGTGTGTTGAAACGGTTGCAGCAATCAGTGGTGCGGATCTCAAGAAATAAAACTCAAGTCAAATCCGGCCAGCTAGGTATCACTAGAAGCATTTAGGATCATGTATTTCCTTTGTAATTGAGGTGAACTCACCTCTTAACACTGAATACATTTAGGATGTCATTGCTGTTAAGTCATTAACAAGTTTTCCACTTTTGCACGATTATTGTCGTCTCATTTTGCCTTCATTACTCTTGCTGCCTAAGAGGACATCGGTTTAATCAGCCACCTACTTTCCTTTTTTTTTTTCTTCCCCCCTTTCACATACGCTACCTCAGGCTTTATGATCATGCTGCTCATCACTTACCATGCTGGGATTGCAAAAGCAACAAAAAAGAACCTCCTAATAAGCAGAAGTCATGAAACAAACATATTGTGCCCAAGTCGCCAGTCATACTTTTGATCTGTACACGTTTGAGGAGAATCTTTGAGAATGTGTTTTCACCCTTTCTATTTGCTCCCGTTAGAAATGTGCACGGAAGGATGACGTGGACAGTAGAGAACTGGACCAGAGGAAAACTCTCCAGACACACAGCGTGGTCAAAAGTCCTGATGAAAATGATGAGTTTGAAAAGCAGCGGACAGCAGCTATTGCTGAAGTGGCCAAGACCAAAGAGGTACGTAAAGCTCTATCGTAGATCTACATCCAAGAGCTCAAGTAAGGAAAGTGCAGGTTCTTTAAGTGTTACACTAGAGTTTGTGTTGTACAGTTTATCATATGTTTAGAATTGTGTTATGCATAAAATTGTAGTAATATCCTGAGTTTTGCACTAATGTTAAATGAGAGTTTTATGATGATCAATACGTGTCACATTTACAAACGTGCCTTAAACATTGCAGTTTTGAAATAAATGACTTTGTACAGTCTCCATTTAAAATACACGCTCCTTATTGGCATTCGTCTTAACCTTGATTGCTATTGACATTCAAGTAGCTCTTCAGAAGGGAAAATGTTAACTAGAAGGTTTTCGCCTCCCGTGTTGACTGTATTGCTTTGTCCAGTTCTGCAGCTCTATCGATCCTAATGTTTTTTCTTATTCCTTGTTAGGGTCCCCGCACGTTCGGTGGAGGAGGAAATGCAGGCAGTAACTTATCCAGTGCAGCTTCCTCCCGGAGCCGAGACTCACACCAGCAGAGGAGACGAGAAGACAGGGTTGAAAGAAATGAAAGCAGACAAGATGGAAACTACCGAGAGCTGGTGAGAAGACGAATTTGGTCAAAACCTGTGAAACAGTTTAAGCGGGTGTTGAAGTGGTGGTTTTTACTTCTCGTTATTCAGGCTTCCATTCAATGCAACGGGGCAATTTAAAGGTTGCGGCTTGTTCTGTGTTATTTTCTTTGGTTTATTTGGTCTCTTTTGGCGCCTTACTTCATGGCTCATAGACGGCATGAGGCATTGATTGTGATATTGCAGGAATCGATATTGGAGTCCTGGCCATGTTTACAAATCAAGTCCATTTGTCTTGCTTTGTGTTGCAACCTGCCTATTTCTAGGATGAACTACCGTGGAACAGGACAGTGTTTGGCTTGAGAATGCGTTAATGGTGTTTTGAAACTTGAACACACACTAATTCAACCTTAAACAAAGCCCAAAGCAACACCGTTGTCGGGAGGGGAAGACGTGTATGTGGGTCTTTGCTCTGATCCAGCTTTCTCTGTCAAATTGAACCATACTTCTGTGTGTGATTTTTACCAAACAGTCATAGCCCGTGCACATCTTTTCTTCATATTTGTTCGCCCTCTCATGGCGTCCTCTGTGTAGGTGGATGAACGTGCTCTGAGAGACATCATGGAGATGGGCTTCAACAGGGAGGCTGCGCGGCAGGCTCTGATGGACAACAACAACAACCTTGAAGTGGCACTAAACAGTCTACTGACTGGATCTTGTGGTAGCAGACCTGGCCCTGTGGTAGCTGAATCTAACAAGCCCCAACCTAGAGGTATGCACACACACACACGCACACACACTGTCCACTTCTGTTTGCAAAAATGCGTCATAGCTTGAAAATCTTAGGTTTTAACAGAAACACACATCTAGACCTGGATAACCGTGCCACGTGTACTTGAAATGTAGACACTGTTCATTTTCAGACATCCACTTTCATTTATCAAAGTGTTCCTAATGTATCTATAATCTTGTTTTGGGCTTCTTCTCAGTCAGAGGAAAGGGAAGGGGCAGGTCCAGAAATGAAGATGAGGACGAGGGAACGGGGGGAAGACCGTCTGGACCAAGCACTCTGTTTGACTTTCTGGAATCCAAGATGGGGGTTCTATCTATTGATGGTGGGTGAACTGGTTCCCACTTCATTCAAGCATTTTTTCTTCCTTCTTGATGTGTTTAAGTGTGAAACACGTTACATAACATACAAAGATGGTTGTTGATTGGATACGTTTCAATGCAGTTCTTTGGTAAACGTGCTAATTGATAGTGGGTCAACATGGACGGAGTCATAGATACACTTGACAGATGGTAAATTATCAGTCGTGAGCTGGAATGGATTAAGAAAAGTTCTGTAAATGCTGGTGTGAAGGCCAGTGCAGCACTGGGCTGTAATTAAACGTGGGCATGAACCTTTTCTGTTTTATACATTCTAATATTTTTTAATATTTATTTTTTTCTAATATGTTTTTTTGTTTTGTTTTGTTTCTTCAGAGCCAAAGAGCCAGGCTCCTCAGAAACAACATGAGAACAAAGCAAATTTCTCCAACGTAGACTATTACTCCAAAGACACATCTCAGACTAAGTTCTCCTCGCATAACGACCACAGGCATCAACGGAACGACCGACCACCTCGCTTCCATAGAGACACTGATTTTCCCAAACCTGGCCAGGAGCCTCTGTCCAACTGTACAACCTCTCAAACATCAGCTCAAGGCCAGCAATGGAAGGGCCAGGATAGATGGTCACGAGGAACGTCAGACAGATTGCAAAATGACAGGAGAGAGATGCAAGAGGATCAGATCTTTTCCTCTTCCTTCACGACCACTTTCACGCGTTCAAAAGAACCTCAGCAGCAGATGGAGTTTAGTGGCTCTTACCACCAGCGATCCAGAAATGGAGATGGTAGTGGTGGTGGGAACGTAGCTGCACCATCTAATAGGAGAGGGGTAAAAGACAATGTACCCTCATCTAAGCAGTCTAATTTTGCCAGTAGTGAGCTGGATGGAAGAGGAAATAATAAACGTACAGACAGAACTGAAGAACCTAACAACAGCCGGAGGAAGGGGAAGAATGATCGGCCAAACTCTGACTACCTGGACCGACAAAGGGATAGCGGGCCCGCGAGCTCAAGGGGAGGGAGCTCAGCGATGTCCCAGGAAGTGGGATTATCACGGGATCCCCAAGTGATGACAGGGAATTTTTCTCAATTCCAAAATGGAGATATGGAACACAAAAGAACTGGGCCAATCAAGCCAACAAACTCATCCTATGCCCCCAACAGAGAGCCGCCCCCCAAGAAAAACACTGCTAATAACCCCGGACCTAAAAAAAGGTCAGGACAAATCAAAGGTCAAGGTCCCCGAGGACCAGAGAAAAGTCACCTTGTGGAACACGCTTGGAAACCGGGTGACCAGTGCCTGGCTCTGTACTGGGAGGACAGCAAGGTAAATTCTCCCTGCATGAGTAAACATAGAAAAGTAACATTTGTCAAGTTCACACACACACACACATACACACACAAATTAGTTGATATGAATGACACACATTTGTTCATAATGCAACATTTATTGGACAGTTGGACAACTGAGACACAATTCAATGACAGACACCGCGGGATTCTAAAAAAGTTTATTGTCTGACAGGATGTTAAACAACAACAAAAAAAAAAATGATTGCGACTCATTTTGTCCTCTGTCACAGCATTGACAGTACATTTGTTTGTCATGTTATAATTAATGGACAAATTTGTCTAGTCGTGACACGTTGAGACATTTGTATTAAAATAATTGCTTTTTTTGGGGGGGGTTTGTTTGTATGTGTGTGTGTGTGTGTGTGTGTGTGCCTGTGTGAAGTTCTACCATGCCAGAATAGACGCCGTGCATCCATCAGGCTCTACGGCTGTGGTTGTATTTAGTGATTATGGGAACTGCGAAGAAGTCCTGCTGCATAACATCAAACCTGTTGCTGCTGATGTATTGGTAAGGAAAGAACTTTATGACCGTTGATCATTCGTCATCATTATATCTGAGTGGTAACAATTAATCTGTGTTCCAGTGGGGTGAGAAAAGTTGATCAAATATGAATGACATCCAATTTGATTACTCACAGTAACATCACAGCCGTATTAAATGTACCATGGCAGGAAGAAGACGATGGTTACTATGACAGTTCGCTCGAGTTTCGCCGTGGGGGAGATGGACAGCCTAGACGTACAAGACCTACACAACAGTATTATCAGCCACCCAGGGCACGAGATTGATGTGTCTGCGTCTAACGGCAGGTAAATAAATAGAAAATTGCCTTTTTTTTTTTCTCTCTTTAATAATTACACATCAATCATAATTATGTAAAAGCAAAGACCTTACAGAAATCATTTGTAGACGCGTCTGCTATCTTGTCTCTTGCATTGTTACCCGTGTATGATACACGATAGAATCTGTAGTCAACCACAGCTAAAAGGATCAGGCTCAATTTGAAGGAGAAATTGATCTTTTATAATCATTTAATATTTTATTGCTTCCGCCGATGCAAAAAGTATTTCCTGAGGTGTGCAGCAGTGAATGATTTCGTACTCGAAATCCGATCATGCTTAATTTGTGCATTGATTTATTTATTTTTCCCTTCCTTTCAATCCGTCAGCGTGCTTTTTTCCCCGCATCCTTCCACGGCAGAGATCGCGTCACTTTCTGCAACAATCCAGAGTGCTTCCTGAATTCAAACGTGTCCACATCGTCAGGACCTACAGAACCTTTCAAAGGGCTCGGACACCATGCAAACGTAAAAGAAAAACCGATATGATCACATGTTGTTTTTGTTAAGGACATGTCTGCTGTATATGTTGTGAAGATTTGTTAAATGGATGCATTACAATAAACAGTTACTATAGTATGAAGTGGATCTGTGGTTTCAATGCGTTATTTTTTATGATCTAACTGATGAATGAGGAGAAAAATAAGCCTCTCGGGGGTCCTTGGTTTATTTTTTATCTCCCAACATTAGCTGTAATTTTCATTTAGTCTCAGTTTATCACTACGTTAATTAAAGTTCATTTCAGCTGATGACATTGGAACGTTTTAAAATCTGCTACCAAACTTGCTAATACTTGTCTTACAGCGTACATCTGTCATTTCTCCTCTCCTGTGGATAGGCATAGGCAGTAAGAACCCAAAGCGAGCAGCTCAAGCTCATTTGTTGTGCTCTCTGAAGCAAATCCAAAGGGTAAGACAATCTCTTCCCCCCTGTAATAGAGATGGTTACACTGCGGAGATATCATTTTGCACATTACAAAAGGGACTGTAACCAGCTCTTCAGGCGTTGCACACGCACCAGTGTGCAGACTGTGTCCGGACATGTGCTGTGTGAGAGACAAGTTTTACACATGAAGAAGTAATCTCCACCTCATCTCCATTTCACTGTTACTAGCGGTGGGAGACAATGGGCCGGGGTTCAGCCGAGAGGTCGCTGTGCTACTCTGTATCACTGGTCCAAAGGATTTGCTTTATTTTCCAACTGAGGCGCCAAGCGAGCAAAGATGAATAATTAACAGCTAGTAATATGGAAACCTATCCGTTAGGGAGGAACTGAAAGCGTCGCGCTTGAGAGAGTTCTTAGGGACTGACGACCAGATAATCATAAATGATTGATTTTCAATCAGGTAATTTTTGGTTGTGGTTGGAGGAATTAAGCTAATTTCATACTGAATATTTTTCTCTTCACCCAGAGAAATGAAACTGAAGATTAGTTTCCACTTATTTTTAAATATGATTTTATTAATATAAAACATAAATCCTCATGTTGCTGTTGTAGGAAGGGTGGAAACAAGACGGTAACGCTGCATGAATAAAAAAGCACAATGTTACTGTAGAGTGACATGTTGTTTTGTTCTTCATAAATGAAGTGATAGACCAGACGGCGAAACACCACCAGAACCTGCCGGACACATTGGATTACATTTTATGTTCGTGTTTATGTAACTGCTGAGTCGATGCTGTCAACAGACGAAAGGCTCAAATGCTGTGCATGTTTTTTTTCTGTGACAGATAGACCCCTCTCTGATTAGATATGATCTCCGTTATCCACAATCCTACAAACTATTTTTAGATCATGATTCGATTTTACATGAAAGGATTTACCCGAAATGAATTGGGGCAGGTTTTTAGTATAGCTTTGGTTAGATAGTTAGATTTTTTTTTTTTCTATTTATATTGGATTATGAGGGGGTCACTGATCGGTGGTTGCCACTGTCACTTCACTGCAAAAAGGTCACGGGGTCAAATCCAACAAACAAACAAACAAACCTGACGTCTGTCACGAAACATGCATCGTAAGTGAAATATGAGCTTATTCGGTGTAACAGTGTAACTTATGCAAGCTTATTGGTACAACATAAGAACCTGTTTGTTGCCATGCAATAGATTTGGGGCTCAAACAATAAAAAAAAAACAGTGTGGACCTCATGCTGGTGTCAGGTCATTAGCACAGTCACTAGGATTCCTCGACTGGGGACCAGCCTCTCCGTCTGGAGCACCAACCAATAGAGAGGCAGAGCTGCTGACTGACAAACCTACAGGTTTTACACTGGCGTAGTCAAAAGATATTGTTAATGAGGCACTGTAAGCTTGTTGTTTCTGCATTCCCCTTTCCAGGCCTCTCTATACCTGCAACCCGATAACCTTCACCAACAGTTGGAATGCTTTTCTCTCCTCAAGAGGGAACAACCCTCTTTCTCACATTAACATCCCCCTTGCTCTGCCCTTTCATTTCCCACCTGCCTGCCTCTCCGTGCATCCCCATTCACAGCTGTTGGCCTTTGTCTTTTGGTTTACCTGACCCCTCACCCTCCATCTCACCACCATGGTACCTTTGTGGCAGTGACATATGAACCCTGTGATCCTGTTAAATGCGTCCTTTCTTACATAATTTCTGCAACGCTCTCAACAACCCAATCCTCTCGCTCCTTCCCATAGATGGGAAAAGGACACCAGAAAGTAGGTTACATGAAAGTGACTGGTCAGGGAGCAACTTTAACTTACATTAAGTGCATAGTGATGGAATTATTGTGCATTAGCTGTATAGGAAGTGGCTTTTGCACTGGATGTATCAGGTTCAACTGTCATTAAGTAACTTTAAGCAGTTGTATTGCTGTATTCTATTCTGCTATTCTTTGTTACTGTTCTAGTTGTGGAAGTCTCAAGTTGTTTGTGAATAAATAAATATTAAATCAAACCTCCACCTGCACCTGGTATCTAATATATATCACTACCATGTAAATCCAGTGCCTTCATGTGTATGGTTTGTTGGGATCTCTACGCAAATAATGTAATTTGTTTTGCAAAGCCTGGCCCGTCACTCGCATGGGTGAAATTTTAACAGCTGTAGTGTTTGAGAACACGCCGACAACCTTTGCATCCGATCTACCAACCTGTCGCTGGACACAGAGTGAGGAAGAGGAAGATTTGAATTTGGTTTTAGCCACAATAGACTGTAAGCTATGGAAAACTGGAATTTCTGTTCCACTTTTCGTGAGACATAGTTGCACACTCTAAAGCTGTATTATTTCTCTTTTCTTGTACTAAACATGACCTGCGATTGCAGGATTGAGCTGCGAGTATCAGCAGATTAATTCAGGCATAACACGTTCATCTTTTCAGGTTTATCGTTCACATGCACCATGACAAAACAGGTAGACCGTAAACAGAGATTTCCATTTAATTATCACTTCTCTCACACTGCACACTTTTTTTTTTTTACTATAATTTCAGTCTTTCTGCTTCCTGCCTTTCTTAAATCAGATCATGCAAAGTGAGTCAAAACTCAGTGATTATTGGAAAACTTAACTGTGCTGTGAGATAATAGTTAAACGTCATAGCTTCACATAGTTAAATGAGAAACACTGTACGTCAGCCAGTGAATTAGATCTGTTCAATTTAAGGGCGACTGCATTTTGTTGTTTTCTTTTCCCCAAATGTTACAGTGCATATGCTGATGAGACAACATTGACGATTTTTTTGCACCAAGTCATAGCGCTCGTTCAATCAATGCCACGGACACGTTCGTGCAATAAAACCAAGCACAAAGAAAGTTTGCTCCAGCTCCAGTGGTATTACTTCAACCACAGCTGAGAGGCTCAACACTTAATGAGCAAGATAGGTGCTGCTTGTCAGCGCTAATGGCTGTTTTCAGTGTGCATCAGACCGTGGCCTACATGGGTCATTCCTCAAACATCCTGCCAACATTTGTTGCCAAGCACCTCTTGTGTTACTCATAACACATGACAATATAATGGTCAAATGGGGCCAGTTATTTTGACCAAAGACAGTATGGACTAAGAGTGACTGATGAATCAGTGGCTGGGTATTGATCTTTACTTTTACCACATATGGGTATACGCACCAAAGCAAACATGGAGTAAAGCACCTCTCCGTCACTTTTATGGACCCTGTCCAGTTCCACCTAATGGCTACATGCCACATGAGGAAGAAGTACTATTGAGCCCAGCTAGTGCTGCTGCCTTCCTTTTTGATTGCCACTTACGAACAAGACCTGCAGGGTCATACTTTGATTATGTCACGGGTGTGTCACTGAAACTATGAGTTTCCAAAACACAACTGCTCATATCGTGGTCATCAAGATTTCGTAGGTGTTTTCTCTTTTGCTAAAGTGAGCTGGGAAGCCGGTTGTAATTGACTACACTGTATCTGCAGGCACAAACAACTGCAGCAGTGCTACTTGTGTTCATCCATCCACATGGGCTTCTTTATTATGTCTCGGGGTCACACTTTGGTCAGGTTGCTGCTCCTATCATCTATGGCTAATAGACTTCGTTCTGCTGTCCGTCATCCTGATTCCAATACCCCTTCTCCCCCACCCAAAAAAAAAAAAAAGACATACACACTTTTTAAAGAGCAGAGCTGCAACTTTGAGCATCTTGCTGCTTGTTGTAAAAGAGTGCACATATCCGAAAAGACCTGACTAACTAGTCAGTGACTGAATTTGCTGATGAAAGGCATCTGAAAATGTAGAGCAGTCTTTTCACAGCAAGGAGAAAGAATTCCGCCTTTGGTTATAGAGGAGGAGGGAGAATGTTTTCTTCATTAGATTTGGATGGTCTAGCAAGGCAAGCTGTTGTGAGCTGGAGAACTCAATGTGTTATCTGTTCTTTCTGAGGTATTTAATTTTAGATGGTGAAGGCCGTACGGGGTGACTTCAATAATTACATTTACATTCAGTTATTTGGCTGACACTTTTATCCAAAGCAACTTACAAGTGAGGTACAAGGCAAACAACAAATCAAGGGGAGGTGAAGACATTCGAAACTTGTAAAATAAAGCGAGGTGGCATCAAAGGTGGACCGCAGTCACAAAATAGTTGCTGCAATTTGATTTAGCATTATGGAAAGGCTGCATATGTCTTAACCAGTGTGGGTGCATTAACTGCTATAGGGTTAAAAAAAACCCCACTGATGTTTTCTACATGTAAAATATAAAAGATCAAAGTATGAATTCTTGTGGAAATAAGGAAATAAAATAACATTAAGAAACAAATAGAACAAGAACAAACATGGGCACAATCTAAAGTTTTTCATACATTATAATTTAGTCGGCAGCAAAGGAAAATAAAGGAAGCTCTTATCACACACCAACAATTCAACTCAAAAGCTCTGAGTGTTTATTTAAACATAAGCTCATTACGGGTTAATGTTGGCACAGTGTTGCTCAGTTGTCCCTGACACTGAGCTCTAATATGTAGAAATACGAAGACATTACCGTGTTTATTATGAAACAGAAAAAGGTAGAAGTTCGCTCTGTGTGTCGGGCTGGTTCGATGACAAAACAGCCGCTTGGCCTTGTGTTCCACCTTTAGCCTCTTGTCCCATGACTTTCACGATCAAGCCATTACTGTAAGTTGTGGAGGCAGCAAATTGTGAGAGATCTCCTTTTAACTTCTTTAAAAACAGACATTCTTCTGTCAGTAAAAGACAGAAGTGGAGTCCACAGGGTGGAGTTTAGAGATCATGAAATGGAGCTGGGATTTGATTTTGAATCACGTTAAAGTTAATCAACAGAATACTGAATACTATCCTTTAAGCACTGGGGACAGCGGGGATGTGATACTTCTGCTGCTCATGCAATGCAATCTAATGTAACAGTCCTGTAACAGAGATGAGTTGTCACCGACATGGTGTCATAGAGAAGTTGCTTCAAGTCTGTTGAATTTAGGAGTTTAGGCTTTTACCTATCTACTTATGCAAATTACAAGTAGATATTGTTACTAACGTGTTTTCTAATTACTGCTTCAAATTATTAATAATAATTATATCATCAATTATGTCATCTTGGAATATGTCCGAAAATCCATTGATGGAATAACCTGGTCACTCAGGTAGTCAGTTGACCTCCTTCTTTGGGCACAATAATGTTGCTGAACCTAAATAACTTGTTAGCAGCTTAAATGGAAGCATCCATGCAGTAATTATCCAATGAGAGGCTCTTTCCTATTTGCTTAGTTAAATCCAGGTGGTGCCTTTGTTTTTCTTTGGACAGGCAGTGTATTAAAGACCTCCTCCAATGTATTGTAATATAATGCAATAATACATAAAAGTGCAAAACTAAACCAAGCAACAACACCAACAACAAAACAGAAGTCTGAATGGAGGAGTGTTGTATTGTACAATGCTGTAAATGTAAAAGTACACTGTATATATTTACTAGATTCTGGTCACTAAGCTTTAATAGAAATAAAACTGACAAGCGAGAGTCTGTATATGAGAGTTCTGTAAACTTCAAGAAAATACACCAAATCACAGCTTTGGTCCAATCTGTGCCCACGACAGCTACATTTGTTAAATGAAGTAACTAAGATCACATAAATCCCGGGGTTAGCCTGTGGACAATAGAGATTTGCATACCAGATACAAACCCATGATCAACAGTGATGATGAGTGCCATAAGGATTCTCTTCCCTTAAGAGGCTTATATGTATAATAATAGGGTATCTATTTCTCCCTGTGTCTGGTTATATGATATATGATATATATATATCACAGTGCAATTGTGAAGCATGCAGGGCAAAGGTTTCTCTTCAAGTCATTATCGTAGCAAAGACAAACATAAGAGAACCTCGGCGTTTGACAGGTGCTGTTTCGTTAGCTGGCTGACTGCGGAGCTCTGCTGCTGTATGTCGTCCAACCTGGCAGAATATCTGACTGTCAAAACAACAGCAAAGGCCCGAAGCTGCTCCTGCATGTGTTTGTAATTACATGGTCAAGAGTAACCTGGCGGCGTTCGCTAATCAGAGATGTGTGAAGGTGAGAACGGGTTCAACGCCACACTCATACCTCAGTTACCAGTAGAAACAAGTGATACTTGCTACAGTTGTAGTGAAGAATGTTTTTTTTAACATCGATCTGCAGCATTAACATATATTCCAGTTCATCCCAGTTAATGAGAACCTGGGATGTGAGAGTTCTGTACGCCTCCAGAAAATACACCAATCACTAGAACCATCTAAAAAAACCACAATGCTGTTTTGCAACATGTGAGAAAAATGGCTTAATAGCTTGTAGATTCATTATCACTTGCATATACAAACACCGTATGACTTTCCCCTTGCCACCTTATTGGACGTGAGCTGCAGTAGAGTCTCCCTCTGTCTTTCTAATAAGAATCTAATGAATTACTTGAACTGGTCAAACCTGAAATAGAGCACAAAAGGACGGTTTACCTGTGAAACCATTATGCCTATTTGTGTTGCTTTAACCTTATAAGCTAATGCAAACCTCTAGAATTAAGCATTTACACCAGTTACTATCCGCTTTTGCTTAGTAAACATTTTATGCACGGCATGTGCAGAACCCCGTGTTCATCGTGTATTTGGAAGACAAAGAGACAGCATTGCACCTGTAGGAGCGACACTATCCTCACTGGAGAAGCTACAGTGCTGGTAGTTTTATGAAATATTGAAGACTACTTGTGTGCGTGTTGTCCTGACAAGCACTTCTAGTAGTGGTGTTAGCACTGATTATTCTCTCTCAACCGAGGCTTCAGCTTGTTAATGTGACAGAAGGGATTAGAGGGGGAGGTCAGTTTGGATTGTTTGACATATAAAGCCTCAATAAATAATCACTACTATTACTAATTTTAACTGATTAGTCTGTGGTTGCTGCAGAGAAAAATGATTTCTTTCAATGTTGTGCATCAAATGTTTCCTCATGTGAATCCATGCATGCACAGAAACCACTACATGAAAAAGTAGAAGAACATAATAGTTTAAGTCTAAACTCTGGGATTTAACTGGGACTCACTCCACAAAATAAGTCAAACAGTAAGCATGGCCTACGTCTGACTCAAAGCATGTGTTTAAATGAGAAAGGAAGACGAAAAAAAAAACGCTTCTGTTCAACACTTTCGGTGCCATGAGTGAGCACAGAGCTGGCTGAACTGGTGCCAGGTGGCAGATGAGTATTGGCCCTCGCCAACGGGAAAACCCGAGACCAAACAAGTCACGTCCCGACCCACTTATCTCTCTGCCCACCTGTTTATATCTGTCTCTCTGTCCTTTAATCAGCCATTGCACTACACTTCCTTGCCTCTCTGCCTGTCTTTCTGAGCCTTCCTGTAATTTTGTGTTTTTTTTTTTTTTTACACTTTTTCCCTAACAGCTGTCAGGTTAGACACCACGAGCCGAGTGTAAGAGGCATTAATGTGTTCGCTCTTTTTCTTTTTTTACTTTTTCCATTTCCCTATCTTTCTCCAGTGTGGTGTTGGCCCTCTTCTGTCAGGTGAATTTTCTGTCTCACCAACTACTATGAAATGCCAGAAAATTAGCATGAGATATCAAATATGTCCAATTACATCCTTGGCAGGAAGTGTTGCAGAAGGCATGTGTTTGTGTTATGTGTGAATGCGGAATTATTACGCCTCTCCTCCACTCACATTAAAACATAACGCACCTTTTCATTTACAATGCAGTGGATCAGTGATCAGCATCAATCAAAGGGGGCAAATGAGAGAAATTACGTTTTTTTTTTTTTCTCCTTAAAAACAGTTGCACATTTTCTTCACCAAATTAGGTTAGCAGACTTAGTTCCCCTTCAGAGAAGAGGCGGCTTCCTGAAATGCATGAGTGGCTAATATTAACAAGGGGCACTCATCTGGCACTCCATTAACTCAGGCTGGTGCTACAGCTCGGTCAGACACTCTGACCATATAGGGCACCTCCCTTTAAAGCCTTTTTGTGCTCTTTTCTAGGAGTGAAAGAGACGGAATACACACTTGAACAATACTGCGGACATGTTCGACACTCAGTCGCTCTTCCTGTGAGTGGAGAAGCGTGCCGTTGTCTTCTTTTTCCTGTGTTTTGTGTTGTGCTCCTTTTTACAGCAAGACATTCACAAACTGATGGAAACTGACAGGAACTTCCACATGTAGCACCTAAATGTGCTTATATGGTCCAACAGATTATGATTTTTCTTAACATTTAACTTTACATCAAGTCCTTTTAAAGCTAATGACAGGCAATAAAACTACGGAAAAGACAAAGCGACCCCGTAATAACTTATGAGCACACACAGAGTTTCCTATCTTGACTGTCTCAGGGACGTTTCTGGTAGTTTTAAGCGTCTGAGGTGTGTGTACACTACGGATCGGTTTTCACTTAAATAAAACATGACCCTGAAACATTTGAAATGACTGATCACCGGTCTGCACCTGAAAAGCATCATTAAGTTCCCCTTTAACAATTCTTTTGTCATTTCCTTATGGGGTCCATGCAGCTCTGTTTCATTTCAAACGAACGGCTGGAACAATAAAATCAGCTGAGTAAAGAAGAGGACGAGGAGTTAATGCTCTATAAATCTCTGTGATATTCCAAAATACAAATACATTGTTCCAGCTGGACTTGCAGTCAACTAACCACAGAATATTATTTCATTAAAAATGCTCTTCTTGTTAGTTAGTTCCCTTCTTGAAATCTATTTTCTGCTCCAATTAATCACACAAAGAGGCATAAAGTGCACAATTTTGGAAGCAGACCAATTCAGCAGTTGGTCTGAGTGAACATGCCTGGTTGACTCATCATTTCAACAAGCACCATTATGCTCAGAATGTGGTAACTTTCCAGTGGATATCACACAGACGTTTGTGAAATAAACTGCATGTTTCTCCGTTTTAATTTTTAGGTGCACGAAATAGAGGATGATGTTTGTTAGACAGGTAGCAAAACCTTCAAGGATAAAATTGTGATATAGGAACGAAGAACATTTAGAGGCAGGATGGGAACTTGTGGTTGAAAACCATTTTTCTGACTTTCCTAAGTCTTGATGGGGGATAGGGTTTGGAAGGACGTGCCCTGAGGGTTGGTGTATGTGACTTACAGCACTGCTGAGTTCAGCACATTGAGCATACACTACTGTTTTAGGAGGGATTTACAGATAGTTTCATCATCGTTATATGTAACGCTCACATTCCTCATGTAATTTATAAAGTCCGTTTTCCCACTTCTCAGTGTCACCTGAGTAATAAAAAACGACCAAAGTTAGATTAAAGGAAAATGAACTACAGTATGTACAATATCAAAAGAGTTAAGTGCTGCGATTTGTTTGACCTTGTTGATGAATGTCACTGTCGAGGACACTGCCAGTGAAAAACTAAAAAATATGGTTCAATCTTAAACAATGTTTAAAACAAGGGTTTTCTGTGTTTATCCAATTCTGGTAAACTTAAATTATATGAATTCCTCTTCCTCTCTCAGAACATAATTCAGTGTTTTAAACAATTACAGTTATTTTTATTTATCTTTCCAACTTGTAGGTTAAAAAGTTAACATTAGAAAATGATGTGCGTCAGCTGCAATAATAAAACGTTTCCATGTAACATTGTACAATACAATGTGTGTTTAAACTCACCTGTTGCTGAGCTCCCATTAACACCAGGAACATTGACTATGGCATTTGTAAACAGACAAATATAATTGCAAGCTAAAAGCAGTTTAATGTGGTCACTGTACTGCACGCGTGTACTTCTTACTCCTCTCTGCCCATTACCATCTCTGAGTAACACCCACTCTTGTCAATGCTATATAATAAATTAGTACATCATTTTTTCTGTCAGACTCTCTAAGGATATTTAATTGTGCCTTTAAATGAATTGTCTGTTTACTGAGAAGCTGCTGCACAGTGAAGTATGTATAACCTACTTTTAATTTACATTATGTCAAACCACCTCTCCTATAGAACAGTAATTGTAATTTAAAATGTTAAACCATCGGAAGAGAAACAACATTGTTCAAATAAACTATCATGTGGAAGAGAAGTAGAAAATCTACTGTTAGCGGTTGTGGGAAAAAAAACAAGTTGCTTAGAAATGCAACGCTTTCCTTAATTCCCTGGAAGCCCCTCTGTGTTTTGCTGGGATGAAAATGGATGAAACTGAGAGAAAAATAGGGAGAAGAATAAAAGGAAATTAGTAACGTAATCCACGGCAGGATCAAAAGAGTGTGATTTGATTATATTTTGTTGCATCATAGAAAATGAAAGATGGTTTAGATCAAAGGCAGTGATTTTCAGCAGGAGAATATGGACATGCATTATTGAGGATGGCGAACAAAGTGTGTGTTGGGGAGGTCGTATTTGATGTCATAACTTGGGAAATGTAGCCTCTCCCATTCAGCAGACTTGTGTAACCCAACCCGGGCCTCTCATTGTGTCTTTATTTGTTTGATTTCAAGGCTGGGGCATTACAATAAAGCCAATCTGGAAATGGGATCAGGCTGTGACTGATGGTAATTACCTGGTGTCTACACCATTAAGAATTTAATGTAATTTCAGATAGACTTTCCTGGAGAGAGAGAGAGAGAGTGAGAGGGAGAGAGAGGTCGCAGGGGCAATGATTGAGCTGAGTCTCCAGCTCTACGCAATTAAGAAGAAAACATCTGCAAGACAAAGAAAAAGGTATATTTAGAAGCCAGCTTCAGTTACGAAGACATGTGTGCAGCCCCTATATATGATATATATCATTTTCACTTATGAAAATAAAGTATGAAGTACTAAGACTAATTTTGTGCAGAGAAGCTGTGGAGTCTGTGTGACCCTTTCTAAGCTGTTTCTAAACTTAGAGCAGGCCTGATGTAACGACACAGAGATACATGAAAGGAATGAAGGTTAAACAGGTAACTGTAGGGTTTAGGGGCAATTAGAGGATCGTGATGGATAGAGGAATGTATAGATGACAGTGGTATTCGATGCAGCACAGCCAGTGCTGATCTTGACTTACTGAAGGCAGAACAAATTGCTAGGGGTGCTGACACAAGCAGTGGATTTGTATTTCAGTAGTGAAATCTGGATTGCACAGGATGGATATTTAAAGACATGTGTTTGTTCTTTTTCACTCTACAGAACTTATACCTGTTCGTCCACCAGTGTGGATGACACTGAAATATCACAGCTATTGAATGACTGTAAGCACACGGGACCTGCTAAACATCAGCACGTTAAAAGTGATGCTACCTTTTTGATTGTGGTGCTGGTGAGGAGAACAGACTGTCAACGTGAATGCAAACAAAACAGAGAGGGGGGTTGTTAATATAAGGAAATGTGACGTCATGAGCAAACCTCACCATTTATTAACCAGGACCAATGTATGTTATTGCACACAGGAGCATAGTTCATCATCATAGCAGCTTGATTTAAGCCACAGACGAACCGGAGGGCTTGTTTGACTGTTGTGTGTTTCTTGTCTCTACACGCTGAGGGAAAATTACTAAGAGTTGGAAAAGGTGAACGAGAAAGCTGATACATCCACTGTTATTACTGCAGTTAATCAGGCTGCAACGCTTTGCTCTGTGTGCAAATGTAAAATTGTGCAGAAAGCCTCTTAGATTCTGTGTCACTTGGCCTTAAAAAGCATGAATAGCTGCCGTAGTCTGACATGAAATACATCAGCAGAGTATTGATTCAGGACTGATTCTTATTGATAAAAGTTTGATCATGAAAGAGCATGACCATCATACAGCAGCTGGATTTGCCCGGGGCACAGCTTTCAGGCAGACTCATTCCTATTCTACCCTAATTATCATGTCTAATATTGAATTAAACTGTGAGGGGAAAACCTTAAAGGAGGAACTTATCATTGATGTCAATTTAAAGCTTTCTTCCATACACAGGAAGGAATGTTTCAAATAAATAAATAAAGTTACCCAGCTTTGACATTTTGAACTTGCTCACCGTCCTTCCTTCTCACACACAAACACACAAACAAACACATGTTGTGCAGGTATGAACGCACTCACACTGTTTGTTCTATTGATCTCACACAGCTTGACAGAAAACTAGGAGGGTTTGTGAGCATGTTCACCATGTACACCATACTGCAAGTGCACTTGTGCCTCCAAGAAGCGTGTGTTAGCAATCTTAAGTCAACAACACGAGACAGTTCCACTGGTTCTATCGCACAAGGCGGATATAACACTTTTCCTTTACATCATGAGCTCTTATTTTTAGAGTTATTACACAACCTCCATTGTTACCTGTCTTGAAAGACAGCACAGTCTCCGTATACTGTATGATTATAATCTTTCAGCCTATTTGTGTAATGCACAGTTTGGTCAGAGGTGATTACTGCGGATTACACTGAGCTGGTTCTAGCTCCTGATGTGCTCTGTGCTTACATGACGTCCTGAAACGCTGATAATAACTTGAGAAGCCGCATGTGTGAATGAATTCTTAGCACAGGCTTGTTTGCATATTTGCTGTTTTGTAAGAGCCGAACCCTAACAGGTTTTAGAGGGCATATAACACAAGCGAGTTCCTCTCTTGGGAGTGTGCATAGTTAACAGAAAGACAAAGAGCCGTAAACCGTTTCTTTCTACCGAACCCAAAGGGCAGAGGACACCTCAGGCTCATCTGGCAGAAGAGAAAGCAAAGCATCAAAAACCACTTTCACAAGTTCTCGGTTTGATATTACCAGTAAGGAAAGGTGACAAAGGTTGCTTTGACTAAATTGATCGGATCATGACAGGAGCAGCTGTAGCCACGAGTGCAGCACAGTGTGTTCCTTCTAAGTTTGACTCTAGGTGTTACTTCACCACCTCTGACCTGTGCAGCTGATGACAAGACCAACACAGGCTCTCTGAATTTGATCTTTGACCTTTCTTCATGATATGAGGTCAAATGAAATACTTAATTTTGTACACCTGATTGAACAGGATGTAATCTGAACCAATAAAAAGGTTCTTTTTATATTACTTTTTTATATAATGTTACCTAATCAGTATAGCTTTGATGATATAATTCACATTAGATGTAACAAAAGTAAATGGCAATTATAGAAAAAATGACTGAGGGTGATAAAATAACCTTTGTTTTACACACACATTCAAAAATATGCACAGAAAATACAATGTATTATAAAAATAAATTCTCTTTAATAGCTACTTTGATTTTCTTTCACAAATACTTATTTTTTTCACAGACACATTCAGGATTGCATGATTTTAGGAGGAGGGTGATGCATGTAACTCGAAGCTGTTTTATGACAAAGAAACTTGGACACAATTCAAATTGTCCAGTGTGGTAAAAAAAAAAAGAAAAAAGAAGTGACTCTGCCAAACTGCGAAGGTATTAAAAGGTTTTACACACTGGACATGATCGGTAACTACTTCACATGAAGTAGGACATCTGGTTATTAACTATGGCTCTCAGACGTAACATAGAATCTTAACTCGAGATCCACTCACTATCTTTGTCAACGCCTTCAACCTCTTCTGACATCTCATTGTGATGTATGTGTATAGAGTACATCATTCACCATCGTATACTGTATGGCAGGAAACGCATATCATCGCAGTACAACGAAGCTAAACGGGAGATGTGATGTAGTGGCTCCAGAAAAGCAACTACTCTAAGTGGGCACTGAGTATTTGGGTCAATCTGTTTTTGCTCATCATACAAGATGCTTAGGCAGGGTCTTTGTGCGCAGTGTGTGAGCACAAATACAACACAACGGTAGCATTTCATGGATATTGACACAGTGTTAGTACTTTCAAGTTTAGATATGACAGGTAGTGTGAAAGAGATATATTTTTTTCTGAATGTACAACAAAGAAAAGAAACATTTGTTGTGCCTTGAGCTGTCTTCAGCCCTTTTCATGCCAATGCAAAAGTTTTATATAAAGTTGTAAAACATGCTGTACAATATTTACATAGGATTGAATGGTCTTCAATGGGTTGCTCTTATAACTCTGTAATAAAGCTCCTATTACATTGACAGTGATCGTTTTTTACCTCACTTTGGTTTTTTAAAGACATCTGGATTAAGTGTCATGTCTCAGATATTGTAAAAAGTAGAATAGACAGTTGAACCGTGTTGACACAAGTCAAATCACACTATATTGAGTAGTAATAACAACAATACAACAATAATAATGACGAGCAAAAAGAGCAACTTCATGTAAGAACTACGTTTCTTACAGTGAATCTTGTAAACATTTATGTAAACAGTGATGGTTTTTGGATTTGTGGACAATTGAATATCAGATGTTTGAGATCTGCCGCAGCTTCCTGTTGTGCCCAATCTGCGCTGAGTCATTCTTCATTTTTAAAGGGAGTTCCACCTCCGACCTTTTCTTTCGGTGCTTTTTAAACCTTTTGCAGCATATGTAAGATGTCAACATGACAACCAAGAAGAACAGCCCGAGACATGTCACTGAAAGAGCAATGAGGACAGGCTGACAGGGGAACAGCTCATACCTCTCAGGTCCCTCTGTCATCTGACCAACATACCAGGGCCTCTCCTCTACCTCTATGTCAACCTCTCTGGTCAGCAGACTCTGAATGTAACTCTCATTACTCACTGTTTCATTGACAAAGAAGTTAACCATGACTGTTGAGTAAAGTGGTTCTGGCTGACCGTGATCACTGACCTTCACCAGAAGGCTGTAGAGGCCCCGGTTGCTGAGCTCCCTCTTTAATGTGATATTTCCTGTATCTGGGTCAATGGCAAACGACCCTGGCTCGCCACCTTTCCTCTTAATGATACTATAAGCAATCACGGCATTCATCCCTGTATCTTTATCCACAGCATACACCTCTGTGATTGAGGTTCCTGGTAGCGTATTGGGTAGCACTAGCATGTAGGACTGATTGGATTGGGGGAAGAGAACAATAGGCGGGTTATCATTTACATCCAACAGCAACACGGTCACCATGGTAACACAGGAAAGCGCAGGCTCCCCACCATCGACGGCCTCAATCCAAAGTTGATATGTCCCTTGTTGTTCGCGGTCCAGTGATGTCTTGGCTCTCAGCGCTCCCCTACCCGTGTCTATCATGAAGATGTCACTGCCATTGAGGATGGAAAGGGCCACCCAACCATTTTCACCAGCGTCAGCGTCTGTCACTGAGAGCACCCCAATTTCCCCGTATCCTGGGAAGTTCTCTGGCACAAAAAAAGTAAAGTCCTTATTGATGAAGCGTGGGCTGTTATCATTGCGGTCTTGAACGGTCACCACCACAGTTGCAATTGACTCCCTCCTGGGTGTCCCCTGATCCATTGCTCTCACTATGAACCGATATGTCTCTTTCTCCTCACGGTCCAATGACGTGTTCACAGTCAGGACACCTGTCTCACGGTCCAACACAAAGATCCCAGGAGCGTCACCTCCAAGGAGGTAAAATACTTCCCCTCGACCCTCACTGTCCTGGTCAGAGGCTTGTAGCTGTGTTAGAAAAATGTTTGGGGCATTGTTTTCCTCCACAGATATTTCTACTAAAGACTGCTGAAACACTGGCGCATTATCATTCTCATCCAAAACCTGCACCATGAGAAAGGTCTTGATGACAAGCCCTTGAGCATTCCTAGCAACCACAATTAACTCATACTCCCGTGTCTTTTCGTAATCCAAGGGCTCGGTGGTCTCCAGTAGGAATTCATTCTTGAACAGCTGATAGGGGACAAGTCTAAAGGGTCCAGTACCTTCCAAATGACAGTCCACCTTTTGGTTCTTCTCAGTGTTTTTAACTGTAAAAAAGGCAATTGGGGAAAATGCTGGCTCCGACTCCTTTATTGTTATCACTCCATCCTTTTCTGGTGCGATGTACCGGGGTATGACAGCAGGTGGTCCAGTCACGACTTTGATGATATGGATGGTAACAGTGGCAACAGCAGGGATACAACCAGGTCCATTAGCAAGAACAGTGAGTTTGTAAAATGTGGCTGTGCCAGTGTCTATTTTCCCTGCTAGCTTGATCACTCCTGTGATTCTGTCCAAATGGAACAGGCTCCTGGTGTCCCTTGGCACACGTTCACTGTAAGCATAGCTGATCTGAGCATTAGCACCAAGGTCAGGGTCAAAAGCATGCACATGCGCCAAATGTGCCCCTTTGGTGGTATTCCCATGCAGAGTGACATTAATTTGTGACTCTGTGAATTGGGGACAGTTATCATTCACATCTGTGATGACAATTTTTAAAGTAGCTGCACCCAGTAGAGGAGGGGTCCCTCCATCCTCTGCGATAATATCTGTGATATATTCAGCCTGTGTCTCTCTGTCCAAAACGTCTGTCACAATGAGGAAGGGTGTCAGCTCGCCTCCCTCATTCTCCTCAACATCCAGTGTGAACATGCCAAAGTCATTAACCAGCCAGTAGGTCTGTACCCCATGAAGACCCAGGTCCGGGTCAACTGCGGACTGCTCCACTGCATAACGAGCGTTTATGGGTGTGTTTTCTGGGACAGACATAAAAATCACATCCACAGGGAACTTTGGCCTGTTGTCGTTCACATCCTCAATAAAGATCTTAACTTTGATGAGCTGAAAGTACTGCTGAGGCAACACAAACACATCCAGTGAGAGGACACATCCCTGTCTCTCTGAGCTATCAGGACAGAGGGTCTCTCTGTCAATCTCTGTGGCAGATGTGTAAAGCGCTCCGGTGGTGTTATTAAGGTTCACATACTGTTCACTGACCTTCTTTTGCGGGAGATTGAATAAAAAGGGGGGCTCAACAGTGAAATCCAAATGTAAGTCTACTCCAATTGCCCCTATGAAGGTCCCACTGGGTAATCCCTCTTTTATCTTATAGATGAGCTCCTTAGCTTGGCTGAAATTTGCAAAACAGGAAAGAGGGCTGGTGTAAAGCAAGAAGATGCACAATCCCTGTAACACAAGGAAGTCAAGCAAAATGCAGTTTAATAAAAAAGTATTGCAGAAAACAACAAGTCCGGTTTATGTTTTGCTGATGTATTATTATTGAACGTGAACATTAATGTATAGTAACAGTTATTTGGACATCTGCAGCAATGATATAGCATAATAATAACTTTATATATCTCCCATGATGATTTAGCCAATCAATACATGAAATATTTACTTGGATTTAATAAGTTTATTTAGCAAAAGTTCTTGAGAATAAACAAACATGTAGTGGGGAGGAAGAGGGGCCTAGTCATTATTTAGTGTTCTAAAATAGCATTCACAGTCTCATATGAGGTTTGGTTGTGTTAAAGTGAATTTTGTCTATAAGGATAATCTTTATAAAACTTACCCATATTGCTCCTCTTTGTCTAAGGCTGAGGTGTCTGCTGTTGCACATGTTTATTTCCTGTCCCAGCACTTTCTCATAGCAGGAAGACTGTCAGCTTAAGTAACCCAGGCATTTTGAACGCTGAGCAGTGTAGACCTCTGCTGAGTGCTTTGCCTTTTTTGCTATCTGACTTGAACAAGTCATTCATCCCAGTGCTGGCTCAGGACACTCCCACCATATGCAAATCAGTCCCTTGTGTTAACCAATCAGAGCCAATGACCACTGGGAAATCTGCTTGAGTTCACAGATTAGTTTTTCACACATGCTGTCGAACCACGTCTGAAAGCACACACCTGCACGTTTTTTAAAAAAATCCACAATCGTGTTTGCACAAGCAGTTGCATACTTTGTATCTCTGCTAAGTGAAATAATAACGTACTGATAATGCACAAGATGTAAAATATTCACAGTCTGGGGGTCACTTTCATCCAGCATTAGTTAAAAAATCACTACAAATTAAAAATAAACTGTAAAGAATGAATTAAAGCAACTATATAGTGATATACTGATAGTGCATAATGTTTTGTACAATCGGTGAACTCTGACTTTTGATTTTCTAAATGTATTCACATTATTTATTTATTATATACAAACAAAACCAGCGGAGAGAGGTGATCTTGGCATCGCAAGTGGTGCTATGGGCTGATTCTGGATTGAGCCTTTAACTAAATCAACCCCATAATCCCCATGTGTTCTAAATGCTGGGCCAGCTGTTTGGTGGGATTGGAAGCATACTGCCCAGAGAAATTGAGTGATTGAAGTTCTGTGGAAAATAGCAGATTTATACTGTCGCAACACACTCGGCCGGTCTCATGCTTGTGTGTCCTTGCTGTCATTGCTCATCAAGTGTGGTCGCTGGAAACGTAGACCTACACTTCATAATACAATTCATGCATTTTCTTTGCTATTTGATGAAGTTATACTTGGGCCAAAATCCATAGAAGTGCTGTTTAAATATATTGAACAGTATATTTCAGTGACATGAGTGGGCAGTATAATAATGTGGATCACTGACAAATCCATCTTGTATCCAGTTTCCAGAGGTTCTCTTTTTTCCCCCCCATCTCTACACTAAGCTCAGAAATATTTCTGTAAACACTAACTGTAGGCACAGTAGACTGGGAGGCTTTAGAGCATGGGAAAGCAAAAAATCGAGGGAAATGAGAGTCATTTGGGAGCTGCCTCGGGGTGCAGTGGGTCTGAGGTGTTCAGCTGTTGATCATCAGTGATGGAGTCTGTCTGTTGAGAGCAGTTACAGTTTGTTTAATGTACTTGTGTTTTTTTACAAGGGGGCCATCAACTAGTTTATTATTATTATTATTATTATTCAAAAACATCATCAAATAACACTCTTACTTTTTGAGTTTGCTCTGCACAAGAAGAATACGCTTTTGTGAGCCGTACCTCAATCAGTAATTAATTCCAAGGGTTCACATACTTTTTCCACTATTACTATGAGGTTTTTATGGTTATTCTCAATAAAGACATGAATGATCACCATTTTTTGTGGTATTATTTTAGGCACATTATATGTGTTGATACTCTTGACTTAGCTGATGATGAAATCATATTTTATGACAAATTAATTCAGAAAACCATGAAATTCCAAAAGGTTCACATACTTTTTCTTGCCACTGTATACAATACAATACTAAAGCCACACCACAGTGTGTAAACACTTTATGTAGTCTTATGTACGTTTAATACAAGGTAAAATTTAAATGTTGGACAGTCTAAGAAGTTATTGGCTTTCTCTCTCTCTGTGCATCTTGTGCCTCTTGTCTTGATTTAAACAGCTTATGGACGTATTCGTCATTTTATTGTATAATAACACCTTTTATACAATAAAACTGCACAACTACATGGGGGGCGGGTTGGGAGTGTTTGTGTGTGGTTGGGGTTAAGTGGGTGGCGGGTTAATTTAAGTGAATTCTCAAATGTGACAGAGTACATGTGGTGGCCAGGCTAAAATACTACTACAAAGGTTCAATAAAGCCAAGAGCCAGTATTACTTGGGTCTTAATTACATCATTTGCTGCTCTGAGTCAGTGTGAGATGAGGCTGGGTAATCTCTGCCCAGATTTCCTAACAGATGTCCTGTTACCCTTGGTCTTTTCTTTTAATCAAAGTGCTGCTAAGCTATCTTGATGGCTATGAGACAGCTCCATGGCTGTTAAGTAAGGTGAGCATGACCACACAGCAGTCTGACTGCAAATATGTTCCACTGTGGCGGCGTGTTTGATAGTTGTTTCTTTACTTATTTATTTAAATTTAATTAGAGGAGTTTTTACAGAGCCAGTCTGCAGCACAGTGGCTTTCCAAAAACAACAAGTGCTTACATCTGAATATATATACTTACAGAAAACTAAATAACATGGAAACTATGACCCATTAATTAGTAACTTCCTGTAGGACCATAACTTACTATCTGATAAGTCTGCTGTATTAGTGTTACCTGCCTTAGCCTTTCTTCCATTGGGCTCATTAGCGTAATTGTGTGCATGTTTGAATGACTATGAGGAGCTGCACTTTTCCTGAAATGTAATGTATGTATGTAATGTGTGTGGTTTGTGAGAGATTGCATAATGTTTTCACAATACCAACCATCTACATGGACGTTAATATTGTACTCTTCTTAGATTAATTACTGGACATTTTGAAAATGCTGAAAAAACAAAAGCACAAGTAGATTTAGCATCATGTAGTGTAGAGAAAGATGCATCAGAGCTGTGTTTGCTAGTTAATAATACAATGTCTGTAAATTTGCCTTCTGGCAAATCAATGCAATGCAGTTAGAGATTGTTGTTTTGGAACATTTAATTAAAGATTTCCTGTGTTTATCACATACCAACGATAGCTGCTAAATGAACACTACACACGTGAGAAAATTACACAAAGCACCTGCGCGTCTGCTCAACAGGCCAGAACTCCATTCAATCCTCATATATTACGTCAGTCAGAGTCAGGCTTGTTCTTATGGTTCTACTTTATTTTACAATACCGGGATAAATAATGGCCACTATTACCACAGATATTCTCTCTGGGCGAAGTCCCAGTTTTGAGGTTCAGCACCAAAATAAGCACATGCAGCGTGAGAGGGTATAAGGCAACAGATAACCTATTCTCTACCTTTACGTCTGTTTTGGAACAACATTTTCCAGCTCAGTGCACTGTAGTGTGCATCAGCCACGCTGCAGCTGCATCCCACGGTCTCTAAGGGACAATATTCCCCACAGTACTAATATGTGTAGCCATCACCAAACAGGGGCAGGGAAGAGTACAAGTTTGAAACCTTCTCAGCAATATGGGGAGGAGTAAATAGGACAACTATTTTTCTTCATCTCTGTAGAGACATAATGAACTTTTCGTTGTGCATATCATTGCACCACTTTGCTTTAATGTCTAAAGTCAGCCATTGTTGTTCTTGCACTATCGCTGCCATCTACTGGTTGAATTGAGGCGAAAAAGTCACGTTTCAATTACACATGTACAGTATAGTTTGGTAGTATACATATTTTTATATACATATACAACATATATTACTGTACCATATAAGTCTGTTACACTCATTACCCATAAGGCTTTGCTTCATGTTGGGCCTACAGTTTATTTTCACCGTACTATCAGAGTTAGAACAGTACAAATGTGAGAGCTGAGTTCAGGGTTGAGAACTCGTAATAAGAGTACTTATTTGTGATAAGTAGTTCATTTGTCATTTTTTCCTGGAAATGTATTTATTACTTTGAAAGAAGGAGAGGTACAAAGGGAAAAAAGAAAATACTTCGAAATGTCTTTGTGGCTTGCCATCACAGAACCAATTTTGGTGTAAAATGGAGCTATCCTAACATAATATTATACTACACAATTTCTAAACCCCAAAGGTCTATTTCTATTAGCTGAAAAAAAAAAAAAAAACTCTCAACAGCTCTCCATCTTTCCGCTCATCACACCTCCCCTGCTGCTCCTCTCCTCCACTATTCTCTCCCATCAGTTTTCCCCTTTCTCTGCTGCTTGTCAGCTGCTAAAGATGCATCCTGGCACAAATGTGAGAGAGCTCATCTGGAAGAGGGAGACAGAAACAGAGGAGAGAGTACAAAATAACATGAAAACCTTGTGAGCTCATATTCGATATGCAGACAGACAGAGAGAGAGAGAGAGAGAGAGAGAAAAAAAAGAGGTGGTAACACAACGCAGGGGTGTTAAACCTCGGTGTAGTGTGAGCGTGCCATCGTGTCTCTGCTGGTGCAGGTTGGATATATCATTGAGAACAGGTGCTGCGGTAGAATGTATGCCCCTCACAGCTGCAGCCAAGGAGATTACCAGCCAGGCTTCCCAGTAATGAAGTTTGTATCGATTGGCCCACCACAGCTTCTTGTTTCTGCCTGCTAACCGTGTGACTATTTCAAAGCCTCAATTGGAGGTTTTTCAGTACATCAATTAAGGTATAAAATGGAGTTTCCAGGAGGGTGCGATTTGCTGATGGAAAATAATTGTATAGCAACTTCTTATGCTTCCATAATCCAAAACCTAAGTCAATTTTTGTTTCAGCAATGTTAGAGAAAATCCACTTTTGCTCTGGAATTACTCACAAGCAACACTTTTGCTGCAGTTTTTTTTTCTTTTCTTTCCTGTGTTTCTTTAACAGCGAAGCAATGTGATAACACTTGCCTGTGAAGACAGAAGTACTGTGAAGTGTAAAACCCTACGCATTACAATCCTGTCATAATTATAATGAATTATTAAAGGGTTATATATTATTCTAACATTTATACAATAATGAATGTTACTTATGGGATAATATATTATATTATTACATTCTATTAGAAATGTGAATTGCAATTATTGTGTGTATTCTTTAAAAAAAAATTTAACTGGCAACGTGCACACACACACACACACACACACACACACACACACACACACAGACATTATATTAATTTCCCCTATGATCATGAGGAAGGATTATTGAGGAGCTCTATAGAAAAAAAAGAGGCAAATGGGGAGCAGCAAAAGGAAATAGGAAGCTGGCTTAAATCAGTAATTATTTATATTCAGTGCATCCTGCCCCAGTGGAGGAAAGTATCAGTCTGTTATGAATTCTACAAGAGGAAATGGAAGATATTTCATACAGATAAATACATGTTCTATTCCTTTAAAGTATGTGTAAGAAGTAAAATCTGGTATCTCCCATATTCTTAACATATGTGGATTTTTTTCAGGGGAACTCTGGGAAAAGCAGAAGATTTAAACATGTTTAAATTAACTAGCTCCTTATAAGTTATGCAGAGGGAGCTCGACACATGGCCATAGGGTCTGTAGGTACTCCTCTACACCTGCTCATTAACGCAAACACAATAATAGCCAGTCATGTAGGAGGTTCGGCTGCTGTTCAGAGCAAAGTTCAAAATGGGGAAGAAATGTGATTTAAACGACTTTAACTGCGCAAAGATTGTGTCAGACATGTTTGTTTGAGTATCTCCTGGGAGATACGCACAACAGTATCTAGAGTTTACAAGGCACGGTGCGAAAAACAACATAAAACAGTGAGCGTCGGTTCTGTGGGGGGAGAATGCCTTGCTAATGAGCGGGGTCAGAGGGGAGTGAGCAGACTGATTGAAGCTCCGCGCTAAGGCAACACAAACTTGAAGAAGCACGTGTTGCAACGGTGCCGTGCGAAGGTTGGGCCAGACGGCGTCTCTGACCTGATGCTAGATGCTTTATTTCTTGACACACGTTAGAGCATTTGATTCCTCTCGCAGTAAATGATTAGGTATGCACTTTTTACAATTTTCATCAGAATCATGAAAAGACCCCTGCGTGAAGCGTGTGCCGGCTTCGTTCCCTTCATGGTGTCATTTTGCCAGTGTGAATATGTCTCTGGATGCAATAGAGTCCTTTATGGCTCAGACTTTTTAAACTTTTTTTGGAAAGTTTTGTCTCGCCAATTAATTAAAGTGAATATTCGGCAGATTCTCCCCTCGGCCCGACGTTCCTCCTGTCTCTGGTCTTTTGAGTTCATCAGTGCTGAACATAGTCTGGTGCTTAAGTACACATCACAAGAACATTGAACGGGAATGTTAAAATTATGGATTGAATTCCTGCAGGATGAAAGGGAGTCCAATTTATTCTATGTCCAGCCTATCTGACAAAGTCTGTCTCTCCTCTGGAACATGGAACCCGCTAGTGTTGCTTTTGCTGGCTCCGGTGCAGAGATTGCTTTATTACTTTTGATCTCCTCCTAGCATGGGAAGACGGTGGGTTAATACAGTAGCTGCCCTGTCTCTTTATCTCTAGAGATAAAGTGTGAAAGAGTGCGCTAACCCATGTTAACTGAGTATAAACACCCCGGGGGATCTGCATTAATCTTATTTCAGATTTTGATGGGTGGGTAAACAGCAATTATAGGCATTTACCCTTCACTACTCCCTTGTGTGCTGAACAAACATTTTAAAGTTTGGATTTGAAGTTGCGGTTTGCCACCATCACTATGTCACTGAAGCCACAAAGTTCAGAATGAGGGAAACATACCATACTGTCACAAACTGTGCTGAGGCAGTTTTCAAACAATCACTTCTAACAGAGAGGGCGCTTCAGTAGAGGTATAGAAAGGTTTAACATCTTACGCTGGCGGCCTCACACGTTGCCACTGGTGTTAGTCTAAGAACTCACACGTGATGTACAAATGACCTCAAGGTCTACTCCTGTAACCATAAGACAAAAAGCCAGAGACCTGGAATTAGAGCCCAGTCACAGTTTGATGTGCCGTAATTTGGAGGCCACAGTTGGGGTTAGAACTCTTACGCAGCAGAACACTGTACCATAGGCACCCATGACATACGAATAGCTTTAAACTATAAACACATTTTCCTGAATGTTACCAAAAAAAAAAAAAAAAAAAGCCTTTGACTTATTATAATTTGAACTGTTAGATTACTCACACCCCTACTGAGCCTCTCCTCACTTGAAGAAACTTTACAGTCACTAAGTGAGTCACCAAAATGCCATTGGGTCCACAGAGGACAGCTGAACGTGCACCACTTAACTGAAGCGTAGCCCCCACCCCACAAAGTGCTGTGACAAAAACACAGTCACGGAGGTGAGAAACAAAAATTCAGTGAACATAATGTCATCACAACAATTATAATAATAAATACTAGATTTTCACCTGTTACAAATGGAGAATGACAACACATAGAAACGCTCAATTTAATTAAATATGCATTACAATATAATTATGTTCGTGTTCAATTTGTGTCCTGTTTGTAGAAGATTTTGTAGATATGTTGTATAATGAAATTTCCCCAAGAACAAAGCAGGTGAAATCATAAAAGATTTTATTTCAAGCCGCTATACTGTACAGCTCCAGTAACTGGAAATGACAAACCTTCCCCTGCTGTTTGCTAATGCAGTGATTCATCATTGTGATGCTGATGTTGTGTTGTTTTTATTGAGAAGACTGAAGTGGTCTGATGTGACAACGTGAGTGAAGATCCTGAGAGACAATGGACTCGCTCAAGGTCACATCTGACAAGACATCGTGGGCAGAGTCTACCTGAGTGTCGGAGGAGGGGTTGAGGGGGAATAAATACAGTATGAGCTTCATGTCCTCCCCCTGCATCTTTCATTCCTCTCGTCTGTGGTTAGCATACTGAGTAGGGCCCGCCAAGATACGTGTTGCTTTATATTTTAGATCACCTAATGCTCTGTACTTACTGGCTAACATTTGTGCCGTGGCATGCAGGCAGCTGTATTTGCGCAGTATGCCTCCCATTCGTTCTCTGTTCACATGGGTATTATGCATATGGATCAGCATGGGAACAGCCTGCACTAAACAACATAATTCTATGCCAGCAGCCTCTGTAGGTGATGTATGTCCTTCTGCCCTCTGGAGAGTTACGAGCAGGACCGAACGGGGGCAGAATGTGGATCCCCTGGTGTCCTTTTGATGGCATCTTTATTACCTATTTGTGACGTTAGATCGAGAGCCCAAGGAAAGTGCAGGAGAAGAGAAGACGTCCGTGTGACTGACTCTGTGTCTTTATGTGTGTATATGTATGTATATGTGCAAAACAGTGGGTGGTACTTGGGGACGGTACAGAGAAAAGCAAAGGTTAAGTGAAGATGAATTGGACACAAAGAGACGAAGGAAGACATAAAGGAAGTGGAAGGCAGGACGGGAAGGACTGGGGCATTCTGGAGGTGGGTCATCTGATGAAAAGGGTATTTTCTCTCCCAGGGGTCAAGCTGTCAGAGTTACTTGGTGGCATTTGTTGTCCCACCTTTCCACTGTGACCTTACATTAAGCCAAGGGGAAACAAGAGACAAACACAGTGGCTCACCATCAATATCACATCTGACACTACCTCTATCGCTCTCGCTCTCTTGGCCAGCCTTCCTCTCTCAAGCAGACACATGCCAACCCATCAGTCCATCATGTGTATTCGCAGAGACAGACGGCATCTTGCAAGCTCAGGATTCACTCCAAGATTTAAGCCTGAGGAAGCAAATTAGGGGCTGTGTTTAATTGATGATGTGACTCACTTCCTTTCGAAAGCTCGCGAACAACAATTTTAGCCGCCGCGTGTGCTACAGTCATACAATCAACGATGACTCACAAAACCGCATGGTATGCTTCACGTATTTATTCCAAATCTAATTTCATAAGCTAATATATGACAAATTTGACATTTCAGGAGGAGCTGCCATGTTATTTTTCATTTAAAAATCACTGGTAAAGGCCAGTGACAGCCCAGTGAATGGTGCATTCTGCCTGTCAGATGTCCTATAGGAAATATTCATACTGATGTCTGAGAGAAGAAGAAAACTGTCAATCATCTATTGTACAGTCTACCTGAAATAATGTCTATCTCAAATAAATGCCTATTAGCAAATGCCTCAAGCTTAGGATTGTGAGGATACACTTTCCTGACCTATAAACTTCCTAAACCTGTTAATCCTCTGTGGCCTTCACAAGTCCACATCAGCACAATGGATTTATCAGTGCTAATTACTGATTTCAGTACAGTAATCCACATTTACGAAGATGATCTTTCCTGCCTTACAACCATCATTTAGAAACAGATCTGTATGTATTATGTCAATGTAGAAAAAGTAATGAGAAGGTAACCGCCTCCTTTCACTTTCACCAACACCTTTCTCGCTCCCATTCACATGTAATCACCCACACAGACCATTATTAATCACATTTTGTTCACGGAAAACAAAAAAAGACCTCCAAATGATCAGTTCCCCAGTAACCTATCTCAACTGTCCTCCCTCTGTGTGATTGTCAGCATCGTTTACCCCCGCCATATTTTCTCACTTTGCTAATTTACCCACAAGGTGAGAGGATGCTGGGAAGCTTCTGAAAGTCCTCTGGCTCCAGATGTCTGGACCAGATGTCCCATTATTTCTGCGCTGGTCCTGTGATTTTATTTTTATCTGTTTCCAGCTCTTTGCACCTTTACTAACCCCTGTCTTCCCCTGGACACATGGATACGTACGCATGCAAATAGAGTCACTGACCAGAGTATCCTTTGAGATTAGACCCATGTTTAAGATTTATCAAGACATCTCCTAATTAAAAGTTAATAATTAAAAAGTGTGTACACCGTATTTACAAACTTAATCTCCCATATGGTCTTTTGCTAACTTCAGTGTTATTGTTAGAGAATGTAAATGAGCCTACCAATTATGCACTATTATACCCTATGAGCTATGGCAGCCTGACACAGTAACCATGGCATGGTTTGTTGTTGCTATACAGTAGATAGTTAATCAGCCTGAGTGATCAGAGCAGAGCCTAAACATACTAATGTTGCAGGAGAAATCAATAATTAGAATTCCTTTTTTTTTCAGTAATTAATTCAATTAAGTGTAAAAATGTCTAATTACAGCAACACTTTTTTTCCCCACATATGATGGTAGGGGTTACTTCACAGTAGTGATACTAATGGTTTTACTTTAGCTATGTATCTTGTCACACCTCCCAAGTCCACTCACACTATGACTAACGTTATACTACTGCACTATTTAATTTGAATAAGCTGCCTTACATGCTACCTGGTCGTACCGTGTAGTAAAATACTGGCGTTTCCAACAAACAAAATACTTCCAAGAGAACTCTGAGAGGAAAGTCAAGTACACATAGCACATGAAAGAATTCTGCTGTAGATCCTGAAAACTTTTTTTCATGTTGTGCCCGAAGATGTTTTTTTTTTTTTTATTGGCAGCGTGTTGTTGTCCATTTGCCTGACAAGACACCAGCTCAGGGGGAGATGTCCGGCTAAAGAACTCTGATCTAAAGTTCCTGCATCAGTATCACAAATCATGAGAAATTGTACAAAAATGTACATTACAGTTTTGATAATAAAATAAAGGACCTTTATGTCTAAAGCAATAATTCTTTTTAAAACATCAGTGCATTAAGATTTATTTATTTAGCTGGCATATAGATTTCTGATTTCATTAATTACCCAACAAGAGGTTAGAAATTCTGAACTGTTGGGCTGTAATGTGGACCCCGTGTTTTTTTTTATCCTTCTCTATATAATTGCAAATGATCTGCTCTCAGTTTAATTATACGGGATGCTTTTATTGGAAATTAGAACTAGATGGACTACATAAATTGTAGATGGCAGGTGATTCACGCCAGTAATTTGATAATCAGATCAATGCCCTGCCTTATTCTGTTGCTAAAAAGCATCATAGAGGCACATATAGACTAAAATAAAACGTATCAAACCTATTTAATGGTTTCATTTTAAAGATCCAGTGCATGAGGGAGGTCATTGCATTCTTAGAAATCTGCCATGTGTGAATCAACAACAAACAACATTCAGATCCCAAAGTTTGAGAAACTCTGGAACAATGTTCGTCAGAGTCTCTTCAGTGTCGCTACCACGACGTCGTCACTCACAAGTCATTTAGCCAGATGAGCATTTATTTTTGCTCAGCACAAAAAAGCATGACAGCCCCTGCAGCTCATTGATACCCAACATGTCTCAGACCCTAAGTTTTTCACTGCACTCTGTGAAACACTGTCTCTGATGACGTTTTTGATCGCATCGATGTAATGCAAGTGCCTGTAACTAATGATCAGCATCGTTTGATGGAGCCCCTGCTGAGCTGAGCTGCCACTAGATGGCAGTGAAGCACCGCATGCGGCATGCGCCTCGCCATTATGTGTTTGCTGTTGTCACCGTTGGTTGGTCCTATCTTATCTTTTCTCAGATCCTTCTTTCCTATTGTAGCACGGGAAGATAAAACCTGCCAGTGCACACCGGTATCATTTAGGGATCTGTTGCTGCTGACAGCACATGGATAGTTGGAGCAGAGATAGAGAAAGTGTGAGAGAAGGAGAGTGGAAGAAAGTGAAAGGAGAGGACACAAAGAGAGGGAGAGCAGGGGAGAGATAGAGGAAAGCGGCAGCAGCAGAGTAATTGGCCTGAGACATGCTGCTAATGCAGCCTCATCTTCACTGTATTATTTCTTCAAGCACTACTTCTCCTCCCCCTTCTCTCCTGTCTTTTAACCCCACGTACCCTGTTTCCAACCACGCTCTCCACTTACTCACTCCTCACTCTCCCTTTTTTGTCTCCTTGACTCTCTCCTTTACCACACTCATTCAAAGCACTTTCTGTCCTCTTTCACCTTCTCAAGTTTCTTGTCCCTTCCTTCCAGCACGTCCCTTTCTCGCCTTTGCATACAGCACCTCTTGGTTTGTCTTCGTCTGACACCTCCAGGGAATGAGCATCAGGGAGGAGCACCTAAAGGTTGAAGGGCAAGAGAGCTCCCTCGGGGACTTCTGCTCAGCTTTGACCTCTTTGTGCTTCCTGGCTATCTGGTATCTAGAAGAGGAGGGTGCGAGAGGACTCAACATAGTCTCAGGAAATGTTAATTTAATGACGATGTTGTATCAGACAATTATAACTTATGAATATTTCTGACAGATTACTCTTAAGTCTCTCTTCATATGGGGCTCCAATTTCATATTCACATATTTTAATAATTGTCCTTTATGTATAGTTTCAATCATCTCTCCGTTCTAAAACATAAAACCAAGTCCAAAAACTGAAAGTGGTTTGAACCAAATGAGCGACAGCGATTCTGATGTCCTTAGAACTACAAGCGTTCGAGATAAAGACTAAAAAAAAAGATGTACAAGAAAACCCTGCAGGCTTGCAGCAAGCACTAGTAAGGCAACACAAATGCAGTGGTGTCCTCTGTGATGCAAGAAAGACACTAAAAGCTCTGCAGATAAAGGAGGTGACATATTCCGTGATTGTGATTTATGGCAATAATTCACAGCACAGATTCTCTTCTCTTCATCTACCTCCCTATAAAGCTTATGTCTGCGATATAAAATAAGTGTGTTGTGTGACATTGTGTCGCAAAGCTATACTGTGCTTTAGGATATTTTATGGTTACAATAACCCACAGCCTTGACCAACACCAATACACTATGCTTCTTGACCTACAATAGCCATGCAACCTTTTGTGTGATGCAGCCTGATAAGTGATATTTAGTCATAAATATAAATATATTAACATATAATCATAAACATATATATATATATAAAACATTGTTCAGCACTTGTTAATAGTTTAAAAAGTTATCTCCCTCAAACAGTGTGATTTTAAAGCATAACCTTTTCAACAGGCTTTCGTATTAAGACTTGTGTTTTACAGTGATGCTGAAAATTAAGTTAAAGCAATAAAAAACAAACAAAAAAAAAAAAAACAGGCTGTAAAAAGGCAGCACACCCAACTGTTAAGATTCACATTGTTCTAACCCCAACCCACACACACACACACACACAAAAACACACAGAGAGCACAGAGACAAACATAATTGGATCCTACACACTGCTCACTTGGGGGGGGGGGACCCATCTGGAGGGGATGTTTATGTGTGTGTGTGTGTTATAAGGTACATTTCTCTTGCAGTCCACCCTTAGGCCCTGGGCTACATTTGCTCCCATCCATCAGCCAGATGAGCTGTGTCCTTTTAACATTGCTGACAGAATGGAAAATTGAATTCAGATAATATTTTTATTTGTAGATTAGGACCCAAATCAATAACCCATTGGGAAACAATGGGAAAAAGAATTGCAGATTGAAACAGATGGCTTTAAAATTAGAAATGAATAATGACAACTTTGTATTTCGTTAAGTAAAAAAATAAAAAGAGCCCCCTTTACCCACCATCAACACCTTTGTGGTGATGTACAGCACCTGTAACACTGTGTTCTTCAGTGACAGGCAGAGATATACGACAACACGCTGTACTGAACTGAATGACGATGTGAAAGTGTTCATACGTGTCACTTGCTGCCGCCGATGTAGACACCTCTCTGTTGGCCACGCATGTATCTAGAGTGCTTTTTCAGCTCTCACTTTCCAAACTCTATTAACTGGAAGAAGTTGCTGTTTGTGCTCAGCCTTCGTTGTAAAGGATTATTTCTCATTCATGTGATGCGCTTGTGTATGCAAATACGTCTGTAATATTGTTTGTGCGGAGGCCAAGCAGTGTTAATCAGATGTTTACAAGCACTCCCTCATAAATATTTCCAGTTGTACGTAAAAAAAAAAAATGCCGTACAAGCCTGGGAGAGCACAAACCACTCTTCACATGCACTGTTTTAGCAAAATGTGAAAAGCAGTTTGGTAAAAACATGTATTTGTAGTTTTGGACTCGTTTTCCTAGATTGTCTGATATTCCTGTGAATCAAAAATCACATTTAATCATTTTTGACATGGCATTTAACAGCAGCAGAAATGGTGAGGGGTTTTCAAGTATGTGAAAATCTCACAGACTGGCACATCGCACACCCACTTCCTGAAGAGTACCAACATATGTAAGAGACTTTTACAGCATTGAAATCTCCAGCAAAGAAAACAAAAGATGATCTGAATGGGTTTTTTTTTATTTTGCTACCTACAGCACACGAGTACAGTCCCTCTTCAAATCTGAAGGATTCTTCTTTTTCTTCAAAGCCAATTATTTTGCCATCAGTTCCCAATCACACATAGCTTCTAATGAAAGGGAGAAAGAGACTTGCAGTACATCTCCATAGCCATAAGATGCTTTACATTTTTTCCTTTAAAAAAATAAAAAATAAAAAAAAGCTATTGCCCACCCACCATGCAAGGCCATCCGCACATTTCCACCTCAGTGGTGCACACCAAACAACTTCTCTCCACCCTGCAGGCAACAGTTGCTGATGTGCCTCTATTTCCATCCTGATTCCCATTTGCTTTCAAGTGCCACTACTTCCCATGTCTACGAGTCTGTCCATCTCCCTAGGGGGTACACACATCTCCTGAGCCTCCCCCTGTTCCTCTCCCTGTTTCGTTTCACCAGACACTTTCTTAAAGGTCAGACACCAACAGGGCTGTAAAAATGCAGGGATGTGAAAAAGGGGGATGAAGTCGTACCTCCAACTTGTAAACAGCCCCATCACAACCTGAAGGACAAACGATACAATGGTCAAATCAATTGGTCAAGTGGATTCAGCCATGACTATCATCAATGGAAATCGATGTGTGGTGGCAGGACGGGCATGGATGAATGGTTGGCGCGGTGATTCATGTATGTCCATGTTATGATTTGATTATGCGCGTGTGTGCATGTAAGGTACAGTTGCAAATTTCTTCTGAGGGCCATTCATTATATGACATTAAGGAAAGTGAAAGGAATAGTCAGAAAACTCAGTTCCTTTAGGTGTTGGTACTTATTAATTTAATAAAAGTAGTAATTTTATTAGTCATAGAAACTGTATAACAAATGCACTAATTCAGCATCTGATTTATTATTGTACTTTATAAGATATATATGGTTGGAGTCAAGGGGCAAGGACCGCTTTATTTACCATAAATCTTGGATATTAGATCATTTTCTTTCCCCGAGTCAAATCAAATGCACTTCAGGTACTAAAAGTGAATGAGAACTGAACAGGGACGCCTTTTGTCAAAACACTTTGAACATGTATAGCTGTGCTTCTGCTTTGCCCATATACGGGTGTATTGTTCTTCTTTTCAGCCAGTGTTACTCATTCCTCTCGAGAGCGTGTGATCCTTATCCATTTTTCTGCCTATTGTCATCTGTTTCTCTGTCGTCTCATCTTTGACGCTTTGTCTTACGTTTTATATTCCAGCTCTAACTCATTACAGTCGCCCTCTTTCCATTCCATCCACCCCTTTCCTCCCATTGCACATCCACATCTACAGCTCTGTTCTATTTACCATTTTTGCCTAGTATCTATCTTCTCTCCCTCATCCCTTCACGCCCTCAAGCCAATTTCACCACAGCCCCCTTCCCACCATCTAGTTTTCTCTCTATATCACCGCTGATCTACCTTTCATGCTGGGTTCCTGCACGGTCTGATGCCCTCCCTCTGTGTTTATGCTGTATGTGTGTTATTTGTATCCCCTACCTGCCTTAGTGAAACTCATTGCTTTGTGTAAGGCCCCGCTGGCCCCACCCAAACCACTCTCTATGCTGGCCGTGACAGGGACCAGACCGCTGAAGATTACACTTCACTGAGCAAGTAGCCTCTCTGCAGGCCTATTCCCAGCAGATGTGGCTAATGCAGCCTATTATCACTGTGCCCTCGTGCCATCTCTTCATGTCCCTTTTTCCACCCCATTTTATTCTTTTTAGCTAAAGTTACAATCTGTTATGTGAAGATGGGTCATCTCTGATGATGGCAAATTGCTTGTCATCCATTTGTAAGGTTTCAGTGGACTGTACATTATGAGCACATGGTGTATGTCCAGTGTTTTGCATCGTTTATCCTCACATCTCATGTTATGGTAAGAGCATAATTCACCAAGACTGAAAAACATCTTGTTTCCTTGCTACTGAATAAATTGCACATAATATCCTTGAAAAAGATCGTCTCTATTATTCCTCCTTTTAATTGTACATTCAAAAATAACGCGGAGATTAAAAGCTATAACTTCACAATCACAGTCACAGTGACCTCAGTTGGATGGAGACAAACGTAATGTATGAACTCAGCTGAGCAGCATAAGGAGGATTTTTCTATTATTATTTTCTTCAACAGCAGTGGCAACAGTTTAACGAGTCAGTGTGTCACCTCCATAAGCTGATAATCCACGCTGCTCGGCAGACAGTCTTACTATCTTTACAAACTAATGGTAATTTTTGTGGCAACAATAACATTTAAGAAGGCAAAATAAAGTTTGACACCTTATGACTGTTCAACGAGGCTACCTCGACATAGCAGCATGTTTCTAACATACCAAATGTTCGATTAGCATTAATTAAAATCAGCTATGCTGTTGTAATAGGTTGCAATGATATAACATAGCGTGTCGCATTAATCAGAACCCCTGTAAATTACTGAATGAAATAACCAAAGTGACAATTTTGACTCTTTACTAATGGAATTAGGTAATACACCTTTAAATAAAGTGAAGTAGTATTCTTTCTACATACAATTTACGTATATCTTTTCAATAGCTGTTGATCTGTTAGTAATATGAGTGTTTGGAGTGTGTTTTTTTTTTTCAGATTGTTTTCAAAATGCACATTTATTTCGGAGGCCACCTGGTACAGACTCACACAGAGAAGGTCTGTGACCTCAGCAAGCCAGCGTTCAAGCTGTGTTGGCCAGTTGGTCGGGGCACCGAGGTTCTGCTACCTCGCACCACCTCGTGACCCCCTTCTTTTGTCTTACAGCTGAAGCTGAGAGACACGCACTTTAGAGGACGCCGTGCTCCTCTTCACCGCCACAAGTGTCCAGTGCTCATCTTCCTATTGAATTTTCTCTAAATGAGCTAATGCATCTGATGTTGCAAATGCCATGCGATGTAAACAAATGTTAAGTGATTCAGCTGAATCATCAGGACTTTGTGTTTTTGTGCTTTGCCAAAGATTTCGAATTATTTACTATTAAGTTAATTAATAGCTTTATTAATCTTCTATTAAATTGCAAGTGAGCCAGCATTTTCCAGATTCACATTTCCATTCACTTTATTTTCCCCGTCTGTCATTCAGTGGCACCTCCATCATTTGCAGACTTCGTTTTCTCACATGAAATTGTCTCCCATGTTGCCAATATCAATTACACATAGAGACTTGTTTCAACTTGCCCTAACCCTATGTCAACTCTAACTAGTCCCCAAAGCCATTAGCATGCAGGCACCTGGCACCTCTCCGTATCCAGCACTGCTCAGTGAGTTTGTTTTTGACTAACTGTAATTAAATAGCTGATTTTTTAAGGACACAGCTGACACGGCTGGTCAGCTCTACTCTATATACTTATCTGCTGCTTTACCCTAGTGTTACAGCTTTCTCCCAACATTTGCAACGAGGCAGCTGTGGCTAAGCGTGATCATCCAAGAATGAAAGGGCCGTGCAGATCTACGTCTTGTCCAAACCACTCTTCAACAACACTGGACCTAGTTTAGCACTTTCAGTAAATCAATGAGAAAGGGACATGATTTTTGTGCCATCTCTATTTTGCTCTTTTAAAAAACATGAGCCCAGTGGACCAATCCACATTCAAGCCCAACTACTGTAGACCCAAACAGCCATCTTCTGGAGCCAACCATGACTCCTTACTGAAATTGGAGGCACGATTAAGGGTAATTCCACCCCCACAGGGGCTTGGCAGGGAGCTCTCTTGTTCTGTTTCTTAGTCAAACATAATGCAATGATGTACTGGATAAATGGTTTGCTACATTTGGAAAGAAGGTTAACTTGACATAACTGTGGCTTTGTGATTTTCGGCGAGTACCATGCAAATCCAAGCCACAATTTCCACCAACAGCTGACACTGCTGGTTAAAATCTACAGACTGTACTGTGAAGGCCTATATCAACAGACGAGAGAGTTGGGCATCAATGGAGATTTGGCTCCCCGTGTGCCAACTGTAGACACAAGACAGGCGGCTTGAACCAAGGGGATCCGGTTAACAGACTGTCTTTGGCGACTGGTCACTGCACTCGTCCAGTGCCTTCACTGCAAGGAAGAGAAGCAACTGAGGGCCAAAGGAAGAGACAGTAACTTGAGCAGCCGAGGCTTGTGATGGATCTCAATGTTCTCTTTAGGTCTGCGGATAATGAAGGTGAATTGCTGTTCAGGATACAGCAATTCACTGTACAGTAATTAGATAACAGCTCTCTCACAAAGCGTTTAAACTTTGCCAGCTTGAAAACATAAAGCAAATCTTTCCATTTTGTCGTTTTTTTAATACATTAGAATACATGAATACGTCAGGAAGGAATGGTTCGCCAGGTGCAGTTAATATATTCCAAAGTTAATGAAAGTTAATGAAATCAATTCTTTAAAATGTTACATACTGATTCAGTGTGTGTGTGTGTGTGTGTGTGTGTGTGTGTTAGGGATGCTGTGTGGTGAATGCTAAATTGTAACGCTCCTCTGGAAGCCACCTATGGTACTGGTTGACTGGTTAAAAATGACAAGCCCGCAGACAGCGGATGGGTTTAAAGCATTCCCCCTCCTTCCTGTCTTTTTCAGTTTCCATTCTTTCTTCTTCATATTTCTGTGTATCTCTGTCTCTGTCTGCCGCCTTCATCAAGTCCACTGTCACCACACCTTCAAGCTCCGTGCTCAAATCAGCCCTCCAATTCATGTCCTCTCATGGGTTATTTTCATTTTGGTCCAAGTCATTCCAGCCACCCCAGCTGTCAAACATTCACAACTTAATAAATAAATCTTCACTGTTGGATGGCCAGTTATATTTGTAATAATATTTTTATCATGCAAATGATTCTGCTCAATTAGATTTTTCTTCTTTTTTTGCTTCTAACTTGCCCACTCTGATTTTTTAAAACATGTTCATTTAAAGCACCTACTGTAGTGTGCACTCTCTCCATGATTATGTTGAGCTACAAGGTAACAGCATGTATTATAAACAAGACTACAGATTCTCTCAAAATGATTTATTATAATATGTCACCATTACACATTGGTAGGTGAATTAAGTCTAAATGGGAGTGAACTGCCATCATACTTATCACTGATCATCAAGTAGTAGCAACTGTATCTGTTGGCAGCCTGATGCATATGACACCATTAGCTCCATTAGTAGTAGCAGTAACAATACAGTTTTATTTAGCATAAAACAGCTGCCAGGCATCAGTTATTTGACTGTTTTTCAAATATACTGTGGTACAGGCGGTCATACTTTATAGTTTTGTATTTGCTAAATGTACAGTACAACAAAATGTGAACACCTTTATGGGTCATCCAGTTCTTTTGTTATTGTTTTGTAATCAGAATATCAGAAGGCCCTGAGAAACAATGCACTGCCCTATTCTTGGTTTAGCTCATCTGTACATGATTGACAGCATAGCACTACACAACATTCGCTGCTCATCCGCACACATCAGTCATATCATTATGTGCTGAAACAGTGCGGAGTGGGTGGTGAGTGTTGCCAGTCATCTCCGGCTGGAAAAAAATAAATAAATAAAAATGTAGATAGACATGTTCAGACAGGCAACAATTGTTGCCACCCAGGCACCACTGCTTGCACAGTGTAGTCAATTGGAGTTTTGAGGATTCAGGGCAGGGCGAGAGGATGGCTGTTTTCTGTTTTCATCTTTTGACTCCTCTGTCTTTTGCGATTGGCTGTCTGACAACAAACTTTGTCGTAGATGCAGGTGGGGGAAGAATCTACAGGTTGGGCCCAATGCCAGCCGGACGCAGAGGTGCCACTGAAGGAAAAAACATCTTCCAGTCCAAGAATGAATAAAAACCTGCACAGGAATCAACAATTTATTTGTTATCACAGTTCAGTTTGTTCACTTTAAGTTAACATCTAAGCATAAAGGCAAAATCAAAAGACTGTAAGACACTGCCCTCGAATTATACATGCAACATCAATCTTTTATATGCTGCAGTTAAATTCTTAAAATCTGATGTTTTGATGGGTCTCTCCAAGGTTACCTGAGTTTCGAGGTTCACTCACCTCACAGCTCTGTATACACAGGGCTGAATCTTTGCACGTACCAACCAATGTTCTCCATGTGAATGATGCCCTGCTGCCTCTCTGTCGATGGATATAGCACAACACTGTTTTTATGAAGGAGATCCGCAGTTTCCTTTCGAACATGGAGACCTTTGCTTGCACGAGAGATCACCAAGCAACATGAACAATTTCAGCGGTTTTCTCTGTTGTGCTATTTCATATTTACTCCAGCATTTGGTGTGGAAAATGTATGGTTGCGTTTAAAATTAGTTGGCGTTACTGTTTTGTTTTAACAATACGTGCACCGATGTGAACATCGTGGGAAGTAAAGAAATGTGGACTCAGTCAATGAACTATAAAGATATGTCACTAATTATTCTCATCTTGGTGAGGAACCATACGGCAGCTGTCTTACCTATATTCATCTCGGAGCTTGCACTATTTAACAGTGATCGTGAAAGTGACATTATGTTATCTGTAAAGAGAACATGTGAAATAGAAGTTGGTGAAACATACATGAGGCAATTATAATTGCTCAAAATATGTACTGGATTTAATGTAACATATAGTCTGTCATACTGGAATAACAATAAACATACGGCATTAGTAACATAGTGAAACAATATCACGTGCACATACATTTGTTGTCACCCATGCATGTAGAATGACAAATAATGAGCATCATGGTGTCAAAACTGTTGCATTTCTCAACATCTTATGATTAATGAAAAGAGACACTAAATATAATATCTATGTTGTGTTTTCAGCTGACAAGTCAGTGTTGTGCAGACTTTCCTCCATCTCTACTGATGTTCAGAAGGTGAGGTCAGTTTCTGGTTACTGGGTGCTTTTAGAGTGCATGAGTTGCATGATGTTAGTGCTGAAAGGTCGCTGTGGCAAAGTATAACTGTAAGATGGCAACTGATTAGGCCATGGCCCTATGATGTTACTGTGTGTCTCCTCTACTATTTTATCTTTGTGGTTTGTGAATTTCTGCAGTTGTGTAGCTATAAAGTATGTGTTTATACTTCATTCACAGCAGCACTGAAGCTACTGTAATAGTTGTGGTGCTCGAGAACATAATGCTTTATTGTTTTGGTCAACTTTATTTCAACAGCCATAGTCCCTGATTCATCACAATAGCCTGTGTCACAGCATTTTCATTGTGCAGGACAAGCACAGGTTTAACTAACAGTGTTAAAGCAATGCCAGTGAGCCGGCATGCACAGTAGCATAGACTGGGAACTGGAAATACAGACATTACTAATATTATTAACTACATATATGCTCTCCCTGCTCTGGCTTATAAAATGTCTGCCCTAAAATCAGTCTTATTAATGGTTTTGACTGTTACAGTATGTTGGCAGTTCATGACAACGCTTTTGGGGCCATCACTCAGATTTTTCTTTTTTTACTTTAGCTAGAAGCACTTTTAGATAAAAGGTTTTACAGCTTAACATGACTATATTTGTGACATGTAGACTCATATTCATGACATCTCTCCCCCCAGGACAGAAAAGCTTGGGGCAGATTTTGTCGAAGAATGATCGTCTGTTATATATCCTTAAATTAAATCTTTAATAAACATATTGCTCTTGCTTGAATGAGCACCATGTTCTGAATTTTAACCCAGTGGGGTAACATATTAATTAATCAAAACTTAGTCAAAGCATTTCAAAATTGGAAAGGAGTCACTTCAAGAACATTTTGAAATGTCCTTCTCTAACAGCATTGCTGATAGATTAGTGCATTTCATGGGAACCCTCTATCACATGGGACAACATTTGGCAGACTAAATAGATAGGCAGGCTCGGTATGTAATTAAGAGTGTGAGCATCGATACTATTTTCAAAACTATTTTTTTATGTATCCTTCAATTCTTGGTGTCTCTTTGCCCGAGGCTACTTGATACTGTCCTTGGTGTCAAGAATGTTGTTTCCTGGCACTTACTAGTACTATAAAGCATTAACAGCACTGTCCTGGCTGTTGTCAGACACGATAGTGTGGTTTGTCGTATATCTTTATAGGAAAAGAAATACAAGAAAAGCACATGACAGTAAACATTTTCCTTATCTTGATTGATTTCATTTCTAATTTCCTTGGACTGCATCAGTGACATTGATTTAGTAGATGAAATAATTGTGTTTTGTAAAAGTGTTTTGCAATAGGCGCAGCAGTCATAACATACAAAGACATTCTTCTGAAACTGTATCACCAGGTTTCAATTTGAGATTCCCTCATTTACTTTGCCTTATATATTTCATATCAAAATAGCAAAGCATTTGTAAGTCTGTGAATGCATCATGGTGAGAGGTTTTCCGCATGGCAGCCTGACGGCTTCTGAAATTCAGCTGCTACAGCTAATGACTGTGAACTACAAGGTGTTTGCACAGGATATTTTCAAATGGTTTCTTACCAGCACGGTCAGTATCACAGGCATTTCACTTCCCTTGGACTACAGCAAGCGAAGCCGACCCTTGGCGTGTGTGAAGATTCATTTATGGAATCTGTTGGATATTTTACACAGCTTAATGCTAAAGGCACATACTATACCATAATGAGTGCACCAGAGTAAAGCAGATGTCCTGAGAGTTGTAATGACAGAATGTCTCAAGGGCAGTTTCTCAGTTTGGTCTGTACTCCCAGACCTGGTAGAACCACACATATATGATGAATCTGTTGACTGACTTTATTTTTTATTTTTCGTTTTAAACTACGACAAACCAATAATTCACAGAATTTAATAAAACACTGAATTAAAATTTAAAAAGTGAAACAGATCTTTTTTTAACTACACATATGTGTTAATAATTTCTCATTTCAAGATGGATTTGAACTAAACAGAAGGTAAACGTTCAGTAGTCAATGAAGAACGATGCCTTCATGAAGCACAAACACAGGTGGTTATAAACTATTGCACAACTACAGTATGACATTCAGCTGTAAAATAGTCAAATCAAATATATTAAAAGTTCAACTGAAAAATGCTTGTGTCATGTATGTCAGTGTGTTTCCGAAACACTGTTTTACAGCTCTGTTGCTCATGTCTTGTTTTGTGTTGGAGGTACCGTATGATGGCATTTAGTCCTGGTGCGTGGGACTTGCTGTTGGCTCCGTCCTTGGGTTGCCATATATTTAACTCCAGAGTGAATGTGCATTCTTAAAATGTTCATATTGGCTTTCTATTTTGGCTAGACGTTTTTTTGTGACCACAATACTGTGTAAAAGTAGTCCAAAAATGGCAACCTTCAACTTTATAACTGACAATAATTTTATAAAAGGCCAATTGGCAGAAAAGCTATAAACGTGGCAACACTAACCGTTTGTGTGTGCGCATGAAAAAGCGAGGGAGAGAGAAAGCGGCAGAGAGCGAGCAAGCGAGCGAGAGAGAAATGTATGTGTGTGCATTTATGTGGCTGGCTAGCTGGGGGGCATGAAGCTGAGAGTAGGGCATTATTAAAAACCATCTGCTTTCCTGCAGAGTCAGAAGGCCGTCTGGACAGTCTCTTAACAGGCCTTGTTTTCCTAGATGCCCCGAAGCAATATGACAAATTTGAATGGCCAAACTTGAAAGTAGGAAGCAATATTTTTGGTAATATAAATCTATGTGTGTGTGTGTTTAAACGGAACAGTTAACACAATCTGTGCACTGCAACTATACAGTTTCAGTGGTTAATATAAAAAAAAAAAAACCAAACAAACAATAAAACAGCTTGTTTAATAACCTGAAAACATGCTGAAATCTATGTAGTGAACATGACCAGTGCACTCCATAATTGCACGCACGCACACTCTGTTCACAACCAACGAAATCCACGGACACAATGAACGAGCTCAGTATCAATATCAACATGTCAGCACAGATGTTTTTAAAAACATCGGTTTTACAGATATAGGGTGACAAGCAAGAGGAGTCCTATTTTATCTAACTCACAAGGACTGTTTCTTTCACTTGGGCTCTGTACTGTGAAGTGGCTTGTAAGAATTGCAGCAAAGCGAGCTGAACACAATGCGCTGATACTGCCATTACTTGCAATCAGTTACACTGGCAAGTCCACTCCTCTCAAAGAAGTGGTCGTGATTTCACCAGGGTTGCCTTCGGGAGAGACAAATGAAAAGAAAGAACCCCCTCTTTCACGAAACAAACATGACATGCTTTCTAGATATTCCTGTGTGCTTCTATCGCCAGACATTCCCATTGCCTCCTGGTCAAAAATCATGATGAGATATTAACACACCTATGTAGATGCTCATTATTGACTCACGTGTTTGTGGACGATTGGCTGCTTTTACACCCATTCTATCTGAATGTTTTTTTTTTTTTGCTATGTAGGCTACTTTTAACACACCGTGAAGAAGGCCAGGAGCCAAAACGTGGTTGCCTATTAATACATTTGTTCAATAATATGCAAGTGTTGCTGGAGACTTGACCTTTTCTAGTGGCCCTCAATATGACTTTGAAGTTTCATGCACCTAAAGTATGATGAAAATGGGACTTCTACAATAGTAGTACCTTTAAAATGACAAAGCCAATGTAAGTGAAATTACTGCACCTGATTAGGTTTCGATAGTCCTCCTAAGTTGGTCTTTCTTTGCATCACAACACACACACACAATTTCATTTCTGTTCTGCTCAATGACCCTGTTTTTCCCCCCTCTTCTCTCTTCTGTTGGCATAAACAGACAGTAATAGCGTCTGCGTTTTCCTTCCCCCTCACTGGTCCTTCACATGGGTTGACAGTTCCACTGCATGTGGGTTCAGTTGGTGGAGTTGAAAGCCTTTTGCAGCATTGGGGTTTGGACTGATAGAATCCTCCATTTACCTTTTGCCCTGAGGCAATGAGAAAAAAGGAATAAGGTTAAAGCCGTGCTGGTAGAAGAGACTAAATACATCATGATCCTAAAAAAAAAAAAACACGTAGAAAAATGCATGACAAAAGTAACAGCAGTAAGAAGGAACATACGAGGTGGGTTACAGAGACAGAGAGTTTTGGCTTTAAGGGATAATCCTGTTTCATCAGGCACATTGGTTGTTTGAAAGACATCACCTCAGTGTGTCTGCATGCACACAATGAACTCTGAGCAGGTTCATCACCTATACCAACTAAATCACTGGTTATCATTTCTTCATAAATAGCAGCTCACTTAGCTTAGGCAAGTGTTTCTCAAAGGGGAAGCAATCATGCAATATGATGTCTGCAATAAATTAAATGAGCTCAGAGTAATGAGAGTTTTACTTTTCATACATAGTAAGAGAAATTTTAATACACCAGTGTAGTTTTTATTTTTCTGTAATTCTTTCCCCTGTGAACCACGTTCATCCACTTATTTACTAGGCACATTTGGAGGATTCTGGTGTAGCACTGATCTGAAACGCAGTGGAGAGAGTGTTTCACAGTCTAGACAAAGAGCTATGAGGTTAGTTAAGTCCCCAGTGCGGCTCTGAATTGGCTGATGTGAAGTACTAATATGCAGGTGGGAAGTGCATTCGTGATGGCAAATGTTTCATGAACTGACAGATGGTTGTCAAGGAGTACAGAGAAATTGTTGACAGGCAGCAGGGGTCACTGTAGTGTTGTTAGCAATGATGGAAAGATCTTGCAGAGGGCAGAAACAGCCTTGAAAGAAGAGCACTTCACTCTTGTCAAGGCTGAGCTTAAGGTGGTGGGCAGGCATCCATACAGAGATGTCAACGTGACATCCACAATTGAATGCCTCACACTGTGTTCTGCCAGAGGGAAAGGAAAGGTTAGGTTGAGTGTCATCAGCATAACAATGGTAGGTAATATTGCTGGATGACAGAGCACAGACACTTCTAGTGTCAAGTGGAAAGTGTCGAGGCGACTGTGTCTAGAAGCATTCCACAGGTAATATTAGTGGCGACTCCAACCAAAGACTATGTTGATGAGGTAGAAGATGAGAGACCGGGGTTAGCAGCTAGCAATCTGCACCTGAGCAGTATCAGAATATCCTACAACTAGGATATTCCTAGACAGAGACTACTAATCATTAAACAGGCAGACTGACTGATTATAAGTTTAAAAGACACCTGTGATGTTAATACCAGGACACACCTTAATTCTTCTGGTAGCCCTCTTTCCTCAATCGTCGATCGCCAATGTTCAGATTTTTTGCTTTGCAACATGCCTTTTTTCTTAACCTAAGACTTCAGCGTAACTTTATTAAATCATTAAATTTTTGCTCACAGGTAAGAATGGACTGCTGAGTGGTACTGATTGGGTCCCGTGCACCATCCCTGGATGGGGACCAGTGGCTGTAGCCACTCCAATGTCCCAAACCTCATACCTATCCTAAGCCAAAACCACCTCACTGCTTCCACACAGAACTTTTAATTGTGCCATGGAGAGGTACATCAGGGAATCCCTGGCAACGGGAATCATCAGGTGATCCTCAAAAAAAAAAAAAAAAAAAAAAAAAAAAAAGCAGGGGTGGTCAATCCTGGCATTGGAGAGCCACTGTTTTGCTTATTTTGCAAGTATTCTTGCCCCAACCACTGCTGATTTCTTGGATCAGGTGTAGTGTAAGTGCAGGGATTAGAAGTTTTAAGGAAAACTAACACATTCAGAATGCTGTGGGAAATCTTAAGCTATTAGCCATCAAGTTGCCCTGGAAGAGCACCAACACTGGCTACATCCCCACCCTCACTTCCTTTCCTTCAAGTGTCCTTCCACTTCACCTTTGCCTGCTGTCCAGGTTCCCATAATGTCACAATTTGCTGAGAACACTGAGAATACTCTAACCTGCGCTCTTGTTGGTGTCTTCTACATTAAAGACAGTTTTAGCTCGGCTTCCAGTTTTATGTCTTGCAATAGCTAATTATATTGCAGTTGTCATTTTCAGATATTGTTGAGAAATTTGAAAATGTTGGCATAAAATTTCCATCGAGTCCATTGAGGTTTCAACTTCTTATCCAGGTGATGTGATTTACTGTTAATGTAGACTTTACTAGGCAAACTGGAAGCTTTTAGACTCACTGTGTCCTGGGTGTCTACACTGATCTTGCCCCTATAAAATGTGCATAAAGCACCTAAGTTAAAGTAGTAGCTGTCAACTTCCCTAATCACTGAAGCTCAGACTGAGACTAGCCACTCTGCTAGTGAATCTAATTTGGCTTCTGAACACCGTCTTTAAAGCGGTTTAGGGGAAGCGTTACGTAATTCTGTGCAAAAGCAGCAAAGCAACAAATGTTGACATTACAGAGAGAGAGACAGAGTGAGACCATGACAGAAATTAAGACACCATATGTGCTGCGAAACATCTGTTGCCCCAGGGGGTGGCAGGGACGGATGGAGCTCCATTACTCCCATGGATGATACATTATTATGATTGAATAAATAAATAAACCATTAAGTCACTTAAAATCATCTCAAACCGTTTCCGAGATTTCATTGTTCATCTGTCTCATTATCATAATCTAGAATAGCCTGCAGAAGACAAGACTATTTTATGAGGTGAAGAAATTATCTCTAGTATAATACTAGCCCTCTTTCTTATGCATTATTGCTTAAATGTACATCGGTTTGCATCAACGCGACAAAAGAATAGCTGAAATCTGCCAGTGAAGAAGGGTAAATATTATTCAACCATTATTATTTGTTCCGGCTTGATACACTACAGAACAAGAATAACAGATGAAGCATTTAACCTTTAGTCTTGAACAGATTGAACACATAATGCTTTTAAGGACAGAGTCAAGATGGCGCAGTAAACATGACTTTGTCCTAAGGCAAAACAGCTGCAACAAACATCATCTCCGTTGTTACAGTTATTATGATGGACCCTTTCTGCTGAAACATTTCGTTAAATGTGCGGCAGCCTTCATCTTCTCTGCTTAAATTCTCCTTTGAATTGTTTGCCCATTCTTGCTGGACGCAAGACTTGAGCTGGTCAACGGTCCGCGATTACTGTTGCCTGATTCTCCTCGTCATGATGACCCATAGACTTTCAGTAGGACAAAGATCTGGGCTGAAGTCAGGCCAGCAAAACACACACACACTGTGTGTCTGCAAAGCCACAGTGTTGTAGCACATGAAGATGGAGGCCTGGCATTGTTCCGCTAAAATATTCACTGACCTCCTGGGAAGAGACTTTGCCTTGATGTCAGCATGTGTCTCTCTAAAATCCCAGTGTACTCGGCTGTGTTGATAGCAGCTTCACACACAAGAAAGTCACCCATGTCCTGGACAGTGATTCTGGTTTTTGTACAATTTGCTGATAACAGTCTGCATTGTCATTTTTAACAAAAAATATTTGAAACTCGTCCTTTGGTCCACATGACATTAGCGTTTGAACCATGAAACTCTGTGGTGCTGCTGTACAGAACTGATGTATGACTTTCTCCTTGCATCATAGAGTTTCAAGTTGCATTTCCGGATGCTTGGCGGACTGCGTTAAGTTACACTAAAGTCCAGTTTCCCAAAGAATTCCTAAGCCCATGTGGCAATATTAATCGGTTGTGTGGTGTAGACGGGCCACAGTGGATACTAAGAGGAGGAGGATTCAGCAAACTTGAACCAAAAAGTGAACTTGGCCGAAATGCTGTAAAGCAAACTCAATTCACAAAAGCTTAAATCAAGACCATACACACAGCTGCACACCTAGATTCCTCCTCTCCACTGTTCCAATACTCCTTAAATACCCTCTTCAATCTGGCGCGACCTCATTCTAGGTGAAACCATTTTCCTTACAGGTACAGACAACTTCTCTTCTGAAATCAAACACTTGATATCAGATTGATTTTATCAGTAAACACTCAGTTCGTCCCAAGATCTAATAAACTATACTAAATTACATCCCTCTTTCATAACCATACAAATTAAACAGGTCAACAATAATACAAATATTCAACCTAATCCTCCCACACTTGGTCTACCCCATGACATCACTGATGATGTCATAGAGATTATAAAGAGAGGAAGTAGTTGGGCACCTCCTCCTTTTGTCTCCTGAAAGCATGGTGTATGTGTGTGTGTGTGCGCATGCATGCGCATAGCCTCTAAGCAGACTTCACTCACTTAGAAACTCAGCGACAGCGACAATAATAAATGTCAAACCTTAGCAATACTCACATATGTTTTACTTTAAACGGAAAATATTGACGGAACAATAATGATTAACACAAGCAAGTCCTGGATAGCCTGCGTTTGAAAAGTCACAAATTAAAACTGGCAAGTAATTGGTTAAGTAATTTGTTAGATGAAGTAACTGGAGACAAATAGTGTTCTCACCCACTGACAGTTTCTCTTTCACTACCACCTGAGGGCCTTTAGGTGACCCACATTCACCAGTGGTTTCTGCACTTGGCCTTTGAATCTTTTCACAGCATTATGTACTGCTGATGGTGAAAAAAGGGGCTCTAGCGTGGAACTGACTTGCTCTGTAAACATCTCAGTATGACATCTCCCCAGCAGACTCCAAATTAAATTGGCAATAAATCTGTATTTGTTAAAACAAACTACGCTTTATTCCAAGCACTCTATTTTTCTCTGTAATACAGCTGACGGCACAGTACATAGCACATTTTAAACATGCAATATGAAGGCATACAATAAAATAACTTGTATTAAACAGACCACCGGCAGATGCCTAAACATTAGTAATATAAATAAGGTAGTATACACTGCTACGTGAACCTGACATCTGTTTGCAAAATGACTGATCAGAAATTCTATGGATTTTAGACAGTTATTCAGAATTAACAATACAATTAGTAGCAGCGCAGTTAACAAACAGCTGTGTACACCATGTGACTTTCAATACGCTAAAGGAGCTTGTAGTCCAGAGTATTCTCTGTGGGAGTGCTTTCAGCTCGGAAACAAAGCCTAAGGGGAAAAGCACCAGGAAATTAATAGAATTCCAAGGACTGCGTGAAAATAGCAAATCATTAATCTATTTATCCGGTTTCCTGTCTGAGAAATAAACAGTCTGCCAATCCTCACAGGTTTTCATCCACTGTGATCTTGTGGCCAATATTTGCTTATTGGACTAGCTGTGCTTAGGTGCCAGCTCTCCAGTTGGAGACACACTAAAGTATTATTGGACAGATTTAGTCCAGATTTGTCCACCACAAACACTGAAGGAAATCCCAATTGAAGGCTTTGTTGGATCAGCTGTAATCACTGGTAGTGTCTGTGCTTAAAAAGTATATATTCAAGAAAAAGAGAAGTGCAGTAAGAGCAAAGTCGTGTTTCCTTGGCAACATAAATGCTGTCTCCCAAAAACACTCATACACATGCTTTTGAATCTGTCATATCTTTAATATTGAGAATACTCACAGTAATGCATGCATGATAAAGAGCGTGTGGTTGATTTTTTTGAGTGTGCCATTGATGGACATTATTGTCCCATAATGCAATGCACAAAGAAGATAGTGGCTTAAAAAAATGTAAAACAACAGCCTCCGGATATTCTCTGAAAAATAAAATAAAGACAAACAAAAAAACTAAGCAAACAAAAAAAAAAAAAAACGTAATGAAAAACATCAAATCTTTGCGGAAACATTTGGATTTCTTTTGGTTAAGCCTCTGTTGTCTGCTGCTGTATTGCTGCTACAGAAAGTGCCTATTAAATGGTTTCAGGTTGGTTAGGGACTGTCCGTCTTTCTCATACACCTCTGCATTAATGTATCAGTCCATATAAGTAAACTACCCAGTGTGCAGTATATTATGTTCTATTCCTTTTGTGTACTTATTTATAAAATGCTACAGACCTCAAACAACAAAACTCTTGCAGTTGTCCATATTATAGCATCCAAGAAGAGGTCTACTGCACACCAAAGGGGAATTACTGCCCACTACATTAAATATTCCTCTTACTTTCCCACCTTTTCACCTAATATGCTTTGACGTGAAGTGGATCTCAGTGTTTAACTGTGTGTAATGCACAGGCAGATGTATTTAAAATTTAACGGAGCCCAAAACTCCCAGCGTTGCGAATGAGACTATTGGAAAAAAACACCTCAGAATGGATAAACCCATATGTGTTTCTCTCCCCCAACAGCAACAAATAACGACATTATAATGCACTGCAAAAGCTCCCATTTTCTGTTTGTGTGATCAGCTGAACAGACTGCTATTAACATTATCACTTTGTACTCTTGGGTTCCCAGAGGAATTATCATTGGAAGAGGTATCAAAATAGCTTCTGTTCCTCCCACTCCAAAAGACTACACATTCATCAGTGTAGGAAATGAAATTAAGGCTCTGACATCTTGATAATAAGGATTTGGTTGGAGAACATTTTGGGGTTGTAATGAGCTCCCATTATTTATAAAGCATAATTATAGAAGAAGGTGTGAAATGGAAAATATACTGGCTCCTTCATTGGGATTGTAAGGCGAAGAGAAATCGCGTTTACCACTTTGTCTTGTTGTCTATTGCGCTACCGCATCAGGCCCAATTCAGAACTAAACAGTAGTGTTTTTCTGACTTGTTTGCAAGGTATTTGTTCGGATACTTGTGGTTTAGCTCACGTTTCGAAGCACTGCCTGAATGAGACACTCCACAATGCCTAATCGGGCGTTTGTTCAAAATCACTATCCTCCAACTTGTGACAGTAAAACAACGTTGTTGATTATTGTTGCAAAGTTTGCAAAGATTTCAACATGGATTTATTTGTTTCTTCCCCTGATATCCAAGAGTTTTTGTATCATCTTGGTGAGCTCGCTCCATGCATATGTATGGTTTAAAGTTGTTTGGATTTCGCAGTATGTTTATTTTAATATCTTTTTTTAGCTTTACTCATAATTTTGTGTGATTCCAAAGTAGATTGTCTTGATGTTGGAAATTATAAGGAGATTTATGTTTCTAGGACACCATCGGAAATGAGGCTTTAGTCTCAGTAGGATATTTCAAGCACTCATCTGCTGTTTTCTTTCTTTTTTTTTATTTTTTTTTTATTGAATCGAACAACAAAACAGATGATGATAGACAGGAAGAAAAGAAACAAAGGGGATGGGAAGCTTTATTTGAGTGCTGAACAACCAGAGAAGTAGCCTGGCAATAAGGAATGAAATTTGAATGGTGCTATCAGCGTGTTCCTTAGCAGTTCACTGGTGAGGAATCAAAAGAAGGCAATGTATCAATGTAGAAATGAATTAATTAGTGATATATTGATAAGAAAGCACTGTGCAGTTATTTAAAATGTGTATGTGCTCTGTTGTGTTTGGCTTGTGTTTGGCATTTTCTGCATTTACTGCAAAAGGCAGCTGATCTGGGAGAGGGAAATTCTTGCAGCATCTTAGGTGCAAGGCATGGGGGATTAAACGTAGTCGTACTCGTCGTCTTTCACAAGCTACGAGGAAAAAGTACGAGCAGCCAACCTCGCTGTTCACCTGTCAGCACTAACACCATCATTCCTCTTTCACTTGTTGTAGGCGGAAGGAGTGCTCTGTGCTGTTCTGACAGAGTATTGTGAGCAGTGCGTAATTGCGTATCTCCATGGCACACTAGATGTGATAAGTGAGCAATTATTTGCGGCTGTCGCTGATTTCCTTTCCTGACACCTCGTCTCTACCGGGTTGTGCCAGTGACGTGGAGATTACTCAGCAAAGTGGAAACGTGCGGTCTCGACGGAACAGCTCCTGCGAGCAACAAGCGACAATGCTGTCAACAGTGAACGATGAAGATTTTCTAATGGAAGAACATTTCAAAAGACTGTGACATGACTAACACTGGGGAGTAAATGTGACTTTTGACTCCAGTCATGACGCCACCGCAGCCGTATGCGAGGGGGAGCAGCTGACTGTGCCTGTTACTGCCTCACTCAAGGCTGAACTCCTGAAACATCTTGAGTCTAATGAAGATGCCTCTGATGTTTTGAAAGAAATGGAGCGTGTGATGTAAGAGGACCTCTCTGACAGATACTCTGATCAAGACACTCTCACACAAATAAGCCAAGGTTATACGTTTTTACTGTGAATGATTTCTATCATGCCCCATCTGTCCTACCGTGGGTGTGTGTGTGTGTGTGCACAGCCTCTAAAATCCTTTTCTCTTTCTAACCAGTATCAACACTGGTCCCACACATCAAAGGAGCTGCATCTCATTGAAGCCGAGTATGGTTGACTACCCGCTGAGGTGAATGACAACTAGGTAGGCCTACAACAGGAGCAACAACAACAAACAAACAAACAACAACAGGAAGTTGGTCACAGTTAAGCTGCTTTTGAAATGGCTCATTAGGCTCTGTCACAGTCTGCTGGAGGAGCATGACAGTATATTTACCAGACGTGATTTGATAAACTTGAAATTTGTGAGTGAGAGGATGCCTCACTAAGAACTGCACTGGACTAGAATGTGTCCAAAGACGCCTCCCGGAGCCTAAAATATGCAAATCAGTTAATATTGGTGCAGAATAGGTCGAACTTGGTGTATATTTTACATTATATTCATTCACCCATCTCACTTACCTGCACTCTCTCTTGATACTATAACTACTACTACTACTACTACTACTACTGCTACTGTCAGTACTGTCCTGTTTAGGCTGATCTCTAACACATTCAAATCTACTAATTACAGGTTACAACATTCAACAGGTCACCAAAGTCTCCAAGTGAAGTAGAACTTGTACAACTGCTGAGTGTTCTGAATTGTTAATCCTCACATGCCGCAATGCAATAAAACATCAATTCAGAAACTCAGTTAATTATTTTCTAATGTCACACGGATGCTAAATGGCAAACTGCACATCTTCCCTCCAAGGTGTTTGGCCATGTGTTTCCATGTGCTTGAGTTAAGACGCCTCAGGGTACTAGTCCTGAGGCTTAGAAGAAACTGTAGGCTCCCATATAGCAGATGTTAATGAAACATATTGTATAACACTGAATTATTAAAGTGAAAAGACAAGGAACATATGAAGTCACTCAAGAGAATACAAAGTGTCTGCAGTTTAACATCTTGTCAAAAACTTTGTTGTAACATATTCATGTACAAGGACTCGTCTTTCAAGAGCTAGTTCTTAACTTTAGGTGAGCTTTTACTGACGCACCCAAAGACGGACTCTGTACGGCTTAAACTGGAACTCACTGAAGTGTGTTTTTTCCCTTTTAAATGCATCTGTTATAAAAAAAAAAACAAAACACACACAGGACATTTCCAGAGCAGGATCAAACTACAGCTGAGCAGAGCAGAGAAAAGCCATCTCCACCAAACACCACTATCAGTCATCACTATTCAACTTCTTGAATAGCAAATGGGAACGATGCACCTCTCGTGGTGCTTGTGGAGTTTCTGCAGGAGGCTGTGTCCTATCTACCTTGTTGTTATAATAGCTCTGTTCCATTTAGCCATTTGAATGATCACAGCTTTAATGGACCGATAAGTGTCTTTACCATGTCGCAGAGGAACTCTGCATCCCCTTACCCTACAAATCATTTGTTCCATTTTTTACACCGAGGTAATCAGTCAGTATCCATGTTTACACGGCTGAAAATGTCAAATAAATATATGCATTCAATGCCTTGTAGCACTGTGCACTAACAGCTATGTTTGCATATCATTAAGAAGTCTTTTTGCTGTTATTGTAATTAGGACAAATATTCTTTCTATTGTGAGAAGCTGCTCACTGCGGCGGAGACATTCCAGGCTCCTTTGCTCTTCTGTGGCGGTTGCTTCCGCTACTGTGTATTTATGACAAACGTGACTTTTAAAATGCACTGCTTTCATGTATGGTAAAGAATTCGTACTTCTATGAATAGAGGAAGATGCTGATAATAAAAATAAAAAAAACAAGCTTTGATTCAAAAGTTCCTAAAGAAGCCCATTCTGCCCGTCCACTGCCCCTAAAAGCAAATGTTACTGCTCCGCCTGACGAATTATTAATCGTTCCCCCCGCTCAAATATTTTCTCATTGTCTCCCCTGCATGGGCCAGTGTGTCATTTCTATGGCAAGCACGAGCTGCCATTTACAGACTACGAGAGCAAATGTTAATTTGCCCCGTGCGCATTGCTGTGCCAGAGGAGCCATAGGGCTGGAGCTAACACAGTGGTAAAGAGAGGGGAGCTGACTTGGGTATTTACATAAGGTAATGTGATTGAGTTGTTGCCATAGATTTATCCTTTCCCTCAAAACCCCATGGGTGGTGTGAGGAATAAAAAGTGTGTGTGTGTGTGTGTGTGTGTGTGTGTGTGTGTGACCAGACTTATGAGAGGCACAGTTCTGGCCAGTCATCACAACTGTTGCATCACATTCTTCACTGGCTCCACCTGAGGAAGGGGTGGCACATCCTGCAGACGTAATCTACTCCAGATTACTGTCAGGATTATTGTCTTGTAGTTTGCAGATGGTGCAGGTGCAGCAACAGGGAGCTTTTAACATTTTTCGTAACAGGTGTTGGTGTATTGTCTTCTCATCCGTTTCACTGTCTGCTAAGTCATTTGAAACTAGTTTTTATGCAGAAATAAATCCACCATTATGCTCCTCAAAGGTAATCATCCCACTGAAATACCCACTAAATACTAGTATATTGATCTATTTCAGCTTCAGTTTTGTACTTTAGCTTCCCACAGCATTTGTTTGGTACATAATAAATAACAATTACACAAACAAACTGACAAATGAATTGATTAATTGACTAATCTAATTAAGATTAGTATCCTCCACCACCAAAAACACCTCTTTCAAAGGTATTTTACCTTCAACTTTGACTATATGAAATTCATACTTGTGTTTCTACAAAAAGAAATGGTTATGTTCTGTTACTTTGTCGTCCTACATTTTAGCTTCAAGCTAAAATCAGACACTGAATGGCTACTGTACAATGGGGGCTTAAAAGAAACAATGTTCTACAGTCGCCTGCTAACAATCTGTATAAATATATGAAGGTTTCTGGCCAACAAACACGTTTTCTTCCAGAATTTTTGTTCAGGTAGTGATGAACATGAGGATTTCGCTTTACAGACAAAGTGAGTTTAACAGCACAACGGCACATTAGAAATGGACATTTCCAAAGGTCGATGTGATTGATTTTAAACTTGGGCAGCAATCTTTTGTTCCACAACCTGAATGGTTGTCTCATCCCGAGCTAAATGGTTTTACACAGCAGAGAAGGAAAAGAGGAAGGAGGGAGGAAAAGCAGGTCAGTTGTTGACATGGACTAATGGGGATACAGCACAACAGCATCTACCGTAGTGACCCAGATAGGACCTAGTCCAAAGCCAGAAATGCATGATTATATCACATTATATTATATTATACTATCATTAAAAGTGACTTTATCTACATTAGAACAAACTGTGCACCTTTCTGTGTTGTTCCACATGAGCGTCAGTGCATCTTTGCGGATGTCTCCCGTACAGTGTGTGCGTACGTCTGCCGCTGCAGTGACACTGCGAGAGTGAGACTGACAGAAAGCTCCCAGTTAAACATTTGATACTGTGTGTGTTTTCTTAAGTCTTTGATGATTTCTTCACTGTGATGTATTGCTCTGATGTTTCGTCCACATGGTGGTGCTGGTGGACTGCTGAGTGTGGCCCATTAGCGAGTCTGTCTGTCTCCCACACACACACACACACACACACACACACACACACCGCTTCCTTTCAGTCCCACACCATCTCATTCTCACTCCTTGCCGCCTTAACTTATCACATCCTTTGCTCTCTCGCTCCTGCTCTCCTTCCTTAACATAATGTGAGATTGGGTGAAGTGTTATGGCAAATTAAGTGAAATTAAGACAAGGGAACGGCTCTACTCACCTATGTCGCGCGTGATTTTTTTTTTTTTTTTTTTTTATTGCACGGCTCCTGACGGAGACCTGCCTGCGTTGTCCTTGGCGGTGGGTGCTGGTGACAGAGTGCAGACCATGAAAGGAGTGGGAGTGTTGCATCGAGTAGAGGTTGAGGTGCCTGCATAACACATTATCATTCACCCTCTATGGTTTGTTTTGTTCTTGTTCCCTTTTCACACTTTGTCTGCTATTTTTTCCTCTCCTCTGTTTTCATATCCTTTCTTTGGCTGTGTGTCCCCCTCCCTCCCTCCTTCACTGCCTTTGTCCTTCCAGTTCCACGTCTCTCTCCAGTCTTCTGTGTAGGTCTTGTCATTTGCTGAAATCTGGAAGTCTTTTCCATCTTTCCCCCCTTCCACAATTCTGCTGTTATCTGTCCAACCACCTTTTTACCAACATCTACCTTTTCCTCATTCTGCCAACCTCTCCCCGTGGCACCTGTCTAATTCTCCTTGTACCCACTCTGTGGTGCCACTCATAGCTTGCTCCTTCACCCTCCCCTTCTTCTTTTCCTGGCTCTCTCTGCCCTGGCAGTCTGACAATTGTTGGAGCATACACTGCTAAGCAGTTATCACCAGCTCACAGAGGTGTGTGTGTGTGTGAGAGTGTGTGTGAATGTGTGTATGCATGTTTGATAATAATAGAAAAAGAATTCATATACGTGAGCACATGTGTCACCGTGTGCATTTTTTTTTTTTTTATTTATACTTGAGGTGTACAGCTCTTGTGTTCAATAAAACAATACAAACAATGTGTCAGGCAGGTTTCTATTATAGTCAAGCTTTGTGTGACTCTTCTACTATATTGTAATTTTTTTTGCAACAATGAGTGGTAAAATGATACTGAAAGGCTGCAACTGCTCTCCTACCCCTGCCAAACATCCCCGGTGTCTGACTGCACTGGATCCATATGAAAGGCACTAATTTCTTTGTCTTCAAGGATTTTTTTTTTCTAGTTTTGGTCCCATCTGTCACTGGGAGGAGGTTGAAAGAACAGAGGAATAAACCCAGCTGGAATCCATTGTCTATTGAAGGTAGATCACATTGTAGTAAGACCAGGACAATGCATCTTTGGCCTTATGGGTACTGAGAAATTAGGGACACAAGGCAGGCCTAAGACCTCTGGAGCCAGTCACGCCAAACAATCATCCTGGAAGAAAGTGATTCAGGAGGGCTTGATTTGTTCTCAGAATAGTGAAATCATATTCTGAAGCGGTGAAAATGTAGTGCCTTCAGCTAGGAATTTGGACGCCAGTGTTAAACCTATGTATTAGCATTCTGAAAATGTTCATTGTTAGTGAATTCTATGCTCAATCAGTTCTCATATAAGTGGTGGAGGCAAATAGAAATGTGATTTTTACAAACCATCCTCCTTGTTACACCCTAAAGGGAGGGCAAGTGCATTACATTTATGGAAACATTGGAGAGAAAATCCTGTGGAATGGTTTTTCTGACCTAGTTACACAGAAATGAATGAATAGAATTTATATGTAACAGTCACCTAAGGTTATGCCTGGTAATTGTATGGTTCCACTATGTTGCAAAAAAAAAAAAATTATGATTAAAAAGCTGCTTCTTTTACACTGACATCCTTATGGAAAAGAATCTAATGTGGAGTCATTGTTTTCTCCCCACAGGAGGCCATGCATTAAAAAAACAGTAACTGTTACTCATATGCTGACTGGTACCCTGCTGTGAATGGGCGAATTCAACACGATAAGCTGAGCTTTTAAATCACTGGGATCAAGACCTAATTCTCAATATTTGTCAGTCAGTGAGAGCAGCTCCAGGTTTTTGGCTTGACATCCACAGCAGGGACCTGAAGTTATTTGGATGAGTTCCTTTCAGTGCACACTTTATAAACAGCAAGAGCAGCGTTAGAAACAAATGAAATGCAATATAAAAGTCATTAAAACTCGGCTTCACTAGAATAAGTCTAAACCTATGGCTATTTAGCTTTTTCCACATACAAGATGTGGGTCTGAAAAATGCTCATACTTTAAAAAGTAAGGCTCAGTAAGGGCAGCTAGAAGCAAGACAAGACAAATAACACGTAAAATTAGCGACGCTCTACAGTAGTTTAGGAATCTAGACGAGCTTAACTAGCACAAAATTATATAAAAATATTAATAAATGCAGTCGATCAAATGACCAGTTTCTCTTCTTTAAAGCACCCAATATTTACATTGCACTGTCTGCTCAATAGTACTGGCATTGATTCCTCAGATGTTTTTTGAAAATAATTTCAACAATTAAGTCTTTCAAAGTAAAATCATCTTTTTTTATGTGTATAATAGGTGTTGAGCATCAATAAAACATTTCTTTTGCCTTTTTTTTTTAATGCCTGGAGGCTGAGAGGGAAACATATTCCTTACCACTTATGCTACTCTGAACAAGAAGTGCATGTGGCTATGGCAGAGGGGAAGCTTCTTGCAATGCAACAACAAAATGAGCACTGAAATGTCTTCGGGATGAACGGGAAAAGGAGTAGCAGCAGGGAGGAGAGTCTTATTCCCCCTTCTATGCACAACTTAAAAATTATCAATGTTTTTATTTTCCTCTTGCTACATATTGGTTGGAAGGCCCAAGAGACCTATTAAGGAACCCAGGAAAGAAAAACACCAGATTTCATCTGATTCCCTGGAGGTTGGAGTCTTACAAGGTTAAGAACACTTACTGGAAAGAGTCCATAGCCGTACAAAAGTTTTAGTGTAAGGTTTTTTTTTTCTTTCTTCTTTTTTTAACACAGTATTGATCCACTTAGCATTTACTCTCCCTGGTGTCTACAACAATAGCACAAATTAGACAGGCCTAAAGCAGCATGTGATTTAAAGAAGAAGAAGAAGAACTCTACACTATGCCAGACTTAAAGAATCTAGGTCCGACTGATCTTCATGACCAAATCGCATTAGTCGTCTGTACAGTCATTCATTGTGTGAATTGTCTTTACCATGTTTATTATAGTACTGTGAATAGTGCAAAGGAATAAATTGAGTACTTCACTCTTATATTGCTTTTGATAAATGACTTGTGCAATGAGATTTTGCTTTCAGATGGTTGTTCAAAACCAAACAACAACAACCATCAAAGCACCGATTTACATGAAAAACTGTAACATCGTATGTATTAAACATGGCTGCCAAGATTATTAGCCTTTAGAAAATGGTACAGGGATCCACATGTTGAAACACAACACAATAGGGATGCGGTGTAAGGAAATGTGTTTTTTTCTGCTAGTGTCAGAGGTTGAAAGCAGATGACTGAATCCTTTGCAAGAGAGCATTTTGCCCATAGGATTAAGATTGGATGGCTGGGTTTAAACCTGTCAAAAGAGCAGACTCAAATCCCTCACTCACAAACACTTTATAGTTCTCACTTGAGGTGCTTGTGAGCAGTGGTGGAAGGAGATATTTCTCTTTCATGCCACTTACTTCAGAAGCCATTCAGCACATCAACTGGATTGTGGAGGATTTGTAGGGCACTGAGCAAAGAAGTGAGATTGGGGAAATTAGTTATCATGTTTTTTTTTTTTTTTTTGCACACTTATGACAGTCCTGTTACAGTTCCCTCTATAAAATAAGTTCCTTTGCATACTGTATGGTTTAGAATTAAAAATAAATAGCAGTAAACATCTACATCAGCACTGCAATTGTATCCCAGAGAAACACATTTTAGTCTCATTATGATCCCAATGCTCTCTTAAAGGATCATTAATGACAATTTGGCACCAAGAGATGCAAAAAAAAAAAAAAAAACATTAGCTGCACATATTTGAACTAATGTCACGAAACGACATGACAAATGCAGAAGTACAGTAAATTACTATCAAAATGTGTATTGTGTATTATAACTTTTCATTCACGCAAAGCACCATCAAGCTCACAAATAATATTTAGGCAAATATAGAAAATAATTAACTTGTGTGTGGCAGTGCTTTTTGCATGTGTCTTTAGTGTGATGGTGAGCAACCAAGGGGGAAATTGGAGAGGGCAAACAACAAAAACAAAAAATCATTTTCTGAGGAGAAGTTATTTGAGTGGAATTACAATGTCTTGTTATTTTGCAAAATTATACTGTGTTTGCATAAAGAGCACAACACTTGGGAATTGCTTTGTGTATCATGCAAATGTTACCCTGTATACTCTATTCGCCAGTTTCTGGTTATAATTTGGAATATCTTCAAGGCCATGAATGCTGATTTATCAGTGATACTAAACTTTTATATCTTGCAGGTTTCTACAACCTGCCTGATTTGCCACAGAGGAAGCAGCGATGGAATAGGTTTTTATTAAATCATATAGAATAACAAAACAACACAGAATCAATTTTAGAGATGTGAAAAGGGAGGTTGTGAAGTGCATTCCTGGATGAGCAAGATGTGTTGGATGTGTGAGGTTGAAAACAAAACATATAAACCATCAAAAGGAGACAGAACAAGAAATCATGACATCAGTTTGTTATTAGCAACTTGCAGCAGTAATCAGCCCCAGGTAAAATAATTCTGTTGGTAATCTGAATCCTGAGGGCTTCATCACTGTAAATTTTGCCTATTGCAAACCACTGAATTAATTTAAACAGTGCTATTGAAGATCTTTAGTGGACTAGGATTTAAAAAGAAATAGCAGCTTGCAGGTGAGATAACTCCTCAGTGTGGTGTGTGCACAATAACATTCAAATTTTCACATTTTGTTCAAATCTTATAAATCACACAAGGAAAACTTTGTATTTCCCTAAATAGTGGGCGCATTGATCTATGCAGTATTTGTATATGTATATTCTTTCCACGGCAGGGATGACGTACTTAGGAGGGATCGCATCGAGCTTACCAGTATCATTAACTTTCTTTATTTCTATAAATTAAGAAGCATTGTTTATCTGAGCTTACCAACATGTTTTCAGTTAAGGTTAAACTCTAACTTATATTTGTAGTCCTTACACTTCTGCATCCAAATAAATCACTACAAAACAGCCGAATGACGTTTGCCGCTATTTGGACATAATATTATCATATGTTGATGTTAATTTGATGACACTGTGGCACTCATTTGAATTGGCCATGTTAGTAATGAGGAGGGCTGGCTCTGTTCTGGGGGTGGAGTTGGACTCTCTGCATGTTGTAACTGAGAGGAGGACTCTGTCCATACTCTCAATCTTGGACAATCCACCCACCTCACTATACTAAGACTGATCAACATCAAGTGCTCCACAGAAAGTCACAGGGGATCCTTTCTGCCTGTGGCCATCAAACTGTACAACTCCTCCCCTCTGTAAGGGGGAGGGGAACTGAACTGACTGTCATAAGTAACATCATTTATGTTATGTTATCATTCCACTCTGGTCTATTATTATTGACCCACAGAATCCATCTTTTGATATTCTGTTTATATACAGATGTTATTTTATTTTATGTTATTCTGTATTTGTGTTGATGTAGATCTTTTCTGGTTGTGGTTCCTTTGCTTTTCTGTCTGAATTGAGAGCAACTGTAACAAGGAAAAACAATTTCCCTCAGTGCTTATTACAGTTTTTTTTAAATTTTGAATCTTTTCTATGTTACGCACATGATAATACGTAAGGCCCACATTTCTTACTTGTTTCAGAGGAGTATGGTATGTATTAAAATGATATACTGTACTTTCTGGACTGTGGGGTTCTCAGTTTGTTAACTTTCTCGCCCCGCTACATGTCTGCACACAACCACGGTTGTTATATTCAGGGCAGATGTTTAAGCAATGGTAACAATGATGATGAAACTCTGGGAAACTTTTTTAAAAGACCAGCAACAGGACTGTGCTTCCTGCTAAGCACAGAGTTGACAGATAAGTTCGAGAAAAAGAATCAGCCAGTTTGTTGATGCCTGCACACACTCTCTCACACACACTCACACACAAAACACACACGCAGTTCCTTGCGCAATGCACATGCACTTTATGATTAACCTGTGTCACTATTCAGTGCAGGGCTGGAGATGAAACCTCACGTTAGGGACAAGCAAGGTTGTGCAGCGCTTTCACTTATTTGAGCATTCCTGCAATTGACATAGATCACACCCTCCCTTGGCAATAAAAACACAATAAAGGGGCTTCTCCCTTAACTCAGTTAATTGGCATAACCGGACTCACCTCTGTATGAACTTGGCCCAGATCGATTCAAGCTATTGTTATGATCATGTTCAGATGGGCCTTGTCATAACAAAGAGGTCAGATGTATATATTGTGTCTTTCCATTTATTATGAATTGTAGCTCTGGAACCCTGCTGTCAAAATAGGTATTGATTAGGAAGGGCTGATGGTAGCTGGGTTTGATTATTCATGTGAGGACTCACCTGGGTAGAATCAATATGGCCCCAAGGATGGGAACAGTACACACTCTCATATGTGTCAACTGAGTCATACACACACAGATGCAGAGTAAAACAAAACCACCATCATATTTAGCATTAGAAGAATCCATCCTCAAGAAGTGTGATTTCTTTTTTGTTGTTTTTATTTTTGTCGTTTCTGCTTTTTATGTAGCATTGGTAATTAATCAAGTACAGTTTTAAGTACACTTTCTTGCATCTTTTTGTTTTCTGAATCTACACTGTGCTGTTTTTCTCTCAGTAGAAAGAAAACATGTCAAAACAGCAGCAGGAAGCTTGCGAGTAAGCTCACAATTAACAACTGAGCTGCACCGTCACATTTCTTTTGAGAAGTGCACCAAATAGCTAAAATAATGAATGATAATACCACAGTTTTTTGATCCCCTTGGGGAAAACCAGGCTCATATTCTACTTGCCAGTAACAAAAATAACAAACCTGACAAACGTCCTGTGGACGATATGGCCGCTGTGCCTTTTTCTCTGGTGCCGCTGAAATGGCTGGACAGTGGCGGCACTGGAAGCATCAAATCTCCACATCGTAAATGAATTTACATCTGCCGGATTGTTTCCCCCAAAGAAATCAAGAGGAAAAACCCTATCAATTAGCAGGCACACACAAAGGAACGGTGTGATGTGAATGATAATAATCAAGGCCTCCTGCCCCTGTAGGGTAACCAATGTCAAGTATCTGCCTGGTAAAGCAGTCTGAAACCCATGGGGACCCATGAACCATGCATTCTTCTTCCCAAAGCAAGAAATAATTACCAATAAGTATAGTAATACATTTCATCTTCCCTGTTCCTACTGGATTTAGGACTGTGAGTGTGAGCATGTTTGTTCCTATGCTTTACTGTATTAATATGAATACAACAAACACTGTAGGCTAGTTATATTGTGAGTTACAGCAGTGAGGCACCTAGAGGTCAAAGTATGAAAATATCTGCATGTGTGTGTGTGTCTCTCTCTCTCTCTCTGTGTTGTCATGTGATAAAATGGGCAGCAGGTGAGCCTACTCCCACCTTAGGATCCGGCATTGAGGTTCCAGATTTGGCAAAGGAAGAGCAAGAGGGCTTATCAAAAGCCCAGGGAACAACAAAAACCTCAGCTGCACAAAGGGCTCCTCAGAGTGAGAAGAATCTCTCATTTAAAGGAAAGACTGCTGCATCTGTTTTCCCTGTTTGTTCTAATTCCACACATCTGAGGCTCTAACTGTATTTCTCCAGTGTGAGGAATTGGATAGAAATAGAAAACAGACAGAGCTTGCCTTAATGCCACAGTCTTTCCAGCTTTGTCATGATGTGACAAAACATTATACAGTGTGAACTCCGACAGATGATCTCTTGCAAATAAACACACAGGCTCTGCATTTATGCTAATCTGTTGTATTACTTAAAGGTGATGGGTCTGACATGACTGCTAAATTCTAAGTGTGCCCAAATCCTCATTCTCACATGTATCACAATATTTGCTTCATGCTCTGACACTTTGAAAAATATTGTGTAAATATGATGCAAAGCTGAATTTACTAAAACGTGATTTTACCCCCCACAGAAATAGCTCCAGGAAAAGGACATAAAAAGTCACAATACAAAGTTTGAACATGTTTTGTTCGCATGCATCGACTCGCTCTTTTTCCACCATGGGCTTGGAAAACACTTAATCCGATACACAGGTTTATAAAACATATTTTTATGCAGCAAGTATGATGAGATTTCATTGCATTCTGTGCTGCTGCTCCGTTAATCCTTGCACTATTATTCACCCGATGCTGCAAGTGGAAGCTACAGCTACATGTTGAACAGATTAGAACTTAGAAAAAAAAAAAAAATCAAAGTCACTGAAGACACCGAAGGCCACGTTTTCAACTTCAAAATGGTTTGTATTTAACCAAGAAACGGGGGGGAACGGTTTAGTGATTCGTTGGAGACCAACAAGAGTTCCTCCACAACATTGCTTTTTGTATGCTCACTGTAAGAGATGAACAATATTTAAAATCACGACAGCGCACTAAACAGAAATCTTGATTCTTCCTAGAATTTGCTTTATATTATTGTCCCTAACCCACCTTTACTTTGAAATAAATGGCGATTCTCTCCTTTGAAGTGCTGCATATTTTGTCCTCCTCCCTGGGACGTACACATCGTGCCTTCTTGGCAACTCTTAACGCACAACGTTAACACCCAAGGTCAGTTTGGTCTCCCTGGCAACAGTGTAATACACTTGGCGCATTGTCAGGCTATTTAATCAACGCTGTCTCTCCGTGTGTCAGAGGAACATGGACATTCCTTTTATCTCTAAAACTGCTGAGTGAGGCGTAAACCCCTCCCCTAAATGTGTGAGGGATGGAGATGGGGATAAGATTTGTCTTGAGAGGGGGGGAAAGTGAGACTGACTGGGAATCTTGTAGATTGTCACTAGTGTGGCCGTTAGAAGTCCTTGATGATGCCTTTGTATTGATCAGACTGTACCATGGTCACCCACAATAAATCTATTCACAGATGACCGCTGCAGCTGAAATGCTTTTGGAAACAGGGCAGAGAGAAGAATAAACAGAAGCAATCCGCCAACTGATTTTCAATCCACTTAACCTCTCCACTCCTCATTCGAACAATAACGGGGCAGGAGAAAGGGACAGAGGAGCAACAGAAGGTAGCAGTGGAGGGGGGGGGGAAGTTTGGGGAGGGAGGGAGGGGGGGGGGCGGCTAATTTTGCATCTCATCTGTTGACAGCCAAGCATGTTGTTATCATTGTGTGCTGCCCTCTAGTTTATCTCCCTCTAGAAGATAGTGGCCTGCTCCTCATGACTATAGGGCCAGACAACCAATTATCTATGTGCCCTCTATCAGATGTGATTTATATCACTAGGCTGTCCCTATTCTGCTGTCCCCTCTCCGCCTGTGATCAATCATTCCCTGCACAAACACAAAACAGGCCTTTAACAAAACAAACAGTTAATGCTGTGGACTGCCTGCTAAGGAGACTACAGATATTAATCGTCTCAGATCCTCACAGAAATAAGGCAACACTGACATTGAGAGGGAGCACAAGGTGGAGGCAACACCAGGCTGATGTTCTGTGTAACAATTCCTTTTTCAAATTAGGGCAGGTCCTGTCTTTTTTTTTTTTTTTTTTTATTCGTACCAATCCAATAAATTGAAATCCTTTAAAATGTAAGAGCTGGTTGATTTGGTGATACCTCTGACTACAGGTGATGAGAGCAAGTGCAACGCATTGCTACCAATCCCAGAGGTCTGGTGTGTTGACACTTGAATGTGAATTGGAAATGCAACAGAAGAGCAACTCATATACTTCTGTTTGCGCTGCAGCTACGTAAACCACAGGGTGAGAGGACTCATTGAATTGCACAGTTTCACAAAAAAAAATTGCTACAATTATACCAGAAAACACACAGCCTTTCTCCTCTGGCTGCTTCATGACAAAAGACTCTCTATGTTTTACAAGTCTACCACTTACTGTGAGGCAGCTCTAGTAGGAGAACTTCAATAATGGTGTTAACAGCAGTCAAAACTATTGTACAGATTATAAAGAGGCATTTACTGGATGTCTGCATGTGTCTACAATAAATACTATTAAACAAGATATGGTACAGCTCTTAAACCTGCAATAACTGTCCAACTGAGGGCAGTAGACACAAGATGTTAATAACTTTTTTTCAAAATATATTATAAATACTGTATTTTAAGATGCTATCATGAACAGTTAATAATCTTCCACTAGAAATGGAAATATATCAGCATTCATTTGGATTCAGGGTGGCTCATAGTGAAATGTTATGTTCACTGTTGTAAGCTCTGTTTCTGGTCTCCACCACCTTCTGATGGGGTCAGTCAAATGCAGCAGGTCCACCAAGGAGTCATACAGTAAATGGTGTCTTTCAATGGTTTGGTGCTGATGAGATAGCATGCATTAGATTTGTTGTCAGTTCTACCTGAAACAGTTTGATTAGTGATCATAACTATGCAACAAGAGCTAGTTTGACAATGTTTGTCCCAGGTTAACAAGGTGAGTTTTAAATTCTTGCTAAAGCAACTGTTAAATAAAAGTATAAGTTGTCATTTTTTGGCTTAACTGCATAGTTTGTGTTTTTTTGTGACTGTGTCCTTGATCAGTCTTGTCGGACTTAACTGCCATCTTTCCTTTTTTGCAAGAAGTAAGAGGGGAACTACAGAGTCAGAGTTATCATGCGATTTATTGTTAATGTAAAACAATATTTATTCAAGTTGCCTTAAAGATTATATTATAACATAAATGTTTATTGTTAAATGTTAAGTGGCTTCTATCACTTATTTGTTCCTAATATGTAAATTGTAAATGTAACTGTTCATACTTTTACTTCCTCTGTTTGCAAAAAAAGTTAACAGCTCCAGAGTGTTTCAATCCAACCCAGTGTTGTGCTGAAATCTACACACTGAACTATGTAACGAATGTGCATCGCTCTAGGTCTCTGCCTCTGGACACTTAGAGCCCACTAGATTCAATAAGGCTTTTTTAGTAGTACAGGTATAGAGAAAACAGTTCCCCTATGTATTTTTGTTATTGTGAAAATGTTGTGAATATTTCAGGATCGTGAGGTGATCAATAACCAGAAGGTTGGCTGGTTAATGATGTAGAACCTGAGCATCGTCTGAGGGAGGCGAGATCGGTAGAGTCAGCTTTGTGGACTCTGCTCTTTCATTAAAGACGTGATCAGTAAGCACAACATGTCTCTCACCCAAGGGCACCATTTTAAGAACCTTCATAGTAAAGAAACTTTTTTTCCTCACTTTTATATACAGTAAATGAAACCTTATGCACGTAGAAGGAGGGAAAGCGTCCAGAGGAACACGCTGGATCAAGAAAGTGAATTTCATATTTAAAATCGTGCCGGTTTTGTCTTTTAACTTAATGGGTCAGAGGCCTCAGGACACGTTGAGCCTGATGAAAATATTACCTGAGTCGAGTTTGGTTGGTAAAAGCAGATATTTGCTGCTCCAGAAATCCCAGTCATAGCACATGATGTTTATTGCTTAGTAGGAATACCGCATGAGCCCTCTTCTTCTCAGGGTAGCTTAAGTAATTTAGGCTAACATGCTGACATCAGGCTAAAATAATCCTGTTAATTCTAATCCAGTTAATTTGGTTCGTAGAAAGCAGTTTGAGGATTGAGGTTTCTCTGTCTTTCTGCATTTACTATTACTGTTATTTTGTTACATATTATAATACACTCTGCTCCTATCTGGCCTCTTTTACTTTTAAATATGACATTTTCAGCTACAAGGACCTGGTTTTAAATCTACCGGTCGTCCTAGTGCCTTTCTGTCTTTTCTTTGTCTCTGGGTTTTCTCAGCAAACTCCAGCTTCCTCCCACACTCTAAATACATGCGGTTAGGATCAGGTTCACTGTTGACTCTAAATTGTCCTCAGGTGTGATTGTGAGTGTGAATGTTTGTGTCTGGCTCTAGATGTCAGCCCTGTGATAGACTGGTGAGCTGTCCAAGGTACCCAGCCTCTCACCCAGTGACAGCTGGGACTGGATCCAGCACCACCGTAACCCTTAACATGAAAAGGGGTTAGGATAATGGACACATAGTTATATCAACAAATTTATTTTTAGTTTTGTTAGGAAAGTAAGACATATGTATCTGAATGGAGATTTGAGAAAACAGCTCCTGATGAATTTGAAAAGCTTCAAACCAAAAAAAAATAAAAAAAATAAAAATCTGACTTGTTCAACTAAATGTCAACATTTTAATCTGGATAACTCAGTGATATATCGATTAACAGTTTAGCTGCATAATACTGTTGATGATTTAACATAATACCCAGATCTGTTCATTCTTCCCAGTGTCGTGTTGAGGTTGCTGTCCGGACAACGTATCCACAATCTCAAACCTATTCAGCAGCAGGTTTATTCTCAACTTTTGTCAATGTAAACAAGATAACATTTTAAATTTAAATTACCCATTTGATTATGGGTGCAACTGAATGCAGCATTCTTGCGTTAGCAAGCTGTTGAACAGCGCAACAATAAAAGCAATTCAATGGTAATTTAAGTATTTTTGTGTCCTACATCTCACTTTCGCCTGTTCCCGAAGTATTTTAGCAAAATCCCTTGATCTGCTAGAGTGAAAGGATGCTCTCTCTCTTGCTCTGTCTCTGTCTCTCTGTGTGTGTGTGGACATAGCAATAGGAAACCATCTCATTATGGTTTCGAGTGTTGGTATATATGATCTAATCAATAACCATTAGAACGCACAGTTATCACAAATAATGAAATCCAGCTTTCCTAATCCACTTCTTCGGTGGGATCGAAAACTGGAAATAACTGGATAACCACATGCAGGATTAGAAGATCCAGATCCGTTACTCGTTTGATCTTAGCACAAGGAGCGGTTTTGTTGACAATACGCTGTTAAAATGCAAACACGCACTCACAGTCCTCTCAACTATAAGTAAAAGCACGGTGTAAAGATGCTGTGTAAGACTTTCACGAGTTTTATGTTTGAAAGCAACTTTTTAATTTTCTCGATTCCACTCTACCACAGATGTCTTTCTGCATCGTGCCCTTTTCTCGCTTTTTGCTTCACCCTCACACTTTTGCCACTAAACTTGACTGCCAGGCTGAAGGATTGACAGCGCTATACTCTGTGTTAAAACAAAGTTTGTGCTGATGAAAACAGTCACACTCACCCGCCCCCCACACCAATACAATGGTCAGACTTTGAGATCCTCTCTGGAGTGACAGAGGAAATCTGGATAATTGTATGATTGATTCTCTTGTGTTGTTCCTTCACTTCACTGAGCAGTCTTTATTTAGGAACTGAAGAGGGAGAGAAATCTTGAGATACAAGATGCTTGAGCCTGCAGAGACTCACATGTGAGCAGCATGCACGCTTAATGCACCCACCCACACACACACACACACACACACACAAACCCACCAACTATTTTTGGAGTGTGGTTGCGCATTGTTGAGTGTGTGTGCATCGATGAGTCAACTGACTCCTTCTTTGCCCTTTGTCTCTGTGCCACTTCCACCTCAGAAAGCCAAGAAAGATCACATTAAGTGGGGCTGCTGTTGCGTAGCTGCATTTGGCTGAGTGCTGAGGGAGATATGGGGCAAGGCATTACTCTAAGTCAGTCCCTACAGGCTTCAGCCGATCCAGAAACAACAAGGCCAGTGTAATTCACAGGGCCAGACATCCTCACTTCAGTGGTTCAGGGCCTGTCATAAGCTCATGTTGTCTTTTGAGAGAGGACATTGTCATATACTGGACAAATGACTGTGAGCCTAGATATAAATTTGAAAAATACCCTGTTTGCCACTCTTCATTTAACCAATTTGGGTGATTTACTGTATTGTCAAAAATAATGGAAAACTGTAATTGATTGCTTTGGTTCTTGTAGTGTCATAGAACTCTTCCATGCAGTGTACTTCTCTGAAAACAAATCAGCAACTTCCCTACATAATTATTTATACAGTGTCACGACCACATGATTGTCATTAATCAGTTGATTGGTTGCTGAACATCAAGAAGTGAGACAAGGAGAAAAAACAAACAAACAACAGGGCTGGTGTACTGTGTAGTAGTAAACAACTCCACTTGTTCAAACTGAATTTTTTGTTTCAGTCTGTGTTTACATGTTAACCTCAATGTACTGAAACAAATGCTAAACTGTGAGTCATCAGCATACAGTCGTAGAAGCACCAGAGGAGGCTGAGCCCAGCTCTCACCATGCCCACTCAAGAAAATATGACACAGTAGGAGATGAGTCAAGCTCAATGTGCTCACCAGGTTTCAGGAAGGGCCGTTCTCACCACTAGCACTTAGTATGTGTTAGTGTAGTTTGTAAAGATGTCAGTTTTGAAGTTTCATGTACAGATGGCTTAAAAAGCTAATCTGGATTTTCCTAGAAGAAACTTTTGAACTTGAAATGTGGGACCTTTCCCTCCACGCTGCTTTTAAAGTTGATGATTCACATTGTTCCTACATTCAAGAATGACTGCTGAGATCCCATTAAGCAAGGCACCTAAAGTCCCACCTGCTCCCACCTCAGTAATCGACAGCAGAACGGCGCTAATGTTCGTTAACATTAACACAAATTATCAAAGCAATCTTGAGATGTTTTCTTTATGTACCATGAGGTTTATACAGGATGTGAAAATCAATGTCACGTTGCCTTCTGTGTGGCTGAAGCGGCTATAAACTAACTACTCCGATTAAAACAACCACAGTCTTTAAGACCATAAATAAAGCTACTTTACTGCTGTGACACTGATGTGTATAGGTTCACACAAATACTCGCACACACACACACGAGCGCGCGGACAGATTTATGATAATATTAGAATCAGTGCACTCCTGTCAGCCTTTGCTGCTTTTATGTTTGAAGAAGGTTGAAGAAAGTTGAAAGCTGCTTTTAAGTATTTCATCTGATATGCAAATGTTTATAAGTTGCCGTCTCAAACGTCTCAAACGGCTCATTGTTAAATGCACTGGGTAACAGAAAATGCCTATGAATAATTGACTTCTTTAGTGTTGCTCTGTTAGCATGAGTCTAAACAAACAAAAAACACCATACTGTTTTCACCACATTCCCTTTAATGTGGGTTTCTTGACTGCATTTGATAGCTTTGTTTGCCAAAGAGTGTTTCCGGCCGTGACAGTGTTTGATGAATGTAAACTAACTGTCCTGCTATACTTTATGGATATGTTTTGTTTACTGTTGTTTACTGATTGACTGCCAAATTTTATAATTTTTGCCAAATTTATTTGGCTTATTTGGTTCTTATGGGAGATCAATATTAAACCATTGCACTATCCCGTCCCAAAACGAAAATGACCCCAGCTTGATTATTGAACCCATAGTCTCTGTGTGACGCATACTATGTTCAATTTGTGTTTGTGTGGGTTTTCTGGCTCAAACGTCTGCAGGACTGTTGACAGTTAGGATTGGCATTAATGTGAGCAGTCAGACCAGCAGCTGGCTGCTTACTGGGTCCAAATAATTGGGTTTTAGGATGACCTATCTTACAACTTTTTTGTTTTACACAGACACAAATCCAATGGCGTGTGCATCATCATGATGACATAACTGCAGCCAAAACATCTGGACACATTGCTTCTGTATGGGAGGATGTGAGCAAAAAGATTCAGTGCAAAAGGGTTTTTTAAAATCTGTTTCTACAAATGTTAGATTATTATTTGTATTTCTACAAAGGGCATCTATGCAATTATATGTGTTTACATGCATTTAGGTTCAAACTACCTACACTACTACCTACTACTGCAACATTGTGGTATATTATGTTGGTCAATCACACGGAATAATGTGTGTTTTAGGGTATTTGCTTGGTTATAAAAATAGAACCTACAGCACGAGAAAGACCTTAGGTGATATAAAAGCTGGACAAGCAAAACAGATGAAGTTGCGCTTGTGGCATTGCATTCAAGATGAAAACAGCAGCTATTTCATCTGATTAAGCACACTTCACGAGAGACGCGTGCACTGTCTTGATTGTTATGCTGAAGCAGCCATGTGAGTTTTGACTTAAAGCTCACTGCTGACCAGTGCATGTTAAAAAAGAAAAAAGGCTTTTGGTACTGCAGTTCTCTACACACAAACATACCCACATAGTGGCACACACACAGTGACACACACACACACACACACACACACACCAGTGGATCTGCTGTGGAGGGCTTTTGCAAAAATACTATTTAATGTAGCTAAGGGCAACTGGAAATGGTTTAAGGCAGCATGACTATTGTTCAGTTTCAGTTTAAATATTTACTTGTCGTGATCAGTGACTGAGAGGTATCTCACATTGCATGAGTAATTTAAATATCACATTCAAGGTGAGATATCATATAATAAAAACATGTACCTAAAAGATTACTTGTGAATGATTTAGCATAAGCAATAACCCACTTTGCAAACGAATGGTAATGAAACGGGCGCAACCATGACTTCTCTAACATGACAAAAGATTCATATTTATGTAGCCTGAGCTTTATATTGAGATTTAGTGGTTGCCTTGAAAGAAGTGCTATTTGAATTCCTATTCAAACAGTATTTTCATTTCTGTGACTCACATTGTTTGAACAGTTTAATAATTTAGCTGATGCGTCGCTGGTTCGTTTGACACACTCTTTTCTGTATTTACTGTAGCTGTGTGAAGTCCTTCCATATCTTCTCAGCACACTGTATCTGAGGGAAATCAAGACATCAGCACTATTAGAGCGTACGAGGGAGGCATGCATATGCCAGTATTACTAGAAAGTACCTTTTAGCTTGTTCCTCCACTCTTTCTGTATCTCTCATGGAAAATGCCCCAAGCCTGATATTGCTATCACTATCTCAACAAATGGGTCACAAGGCTTCATGCTGTCGCTTAGATTACTGTATAATAACGCACCCAGTAGGCCAGGAAGGTGGGGGTGGTGGGGGTGCTTTCGGTTTCCCAGCGAGCCCAGAGCTGCAGGTAACTCTGCAGTATCACCCTAAAGAGCGAGGGCACACCCTCAGGGAGATGGGGGTGGAAATGCTGCTTAGCCTCCACTATGGGTTTTTCTTTTCTTATCAAAGAACTTCATCCAGCTCTGCTTTCCCTCTGAAACGTCTGCAACCAGGCAGCTCAATCAGATACTGCACCACTGGTTATTCCTCAGGGTGTTATACAGTACATCAGCTATAAGGCCAAGCAGATGTAGAAGCTGTCTTAACACTGGTTGTACACAGACACATTGCTACAGGCATACTTTGCCACAGACAGACTGCAGTCATTTACAACAAATGGTGAATACAAATCCCCTGTCATCTCTGTATGGAGGCGATTTCAAACAGAGTGACAGTGGATTATCTATCTTTATACTGTATGTACTGTTTTTTATTATGAGTATATGCATTAGCCTCCGCTATTTTGGTATGATTATTGAATATAAGTAAACATATACTAAATACTAGGCATCTTAGAGAAGTGCAAGAAGCCTGTTTTATTTCTGTTTTTAGATCCATTTTCTGAAGTGTCTTACAAGTGAGGTACAGGGCAAGTGAATATAGCCAAGGAGAAACTTGAAAATAAAGTGCTCTAAGAAGATATGTTTCTGCTTTGTGAGGTGTAACTGCAAGATTTCTAATGCTTTTTATTTAATATTTAAGTGCAGAGAGGTATCTTCTTCTTTATACACAGAAAAAGGCTATTTCTCTTTAACATCTATAATTTCTTGCTATGAATAACATCTGTCTGATCATGAGTATAAATATAGCATACAATATATTTACATAATTCACATCAGTTTAATTTATTTGAGGTAATTTCTAGTAATTAATATAATCCTAATCTGGATTATTGAATAATGAATGTAAAATTAATCAAATAATAAATGTCATTAAAATATCATTAGGAATCACGGGTTCACGATGCACCCAGCGTGTGAGAGTTAATTTATTTTGCCAGTCATGACAAACATAACCTCAAGATCATTAAAGGTTTAATGATGAATGTGTTGATAAGGTTTAATCAGCAATGTCTTACTGCACATGCTACTGCTTTAGCACCTCAACTTTCAAATGAGAATCATATGAAATGCAGGTCTGATTCCCAACAGTGATTGTAGGTGGGATGCCCGCATGGGATCAACATTCGTCTTGCCAAACTAGCAGCGCCTGCTGGTTGATGTGAATATCTGCATAAAGATCTAAGTATCTTTGTAGTAAGTTACATCCTTCTGGTGAAAGTCACATAGCGGAGGTTGTACATGTCCGTCCATACATTACTGGATGTCAGCTATACAGTAAGCTACAGTGTTAAATAGACAGTATCACAGTGTTTAGTGAGGATCCAAGTGCAGTAACATGCATTGCAAATAAGAAGACATGGAAAAAATAACATTTCCGTTGTTCAGCATTTGAAATAACTGATTAAAAACCAAACATACAAACATACATACTGGTATAATGTTTTCATGAAGTTAATTTGCTCCTTTTATCCCCTCCCCTTCATTTTCAAATGCTCTATCATCTCCATGAGCTGAATGAGCTCTCTATCCTCTCCTATTGAGAAAGGTTCATTGGGTTTTTTATCATTTTAGTCATTAATTTATTCCCATCCACATCCACTCAATGACAGTTTCTCTGCATACCATTAACAAGAAGGTGAATCGATTCCACCAGCGATACACTTCACCATGCACCGTCATCTTTGCAACATGCTTGGAACTCAGTGCTCTTCATCTGAAAGCGTAGAAGGTCACTAGAGGTTGTTTTTATTCATAAAAAAGAGGGACGTCGAGTGAAGAGAAAGTAACTCACTTGGGACAAATCACATGTTGCTTCAGATTGATATTGAGAATATATGGGAAGGATTGATCAAAATATACATGTAACCGTTATAAGAGAATTAATATTGATATAGTGAAAATCTAAGCATGACCAGAACAGGGCAAGTTGACAAACCTAATAAAACCAAAATATATATGTATAAATCCAATGTCCATCATCTAGTTTGGTGTGCAGTAGGTGGGGGAGTGGGGGGTTGGGGGTATGGTGCTTTCCATTAAAGCTGCTCTTATGTTCAGGGCGCATTGTGTTTTACCTGAATATATTTTGGGACAAGGGCACGGAATAATATAAACACCCTCTTGGGAGGTAAGTGATTTAAGACGGCCCATCTTTTCACTTTTGGGATTTACAAAATCCTTGAGTTTATGGGACAGAGGGCAGATAGAGGTTTGTGCAAAGGGTCTGTGTCCACATGAGGGAGATAGTATTATGTCAAACTGATGTGAGAGCTACAGTGGCTTTCTTTCTGCAAATGTTGTGGTACTAAAATACATGAGTGTTTTTCATTGGCTAAAACAGAGGAGTATGCACTGCGGATAAAAAAAAAACAAAACAGTTACTTTATATTTTTATATCTCCTCCATGAACCTGGCTGTCACCTCTTGGGCGTTTGATGTCTGAAGAAGATCACTGAGGTCTGTTGCTGTAATATCGGCATCTGACTATAGCATCTTTGATATTGATGTTTTGCTCCATGTGAGCAAAAGAGCCTTTGTTCACATGCCGTACAGGCACCTTAAGAGCTTTAATGTTTCAGTTTCTTGAAAACAGCGACTTTTCCATTGTCTTTTGTTTCTTTGTGCCTGTTTCAAAACTATTTTTCCTGCTCATATTTGACATGAATTTCTGCATCCTATCAGTAATGCAATACAGTGTAAACACAAGAGTAACCCATCACCTGTGTTGAATCAGCATCCTCTATGACATAACATCGAGACATTCTGAACGTAAAAAGTGGCACTAAGGCTATTGAGATGCCTATCATGGAGATTCATGTTGAGTGTCGGCCGTGTGTTTCTCTCCTGATCTGAAAATGAAGCATGATCGAAGCCGCTTTTGCATCTTGAGACTCTTTTAACAAAATGTAAGGAAAATAGTGTGTAGCACTGTTTTAAGGGTCAAACTATTTTGAGGGGGTTTGAGGTTTTGACAAAAGAGAACATTTCGCTTTAAACTTTCATGGCTGAAGGGGTAAATGGGCAAAAAGAGAGAGAAAGTTTGGTGGTTCAGCGAAAAGGACGTAAATGAAGGAAGAGTAGACCAAGTCAATTTCTCTGCCATCCTGCTTTATCTTAATGAGCTACTTCAAGAGAAACATGAAAACTGGCATTAGGTTAGGATAAAGCGGATAAATGCCATGTCTGCTCTTTGATCTGCTTTTCCTCTATAATATTGTGGACAGCTGGCACACTGTAAAATGTAGACTCAGGTCTTCTCTTGGAATCAGATGATTCATTCTCTAGTTCAGTCTGTCGTACACCAGTTGAAATTTATTTCTTCTATAAAATAATAGTCCATTAAAATCAATGTTTTTGTAATGCTACATATTTTTATAACAATTTAAAGGCAGATATGTTTAAGTATTTGTATACACACATTAACATATGGGTAGAAATGAAATTTATACAAAAATACTGGCACAAAATGACTTAGGATTACATCCTTTAGTTTTCTACATTGGAGCTGGGGAATCCTATCCATGCATTCAAATCGTCACTCTCTGTGCTGTACGTAAATATTTAGATTATTTTGTGCCATGAGATGTTGGGATGCAGAGATATCCAAGGCTCTGCCTCTGAGTGTTTGCCAGTATGCTACATTGATTGGTTCATGGCCTTAGCTCACATATTCTGCAGTCACAAGCCAGAGGACAGGATTTCTAATGAATAACACATCTCCTATAACTGAAGGAAGTCCACAACACAGTGATCTAACAGGAAGCATGCCACTGACTAGTTCCACAACTCAAAAGAAACAGCGGAAAAGCTTCAGGCCAGTTGTGATCAAAGCAAAGACACATATCTATTATCTGAATCTGCACAGTAATCATTTATTACCAGTTTAACTATTTCAGTTAAAGGAGTTCAATAGCTGGTGCTATTGAATTTACTAATTCGATAGCAATTACTATTGCTATGTACAATTTACTAAAACAATTTACTAACAATTTACTAAAACACACAACTCAGTGTTGTAAATATTTGAGCAATTACTGAGTTGTAAAGCAAAAACCAAACTCAAATGTTGAGATGCAGTAGCCGAGATACACAGGGAGCATTGTGTGAATGTCAGTACACTGGTGTTATCAAGTTACCATTTAGCATCACAGATATTACGCTGCATTAGGAAAATACCATGCCCTATTAGTGGGTGGAGGATGGTGGGGGTAAGGTTAGGTTCAGGTTATAATTACTGTAGTTCCCATGACTATCAGCAAGAAATGTTCTATATGTTCGGCTTTACCGTGGGCGTGATGGAAGCGTGGAAGTTAAAAGATTAAGCACCTCTAAATCTGCCTTTCTCCTTACGACAGGTCATAGGAGTTGGGCCTCACCGCCGGGTAACACATTGAAAAATAGTTGGAAAGTTGTTGCATCATGTAATCAGCATTCTGTAACATATGTAGCATTCAGCAGTCTGTATTAGTACTAGTAATCATCGACTAATCACGGCTGTCAACTAACGCTGTGAGGATCTCACAGGCAGGGTAAGGGTAATTTTTAAACGAGTGGACCATTCAGTATACACAGCTTTGAGGCATCTTCACTTCACAGAGCTTTTCTGTCTCCTTACTGCTGAATGAAGCGCTGCCAAGTGAACTGTTGAACACAGATTTTTCCTCTGATAAAGATCTCTCACGAAAAGACCCCTAAGAAATGCAGCAATAAGGCAACAGAAGGAGGGAAAGTCCCACGGGAACCCGAAGGAGAGGCATGAACAAATGAACATGTTACCCAGCATGGTGTTGGCCGTCTGCTGTGCTTCAACTAACACAAACTGTCTCACTTTAAGCGTTTCACGGAGTTTTACTACATCTTCAAGCCTACCTCTTTCCTTAACAGTTTGAACATCACTGAGAAAAATATGACACGGTGCCGAAATTGACATTAAAACAAATCTTTTAGCTTTAACTTGAGATGTCTGTAATAAATAAAAGTAAATCTTTAAAAACCTTTAACACATTTTAACACAAAGGTTACTACATAAGGAGAAATCCACCACAACCTCAGCTGTTGAAGCTGCTCCATGCAGTCCTCTAAGAGCCGTCCAGAGAATCAGAAACAATTTGATCTTTTTTTGGCTGTAGTCACGTTCTCACTCGCAGAACTTCTTGTAGCAGTTGGCTGGCTCAAAACAATAGAGTGCCAAGTAGGCAAGTGGCATTAAAGATGCTGACACCTGCCAGAACTTTCCCCTTTCTGGAGCCACTTGTCTTCATAGAAAGAAGGTGAATTTCAGAGTCTGTCAATTATTACATTCGAAAAGTTGCCAGCCGTGGAGAAATAATAAGATACCATTATATATCCAACATAACACATCCCCTAATCATTATCTATTGTGGTTATAGTCTCATCTACCACACTTCAGGAGGAATTGTGAGAACCACATGAATATACATCAGACTTGTCCACCAGTGAAAGCTGGATTCGCCAAGTTACTCTCTGATAAAGCCCTGCCATTATACTGACAGTTGTAGATCGAAACACAGCCCATTACAAAAGGTGATGCTGTGAAAGAAATTCAGTTTGACAACGGGACAAGGGCACAATGATCAAGTCGCTTTCACATGTATCCAAAATGAACAGATAGGGGAGACAGTGACCGCACAAAGGACAAATGCTGAATGTCACTGTTTGCAGCATGTGGATTTTGTTATCACGGGACAGAGCCAGGTTTGCTCTTTTACTCTGATTTCCAATCGCCAACTTAAGAAAAGCTAGGTTAAGAAAAGACAATCTACTCTCGGCCCTAGTCTTGTGATATCAATCATGTCATTCATCTCTAATGAGAGAGAATGACACGAATAAGTGTATTTCTTAAAATGTTAAACCATTACATTGAAAGTGTCAATTTCCTATCTGTATCTGGGGAAGACCTGTTGTGTGTCTTGATGCTGATTAAAAAGCCAATGAACAATTACTATTTACATACAAATATTCCTTAAGGGAAAAAATATTCTTAACACCTCCTGCCAGAGCGCATTGTATTTTTTTTTTTATGCCCAGGGGGGATTTGAAAAGGTGCTCCGTTTTATTTGAGTAGCTGGCAGCTGGATGAAACATCTCAAAATCTGTGTATTTATCTGTAGTATTTTAAATGCCACCATGGGGCTTGCTTGGCATGGCTCTAACCATTAGGAGTGAAGGCATGATATATGAAGCAAGCTAAAAAGAGTAACTTGTGTGTGCTTTGTCTGATCCCAAGACAATCCCAATTTAATTGTGCATTAAAGACCATGCACTGCGTCATTTATTACATTGTTTATTTACCCCCCCACCCATTCCTATTTGAGCTCTAATTAATCCTGCACAGAAATCTCAACTTCATTAACTTGGGCAGCTCCAGGCCTCAACTGGGGTTAATTACTAAAATAAAAATGGAAAGATTTTGTTAAATGCAACCAAATGCTGGGTGTGATAGTATTACAGGAAATATTCGTCACAAATTTAAAAGGTCAGATTTAACGTTTTTCACTACTGGATATGAAAATAATATGAATGCTAAAATCAACACATTACCATAATTAATTACTTTCTACCAAATGAAAGCGGTGATACCATTAAAGCCATTAAACTGTTTGACCTCAGTGTGAGGCAGAGATTAAATCCTGAGCCAGCTAAAAAGCTAAATTTCCAATAAATGACTGAAGAATGTAAAAGTTTGAGGAGAAAACTGTGCTGGTGATGATTAGTTGGATTTACTGACAAAAGGTCAGTGCTGAAGATCAGTAATGGCCACAGAGAATCCAAAACAGGGTGTAAGGTAGAAAAAAAATAGCAAAAATACATTGTTATTTGCTCTCAAATTAAAAATAAATACATAAAATTAAGCGCAGTTCATGAATATTTACAACGAGCATTCTCACAAGTCTATAGTGCCCCACATTGCCTTTTGTCAACAAGGTTGTATATTCCAGCTGCAACATCTGGCTTCCATACACAAGGGCTTAAGGGGATGTTTAAACACATGCACTCAACTATGCACACATGCACGCAAGCATGCACGCACGCACACACACATACACACACGTATACACACACACACACACACACACACACACACAGGGGCTACACAAAGAAGGAGGTTGAAGGGATAAAAAAACATTGAATTGGCTCAAAAGTTAACAGCTGTATAATATCTGCAATGAGTCTCGGTAGATGCATCCCCACAGTAAAGACTCAACAATTAATTATCCTGCTGCAGATTCCTGGCAGCCTCTCATTTTACTGACGAGTGCACTCCTGCTGCTTCTTCAAAGATTAACATTTAAAAATTCATCAGCTGGCTTTTCCAGGGCACTCACAAGTCTTGACTATTATTCCATAAGAGTATGTTTTATTATCTCTATGTGCTTATTATCACCACCATCACAGCTATGAGGCCAAATTAGGAGCGAAATGCTTGACTTACTGAGCCAGTTCACAAGAAATATGAAGAGAAGCGCCGACCAATTTCTTTTGGGCTTCAGGCAATGGCTTGACTATGCTACCTGAATCTGTTATATGTAATGCGTTCTTCTCTTCTTCTTCTTCTTCTTCTTTTCTCTCAATTGAGGAATCATTTTCGGATAAGGTACCAATGATAACATGTTTATTCTAAAGCTTTTCACTTGTACGCTGTAATTTGATTCTGCTTCTTTCGAACACAGGTGCTGCATTTCTGTGATCTTGTGATCATAATTTGTTGACATACTGTAGGAAGCATGGGAGACAAAGAGGCCTTTTGCATTCTCCCCATAACTGTGCTGTGAAAGATAATTATTTTTCATTGATTAAATTCAGCATAAGACATGTTTATTGTGGATTCAAAACCAGAGGTATAGATACTGCACTCGCTATGTCCATGTTTTGGGAATGTCATAATATGATGGAACAAATAATAATAATAATAACATATGTGTGACATATCAATCTACCCATACTCTTTATATGAGCAGGAGTGATCGCAAACTACATGGCATTATTTTCATTTTTAATGAGAAAAGGAGATTTAAACAACTTTGGAATTAGCAGGGCACTGGGGGCTTTTAATGGTTAACAGCAGATGTTTTGATGCCTTCACTTGTGCCCCAAAAGGCTTATGTTTTAATCAGGCCAAAATTAGCTAAATTGTTTCACCTCATCTGGCTCAACGTGAGGTAAATAGGTGGGATGATTTATTATCACTTTATCAAGTATCAAGCGTAATTGTGGGCACAGATGCACACATAGCCCAGAAGATAAAATATACAAATAAAACTACATTGTTGTTGACTAATTCCATCAGGAATATTTATATAAAATATCAAACAAATATAAACACAACGGTGTTTAATTCCCAAAGCCCCACAGACTGTTGAGTGTTTTACACACTGTGGCTCAAAGCCTGAGGTCTGTCAAATCAAAAATCACTCCTTGTTGTTTGCAGCCCCCCTCAAGGCCATTAAACAGGGACACAAGCCTATTCAGCTTAGTAAAATGGAGAAGAAAAACAGCTGGGGAAAAAAGGATGCCTTTGCATGTTATTCTGCCACTTTCTCATCTAACATTAGGCATTAGACTAATCAGCTGGCACAAGCACATGCCCACAAGCAGCCAAAGCAGCACACACATACACACACACACACACACACACACACACACACACACACACACACACACACAGACACGCCATGTGGTAAAAGGGAGATGGAACATTGCCTAATAAAAGAAATATATACAGTCTAGCTTATTTACACATAACTTCGATTTTTCCATATCACATATTCATTGTATTTGGTTTTCAGTGGACAACTGCACCATGGTATTTGAGCTTTTCTTGTTGGTTATTTTTTCATATTTTCATATTATAAACATGCATGCCCTGATTAAAATATAAAATACTGTATGTATTATGTATGTATAGTAAGCAAAACATGTAGTAAAAAACAAAAACAAAAAAAAACAAATCTCACATTTAAAGGAGCCTGGATTAGCATATAAGCACATGTAACCTAGACTGAATCATATAATAATATAGAACAAGGTAAGTACTGCTTGAAGCAAGTAATTCCATAGTCACCAGATTTTCTTGTAGCTAGAAAGATTTCAGGACTAAAAAATTTATTTCTTCTTGCTTTGTTTTTTATCGATAACTCGTAACTCAAGAATAAACCTTGACCTTGACCAGGTGTCCATTGGCCTTAGAGGCACAAAGACTATTTAACACAGTTGCATATATACAGTTGAATAAACGCAGTGTAAAGGACATCTGGTGTAAAACATAAATAAGAAATTCATTGGTCTGTGCAACTTACACACATTAATTGAATATATAACCTTCAACACGCTATGAAAAATCAAATAAGGACCATTCCATTCATAGGAATCAGATCCATCAGCTTTGAGTTGCATTAGATCTCAGTATTTATCCAGGCATATTTTCACATATAAGAAAAAGCATACACCGTTGCACTGGTATGCACTCAGCATGTTGGTGATGCCACTCTGATGTCTCTGAATTAATTATAAACATTTATCCATCTTGTATTGACGTGCTAAGGTGCATGTAAGGGAAGTTTGGCAACTCTCCAGTGGTTTAACAATTTAAGAGACGACTAAGGTGCAGTATGTTACTCTGTGCTTTTAATTTTCACTTATGTATTTGCAACTTTGAGGCAGCATGACAGATGAAAAGCTGGTATTCAGAAGGTATTTGGACATCAATAAAGCCCTTTGAAGTATTTAAAGAGTCAATACAATATAAAGCTCAGTATAAACAATTAGGGTATTTTAGCACCAATGAATGTGACCTTCATTCAACAGGAAACACTTAATTTGAGTAAGTAGAGCATAGTTCAGTTAAGTGGAACTAACTTAATAGTTAAATCATGCATAACATTATGCACATTATGAACTATAGTTCGAAACCCTAAAACTTAAGTTTTAGGTGGATTTCACTTAACATCCCAGCAAGTGATTTTTAGGTATGGTGCTCGTTTACTATTGAGGCTAATGCAACACCTGAAGAAAGTTTCATGCATGTAAAATGGGTTTTTCAAGGATACTGATCCCACCGTTCCAAACATCAATGTCTGAAGAGACAAGGTGGTAGCAGCAGCTGGATGGAAGTAACAAGCCCCCTGACCTCCAATGTCTCTGCTAACACGAGGATGCTCCTTGATTCTGGTACAGCTAAGTGGCTCTCCAAGGCTTGAATCCTTTATAGACCAAGCAACAGGCTGTGGTACATCAAAACTGAAGTGAACCGAACTAACAAATTATTAAACAGTAGGTAGCAAGAGAGAGATATGCCATTGGGCAGCAGACCTCTCTCATGACATCAGGAGAGGACAGATGACATATTGTAACAAGTTCCACAGGTCATGATCAGTGATCAGTAATGAATGTTAAATGCTATAAACAAAACCCCAAGGAAAGGATTGTAGAGGTTAATGTAAATATAAACCAAAAATAAAACCGTCAGTGGGTAGTGGCTTATTTACATTTGGCTAAATATGGACTGTGGGGACTGTGATGAATGAATGTCAAGCAAACAGGATAGGATGTGGGAAGGTAAATATACATACCAAAAACCTCAATGTGGATATGAGACATCTTTACCTGATGTAAAGAGATTTATATACAATTTGTATACTATTTGGTGACATTTATTCTTTTCAGTTTATGAATATGATTCACCAGAAGCTCTATTGGGACAAACTGTAAAGCAGTCACACCAAGAAATGAAAAGTAGGTCCTTTTCAAATGCAAAGTGTGGCACCACATGTGGCCTTGTGTGTAATTCACCGGTTGCACGTAATTTATATTTATTTGAAATGCTGGTTGCTAGGTTTTCAGCATCTGACCTGCTTAGGGGGGCAGAGCAGGCCATTGCCTTGGCCTTTTGTTTTTAATCCTCTCCACTATACTTGCCACCCCCTGTGTGGACCAATTGCAATTCAAATGTTGTCATGCCATTCAATAGTCATTCTCAGTTGTTACCGGCACCAAGGATGTGGGTAAGTAGGGCCCTTCTCCACCTCCTTGGCAGAACAGTAGGTCATTATCATGCACTGGACCTGTGTTGTCATGGTTACAAAAAGCAAACACATAGTGTACCAGTTTTAGATGCAACGAGAAAGGCTGGTTTGAGTTAAAATGTCAACGTACTGCTTGCTTGAATCAGAAATCAGCTTTCTTCTGTTATAAAGTCCTGTTTTATCATCCCACCATTTGTCTGTCTTTGTACAGTGTCACTAACAGTGACGCCCGCTTCTATCATAGTTACAATTATGCTGCTAGAGGTCACCTAATTATGGCACATATCAATGATATGCACCCCCTGACCTACTGGTAGGTGCAGTTTGCCCCCTCTGAAGTATAATTACGAGCATGCTAACAACCGATAACATCCATTTAATGGGGGTGATGACATGTAAAATGACTGGAGCAGACAACCACAATGCAAAGCACTGCAGAGCAATGTATGCATTAGTGTTCACATTTCCTATTTCAAAAAGTGAAAGTGTCAGACCATAATAAACACAGATATAAAATTAAAACTCACTTATCATTTCAAATACAAAGCTGCTGCAGTGTATGACCTGCAAGATATTACCAAAACCCTGGAAGATAATGTCTAATAGTACACAAATATAGTGACTAACTGAAACAGTCATTAATGTATAAATATTATTTGGGAATGTAATTCAAAATATCACTCACATAGAATCAGCAGGCTTGTGCCTGAACACCTTTTGCAAAGCTGTGACCCAACATGGCTACCAGATACATGTAGTGGCATAAGGAATATGGTAGAGCTAGGTTTGTCTAAAACTTTCTAAATGATGTGATACAAGGGGTAATTAAAATACTAAACTACCTAATCAAAGCTTTATTTCAACTAATCTGAAGCCAAAGAGTTCCCTTTTCTATTATGCCCTAATTAGCCAGGAGAATTAGCCTATCAGCAGTACAAAGACTGAGGGAGTGAGCAGCCCCAAGTCAGTACAGGCCTTTCTGTGTGAGACCTATTACAGTCTTCCTCTGTGTGTGTCTGTCTTTTTTCCTGCTTTCCTCCCACATGCCGCAGACATGCAAATAAGGTGAATTAGACACTGTGAATTGGTAATAGATGTCCGAGTGACAAATTGTGTCATTTATCTTGGTTAATGAATTGTGATGTGCCTTGCATTGCCTTGATGAATCAACCTATAAGTAACATATCATGCATGTGTGGTTGGTGGTGGTTGATGATTACCTGCACATCTATTCTGAGAAACCTTAGTTAAGAAAGGCTCACAAAAATAGCAACCTGTGTCATACACTTCAGTGTGGTGATTCTGTAAATACAGCATCTTGTATTTTCCAAGATGCTGCCTAATATTCAAAGTGAGTGTCACAAATTACTAGGCCTTCTAAATTGAAATGTATTGCATGAACAATGTGAGCTGTTTACATATCAGAAAAAAATGATGCGGTTGTTGCTTTGCGTTGCTAACCTCGAAGAAGCCTAAATAATGCCAAGTGCTGAGCACGTCATGCGAGGGGTACAAAGCTGCAGGCAACTGACTGCTTGATGAGATATCAACGTGCTGCGTTATTAGAAAACAGGAAGCAGTGGACCACAGAGCAAAGTGGCACTGAAGACAATCAAACATATTTCTAGCAGATTCATGAAAACATAAGTCTTCAGTGTTTCAACTCTAGGTTTCAAGACTTTGTTTTATTTTAACGGGATAATGTAATTTAAAGCACAATATTAAAATCCAAATTTTTCATCTCAAGCTCTCTTTTAATTTCCGAAAGACTAATTTTGTGTTCAGCTTGATACATTTGACATGTGACAGCTTGACGGAGTGAGTCATTGAAAATCTAATTTTAAACTTTCAGACATCTATTACAAACACATTTCCACTTTATATGCTGGACATTTACTTTGATTTAATAGCATTATTACTGTAATTTCGCCCCAGATTTAATGAAGTTTGTGCTGCAATATCTGCAAGAAATATTTGCCTTGTGCAAATACAAAAAGAAAATGGTCTGAATCACCTTAGAAAGAACATAAAATGAATCCCACCATTGCAATAGGTGAGACTTTCACTGTGACTGAAAGAATGTTCACTTCATTGCACAACAGCTGATAATTTCTTTCAAAAAAGTAAACCACTCAGCCTTTTCGGACCATTAATCTGTTCTGCTGGTGTTTGAAGGGGCTGATTGGTCCCACAGCTGTATGTTGCTGTCTGTCTTATGAAAAACACAACCCTCTGAAATTCATCTTGCAACCCAAACCACATCAGCTAATTGACACTCAAACAAAGCTAGGAGAGAGGCAGCCTGCTGCACTGATTGATGGACGAACATGAAAAGTAGCCTGCCTTTTCCCATTGTGTGACTATTCAATCAAACCTAGGCCAGTGTGTCTGACTGGCATCAATATGCAGGGACCACTTTTCTCTACTTCTATGTGAGTCTGTCTGTTTTTCTTTGTTTGCCAAGGTGCGATCCATCTGTTCACCAGAGAACATTGCGAGTAGCCCACTGCATCTAATTTTCATGATTTTCGTCATTCCCAGTGCACGAAGGAAAGAAACCTTCAGAAAGTGTCTGCTTTGCAAGATTTCTCTCTACTCCCCATGTTTTATCTTCTATTTACATGATCAGATTTTCATTTGTACTTGCAAACAGGCAGGCTTAATTTAAGTTTAACTGATATGTTACTGAGATGTTTTTCAACCTCTGCCATAAACAAAGAAGGGGAAAATAAAAACTGATACATGCTACTTACGGGTTTCACAGACTGTTTTATATCTATTACAAAAAACAAGAAATCTTAAAAAATAAACTGTAAATAATACATAATTCTGTACTTAATTTCATCATAACGCACACACACACACATACAATTGTTCAGAATTGCATTGTACTGACAGAAGAAAGTATTTGCAGGTCTCCTGGTGCTCGGTCCAACATGAACAGATGTTCTCGGTGAATGAGACACGAGTAAACAAGTCCTGTCATTCTGTCTCACTGGTGTTCAACACCTGTCAGCACTCATAAGACAGGAAGTACGTCAAAAGAACTTCTAGGAGCTAATCAATTTTAAGGACAAAGGCGCTCCTGTAACAGAGGAAAGTCTAAGGTTTCTCTTGAATGGGGATCTGGATGTTTGAGAATTCCAATATTTGGGACGAATCTATTCACATTTAAGAAATAAAATTTGTTGAAATAAATAACAATCAACCTTAGGCTGCAATGAATCAGTAAATAAACAAAAGGCTATTTTTTCCACACAATTCTAAACCGTGTGTAACATGTTCCATCATTTTCAAATTAAATGATAGAGAAAACCATTGTGCACTTCAGCTAAAATCAGAACTTGGAAGACAGCATATCTGAGTGGTCAGAGCCTTGTGCAAAGGCTGGATGCACAGGGGCATCTGTTGAACTCAGCACTTTAAAACGATTTCTTGGCACCCTCTGCACGCCCTGGTAGATCAGTCTCCTTTGATGTTTCTTTAAAAATTCAACTGATTTGTGTGTGAGATGAAGCCATGAGTGTGTAAGAGGTGCTAAAAAGGCAAGAGATGAGACAGAGGCTACAAATCTATATTCCAGGAATTTGTTTAAAGTTGTAGAGGACACTTCTAGGATTATAATTTTTTGTAACCTTTGTTTCACTTTGATTTACTTTTGATTATTAATAGTCTCTAAAGTTTGGTATGCATTTTTTCTTGTTTTATATTAGTACAAGATGGAAGTAGTGGACAGTGGATAGGTCATAATGCAAAGCAGTGACCTTACTTCAAGTGAAGATATATGGGTTGTATCATGAATTACTCACCTTTTTCAAAATACTAGGTGCTTCTCAATTCAATTTAGATTCAAAGATTCAGATTAAGATTCAAAAATCTTTATTAATCCCAGAGAGGAATTGTCTTGCCTTGTTACATTTGCTCTCAACTCAGACGAAAAGAAAAGGAACCACAACCAGAAAAGATACACACCTACATAAATTGAAAATAACATCAATACAGAAAACTCAGTATAAATGCAGAATATAGGCAGCGGTTGTAGACATGCGCTCACACCCATTGCTTGCTGAATGTGGTATAATTCATTTCCTACATAAGATACATACAATTCATGTCCACATCCTGCTGTGCAACTTGAAAACACTATACTACTAGTTGTGTGGTTCCTTTTGACGTTTTACCTAATATCATGTAAGTGCTGTGAAAAATGGTTGTCCTGCTTCAACCAGAGCAACGCATTTACCTCCCTGTTGCTTGGAGCTATTTATCCATTCATGACAATTTGGATAATCAATTTCATTGTACTAAAAAATGTGATATCAATGCTCCACACTGATTTCTTACACTATAACCTTGTTAGAGGTGGGTGTTGATGAGATCACAGGTATAAATAAAAACAAAATAGGTAATTTAACATTATTGTTTATTTAAATAATGGCACTCACAGCATAAAATATATACACTGTGGACATTTAATATTACATAAATCTAATAATTCTACCATCAATACAGATCTCACTTATGAAGTAATACAGTCACTGCCCTAATAAACAGGTAAAGTAGACAGTTTAGACTGCACTGGTTCTGCACTGTGTCTGTCTTACTGCTGCTTAGACAAGATCAAGTTATCACTGTAGGGATCTATACAATGTCTGTTTTTTTAATGTAATTAGCTCATGTGTGCTCAAATACAGAAAATAAACTCACACAATCAGGTTAAAAGCATGAGAAAGTTAGCAATAAGCTGCTAAATTGTTTAGAAACCAGATGTGATAAAATATAAAGTTGCTTAAATTTACTACAAGATTCTTGGTATGCAACCTCTGCTTGTACTAGCTGTCATTTCTAAACTTTGTGTTATTATCATGGATTGCTATTAATAATTTCTAACATTAGAATGAGCTGTGTAACTGAGATTAGCAAGATATTTAGTATTAAAATGTTGACAACCTGTTCAAAGTTTAAGTTCAAACAATATTTTAATAAAGACTCAACTTAATCAATATCTGTAACAGTGTCATTTAGGCTGTCTGCAATAAAATCCTTAGTTTAAGTTAAATAGAGTTATATTTGGAAGAATTTCAGCTCTTTGAACCTTGAGACAGAGTAATGAAACAAAAACTAATTTGTCCTCCCATAAACACTGATTTGATAAAATATAGATAAAACTTAAAACTAAAATGTGAGACGTGTACAGTTTTCATCAAAGAAACATTTGAATGGAAAACAAAAGAATTGACAGAAATCAAATAACCTTATAATTCTGAGGTCATGATTTATTGCTTATATTTGCTGTACTCTGAAATAATACTGCAGGACTATTTTTGTCTCAGGTGTGCCAGACAGCCTGACTGACAAAGAAGAGTGTGTGTTTATGTGAGTGAAGGACAGCGTGAAAGAATGAGAGGTAAGTCCCTAGCTCATACCGCAATCGCTGACCATCTTGAGCTTCTCTGACAGTGATCAAGTGTGCCTTACCGGGACAGCTTAGGTGATCTTGGTGTCTGCAGTGGCAATTCATCATGCTATGAGGGAGCCCAAAAATGAAGAGTTGTTTTACACTGTAAAATATGATACAGTGATATGAATAGCTTCTACTTTGTATATCAGTGTCCAGTGTATTTCAATAAAATCAATGAAATCAAAAACAAATTTGAGTAATGTACTCATTTTTAATTGTCAAAGATGTGAGAACTTTGAGTAAAATCATGGTTACTTGAGTAAAATGTAACATTTACATTGATCAGTTTACATTGTCAGTAGTGCTACACAGGAGAAACTACCACAAACTAAAATATGAGCTTTGCTTTCACTTTAAGTGAGTAATGCAAAATGATTATATTTCAGGATGTTGTAGAGATTCTTTAAAAAAGCTAAATTAAAACAAACTTTTTTACGCATATTTATCAATTTCCTAGATTTTAAAAGTAAAATAACAGCTTTATGTTGTGTGATGGTTGAATCAATTGAATTGCCATTTTACCTGCAATATGTCTCATGGTTGTAATACAGCAATATTGTTCATTCATCATTTCTTTCTTTCTTTAAAGCATCAAGTCAGTTAGGGCTGGAGCGATCGCTGAGAGACCAATTATAAATAATTCAAAACAGGTCTAAACAGTAGAGCAGGTGATGCCTTTGAGTCATGTGTTCATCAACTGTCAGATGTCTCCCCCAGCTACCTGCAAATCATCCACCCGCACACACATGCACGATCACATTACCCATGCTTTTTTATTCAGCAGAACATCACTGTGGGTGACAAGCACCATTAATGTGAACAACACATTCAATCAATTGTAAGCCACAGTAACAATAAAATAGCATTAGCATTTGTCAATAATCAGCTCTATGGAGAAGGAATGAAAGCTATTAAGTACGAAAGCTGCCAAGGCAATTGTGTTTGAAATAGAAATAAAGCATCTACAGGAACATTAAAGGAAGGAAAACCCATAAAAGCTAATAGGCCAACAGGTCTTGTGTAACAGGACAGACACAGCTAAAAAAATGGATTCCAGAGCAAGAGTATTAGTGAAATGGCATGCAAGAAGTGCATCTCCACATGTCCCGCAGGACTGTTTGTGTAGTCTGCTCCAGTTAAAGACACTTCTATAAAAGACAACAGAATCATTTATTGAACTAACATTAAAATTTAATACTAAATGGCACTACCGTGCTGTTCCCATTGTTCTTTCCAAATGACTTGACAGCTTTTATTGTTCCCATGTTGCTATGTTATTATCTGGGGGCACTGAGCTATATTTCCTGTTTGTACTATGTGTGTTGGGTTTCCCTTTTTTTTTTTTTTTTTTATGCTGCCTCACTCGTTTTCTTCCTCCTGCTACTGGCGTCCATCTGTTTCTCAGAGCGTTTGACTCGCTCTTGTTTTCTTGTCTTTGCGTGGCTTGACTAACTGTCTCGTCCTCAGGAGATTTTGACATGATATGATGTTATAGTTACGAGGTAATACTGTGATGTGGTTCCTGGGGGAAATCTCTCAGATATAGAGCGTGCCATTTTTACTAGAGGAGGCAGGTGTTTGCCTAGTTAAACCAAACAACAATATATTTAATTTCAAAAACGATACCTTTGAGCCACTAGGGATTTTTATTCGGGGATGAGAGAATCTCTCTCCTTTTTTTTCCCCTCTTAGCCCAAGAGGATGTTAATTCATTGACAGAATGAGGTATGATTCCAGCAGTGACAGGTGTAGACAAAGGCAGGTGCTGCCTTGTGATACTGTCATGAAATTTATGTCTCCCATCTCACAGTAAGGGCCTTGCTTATAGCAGCTGCTGCAACCTTGCAAGGAGAAAGCTAAGAGGTTTTAATTAGGAGTAAGAGTGTCATTAATTACACATTCGTTCACACTCACATCACTGTCTTACTGAGAACTTCCTTATACTTTTGGACTCCTCCCCTTCTCCTTCCTTGTCAGTGCACTTAAGTACCCGAGAATTTACTCCATTGCCTACCGGGAAAAGGAAATCAAATTTGTTAATTTGATGAATCGCACTCTAACTCTCTTCAAGCCACCCCTCCACCATAGTCTCCCCAGATCGTTCAGCACACTTCCATCTTTGATCTAGGACCCCCATGGGGAGTCATATTTGAAAAGGCAGACCCAAGACAGCTCTTTCAGAGGGCTAGGATTTAAGTGAGTAGGGGGTATTGCAGTAGATTAGTCTCTTAAGTGACTTGGGGAACAATGAGCAGAGAAATTTCTTATGAAAAGCACCTAGGTTCATTACTCTAACTAATTTAATTTTTCCCTTTTGTACAAACGAAATGATGAGGTCATAACTCACTGTGGAAACCTGAGAGAGAGGCTGTTGCTGCCGACAATGTGATAAAGACATGTAATATGCTTAAGTTTCCAAGATTTATCCTTCAGAGAGAAGAGACTTTAATCTTTCCAAATAATATACTGAACCATTATTAATATTCATCATCATCACTTATAATATAGCTTTTCTATATTATTATTAAACTATTCATAGTTTGCATAGTGTACAAGGCAATTCAGGCAACCCATTTCTTAAAAGGAACGTACAGAAAGTGATCCCAATCCTTAATTGTAAAGTAAAATCTTGGGGGTGTAATGTTAATGGTAGTTAACTCTGTTTCCTTGCAGCAAGTGCTGTGTTCAAATCTGCCAGCTAGCTAGATCCTGTCCTGTCCTGAATTTGCATGTCGTCTGTCTGCGTGGGCTTTATTCACACTCTCTAGTTCCCTCCAACAGTCGTGACAACTACGCGAACTGGCTATTCTTATTTGCCCATAGATGTATATATGAATTTGAATGTTTTCACAGTCTCTTGGCTTCTGTGTCCTGATGACTGCATCCTGGAACATGCTCCAGCTCTGCTTCTCCACTAAACTGTAATTTTGGAAATTTGCAAAAACTCCCTGTATTTTGTTCACTAGGTCAATAAGGATATTAAGAAAAACCAAAGTACATATAGTGGCAAAATTTCAACATTAGTAATTGTCTTTTGCAAGAATTCCAGTGTAAAAAGTCAGAGTATAGTATAAAATGAATGTCACAGTTTCCTAAAGTTCAAGTTAACTACAATTCAGTGTTTTCTAATTGACTAGGTCGTCTCTTCCTTATCTAGTATCTTTACTTTATTTTATCCTGCAGGGTTTCTTACTGTTTTATCTATTCAAAACACTTTGTAATTATTTTTCAGGGATGTTTTTAAGTTTACTTAATTTTTTTAAGCTTCTTAGCTGAAAGTTTCAACATCAAAACTGAGAAATTATAACCTTACAAAAGAAGAATTCATGGCAGAGATGCTGCAATGTAAAGGAGAGCTTATAGTATTAGCTCTGAATATGAAAGAAAGATGATCATAGAGTCTAAATGATAATAAAAATGATAATAATTCATTTATTGTAGTCATCAGTGCTGGTTTACACATCTTTTAAATCATTTAGTAGAGCTAATTACAAGTATCTAGTAATTTAAAATACAAAAACCTAAGACAAACTAATATTTTTTTTGTTTTTAATGAAATGCTAATGTTGTAAAACGTCCACATGCTCAGCAATAGGTGCCCAGCCCAGGGTCTCTGCCCACAAACCTTCTAATAAAAGAACGTGGGCAGAGACCTAGGGAAAGGCAATTCAGAAAGAGCTCCCCAATCCACGGATGGCTGGGAAGTGAAATCAAGTCTTAACCCACAAAATAATCTTTTTAAGCTATTTGTGGGTTAAGACTGTTTCTTCTCAATAGTCCTCACAAGAATAGATGTAAAGGTGTGAGTGAGTGATGGAGTGTTGGTTTCCTATCGCTGAGCAGAGGACGCTGGAGCCGTGCATCAGAAGAACTTTCTGTACCACCTCTTCTTCTTCTTCTTAGCGATCTTATGCTCGAGTTCTTCCACGCGGGCCCTCATAGAGCTCTCTGCTGTTTCCCACTGCTGCTCCTTGGTCTTCAGAGCGTCGTTGAGGTCCTGTGTGGACTGAAGGAGGGATGACCTTTCCTCCTGCCACTCCACACGGTGACTCTCAAACTGCTGCTCCGCCTTCTTCAGAGCAGCCGTGACGTGGCTGTTGGTCTTCTTCTGCTCTTCTATTTGAGCCACGTACACTTGTTTGGTCTTCTCGTTCTCCTCCAGGAGGGTGGTTTTCTCCTGCTGCCACTGAAGACTGTCAGTCTCCAGAGTGCTTTCGCTCTCTCTCAGTGCTGCCGTCAGGGTGTTGATCTCCGTTTTCGCAGCAGACTCAAACATGGTTTTCTCCTGTTTCTCTGTGTCCAGCTCTGCCAGGAGGGAGAGTTTCTCTTCCCGCCACTTGAGACGCTCAGTTGTCAGTTGTTCTTTTGCCTCCTTTAGCTCAACAAACAGTTGTTTTTTCTCCTCGTCCAGTTGAGCCACAAAGGAGGCTTTGGATGTTTCGATCTTCCCCTCAAGGGCCGTTTTCTCCTGCTGGAAGTGGAGGCGCTCGTTGTGCAGCTGATCCTGTGCCTCTTTCAGGGCAGCCGTGACTTTCGTGGTCTCGGCTTGTTGTTCTTTCAGCTGAGCTGTGTGAGCAGCCTGGGCCCTTTCTGTGGACCTCTCAGCCTGCTCCTTCTCTTTCAGAAGGGCTTCCTCCATCTTGCTCAGCCTCTCCCGCAGCTCCTCAGTGTGGTCCCGCTCAAGCAGAAGATCTTTCTCTAATTTCTGTACCTTGGTACGGGCCTCATACTCTGCGTTGCCCTTCTTAGACAGCCGCACGTTCAACATATGAGTTGATGTTTTGAGATTGTTTTCAGCCGTCAGACGCAGCTGCTTCTCAGCCTCCACTTCCTTTTCCAGTTTCTCCTTTTCTTGCTTCGTGAGCTCCAGCTGGAGCTGCAGATCCTTGATGGTTTTCGTCTGCAGCTCAGGATTGGGAGCTGTCTGGGTCTTGGTGTTTGTCAGCTGGTTCTTAAGATGGTTAATGTAATTCTGGGAAGACTTCTGTTTCTTTTTAGCTTCCTCCAGCAGGGACTTCAGCTGACTTATCTCCTGCTGCATTGTCTTTTTCTCCAGACTCCACTTGTCCTCTTTGTTTCCCTGAAGTTGGTCGAGGAAATTGCTGAGTAAGTCCTCTTGGATTTCCAGGAGGACTTTCCCCTCACGTCCACTCTGGGTCAGCTTGGCTTCGCTGTCCTTCAGGTGACACCTCACTTCTTGCTCCAGGGTACCAAGGAAAAAATTGATAGGCGTTTTAGCCTCCATGTAGTTGTTTTCCATCTTGTCCAGCTGTTTTTTCTTTCTCTCTTTGTCTTTTGTCGTTTCAAACGTACTTTGTGCGCTTTGCAATCGTCAGTGAAATGTTTCCAAATCGTAACTTGGCTCTGACAAATAACACTTTGTCTCTGATTTCACCTGCTGTATTTAAGTACTTCTATCTATGACATCACAGCTTATGTTCTATGATCTTGGTTCTAAGTGATACCATTGGTCGATTCGAAAGCATTTTTTATACTTTGATGTATTGTTGCTATTGGATACCAGTTTGTTTATGTTTAAAGAAAATATGTCAAATTAAAATCTAATGAACTGTATTAAATGTAAACAAACAATATATATATATATATGAATATATAAGTGCTGTTTTCAGTGCAGTTTGAGATATCTTCTACAGTCTTTTGTTGCCTCTGTCTCCACTTTTTTGAAACGAGTTGCTGGCAACAAATTGATAATAAGCACAATATTGTCAAATAATCAGATTTTTGAAATTTTAGGTTCAACATTTGACACATCTGTGTGCACTTGTGAGCTTTAAAGTATTTGCAAACATTGTTTTTGCCAAGAAAGTCTGTTTATATTTATAACTTGTTTGCACGTGTACTTAATAATCCACAGGCATACTGAAGCAAACTAAATTTACACAGGATACACTGGCTAAATCTGATTCACAAACATTTACATACACTTTAAGACTCTATCATAGGCAGTTTGAGAGCACTGAGGTGAGTTGACTGTGTGCTCATGAGAAACTGTTTTGGATATAGTTTTTCATCCATTTTCAGCAAAAAGAAGGCTGCCAAAAAAAAAAAAAAAAAATCTTTTGAGCAAATGCCAGGACTTATGCAACATGGTTGACTTCATTTAAAGATATCCAGAAAACTAACAGCAGAGATCGAAATAAATAGACTCAGCTTCACTTTCCTCAAGGGCTGTCAAACATGGCTGAGCTAGCCTCACAGCAGCTTGCAGACATCCTTGGCGTTCTGATCTCCTTGGCCATCTGGACGGCCAATCATCTTTGTGAGCAGAGGAAAGACATCTGGTGATGGAGCCAATAAAGGCTAGAGAGGCTGGACCACCAGAAGCCTCTGGAATGGAGGAGAGTTTGACTGTTGTTTTATTTAGTGTGGCCATATTTCATCCTGAGTTATAAAAAATGACAGTACGCTCAGTACACCAGCGGTGGCGAAGCATCGCTAGTAATTGCTCAGGGTTGAAATGGGGTCACTGGTTAAATGTGCAGATATTGGTGACAGGAGAAGTCATGGGACTGGGATTGGACAGGGGAAAAAAGAAGGGCTGAACAGAAGGAAAATGACACCTTCTATTAGCTAACATTTCCCAGACCTTGGGTCATTGTTGCCTCTTCTTTCTATCTCTAGTATGTTCATTCATTAGTCAGTTTGAGTCTGACTCTCAAAGGGCAGCTCTTGACCCCTGTTGAGCAAGAGAGGAGAATTAAACCAGGTGCTTCCAGTCTGCACACTTCAGATCAACCAGCCCAGAGCTCATCAGCAAACAGAAGGGTGCTGGTGAGCCAAACCAACTCCCTTCATTCTTCACCTGCTCACACTCAATATTGTTTTATCAGTATTAATCCCTATTACGCTTAATGGATTGTTTTGCAGATCAGTGCTTTATAGGCTCAATTTCTCTGTGTTGCCTCGGTCTCTCTGCGCTACCTTACAGTATGTCCCCGTGGAGCCAAGTGCTCTGGTATGTACATCAAATCTAAACAGAGACACTGCTTTGTCTTGATGGAGCCAGAGTGCAGAAAACATTAAGTATGTAATAGACACAGAATGAAGAAATCAGCAGGCACCGGCTCCATTATATACATTTCACTCAGTTTTCTCTTCATATTCCACCTTTGTCATGTTTCAAACTCATGTCCTCTTCACTGTCACAGTACTCTGTTGTTCTTTTGGCTCCCTCCCCCCTTTCTTCCATGCCTGTATTTATGGCTGCCTCACCTGCTTAATGCCAGCTCTCAGCAGGACACAATCAGATGGGTGCCATGCACAACTATGTAATTCCACCATTTTGCTTTTATTTTTTTTATTTCTAGGGTGGATTTTCATTACTTTATGGTTGTGTCTATGAGTGAGATCCTGTTATTGAAAGCTCCTGATACTCAGTTCTGATTTTCAGCTCAGCTTCAGGCTTTTTTTTAACAATCTGAATTTTAAACGCTTCTTAAATGCACACACCTGCTGATTTACAAAATTGGATAACTAGGCTCAAAAGAAAATGAGTAAGCAGCAGTTGACTCAGAAATATTTGTAATGGCACCTATTAAATAATAGAACAGCTAATCGTTTCTGTGCACATCACCTCTTGTACCACGACTGAGCCCTTTTACTATATTGCTTTCTGTTTTCAACAACAAAGTCGCTTGCTACATTTGTTTGACTATAATGAACACCAATTTGTTTGAAAAAATAAATATATAAAGCTCTTGCTCAAAGAATTCTCCATCGTTTGTTACTGTGCATGTTTTTGTTTGTACACAAAGAGATTTTATCTTTATTATTGCACTGCTCTTCTTTTTTTTTCACATTTGGAAACAGATATTTGAAACAATTCTCATATTAGGACCAAATATACATAAACACCGTGGTGAAAAATGCCAGACAGCGTTTGTACCTCCTCAGAAGATTAAGAGACTTTAAGTTCCCCCTCAAGGTGCTCAAAAACTTTTACACTTGCACCATCGAGAGCATCTTGTGTGGAAGTTTAATCACTTGGATGGGAAATTGTACAAAGCAGGACCTCTTAGTCCTCAACAGGGTGGTCCGCTCAGCTGAACGGACCATCAGAACCACCCTTCCTAACCTGCAGGACATCTATATGAAACGCTGCAGGTCAAATGCTAAGAAGATTCTTAACCAACCCTCACACCCTGGTCACTCTCTTTTCTCACTTCTCCCATAAAGGCGACGTTTCTGCTGCTTGAGGTCCAGGACTGTGAGGATGAAAAACAGTTTCTTTCCCCAAGCCTTCTGCCTGCTCAACTCAGACCCATAAAACAAGTAATCTGGTTCAATCAAAACTCTGTATACTCTGTAATATTTATATCGCTGGTATGTTGTGGTGTATCTGTGAGTACATAGGTAAATGAGTGTGCATGTGTATATACAAGGCTATGTATATGTGTAAAGACATCATTATATTTACATGTACAAATGAACATATGCATTGCATAGGTGCCAGTGGTTATAGAGATCTGAGGGTATATATATATATCTAAATATTTCTATATTTATATGTTTATATATTTATGACTGTATACGTGTTCATATGTAAGTATGTATGTAAGTATGTATAGGCATACACAGAGTACGTGCAGATGTTAACACGGGTACGCACAGGTCTGCACACTTAACCTGTATATTTTTTATCTGTTGACTTCTGACTTCTGTTCTTCATATCTACTTGTTCTGTCCCTCTACTTAAAAGGAAGCAGGTCCATTAACACATTTCATTGTACACTGTACCATGTACATTTGTGCATATGATATCTTATCTTATCTAAATATATAATTACTGAGCCATTTTGTCTTTTTTTGACCAAAACTACATTATTGACCCTGTGTTCATTTTAGAAAACAAATACATTAAACCTTGTGCACCATATTTTTTATGTTTTTTTTATACATTTAACCATATAAAGAATAACTTAGCCCACAGTTGCCATGATAATGTGTACTGTACATGATGGGTGCATGTAAACCAAAACTAGCACAAACTACTGTAGACAAAAATGTCTTTTAGTTGGTGTGGTCTTAAAAAAAAAAAAAAAAAAAAAAAAAAAATCATTTTTAATGGAACTAGACAAACCAGCGTGCTGCCCGGAAGAGCTCACATTTACAGTGAGTAAATATCTATTCAACAGATGAGAAGTGAAACGTCTTCAATAACCTCCTGCCTACAAATAGCACTTCTGGGAATATACCCTGCATGACTGAGAATCTCTACCAGAACCTATACAACAAAGAATGAGGTAAGTTCTAACACAAGCACTTTTCAACTAATATCAAAAGTGGCACTTGATGTTAATTCAGTGCCACAGAGATATTTACTGTTTTTTTTTTAAATTAGCAGCACAGACTAAAACTAAAACAACATTACCAGACATGATCAGACACATCATAAGCAATGGGAATACTCATGATTTCTCACACTAAAACCATCTCCTGAGCAAAATCTATGTCTACATAAAACTGCATGTACTATATGCAGACATTTCTCCACATTTTGACTTGATGTGGGAAACCTGGATTATTTCTATTTACTCAGTCAAAACCTCACATGTGAGGCTTGGAGAGTTCACATTCCTCAGGAGATGACCCACTGCATATTTACAAGAGATATACGGAATCCTGTTTCAACACTTTATTATCAAAGCCATATAAGCTATAGTACATTTATTAAATTAATGGCTCTAGGTTACAAAGCATAACCTGTATACTGTTTGTTGCCTGTATACACTACATGCTGTGTGCATATATTATCAAATGAAGTATACCACATTTGAAGTGATCTATATCCTTGGCAGTGCTGTCTTCAATAAAGCAAATGATACCAGGATGAAGAAAAAACTGCAAATATGGCCAGAACTAGAACACGTTGTTACATTTACACACCTGTGACTATTTCTGTTTGTTTTGGAACACAAGGAGCCAGATCGTTAGAAAACACGGGACGGCTGCAGGGGCTCTTACAAAGTTAATCCCGCTTTGGGATGGTCTCATCTGCTGCATGGGAGACACTCCCAGATGCTTCCCATAGAACTGTTTAGGGAAGTGGCTGTGTGATGCTGTTTATCAGAAATGAGGATTTTAACCAGATGTGCATTTGCAGAACCAGTTTACCCATTCACTGTTTCAATGATATGTATTAAATAAAGTTATACTTAAAGGGAATTTATTGTTAACTGGCTTCAATACCTACCATTATATGCTAGGTAGCTCTTATAACCAGGTGGCTTGGATGAGAAGCAGCAAATGTTTCCTTGCAACGTTTGTGAGTGAGAACTGCCACCATCTGTAAACTGGATTATTCTGATCTTTAAGGCTCTAAAGTCAAATATTAGTGTTGAAAGGAACAGTGAGTACAAATTAAACACCTTGTGTACCTCTGCCGATATGACTGCAGTGAATTCTGATCAAAGTCTAACTAAAATAACAAAAATAAAGTGCAAGTGTACTTGCCTTTAAAAAAATGCTGCACTAAAATGTCACGCTCTTGATTCAGGTTAAAGTTCTGCTCTAAAATTTACTTTTGACTGAAAAAGACCAAGTACTCCATTAACAAATTGCGTTCTCTGGGCTACACTACATACTATAATTACATAATTGTAGTGATATAAAAGTAAAATAAATGGAAGTACAAGTATCTCAATTGTACTAAATGTGGAGTATGTACGTTAGTTTTTTTCTACTGAATTCAACATATACATTTAGTCACTGGGTACTTTTACATTTTTGCTTACAGTATATTAAGCTATGGTAGTTTTGTAAGTTTGTAAGCAATTATTAGTCATTTAGTAAGTGTATATGTGTTTTAAGCCCACATCAACAGTATATCTATAAAATGTAGACCACTCTCCAATTCAGCTTCCATGCCAAGTGTACTTTTAGTAGAGTATGTTATAATTTTTAAAAGTATACATTTTGGAATTGCCTCACATAAAAGTACAAGTCTTTCTTTAGTGTGGTAAGTTGAGTGCAAGTTGAGTTCACATCATTCTAATCACAAAGCAGAACTCATTACTGCTATCTGCTGTTACTACAGTTGGTAAGAACTACAATTTTGTAATAGCTGTTTACCCCACATTGGCTACAAGGGACAATGAGCTCATAACAATTATCATAGAACCATTCTTCACTGCAGGTATTATTACTTATGCCGGCTGATACTAATTTTAAAGTGTTTCGTGTGTGGTCAAAGCGATTTATGCTGTACCAAACATGACCTGAATATGGACCTGTTCTGTTTTCAAACGGGCCAGACACTAATAGTCTGTACAATACTGAGCATAGATACAGCTTCATGGTCAATAATTTTACAGTAATGAAATGATAACACACTTTATATAACTTAATGAACGTTCATACATTTAATCTGCTGTTCACATATATATTTTTTCATCCACTTGATTTATGATTTGTTTTACCAATTAAATGGAATTTTTCTTCTGGGCTGAAGGGTAACAGTATTTGCTCAGCTGTGCTTTGGAATTAACATCCGGGCTAACACCAGACTGTGTGCCTGGACCTTTCTAACGGGCCATGCCTGCAGTGGTGTATTTGAAAGCTCAGGCATGGAGCAGCATCATCTACTGGGAAAAGCCAGATCAAATAACAGATTCAGATTTGCCAAAGTCATTAATTTCAGATGTTGGCAGTGGAACTCCTTGTGGCTACTGAATGAGAAATGTTTTCAATCAAAGATTTAAAATCGTATTCAATCATCACAGCTGCCATATGGGAACCAGACTTCAGTATTCACAACCAGAAAGAGACTCGTGGATTTTGGTAGTGGACAAAGAGATAACAGAAAAGAAATACCCATGACTGTGTTTCCCCAGTGAATCTAATAGCAGTGGTGTTGTTGTGTATGAGTCTGCATGCTGGACCCTTTTCATAACTGCTAAGCATTTCCACATTAACTTCTAAAAGAAACATCCCCTCATTAGGTAAGGTGACTAGTTTGCATCTGTACTTTACATTACTGACCTCAGCTCCTCCATGGTCACTATCATCCTCTTTTTTCTTTAATGAGCCAGTCTTTCAAACACATCTGAAAATCTTTAGTCTTAGTTTGTACTTAGCTGGCATAAATAAATAGGATATTTCTAAAATGACTTTGATTAGCTATTAGATAAATAGTGATAACTTGAGAAATAATGAAGCACAGATGTTTGTTTTGCTGGAAGCAAAGGAGTCAAAGAAGTCAAAGAAGTCAGTTGGGCATTAATGAGCTGATGACACAACAGGCAAATGCTTGAATTTTAATTTCTCCAAAAAATGTGAGCACTAATTTCTTTTTTTTTGTATGCACAAATGAATGAAATAGTTTTATTAATGCAATCATTAATAATCATAATGTTAATTTTCTGTACAAGTTTGTTGTAAAAGTATTGAGTTGTGACTTATGATTCTATATCATCCATTTGGAAAATGTAGTTTATGACTTGATTTTTTTTTTTTTTTTTTAGAGTACTTCAAACACGCAATAAATGGAGATGTATGAAAGCAAGAAAAGTAACCCAACATCGAATAGGATGTCATAAATATAAACATCTCTTTCACGTGGATCGTGCACATGCATATAGTACCGTCAAGTCAAACTTTTTTGTCATGCATTTATTCTTTTTTCCTGTCAGGGCTCTCCATTTCTCAACCTCCCTGTCCTCATCCCACAAACAAAGTTAATTGGTGAAGAAAAGCCCCTGACTCACTCCTCTCTCCATCTCGCAGCCGTATTTTCCAGAGCACACACGGTGAGCTCTGAGAATGAACTGCAAACAAAGAATTGCTCCATACAAAGTTTAGATATGCTCTTGCACACTCGCACCAGCGATACCCTCCAGCTGATACATCGCTTAGCTCTCCCACTGAAGGTTAAAATAGCATCAGCAGATAAATTTTTCGCTATTCATTAAATAATCAACCCTGCCTACATTTATATTTATATATAGATAAACATGTTGGAAGATATTTGAGGACATTCAGGTTTTGCCTCTGCCAAATCCATTTCCAATACACAGAGCACCAAACCTTAACGTGTTTGTGTCTTTGTTACTTTCTTTGTTCATCCCTGCTTCTCTCATTATGTCAAATCTGTAGCATTTAAAAAAAAAAAACATTTTTCAATCACAACTTAAATAAGAGCCTTTAGGTTTGAAAGCTAATTATCATTAACTTTTCGTGTTTTAAAACATGGATGAAATGAATTCTGCTGATGTTGCACTGACCATGTCTTAAAGTTCTTAGAGTTATTTTTCAATAATTATCTTTAATGGCCCAGATCTACCTTTATATTGTCATCAGTTTTAAATATAGAGTTAACATTACTTAGCAACAGTTGATCTGAGCTGCTGTTTGGCATTTTAAGCAGCAAAAATGTAACCTAAAGGCATCTTAGTGTGGGGAGAAAAAAGGCCACTAGTTAATGGATTATCATTCCTTTGGACAGATTTATTTTTAAAATGGGTGGCCAAATACACGTTACGCTTTCCCAATAAAGTCTGTGCGTGGGAAACACTGGGCATCATGTGGTCCTCACTGATCTAGTGTTTGTCAACTCCTCGTCATTAACCATTGACTTGGAGATTCCCCATCCACTTGCTATTCTTCTCCTGAGGACACTTTTAGCCCACTTTTTGAGACCTTCTTGGCTATAAGTTGTAAATAGCGTATCTCTTTTTTCTCTATGACGTAGTTTTGTTTTTTAGTGTGGTAAACCCATTACAGCCAGCTAAAAATGGGTTATGCTCTGAGTGTCATACAAATGTATCCCCAGGTCCATCAAAGTATGACACTTTCCATGAAACAGCTCGAGATTTATTAAAACAAACTTGATGGAAGAATATGTGTAGCATAATATTACTTTCATAAATCAATTATTCTTTAGTGGTGATTTCTTCTGTCTTTTGTACAAACTTAACTTTTCGGCAAGAATCCTACGCACAGTTTAACAGTGCACTGTGCTCACTGAACAATGAGCATGGGATGAGACCTATTGGCAGACCATGTGGGCAGAGATGTGGTGTGCTGAGCACTTGAGCTTGTTTAATACTGTAGTAGTGATTAGAGTAGACCCAGTTTAGTTTCACATGTGCAATGACAGGTTTTTTTTTGTAAAATAGTGTGCAGAGCATTTGCAGAGTTCACAGGGTTGAGCCAACAGAGTGGCTATTCTTGTGTTCATGCAGCACCACAAGCACAGTCTGAAGGAGGTATTACGGCAGTGTGTGGATTGCCAGCAATTACCAGCCAGCAAATCGCCGCTTTGGTCACGGTAGTTTTGATTGCTCAGTTTTGCTCAGCTAGTTTGTGAATATTCTGTTCTACCCGAGGCTGTAGAGGTCTCAAATGGCATGTAGGTTGTGAGCCTTTGCTTAACTATGTTGTTTGTTTGTCATAAGGTCTCTATATAAGATATATATAAATTCGGTTTTTTTTTCTTACTTTGTTCAGTGAAGACTGTTATTTTAATAATACCTCAAAATAATAGTTATTTTTAATGATACTTCGAAAGCTCAATGACCCTGGTTGTTACACTGCAACAGAGAAACCGCAATCTGGAAATTAAATATTTTTGCAGGTCTCATTCACAAAGAAAAAAGATGAGGATCTGACACAATCAATAAAACAACAAAATGCATTCATGAACTACAGTTCTATCCATAACTGGCACCGACTAGGGCGGCAATGTGTGCATTACATAAAGTTATGTCACTCTTTTCTCCTTTACTTTTAGGCTAATTTATGTGGTTTGCAATTCCATTCACAGAATGGAAGGATTAATTAGCAGCGAAACGTTGATAGCTCTCCATGTTTTCTTTTCTGTCAAAGAACGCCATCTGCAATGCCTTCCTGATTAATGAGCAGGTGGAGTAGGAAGTGTTTTCATCATGGTGTGCATTGAGGCAAACAAAAAGTGAATTTACTATTCCTGGAATACCAAAACATTGAGTCAAATGTAATTTTAAATTAAGTTTCATACATTAATAGGATTATATTTTCAAGTTGCTGTACACAGTTTCATAGTGTAAATCACATGTTTCTGCAAGCATCATTATAACAATTTTAATGTAGATAAAATGCCATGAAGAGAATCAACCCACCCTTTTCTTAGGTTGTGGAGCACTGATCTGTGGTCATGTCTTTCCCAGTGCTGGGGAAAAAAAGAGTGTGGAAGAGCCAAGATTGTGATGATATGTGATGTCCTGAGGGGATCAAATCTGAGGATGCTCCTCTGATGACGAATTAAATTGAATTTCTGGAACACAATTCGTTTTCCATTTTACACAAATGTCAGAAGTTGATCGCTTGCAATTTTTAATAACTAGAGCATTTTAGTATATTATTGTGCACTCTCATGGCAAGTGCAGATACATGCATGAGAATGCCTTCTACTAGAAATACAAGTGCAAGACTGGAGGTAGTTGTAAAATACTGTGCACACTTGTGCACAACAGAAAATACTGTGTAATATAGTTGAAAAACTGAGTGGGTACAACAAAAGTCTTTTAAGTTTAACACTAAATCCATCCATTCATGCACGTGTCTCTATTAGCGCCATCACAAGTAGGATTGATAAGGAAGCAGAGCGATATGTGGGCTGTACCATTGAAAAATCGTTTTTTTTTTTTTTTAAATATCGAAAGAAGTCTAACCTTAATCGTTAACATGGTGTACACAGTGCATGACAACTGCCTCTCCAGGGCGGTTTAAAGGAGGGTTAATGATATCCCATGCTACTGTAGCACCTTTTATACAGAATGGCAAAGTGCCATATTGGCACAATAAACCTGCCTTGAAGGGGCGGTATAAAAGGGGCTAAACATAAAACACTAAATGTCTGTCTAGGATGTAGAAACAAGACAAACAAGAAATAACAACTCCACGTACAGCCTTACAGACTGTGAACCTCTCTCAGAATATTCTGTGACAGTATAGCAACTTTGCAAGTCAGTTATGCCTGCGACAACTGTGAAAATATGAAGGTCAAAAAAATTTATTGTGTGAATTCTTCTGAATTGAATATAACCACTTAAGTGAACGGAATCATTACAGTGCATGGCCAGCTAGAAATTAAATATATGATTGTTAAATTAATTAAACAGTGCTGCACTTCATTAATATTATATACAAATAAAGCCCTTCTAATTGATACAGCACAGGTGTTTGTTAGTCAGAAAGGCTTCGTGCAATAAGTTAGGGGCTTGGTTTTTAATTACCGTAGGGATTTGCTAATTTACATTCTGCCTCTAAAAGCCTCTTGTTGATGGTGTGAAGAGTGTGTGTTTATGAGTGTATGTCTAAGTGTACTGTGTATGTTGCACTGTGGTTTGATGAGGGTGTGGGTAAAGAATCAATAGAGTTTTAATGGGAAACTGAATGTCCTCAGGTAAAATTCACATGAAAATGTGGCATGAAATTCGATCACTTGGATTATTTTAAGTGTGAGGATGGAGAAAAGAGAAAAATATAAGGTAAGGCCCTCAATCTTGGCCCATGTGTACACTTCTGTTCTTGAAGGTCAGAAAACTCATTATAGTGGACAAACCTTCGACATCTTATGGTCCTGCCTTGTCATTAATCTCTTATTATAACAGTGAATTTATGAAGATTTTGACATGTAGTCAATATAAAATTAATAACAAATCTCCTTGATTCTACAAGTCTGAAAGCTTGCCTTTTAGATGCTTAGCTAAGTTTGAAGTGTATTCCTATGTTTGTTTCAAGAGCGGCAAAACTGCCACTTGGTAGTTGTCAACTTGTCGGCGATCAACTTAAAAATAAGACGATAGGCCAATGATGGACCAATTGTCTATTGAGATATTTTGGGTTTAACTCAAATCAAAAACAAAAAAAAACCCTAATAATTTATTAAAGATATTTAATTAAATTTTGTATCATCTTGTTAAATGGTACAAACTGGGGTTTCAGTGCCTTGTCCAAAGATACTTTGACATATGGACTGGATATTTATCTACAAAAGGTTCCTTACACTGATGTACAGCACAATGTTGTGTGGATGGGATTAAATGTGGTTTTATATTATATTATATCTCAGTTTTATAGGCTTATATACACATAAACAAACCGCTTACAACAGAGGAAAATAACACTTGCCTCCTACTGTTTAACACCAGAAATGTTAATGTCATATCTGCAAACAATATGTTACAACTAGTTTTATTTTGTGTAAACAAATCATTTCTTTTGGAAAGTTAGAATAATTCTTAGAATAATTCTTTATTCAAACGGTAGTGTTAAAAAATGGTCTCGTAGATTTTATTTTCATACAGTGCTGAATTAGCTTGCACTACCTTACACATATCATTTCATAGACACATGTTAATTACTCCCATTAATTAGAGATTCAGAGAGAGTAGAGCATTTGCATAGTTTTCACATGCAAGTGTGACCCAACGTTGTGTTGTGACGCTGAGAAGGCTTCCACTCACTGATAAGATATGAATACACTATGCTGTTGAAAGCTGATCCACCACTGACTACCACTTTAAGCTTGAGCACATTATTTTAGCGTTCAGTGTGTATCCAGCAGCAACTACCATGACAATGTGGAATAATCTTGAAATGCAATTCCAATAACAGCCACTAGATGCTGGCTCCAAAAAACGATCTGGCAGTGGGATAACATTGAAAAATCAGAGAGCATGACTCATCATTTTCACTCATGGATTGGCCTCCACAGAGTCCAGACCTTAGCCTCATTGAGAATCTTTGGGATGTGCTGGAGAAGGCCACTGTCCGTCTCACCCATCATCAATACAAAATCTTGGTAAAAAATGAATGCAACACTGGGAGTCAATAAATGTTGCGACATTGCAGATCGAAACGATTCTACTGAGAATTCTTGCAATCAACACAAAAGGTGTGTGACTTTTTTGGACGGGCAGTTTATTTTGTATGTTTATTATTATAATTATTTCAACTGTGACACTATGACTGTGATATTGGTGGTTTAATTTGTAATAAGGCATGCATTTTAACTTCCTGTAATGTGAAGTTTGGTTTTAGTTTTTTTCTTTGTTGATCTCTTGCTGACTGTCCAATAAAAACAAAAAAAATTGTCAGAAGCTTACAAACAGCTACAATCTGTGCCACTTTTTCAACAATTATCACATTTTAGAGTTGCACACTGTGGTCTTCTCATCACCTCTTCTGTTTTTTGTCGTATCAAAACAATATTTCAGTGTCGTTTTGTGTTCAGTTTCTCTTTTGGAAAAAGAACAAAAAACAAAAAAGCGTGAACTATGAAATCTGATCTTGTTCTCAACAACAACTTCTAATTAAATCATAACTCAAAGAGAAAAACCTTTACTCAGAAAATATTTTGAGATAGAATATTTTTATATTTCAATTCTAAAGAAACCTGACTGTTGACTAACAGAAGGTTCCTCTACTGCAAACACCATCATTGGCTAGTTCTGAAATATATCTCACTATTCCCCTTCTTTTTTATATCCCTGGGGCAATTGAGGCCATTCTGCTGTCCACAGCATATCCCCCTGAAAAAAACCTCAGGGGATCCTTTTCTCAGTGGCAATGCCATCACTTCTATCATCAGTCCTCTGAGTGCCACAGAGCTGTACTGTCCTGGCAAGTGGGGAGGCACTGAGAATGCAATGGTCATACCATTACTTGCTGCACTGGATTGATATTGTGATTACATTAACCTCACATATGTTGGATGGTAAAATTTAAAAAACAACAACAAAAACAAGATAAAATGTCACTGAAAAATTTTGCATTTCAAATATGCTATGCAAAATTGCCAGACAAGGCCACTCAATCTTCTGAAGAATCTCAGTTAGCATTATCTTTAAATCGTGTCTCCGTTAATGTCTTTTTAGCCTGCTGGGGAAATTTTTATATTTTGCACATCTACAATACGTTAGTTTTATCGTTTGTTTTACTGAGCATATTACTGCTCAGGATATCATTTATAATTCTTTATAATTCTTAGTTTTACTGTTATCTGTGACTTTGCTGGACAATGACTTAATTGGGCAAAGACAGTGTTTTCTTGGCTTGAATCAAAAACAATGTTAGGAATCCATTTCCTTTTTTCCTTAATTCCGTAAAATCAAAGGTTCCTGTACCTTAGTGAGTGCCTGTGACTCTGTCTCTGTTTATCACTGTATATAAATTATTTATGCATATGCTTTGTGGTCTAGAGAAGAAGGAGAGAATGTGTCACGTTACTAGACAAATTAAAATCATATCCTGTCAGTACTTGACTGTTGTACAATAACACTAGAATAAAATCCCCCATGACAACTAACAGAAGTAAATCCCATATTATAGATTCATGTGATGTCATGTTCATATTTTAATACCGCAGTTACTGTAAATGCTAAAATATGAACTTAATTTCTTGGTAACATTTAGATCTATGAATATTTACATGTTAAATTCAAGTCATTCTTTACAGATTTTTCTCTCATTTTCACACCTTAGAAAAAAATACTTTGACTTAAAATATTGATAGTATTTGGTGGTATAGTATTAGTTTGTATTTGTAATCAAGTACGGAAACAGATGTAAGTTGAACAGGTGGCTGTGTTTGTCTGTTTTTAACAACTTCCATTAAATATGATGGTACACAGCAGAACAACAACTATACCATGCACAACAGTGTTAAAGGGCTCTGGGTCAATGATATCTTCACATGCCTGCACACTATTAGTTACACTGATGGAATGCAATTTTGTGGCAGCAGGTCTCTTCAAGGATCAATACTGCTTTTCCAATAGTTGAGGAGGTGCAATTGGGGTTGTGGGTTGTTATTAAGTAAGAACAGTGGAGTGGTCAACCTCTAATTCAGTCAGTTGTCAGGGCAGTAGGGTAAAAAAATAAATAAAAAAAAATAAATAACACATGTTAAAGGGAGAAATACTGCATCACTTTCCTTTCGGTACTGGACTTATAAAACTAGTAAGAAACTTTTTTGACTTTTTATAAACAATTAAATTAGGTCAGGCACCTGTACAGGCTTCAGACAACGCCCGGGTTTGACAGGTTGTTTAGTCATATTTAGTTAAGTAGACATTGCTCTGATTTAATTGTCCCAGAAAAATCCAGTCAACACCTGTTTTTTCACTGTTGCCATAGGAAATAAACTATCAGAAACATCTGTCATTGCTAACTAACAAGCAGAATGTGAAAATGCTTGCATGTAAATGGGTAGAGGAAGGGAAGGCTGATATGCGAAGTGTGGATGTGAGATATTACAGCACCTATAAAAACATTTTCACCTTTTTTTTTTTTTTTTTTTTTAATTAAACACCGAATCATAGTTGGTTTTAACGTGACTTTTAAGTCAAGGTGATAACCAATCTGTAGAGATTAATCATAATTGATTACAAATACAAGCCTGAAAAAATTGTAAGTGCACACACATTCTCCCCAGTGACTAATCTATTGGTGGGGACACATTTGTTCACATATAGGTGAATGTCTGAAATTACTTGAAGCCGACAAAAATGATGTTACACAATGTTTGGAAGCAATCAGTGCTTCAGCTGAATGTTTAGTACTTAGACATTCATGTGTCCTTTTGGCTGTGTCATTACGCTGCTGGAGGACAACTAAGACAGAGCTTTCAGAGACTGGGAAGCATGTCACTCCAGAGTTCTTTAATTGACTTGAGAGTTTGTTGTGCCCTGCAGAGACTCAAGGCACCGGGTAGCAGATGCCGCAAAGCAGCCCAAAAACATAAGAGTGTTCCCTTTCTCTTTTATGGTAGGTACAGCATTCTTTTCTTTGTAAGCTGACTATTTTTCATCTTTGAACATGGAGCTCACGCAACTTGCCAAAAAAGCTCCAGGTTTGTCTCACCTTTCTAAAGGACGTTGTCCCAGAAGTATTGTGACTTTTCAACATGCATTTTAGCAAATCATCTTTTTTATGTTTTTCTTTCAACAGTGGACTCCTCCATGGAGCCCACTGCTCTCTTTGGAAGTTATCTTTGGCGTTTTGTCAACCATTTGCACTTCTTTGGTTCAATCCGGGGTCATTTTTCCTCTTACAGCTAAGTCCAGGGAGTCTGTAGTACCTTCATAGGAGATCAAACGACTATCATACCCGTCTCTAATTTTCTTTCTGATCTCCTCAAACAACTCTCTGCTTTCTCTGGTCCATGGTTAGAGCAGTGTACATTTTCCACCATTTACAGAGGCCAGATAATTACATGATTAAAGATGTGTGGCGTTAATTAGATGAAAACCATGTTTTAAATTTCAGTACAATGCCATTGCACTTTTTTTTTTTTTTTTTTTTTAGGGGGCACCATTATTTTTGTCCAGCTCCTTTTCATGTATGGAATTTATTTAAATTCTTACATAATTTATTTGTTTTCTTTTCTCTCTTTTGTTAGCTTCAAGTTATTTCAGAGGAAATTGTGGGATCTTTCATGTAAATCACCGGTGCAGCCAATTAGTTTGAGAAGTCACTGTTAAATTTTGATGGCCTGGGCACAGTGAAAGTGTTTCCAGTATAACTACACCTGTATCGCAAAGCTCCAGTCACTGGCGAATCAACATCCTGGCCAGAGACTACAGCATGAAGACAAACACTGCAAGCAACTCCACAAAAAGGTTATTTGAAAATTGCTCTAAGTACAATTGAATCCATCATTAAGTAGAAGGCATTTAGCAGTATGGCTTGAACAAGCCTTTGTACTTTAAGTAATAGTAAATTATTGTATTAATTTAGGTTTACTTTGTAGAAATGTTTCCACTTGGACATGAAATAGTCTTCTCTGTTTATCAACTAGGCCAAATACATCCACCATGATGTGCTGTAAAAAAACAAAAACACAAAAACAAAGCGACAACTTCCAACAGGGTAAATGCTTTTATAGGCACTATATGTAAGGTAGAGCAAGTTAAGAAAATTGCAATCAAGGTTACTTCTATTTTGCGATCGCTGAGAGCCTAGCTTGTTATTATCTGTGATTTCTTCAAGGCCCCCCATCATGCCAAATTGTATACTTGTGGAACTGATGCAGAGAAAAGGCCAAAACATTTACAGACATTAAGCATTACTTCTGTAAATGAATAACTCTGTAGCCCAGTTATTGATCTTGTCAAGTAAGAGTTGTAGGAATGCTGAAATGCCAAGAAAAGGCCAAAAATATTTATAGTCATATCATTAGCTTGTGAGACAAGCTGCAAACCTGATGGGACAGTATGACTAAATGGTTTGTCTTTAAACTCACACATTTCACTGATAAATGCCCATCACATAAAATAGATGTTTTCATAAAAAAAAAAAAAAATTTTATCAGTGATTTGTTTGCACTGTTAAAATTAAAGGGCTGTGTGAAAATGCACTGCGATTTCAATCAGCCACCCAGATGTTACCCTCATCTTACCTTCAGTAATCTAGACACAGCTGTTTTTTCCACATCATTCCCACTTCATTTTCTATCATCTAAAAATATTTTCATATTCATTTTTTGGCATATTTGTCTCAGTTGTATTTATGGACAGACAGTGAAGACATTTGTCAAGCAGTGCAGATGTGCTCTGTGCTTTTGGACAAACAGCATGAAGAAGAAAACATTAGCTTATGTAGTCACATATTGAATGTCTGGACAACTACTTAACTCCTTTACTGATGCATCCGCAATATCAAGACAATTTACTTATGTTAGATACTGTAAATACTGCAATACTTACAGTAAATGTATCATCTAAATATTTGAATATTTTACTTATGACTAATGACTTAGTATAATGTTCTTACATGTTTCCTTTTCTTAAAGGTTAAAATGCAAAGACTTGCTCTCAAAATAAGTTAGTCTTTCCTGTGCTTTTTTTCCTTGGAAGTGAACCAGGCCTCAATGAACTTCAATCTGTTGCCAAACATCCTATTTGGATCTAGCCTGGGGAAAAACATGACCGTTGGTTATCTAATGACTCTGTTGCCACAAATGGTGATGGTGCCTTACCAATACCCTTGACCAGAGCAAGCAAAGGTGAAGAACAACATCTGCATCTAAGGTGTAAAACGTTCTGCCTACCTGTGAAGGGGGCTGTTGCAATGAAGATTGATGCCAGACTCAATATTTACTGTTCACACCCCTACAAACCTATGAAACTGCTAACACAAATCTAACATTTCCCACTTCCTACTGTTTTACATTAAAAGCAATCAGCCGATAAGTGTGACACCAGCGATCATTATCTATCAGAAATACATCTCAAAAACAGGACGTGTTCATATGTGCCATCTTTTGACCGCAAATAGGTTTCAAATATTGTAATGAAACAACAATGATCGATAGTGGGCCCCAACTAGACAGCAAAGGAAACTTCTGTCTTTAGTGTGTCCTGCTGTTATGCCCCACTGTGTGCTGCAATTCATTAGAGATTGTAGTAAAACAATGCGAGTTTGTTTGGCTGCACTGTTAACAGATCACTTGCTCTTCTAGTTTATTTCACAGAGTAACTGCTAAAAGGATTTTTTCCTGCTGCTAGAATATTCAATTGCACAACACTTTTACACCAGTAACAATAAATGTTGCCAAATAAACCAAGAAGGAAATTTTAAAGATTACAAATTAAATCATTTTGGGGTAAACTCTCGGATTGTATTTATGTTTTCTAAAAAGAAGGATGATATCTTTAACCTTTCAGTTGTTATTCTAACATATTGGTATGTCTACTGGATAAAGTGTATAATGCAAGATCAAGCTTAACATCTGTGTCATGGGCACATACTCCTGGATGCAAAAATATGTTAATTAAATAAAATAATTAAAGCACGCTCAGTTCCATATAGAGTTATTTACAGCCAATGATTCTTGATGCCCATTTGCAGTACAATGATGCCAAATAATTTAACTTCATGGGTCAGACAGCCAGCAGTGTTTATAGTCATTCACTCAGTTTAAAATTGCTTTCTGCATTGGTACAGGGGGAAAAACACAAAGTCCTCTTTAGTGGACTCCAAAGGCTTGTTTATTCATCAGACCTTTATTTGTTTTACTATTGCACAGTGACTTCTAAGAAGAGGCAGCAACTGCAGCAAGGATAAAACTTAATATGGATTTGACAGATAATACCGTGATTTGACACGCCGCCTTACAATTTCAGGGACATCTTGTGTTGATATGCAGTCAAAGTTTAGCTAACAGGAAGTCAGTGAATGGCATAACAAGAAAACGTCAGCGTCTAGACCATTTTATTACAGTTCAAAGCTAAAAGTAGACTCCTAGAAGCATATAAACCTCAATCGGTCAGTCTTATTTATGTATCTGATCATTACTGTTATACCCAATTATTCTCCAGCATTATCATAGTGCGGAACAACAAACTGCAAAATTTCAGGTTCAGTGTTTACACAATAAAATCAGTGAAGTGATATGAACATGCATAGCATATATTGTTTGTTTGTTAAGTGAAACAAACTACAGCAGCTGCATACATAAAAAGGCAATTACTGCTTTTCCCACCCCTCCCTCCGTTTTCAGTCCTGTCCAGTTTAGTGCTCCGGAAGGTGTTCTGAAGTTTAAATGAAAGCACGGTGCATAGCAGCACCATATTAAGATAAACTCTATAGCCGTTTGCCTAAGTACAAAGAACTGCACATGCACATTGGAAATCTTGAGGCTTTTCAGCCCGTTTTACAAAAAGGTAAGTGTCAAAAGTAAAGTAATGGCATTGATCACAGTGTAAGACAAGCCCTGTGAAGTATTTTAGTAACTTCTTGGAGTTTATTTTTCTTTTTCCACCAGGCACAATCATGGCTTTATGCATACTCACTAAATCTTTGGTTACTTATTGCTTGTGCAGTTTTCTGTGTTGTGTTAAACTACTTTAACGACACAGAGACAAATACAGTAGCACTGTGTTTCAATGAGAATCTGTTAAATATCACACACTTACATTTAAATTTCTATTGAGTAATTTTGCTTTTATCCAAAGTTACTGACAAGTGAAGTGCAAAGCAAGCAACAAATCGTCAGGAAGAAGACATTTGAAGCAAAGTGCCATGTGAAGAAATGTTTCTTTCATGAGACATAAGAGCCAGATAATGTAACTTAATCATTTTCAGATGTGTGTATTGGGCGATATTAGATTTTAAAAAAAATGGCCTGCTGTGTAGGCACAGTGGGGTGTCTCGTTGACATGGCAAGGGGAAACACTGACTAATTTCAAATAGCATGTAACAGTGATACACCACCAGATCTTTTCAGTTAAGAGTTAAGGTGCAAATTCTGTAACAAAAATCTAAGCTGGAGTCATGCCCCTGCTGCTGTAACAATGACTGTAGTCTGATGTGTAAAATTGAGAGGTGGCATACAGGCTGTTCATGTCGAAGAAAGATGAGACTGACATTTGCAGTTCGGCAGTTTTGCTGACCCATGCCTGTGCCTGTCCCATTTTTGCAAGTCTCCTCTGCACCTGTCCAAATGAAATGTTTTGCCGTGTCTGTGATGCAGTCTTACTGGCACTGTCAATCACTGGTTGGGCCGAGTGCGCCTGTCCAAAGCCCCTTTACCTGCCTCTTGAAGGCAGCTTTAATGCACCAATATGCCTCCTCACTGTGCTATGTGAATTGCACCAGCATTGGGGGTCTGTGCAGACCTTACTTTTAAGTTGCTTCAAGAGGTAGTGTCGGGCGAGCCGTGTGAAACTTTGAAGTTTTATTGTGAGATCAGCTACTGCATTTTGTTCCACTGGGAGTGGAGACAGCATTGATGACACAATTTGAACTCAAATAAATTTGTCACGCGCTGTGTTTTTATGTTAATGATTACTGTTACATTCGGCTTTGTTTGAGCGACATGTTTAAGTGAACTACGCTGGAGAATTGGGGAGAAGCAACACTACTATGTTCATTCATCCAACATGCAAGTTATGTCACTTGAATGTTGAATGTCACTCTGCTAAAGTTGGGGAGCTGTGTGGGGTACCTGTGTAAAACATACACTGAAGCACCTTCATTGTGAAGTGCAGTGTCAGTATCAGGGGTGTTTTAAAGCACCAATACTGCAGCATTTCAGTTCAAAAAGGGCTCAAGTTAAGGAAGAGTTGTAATGTAAGATAAGGAATATAATGGTGAAATAACACTTAACAGTATTAATATAGAGGCCAGTTTGTTTCTGTTTATTTTCTGAAGGTTTTTTAAATTACATTAATTATTATAGTAATTATGTTATACTGTAATAATTTAACCTATAGTCCGATTCCCGGAGACAAGAACGTGAACATCTTGAGCATTCTAGTGTAATGCACATGTACTTGATCTTGGTTCTTTCCATCTAATCTACTTTCTGTGTCAGGAACCTCTGTGATCAATGGTTTGTTTATTTGCCTGTGTAATAAGCAAATTATGCTAAGCGGGAGAAGTCACCTCTAGCATTAACCTGCTTACATTTTAATCAATGACTTAAGTGATTTGTATCAGGATGCCACAGGCAATGAGGTGATAGAGCTAGAGACAGACTAAAATCTGTCCTTTTAAATGTCAAAGAGAACTGGCTGTGTTATTTAGTAGTTGCTACAAACTGGGTTGTTTTTTTTTTTTTTTTTTTTAGAGGACCCAAAAATCCCAGGCACAAATGAATAGAAGAGGAAGAAGAGGACTGAAGGCTCAAGGCTGAACGCTGAATACAGAGACACAAAGTAACACGGCTGGAATCAAAGTACCAACTAAACTAGAAATGTAACGGAGCACAATTGACAACAAACAAGTCACAAGCTAACAAGTTAACGCCTGTAGAGCTGCACAAACACTGACTAACATAACCAGAGTACTGGATGAGGGAGTGTTTATATGGGGAGGCTGGTGCACAGGCGAAACCGATGTCATCAAGGTGAGCGGGACAGAGGGAGAAAAACAGGTGAAACTAATAAGGTGATAATGAGAGCGAGAGACAGACTGAAAGAGCAGGAACAGAAAAATAAACTTCTGCGTACTTGTTGTGAAACAAGACTTAAAGGTCAGGTAAAACAAGGAAAATATTAATAAGATGTAGTTATTGACCACATAATGTCAAAGCCACCAATTAACAATCACAGAAACAACCTTTAATAAAAATAAATAAATAAAAATATATAAATAAAAAGATGAAATTCACATCGACCTTGTGTTTACTCAGACTTTGTTACACAGATTTGCTCTGTGGTGATTATTTATTATTTGAGTACTGACACATTGGAATGTTGGCGACAGTGACAATGCGGTTCACAAAAAAATATTAAATATCACAAAATTAATTTGGAGAAACGAGGGCGAAGAAATACTGAACATAATGAACCTCAGTATACATATGAAATCCATTTAAAAAAATATTCTCTGGTCACAGCCATTTATGTTTTTCACATATTGCCAATGTGTTTGTTCATTTTTCCTATCACACTGAAACAGGGAGGAGACACAGAGGGAGGCACCTGGCATCTGCGTTAATTTTGTCAATGAATATTTTGGCGATAAGTGCTCGTTGACGAAGCGTCATTTAATGTCTAAATTATAACGACAGTGATCATTGCAATATAACAAAAATGATGGCAAAATCTCTGTTCAGCATGCCATTTGTGCTAATTGTCTGCCTATAATCAAGTTACCGTCGGTCAGCTAAGTTTTCAATTATAGACTCATAATTATATGTGATGAAATTTCACGTTTATATGCCTGAAACTGCATATTCACTATAAATAATTTTGTTACAGATTATTATTATTATCATTGTCAGGAAATGTAGTCAAACAAATTGTAAATGTACAACTTTGTCTAGTCTATGTGAGTGGTTTACAAAAAATGTACCCGAATTGCAAGCCCACACTTCCTTAGAGCTATGTCTAACATGGAAACACAATATGCTCACACCTTGGTAGCAGCAGGGATTATCACTGCCAGCACAGAAAGCATATTGCTGCCAGCTACTTTTCAAAGAGAGAACTTAATAGAGTGGTATGGCCTGGTGCTCCCTTTCAGTCATGAAGTCATCACAGGCCATATGCATAAATGAGTTGTTGATTCACACATAACAAAAACAGTTAAAATGGTGGATGTGAAAAAGGAACATAAATAAATGAATAAAGAATTAGGGAATAAAGAAAGCAACAAAATACAGTGCAGTGACCTCTATGAATAGCTTTGAACATGCTCCAGCAAGTCATTACCTTGAGGCCTACTGAGAAAACACATATTGGTAAAGACGTGCATTGAATTTCACAGTTCATCTCTTGCATCACACCAATCAGCCACAGCACTGAAACCACTGACAGGTGAAATAACATTGATTACTTCCACTGAATAGACAGCAAATGGACAATCACTCTTGTTGCTGATGTTTTGAAAGTAGGAAAATCTGGCAAGAGTAAGGAGTGACCAACTTTGACAATTGGTAAATTGTGATGGCTAAATGTCTGGTTCAGAGCACCACCAAAACGGCAGATCTAGTGGTATGTTCCCAGTATTCAGTTAAGAGAGGTATAATGTTTGGCCACAAAAGAAATTGCTGGCTTGCTATGAATCTGTCCACAACCAGCAGCACCTACACTGGACATGAGCATTAAACCTGGGCTATGGTGCAGCAAAATAAGCTCGTCTCTTTTAAATCATGTGGATGGACAGGTGATTGTTGTTGATCATTTACCTGGGTTACAGATTCCACTAGGATGCACCACGGGAGTCCAGTCTAAGGACTTCACAATCTTGCAACTAACAGGACTTAAATGATTGTGATTGTTGTGGATATGCAGTTTATTATAAAATATACATTTTGTTCTGTATGATCTTACCTGCCTCAGTTTCTGATGTTGCCAAAGGTTGGAATTCAGCTGTCAAACTCTACATTAGTTTCTGAGTGCACAGCAGTCAAATTATTTACATCCATTTATTTAGATTAGACGTATATGCAGTGGTATAGTCCACAGCTTGTCATCTAAGGCTGAGCTGTAATTAATGTTTTTAGCACATTGGCCCTGGTGTTCAGACCAGGGCCAAGCAGAGGAGAGATGGTTCTACCATACAGACAGCCATATCTCTAAGCTTTGATTTAATTTAATTAGATTTTAAATTGTACAGAAATGTCAGACTAGTTTCGTTGTCAATATTTAATGAAGGCACTGACTTATATGCCATCTATATTAAAGAATTGTTTGTTTTTATTTGTACCTTGTATCCAGGAGATGTCTATAACTGCATATCCACCATATTCAAGTTATTTTATATAAACTATAAGCTACAAGTCAATGTGCGTCAGTACCTTTGTCAATACCATGTTCAGGTCGAAAACCACAAAATGAATGGTAAACTGCTAGGTAGGGTATGTTCTGTTATCTGTTCATTTAAGCTGGTTGTTTGTTTGTGTGTGGATGTGTATGAGGAGGTAGGATGTAGTTCATAGCAAAGGCTGTGTGAACTCCCAGAAAGCCTATTGTCTGATAGGGTAGAAATCTAAGTACAGGCCAATCCTGCTGCTATAGGGCTTAATGTCACTACTGCATTAGGAGACCGAAGAAAATCCCAGGAATGATTATGAAAAACGAGATTGGTTTTCACTGCGTTTAGCACATTTTCATTCCCCAGGCACAAGCCGAAGATTCTTAGAGAGAGTGGTCTGTCTGTCACTTTAGGAGCATGGTGTTACATTGTCAAGGAAATGACTTTTGAATATGTGTTGTTCACAAGGAGTTTCCAAGTAGGACTGGCTGATACAATCTAACAGTGATCCATGGTTTTACCCTATGATCTAAAGGTCTAAAGGCGTCCACTCGGGTGTGTTAAGTATAATTTAGATTCATCTTTTGAAGTGGACAGACCTAATAACACATACATATATGAGAAGTACACAAAAATAAATACCCACAAAATATGCAAAAATCTGGTATAAAACAGTTATAAACTTTGTGTTTGCCCTCGATATTTGGAGGTGATCTCAGTTCTCAACAACAACATTGGTCCACAGTTGCAGTTTACATACATACATTTAATTATTGTCTTTTTTTTTTTTACATTAACTCTGTTGCATGTACAATTTAGTGTTTCCTCTACTGTTAGACCCTTGGTAAGTGGAAAGATGTGGGTAATATTTAGCTTTATGTATAAGCTGTAAGTAAATCCAAATAAATGTTTGAAATGTTGTCATGTAGTCCTGAAAGTTACTATGTATTTTTAGAAAAAAATACTTTTCTGACACTAAGAAATGATTCATTTGCCCAGGTTGTTGCAGGTCTGTAGGTGGCTCACCTCAAAGCCAAATTCCTGACTATTTCTGCGTGATACAGGTGCCACAATAAAGCCAATAGGTTTTGTTAAGACAGCAGTTATGATTGCCTACTTCCCCTAACTACAAAACAGCAGGTGACTAATATATACACTGGGGACCCAAGGTCTGAGACTCTATAGTTTTTTTTTTAAATCTGGAGTTAGCAAAGTGAGATATAGGAGGAGGATTAAGATATACAACAAATTATTTCAAATGTGATTCAAATTGTGTTCTAAATGTGTAAATTCAGTAAGAACACTTCACGGTTCATCCACCATTCGTACGTGTTACCAGTACTTGATTGGTGGGTGGGTTTCAGTCTCTATGAACTAATAAGTCCAGTATTCCAGTATAGCCCATATTGTCCTGCCTAATAAACTTGAATTGAAATGAACCACTAATGTTTTAAATATGACGTGTGTGTTATACATCATATGGACGTCACTAAGGTTGGTTTCCTCAGGTTCAGTGTAAATAGGCAGAGGCACCTTCTCACTGACACAGCGGGGTCTCTGGATCAAAAGGGCTAGAGTATAACCCATACTGTTCCCTCACCCTCTTACACGCAAACACACACACACACACACATGCAAAAGACACAGTCACACTTCAACAGTGCACATTTTTGCTCAGTGATATTCAATTATGAAAAGAAAAACGATGAGTCATCAAAATATAGTGAATGGAAATAAAATGAGATGCAAATATGTGTGGTACTCTGCATTTGAGGCATTTTGTCACACCATAATGGTATAACGTTGATAAGGGAAAATATATTCTTCTGAGAACATAAATGAAGAGAGGAACTGAGAAATGTGAAATGGCTATGGGAAAGTGGATTTACATACTGTAACATGAAATAATTAGATGTGACTAAAATAGCTTGTCAGTAAATAAAGTTATGTATATAATTTAATATGTTTGTAATGTGTTGCTTTTTATGTGTAGTGCCAGTTACATTTAAATGTAGTGAACCTTTTTTATAATCATCATGTCATCAGAACTCATCATCTTTTGGATAATGTGACAATGCATTAGTAAACTTCTATGTACCGTTAGTGTCTCTTTGCCAGCCTATCTGGTTACCCTCATGGTGTAATTTGAACTGTGACAGTTCATATTGCTCTATTTAACCCTGATCACGGCGCTGCCAAGATGTCAGAATCTTGTTAGCCACTGAAAAGCCACCAAATCTTAGCCCTGGTGCCTACAGCTTTGCCACTAAGAGACAAACTGCTCTATGGTGTCTGTGCCTGTCTGTAGCATCTGTCAGTGCCAATGGCGGTGCCAAAGACTTAGCTGCAGTCATTTGCATATGTCCTTGCAGTTGTTTGGCATGAGCTCATAATGACAAGAGTGAGCAAGAAGTCTTGTAAGAGTGCTAAAGAAAAAAACCTTATGATAGATCCAGTTCATCTGCATGAGATTTTGTCTGATTTTGTGTGTCTGTGTGTGTTTTTATATTATTTTAAATTGTAAATCTTGGACATGTGCCAAGTAGCACTTACGAAAGAAAGAAATTGCAGTCGTTATTGTGTCTATGAGTCCTAATTGAGTCAATGAGTGCCATTCTTTACTTGAGCTGCCTGTGGTAGTTTGATTAAGAGTGGATGGTTCTGGATGGGATTTTTTATTTCACTGTATCTGAGGTATCTGAGACCCTTAAATTGAAGTGCAGTTGAACCAAGCACATTCATTTAATACATTTAAATGATTGAAGCTGTGGAAATAATTTACCACATCACTTTCAAAATGCATGGTCCAGTATTCTCTCACCTCATTTTGTATGTTCTTTTTAAAACCACATTAGATTGGAGCACCTAAACATCCTAGTATTGCAGCTAGTTTTAGGTTACACGGTTGCACATGTGACAGCATCTTTAGCCCAGTTTGTTCAGAACATACAATTAATACATAGACTAAGCCTCCACAGCGGGCACATCTTTGAATCGATCAGTCAATCCCCTTCATAACACAGTGATCACGTCCAACACGTCATGATTATCTGGTTTTACCTACTCTTGTAATATTGTCTACACTAGCACAGTATGGGTTTTTCTCGATTTCTTTAAGTCTGCTTTTCACCTCCTGACTTTCTGAATTTCGTCCACCATAATAGTCACATGATTGCAAACAACTGTGGAGAGGTGAAAGGTGTCGCTACGTAGACTAATGCTGCAGCAAAGCTAGAAATATAGTTTGACTAAAGCTACTAAAGAAAACAGTAGAAAAAAATTCAGATTAACTCTCATTTACAATCAGAATCTGTTTTAGTGTTAAGTATGCAGGAAAACAAAGAATGCGTAATGAAAAAATGAAGGTGTCTGCCTGACTTTCTGTGCTCATTGAGTACAGCTGCAGTATAGACACATGGGTTACTCCCATCATGCACAGTCCAAACCCAATTTCTAAGAAAAATAAAAAAAACATTTTATCTGACAAATTTCTGTCTGTGTTTTCACAGAACAAATAAATTAATAATTTAGTTTAGAATTTGATACCTGCAACACATTTAATAATAATAATAATAATCGAGGCAGATGGTCGCCCACCCTGAACCTGGTTCTGCTGGAGGTTTCTTCCGTTATAAGGAGTTTTTCATCTCCACTGTTGCCTAGTGCTTGCTCAAGTGGGGTTGTTGAGGTTTCTGTATAATTTTGTAAAGTTATAGTTCTATTTTGTCAGGTCCTAAACCTTACACTGTAAACCCCTTTGAGATGACTTTTGTTGGGATTTGGCACCTGTTTAGATAAACTTGAATTGATATTGCACAGTCCCTTAGGTTCGGTTTTATATTTGTAATCCATTTAGATTACTTTATCACTTTGACATAAAATACACTTTTTCTGTTTATCAGGGGGGAAGAAACCTAAAAAACAATTCAGTGTTGTGAAAAAGGAAAAGGCAAAAAGGTTCATTGGGGCTGATGTATTTTTATAAGCAGCGTAACTAAGCAGCATATTTTAGTAGATCTGTTTGTGCGTGCGTGTATGTGTGTGACATTTACAGTTTTCCTGCTTAAGACTGTTGGTATGTTAAAAATCTTTGAGGGAAAATCTATTTTGGAACACACATGAAAAGTTAATCATTCACATATTGTAGTAACTTAAGTTCAATTTTGATGTTTTCAAGAAGAACTTTTTTTTTTCTGTGACTTGAACAATGTTCTGATGCAATGTACACCTTCTACTCAATAAACACCAGAACTATAAAATCAAAGTGAAACAAAGGGACAATAAAGTGAGGAAAGTGGTGTAAGTTCAAAGAAAGATGGTATTATTATTTCTGCTTGGATATCCTGGTGTGAATTTGCCACAGACATTTGTCTGAAGTAATAGCTTTGTCAGTTATGTCATTGACTCACAATGGGAGACAGTCAAGGAGGGATTACATTTTTTGGGCACTCTATCATTACAATTTGAGAACTGCTGACTTGGATATTAGCTCCCAATAGGGAAGAACGCTTCCAATCTCTCCCACAGAGCATACTGTGAATCTCTCACAAAAAAAGGAATGGGATATGAATGAAACCAAACAATTATTTGGTGTTTACATGAAAAAGCATGTTGGAATGTCAAGGTTTTAAACAAAAGAAACTTGTTTTGTTCCCTCCTGGATGCTTTGAGTAATTCATCCCCTGTGGAGCTATTGTACTCAGACTAAGTTTCATTTTGAAAGGCACTGTATAATATATATTATAATATATAATATATTTATATATTATAAGAAGAAGATAAGTGAAAGTAAATTTTGTGCAAGTTAGTTTAACAAACTGACTCATAGACCCACATAGAGACTGAGTAATAATTGCAGTAACCCTTTCCACAGTGGGTAGGAGTACAGGATTGTTGGGTGCCTAAAAGTGTACTGTATTAAGACTTGGTTTTGATGTTTCAGACCTGACTTTTTTCCTCTTTATTTATGATCCCAGTGGACTCTATTAAAACAACAAAGAAATCCATAAATCCATGTTCTATTGACCACAAACAGCTGTACTCTGTACTGAAAATGAAGCTTTGGAGAAAGTTCAATAAGGCAGATCTTTTAGACTCACTCTGCTGGGATTCACTACTAAATCTAACATAGCCATTTCCTCTTTCCCATGTTGTCAAAATTCCTTCTGGTCAATTCGTCATCACCGTCTCCAACCAATAACATTACTTCATGCTGTTTCAAGCCAGTCAGCTCACAGAGTTCATTCTTTAAGTATACCTTTTTTCTGTCATCTTGCCTTTCAGACCTACGCTCGTGCACCTGCACCACATCACCACCTTATCCTGAAGGGCACTCCAGGCATTCAACCATAGCTCCATCTTCCACTCCCAGCTGACTCCACCATCACTACCAGTGTTTAGACCCCAGGGTTTCAGCCAATTACTGTACGTATCCTCGCTGAGCTAGGAGTTGCAAGGCTGCCCACATGATTGGGATCTATCTGCCAAGTATTTCTTTGTGTTCATGCAACATTTTTATGTACACTCTACTGATCTCTCCTTATTGAACTGGGTGATATGTGTTTCTTCAGTCTTTACTCACTATTAAATAGTGTTTTGCTCAAAGCTTCTGAAGCTAAACAGGTCTTTAATGTGCTCTTCATTTGCCCCTAAAAGCTCTGTTCTTTTGCTCTGGCAAAAACGCTCTTTGAATCTTGTCCTTTGCAAATAATCTAGGTGTCATTTTTGGGTAATTCTTTATCCTGGCTTGTACTGTCACTGAAACTCTGACTGTAATATCTGACTCAAAACTATGTCTATTTCAAAATTATTATAGTTTCTAGTATTTGGGACTTCATCATAGATGAGATCATAGGCATTTAACTCATTCTTGTTCTGATTATCTGAATTCCCTTTGTCTAAATTGTCAGCATTTCTCACTTGCAGAAGCAAAGCTCAAATTTTATGTGATTTCATTTTCCCCTGGTTTATATTCTCAAACCTTTTAGGCTACTCAACATATACTTTTTTAAAAGTATAAAACCTAACTACTTGTTCAGTAGTTGTATTCAAATCTCTGAAAAGGCTTCAGCCAGTGTCCAACTCATCATTCTCCCCCTCTGGAGTTATGATGATGATTGATTTACGAATACTGAGTCAAATACACATTCGTGACATTGTATTCACCAGGTTTTGCATTGCATATCTGCATGGGTTTGACTGCCACTTCAGTGTAAAACTGCAGCCCAATGTCTAACCTAGAGCTGCTACACTTGTGATTGATGTGATTTTGGCCGTGACAACTGATCGGACCTAGATGGACTGGGTACTTCCAATCTGATCAGTCAGTACTGATTAAAGTAATTCTTTAGTATAAGCTTTATAAAAATTACAGTCTGAAGAACCAGTCACTGCCAAAGTGTGTGAATGGGATGATGTTTTCATAATGATCTGCTGTGGAGTGTCAATGTGCTCTTTGGCAAACTTCAGGCATGCAGCAATGTTCTTTTTAGTAAGCAGCAGCTTTCTTGTTCAATGTTTTATCTACTGTAGACTCATGAACACAGATGTTAGCCAGTTTCAATGATGCCTTTAAATCTTTGGCTGTCACTGGCCGCCCACTTCTTGGTGAGTAGCCACAGTACCAAAGTGTCTCCATTTTACACTCTATATTTTTCACTATATAAAAAAGGCATGCAACAATTAATAAGTGAGCTTTAGATGTGCTACTGGGTGTTTCTTTTTATTGTCAGTCAAAGTCAGGCTTTTAATTTTATTTCCAGTGTTTGCACCAAACTAACTTGCTGCTGACGCTATAACTCTTCAGAGGAATCAAATTAGATGTTTTAAGTGTTAAACCATGGTATCCTGCACAGTCCTGTGACTGTACAGAATGTGTACAAATTGAAACCACAGGGATAAATGCAGTCAGTTCTTATTTCTGAATGTTTATCTCCACCTGTCACATACGTACACTCTTACCTTTTATCTGGGTGATGAGTCTGTTTCTCGGTCTCTGGACTCAGAGTTGATTAGTTGTGTGTCTGAGGGCCCCGTGTATTGGTTTGTCTGTTCAGCAGTGGTGTCTATCAGTGTTAATGCTTATAACCTGCTTCTTTTATTTATTCCAGTAAATGGAAATGTATCACTCGCAGGTACCTGCTGTTGGCCGTTTAAAACAGCAAATGCAAAAGCTTTGTTGAATAGGAATTGGTTCGATCGCTTTTGTGTGATCTCATTTTGAAAAGGAAATGCCAAGTTTGTGTTTATCTGAAAATGCTTAGCATTATTAAATTCAATAAAATACTTTTTTCTCTGGTATTTGCAAGTGAATAAAAAAAAATTAAACATGTGTAAAAAATAAGACTTACAAAATATTAGGTGGGATACCTGCTGTGTGAAAACGACCAGTAACATCAAAGCCAAATGTTTTTTTCTCTGGTTCCCCAATTCAAGAGGAACAAGGCACGTTTAGGCTATCTCATCAATACATTTGCAGAGTACACAACAAACTATGCCAGCTACTTTTAAGTTTGATTTATTTATTTTAGCTCAACTGGTTTAAGTTTATGCTGCAGGTTGCCGTGTAAATGTTCTTGTCACTGACACACGCACTTAACGGTTGTGGCAAAAACAGTGTTTGTGTGTGAATGTTTGAGTATTATCATGATATTAACAACACAGTGATAATACTGCTAAATGTGACTATAAAAATCATAGTAAACTGTCATATTGTTTTATCTCTAATCCAGTGTTTAATCATTCCTCTGATGGGTGGTAGAGCAGTCATCTGTGAACCCTCAGTGGTTCGTTTCCCGGCTGTGTGTCAAGGTTTTGTTTTTTAATGTCTTGCAGCTCAATAAAGTATGTAGTTATTGTTATTATACTTTCTTTCTCAACTGTACACATACAGTTAAAAGTGTGCCATTGTGGTTGGCCCTGTTAGAAAGAGTAATTTGTGGGCAATAAATATTGTGTTATAAAGTTCTACCCAAAAAAGGTAAGAACTGACGATAGGATTCCTCTCTTTACACATGCTGAACAATGCTCCATAGAATTTCTAGTGGTGAACAATTTTATACAACTCAACACTAAACATTAGTTGAGGAGGTAGGTGGAGGAGGAGAGCGGTCAGTGGTTTGGAGACAAGTGATGGCAAAAACTGACTGCAAGCTCGGTTTCCCTGCTCTCTCTGTCCAAGAGGAGAATGAAGGGGTGCTCACAGCAGAGTAGAGCAAAAGTTTTATTTCATTCTAGTTTCCACTTCTGGAAACATGCAACAAAATAATGGAGAGAGTGTGAACAGTTTTAAACATTACTCGAACAGGCAAACACTGACCGATTTAAAGCACATTGTGATATTTTTTGTGAATATCTGTCCATCAGGAGTAGAGGATGATGCCACAGGCAGTTACAGCTAGTTTAAGAAGTATGCATACCTTTTTTAAATTCCCAACTGGGATCCATGTGCTCCTAAACTGCCTCCCTCACTTCGAACTGCAACAGAAACGACATGCATCTCGAAATTGAAAAGGAGAGGCCACATTTTACACACATGTAAAGGAAGCAGAAAGTCATTAGTTATTACAATCTTTCTCTGTGTTCTAGTCGACAGTTGTCTACGAACCCCAGGGTTGGGGGTTTAATTCCTGGCTCCCCCCGATTCCTGGGGGACCCAGAACCCTTAGCACTTCAAGGAGCTGCCTGTCCACAAAACATTTCCCCAAGGGGATTGATTGAGTTTATTATTGTGATCTTACTGTTGCCTTTTGAAGCGGAAATGCTTCTTCTACATATCAAGCTGGATAGCTGCAGCACCAAAGCAGTCTGTGTTAAGTTGGTAGGGCAGTTGTCTATAAAGCACATGGTTGGTGGTTTGATTTCCAGTTGCCCCTCCGATTCCTGGCTACATGTCGAAGTGTCAGACACTAAACCCTAAACTATTGGTGCCTAAAGTGCAGCAGCCTGTCCTTAGTGAATTTCCCCAAGTGGATTAATAGAGTATTAATTATCTGATAGCAGTACAATGAATGTCTATGTAGTACAGCGGTTTCACATACATTATGTACACTACATGTTTTGTTAGCATCCTAATTAGGGTGCTGTGCCACAGGTACAGACTAACATTGGAACTCAACCTCAAGTTAAAAGTTTTTCCTCAAGTATAAGCTGCTATTTTATTCATGAGAATGTTCTCAAGAGCTATCTATAATGAATGCTGAAGCCATGGCCTTTTTGCTATGAGGTTTTGACATGAAAGAAGGCTACCTCTAAACCAGTGTAGGATTGATATAAAAAGACATCTGGAGTGCCTTCAAAGAAAACCATGCATCCTATTTATTACATCTGTGCACACAGATTTACTCCAACCTTGACTTCAAAGTTTACAGATAACATTTGAGAGCACCCGGTAGGTTCAAACGTGTTTCTCTGAATTGTATTTGTAAAGTAATTTGAATAGATGCAGTTTCCTCACTTTTTTAATCACATAATACCACTACACAAGAAATGTAAAAGTAAGTCAATTGCTGTTTCCTGAGGTTCTCTCGGTTTAAGTGTTCATCTAACAGTAGTTACACATCGTAAAGTTCTGAGCTTTCTATATAGGTTCCTGCATTTTCTATGCAACACTAAAGTAGCATAACATTGATAAATATAGTAGAAAAATAATATATGTCTTTAAATATATATTAAAAGAAGCAGCTTATTTTACATGTCTTTTTGTTCAATTCAATTCAATGCACAACACAGCTATAGGGTATAGAAGACACAAGTTAATGACGAGCAATGGTGGCATATAAATGTGTGGAGAGGAGAGCTCAGTGCATCAGGGGAGGTCCCCAAGCAGCATAACAGAGAGATGATCCAGAGTCACCTGAGTCAGCTGTAACTTTATCAAAAAGAAAGGTTTTAAGCATGATCCTGAAAGTAGACAGGGTGTCTGCCTCATGAACCTGAACTGGGAGCTGGTTCCACAGGAGAGGAGCTTGATAACTAAAGGCCCTGCCTCCCATTCTGCATTTGAAACTCTAGGAACCACAAGTAGACCTGCAGTCTAAGAACGAAGGGTACAATTGGGATAATATAATAATACTATGAGGTTTTTCAGATATGATGGAGTTTGATTATTAAGGGCTTTGAATGTGAGGAGCAGGATTTTAAATTCTAATCTGGATTTAACAGGGAGCCAATGATAAGAAGCCAATGAGTGGAAAAAATATGATAATTAAAAAAAAAAAAAAAAAAAAAAGGGAATTACAATTGTTTATTCTAGAAGAAAAAATTACAGGACATCCAGGGTTTTGTCCCTTTTTATTATTTATTTGTTTTGTCTGGTTTCACAGATAAATACAGCTGGATGTCATCTGCATAGCAATGAAAATTGACTGTGTTTTCAGATAATTGTTGTCTAAGAGAAACATACAGTATAAAGAGAAAAGAAGCACAGGACCATGCGAATCTGACTTGTGTGCATGAAAACTAATCATTTACATGAACAACAGTAGATAGGATTTAAACCAACCTAGTGCTGTTCATTTAATCACAACGACATGTTCTAATCTCAGAAATACACTGCTCAAAAAATTTAAAGGGACTCATCAGATTTAAATGGGTAAAAAAAGTCCTCCCAGATCTGGTCTAAGGTATCACTGAGCTCCATCCAATGCAACCTGGCGGCACCCAGTGGACCAAAGGTGTTTTATTGTCCCAGAGGTGTTTTATTGAATTTATATCAGGGGTCAGTCAATGGTATTAATTCCGGGCATTATTGTCACCAGGAGCAACCCAAGACCCACTGCACCAGTGCAGGGTCTGACAGTGGGTCAAAGGATTTAATACCGATGCCTAATGGCACTCAGGGTGCTGTTGTCTAGCCGCTAGAGGTCTGTGCGTCACTCCATGGACATGCCTCCCCAGAACATCACTGACCCACCACCAAACCGGTTATGCTATATAACCTAACAGGCAGCATGACATTCACCATGGCTTCTTCAGACCTATCATGTTTGTCACAAGTTCAGGGTGAACCTGCTCTGATCTCTGAAAAGCACAGGGGCCCAGTGGCAGACCTAAAAATACTAGTGTTCTATGGCAAATGTCAATCGAGCTCCATGGTGCCAGGCAGTGAGGCCACAAAAGGACGTCCGGCCCTCAGGCGACCCTCATGAAGTCTGTTTCTAATTGTTTGGTTAGAAACATTCACACCAGTGGCCAGTGCTAATCTTGTTCCTCCTTGCACAAAAGAAGTACATACTGGTCCAGAACCTTCTACAGCCCTTCTAGAGTAACGTCTTGAGACTGTGCTGGGAGACACAACAAACATTCTGGCAATGGTACGTATTGATGTGACATCCCGGAGGACTTGGACTGCCTGTTCAACTTCTTTATAATTGTGCATGTGTGACTTTGTTCTGCAATTCACCCTCAAATGCAAAACTAGTGAAAAGAACTGTAAAGAAAAGACGAGGAGAGAATAAATTTCAGTGGCCTTCACCTGTAAAACCATGACTGTTTTGGGGGTTGTCTCATTGTTGCCCCTCTAGTTCACCTGTTGTTAATTAGTTTCTATAATTTTTTACTTATAAAATCCTCATAAAACATCTTCAATCTAAACGAGGCAGTTGATAGTCTTTCATATTCAGTAATTGGTTCAAGTATCACATTAAGAACAATGTGCATCATGTTAAGTCTTACTCAATTGTAGACTACTTGCTTTAATACATACCATGTATTTAGGTGTAACAAACTAGTTAAATGTGTTTTCTTCATTTTTGTTTATTATGTGATTTCCTACAAGCTGGTATAATTGTGAGATATTTAAAGGAGAATGGGACTTTGCACAGCTCTAAATATTTGGTGAGGGTTTGTGTTAAGAGAGGGGTCTGCTGGTCATCTAGTTTCCATAATTGAGAGAGGATTAGAGAAACCTGACTTCCCCCTCCTTGCAATTATAACCAGATTTCTAAAAGGCATGCTTACAAGGGCACACATTTAATCATGTTGCGAAAATTAACTGCTTTTTGTCTACGGCTTTCTCTTCTCTTGGACTGTTTGCTGCAGCACTCCATCAATCCATCCATTTTCTTAACTTTTGGCCCTCTCATGGCTCATGCCAGTGATGCCTATCCCAGCTGCTATTGGGGAGAGGCTGGCACCCTGGAAGCATTGCCAGTCTATCGCATGACCGACATGCAGAGACAGACAACCACTCACACTCACAATGACACAGGGAGAACATGCAAACCTGGCCAAGCCATTGATTCAAACCTTGTCCTTCTTACTGTGAGGCAACAGTGCGCCAACCACTACCCCACTGTGCCACGCTCTAACACTCACAGAGCAAAAATAAGTAATTAAATAAATAAATAAAGTCAAGAAGCCATAGACAGTACAAATCTGTGAGCCAAGCTGAGATGGAGTTGAGCAAAAATCTGATTACTCATCTACCGCAGGTATATGTAAATGTATTCTCCAATTGGCGAAGCATAAGATGGCTTCTGTGTTTCTGGCTTTGGTAACCAGGACTCAATTCACATTTTCTACATTCCCTCTCCTGGTGTTGTAAGGTGTCACAGTGTGAGTTCATTTACATCTGTTGCTGCAAACTCAATCCAGACAGTGCTGTCAGAACAGGCCAGAGTAGAGTACTTCTATCTGTGCCTCTCCTCACTGTCTTGACCACAGGTTTTGCAGATTTTCTACTAACCTCTCAGTTGGTAGAAGATGAACCATACAGTGATCAGACAGTGCCCATGCAGTGTAGGGAATGGAGTGAAGAGAAAAGTATCTATTAGCCACAATCTGATCATGTGGGGTTTTCTAAGGGGGGAATCTGTGAAACAATTTAACTCTTTGAATGTTCAACAAGACGAATAAATACATGAACCAAAGAAATCATGAACTGTATTTCATGTCTGACAGGATCTGGATGAAAAAAGGTGAAATGCAGTACAGTCAAAGTCACGCATGCACAAATATAATCTAAACAAGTTTTTTTGTTTTCCAAAGCCAGTCCTTTGCAAAACACTCGAGCTACTAAAACCGCAAAGTACAAATTTGTGTCCAAGATAACTACATGTACAACTTTTGAAGTAAAGACACACCTGGTTCAAGATATTCCTACATTATAGCTCGAAAGTACCTACTTTATCTAATTTATCTTAAAAACACTAACTTTAATGACTTTAATTAGCTTAACTGTCATGATCTGGTTCCCTATTTCTGGGTTTGTGTTATACTGCTATCATGTCTGCATTTTGTCTTTGCTCTTGTTGCCTTCTCTGGTTTGGTTTTTGGGTTTCCCATCAGTGGTAGCTTCTGGGCTCCTTCCACTTCCTGATTTTGGAACACATGCTCTGCCTGCCTCTGGTCTATATATTGGGTTTTAATCTTCAGTCTTTGTTAGATTGTTTTTGCTCAAACTCACAACATACTTTCCAGCCTTGTTACCCTGATTGTTTGCCTGAGTTCCTGACCTTGTCTTTCTTTAGATTTCTGCAACAGCCTGTTCCCTCTTGCCCTGTAAGATACCAAGTTATTTTTCTGACCTGTATTCTGACTTTGGATTGTGTATAGTGGGTGAAGAGAATTTTGGATATTTGGATTTTCTAATCAAACAAGAAAGAATATAGTCAGTAAGAAATTCCAGCATTTTCTGAAGCAATTCAAAATAAACATCATTAAACAAAAACTGTCTACCACTGACGGTTTATTTACATGTACTGTATGTTGCATGTATGTTCAGGTGTTTTTAAGACCACACTGCTTAATGGTGGCAATTTCTGTTTACCACAAATGTATTCAAAGGGTGTCTTCACCCAAAGTACCAATAATTCATATATCTTAATAAATCTTTAGTATAATTAAAATTTAAAACATTTGATAAGTTTGCGTGGTCAGAGCAGTATGTAATGAATAACATATCTGTACTTTGATTCACTATCTGTATTTATATAAGTTCACATAATTCTACAAAGTAAAATGGTCTGATGCAGCTCAACTGGAGTTGGACTTTTACTCTTTTTACAGTCAGCTCATTTGTCACACTGTTTACAACTGTAAATTTTATTCAAGCTTGTTTAAACCTTTACCTGACAGAACAGTAAATAATAAAGCTGAAAGACTACTTCAGCTATTGTATGAATAAGTGTTGAATTCAATGACAATAACATGAGCACAATAACATAAACAAAAAGCGAAAATGCGTCTGAGTCGTTCTTCCACCTCTTCTGTTGATGTTTGATAGAGAAAATCAATCAGAATGGTCAATATGGTCATCTTTCATTCTGCCTCCTCTGAATTGTGAGCAAGGGCAGGTATTTCAGGAGAGTCATACTTCTTTCTGTCTTCACCACTAATGAGACAAATGAGCAGACTCTGCTACTGCTTGACCATGCATGCTTAAGTAGGTAGCAACAGAAGGAACTAGAAGACGAGCTTTAAAAAATGAAAATGTCTGTTGTGTTCTCTAGTAACCTTCCTAAAAAGTCTTGTTTTTCAATGGTTATCTGTAGTATGAAGGACATTTGGTCAGCAGAGCTCAGTTAGTTCAAGGACTTGAACTTTATAACTGTCTACAGGCTCACTTTAGTTAGCCTTATTGTGATTTATCAAAATTAGAGTAACTTCAAAGGACAGATGTTACCTGTTAAATTTAAGTACAACTTGAAAAACACAAAATATAGACTTCTTTAAAAATTACAGAGCTTTCGCTCTGTAATTCAAGTACTGGCCAGACCAAATCCAGAGCTTCAGATTAAACATGTTGGACATAGCTAAAAAAATATATGTATATATACACATCCTGTAATAGATAGAACGTCTAAATGATGGGGCTGACTTGTGTGTTGTTCACTAATGTACAGCTGTTGGAAACACCTGCTCAGCTAGGATGCACAAATATAGTCCGTCCAACTTCATCAGTCCATGAAATCGGGGGTGTTGATAATACACTTCATCACTTTTATGTTAATTATGTTTGAAGTATGTTTCATCAGAGTAGAGCTTGTCTTGAACATTACACCACAGCCACAATGGTGGTGATCTGCTGTTTGGCATTCAACTCCCTTACTCTCTATGCTTTTACCCATTTCAGTCTGAATCAATGATAAACCTTTGTGTGTGCATGCAATTGAGTATGTTTATGATTGTGTACACGTGTATGTGTTTCTGCATTCCAAACACTTTTCAATCCAAATTGCACACCTGTACCAAATCGGGATTTCAAGCCCAGAAAGATACAGATTAATAAACTGGGAAACAAAAAAAACATTATTAACAGCTGGATTGCCTGGGGAATTGACACTGACATCTGCCAGCCTTGGTTCCCAATGGAAATAAACATGTGCTTCTGCTGTGCTTCTTGTCTACAGGAGAGACCCGACCATCCCATCAGGTGTTGGCATCTTCTCCCCAACTCTCCAAACATTCTGTAACACTGAACGACATTTACAATCACAGCATAGTTAGTAAGTACTCTAAAACGTAGCTTCATGCTTCATGTCTTTGCTCTTCTATACTTAAACAGGTTCTGAGGCTTTTCTGGAGTCTACACATTTTTTTCAAACAAGCTACAAGAAATGGGTTGTTTAAGGTCAGTGTTATTGAACTAGTGCCTGTCCTTCACCTTGCTGCTCACATGTGTCCTATTATAGGCAGTTTACCTGCAGAACTCTAATTCTCCACTCCTTTTATGAACATTATAAACTCTCAAAAATACAAACCAGGCCTAACAGCCTATTATGGTCATTCACGCTCCCACTGTGAATTAAATACAGTGCTAAATGGACAAATGGGAAGCTAGTGCTTATTCCCTACACGTAGCAGACTTAATGAACAGCAGCAGCATTTACAGTGTGGGATTCCAAAATGTCACTGGAGCCATAGTATTAATGTGTTTGCTAAATCCATAACACCATATTCAGAATATTCTGAATATCACCTTAAAGGAGAGAAAGTGCACCTGCTCAGCAGAAACTCAAGTTATGTAAACGCTCAATGACTAATTACTACAGTAATGGCAAACTCCACAATTTGTTTTACTAAAAGCTGACAGCTTGAGGTAATCAAAGGAAACTAAAGGTGCAGGTGGGTGTCTGGTACATGTAGTGTGCAGTATTTGTAACCCAACGCTCCTCATGGGTATGTTAAAATCATTGTCATTCATATCATTAGAGCCCATCAAAAATGCTGTTTTAATTGCAGCTACAAGGGAAAACCTTGGGAAGATTGACGAGAAAACACGAACAAACTTTCATTAATGCTGCAGTAAAGTAGGTAAAATATGTTATAGCTGAAACAAAATGAAATGGTGACCAAAAACAAAAACTAAAATAAAATGAGAAAAGACATAAAAAACTGCCATCATTATGTATTATTTATTAAAGATGTCCTCTGTTGTGTCGAGGTCTGTGTGCCTGTTGACACCTGTATGCATTTCTTAAGTCTGTCTAGATACAGTCTACAACTGATGGTGATGTAGTGCAACTTACACCTTATCGAGTACAGAAGTGAAGTCTGTCAGGTTGACAGACTACTGTATTTCCAGTTTAACTGTAAAAGTGTTACGCACACTAACATATTTTCAGGTAACACCACCCGTGGCATAGAAATTGCCAGAGGCTTTGTCAGTCTGAAACAACTGTATCATTTTCTATTCTTTAAGTTGTTGAAACATTGACTTCATGATGACTGTATTATTTTTCACATGACACTGCACATTCACAAAGTTTATAGATAAAATCACTTAATCTGAAACTAAAATAAAGGAAAATAAATAAAATTATGTCCATAAATAAAAAACAAAACCACTAAAACCACTGGTGAAACTAACTAAAACAAATGGAAATTCAAATTGAAGCTAATCATATTATTATGTAAAAGCAAATTTGAAAATGTAGAGCTATTGACTTGATACACATTCACATACAGTACAATGTGCGTTGAATGGATATTCAAAAGTCATAGATAAATCATTCAAAATGTAACATATTCTTACAAACACTGCCTCTGACACACATACACACACACTCACACACCTGCCTCCAACGTTTGTGGTGTCCAGTTTGTTGCATGCATTTGGGTGTCTGTCCTCTGGAGCAGACCATCTGCTCCTTCCTATTTATTGCTTCTATCCCCAGTTGTGCTCTGTCCTTCTGGTGGTCCTCCCCCCCATGCCAAAGCGGACACCAATTAGAGAGTAATGCATTAGACTTTTCACTTTCCTGGCACTCATTATGTCATATTCAGTTAGAGTTTGCTTTACTGTGAGCACTCTAAAGACATCCAAACACCCGCAAATCCCTGCAAAGTGGAGCTAGGTCAATTGAGCAACAAACCATATGCTGTTTCAGTATGTTTTTGTCTCTTTTGGATGTCATGTGACAGGAAGAAATAGTAATTATGCAGATACTTTTTGAAGCCTCTTTGAATTCATTTTGTGCAGACTGTGACCAGAGAATCTACTATATCCACTCTGTGTATGGCTGTAAACATACTTTTTTGATATTGTCTTTGTTTGTTTGCCTGTTTTTTTGTTTGTTTGTTGATTGTCTCAACCATCCACACTCTGGAGGTTTTCTAAAGGAAATGTACCCCAATACTCCGATAGTCTTGTCATAGGGCTGAAACTCTCCAGAGAAGGGCAGAGCAGTTGGGTTAGCTCTGCTCATCTGGAGTGCATACTGCCAAAGCAGCACCCAAGGATTACTGCAAAGCACAGTGCACACTGCAGAGGTGCAGAAATACATGGTCAAACAGGATGAATAAAAAGGTGTACTGCAATAAGTTGTTCTCACAGATTTTTTCCACAGGCTGGCCCATCAGAACCGAGTGGGATGAGGGGAAAGCTTAAACAAGTCTTTTCAGTCTCACAGCTATTGCAGAAAGAGGTATTAAAACATGTATGTTTGTATTTTCTTTACTTATAATCATCTATCAGTGGAGCTGAGAATAAATAAAACCTAAATAAATCTAAACATGGCAAGGATAAAACACACCCAGCTGTAGCCACTGAGAGAATAGATTAGCAAAACGAGGACAGGATTCTACACCTTTTTTGTAGGTGCACCGGTGTCCCTAAATGAAAACAAACAAACAAACAAATAAACAAACAAGCAGCTGGAAATCTGTTTGCTGAAAACAGAACTGGATTAAATCTTTGTCTGCACTTAAAACCTTAAAAAATTAAATTAAATATTGCACTTATACTCCATGAAACTCTTTCTAGAACACTTTAAAGTAAAGTTTGTGTCCTTGGTAGGGCAGTCATTTACTAAACCCAGGGTTAGTTTAAGTGTCCCTGGAAAGGAAAATTACCGCCGAACCAGCTCTGTAAGGGGGCTGCCTGTCCATAAGAATTTTTCAAGAGGGATTAATAAAATATCAATTATCATTATTAATAACAGTAACTTTTGTCATCCCCTGACTTTTCCCCTGACACTTTACTTGCACATAGCAGCCCGATATTCCCTGCACATAAGATTGATTGATGAATGCAGATATAGTATGTCAAAATACTATGTTTTGACAAGATAACCTCAGTAATCCACTTGATACCCTGACAGGATCAGAATAATGTTCCTGCAAACAACTGTGTCTGTCTCTCCCACGTTGGCTGCCCTGAAATGTGCTGTAACCAACAGGAAAAGATTGAAACCATAAAAAGGGGATCCTGACAAAAATATCTTAGTTTCTTGGAAGTCCAATGTCTGTGCTTGTGCAGTGTGTGCATGTAAATGCACATTTATTCAGACACAAACAGTGTGGGTATACAAACTGTAGGTGGTTTGTGAATGTGTATGGCCATGTGAGTTTATGTGCACACATCAGAGCTGCCACAGCTAGACATTACCTTTTCCTGACAATGCAATTAAAGCCCCAGTGCTGCATGTAGCCTTCTATTTACTGTCCGGAGAGACCAATAAATTGCTCCCATATTTGTCACAATAAAGGTGCCATCAGGCTCAAGGAAGTAGGTATGTGTGTATGAATCTTGATGCTGAGCAGCTGTCCAATTAAACTGGTAAGGTGGATATGCACCCAAGGCACTGGCATTCCACCCTTTCTGCGTGAGGCTAACATATTCCATCCCGAAATGACACTGAGACCACAGTCCAAGAGCAAGGTTGCATATTGACTGTATTAATTGTCTAAGAAAATGTTTGCTGCCTACTTTCAATTAAATCTCTAGTAGTGTATGCGTATGTTAATAGTATTTTAATGGTATCCATTGAGCAGACTATGTACCACTACAAACAGCAAAACACATGACAGCCTGTGATGTCAAAGATGCAACATATATACTTGCAGAGACTGAAATACATTGCAGAACTGCTCATGTTATAACTTCTGACTACTTCACTTTTTAGACTAAGATCACTGACGAGAAAACAGTGGCACTAAATAAGAAGAAAACAAGGTTGTATATATCTGCCAAGATTTTAAGAGTAGGCCTCCAACTCTGCAAGTATCCATACACTGGATGTGAATGCCTGACGCCATAAGTGTGTTAGGGATAGCACATCAAGCACCTCATGCTATAAAGTATAGTTGCTACTGTGACCAGTGTAAGTACGTGGGAGTATAAACACGCAAGCCCATAAACACACAATTGCATGTAGGAGAATGGGTCAGAGGGGTGACAAGCATAATACTCTGTTTCTGCAGCAGACAATGGCACATATGCCAAAAATGTCCATTCAAAATACTTCCAAACAAGCGTAAGGACTCAGTGTGTTCACAAAAAGTGTCTCAAGACCTTACATAGCAAAGTCATATAATTTACATGTAAGTAATGTATTCTTAGTTAAAGAATGAATCGCAAAGTGCATATCTTGATCTTGAAATACCATTAAATTTTGTTTGTTTAAAGCATTTACTTCTTCTTTTTGTATTTTTTTTTATGGGAGCTTGTAGTGTGTGTCTATTTAAGTGTGGACTGTGTCTGTGTGTGTATGAAACTGCTGTCTACACTGTGTATCATGAGTTTGACTGACCTTTTTGTAAATCTATCATGAATCTATCCCATTAAATATTTCAGGATTTTGTTAGGAATTTAATGATTAACATTGTTAGTGCCTTAGTTATTATCATAAGGGACAAAAAAACACACCATAGTACATCTGAATATCAGGGTCTATGAGTGCTGCATTATACCTGAGAACATTGTATTTCTAGTCATATCACATATTAAGCAATCACACCATCTCTAAATGCATTTTATGGAAGAATAGAAATGTGTTGCCATCTGCTAGTGCAAGCACATAAACGAACAATTACTGTCTGGTGGAAATCCATGTATCCCCAAAATATCAGTGAAATAAGAACACACAAAACTGACTTTGTTTAAGGTTGGTAACAATTGTTTTCTTGTTTGTTTATGTTATCCACCATTTTTAAAGATGCCATCCAAAATCTAAGTGTAATTTTAATCCAGATAATTTACTTTCTTTTTTTGCGCACAGCCTCAAAATGTTAATATATCCTTCACTATTTTTATATACACTGGTTCCTGCATCCGTTTAAGCTTTATTATACATTATTGTCAGACATTTTTATGTTCTCTGATTCAATGTAATACAAAGTGCATAGAGAGATTTATTTCCTACTGTCACGACCCAATTTTGATTCTATTTTTTTTTTTGGCACACATGGCTTCATTCAGAGTTATCATTTTTTTTGTAAGCTGGTAAAATTGGAGGTGTCAATGAATGTCAATGGAAAAACAACAAGCAACATCTGCGTTAATGAACACCAGTCAAAGACCAGCCAAAAATGGACTGGAAAGGTGTCAGGATTATCCATCCATAGGGAACTAATGGAGCATTTGAAGCCTAGACCATTATAGGAGGATATTTCAAGACTGTTGTTATTAAAAAAGTGCAAAATTCCTCATTTTCACCATATGTGTTCTCTTTTGGGGTACCGATACTGGTACTGGTAACAAAAATCACACACATCTCAAAATGCAGTCCAGTCCAATTTAAATAAGTCAACTAGGCAACCCTGAACCCCCGAAACACTTTATTATGTACAGAATTATCAGTTTCAGTACAGCCTCACAGCAGACCACTCTAGTGACCCCATTTGGTATCACAGAAGTTATCAAATAAGAGGTCATAGACCAGGAGAGCAGGGATATCAGAAGGAAGAAGGATGTCCACATCAGACAACAGCAATCGGCCCTAACAGAGATGGGAGTTATGACCTGCCCCCATCTACAACTAACTCTTGTGACCGAGTGACATCACTTAACAAAATATAAAGTTTATATTGGTTGAGTCTGTGAGATATGGTCATATCTAACATATTTATTCCCGGAAGTCAAGAATTAACATCCATGGTCATTATGATACTGTGGTGAATGTAGCCATGTGGATTTTGGAGGATTTTGGAAAACCATTTCACCCAACATAGTCTGCCACTGCATTAAGTAAATGCATCCTGTCAATATGGGCAACCCATTTGCATTTGTTTTGTTTTGTTTTGTGTCTATGGTCCTTGTTACTACTGGTAGTACCTGCAGAACAATCAGATTGCACACATAGTCCAGGTACCCCAAGATGACACATCCATATGTGCAGTTACAAGAAGGTTTGTATCCCTGGCCTCAGAGCAGTGTGTTTTCAGTGTGCAACTACTGGCCCTGCCCAACAGTTGCAACAGCATGGAGGGGATACCAGGAGACTAGCTGTTACACCAGGAAAGCTGGAAAGGGCAACAATCCAGCTGCAGGACTGATATCTGTGCCTTTGTGCACGGAGGAAAAGGAGGAGAACTGTAAGAGCCCTACAGAATGACCTCCCGCAGGCTACTGGTGTGCATGTTTCTGATCAACTGTCAGAAACAGACTCTATGCGGGTGGCATGAGGGCCTGACATCCTCTAGTACAACCTATGCTCACAGCCCACCACTGTGCAGCTTGATTGGCAGTTGCCAGAGAACACCAGAATTGGCAGGTCCACCATTGACACCCTGTTCTCGTCACAGTTGAGAGCAGGTTCACACTGAACACATATGACAGGTGTCTGGAGACCACGTAGTAAACATTATGCTGCCTGTAACTTCATTGAACATAACTGACAATGCCTGGCACCATGTGGCCAGAGTGTGTAGGCAGTTCCTGGATGACAAAGGCATTTACTTCAACTATCAAGGTCCTCTCCAATGGCACCAGTTCCCAGTTATTTAGGTTCCCAGGTTCAGGAGGCAGACACTACTTCTGCTTTTATGAACAAACTTTAAACATTTGTTGTGTATATTTAATTAGATAGGAGATCTAATCTAAAGAAGAGTGGCAAGACCTCTCCTCTCTTCTTTCTTCTTTCCCCTGTAGTTGTGGATTGTGTAACTGACATGACCAAACACAACCATATACTGTCCAGGAGCTCACTGATGCCCTGATCCAGGTCTATGTGATCATTAGGAACATGCCCAGAAATTGCTGGGAGTGCAAACAGGCACATGGGAGCTATAAACACTTGTGAGTTACATTAGAAGTGCTGATAAAAATTCTGTGAGTTTAATTTTTTTTAACCCAGCCTTTTATGGTTGATCATTTTGGTTTTCATTAAAGGCTGTTATGTAAGTTACCTTTGAACAAATTATACAGTGTACATGAGTAAAGATTTTCAACCTGAATATTTAATTATTCAATCAAGATTTTTATGTTCCCTTAATTGTTTGAGTGTAAAATATTTCACAGACAGGATTTTTGTTACAACCATTATACGTTCCGAATGATATTTATCTGCACATGAAAAATTAAGATGTCCCCATAGAAGAAACATATACTGAGCAGCTTATTCATTTTAATTTAAAACCTAAATCGAAATTAGGAAAAGGAAGTTGGAGCAGGATGACCAAGATCCTCGGCTGTTTAGGGAAAGTACACTTTTGTATGCCATATGTGTTTGTGCCGTGGTCCACCAGTTAAACCAGCACAGATTGGATTTTCGAGGAAAGCAATGAAATCTCAATATACGTACATACATATAGTTTTTTTCTTCAAATAGTTCAAATAGAGCCAGTAGTGGAGGCGTAGTTGAGCTAGATGTACAGACTCCTAAGTAGCAAGTTGACATCAATATACTGTATGTCATACTTGATACTGTATATTATTTGTGGTTTGACCAGTACCATTCTTAATTACTTGTATCATGGACAATCAATAGTTTTTTTTGTCATTGATAGCACCATGATACAATATTTGTACTATTGACAATACTGTGATCTCACTTCTTTCCCAGTGGGAAGTACCAAGGTAAAACCTAAAACACCATCACAATACCCATGGTATGTATTAGTAAGGGAAGTACAAAACATATGATCGATATTCTTTACTTACTATTTCACATGAGCGTTTCAATATCTGGAGAATCATAAAGAGTCAAACCACATTTGTGCTTTCAGAACAAATTTTCACTTGGTGCTTTTGAATGATCAGATTTTGTACGTTCTCAGTCTATTTTCCAAGACATTTACCAAGCTGAATACTGTGTTTCACAGTGGTTGGATCACACCCAGTGGTCTCCTTTTTAAAATTTCTAACCACCATCACTAGCCAAACTAAAGTTAATGTTTCTTACATTCCCATAAAATAAAGGAGATTTATCTAGCATTTCAGCGCAACCATCCATGCCAAGTGACAAAAAGTTCTGAGATATTACATTCACAGCAAGAATTGGATGAACATAAGGAGACTTTTTACCTTTGGCCACCAAAACTTAAAATGTTCATTATAGAGTCCAAGTGGACAGTTGTGGTAAATTCGAAACCACCCTCAACTCACTCGGATGAAGGTGGGGTAAACATAAACTTGATCTTTGACCTTTTGATACCAAAAACTAATAAAGCCTCTGGACCTGGCTATTACTGATGTAGAAGCATAATAAACATCAAAGACAGTTTGAGGTGCATATCCTTGGTCCTGGTCATAAGAGCATACAATGAGCAAAAAACTAGTGTCTAAAAGCAGAACATTAAATTTGTACATGATATGGATTCTTTGTAGCTTTTTTTTATTTTACTTTTTATCAAAAAAAAAAAAAAACATCTAAAAAATATCCTGTCATCCATATAATGTGTGATGAATGACAGAGTTTCTTGCACCATAAATCTACTGATTTTTTTCCAGAAAATGAGAATCAATAGGCCTACATTAAGAGAACCATAACCCTGTCAGACCATACACCTCCCCCCCAAATATAACCTTGTTTGTACTGCAATTGTATTTATTTAAACCCAGATAACAGTCTTGTTTAATCACAAAGCAGGAAGTACATTACCTAGAGAATGACTCTCATCTGAATTATATCCAGGACAAAACAGGCCATTATACAATTTTTCAAACGCAGCTGCAAAAAGATACAGTGCTCATGAAAGTGATGCATTTGGCCTCTTTTATCCAAACGACTTACAGTGAGGTACGAGGTACAAAAGCAGGTAGGGTAAGGGTAAAGAGGTCTTGCCTAAGGACCCCTACTGAAGGTAGGCCACAGCTGGGTTTCGAAGAGCAGTACATTATCCAGTCGCTAGCTGCTACATAGCACACACATACATAACATATACAAAATTTGTTTATATAACATTAATGGAGTATTGTGAAAAATGTACTGAATTTAATTTTGCATACCGCAAAAAAAAATTAAACAAAAAAAGTTTGAGTAAGCTATGACTGATGTAATCAACTACATCCTACTTCTTGCCACCATAATACAAAGGGATTTTCCCAGTAGGACTATATGATGTTTTTGTACTATCCCCATACTTTGCCAATCAGAGATACACAGAAGCACACAGCTACTCTCAAACTATTTTTCTACACAACTGGGTAGGAATATACAAAGGTATCATCACTCCTGAGTACATGTAGGTTAAGGTCTAGACTTGCCCGTCTATGTGATTTATGAGAGGTTGAACATTTACACCTTGGCTTTCCCTTACTGTCTGACCAAGTCATTCATCAGGCTCCATATAATGAATGGACTTGTTCTTTGCGCTGGAGCTAACAAGACGGTGGGGTCCTTAGAGTTCAGTAAAACGAGATTACAACCACTGGTCAAGCCCAGGAAAAGGGAGCAACTCCTCCTGGAGTTGGAGCAGGAACTTGAGGCCACTGGGGGAAGAGATTGGTGGTGATGTAGGCAGCATTACTGTACAGCACAGTTTCTGCTGCAGTCATAGTATCTAAAATGGTAATGCAAGATATCTAAATAGTTCGCAGAGGGAATGCTGTTGCAAAGTAGATAATCCCTCTTATCAGACTGATTCTTCTACAGATGTGTCATCTCAACGCCAGCTATATAGGTGTCCCATAACCTATTTCAGACTAATTGAAATCGTAATGTGTACTTTATTAATCCTCTTGGGGAACTTATTTTGGAGAGGCAGCCACATTTAAAATGCCAAATGATTCAGAAAACCCTGTCATGTCCAGTGACATTTTGTGAGCTAGGTCATTGTTGAACGTTGAAGAAAATGTATCCATGTAGCGCTTTTACCAAACAGATCCAAATGCTGCATGTAACTGCTAAATCAACTACTACAGCTACTAATACTAGGAATTATTACTCTACAAGATTGTACATATAGCCATGTGCTGAGGAATTTCTGCAGTATTGTTAATTATTGTTTTGCAAACTTGTCATGCATACATATGTATGCATAAAAAATGAAGGAACATTAGCATTAATTTGCAGACATGTTTTTGTCCACTTATGTATTAATACGTACAAATAGAAACTTTTGGCCATTTTTTTGGTCTGCGCCATGTCTTGACAGAAATTATGGGGTACATTGCTATTCAGCTCCAGGTTGATTAAATCTGATTTATGGAATAACTAGCACATAAAAAACATATTTTGATTTAAAATGGAATCGAAGAGTTTGTTTCATCTATGCACTGTACACCAAATGTGCTGGCATAATAGCAGCACATTTGGTTAAAAACAAATTATGCTGATACACAGAGAAACTGTACTGTATCTCCCATGTATTTATTTTTTAACCTTTTTTAGATTTTGTCCAAAACCTCAGGTGGTCACGAAGGGATGTACATTACAGCATCCCTTTAAGAATGTTTCCTGTCCCCTCCTCACTCACTCCAGCTCTGTGGGGACGTGATTAAGAAGACAGGTATCCATTACCTTAAAGCGCAGTAGTACACACTAGCTGCAGGCATTATGTCACACTCTAATATATACAAAGCCCCGTGAACCTAACCTCTTGAAATCCCCCATGCCCTTTATCTGCCAATCCCAGGACTTTCATTGGCTGACTTGAAGGATGATATCCCTAATGTTCATGACAAATTAATCCACAGGGGGAAAGCCAATGACAGTGAGCTGCCAGTGGGTCATCCCTTTGGCTAAGTCTGTCATTTCACATTTGCAGGGGCTCATGTGCAGGACTGCATAACTAAGCAGCATATTTCTTCAACCTGAATGAAGGGTTTGGTCTCTGTAAATAAGTAGAGACAGCTGGTATGGATTCAAATCCTGAGAAAAGGAACTTAATTGGGCCTAGGTGTTCTGCTTCACAAACAACAAAGAGTACAGTGCTGTACAGGAGAACTGTGTGTAGCACACTGTGTGTGGCATGTACACTGTAGATTTAAACTGCTGCGTGCACCTTGAATAAGTGCTTACTAGAATATTTACTTACGTTACTTTACTACTATAAATTTGACCTCTTGTGCTAGGATGTCACTCTTTACACTTTATTTCATCTATACCACAAAAAGGCAGTTTTGATAAGACACATCAAACATACAGACATACTGTAGATGTTAGAACATAATGCATTTAGCTCGATATACCGTAGCTTGACAGTAGCAGACAAATATTTATACTTGCCTGAATTTTAGCATGTTGATGTTTTAAGGCTGTGAAGAGCTACTGGCAGTCTCTGAAGTAAAAGTGTGAGAGATGCTATGTAATGTTAATTGCATCATTCTCTGCAAAGCTCAGAAAGTTGGTGGGCCTTAAAACAGGACTCAGTATGAATAAGTTTACTTTTAGCGGTGACATGGGAAAATTTGGATTCAAACAAGCCTCCTAAAAGTAGAGACTCCTCACACCTTGCCTCCTGTTCGGCTCACAATGTATTCCATTTTAGTTTGTTGCTTGCAGTGTTGCATAGCAAATAAATGCTGGAGAAATTTAGTGACTAATGTTGCATGGCAGAGACAGTATTTCATTTAAAACAAATCTGCCACCAAACATTATTCAGTCATGAACACTATAATCACAAGATAAACCATTTATAACAACAAAGGGTGAAGCGGCTATGTTTGGCATTCATTGCTCTGCATTAAGCTGTTCCCTGCTTATCCAGCAGCCATGCTGTTGGTATAGCAGGAGCATAATGAGCATCAGCAGGGTAGCAACATTCTGCTGTGTTATCACTTTAAGAGCTACCATAGGCACAAGTAGATAGGCTGGCACAGGTGGAGGCTGGGTAGCTGGAGATAAAGCTTTAACAAGCAACAGAGTGTGCAGCAGTTGGTGTGGCAAGAATGTTTTTAGGTTTGATTGCGCTTTGTGTACATAGTGATCAGCTGATAAATTGGCAGCACATGATGTCTCTGTCCAGCCTGAACGAACATATTGCGGCGTGAAAATCAGTAAAGACCAACTGGCATTTGACAACAAGAGAAAGCACTAAGGGTTCATTAAAGCACAGCAGTGAAAACATGAGCTGTTATTTCAGAATGAAAGGTCTAGTGAAATCAAAGAGTAACAATTACATGCTAGAGCATATTTTTTGTTTTGGTCATATCTGTTGACAAATACTTAGAAAATATGAAGAATATATATTGAGATAGGAGTCACAGTTTTATATAAATATATCTGTTTGAACGGTATAATTTTCTCCTCACTTAACCCATTCACCAATTTTTTCTATAGAGTCTGTTATGTAAAATGGAAAATCTAATGTAAATGGAAAATCTTAGTACTTATTATTAATATAATATTAGTACTATTAGTAATATTATTACTAATATTATACTTACATGTCAGTAATGCATTGATCCAGATACGTGCATATCTGTTATGGTCAGAATCTGGCTGCCCACTTACTGAGCAGCACAACATCCCTATAAGCACGGATTGGTTTTGAACTTAGCTTTCAGGATTAATTATTCAGTGCATTTTTTGATGGACCTCTGAAACAGCTTCTACTGTTGCAATATTAATTGCCTTGCCAAAATGTATTACAGATTTATTTTCAATCATTGAAGGGTGTCAAGACTTCTCCCCCACCACTCCCCATCCCCATCCCCATTAAGTAAAGAGATTACTGGCCCAGTGATTGTGATTGTGGTAGAGTGCCAGCGCCAAGTTGAAAGCACATTTCAACCTGAGTAGCTGTTATTCCAAACCACCTTTTTGTGTTCTTTATGATATACAAACTAAAAATGTTCCCATCTTTTTTTTTTATTTTCAGGAGGAGGTGTGATTGCTAAAGCACATAGCATCTGTACTGTAGGTGTAAGTTGTCAAAGCATGTCTAGAGTTAGAAGGAGATTTAAAACTTGGTAGAGAAACCTGCTCTCCTCAGGGAGGTCATTTCAGCCTTAATAGCGAATGCAAGGTCACCCCAAGTTTGCAAATTAGATTTGGGCACAGCGAAGAGTGACCTTACTGATGATTTCAGGCAGCAATTGTAGGCTCATATGGACTTAAAAGCTCAGTAATATAGCTGGGAGCCAGACCTGCCAGTGTGTTAAACATGATTAGTAGAATCTTAAAATCAGCCCTGAACTGCAGCTACAGCCAGTACAGCAAAATGTGTGGTAAATTCCCTCCTCCTAGGAGAGAGCATTGCTCATAAGGATTCAGGCTGTAGTGTTCCCTACTAATTTAACTCTGGTCAGATTTTGTTTTCTCAGACAGATGCATAATGAATTACAGTGATACGGTGATACAGTGACACAGTGAACAACTGTTTTCTGATTTTAGGCAATAAAACATAATACATAATAATAATTTGAGGTTTTATGGGAAGAGACATAAAGTTAGATGACATGCCACATCACACAGAACCTTACACATACAGTGTGATTGAGAAAAATGCAAATTTGAATGGGCCGAATATGGAGGCCTGTGGTATCCCATGTCATTCCTGCACTTTACGGCAACTTCTAATTGAAAAAAGAAGAAAATAATAAATCATTTTGTCAGCGTTTATTTTCTCTAGGATCTCAGCCAAGAAAACGGTTGTTAAATTTGGCCTCATATTATATAGAATAGTTCTGTTTATCAATGGCTTCTTTAGGGATGATTGAACAACTGCCTTTAACAGGCTGCAGATCAAAGCAAGCTATTAATCCAAGTTAAGGTGAAGTGGAGTGACAGTAATTGTAATACTTCTTGAGGGAGAGAACAGGAAGAAAGTCAAGTGGGTTTGACAAGTGTTGAGTGTTTTATCAGTTCATTTTAATAATGGAGGCAAAACCATTAACTGGTGCTCTAACACAAACTTTATTTATTTATATATTTAGTATACAATTTTGTTTCAATTTAGAGCCAATGGAAAATCTCATCAGCCACTAAGACAGGTGTGAATTTAAGGGTTTTTCATCTATTTAGGAAAATAAATCTCTCTCTCCAGTCTTTAGTAGAACATTGTTCGAGTGAACCCTGCACACAGTAATGGCTAAGAACTACACCTGGGTAATGTTGATTACATCTCAGTCTGGCAAATTTTAGGCACTTTTAGGCAGGCTGTAATGTGTTTTTGGAGAGCAGCAGATTCCTTATGTGATATGAGAATACATGTGAATATTGCTATTGTAAATCGTCCCTTGTACTTTCCTTGTCCACACTCAGTGCCTCGCTTCATATATTCATGATGATGATGGTGATAATTCATTGTCTAAATAATTTGAGAAATAAATAGTACATTCACTAGAGCAAAAGGTGCGTGGCACTGAATCATCAGGTGAAGTTTTTGTCAGGGATTGTTTAATTATAAAACTACATTAATTTACAGGTATTATTGTGGAATTAATGGTATTTTTACTAAAATTAAACCCACTTAACTTCTGAAACATTCACCTTTCAGATGCTTAGTGGGAAAGAAGAGCAAAGCTGTCTGAGCTTATCCCTACTGAGGCATTGCTTACATGAGTGGTATGTATTCAGATTACACATAGTGTAGTGCATGTTTAAATAACTTTTTTATGACATAGCATGTTTATGCTGTTTGTTCTTGATGCGCAGCACAGAAAACAATGGTACAATACAGGCAGAGTGCATCTTAAATGTGATTGAATAGTAAATTGTCCTTAATGAATGTTTCATTCCAGAGAGCTCTTTTTTTTATTGTGCATTAGCAGGAAGAGAGAGGTGTCCTTGTAAATTATGACATTTCACTTCTGATGTGTATTGACTCAATCTAACAACGTGAATAGGTTGGAAAAATGTTACGGCTCAAAGTTACAAATGTTAAATTAACTGTTACAAACATATAAGTGAGGAGGAGGAATTTTTGTGATTTTTTTACTTTGTACATATCAGTAAGTGAATGTATTTACTCACTGTACTCACTCACTGATGGCTATTAAAGTCTTTTATATTTCACATTGGAGGAAAGCGTGTTATCTATCTGGGAGTTTCTTTTTTTTGTCTAACTTTTATATAAAAAGAAAAAAAAACAGCAGTAAGTAAACATGCTATGGAGTCTCACAGAATACTAATAGGCAAAAGTTATTTATTAATATAAGTAGTTGTAGCATTGTGATTCAGATACCATTAGGCAACCCAGGAATAGTGTCAACTGCTCCAGTATTCTCCTGACAGAGGTCTTAAGTGTTTGGTTTCACGCCTGAGAAATATAGTGCATATATCGCCTGACCCTGACTGCACTGATGAATCATGCAGCACTGTAACAAAATGTACCCTGGGACCCATGTTAACAAGGAGAGTGAGGCCAACAAGGAACACAAGTAACATAACCTTATGCTTAGCATTAACAATTAAATAACAGATGCCAATGGGACTTGCCCCTTTACTTCCCACACAATAGTGAGCACAAGATAAAAAGAGCAGAGTATTATGAAAGAATGAAACTATGCCTGGAGTCTTTCATACAGAATCAGGAAAAAGTTGGTGTCCATGTTACATGAACTAAAGAGGTTAACAAGGGATGTAGCACTGCAGTACTTTGGGCTCAGGCTGTTAATGTAACAGATTTAGATAGATTCACAAGCAATTGAATCATAATTGGACCCACAACTGCTGGTTGTTGGTTCAGCTAAAATGGCTTTACCTTTATACCAAATAACACCACACTATTTAAAACGACACAATGTGCTGAAGAAAACAAACAAACAAACAAAAACTATGCAAACAATTGAATACAAACATAGATTGGCATAAGCTCAGTAGGTACAGGCCTGTGCTTCTAAAATGTTGTGGAAGCTGTAGTGTTTTTTTTTTTTTTTACATGATCAGAAAGTTTTCCCTGTTAATTTATGCAAAGTATGAATGTGTTGATTTTATATACCGGTTAAATCGTACCAGACACACTGCTACACTTTCACTTTTGTTTTTGGAACCTCTGTCATTTTGCTTGCTTTGTACGTCGCTTGTAAGTCACTTTGGATAGAAGTGTCTGCCAAATAACTCAATGTAAATGTAAATGTGAAGTAACTTCAGCAAAACAAGATTTAATCAGTATTTAGATTTGTAGAAGTGCTGCTAGGCAAATTTTGTTGCCTTTGAACATATCCAGGTAAGGTGTGTCCCTGTGTTCCCACCCAGCCTTTGGCCACTAATGGTATATTTATATTTATTGAACAGATATGGGTACAGTATTAATCCTCTCCTACTGTAAGCCTGCAAAGAAAGTGAATAAGTGTATAAATATAGTCCAATATCTTCACTATCTTGACTCCTACAGTATTTCTCCCATTCCAGTCTATACATATAATGGTGAACTGTTAAAGATGCATAATGAATATGTCAGTGTGTATGTACATGCACATGTCAGTGTGACTCTAGTGGACTGTAGTACTAGTTACAGTATATGTATCTGTAGTTCCTGTGCTTGGCAAAAAGACTGTGGCAGTTATATGTCTGGTAAAGCAAATTCATATCAATGAGCTACCTTATGTGTAAAGCACCATGATGCTCCACGGTCATCCAAGTCATCAGACATAAAAGAATAAAAAGAGAGGTCCTGAGACATTCTGCATACTTTTCAGGCAGTGAAATGCTGGATTACTGAAGCTGATTTCTGATTACTCAACCTTTCTCTCTGACGTTGAAAAAACTGGTACCTCTTCCGTGTGAATGACTGATTAATTTTCAGCTGCAGTTTCTCCGGTACAAGTTACCAATATGATGCAGTGTTGTGTCTTAGAAACATTCTTTACAATGGCTTAACAAAGATTTGCCCTCGGCTTCCTTGGTGTATTCAGTCTTCATCACCTGATTGCAAATGAACACAGCATAGATACACAGCCAGGGGTCCCAAAGACTCATGTTTCAGGATCTGATTAGCTTTGATGTTAATGAGAGCTTTGCCTCTACTGGTACCCCCCGAGCTATCTGGATGAAGCTCTCCATCATTCTCTGCTGCATTCTGACACCCCTGCCCAGATGGCGGTTCAGTCTCACACCTCTGTGTTTTTTCACATGCTAAATACACCGATAGAGTGTTGCCCTTGGGCATTGACAGTGCATATGGACACCATGAATACCTGCCTGATCTCATAACAGATACACACAACTTCATAACAAATGAGAGGAAACATAGCACATGAACAGCTGGGTTGTCAGCCTTACATCATCTAAAACTCTATTGGTTGGTTTAATTGAAGAAGTGATTTCTGTTTTCATCACTGAATAAGAGTTGAAAATGCTTAGTGGAAATTATATATATATTAAGTGAATACTGTGTGCAATGATGCTTTCAATAATAAATTAATGGCACTGGGTAAATTTTGTTTGTTTTCTAAGATGGACGATGGTATAATTATTGTTTGTGTTGAATTTAAATCCACTGAAAATACCTAGTTCACAAGTAACACCAAGTTGGAATGGAAAGCTCTCCATAGGCATCACTTCCACTAGGAAGCCATGCTGCTGGTATAGATGCAATGTGTGGTTTAGCATTCTTCTGCTGAAATATGGAAGGTCTTCGCTGAAAAAGACGTCATCTGGATGTGAACATATGCTGCACTAAAACCTGGATATGTCTCTCAGCATTGATGGAGCCTTTCCAGATGTGCAAGCTGCCCATTCCATAGACACAATGTACCCTCCCATACCATCAGAGATGCAGGCATTTGAACTGAGCACAGACAACACGCTTTAGTCCAGAGGATGTGGTGCCCATGGTTTCCAAAAAGAATGTCAAATTTTGATTTGTCTGACCACAGAGCAGTCTCCTACATTGTCACAGACCATTTTGAATGAGCTTTGGCCCAGAGAAGACGGTGGCATTTCTGGATCGTCTTGTTTGCATCATAGAGCTTTAACTTGTATTGTTGGATGGCACAGTGAACTGTGTTCACACAGTTCATTTTTGGAAGTGTTTCTAAGCACATGCAGTGATGTCCATCACAGAATCATGGCTGTTTTAATGCAGTGCCATCTGATGGCCTGAAGATCACAGACATTCAATAATCAGTTTCAGCCCCATACAGTGTGCACAAAGATTTCTCCAGATTCTCAGAATCTATTGATGATATTATGAACCTTAGATGGTGATATATTCACAGACTTTGCAATTTTACTTTCCTAGTTTTATTCTGAAATAGTTTGAAATTTGTAGGCAATGGTTCAAAACCTCTGTCCATATTTCCTTTTGAGAGACTCTAAGTCTTCAAAGCGCTATTTTAACACTGACCTGTTCTCAGTTAATCTAATTTGTTGCAAAATGTTCCAGCTCCTTCTTTTTAGTACCACTTACTTTTCCTGCCATTAGTTGGCTTGTAACTTTTTCAACGGTCATCAATGTCAAAATGATTTTATTTTCTTAAAATGTTACATTTTCTCAGTCTTCTAGTGTGAATAGTATATTGTTTTATAAGATTTGAAAATCCTTGCATTCTGTTTTTAATTTAGATTTTAGTCACAACCATTTTGAAATTGGTGTTGTAGATTTGTCAGATATCTACAGAAGCAGTAACACTGCAGTGCTAGACAGCTCTAAAACTATACATTACTAACAAAGGAGTGTGTGTGTGTGTGTGTGTGTGTGTGTGTGTGTGTGCCTGTAGACCTGCACAGAAGCATGGCTGTAGTTAAATTTTGTACTGTAGGTAAAAAGACCTGCTACATGTTGAGAACTACATTTATTTACATTGTCAACAGTGTTGGTGGTGGAAGCTAAGACAGGGCCTTCAATTTAACATTTTCTTGTTCAGTATTGCTGTATTCAGTAATGAAAGGCACATAATTAAAATGTTAATCAGATACAGAGGACACAGCAGGCACATTTCACCCAGTAGTTTTATTTTGTTCTGTAGACTTTGGGACTGATGTTGCATATTGGTTGGCTATGTGAGGGACCAAGCAGGCAGGCAAGAGGGAAAAAAAAGAGAGGGTTTATGTATCCACAAATGTGAAATAAAAATTCACCCAACATATTTTAGATTTCTATGGGCCAATAAAAGAGGTCAACAAAACAAACTAAACTCAGACAAAGTTAACTAAACAAACTTAACTTCAACTAAATAGACTAACAAAGTTCACACAGGGGAAGATTTATAATGGCTGATCAGACCATATGACACACATGGGGAAAATAAGTAAGAACTTTCCACTGAATAATAACTGCTGCGATTTATATTGTAGCAGCCGAGAGGGGGGCGGTGTCGCATGGGCGGCAAGAGTTGAATATGCTCTTAAATAGTTAGGGCTGCTGTTCTAATTGATACTGTTATGTGTTGTGTACTGTAGTTCTATTAGTTGCTGGTTATTAGTTATTGTGTTGAAGGAAAATGAGGGGGAACATAGTTGAGTGATGTCAGGTGAACACCTGAAGAAGAGGCGTGAAGATGGAATTTCCATGTTGGTCAATCTGACGCTTTGATGTCAGAAGTGGGATATTCTGTCTTGTGAGCCATGGAAGAGGAACTGCGGGGTCTGGAGCGAGCGGTGCTAGAAAACGGCCTGCTTCTGGATAGGCTGATGCGGTGGAGATCAACACTCCCACGATCCAGACCAACCCGACGGCTCCAGCACACCCTGGCTTCACCTACAAAAAGCGAGCAGAGCATGCGGCGATGAACAAACACTACAGACAGAGAACGGCCCTGATAGCGCCTCACCGAGCCAGACACCCAAGACACCAACCAAACTCCTAAGGGTTAACAGCCTGACTCCTCTGGAGAGACCTGGAGAGACCAGTGCGCTAACGGTGCCAGCCTGACTATTTAAAAGACTTGAAGCATGGATTGAGGTTTGTGGGGACAGCTCTTAGCAGGGGGTTGTGTAGAGGCCAAGAGGGGCCGGGGTCGCATGGGTGGCAGGAGTCAAACATGCTCTTAGATAGTTAGTGCTCCTGTTCTAATTGTTGTTCTGTTAGTTGCTGGTTATTAGTTGTTGTTATGTTGAAAGAAAATGGTGTGTGGGGGGACATGTTGTGCATAGTTGAGCGTTGTCAGGTGTACTTCTGGCGGAAACAATTGAAGAGGAGGCGGGAAGACTGAGTGTTCTGACAGAGCTGTGAAAACTGCATTTATACCTGCTGTTACTGTTGGGTTGTTTTTTAGTTAAAAGACATGATATGTTTCAGTTGGCAACACAATGAGTTCTTCTCATCTGACTACTTGAATGTACAGACTGACCAGGTTCTTCCATCACTTCCGTTCTTCCGTCTTCTTCCCTGGCACATAAATATTCCAATATGACAATGCCAGGATTTATAGGGTTCAAATTTTGAAAGACTGATTCAGAGAGCATGAAACATCATTGTCACACATGGATTGGCCACCACAGACTACAGACCATTGAGAATATTTGGGATGTGCTGCAGAGGACTATGCAGCAGTCCAATCCCATAATCAATACAAGATCTTGGCAAGAAATTCCTCTGGATGAAAATAAATGTGATGGCAATGCATAAGCTTATCGAAACAATGCCACGGCGAACGTGTGCTGTAATCAAAGCAAAAGGAGATTTCAGAAATATGAGTGTGTGTGGCTTTTATTTGGTAATGTATTTATCTGTAAAGATCACAGCAGCACACAAAAGATAGATGCATTTTTGACTCTATATATTGTATAGTAGGATTGGAGATATTGTGAAACTGTGTGTAATGCATGATGCCCTTCGTTGCTGCAATATTAGACGATTAGATGCCTCAGCCAGATCCAACCTTTGCAATTCAAGGGCAGAAAATATCTATCTGGGTGAGTGTCATGACACAAGAGAAGTACTTTTTAACTACAGTCAAAATCCTTTACATATGCCGCTAAAACATGTATAAGCCATCCTTTCCAAGGTTTTGTATTAAGACTGTCTCGGTGCTAATTCCCAGAAACCTAATTCCCAGCCTTACCTTTGTAATATTCCAAATGAGCCCCTAAGCCCCGAGATCCCTTATTCTGCTGTGTTCCACATTCCCTTTGATCTTGACGATCCCTTTTCCAGCGTCGTTGGGGGTCCGCACATAGTGTTACCTGACTGCGTGGTGCCAGCACATAGAATATTCATCCACACTCGTCTGTCAGCACTCTCCGTCCTCCACAACAGGGCAAAAGTAAAGCAATTTTGGAATATTTCCACCTACAGGCAGTGATGATGATGTGTAGTTTCTCTTGGTTTTGTGAGAGGTTTGGTCATGAGTGGTCACTGCTGTCTGATTATATTGGCTGTGATTACTTTTTTTAACAGTGATACTCATGGTTTTGAGCTGTGAAACCCCTGAGCAAACAAGCAGGAGCTGAGTGTAAGGAAGCTATTATCTATAGGACAGGGGCAGCAGCGTAGGGTAGTATCCATGTTATCCAGTAAATCTTGTAAAAAATAACTCCTCATAGCAATACATAGTATCAGCTGAGGTATTAGTATTTTTTTTTCTGAAAATAAAAATTAGATTGTATAACAAAGAAAAAATGACAGACAAGAAAAGAAACAAAAAGTCAGACAACAACTATATGCTGTTTAAACAATTGTAAGGTTTTCAGTTGGGTTTTACATGGTACAAAGTGAAGTCCAGGTCCCTGTCCGAATCAAACTGTCAATGTTTTTCAAGGCATGTCAAGTGCATTCAATTCCTGATGATAAACAATGCCATAAGAGAGAGGAAAAAAAAAAGATTCATGTAGAGATATGTCATCAACTGGTGTCATACATCTTTACTCCTCTGATGTTCTAAAAATGTTGTAAAACAAGAGACTCTTTGGCCATATTACTGGCACTGTAGCAATCACGGATGAAACGTAACTTAACAATTATGAACCTGACCACAGCTGTGAAAAAAGACAGCAACATAACATGCAAGTTGAAATTGTTAGTGACAGAAGTGTTTTGCTGTCTCACTCGTGTTCTTAAACCAAATAGAATTATGTAAAAGGAATATTTACAAATCTTTTGACTGTCCATACATAAATCTAAATCGATGCCCTTTGGCGAATCAGTATAATGTCAAACATTTACAGTATTTTCAACTATAATACCTCATCTTCCACTACAGTATCCACTTTTAATGACCTAAGTACTATTAAATCTTTTTTATGGTTACAATATCTTTAAGTGCTCACAGTAATTTATTAAGGTTTGGGAAGAATTGCAGTACGGTTGATTACAGGAAGTTCAGTGTCTTCAGGCACAGCATGTTTACCAAAACCCACAATCATTCCTGAACCTTACCCAAAGTCATTTTGTGGAAATCACTTTGGCAGATGCTTTTCTCCAAAATGACTTACAAGTGAGAAACACCTGCACCACAAAGAGATTCTATGTCTTGCCCAAGGACACCTTAACAAATGGACCAGAGGAGCTGAGGTTAAAAACACCAACCTTGTCAGTAGTGCTGACCCGCTCTTTCCCTTCCGAGCCAAAGCTGCAATTTCACATTTTGATCTGTCCTGCACAAAAGTATCAGTAGTGGAGGCAAACATCAGCCTCTGCTATGCCTGCCATTCAACCCAGCCACCTCCTGAAAGTAAAAGTAGCAATTCATTCCTTCAAGTAGCCTCTGAACAACAAACGTCTAATGTAACATATACACTGCACAAAGAAGTGAAAGGAGCACTTTTTAAGCAGAGTGAAGCACAAAGTCAGTTAAACCTCTGGGATATTAATCTGGTCAGTTACGTAGCAGAGGGGCTTGTTGATCAGTTTCAGCTGCTTTGATGTTAATACATTTAACAACAGGTGAACTAGTGTAGTTAGAGTAGTGGTAACATCACCGCTTCCCATGTGGGAGATGTGGCGTGCCATGGCCCACCAATAGGGATCCTTAGGCAAGACCTCCTCACGATTACCCTGCCTACCCTTGTAAGTTGCTTTAGATAAAAGTGTCTGCTAAATGACTAAATGTAAACTAGAGGGGCAACAATGACACAACCCCCAAAACAGGAATGATTTTTTAGGTTCTAACACATCCCCCAGTCCACATCAGTGTGAATATCCAACATGATTTTTTCCCCCATTGAAATTTGATGTGTTTTCAAAGTGTACCTTTAATTTTTGTGGTGAATGTGTGTTTCCATGCTGGCTGGTAGTGAAACTCCCGAATTCAATCTGGCCATTATGTCTAAAGTTTTTTTTCAAAATGCTATACGCCTTTGCATCAAGCATTGGGGAATTGTAGCTAGCCATTCGTTTTGGGCTGCTAAACTTAAGTAGGCTGTCCTGACCACCATCTCACTTTAGGTCACAACTTTGCCCTCGGATTGCACAGAGACTGGTATGATCAGAGAAAGTGTTTTTTTCAGCAATAGATAGTGGTGTTTTAGGGTTAGTTCAGCCCCAGTGGACCAATAAGGAGAGGTTAGGCTGGGGGAAGAGTTAAAACGAGTTGGTTCAGTCTCAAGGTCAGAAGAGCTGTTTGTAGTTTTTTTTTTTTTTTTTTCTTGAAACTTACTTGTTGTGTATCAACTCTGCCAGTTACTAATGCTCTTGTGTGTTTTGCAATTACAGTACTTTTGGAAGATGCTTCTATCCAAAATAACTATAACTTACAAGTGAGGGGCACACAGCAGGAGATTTAGTGTCTTGCCCATCAACACATGGACCTGAGGAGCTGGGATTGGTTGTGCCAATCCTGTGATTAGTGCACAAGCTGCTCCACCTCCTAAGCCACAGCTGCCCTAATTTCATATTTATCTGTCCTGCACAAATGTATCAGTAGTCTACGAGACTATCTTTGTGTTTGGTGTGCATTGTGTATTTAACATTTACCCAGTGCTTCCACACCGGGTATCTGTGAGCAAGTATGTGGCTTTCCACACGAAGGAACCTTAAATGTCTCCAGTTAGCTCATTAGTGTAGAAGCATCATATTGTCTGGGTTGGTTTCTTGCCTTTAGACAACTTGAAGACAAGCTGCATATAAAGTTGTCTTGCCCATTCTTACCTGTACTGTATGGTACTGAATGAAAGTTAAAGACATTTTGACCCTTAAACATGCTGCCCCTTTGTTCAAATGCTAACTCACACTAGTACCAGAGCATTGAGAGGACAATAAGTATAGTGCAATACTTTGTACAGTGTTTGTTTTGCATACATGACATAGATAGAGACCTGTGTCGTGAGAGAGTAACAGGTTGTTAACTTCTTTTTCCAGAATTATCTAAGCTGTTAATTTATTAGACTGTAGTGTACCATGACGAATGTTCATGAAATTGACCTGGCATAGAGGAAAGCAGAAGAAGAACTGAAAACTGATAATATAATTGACAAAATAAAGCAAGACAAGCAAGATTGAGTCTATACTTCTATCTGTAAAGATGATATCATATGATCATATAGTATATATAATATAATACATATCAGCTTTCAAATGCAGCAAAGCTAATCTTTTTACCATGCAGTGTCTGTTTATTGTGACTTATTTGCAAATTCATATAATATGTTGTGTTTTGCGACTGTTGTTTGCAAAACCACTTGCCTTAAATACATTTAAATTTTCTTCATCATTCAACTTTCAGTGCATTTATCTTTTCAAACAAATCTACATCTGCACCTGTCCCTTGTGGTTTGGTTGATTTAAATAACAGCAAGTGGCATATGTGCACGCAAGCAAGCGCAAACATATCCCCTTGTGGCATGTGGCACTTTTTCCATAAACTTCCATACAAATGAGTTAAATACCAAGCAGACACAGGTGGCCCACAAGCATCACATTGCTCCTTGTTTCCCTGACTTCTAATAGCCACAGAGATTTTCTACAGGCAGTGGAATGGACCTGCGAAAAGAGGTGCTGCTAAAGGAAAGTGTTTAGTCTGCAGTGAACTCAACCACTCTTTTTTTTATTTTTTATTTATTTCTTTTTTTGTGTAGTGTGAGGCTATCTAACCTCCCAGGCCTGTCTCCTCCGCCTTTCTCCCTCATCACTAATGAACTCTCTCTGCCAGGCCTTACCTCAGGCGGCCCCCTGTAATTATTCCCCAATGCCACGAACTAGTGAGATGGGTGTCCATTACACACTGTGTGCCAAGCTAAGAAAAACAACTGTGAGGCCATTTATTTGTCAATCAAACGCAGGGCCAAAACAAAATAGTGTCTGGTACATCTGGAGTCATAGTTATCATCACTGAAAAATGTCAAGGCTAGAAGATTTTTTCTTGATTTCCATACTTATGTAATTATTTTTATAAACCTGCTATTTTTCCTAATCACTTTCCAGCTTTTTTTTTTTTTTTTACTGAGCCTTTACTACCATTACCTTGCCTTCCTTTGAACAGTAGAGCAGGGGAAAAAAAATATTTGTTTTCAGTATTGCAAAACCATTGCATGTTGTTGACACAGAATGCTGAACAATGGCCTGTTTCTATCTATACTCCTTTATAAAATGCCTTCCTGTTGTTCTGGGTTAAAGTTGCTTGGCAATGGATGCAGCAGGTTAGGGCTCAAGTTGAATGAGCTGTGCCATTGATTTTGATGGGTATGGCGTCTACTTTGTTTAGTGCTGGAGCTGGTCACGGTGGGTCAGTGTGGTACCTTCTCCCCCCCGAGTTTGTCTGGTCTATCAGACTGCTATCACTGATCAAACAGACTTTTGTCGTCATTTGCAAAGGTAGCAGATGTGCGGGTGATACGCACACAGCAGGGGAGGTCATCGCTTTGGTTGCCGGCAGAGTCTGCTAAAAGTTTTAGTAATATGCTGCTTATGCACAAACACAGCTGAGGACGTTCTCCTTCGGTGGCTGTCAAAGTCTTCTCCTTAGGCAGATGGCTGGAGGAGCATGAAGAATGGAGTTATCTCAAGATTTCTGTGTCACTTATTCGGAGTTTAAATAGTTCGCTTCCAACCATATTTTCAAATCTACATTACAAAGGCATCTGCATTATTATACAAAAACAAAACATGAAAGAGTTTAAACTTAAGTGTATAAAACCTTTAGGAGAAAATGGATTATAGAAGAAATTGCACTTTCTATTTTGAAAACTACACACAATGCTACACACTGAGAAAGAAATACACTTTAAAATGCCTGTAGGAGGTGTGGCTTTGTGCTTACATAGTGTAATGTGAAGGGTCAAGGGACATGGGGAGAGTCTGACCGCCACTCTGTTTAGCAAGGACAGAGCACTTACCTTCTCTGCTGGAAAGACACTACTACTATGTTTGTGGCCCTTTGAGAGAGTCTCCTGTGTTGTAGATAATGTAGTGTTTCTACTATGAAAGGTTCTCCGGTGTTGGTCGGGTGTGGAGTGTCAGTAGGTGGTAAATGCTACTGTTCTTTATCCCTGAATATCTTGTTAAGCTTGGAGTTGATAATAACATAATGTCATATACACTACACATTCATCCATCGAGCCAGCCACCCACCACATGCAAAACCTATCCCTTTTTTTAAAGGTTGTCTTACTTTCTAAGCTCTTCATTGCACCTTTTCTCCTTTTTATTTGTACACTAACGAGGGACACAGATTAAAAATCACTTGTGCTCAAATGCACAGATTGATATCCCTGAAAATTTAGCTGACCTGATGTTGTACAGTGGTAATTATGTGTTCTGTGTACTGAATATTAACTGGGAATGCACAAGACAAGGATGCACAGTGTAATTGTTCCTCTTACTGATGTGTGAGGAGATGCAGACTGACCATAAGGGCTGCATAAATAAAAAACAAAAAAAAAACAAACTCACTGCCTTGCCATACATAAATGGCAGTGTGGCTACCTGTACTGTAGCATAAAGTTGCTGTCTGGCTACAGTCCAATAGGTGGCTATCTGAAGCTCATGTTTATGTATTTTCAACAGCTGGACTAATGTTAACTAGAAGAACAATGCACAAGTCACTCCCATGATGTTGCCAACCCTAAAGGAAACTGATTTAAAGGAAAAGCATATAAGAAAACATGATAACTAAATCTACAGAAGTCTGCTAAACTAATAGCACTAAACAAAAGCAGAAAACTGTCATTTCTAATTTTCCATCTAAAACACAATGAACAATGAACTCTTTGAGCTCACTCGTGATCCATAACACACATTACCACATCAGAGAAGCTCGTAGGACAAGTTACTAATTAGAGCAACCCACAAACATGCTCAGTCTAAACTTATGAAAAACATTGGACAGACTTAATGAAGCTGTGGAAACTGCACCAAAAGAGCACTGCTAAAAAGAAATAATTTAAAAAGAGGCCTATCCATTTTAACATATTTTCTTCACAAGGAAGGTGTTTGTGGAAAAGTGTTTGATGAATTTGCCAGCTACAAAGGTTATATCCCATGTGATACATTTGTGGCAGTTTAAAAAAGCGACATGACTACATTTCAGATTAACAGCCCGTTAATTTGACAGTTCGTGAAGTTTTACAAGGTTTAACAAAGTCAGGCAACAAGTTTTCAACCAGTGCTTAACAAGTTGTATCTCTTTGCTATAGTCTTAGCATTATTCAAATGGAAAACTGGGCAGGATGCCTCTTTGTGCAGTGATTTCACAACATGCAATCACACTCGGAGTGGTCTCCCTCGGATTTAACACTGGAAATAAGGGATGCACTGAGGTTCATTGCCTTTGTGAGAAAAACTAAATAAATTCACAGCATCTTACGTATGCTTTTATCTAACGTTACATTTTGATGTATTGTTGTATATCCTTTTTCATCATTATGTTACAGATATAAAATTACAGTAGCATATATCAGTATTTCCATTCAGATTTGATTGACTGCATCAAGAAAAGTATAAATTCTAAATAACTGAATATTTTTTCAGTACATCTTACATGCACCTTGCTCTGATGCTGATATATGGCAACTAGGCAGTGATAACTGTATTCTGAGATGCATTTTAATATTACATATGGGCTATAGAGCTGTATATTAAGGAAGCACATTTAGTTTATTTTGGAAGCATGGTGTGCGAACTGTATGGTGTCCTGATAAGCTGTGTGTCTGAGAATGTCATCTCATGAAACCAGGCTGAGGCACGATTCAACTCGAGCTGGAAATGCAATGCCAGTAGCGGCTCTGTGGTTTCTAAACTATATCAGGAAAAATCCAGACTTCTGCTTATCAGGGGAAATTTCCTAGTCAAAAGGAATCTCAAAGACAGTCCAACGAAGATGAGAGAGACCACAGGTCAACAATGATACCCCAACCTCCTACTGAAAGACTCAAATTTCCTAACAGATGTTTAATAGCGAACACAGCACATTTCACACAATCAAAGGGGTCCTGAGACTGTACTGCTTTTACAACAGAAACATCAAAGAGCTGCTCAGCAGCTGATCTGACAGCACTCAGGGGGAAGGTGCGGAATACATTACATCAGTATTCAGAGATACTTCTCGTGAAGACAGCTTCCTGCTAAGTTAGTGAGCTTCTATAATGCGCATGTTGCACTGAGAAAACAACAGAACGTGTTTGATACCACTGCTTACACTGTAGCTCTTGCAATGGTAACTACAGCCTCACATTCTGCTACGAGCCTGCCTCCCAACATATTTAAAACATGCAGCACAGGAGTGGAAGAAACAGGTAGGGGGCCTGGCCCTGCGGTTAGATAGTGTGACATGTAGGGTCAGGGGGAAAAGGGGGGGGGGGGGCTGACCACCACACGGTAACAAGGACAGAACAAATCATGAGAAGCTACTGTTGGATTAACCTTTCCTCTGCTGTAAGGACAGAATCTGTCTGAATCTGTCACTACTACTACGTTTATGGCCCTTTGAGAGAATCACCTGTGTTGTTGATAATGCAGTGTTTCTACTGTGAAAGCTCCTGTAAATGTCACTGTTCTTTATCCCTGAATATCTTGTTAAGCTCTGAGTTACTGGCTCACGTGTTGCTGTTATTGTTTCTGCTGGGGATTTACATAATTTTTCGACTCATAACTGCGTTACTAATGGTAAAATCACACAGACAGCCTGGTGTCAGAGGCACAAACTAAGGCAATGTACAGAACAAATCAGGATCTTACCAATCGTGACACAGGTAGGTTGGGGCCACACGATTTAACTGGGCTAAACTAGATTTAAGTAGAAAATAAAAATGTTTAAAACTTTAAACACCATATTATTATAGTGTGGTATAGTAGTCATAATTTATACAACTGTGCCACATGAACGGGGGACTTGCAGGACACAGTATTTCAGCTAAATAGTGTAAAAGTAAAAGTGGGAACATTTTTTATCTTGGAAAATTCCTGATGATGTCAGCAAAAATAAGCCACATTTCAGCAAGGACGTTTGATTTCTGAAATTAAAGAAGTGTGACGTTAAATACCCAGTCTATTACCTCTTGACTCCTGCTTCAGATGTCTAATTTAACAGGATGTGCAGAATGGCAGGAGGTGGTGTGGTGTAGTGTGCCCAGATACGGTGCTCCAACCGGGACGTGTCTGCATACACCTGCTGTGCTGATGTGGTCTTGAACAAGATGAGGCGAAGTTGAAGACTCAGCATGTAGTAATCTACACCAACATTAATGTGTCCAACCTGATTATGTTATATATACTAAATTATATCAAGAAATAATGCACACACGCAGCTGACCTATCTACTTAGATCCTCCAAGCAAACAAAGCATCAAGACATTTTGGGGCATCTCCTTGTGCACTCGTGCCACAAGATCTTGCAATGTTGAAGCATGATGATATCTATCGTCGAGGTAACAAGCTGCTTTGTCTCATCTAAATGTATTGTCACACTCCTAAGTCCTCCTCTTCTCATGGGAAGAAGACAATCACAATGGTAACACAAATCAACTATCATTCATTCATTGGATAGCAGTGGAGACACATTTTTAAAAAGCCAGACAGCTGCACTTGCTCATTTGGAAGTGCAGCTATCATGCCACACATCCCTTCGTTAAAAACTGAGACACAATGTTCAATGTAGCTGATGTTGATGCAGGTGAGTGTCAGTGCTTTAGCAGTTAAGTGAGAATTAGTGTTTACGCAGATGGTCCCTTTAGTTTGGAACAGAAGGAGTAGGGTAGTATGGCTGTTGCTGTAAAACATTAATGGTAAATGGTGAATTAATGGTGCACAGTTTGTGATTTGATAGTTTAGAAACAACAATAAAACAGTGGTAAATGGGAAACGATCCTGTACAGCTGAGGTGTTTCACTGATTGCGTTTTATGCATGCAAATGTAGTGTCTTGTTGTGATTCCAGTAAAATTATGTGGCAGCATTTAGAAATTTCATCAACCCTGCCAGCATAATGATGTAACCATAACGCGATTGCAGTGCATGTGTCCTGCAGCACAATGTTCCCGCGTAATGTCTCTAGGTGGCACTTAGCTTATACAGGTTTTCACCTAATGCTATCTGTGGTGCAGTTCATTTATTAAGAGAAGTCTCATATGAGGTCTGTTCAGTTGAGTTTATTTGCATAGCACCAATTCACAGCAAAAGTCATATCAAGGGGATTTACAATCTAATGTTCAAGACCTTGCAGAATATAACAATATTGCTATAAATTAATTATTTAAAAAACAAACAAAACAACAATCTCACTTGAGCAAACAGAAGGCGAAACTAGAAAAAAAGAACTCCCTTCAATGGAAGAAAAGTCCAGCAGAACCAGCCTCAAGGTGGAAGCGAAAAGAAGAGAGAGAGCAGAGCAACAAGCGACACACGATATAGTGGACAAACAGGTCAGTTGGACCAGTAACTGCATGTAGGAAACATACAGCTCCAAGGCTGGGGATTGCTGCTGAAAAGTACAGGGAGAGGGAAACAGACACAAAGAATACAAGAGCATCATGCCAGGACATTTTCCCATGCTTGAGGTGTGTTTGTAAAGGTGTTCAAAATCCAATTAGAAAAACTCTTAACTGTTGTTCATGCCAGTTTGTGGTATTTGACCATTAGCATAATATTGCTGCGTAAGGCTACCAGTTGTGTAAGTTTCGTTGTTTGTGTTGAAAGTTAAATTTACAGAATGTGCCAGGTCTCCTGTGAGATGCTAAAAAAAACACAACATAGAGTATTTAGCAGTATCTGCAATTGCATTAGAGCAACAAAAAACAATTGTATTAAATCCCAGGTTTGTAGAAGTGTTAATTCTATAGATCTTAGATAAACAGTTGTTGTTGCTCGCCAGGCTAGAAAGACTTACTAAAATACTTTAGAGAAAGTACCCGTCATACAAACTGAGAGCATGCATCACCATTGCTTCCCTGCTCAGTAGTGATCAACCAAGCTTATACAGGTTTTCACTTCAATGTCACTCTAACAACAAGGTGTAGTAGACTTGGAGGTCACAGGGAACCCCAGGGTTAATGTCTAGGAACCTCTCTTGTAGTGATTAATGTATAATTTAGCAACAAGGCTTTGTTTAGCAAAGTTACAAAGAGGAAGCCACTACTTCAGTTTATTCATTCATTCATATGCAGAAAAAGCATCAAGCGGCTTCCATCATAACCTGAATCCTATATCTATACTCTAGTCTAGACATAACACAGAAATAACGATGCCTGGTTTGCCACAGGTACTGTCGGCCTGTTGCCTCTGCCAAGCAGATAACTTATATAGCACAAGCACAGCAAAGCATACGCCTAATTATCCTCCACTGCACCGAGCTGCAGTTGTCTTTGGCTGTAAACAGTGCAATCAGGGAGGCAGCAATGTGGAACGCATCAGAGGTTCCTCAGTCACAGCCTCCCAGGTGAGATTGTGTCTGCGTGTGATGGACATAAATGAAGAGAGAGGTAGGCAGAAAATGAACCTGAGCCGAGGGGTGTGGACTTGCAAATAGCATAACAGAAAATATGACTCATATGTTTGCAAAGTCAAGCCTTTAAATGACAAGACCCATTTCCCACAAAGATTATTTCCCTAAAAGTTAAATCCTGTTTCTCTAGTATGTGCAGTTTTAGATCACACACTAACATTTTATAAGAGTACAAAACTGGATGTTACAAATGTGATTATATAGAACTACTACCACCAATACTAGTACGAAATTACTACTACTAATAATAATTCAAACTTTTTGATATCATATTGAGAAACTTTTCCACTACTGTTTAATATGCTGGTATAATGGACTGTAAGTGTACAGTGACAAGATGTTAGCAATTTGTCTCATCAATCTGTTTAGGTAATGGTAAAAATGGATGATACTAAAACTAGATAATCTCAATTAATACTTAAATACAATTAACTATAAGACTTTTGGAGATGACTCAGTATGAAGAACAGTTACTTCAACTCACACTTTATCTATAGTACCTGAGACTAGAGAATATGGTGAACAAAGAAAGTTGAACAACCACATCCACGTCACCAGTTTCAGTTTATGTTGGTTTCATACTTAATCAAAACGCTAGCTAACAATTGCAGGCTTGTTTAAGTCCAATTAGAGACAGCAAAACCAATTTACTAATCTGATCAGTGATCCAGCTGTGAGTGTCCTCAGGAGGAGGGAGAGTTGGTAAAAAAAAAAGTAATTGCAAATACCAACAGACGCTTAAAATTATAATCAATTATGTTCTGTTGACACAGCAAAACAATCTTAATCTGTTAGGTAGATATTATGCAACTGCAGCCAGAAAAAAAAAAACTAAAATGAGAAATCAATGTTTGTTCTATTAAGGCTGGTATTTTTGCTGACAGCCCGTAACCCACACACAAAGGTAGCATGTTGCTTCAAGCAAGTTTGAACTCTCTCCAATATAGTATCATCAACGATAATTTAATTTTCATTGCTTAGCATAGCTTAAAAATCAAACAAATACTAGTTGAACAGACCAGCACTAGAAGGATTCGTTACCAGAGCAGAAGCTTAAGCCTCAAAGAACAAGACAACACAGCAGAATCACTATAGAAAGTGAAATGTGATCACTCTCAGCAAATGTTTGTTATTGTAACTTGAATACAACATAATTTCTTTAAAGACTTCTATAAGACTACCTTGAATTAATTTTATTGGGACAGTCTTTTGTGTTTTTGTGATGTATGTTAGGATAGGACATTAGATAGAAATCCTACAGTAAAACACAACATCATCCTCTTCCAGTCTGGACATTATCTACCAATACTTTTCCATCAAAGCAATTGACTCTAACCTAATTGCTTCACTAATTGTTTCACTAAGGCTACTGACTATACATCTTATTTGTCCTGATGCATGACAATGCAGTCCTATATAGCCAGTGGACACAATCAATTTGAAAAGAATCTGACAATACAGTAAGATAGCTAATTATATATATATATATATATATATATATATATATATATATATATATATATATATATATATATATATATATATATATATAAAGATAGATAAGAAATAAACTGAAGTCATTCAGGGATCTGGTTAAATGGCTCTACTAATCCATTTGATCTACCAGATTAACTGAATTTCACATCTACAAAGCTGATGTACAGTGCTTTTCATTTTATAGAAGCTTTAATATAGACAACAGCAGGAAGTGAACTACTGTTTGAGCTCAATGGAAGAAGCTTGATTAAAATTAAAATGTAAGTGCTGTTTGTAAGGATTGAGAATTGTTCCCAAGTGTCAGAGATGAGTGCGTAATAATCATTGCTTGGTTCTAAATAATACACGAGTAATCCGTGAATAGGTTTAACTAAAGTTTTTATGATAAACTTTCACGGTCAATTGGAAAAGCTAATCCAAGTTACAGAATGATGGTCACTTTCATTTCAATAAAGTCTCAGTGAAGATGCATATACTTGTGACTGCATTGCACCCAACACACATACAACTGCGAGGCTTGTTTTAAATGTAGCCTTATTTCGTGTGTGTGTGTGTGTGTGTGTGTGACCACATTGCAGTGACACACATACTATATTTAGGAATGGGCACACACACACATACACACCAATGTTCCCTCTCCCCGCGTCATACAAGCAAGAAGCATGAGATTTCTTTCTCTATGAGGTACTCATTGATTGGCAGCATTAAAGCAGAGCGAAAACAGAGATTTGATTAAAGTTTAATCAAAAGGTTTTATAAGCTATTTATGAACACACGCAACCTTTCTAAGAAATGCTCAAATGTTGCAGGATTTTATCAAGCTATAGAAGGACAAGGTCATACCATACCTTTTTATCTATTCATGGAGAATGTTCATCTCTATCTGGGACACTTTTTTTCACTTTTATTAAACCTATTGTTTAATTGATGGTCTGTCATATTTAAAACAAACTATGAGTGTATGTTTAACAAATAAGCAAAGTTGAACAAAATGTTAAAGAAGCAAGGATCTATAAAACAAAGTTCTGAAAAACTTGACCGACATACTACTAGGCAACAATTTTCAAACATGGTAAAACAACTATTCTGTGATGTCAGGTCCACTGCCAGTGCTTTTTCTGTTTTTGTGCCATTGCAATCTTTTGAATTATTAATATTAAGCAGTGGCATTTTTTTTATCCCATGTCCATGCTTCCTGTAGACTTGTACATATACTTCACTGAGCACTCAGGTAGTAACTACTAAAAGAACATTTTGCTTTTGTGAGTGTTTGTGGGTTTTTCTTTTCTTTTTTTTTTTTCTTGTCATGTGTGTTCAAACCTTGCAGCATCCTCTTGCTATCGGATATTGTCTCTCAAGCTCCCCAGCCACTTCTCAGCCATACACACCTTCTGTCTTCACAGTTGTCTATCCCTAATAGGTTGACAGGTTTGTGGCAGAAGATGCCGGTTGATTTATTGGGTGCTTCAGGTCCTAGTGGTGCATGTCTGACTTGTATCTTCTTAGAGAGACATTTACCTCTTTCTCTTCTCTCTCAAGTGTCCTCTGTAGCACATCACATATGCTAACCAAGTAATGTTGTTACATTTTTGCATCGTGAATACATGATTTGCCTCAGTAGTTCAGACTATAGCACACATCACAACCTACAATACCATAAAGATCACAGATGGAGTCTTAGAGGCACTGTAATCATACATGTTACACATACATTATTAAGATAAAACATATATTTTTAGATAAATAAATATTTAAGGATAAGTGAAGCTTTACTTTTTTCTTCTCTACACAAAAATACCTTTACCGTACTGTGTTATACAAAAGAAGATGCTGTATATCAAGCAACTCAGCCCTAAGTATGTGCTGATGGCTGAAGACCCCGTTGTTTCTCTTTCAAAAACCCAGCTGTTGGAAGCTGTATTCAGAGTCAACGGCATCTTTTTCGACAGAAACCTGACATTGCGGGAAGCTTAAGTGCTGCTTTGCGTTTTCTGGTTTTCATGCACAATGAGTCCTTGGGGCCCCAGCACTAAAAGCCATTACCGCTCTCAGTGACGTAAAACTTGCATGAATCTATAAATCTTTTAAGGTAGTGGATTGAATTTGTACTCCTGATAAAGGATAGGTTTTGCATGAACAGTGCTGCAGCTGTGTCAAGTTGCCAAGAGTACAGGCTCTGATGGTTATTAAAGCAGTAAGAGAACATGAAAACTTCATTCTCGGAGGATTTGTTATTCAAACATTGCACAAGCCTTTTCGGTGGATAGATCTTTAACAAAGGATGGAATCTATCCATTGTATCTTCTAAAATATTTAGATGTCACATTTTCATTTGCATGAAGACCGTTTTTTTTTTTTTTACAGTTGTTACTCTTAGAAACATAAAATAGAAAAGACAGCAGACTAGCAGGTTCAGTAGGATCATAACATGCTTAAAACAACTGCTTATACTCCTGGCTATTTCACTGGGATGTGAACAAGGATGTTTCACATAGTGGCCTAAGTACATGTATTTTGCAAAAATTTTAATGTTAGACTATGAACTCTGTCAGAAAAGCATGCCCTGTCAGAATTTCCACTGATTTTCTCCTATGTCCATGTATCCTACTTTTAAGGTTTCTATCGAAGGGAAAGTAGGAGAGACACAGTGTGGTGTTTATGCCAAACTGTGAAGGACAGTAGGAGGGGCAGACAAATAGGGAGGTGGGAATCCAATCGCGCAGCACAAGGGCAAATTATCTGACCAAGGTGCTGAGAGTGGGGTGTCTTCAGCCACTAATTGATAAGAGCCTTCTATCTTTAGTAAGCAGCAATGTTTGGCTCAGGACATCAAAACCTTGGCTGTGGCTGAAAGGCTTGTTGTGCCTCACTCCCCCCTCATCCTGGCCTGTCGAGGGATGGTAAAAGTCAGGATGTCACCTTGCCAGGGGGTCACTTCTCCACCTTCCTGCCTGAAATGCCGGCGTTGTTTTCACTAATGTGTATTTGAGCCTTTCTAGTTTGTGATATTTCCATGTTAAAAATGGATTAGAGTGCCTGGTATTAAATGTCTCCTTTTTTATTGTGATTTAATTGCAAAGAAAATTTTGCAATTCTTGACATAGTGCAGGTTTTTAATTAGAGTATTATTTAGTTTTCAATAGACAATAACTAACCCTAGCACACTAAACGTAAACCAGTTCAGGAATAGTACTGCTAAATAGGTGTTGTGTTCTGATTATATAATATCAGTACTTCCACCTTTCTTTTCATCTATATTTGTGATTTAACATTTTGATATTTAATTTCTGATAAAGTTGTATGTGACAAAGATGAACGTCATGTAAGCCGAAGAGATTCCTGTTCTTGTGCTAACAAAGGAGGGCAATGAAGTTTGTTCCTGAAGTGAATCCAAATTAAGTCATATAAAACTCTTTTTAATAGCAACATACAGTAAACTTTCTCAGAGCACATCTTTTTGGTGTTCAACAAAAAATAAATATGCAAATACAAATGCACTGGAATCACAAACATGACACGGCAGCGGCCTCAAACTAATCTGTAAACCTGTCAAAGGTTTGGTTCAGTGGTCCACTCCGCCAAGACAATGCTAGTTCATTTGTAGCCATGTGCAGATGCTCTCAACCCACACACTGATAAGTTGACGTACTTGATGTGCTCAGCTGATGTAAATGATTGACAGTTGAAAAAAAGATTTAGACAGATGGCACTCTCTCTCAGTGAAATCTTCTACTAAATGTCATAAAGGTTCCATAGATCTGTCTTTTGTGAGACCAAATTCAAATGATGGCAAAAACTAATCACAAAATCTGCTCTTTGCTAGATTTGTACACTTTTGCCAAAATGTAATCCATTACATGTTTAAAATTTTATGGCATCTTTTCCAGTGGTGCCTCCATCAAGTCACAATTGTGGCTTGTTTTCAAGAAATACATAAATCAAACAGACAGGTCGCTATGAAAGCACATTCATCCTCCTCAGAGAGTGAACCTTTTCCATTTTGGACCCTCAATGAGCATTTTCTTGTATCATACTTGATCAAAATGTCAGCTTTGCACACAAGATATCTTATATTCCATCAGGCAGATATATGCTGAATGATATGACAGTTCAGGGTACATCCATGCAATTTTTATGACGCCACAGCCATTAATCAAGTTCATCCCTTAGAAAGAATTTTATGTTTTTAGGCCCACTCAAAGAAAATGGCCAGTTGTGTTCTCTACTATCCATACAGTATATATTGATGGGGCTGATAATGCTTAAGACCTGCTATTAGGATCTTAGGACCTCATGTCTCCAAAAAAGTCATTGCATGCTCTACCATCCCTTTAATTATTAAAATTAGTAAATACATGTATCATATGTGTTTACATAACACATAAGACATTTTCAAAATATAAACTATCCCAGTTTAATTGACCCAAAACTCCATCAGTGACAAGAATCCAAGCTACAGTTTGGTGCTAACTGTTGCAAAGATTGATTTATTTCTCTGAGGTCATGCCATTGATTAGCCATAGATGCCCTGGAGTCCAGGAATGAGCCAGGTTGGAAACTGACCTCAATTAGACTGTATAGTCGACATCTGAGCCAGTGAAATTGGCAAATTCTCATCTACACCCGATTACGCTAAAATCAAAACATCATTAATGATGACTGATTCTTCTTGAGTGAGCGTCTACAGACTACAAGTGGTCTGTGAAATGTTTTTATCTTTTTATTTGTAAAAGATCAAGTTTATAAAGTAATAAAACAAATCAGAGAATGAACAGTCATTGATGACAATGTTGGAAAAATAACCAGCACACAAATGAATTGTGATTTTCTGATCACTAAGAATCATTATAAAACAAATTGTTTATATTAGTGGGTCCTGTTTTTTTGTCTATTTGTTTGTTTTTTTCTTTAGCATGCCCATGTCTAAAGCTGGGAGTACACCCTAGATGAAGTTGGTACTACTGCAGTCACAATATTAAAACAAACATTAGCAATATTTGTCCATTTCTGAAAATGTTTTAGAAGATCATGTAAACAGTTTTATTATTTTGCTCTAGTTTGGAGAACTTTTTGAAACAAATTTATAATTTTGCCTTCTCCGTAACCTTTAGCAATAAGCTAACAAGTAAAAACCAATAGTGCATTGTACAAGTTAAAGCCATTGTAAGATAATATAATGTTATACTAGAATGCAGATTAGCATCCATCCTTAAAAACATTTAATAAAGACCACATTTTATCTGCAGACCTTTTTTTTGTATTTGATCTTATGAAGGTTTAACAAAGCACAGATGCATGTTATACCTAATGGCTCTTCTTTGTATCTTGACTCTTCGCATGTGCTGCTACATTTTTTTTTATATATATATATATATATATTTTCTATGAATAACGTCCTTTGTTTATCAGAACAATGTGAATGGCCCTCTGAAAGTGAAAGTCCTCTAACGGCCACTCAGCTGATGGAGCCAAACAATTAGGTTTACTCATGATGCCTGTAAATTCTGCCTTGTTCTGACATCAGCTAACATGTGCAGCAAATCACTAGACTGGCGATCTCAGTCCTCCCTTATCCTTCACTGCACTCCCACCTCTTCCTATTACTCCACCATGATTAATGTCCCGTCACCATCAACAACATACACCACAAGTTGCATATCTAATATAAAAACACTCACTCAGCCTTCTCAGGTGGATTTGAGGGTCAGATGGACTTTAAGACCTCCCATCATCACAAATCCTTTGTGTCCTTCTGAGACTGCTCAAAGCAAAGGAGGAATAAATGGCCAGCTTAACAGAACCACAGGCTACCTTATAACAGGTGTGAACTGGCCACTGGGATGTTCTGGGATTTTCCCAGTGGGCCGGTCTGTCTCAACTTGCAGGGGCTGGTCTGCTTTGCCACTCAAACCCCTAGATATTAAACTGCTTATCTTAGCTGCAGCAAGATTTTGGACTGACGCGTTAGTGCTTTTACACATCCATGATAAAAACACCAAATGAGGAAATTAAATGATGATCTGTCAATTTCAAGCCGCATAGAAACTGTTCTTATGGCATGTGATGGGTGAGAGTGGAGGAGACAAACATTGATTGAGGATTATCCCCCAAGTAAGCTGAGAGAGAGAGAGTCCTAGGCTACAAAGAAAAACAGACGGAGGCCTAAATTACTAATTTTAGACATAATCTAAATCCAACTAAGTTCCCCTGAGCTGTACACAGAGGTGATGAGTAGGTCAGGTCAAGTAACTAGCTTTGGCCTCATATTAAGGTATGCATTTGTTATATCATGACTGCTTGATTTTTTTTTAAATTCTGGATACATTCTGGTACATGGTTGGCTAATTTAGTTCTGTGACGAAATATTTCTAATAGTAAAAGTCAAACTTTTCAGGTCATCGGCAGATTAACCAAGTGCTTTTTTTTTATACTGTATTAGCCTAACCTAACATGGGCTGTACACAAATGAACACATGTCTTGTTTAATAGTAGTCTGTGCTCAGATAAACTTGCAATTTATTTGAATTCTCAGGTTGAGGCTGCTTGGCAGTAAAATCCTAGACTGCTTTTTTGTTGCCAATCACAGCCGGCCATTGTATCATTATTATTATATGGCCTCCTCTGACTTTTCACATCCACAAAACCTTAAACCTCAGCTTCACTTTCACAGTCACCTTACTTACTCCAAAGCATGGAGAAATGAATGTGACCCAGCCAGTCTAACTTCTCAGATAGCATAAAACCTAAATCGCTCAAGTAAAATACACGAGGACCTCACAAGAGTTTTATTCTCCTCTGAAACCTCCTTTTTTTTTAAAGACTTGATCGAAATTCACCAGCACACAAATACTGCTACAATTTTCACAGATGCTTGCATTAGTATTCTGTGGGGATGTATCCCGGTGACATGTAATACATCACAGTCACCAGGAGGCACTTCTACTACAGAGTTGACGTGCAAATATGGGCAGAGCATGTTTCAATGTTTTATGCTATAGTCTTTATCCTAAAAATGTCCTCTGAAGTTTCAGGGAAGACACATGTGAACCTGCATGTATGAAAGTGCAACCACATGCTGCATTGAAACACACAGTGGTATAAATGCATTCCCCACACTGCTAACCCACACCTGCCGACACACTCACACACTAACACGCTGCACATCAGGGTCATAGAGTCTTTGCATCATGGGATATTTGTAAAATGTGATATGCAGAGGGATGGGGGGAGTATGTGTGTGTGTGTGACAGGAATGTTGTCACCTCGAACAGTGAGCCAAGCAGGAAGGCTGAATGCCCTTGACTAACCTTGTAGGTTTTACTGTGCTTTTATGAGAGGGTATAAATCATCGTGATGTTTTTCAAAAAAAAAAAAAAAAAAAAATGCTGCTGTTTTACAATGTGCAGCCAGATTGACAAAGCAAATGTGCACCCCATAACAAAGCCTATTACAAATACTGTCTGGAACACACTGAGTAGTGAAATTCAATATAGCTCAAAATAATGAAAGGATATCTGTGTTGTCCTATGTCAGAATGGAGAAACAATGAGAAATATTTTCAGTGGACATATTAAAATGAATTACTCTTGTGGGAAACATAAACAGAGTACATTGCTCTACTTGCAGGTGAATGGAAAATACACAAATTATCATATTGATTGCTTTTCATCTCAATGAGGAGATTTCCATCTTTATTTTATAAAGTGTCTACATACAAACAAAGGTTGGGAAGAAGCAGAGTTTAATGGCATCCTCTGAGAGAAACTCTTTGTCCGTATACACAGTTTTCGACAAAAACCAAAAAGGAGCAGCTCTCTACTACTGCTCTGTACGGTGTAAACAGCCTGGGCCAGAGCCTCTCCACTCAACAGCACATTTACTTGCTATGGCACCCACTCATTTATTCATGTATTCATGTGTTTATCAGAACTTGGTGGCTTGCATTGCCATCTTCTCCTTATAATGATGAGGGAATGCACATCCATAGTGGAATGGAAATAATCATGGATCCCATGAAAACTCAGACACATATTTGTTTTTTGGTTTTTGTGTGTGAGGCAGAGAACAGGCAGGGGAAGTTGTGAGAACTGCAGAGTGAAGGGACAAATTTAGCCTGTTTTACATACCTATCGTGCAAAATCATAAAACTAAAAGCAGCTGCAGGTTAAGTCAACATCCTCAGTGGTGTCCTGGCAACATGTTTAGATATGAATCATTCAATGAATGCAGCATGATCACACAGAGAGATGAGTGAAGTTATATTTAAAGTAAGCACAACAAAAGTAATTACTTTATTTGTTCATTAAACCCAATTTAAAATCTTACATTTCATAAGTATGAGTTTCTAGATTTTAGTTCAAAATATATTTCAACATATGTTTGTGACATATTGCAATCCAGTGTGTCAATACATGGATGCTGCAGGGCTGTGTACCTCCTTCCTCAAACATCTCCATCTCCAACACTAGTGGGCAGTCACATCCCACACACACTTATCCTGTGCTTTACCTGGATACCAGCTTGTTGCACACACCCATGCACATGTAGCTTGAAGCCCTCTTGTTTTTTTTTTTGTTTTTTTTTGTCTTTTTTGTGTGTTTTTCTCAGCTCTTCACCAACTCAGTTGAGCTGTATAGTAGAAGAGCAGCTGCAGCCACCAATCTGCCAAGCAGAGCAATCAACAGGCGGGTGGGGGAAAATGTCATCCTGGTGAGGACTGGGAAAATGGGCTTTTAATTAATGTTTTGATTTTGGGTAGTATATCACTCTTGAGAAAAATGATTGGGCTGAGTGGCATTTAAATGAGGGGGTTACAGCCACTGAATGACCATTCAAAGTCATCATGAAGTTTATTGGATATTAATTAGGTGACAATGAGGAAGAAGGCGAAAGAGAGAGGACAAAATGCCCTCCCCAAATGTGAGAGAGCATAGAGATGAAATACAATGATTGAGCGATGTTAGTGTATTTTGATTCTTGAGCAATGTGTGTTAGTGAGAAGAAGATTTACCATGTACTGTGACATTTAACATGTTTGCTTGTATCTGACCTGAAGTTAACATTTGTCTGCAATCAGTGCTGGCAAATGAAATTTTCCATTTGATCGTGGAATGCTTCTACTACATGGTAGGAGTGAATGTGATAAACAGATGCTAAGCTGTGCATGTTTTTAAGGAGGTAGTTTAAAGAAAAGATATGTAGCACTGACACTAAGCATTTAAAAGGTGTACTGCGGTCCAAATTCACCCCACCCCTCATGCCCAGGTTCAGTTGCCAGATAGAGGATACTGACTGTAAATGTGCAAAACATTAAACTTTAAGCATGCTTAAAGCAAGCACTGTTATAAACCAGTTCTTATGGATGTTATATTATTTTTTAAGTGTTAGCTGGATGCACTATCTTCCAGATTCACAATGTAAAACACTTTATTAATCCTAGAAGGAAATGGTTTTGCCTTCTTACAGTTGCTCTCAATTCAGACAGAAGGAAAGAATCACGACCAGAAAAGATCTACACCAACATAAATACAAAATAACAAGTCAAATCAATTAATACAAAAACTCAGTATTGAAAAATGAATGAAATGGGTCAATAATAATAGATCCGAGTGGAATGATAACATAAATAGTGATAAAGATGATAGTCAGTTCAGGAATTGTACAGTTTGATGGCCACAGGCAGAAAGGATCTCCTGTGACGTTCTGTAGAGCACTTGATGTTGTTCAGTCTCTCCCTGAATGTGTTCCTCTGTCCAGCCAGCACTCTGTGTAATGCCCATAGAGTACATGTTACAGTAGGAACTTTTTAATGATTTAAAATAACAACCCCTACAATATAAATTAACGTTAACTGACCACAGCTGAAACCCAAGGCTTACCTGTTGGCTTACAATCTGTCTGGGCACTGAGCTGTTGCATGTCTGTCAGTCTGTGGTGTCAAAATGTTTCTGGGTAAATGTGCACTCTGGGGTTCTTGTTGTCGGATGACTAAGTAATACTTCATTAGCTAACTTGCTATGTTTTGTGTTGTTGTGCCTGCTTGATGGTTGGTTGTATTAGTTTTTTATCAAAGGTCAAATCAACCCATGTCTGCAGAGAATGAGCTGCTAGCTGATTTCATTAGCTTAGCATGTTCCTATCCTGAGTTGCATGGAATTAAATAGGAATGCAACAGTAATAACATTGTCTGATTTTTTGCACACACATTACATCACAAAAAATATCTAAGCATTACACAGTTTGTGCGAGAGGTCTCTAAAATAGCATTCCAAAGTTGCACAGTGAAAAGTAAATTCAAGTGCCCATTATCAATAGCAGAGATGCCAATCACCTTGATACATGCCAGTTTACCATCAAATTCATTTTGAAGCTATTATTTGAACTTTAATGTAATGTAAGAGTTTCTGTAAATGAAATCCATGTCACCCTCATGTCTGTGCATTAACAAGTTTTAGAAGCGTGAAAGTTGCAGATCGACGTAGGCAGCATCTGAGCTGCGTTGAGCCCTGGTTTGGTGAAGTGTGTACTATGTTTATATGTTTATACTGAATACTAGAGAATAATATCAAATGGGAATAGCATATTCTTCAGCCAACAGCTTATAGCACATAAACTGACCTTTTTGCCTTCAGCATTCAACCAGCTAAATGGTTAAAACACCATCCATGTTGCTCAAGTTTTTAGTTGTTAGTGGTTAAACAAGACTCCAACGCAGGGCACACACAAATCTCAATGTGGCCAATTTTGAACAAAGCTTGAAGTCTTTGCCCAAATAGTTACAGTCTAAAATTTAGCAAGGGAGTAAAATGAAATTTTAGTTTGCAGTAAAACAAAATGTTATAGCACACATGAATATTTTCAATCAAAAACATAATCTCATGTATTAACATATTTTTTTCAGATGTTTTTGTAATGTACTTTGATTAAAATTTTTTTTAATTCACAAATACAGCACTGTTAGATGTTGGCATTTTGATGGAGATAATAGAATTTTTGCAGAAAAAGTAAAAGTAAATAAAATTTTGTATGATCCTCTGTGTAAAGTCTTTGCTATACATGCTTGTTTGTTTGTTTTCCTGTTCACTGTGATCTTCCCCTCAGTCTGTAGGTTGCCAGATGCCCTGTTACATACAGTATGCTGGATGTTGAAAGATTAGAGGTTAGGGCACTGATTTATGGATGGATTCCAACGTTTCACTTGATCTCTTCTTTCTCACTTTGATCTTTGCCTTCAGTTTTCTTCACAGGGTTAGATTTTGCAGTCACCATGTTTGAGGCAGATGTGGTTTATTGTCAGCACTGGATTACCTTTGTTAAGACTCTCTTGTTATTCGTGTCCTTCCTCCTAAACCTCCAACAACATAAGTATGCATTCAAGGAAAATCGTATCATCATATTTCAGGTGAAATATGTACCTTTTGCTTAATAATGTTCCAATTACTGTCTTATGTATTTTTCTAAACTGCCACAATATGTATTGAAACCACAACTTAATATTATTCTGCTTTGTTATTGACTTTCACAATTTTGGCATGTAATGCCATTATGAGTTTACCACAATAACGTTTTACTTGACTGCAGCATGGCCAGTGCAGTTTATGTTAATACAAATTAAAGACTGTTTTTTTTCTCTCTGAAAGCATCTTCACAAAAAGCAATCATCATGCAGCTCTATGTTTAGTCCACTTTGCTTGTTTGCTGATGCATGAGGAATACAGTACACCTGCCTAATGCAATGGTATGGCTTTTTCCACATGTTCTGCTGTAGTTATTTAGGGGCATTTTGTGGCAGAAAACACAGTCATGTTCTGTTGCCGCTGGGCATACACACCTAAGTAGTATTGGTAGTTTATAGTAGTATATCTAAGTATTTAGATAGAGATTTTAGATCTTAATAGGTTATTCAATAGCAAGACTGGCATATTACCAAAAGCTTTGCAGAGAAAAGCTCAAATAAAACAATAAATCTAGAGGATTAAAACAAACCTTGACTAAGCTGCCAAAAATTCTTACTAACATTCCCTTAGCACTGTATACTATATATAGACCCTGCTAACCTACAGTGGCAAATTTCTGTGTGTGTTTTCTTTGGTACCTTGAAGAAGGGGTAGTGCTTTCTGGTCTGTGAGGCAATGATAAATCACTAGTCAGGTAAAGATGAAAGCCTGTGGGCCAAACTGCTTCAAAGTGTGGCCTTCATGAGTCGCCAGCTTATCTTAAAAGGACTGCAACAGTCCTCAAAAACCAGACTATTCTGAGTTGAGTCTGATTGCATTTTAGTTTTGCTTCTGCCTAAGCTGTTTTGTGGTGTCTTTCTGTCTATAACATGAAAAACATCTAAAATCTTTCTGAATATTTAGTAAGATACTGTAGATCTTAATAAATACAGATACCTAACTGGATGGGGGTCTGATTAAGTGCATTTTCATTCTTGTAATCATCATTTAAATTCCTGCTTTACTTAATGTCTTACTGGTTAATATGTGCTTTACTGACAGTTTACTAAATCTCTTCCTCGAGCAGTGATTGCTCAATTGTGACTTAGCTTTGGTAATAACTTTAGTCTTTTTTGCATCTTTTGTTGGATCCTGGTGCTTGTTAGGTGGAGACATAAGGGAAAAAAATGTCAACGACAGAAGCTACAAATTTCCTAGTGTCAGTGGTCATAGTGACTAATTAAAAACAAATAGCTTGTTTTTGTCTTATTCAGTCTGAAATTAAGAACCTGTATTTATACTGGAAAAAAACAAGAAATGTACAGGAAACCAACCAACCAAGTGGGGGAGTGGTCAGAAAAGAGTCCTATGTTTACCACAACATAAATATTCTAATGTATTCAACTGCAGTCAGAAATATGTTTTTTGTAGAATCTACTATTTATATACAATTATTGTCATTATGTTCATTTTTTTTCATTCAAAAAGATGCTGAAAGTTTTTTACAACTTCTACTCAGCTCCTTGTACTGCTGCTGCCACTGCTGGTGACTTTTTTGAATCAAAGTTGTATTACAAGGGAAACAGATTAGAAATATAGATTTTGTCTAGCAGATGTGGTTATTTAGTTATGTGGATGGTTAAAATAGAATTATGGAAATACTTTTTGAACTGAGGCGACTGTTGTCAAACCAAATTTTTAAATGTCGCTGTATATTGATTGATTGGTTATATGCAGGCTGTCCCTATTACTCAAGTCAACTTAATACATGACAGGCACAAGCTGGGGCTACAGACCTGCACTTTACCAACATTTATTTCCATTGTTACTTCATCGTAGTGAATGTTAGCATCACCAGTGAGCAGTGTATATTGTGCTAACTAGATTTAGCTATACTGTACAAGTATAACTGGGTTTGAGAAGAGTTAAGACTGGGATTGGTGTTGGAGCAAATTCTGAAAGACACCACCTCATATATGACAACCATCATGCATGACATTTTTCATTTTCATTTTTTGGGATCATGTGTTATAAACTTCTGCAGCTCTGTTGGAGTTCTTCTCCTGCTCTACTGTTTTTCCATCGCACACAGGAATTAGTGATCAAACTTGGGTCTCTGGTATAGCAATCCTGCACATCATGTGTCTTCCATACACCCCAAACTCCTCCTTCTAGCTCACCTTTCGTTAATAGTACTTCATTCATTTAAATTATCACAACATATTCATTACGTAATTATGTTTGCTACCAAAGCAAAATAGCATTTGCAGCCTTTTTGTCACAGGATTAGTCACAATATTCTGAAGAAACCTTTGCTCCACAGCTTAACTTCTTGGTCTTGGTACAGTGTTGTGTCAAATTTCCAGTTGCAACCACTCAGGGACTTGGACAAAACTGCCACTTTGGAAGAGCCCCAGGTGGTTCATGTTTTGAGCTTTTTGCTGTTTGCTTCTTGAGCTTTACTTGATTGTTACTTACGTAACACTGCATCCATTTCTCTGAAGACAGGTTTGAGCATGGCCACTGCATTCATCACACACAAAACCTAAAAAAAGAAACTTGTGTGATCAAAACGTTTTTATAGATTTAAAAATGTACTTTCCATCTATCTTCTCCCAAGCTGGAACAGAGAACAATAAAAATCTATGTTCTACGAGGAAGAAGTAAACTTTTATTTCACGGTACGTGGGTGAAGGTGTACAAAATGCAAAGTTTCAGTTAGAAATAGTTTCATCATGATTTTGGAAAACTGTTACAGTAGCAGAATAATCTAAAGAAAACAGTCACTCAACAGAAGCCAAACCAACAAAAACACTACTTCTCCTATGGAACTGGTGTTTTTATAGCCAGGTGCAGGGTAAGAAACCAGTAGTGGTAGAGACAATCGTTGCATCATGCAAACACAGCCCATTCTTTTCTGTTTTGGCATATAAGTTAATTCAAAAACAATAAGAGCAAAAAAGAATCCTTTCATACTGCAGAGCTTCAAGTCTTGCTGCCAGAGATCAACAGACAACAGACCCAAAAAATGTAATGGCTTCAGTGGTCAAATTAGGGAGTAGAACAATTGGTATGTATCCACCTAAATCGCAGAGGAAGAACCTCTTGACATCCAGCAATATTGCGCAGTAGTTTATCTGTTTATATTATATTAAAGTAGTAGCTTTTACATTTTCCCTGTTTTTCTGTTAACACCATAGAAATAATGTTCAATTAAAATTCCATGAAATATATTAACTAAACTTGCAACTTTGGACAAAAAGACGATATCTCAGTAAGTAAGTAAGAGATTCCATGTATATTTCTCTTGTAGTTTTCTCTTAATTAAGACATTTAAAACAGACCTCTCCTGTAAGGGTCGATTGCTGTGTCTTCTCTTCTTTGTCACAGTACTGCCTGCCAGACCATAAATGACCCAGCTCATTTTCTTTTGGGGTGTAAATGACTTTTTAATGAACAGATTGGACGTTTGTGTCATTGAAATTACACCTTGTTCATTTGTCACTTTTTTCCTGTCTCTGCATCAGAATTACCATCCTACATTTTTATTTTCTCATTTCCCTGAGGTAATTCAATGTTCCTCTGAGTATTTTTTTTATCTGACAAACTATTACCTATATCCAGTTTTTATGAATGCAGACTTTTGGGGAAATCCTCGCTGCCTTTTGTGTCTCCTTTGTTGTTTACTTTCAGTCACTTTTGACTAAAAGGTAGTGCAATATAACATCACCTGTAGAGCTTAGGAATTTACCGCAGAGTTGAATCAATACATTTCTTACCCATGTTTTGCAGATTTATTTTTTTTTCTTTTTAGAGACCACAGAAGTGGCATTTATTGCATGGCTATTGCATAGGATTCCATTTGCAAATGCTGAGTATTGCTTACCTATGAGCTGATATCCACAGAATTAATGTATGTGTGCACTTGTGTGTGAGAACCTGCTCCTCTTAAAAGGAAGAAAGAAGCAAACATAGATATTTATGTATTTTGAACAGAATTCTTTTGGATTTGCAGTTTTTGACAGTAGTAGTTGGATTCACTTGCTAGAATCTCTTCATGCAATGCATTTTAACACAGTTGCCCGTCTTTATGCAAATCTCTTTGTACAATCACATTTTACTGTTTATACAAACCAAATATATGCTCAAGTACCACCATAATATCATTGCCGGCACTGAAGAGGTACACATAATTATGTGTAAAGAGCATTATTTTGTCGTTATAATTACACACTGCTTTTTGAATTTTTATTGTGTTACAGAAACCACTGATTTGCTTTGTGCTGGTGCTAGTGATACAGTATAAGCACTGTGGATTATTACGTAAGGCTGATTTTGGCTCAATTAATACGTTAATAAATCCAAATCTTGGGGCATGTCTGGTGACGCAGCTGAGAGTGGCAGAGCAGGAATTTAAAGTTTTAACACGGTTTTTGTCCACATTCATAAAGCTCACAAATGTTCTGATGCAAAGTTGTTATTTTAGTGTTCTAACTGTGTTCTCTGTTATGTAAAAACATCGGCAGCATCCAGTGCTCTCTGTTGTGTTGTTATTCCAGACATGTCTGAGCTCTCTGCCACCTGTGACTCACACACAGACTCAGCTCTTCTGGGGAGCAGTGTCGACGAACATCATGGCCTCATGGGAAATGTTGTTCTTTCAAGGCTGCCGATAAACAGTGATATTATTATAGACATAATATTATTATAGATTGTCTTTCAGAAACCTGCCATACTAATCTTACGACATCAGATAAATCTTTTGACATGCTTTTCATTGAGGCTGTGTTTCCAGGCTGGAATTGTGAATTGTAAATTTCAATGGGATTTTGTCAACATAAACATACACTTAAGTATATTCTTCTGCAACTAATCTGCCAAATCACAATCACAAATAATTTTTTTGTTGGAAACTGCAACCCCCTTTTCTGTTAAGATATTGACAATATAATCACAATTGGTAAATATGTTGATACTTATCATATCATTGAGTTGAACACTATATTTCTGTCTGCCAAAATATCTGATCTATAACATGTGGGACTTTGGTCTCAAATTTGGATCTGTGGCTTGCGAGCCCTGCACAGTAGATGCTCACCATGCACCTTCTAGTTAATAATTGTGACTATATTCGTTCAAAAAATATGTTTCACCGCAACATGATCATTATGTTTGCTGCAAACTGCAGTGGCAATTTAGTTGCATAAGGAAACCTTTGTTCAACCTAATTAAAAAAAAGTAATATTCAGCACAACAAAACAGGCCTTTGTTCTCATTTCTCTGGTCCTTGGTTAAGTATTGATTTAGATAATATACTTTTTCGGTTAAGGTTGTGATCATAGTTATCATTTGAAAAACATTGCTGTTATGTTGAAAGACACAAATTTACACTTAGTAGGAGACGGGATAGATCATGGATCATGGTTTTAGTGCTTTGTTGTCCAAACCATCCAACGCATCCTCCTCCCCATGATGTCTCAACATTTCCACCTTTGCTAATTAAAGAGGACACTTAGAACTGCATGAGGTTACCTAATGGGAGAGCAGCATTAAAGGGCATTTGAAAATAGTAAACAAGCAACCGATACTATTGCACCACAGAAAATTAGTAGCTCTAGGCCATATTCACTACAAAATGTGATTTAATGATGCTGGGCATGTGATGTTGCACCCATGACACACTGAAGTAAGCTCCAGTCCAGTTAGCTGAGCAGTGTATGTATTTAAAATGTTATTAGATGGACTGGATTGTAATACCCACAGACAGGAACTCTGGAAAGTTACCTACCCTGGTGGCAGCTGCTTTATCTTTGGTGTTGTCAAATTCGAGTTAACTGTAGAGAAAAACGCATTCACGTCATAAAGTAATAATGAGTTCTTAGGCCTTGTAGGATGACATCATGATGCATGTTTCGTTCTGACAGAGGCCCCTTCATGCTGCCAGTCCCTGCTGTGTTAAGTGTGCTACCCCCATCCTTTAAATGGGAAGGGCTGTATTTTTATTTATTTATTTATTTATTGACCTGTGTATGAATGTGGTCTTAATTGCTTTGGCAAGAGAAAACATATATCAAAATGACATTGTTAAATACAAATCTCTCAAAGCAAAGAGGAAGTAAGTTAATGTTGTAATAGGATGAAGAAGTCTCCACAGTTCAATGTGGACTGTTAGGTCACACACAGTCACAACTGTTACTGTTTTGTTAACTACAACCTTATTTGTTACTGAACTGTAACCATGCCTCTGTTATCTTAACCACGTGTTTAACACATAAAGAATGTTCACACTTTTCTTTTATATTTGTGGCCATTAAAAAGAGTTTAAAGTTTTTTTTTGATGATTATCTAAAGGAATAACAACCAGTTCATGGCACCTGTTATCGTTTATATTTCATGTGTAGTCAGATAGCATTTCACTTTCTCAAATCCACTTTCATTAATAGAACAGTGTCCCCTCTTTCTCCAACTGGCTTTTCAACAATTGTTGAATCATCCCGTTAATCTCTAGGAGCATCCATCTCTGCCTGTGAAGGTGCTGCCAAAAAGCTATGAGGTCATCATAGACTCAGATCCCTTGAAAGGTTTCCAGCTCTTTGTTGAAATCATTTCTCCAAGAGTTCAGGATGTTCTGAAGGGAATATGTTTGTGTGTGTGTTAGATGAGGCACTGAGGAAGTACCTGGTACTCAGTGTGCTTAATAATTCCTCATTTTTTTAAATAACTGCGGTTTTGATGTAATAATTGAATGATAATAATTAAATGTTCAGGTTAGTTGTTTTGTTTTTTTTGTATGAACACAACAGGACACAGATTTCCTTTCTGTACACACACAACACTCTTAAGTGACTGAAAGGCATAGGCTTATCTTCACTCATTTTCCCTCTTTGTCAAGTAGGTGTGTGAGCTCTGCTGCAGATACCAGAGATTAAGCCACTGTCTACAAACATAGTGTGTCAGTGTCTCTTAACTGTCTTAGTTCAGTTCAAATAATTACACAGCTACTGCAGTCACACAAAAAGTTAGAAAAAATCACATCAAACCGATTCCAATATAATAACCATGAAAAACAGGGACCTGAGCCTTGGCACAGGCTGACTGCATACTCCCACTATTGCTTTATCGGTATAAGTACCAATATACCTGTACACTTCCTGACTCTATTCTCTCACTGTAATCAAGGTTAAATCAGCCAAAGATCAAATACTGAACAAAACTAGCAGCTGTTTAGAATGAGTTGGAAAGCATGAGAAACCACTGACATACAGTATAACTGCTCAGGGATGCTTTCAGATGTAAAATGTGGTAAATCTAATTATGGTACCTTTTGTACTTTCTGGCTGTCTGGAATGATTTTTGTTTAAACATTAGCGTTAATCCTTATTGTGCCCCACATATCCCCCTAAATGAAAACATGCAGGAATTCATGAAACACTGGCAAAAGCAAAGCTTTGAGTGAAACAGAATTTATTCTTTATCTGACAAACGTTATGAAAAGAACAGCACTAGTGGTTGAAATACATTGAACTGAAGGTGGGGTTAAAGAAAACAATATTTCCCTCTGTGATCAAGCTTATGTGAGGATTAAAATAACTGGGACACTGTTAATGCTAATTCACATTGTGAAGCACTGCCCACTCCATTTTCTGTCAAAACGAATCCGAGTTTGGGAAAGTATGAATGTGAGTAGAATTTCTGTTTCTTGTAAATTGCATCTGTTTTTGTAATTAAGTATTGTCCAGTGACTCCTAAAATCATTGCTTTTAATGACAGGATAGATAAATTACAGCCATAATTGCACAAGCAAATGTAGCAATGCTGCCTTCACTATATTTAAAATCATGCACAATGCAATCCATGTATATTTCTACTGTGTTACTGTTAAACTGATCAATTAGTGTACCTGGGGCAGTTTTTGACCACTGTTGTTAGTAATTAGCAATAACTTGTTGAACCTGTGTTTATTTTATTTATCTTGTGCTTACACAGGAACTCACATTTGCATGCACATTCACGTGCATGTTGGGAGACACACTTCTGCTGACTGCAGAGGCAGTGATGCAAATTAGTCGTGCATGTAAGTCATTAAAGAGAAGGAGGGCGCTTAAAGTCAGGGGAGACGAAGATTGCTACCTGGTGTAAACATGTATGTAAACATTCCAGTTTTCATGCACGCATTAAACACATTTGTTGTTCCTAAATTATACAGTACATTGCATATTTTGTGGAAAAATGTAAACACCACATTGCTTGATCTTGGCCTACAAAGAGCTGCGATATCATGCAGTTATATGTCATGTAATTTATTGATTGATTACTTTTTTCTGTCATATTCATTAACTTTTGTTTATGTGGATCAATCTTTCTAAAAGGTCACTCTTTCAACACACAAAGTGGAACAAATTGTTCTTATTAACTGTGTTATTTTACACAGCCCTGGAATAATGCTTTAAAGTTAATCCCCCTAAGCTACTTATTTGATGCCTTCTCAACTCCGAAGGTGTCCTGACATTCTTTTCCTGATCATATAAAAGTGATACTGTCTTTATAAAGGACATACAGTTTTGCTTCAACTATGTGGAGCTTGGATGCAGACACTCTTTTATGGATGTTGGTGAAAAACAATGCAAACTAAATTGTATATGTCAAAATACCTTTCAGTTTAATTTATATGCCTGATCCTTTGTGTCTCTCAATAGAGCTAGTTCAATGTAATTTAAGTGACTAATTTCTAAATGTTTATATTGCCACCTTTTGTGAATATAGTATTTTGGTTGTCAGTTTAGATAAGCAGATTATTGCTTATGTGCTACTCTTCCACTTGTTAGATTACCCTGAAAGAGGAGGACGTCAGAGCTGATTGATCAGCATCGAACTAGTCTTTTAACAAATGCTAGAGGAAAATCCGATGGGCTTTTTTTTTATAGTTTCTGACTCTCAGGGAGCCTCAAACAGAAACCAAAGGTATTCATTTTATACTGATATTATGGCTGTAATAATAGATTTATTTTTGTTTGTTTTATACCTAATGATTTTGTAAAACAACAAATAAGTCTGAAAACATAAACCTTGGATGATATCACTCTAAAGTGTGGGAGAACATGGAGTATCCTTTTCCCAAATTAAAACATTAAGCATTATGTCCACATTGTCACATCGGTTTTAAACAGTTTCAATACTGTGACACATTTTCCAGTACTGACACATTCTCCTTCCTTGGAGTAAAGCATTTGGCAAGCAGCCTGATCTTAACTAGTTTGACGCTGAAACTGATTTGGACATGTGAAGACTGATGAGGTGTATATAGCCTGTGGCAACTGTTTCAAGTTGCGTGAGTGTGGAACAACCCTGCCTGTCACCTGCGATGATCCTCGGCAACAGAAAAAGGCGACATCAAGATTTTTCCATCTTAATCGCTCCTTCATCTGTCAGCTCCACCCTTGGGGGGACACTGGTGGTGTCATTTACTAATGCTAAGCCCACCTCCTCAGTTAATTAATATATAAAAACCTGCTGTAAGTGCTTGTGATTTTAAGATGTTTGTTTTTCCTGTTTTCATTTGGGGAAAACCCCATTTGCATTTATACATTCTTGAAGACATTCCCTGCTCTACTTTTTCTGATCTGTACCTTTGCAGCATAAAAAAACAAGGTTGCCAAATTAGCCTAAAGGGTAACATTTGGTAGACTAAATAGGATTTTTTTTTCAAAGTGTCCAAACATTTGTTATTTAGTCAATAAAATAAATCAGTTATATTTTATTTACCCAGTTTTTTGCAAAATGTTGTTTTTTTATTGTAATTGTCATTTTATTATGATTTTATTAATGTTAAAATGTTAAAAAAGTTATAATTGTGGCAGTGATCATGTACTGATGTACTTCTACTTGTACTACTTGTACTACCTTTAATTTGGTGATAATTTATTGAAAGGCCGTTCACATTAAGTGAAATAGACATGCTAGTGGTGACATACTGTAATCCTAGCTGGTTTGATCAAAAGACAGCCATTGTACCCGTGGTCTGTGGAGTTGAAGTTGGGGCTGGAGAGAGGCAGGTCCCACGGTGACAACAAAACCATTGCCAGATGGAAACCAGGAACAAGCATGCAGTGATAGTTGCCAGTAGGATGATCATTGGACTGAAGAAACAGGCTGGGCTGCTCAAGGGTTCTGCCTGGGCACTGGGAACTGGCAACACAGAACTACTCAGGCATTGGGAACAGTGGTGGGACATCTCAGGAAGACAGCCAGGGGACAGGAGAGACTGTTAAGGAGTGTGGCCCAGATGCTGGAGAGATGGGTGGAAACACTTATGATAATGGCTTGGGGAAAACAGACAGGACCACAAAAGTCAATGAATCCAGCCACACGGCCAACCCCAAACAAACAGACACCCTGGGAATAGCACCCTTCTACTCTGAAGTGCTGGGTGCAGGAAGCCTAGGCTTGGAAGATCCTACCTTAAACATACAGGGCTCAGTGTGTGGATGAAGATAATTTGAAATGGGCCAAGTTCTACAGGGAACAGAACTGAGCAGAGGCTTACAAAAGTCAAGCCAGTGAATAGACAGAAGCTTGCTCTGACAGTGAGACAAATAAAAATGAACAACATCGATTGGGCTGTGAAAATAATAATAATTTCTTCTGTACTTTTCACTATCCCCACAAATTGATCTGATTGCATAAACAAAATAAGGCTGCAAATAATGTTAATTTTTAATTGATTAAATCATTTTTTTTTTCAGTTAGCTGATTAATTGATTTTTCAATATTTTATTTTTTTTTGTTAGTTGATAATTCTTCGGCAATATTTAATGTGCAATGTTTTTGGCTCTGACTGTGTCTGAAACACAGATGACCTACACTCTGTATAGTCCCTGAACACACCAAGCATGCCTTAATGAGAGTGAGAAAAACTAAAGCTATTATCTTGTGAGTTTGAGGTCGAAGAGCCCCTGGATGTTTTGCTGGGAAATGCTTGTGCATAGAAGAGGTATCACAGGAAAGCAGGAGACCACGGACTGACTGGTTGGGGAAACAAGGTTAATCTACACCTACTATAATGTAGAATATTGGATAAATGTATAACTTATTCAAAACAAGTAAATACGTAAACAAATTTACAAAAAGTTTTGATGTTACAGGAGCTAATATGATATAATGCCCAATGGAGAAGTTTAAAACGTGATGTTGGAGATCACAAAGTGGGAGTCACAGAGAAACTGAACCTGTGCAGTGATGCCTTTATTGACTTGCAGTGTGCCATTTTTGTTAGCACTGAATATATCTTTATCTTATTTGATTAAACTTTATTGAAATGGTCATTGCCTAAACTCAACTAGGAGCTCCCTCTTGACATTCAGTGGTGGCTTTTAATGATGGTTGATTGTTTGACCTATACAGTGTGAGCAGAGAAATGCAGGTTAAAACATGTAATGTGAGTGAGCGCATTGTACATGAGCAATAAAAGCTGCATGTTGTCTGCCCATTTTCATATTTGTTGTCACTGAGCATTCTCATCCTTCTGATACTGGTTTTCATACTTATCTTGATGATTAAGTTTGCATTTAAAGCCTATAACCACTTCAGGTCTTGGCACTATACAACAAATCTGTAAGCATCATCTGTCAGGATAAAAGAGCTACCCATACCCTCCTACTTACAGATAACTTTGTTTTATTACAGTTGTATTTACTTCTCAGCCTCATGGTTTTAAAATATGATACTACTGAATACATAACATGTCCTTATATTACATGCACCAAAACAAATGACAGTCTTGATACCTAATCTTTTAAATCAACGCATGAAACACTTTAAATAAATTAAATTGGCCACACCATAAATATACCATATTCTGATCAACTGTTCACATTAAAGAGACTAACAAATCTCCTAAGCTAAAAATTACTGCATTAGCTAACTAAATCCAAAACCACTTATTACAAATGGTGCAGCAGATGGAATAACTAGTCGTAACTGAACCACACAGGATCAATTGCTAAAATCTGTCATCTGTAAAGACCAACAGTGCAGATGGTGCAGCAAATCAAACCTATCAGACCTTCCTGAACAAATTATCCATCCTTTTGCCTAGATGGACCACCACCTCACTAGTTCTATCAGAAACCTTTTAAAGGCCTATCCAGCTATTGATATATCAGTGACATTTTTCACTGCTAGTATGTACTCAAGCAACCCAGACTTCAAAAGAAGCAATAACCTTGAATTTAAAATACTGACTTTCAGCTATAAAAGTGTTACACTCCCATATTCAATGGATTATATGTTTTACTTATATCCCTTTTATTCTTAGGAATCTATACAAAATGCTCTATTCTGCTTGATGTAGATGCAGCCTCCAATTCAAGATGAAAGTTAACACTTTCACCATGTAATAATTGTTTCATTTCAAAGTCAATGTGCTGACAAAGCCAAAACAAAACTGCCCTAATACTTATGAACTGTTCTTTAGGTCTGTTATCCGATGATCCACATCATCAGCTCAGTCTATTCAGTCACAGTATGTCTCACATCATTACTCCGCCTGAAAATAACAGGTTTCCAGTCAGAATTTCCAATTATATTGATGCATTCCCTCCGTGTGAATGTGCCTTGCAATTTGGCCAGTTGGCCTTGTTATATGGGTGAACACTGCTCTGATTGGCATTGCTAATAACACCTTTAGTCATGAGATGTGGCTGTGGTATATACCCCCATTTCTGACAGATTATGTTACTGAACTGATTATTGTGCCAACCCCTCCACAGGGTATCGAATTGTGTGGATCATCCCCATGGCCTCTGCTCTGTATGGGACCCAGCTAGACGTCAGTGTAATGCTGAATATCTATCTCTGGCCTGCGCCATAGGCAAAGCATCTACAACTCTCTCAGTAAATTCAGTGGCCTGTTTAATCAAGTAATCACTTTACTTTGAGATTGAGAAAAACTAAGCAAAAAATCTAAAGCTCTACAAAACATTTTTTTACTAATTGATGCAATGTTATTAAATGTGCAAAAAAATAATGCATACCAAATTTTGTTCTCACTGGAAAGGATAATCTGCAAAGGCTACATTTAGAGAGATACTTTGATTTCTATATTATAAAGTATTCAATGCAAAGTATATAAAGTATTTAATCCAACATTTACAGTATAAATAGGAAGCAATTTAAGTTAATCACAATAGATAATAATTAAAAAGAAACATATACACTGTTGATATCCAATTTAACTAATCAAACTTTTTGTTAATTGTATTGAAGACTGCTACTGATTCAGGGCAGTAAAACTGACCAAATTATTATTGCTGTTTAGTTGAGATTGTAAAACTATTGGTGTAATGACATTCATACACTTGCCCCTAATGTACGATTCACTCTATTACCCTCGTCTGTTTGAAATTTAGTTCTTAAATTAATATTCCATTTTCATGTTAATCATCTAACAACATTTTCAAGGCTTCATTAGTTTGTTGTACTAATTTGACGTAGATACGAGCTCCAGTGACTGACCACATTGATGATTTTTTTTTATACACTATAGGATTAAACGAGAGATAAACTCTCTCTCAACACAAAGTCAAACCAGACTCCTTGACTACCCTTCAATATGACAAAAACTGGGAAGAAAAACAAATGAAGAGACACTGATGTGCTAAATGGGTTCAAATGTGTGTCGCGGTTAACCATTACAAGGTCACTGATACATTTAAATGCTCCAGAGGAGAGAGAAAGAGAGAATGGATTGATTAAACAGATTCAACGTCCCGCTCTCCTCATTAGACTCATTTTTCAGCTGCCTGGGGTTAATTACCACACACACACCTCATGCTGTTGTTCCACTTACATCATAATTACTGTGGCAAAGACTGAGAACAATCTAAAGCTCGTGATATGAGGCCTTCCACCACCAATGAGCCACACATGCACACGTGTGCTCACGCGCGTATTTTTACACACAAACACATATCACATCACAGTGGCGTTGCCATTAATATTTTCTGCCTGAACCTCTGGGTATATTCCCAAATCCCCTTCCCTCCCCAGGAGCCAGCTGTTTTTGGGATTGATTTCATTTATTTAATGACGGCTGTGCTAATGACCCTTCTCACACCGCTGATGGTGTCACAGACACCACAACATCTCAGGAATGAGGATTGGATGGGGGCCTGGAGAGTGAGGGGTGGGTGATATTGAAGAGGGCAGAATGAAATAGGTGGAGTGCATCAGAAGGATGAGAAGCTGGAGACACCATGTACGCAGGCGGTCTTTGTCTTTTTCAAACAAACAAGGACACTGGATGCAGGACAGAAATTAATAACCACTCCATGGACTAATTTTTACACAGTGGCACAGATGAAAGAGACCTATCCACCTCTCATCAGAGACTGGTGGCTGGTTAGCATGACTCTGGTGGATATTTGTTTTCTGAAGCTCTGGTGTGACAGCTTTGGAGAGAGCAAATGGAATATTTTGCAATTACCACTATCTTGGGGACAAAAAAGGACATCTCATTTTTAAAAGGTGTCAGAAGAAAACAGAACAACCCTTTGGGTTAGCATGAAGAATCTAAAAAGGAAAATGTGTACAGAGCAGCAATTATGCGCCACTTTTAAGGCTGATTATCTTAGCAAGACATTTTATTTACATGTAATTATATCCAACTTGTCAATATGCCCATACATTGTTACTGTTAGTAACGGACTTAATACAAACCAACACTCCTTTGCTAAATGATCTGCTTTCTATGTGTTTTGATGTTCCTAGTCACACCTTAAAATTATATATCACTAAGTACCAACCATTGCTTCAAATCAAGTTCCCATATGGTTGATAAAGGTATTCCATAAGGATCAGTATTAGGCTCACTGCTGCGTGTAAAGCATCAGAAAAGCCTGAATTCACTAATGTTTCTAATAATTTCCAATACTGGAATCTTCACCCTATTATTATTATTATTATAAATATTGTTTCTGCATTTTCTTAAGAAGTTAAAAAAATAAACATGTATATGCTTAAATTTGATCTGTATCTGTTTCTTAAATTACAGATAAAAAAGGGTATTTAATCAATACTTCTGCCTGTGTTAAGCAAAACATTATCTAAACTGTTTATTGTTATTTACTTTTATTTTTTTCTGCTGTCATCACAGTGAAATCTGTCAAAATATAATTTAGATCACACTAAGTCTGATTAGTCCTTAAAGCATCATTAAACCCAGCTTAGATAGTTAGGTAAAGATTTTCTCCACCACTGCAACGACCTGGGCTCAGTCCCTGTTTCAAGTCTCTTACTTGAACCAGTTTTACAAAACAAAACAAAACAACGCACTACTTTTCTTCATTAAATACAAAGGGGTGACAGAAAGAGCACTGTCCTGGTTTCTTTAACCGTCTCCCCTTGCTATTTCCCTTCAATTAAGGTAATTATTGTCCAAAAAACACCATAAACTTGTTGGCATATGTTATTATGAGTTATTTCCTTGATGCTGATGCAAGATATGACAGAATTTGTATCAGTTTATTTTGGGTTTTGGCTAACTGTGTGCAAGCGAGCTGCATGGGAACACATGATCGAGTTATGCTGTAAAGTCCGACACAGTGCTTGACTGATGTCTACGTTATTATTGTGGTGTTGAAGTTAGTTGATGTTACACTCATGTATTCATGCGGTATCTTACAGATTTCATGCTGTAAGTTGGTAAGTTGTTAAGTGGTTAAGTTCATATATACAAGTAAGGGCACAACAGTTGCAGAAAACAGAGTAACAAATATTAGTAGAGGTTTTCCTTACATGTTACAGAAAGCTCAGGGTTTTTTTATGGTATAGGTGGTTTGATGTATCCTATAACACACACAATACATTCAGCAACATAACACACATAAAGACTTAGGGTTTCAATTTTATTTTTAATCCTTAACTGCATGACATAGACATGTCCTCTCATGTGGAAACTATATCTACAACCTTTAAGTAGAGTCACAGATACTATCACTGCACTAATTTTCTCACTATCTTCTTTACACATATTCCTGCAAGTAGCTGCTGCAGAGCATGCCGTATTTAAATGATTTGCTAGTAGCAGTGCAGCTGGTAAGGTTATGTGCAACCGGCCACGCTTCAGACAGCACACTACAAATAAATAGAGATTGAATGCATCCCACCTCCCCTGTCATGCACAAACACTTTATATAAGTGCCATGAGCTGCTATGGATAAAAAATGTACTTCTAATAAAAATGTATGTTATTCCCTTGGCATTTGTTCATAGTGTTGAAACCCAAACAAGAATGCGTGTGAAATGCTTTTGATTAGAAGTTTACTATTAAGCTCTGTGTTGAGTAGTGAGTATGATTTTCTGTAATTCTTCTCCCCATACACTGTTGCTTTTTGAGTTGCAAAATGTTCTGCTCCTAGAATGTCAAACATTAATAAACACACACACAGACCACAGAACCTACATTCTAAAAATTACTCCTGGCCATGTACACATGACATCATTAGAGTGTTTGTGCGTTTGGTTTTTGTATGGAAATAATTGCGAATTTCCATTGAAAAATATTGTGTGGAAAGACATTTCAGTGTACATCCATCTTTATAGATCATTGCATTACACATTAAAAAAAACTGTGTCCAGTGAAAATGTAACCAGCTGTCAGTGTGTGAAATTCCACCTCCACACAGCCTCGACACTGTCCATCAGGACTGGAGAATGTTGTACTAATGGGCAGGAAAAAAAAAAAAAAAAAAAAACTAGGGGAGTTGCTACCCCTGTTTTTCAGAGTGACAGGTTCAACCCTAGAAATATATTCAACAAAGCGATTGTGCTATAATTGGTCCTCTTTTTGATGCTGATCAGTTGCATCTTGGTCGCATCAAAGCAGTCGAGGCGCTGAATACAGAAAATCCAGTGATAATGTCAGCAAATCAATAAGATCAGTTTTGGTTGCTGAATTGACAGGATGGATAACAAACTACACAGCCACATACACAACACACTCAAAATAGGAGAAAGGAATTGACATTCATCATCCTCAAGTCTGGAAGCGTCTACTGAAAAAAAATCTATTTTTTTTATATATACAAAATAAATCACAACCACTTTTGAATCCACAGATGACGTTCCAGTTCACACACAAACACATTTTGAAAACAGTCTAGGACACATGATGTCATAAACACCTGACGCACATCATGAACGTAGTTTATTAATTAATTTATTTTTTTTATCATAATATCATGAAAATATTTATATTAAACCTTTACAATGAAATCTCAGGTTACCATTCTCTGTTCTAAATTTGAATCAAAGATGACATTCACATTAACCAGCACTTTTTCTGTTAAGTACTTCTCCTTTTTCCATTTAAATTTGCTGTCAGAAAGAACCCTAATTGAAATGTCTCAATACTATGACTTTGGAATTGCAATTTTAAACTGAGACATTTATCTCCGCCTTTATTGTCAGTATAACTTGGTAGTATATTCTCTGATGCGTCTATCAACTAATCACTGTCAACAAAATGTAATTTATATAGGATAACACAAGAGCACTGTTAAATCACATTACATCATTTAAAGAACTTAAAGATAGTCCTTAAATATTAACACAATTAAGACAATAATTATTTTATAATACTAGCTAAAAAAAAACTAATTATTTATGTATCTGCTGTACTTACACAGACATATATAAACAGTTTTAAACCAAATACCTGCTGTCGTGATTCTCATCTGCAATTTCTGTTTAGCATTAATTATCAAATGCTAATTGACTAAATGAAGAGGCATTTAACTCAAAGTAAAGCTGTATTTAAAGCTGCAATATCTGCTTTTTCAAATTATAATTTTGTTGAAATGTGGTCTAAAATGTATCTTTTACAGAACAGAACTGGCAGCAGTGCCAAGATATTCGCTTCTAAAAGTTTTTAAGCGAAGCTCACACTTCTAACCAGTCAGAGAAGTTCAATACATTTTCTGTTTGACGAGTAAACTTTACAGCATTCTCCTATATTGTAATTTGATAATGATAAATACTTAAAGTACTGTGCAAAGTGTGGCGCGGCAAAGCAGACCCAGTGGTGCGCAGAAGAGCAGGAAGAGGTAGAGCTGGATGGAGCTCAGTGGATTGATCTCACGTCTCATGCGCTATTTTACGCTCTTGTCCTCTCTCTTAGGCGTGTTTGTTGAAGATTATTAGTTTCTTATTATTATTACATTTGCGTATATAGTTAGCATATAATGCTTCAGACTGACTGTCAGGACAAGGTCCAGAGAAAAAAATAGCAGTGATGTGCATCTAGTACAAAAATAATTGCTCTAACAGCATGAATCACAGGAGTTTATACCTGCTATAGATCAAAAGATGTACTAAAATACACATTGCAGACACTTGCGTCATTTTCACATATTTATTGGTGAAACACAATGGATGATCAAAACCACATAAAAGCTTTTCTCTTACTGAAGAGTATCATTCTGATGTCTGTAGTTTGAGATATTCACATATAAAATATTGTTTTCTCTGATCAAAATAATGCAGTGTCACAAGCTCTAAAAAGTTTTTTTTATAAAATGTACCTCATTCTTTGCTTATGCATCCCTATTTAATATGATTTTAAGCCACGCTTTTGTTTGCACACTACAGTTTGACTGTAGTGTGCATTGATGGTTGGTCCAACGACTGATCGATCAGTCCAAGAACTCAGTCTAGAGGGAAATATCTCAAATTGCAGATTGGACTTAGTTGTTATGCATGTTGTCCTTGATTTGTATGGATGCTGGGAGGTGCTGATGCTGAGCTCCTTTGATTGGTAAATTCTTTCAGGATCAGATTTAAATGTATTGTATTTGTATTGCACTTTACCTAATACAAATTAGTTAGACGGACAATGTGCAGAATTCTTTCACAGGATTTCTGATCATTTGTTGCTGGCAAGAAGACTTTATGGGACAGCACACACACACACACAATGTTCATAATTCTTTTACAATTTGCTTTCCAGATAGATGTAACACACATGTTTATGATGCACAGATGCTGGATGAGGCTGGTGATTCTAGCTTTTCATCTAATATTTTCACAGTAAGCTGTGACTTGTTCAACATTTAGTAAATGTTAAGATAGCATAGAAACTATACTTACTTTGGGTATTCACAGCACATAGGGTACACAATGTACCCGATCACATGAAAAAACTAAATATTTTGCCATTTACATTTATACTTTCCAGGTGACGCATCGTATTATTGTTGTGTGTAATGTGTTGGGGTATTATTGTATCATGATTTAATATGTCTCATCAATATACCAGTAGACTTGATTTGCATACCTGAAGACACTGCTCATATCTGGATACACATACTTAGATCCTGAGATGGTTCATTACTACTGAGTCACTTTACTGGAACCCCACTGAAATTATAGTAATATCAGATACAGTTCCACTCAATGCCTGAAGTTTAATAGAAAGATTAACGACAGTCCGTTTCAACCTACTGTCAACAAAATTCTCATCATCTATTATAAAATGTCTATAGCTGTCAGCATAATTGACAATAGGAACATAAAAGCAAAGGGTACACTTACTTTGTATGTGGGCTTCTCAATAAATTCAGAAGTTTTCTTTTTAGTACATCTCAACCAGTGGTGGTTCTGGCCTTATAGATATTCCAGTGGATGCTATAGTAAGGTGCTCCATGTGGAAACTTCTCTCCCACACTTTGTGGCAGGTCAATGTTTTAATTCTTGTGATGTTTGTCATGTTTTTTGACATTTGAACTTTTGTGTTGAGTGAAAATGTTCTAAGCATCTCTTGCCATTATCTCTCTTTATTGCTGTTGTCTGTTTCCTGTCACCTGCCTGTGTGCACAACTCAAATTTGCATCACAGGGAAACCCCTCTATTGGAGGATACTTGACATGCTGTGTGATATTTTTCGAACTCTGTGGGATGTTGTAAACATAAGTGATTGCAAAAGGAGAAAGAAAAAATCTTGTTGCTGTAGCGAAGAAATAACATTACAGTACCGGAAATCATGATTTACATACAATGGAAGTTTTATAGCTACAAGGGCAGACACCTCCCTGCTGCTCATCTCAGCAGACACATTATTTTCCATCTAATGTCATATGTGAAGTTTTAAATATCCAAGTGAGTAATATGTAAATATCAGATGTCTGTGGTTATTCAAAATACAGTATAACTAATTACCTGTAAGGACTTTGTAATTGCAACACAAGATGCAATGTAGTTTTAAAGCTCTTTGCATTGATGTGTTCTCTGGGGCTTTTTAGCAATAACCTAATGTTCAATAGCTAAGTAAGGACATTGTCAAGATATCCACTTGATGTGTGCTAAAAAAGCTTGTCAGTAGTTCTCAACCCTGCCCTTTAGACATTTAGTCATTCTGACATTTGTGCTATTTAACTACGCAGAGTGCCTACATGGAAAGACTGATTTGGATGTTGAAAAGAGGTGGGGAGTATAGTAGGGCATTGTGCAAGGATGTGGGAAGCAGAAGTGCTAGAATGACTAACTGTAAGACTGGTATGCAATGAAATAGAAATCATAAAATAAATAAAAAATAATGAATTTAATAATAATAATAGGAAAAGTACTACATAAAAGTTTACAGTTTCTTCAAAAGTAAAATGAAAATGATACTTGTATAAAATAAAATCCTTTTTTGAAGAATGCAAACCAGAGTACAAGGAATTTACAGCATTAAGGATTTAACATGAAGGATAGAATATAAAGACCAGAAAAACATATTTCTGCAATTTAAAAATGTGTTTGAATATTTTACATTTGTTGCATGGGCCAACCAAGGCCAGTTTATTTCTATAGCATCTTTCAAACACAAAGGCAAGTCAAACAATTTGACACGAGGCAAAATATCCATTAGATCAAAGAGAAAACTAGAACAAAATGAGCTGTAAGAAAATAGTTTCCACACACAAGTACAGAAAAGAAATGTAAAAACTGACACTGGATGTTTAAAAACTGCTGTCATGGTTATCGTTCACGTTTATGTTCTGTATACAGGCTGACTTTTCTCTGAAATTACAGTTTTGTCACTATGGAGCTAAACCTGTCCTGAAGGTGCTGCCTCAGTCCCTACCTACTCTGTCAGTCAGCGTGTTTTTTAAATAGCTTTTACTGTGGGGCTAAACTGTAAGACCTCTCAAAATAAATTAAAACCCTCTTATATGTTTCACTTTTTCAACTAAGTTTCTTGTCAAATTCTGTCTTTTGCATATATCTTTCACCGTAAAATAATTGCTTAGACACAGCATGCAGTCCATTAATGTGTGGTAAGCTTCCCATTAAACTTGCATAATGGTAAGATGGGTAGCATGACAAGCACTGTAATGTAATGGCTTCTCTTCACTGCCAAATATGGAATGACTTTGTGTCATACATCATTATAAAGGCAGAAATGCCAGACTTTGAGGGAGGTGGGCCACACATCTGCCAAAATCACCATGCATGAGTGAGAATAAGACACAGTCCAAACCCACAGTGTCTGGATGTTTCATGCATGCACAGTATATAAATCACTCAAACACAACCATTAATGAAGACTGGCAGGCATCTTATATTCCCTTGGCAGAGAAGGAACAAAGAACAATATTACTATTAAATCAAAGAGATTTTAATTTCAATTAAGATTGTACCTAATTACGTGTCCAGTATTCCCTGCATTTTAAAAATTTCCCTCTCTTCACAAAAAGACACAGTCCAAAATGGATAGACGGATGAAATATGGAGCTAAACCTGTGCTGAAGAAAATCCATGTAGTTACTAAAACAACAGTGCTAATACATGATATTGTAATGATGCTACTTGGGAAAGTTTCCACCTAACAAGAAGGAAGTCCAGTTGCCACAACTCAACTTCGAGATAACTTCACCTGGATGACTGAGAATCTTCATAGACATTGTATTATATATTGCGCATATTGTAGGAAAGGACACTGTAAGGTCAAAATATGTCAAGTCCATGTTTAATATATTTTATATATTACATTTTTTCCTTATTTGTGCTCTGTAGATATTGAATTCAGTACGGCTAAACCACAAGGGAGTTTATGAGTAAACACAGTCAAAAAGATAAATTCCTTTCTTATCGCCGAGGGGAGCTTAAGTCAACACTTTGTGCACAAATAGTCATTCAAAGGGTCAAATGCATGCTAGCAGCAACCAGCTGAAGGTCGGTTTTCTTGTTTGGAGTCTCTGCTTTGTGTTTTTTAGGCAGAGGTCGTCACGACACATTGTTTTCTCAAAGGCATCCATCAAAGCCATCTCCTTTGGCATTGATTACTTTGGCTCATTAAGAAGCCCTCTGAAGACCACGGCTGTTTCACTCAGACTCCCAACCCCCTACACGCACACACGTATACCACATACACCTAATTCCACAAAAAAAAAAAGAAATCATTCCACATGCACGACATTTAACATGTATAATCCCTGTACAAAACACAAGCTTCTCTGAACTGATAATAAATACAGAACAAGATTATACAGCATTTCTTATTGTTAGTCTATTAATTTAAATTCCTTGTGTCACTGGATAGAAAATTATCTGAATGTTTATGCGCCAGTTTTAAATTAAAATGCTAAAAGAAATGACATAAAATATATGATATATTATAAAATCTGCAATCCATTAGTATACAGGAATAGATATTCTACACATTCAGCTGTGAATTTCTGATTTTAGATGCATTTTCTATTATTGTGCAACAGGTTCATGACACGTTAGTTAAAGCCTCTGTCAAGAAGAATGCAATAAAGAAACATGCACTCAGTGGATTTAGACACAATCACCTGACTTTTTCATCCAAACTAGGACTTCTTTTTAAATCAATAGTGCCAGTGATGCTTGATTGCATTCTGTAAGAAATGCAATTGAATGGTGACTTCAATGCAACTCAAATCAATGTTATTTGTCGATCCAGGAAATTACTTGTGTCGTGAAACCTGAGACCGTAACAAGACAGGAATACTCTGTCATTGACATTTGTTTAAGAGGAAATTGTCTCCTCTTTCAGGCCTCCTGAGTGTTTGAGTGATAGTTCACTTTTAAGACATTAATATTTCTATAACGTTCATGTAGGATCCTAACTGCAAAGATTTGATAAAGAAATTAAGACAGCTTTGGCACATGTTAAGCAGGGAAAAATTAAGACGAATTTGCTTGATCCACTTCAGTAGCACCTGTAGATTAAAGCCATATTGACTGTGACTCTAATGTGGTGACATTGAGCAGGGAAGCATGGGTCCTAAGTGTCATATTAGGTTTTGGCACAGCCAGGTTAGTATGACATAGCTCAAGGAGAAAGAAATGGGACTGGCGAAGATGAGCCAGAAAAGTAGGCTCAAATGGATCAGGTAGCTGGCAGAAAGACGTGTCACAGAACATTGTCAGGGGGCGGGTATTTTTAGTCCCAACAGCCACAGTTCACTGGCACTTTTACAAGAAATATTGTAGGGCAACTGCAAGAGATAGGAAAAGAAAGTGGAGGAGGCAAGAGAAGCAACAATGAACTGTCATTGAGGGAACCTTTGGTGTAAGATAACCAGTAGCAGGGACATGAGCACGGCATGGGTCTCTCAGGGTCTTTACACCTACTTCTTAATTTTGTGACACTGCTGGAATGCCTTTGTTTGATCAAATAGTTTCTACTTATACAATAGGATGAACCACAGATGCATTTGTCTGAACAGTTGAAAGCATTTCTATTTGTAACTTTAAAACAATTGTGCATACCACACATCATGATTTGTAGTTCCCCTATTAGCTGACATCATTTGATTTTGCAGCTTTCTAAATGTAACCAACTTATTGTTTAGTCAGTACATAATTCTATCTGCAAATATTGTAAATAAAGGTGTTGATCTACACAACCCTAGGGAAATGCTTGCCTGCGAGCGACTCCTTTTGAAAAATTGAAGACTGAGATTGTTTAGTCAGTTAGTCAGTGCTTATACTAAATGAGGAGTAAGTTGCTTATGCGTGTGTGCCTGTCATAGACACTTAAGGAAACTCAATATTAATTGGCTTTGTCCTTTAACAATGTCAAGGAAAGATTAGACCTAATGTAAATGGCTGAACAACAAAACACTTTTGGTATAAATGTAAATTTAACATATACTACGATTCAAGCGTAGGATAAATACTATACTAGACATTCTGAAAATTCATGTGACAGAAGAGTCTTTATTGTTTTTTTCATGACCCTCTTTATGTGCTCAAAGAAACCTTGTGTTAAACTGAACCAGCTTCAAGGACAAAACTGACACTGAGAGCAAGTGGCATAATTAATGAGATCCCATGCCTCCCTGCAAATAATTCATACACACAGTGGAGAAGAAGGCCAAGGTTTTGGTGCAAGTAAAATAAAAAGAAATGAGAAGACAAAAAGGAGCCCTCATAAGCACGAGTACAACAAGTACTTATAGACTCTCTGTTACACCTGAAAGTTACAAGTACTGAACTAGACAAGGAGGAAACAGAAACAGAAATCTAAAAATGGATCCAACGGATGGAAAACAGGATGGAGAAGCTGATGAAGTTTCCAGAAAATAAGATTCTTCCTATAACGAGCTTCCAAAAATCCTTTTTCCTATCCATCTGTTACATTTCTTTTGTTTTATGTGGAGCTAAATTGTCAACTCTTGTCTTCAGTCGATTTCAAAACGTCATCACATGCTTTACATAGAGTCTACATTTGGTGATATAAAGTAGAAGTGCTCAAAGTTTCACAGTCTATCAGTGCTGGTGGACAAGCTTGACTGATGAGCAAACGTAAAGCTTAGTCACTTATCCCACATGGAATCAGATCAGCTAATTACAAACACTCAAGTAACCAGTCAGCCTGGGTCCTTCTGGTGTGTCATGGAATAACTCTTGCTATACATCAAAGGTTATATCCAATTTGCTAATGACAGTACACCATATTGTCTCCTCATCTGCTGTCTTACAGCACTTGACCCGGAAATCAATTGAGGTCTGGCATCACTGCGAAAGTTCTTGCTCAGTGATGGCCCACCTCCATTGATTCCTCACAATTAAAAGGCAAGGAGAAGTGAGGCTACAGAGACTTTCATCTTTCTCTTTAAAAGAAATGACCAACAGCAGAATGAAGCAGTACAAAATGAGGAAAGCAATGAAAAAGAACTGGTATTGGCAGCACTGAAAAGTATTTCCAGTGCACTTACTCTATGATAGAAGTCATTTTGTTGTAACGACACTTTCTCTTGTACGTCTCTCGTAGGGATCGCTGCAGTGAGCTTTGCAGTCCTTCCTCAATGTTTCTGACATGCCAAATACAAACCTCATGACTTGTAACTGGCAATCATTAGCATTGGTACTGGATCTTGCTATAGGGATTTCTTTAAATGTGATTAAAGCCATTTTAATGATGGTTATGCAGCTGCCTTTCCAACAGCAAGGGAAAGAGAGAGACGAATGAAATCAAACAAATAACTAACAATTCTAAATTGTTTCAATATGGTGAAAACTAAAAAGTGTCAGTGTGCAGGCAGTGTTTCTTTTATTGATGCTGCTTTTTAACAACCGTGCACCCCATTGTAATTTCATCTAATTCCACCTCTTCAGTAAAAACTGAAAAATATACTCTATTTTGGAGATAGATTTGTTGTCTTTCCTTTTTTTTCCACTTTATATCTTAAATAAACTCATGTCATTTACAATTTAATTGATCACAAATGCATTTTGTGGCATGTGCATTGTTGGAGGTTGCATTTACATAAATAAAGTCATATAATTATGTGCAGCGGCTGTTTATTGCTACATGTATGTTCACTCACTCTCTGGGACTGGGAGTGTTACTTAATTATTTACAAAACAACGAACAAACAAAAACAAAACAACAACAAAGAACTAAAATTAGGAGGAATAATGTTAACTCTCTAGGGGCATTAGCTAGCATTAACTAACGTTACTTTAATTTTTGTAGCAAAGTAAACTTACTAGAGAAATCGTCCAGTGTTATTGTTATTAAATGTTCTTCATTTTACTAATTTCTGATTATCATCAGGTGGGAGTGACAAACTTTTAGACATATCCATGACCATAACAGACAATATTTAACATAATCTGATATGAAGTGTGTGCTACAAACACTGTCAGTAGCAGGTGGTACGAGTTGGCAGCCAGCAACAAAGCAAGATGGTATTTTTGGAAAGTGATGTAGCCTGAACTGAATGTGTTTGCTGCCATTTTTCCTCTATATTGCCTCATGACATGACAAGGGGCTAACAGATAGATAATTATTTATATTGGAAATTGATCTTAATAAAATGTATATTGGGAAATATATTGTGTTTATTTGCATTCACTTATGATTAATCTATTTCCAGAAACTAACCTGTGTCACAGCCATGTCAGTCTGGAAGCACCAGGCAGGAGCAGGGCAACTCTGTCCCTCCTGAGGTTGACCGATGACAAAAGTTTCAATGCACACCAGGAGATATTACCAGCCTGACAGTTTCTTGTTTCCATGGACAGTAATAGTGAGAGAGAAATCAATTCCTTCCACCTCTACCATCCAAATGTGTCAGGAACAGCTATGGTAGTTTTAAGGAGGCAGCTGGCAAGCTGCAAGTTTGTGCTTCTGCTCATTAAATTGACCCTCATGCCATATTGCTTTTCTGCTACAAACTGATATTATGTGAGATAGGCTGATTATACTTCACCTCCTTTTCAGCTTTCTCCACATTCTCTTCATTATTATTTCCACTTGTACTACAAGTTAGCTGTTAGGTTTTGACAACCATCCACTCTCAACACCCATCAGCTTTATTGAAAATATTCATTTTTACAGTTTGGGGAGTTATTAACCATTTGTCAGTAGAATAAAGACTAATCATTTTATTGAGAAAATAGAACTTAACACTATTGCAAAGCACATATAATTTTTTACACCTGTAAATTAGTATGAAACTACTGTATCTGACCAGACCAGAGTAAGATCTGTTTTTTATCCCTATTTCTTAAATGATACTATTGAGAGATTGACTTAGTGGCCTGTAGGTCTTCAGATTGTCTTCAAATAAAGGTTACATATGTATTGTCTAGATGGATGTCTGTAATTTTTGCACATTGCCAGAATGATAACCATATGCAAAGCAGCAGGTTCCAGCCTAGGCCAAAATGAAGCAATTTGTGAATAACAGGACATATACTGGACAGAGATATGACTCAAAATGAATTGTAATGTTGCTCCTGCCCAATGTGTAGACAATTGCTTCTTACTTAAAATGGCATAAAAACATTATAAGATGACTATGTGTGTTTGTGATGCCATATATATATATTTATGTAATTTAGTATTACATTCATCTTTGGTCGTGTCCTATTTAAAATTGTGACTGCAACACTTTAGCCCCACACTTTGTCCACCCTGTCACATAGTTTAAATACGGGTCAGTATTATCACCTGTGTCTGGTTTTAAGGGTCCAATAATGAGTATCACAAGCTGATACAAAGTAAGGAAAAGGAGATGGCCTCTTTATCCACCTTGGAATGATTTTTACAGTCCACTTGAAAACTTTTTTAAGCCTGAATTTTCTCATCATTTCAAATATGTTTCTTCTTTTTGGCAAATTAATTTTGCTTCCTAGTTTGCAACTAAACTAGCAACTAAAAATGTCTAAGACCTTCCCAGATTTTGTCCTTACAACTTAAAATATGCATAAACCAGTTAAAAGACATAGAAAACTTTGAGGAAAGGCTTCAGTCTGTAGTGATGTGCACTGCCTCATCCTCATTATCTATCTCAAACAATGCCCAAGGGCCTCATTTTGACCAACACTGATGCATATGAACATGGCCCCAGAATGCATTGCACAAACACACACATACGCATTGAAAATGTTTTGCATCCATTCCTTGATGCTAATCTCACTTGAGGATTATACATTCTGAGAACAGTGATTCCCAGTTGTCAAAGTCAGTGCTTATTTTCATGTTTCAGTGCAGAACCCAGCAGTCTCGGGAACACACAGTCATTTACATGCTGCTCCGTTACAATGCAGCGTTTCCACTCTTTCTCCCCACTTCCGCAACTCTTTTCTGCCATCTCATTTCTCTCATCCCGTACTGTATATTGTTTCTCTCTGTCCTGTTGTAAGAACACAATAAAAACACCTTTTTAGACTTGACAAATCTTAAATCCATGCTGGCATAGGAAAGTTTAAGAAGGTTTGTTTTCTTTGTTGATTACCAATTTTAGAGTACACAACAACAACAACAATTGAGCTATGCATTTACTTGGGGATTTGTGTCACGTTTCCCCTCATTCAAACACACGTAGGCATGGACACAACACACTTTGTATGAGAAATAGGTTGATGTTCTCTTCTGGCATGTTTGATAGTATTAAAATATTAAAATCCATATTAACGGTCAGCTTTTTTGTAGCCATCTTATTAATACTTAATTAGCTGAAGCATGTACTAAAAAAAAGCAGAGGTAGCCAGTGCCCTCTTTCCCCAAAAAAGCAACAGTGCAGTTTGCTTTTTAATAATACACCAAAGCTAAAATTGTTCCCAAAGAAAAATAACTCACTCTTCCACAATTATCAGAAATACACTCCCAGCTGTACCTCTAGAGTATAGCTCCCTAATTAATGACTTAATTAAAAACACTTAAGGGATTATGAAAGGGGTCATATTTGTCCCTATTCAATCAAACACATTCCATTTGGGTGCCTCAGAGAGCAGTATAAGTGATATAGTGTAGTGCTTCACAAGCACACATCCTGCTAACACAGCATGATGTCTTACATTATTTTTTTTTAATCACATCTGCTGGTTTTAGCAGTTTGTAAAGACCTTGTAAATAAAGGAAATTGCTTAGAGTTCACATCTATATGCGCAGTATGATGTGTATCTGAGGAATTGTCACAGCATTTAAGAAAGCGAGGGTCACTGACAGTACTCAAAGTCAGATTAAGTGTCTTGTTGCTAAAGAGAATCCAAGATTGTTCATGTCTCGGGGGACAGCTGAGGGGAAAATAACTTTTCTACATCTGAAGCAAGACGAGTCACTTTGTTTTTATCTGTTCAATGTCGTTGCCCCAGTCTCTCATTGGCTAATCAATGAAACCCAAGAGGGCTCATCAGGCACGAAGGAATGTCAGCCAAAAGCCTTTGATCCGCTGACCTTCATCCGCTGTGCTCCAGCAAAGATACCATAGAGAGTGATCCATGTTTGCATGGTTTTAATGGGCCTCAGCGGACCTTGTTGATGGTCCTTTGGTTTCCAGAGGGTCAGTTCTGTAACTGTACAGCACAGCCTTGAAAACCTTTGGAATTTTGTCTGACATCTCCCAAAAGACTTGTACAGAATCATACACATGAAGGTAAACTAAGAGGCTTATTAGTATTAAATGATTAAATGATTACTTGCTAATCAGTATAGTTAAACACTTATAATACAGGGAAATGAGGATGGATGAAATATGGAAATAGGGAATTGTACTTTCTTCAAGGGCATAGATCTTCTAAGATATTTCAGCAACCTCTGCAGAGAGGCACATAAAGAAACAAACAGCTGTTGTTTTAATTTGTTAAACAACTAGACAAAATTAAGAGATTCATTTCAACATGATGACTGCAAAACCTGTTTGCTGACTATAGGATCTATTTGTGTGTGTGTCCTCAGATGTTTTAATGGCATTCTGGCTGGGGCTGAGAAACTGATTCTGCTCTCTGAAGCATCCATTCATCTTAATCTGGGGTGACCTAAATCCTCGACAACCCCTGCTGTACAGTCTTTCCCTTTAAAACAGAATTTCACACTCCATCCTCCCATGTACCATACTTCTCTTAACCATAATTGATGACTGTAACCTTTTAATGGTCCACCATATTCATTCACAGCAAAAGCACCCTCCATATTGTCCATGGACGAGCACAAGAAAGTTGTATTGCTACTGCATGAAAATGAAAAGGAGACAAGAAGACAAGGTTTACTCAAGCATGTTACAAAAGGGTAATCTATAATCAGAGTGCGAGCTGACATCCTGACACTGTAGGCAGATCTGGTGGATAAATCTGAAAAATGAGGACAGTAGCCACATTTCATGCACTGATTTGTGAATTGTGAAGCTGATGTCAGAAAGACAAAAAAAAAAAAAAAAACACTATGATGTATAATAATGGAGCTCTCTGTCAGTAAGTGTTGGATAACAGATTTAATCTTGTAATACCTAAATAATGTCTTTTTAAATCTTTTCCTTCTCCCTGCAGGCCATTAAATATTAAGGAACTGTGTACGTACATTCAATAAGATATTCAAGATTAGTGTTGTTACGGTTGCTACTGTATTTATTTTACATATTTTGGTCATGTTATGATAAGAAATAGGAGAACACTCCTAGGATTATGTGTCACGAAGGTCTGTTACAACCACAGCGAAATGTGTGCAAAAGGTGTGGACTAAGAAGGTGAGGATGGGCCACAAAAGCTGACGCTTTACACATTTTCACTATGTGAACACTCACCACTTAAAGGTTTGCCATGCACAACTGTGATCAGCGGTGAACTTGGACTGAAAAAACAGCCCTGGATTTTTCTCCCATGCAGGCCCACAAAAACTAGTACACAAAGCAGTCTATCACAGGGCTCTTATAGTACTCCCTCACAATAACTATTAGTTGCCAAGGTAATGGTTAAGCAATAGGCCAGAACAACTGCAGAGAAACCTGAATAGATAAGACATATCTCAAATTGTCAGACACTACATGTACAAAATGTATTAGAACTTTCAACTAAAATACTTACAAATACGTACAAATATAACAAATGTTAATATATATTATGCTTTACATTTAGTTTTGCTTCTTCATTGCTAACAGAAGTAACAGTGAGTAGTAATGGAGAAAGTGATTATTGTCCCCATTAAACACAATAATTAGTTGCATGATAGTCATATTAGGATAACTGCAATGTGCATGGTGTTCAACATGATGGATTGCATTGTTTGAGGCGGCAATATGTTTATGTGTGCAAGCAGTTTTAATGAATGTTTCAAATCATGAAAGGTTCTGACTTTTTAGGAGGCAAGATCGCACAGAAGCTTCTAACTGTGACAGAGTGTTAGTTAGCTTAGACATGTCAAATATAAAGCAGCAAAATAAGTATGTGAACCTTTTGGAATTTCTTGGTTTTCTGCATTAATTTGTCATAAAATATGATCTGATCTTGATCTAAGCCAAGAGCATTATACATATAATGTGTCTAAAATAATAACAGAATGCTGATCTTTTATGTCTTTTTTAAGAACAACCATTTAAACGTCATAGTGATAGTGGGAAAAGCATGGTGATACCAGTAGCTGTGGATCAGACCTGCACATTGTTCAGGAGGGATTTTAGCCCATTCTTCCTTCAGAACTGCTTTAGCTCTGTCATATTTTTGGATGCCTCGTGTGTGGCTCTCTTCAAGTTGTTCCATAGCATCATTAGCATCTTTTGGGTTGAGGTCTGGGCTCTGACTTGGCCACTCCAAATTGGATTTTGTTTTTCTGAAGTCATTCTGTTGTGGACTTGCTTTGGTGTTTTGGGTCATTGTCCTGTAGCATCGCCCAACTTCTACAGAGTTTCAGCTGATTTACAGACATTCTTACAGTATCCTGAAGAATGTTTTGATACACATGGGAATTTATCTTTCCCCCCAGTCTCTGCAAGCTGACCAGGCCCTGATCAGCCCAAATCATGATGTTTCCTCCACCGTACTTTGGAGTTGGAATGATCCTTTTGTGATGATATGCAGTGACCCTTTTACACCAGATGTAGTGCTGTTTGTTCTTCCCAAATAGTCTAAATTTAGTTTCATCAGTGTGTGGAATAATCAAAAAGTGTGTTTTTTCAAGATTCAGGATTCAAAATTTTGTCAATTTTGATTTTGTCAGTCAAAGTACCTCTAGTTTAAGCTTATTCCAGGGGTTCACACTAACACTATGAGTTTTTTATGGTTGTTCTCAACTAAGACATGAAATATCTGATTTTTTTTGTGTTAATATTTTAGGCACATTATATTTGTGAGATCAGATGAAATTTTTATAACAAATTAATGCAGAATACCATGAAATTCCAAAAGGTTCATCTACTGTTTCTTGTCACTGTATGATTGATGATGATTATAGAACCTGAGTTTTAAAAAATAGTTATACAGATGTCTGCTATGTGGAATATGATATCATATAAAGGTTATTTGGCTGTGAAGACATACACAGTGGGCGTTAAGGAAATTAAAAAAATGTTCGTCCAGACTTATTTTACAATCAGGACAAATTTTTAGGTTAATGTAAATTGTAATGATAAATGATAAATGAGCCTGGTCAGATGGACTACTACAACAAAATAATTAAATAAATGAAACACCTGTACAAAAACATTACAAAGTAGAGAAATAAATACAAATCACTTGGGGGAAGACCAGGTCAGTTGGTACCAGAGCACTTAGAAAAGTGCATAAAGAGCTATGGTTTCAAAATAACAGTCATTCTACCTTTGTGTGTAGGTGCTGTAATAAAAGAGGTCCTGGTCCTGATAGCACTCAGCTTTCTTTCAGGGTGGAGGTAGGGAACTGTTAGGGAGGTCAGGATTTGCAAGACAGACAGCAACATGTCAATTTTATAGCTGTGAGTACAGTCCTTTTTAAGGGTTTTCCCTTTCAGGTCACATGTACAGTACCCTAAGCTGAAAAACAGCAAACTGTATACACAGGATATGTGCATTTACGTGAAAAAAAAATGTAATTAAATTTTAACGTGATTTATTTAATTATATACAGTAGTTACATGTTATAAAAACAGCACAAACACCAGATTAACTCCCTGTAATAAACTCTCTTCAGAACAGAGAAGACAAGCCTAGTTCAGTCAGAACACAGAGAGAGCCTGCAGCAAATGTCAGAAACGGAAACCTTTGACCCACCAATTTATGTCCCTAAATGACACTGGATGCTTTTTTCCCACAGATCCATAATATAATTCCTCTTTTCAGGAAGGCAGATAGATGAAGGAGAACAAGGTGGTGGATGCACTCTGCCCTAAAACAGGTGTTGTGGAATTAAAATGTTGATGTAGAATGCACGATGCATTCAATATGAGAGCTCTGACTAGAACAAAATGCTGAAACAAGAAAATTCTGCTTATGGATTATTTTAGAAATAATAGACAAAATGCCATAAGTAACTTTCTATGTTTAATTCGCTATGTGCATCAGGTTAAGAGATGGTTACTGTGAAAAGCTTATGCCTTTAAAATACTATGTAGTGTTGTAAATGTCTTCACTCGGTGAGTGTCATAATGGCAGCTTTAGTCCTGTGTTGATTGATTTGCGGTGTTTCAGTATTAACTTAGTACTTGCTTGAATGGGACGGGGTGGTTGAAAGACTGTGAATCACTTACTGCCACTCAACATAAACGTCACATAAGAAGTCAAAGTTTTGTAGATGCTGCTGCCAGACACATGGAAACTATCATAAACACCCAGTTACAATTATGGACTGGCTCTGTCACCTCCTTAACTTCAGCCACTAGGGGTGCCTATCTAAAACACATTATCATTGGTCATGGAAACTTGTAGACGCTAAGGATCTATGGGAAGTCTGACAAATTTACATCTTTAAGAGACTGGAACAAAGTGTGCAGTGAATATTGGCTGACTGAGCTTCTAGTGTGAAATGGAGAAAAAGTATTACAGTGATGGGGAAAAAGACAAGACAGAGGTCACCTATTAGTTACTGTCTGTTGGGTGTTTGTAGTACAAAATCATATAATAAGAAATCTGGCCTAAATATCAAACTGCCTGTTTGCATTAGACCTGTATTTAAAGTATTAAATTTGTCTTTTTGTATAGTATATAGCATGATGGACGTTTTGGGTGCACAATCTAACATCAAACATCGATTTGTATTAACTGTATGCCCACATGCTCTGTTCCCCAAAGCAGTAGTGTAAATAGGGAAAAAAAACAATTACTATAATGCTTGTCCTAGATCTTATACCCTGGTGATATTCACCTTAAAAAAGTGACCTTCAAACTAAATCAGAAATAATCCACGCTGTCTTGCATCCATGTGCCTACAAAGACTAAACCTAAATTTATAATCTGCATTGATGGAATAAATCAGAATATAGACTTGTATATTTCTATAGACAGGGGGAAACTGCTAAATAGGAGCTAAAATGTTTAAGGAATCTTTGTCCTTCACCTCTGAGCATTGAAAACGTGCTACCAACAGCACATACACAGATCAGTTGTAAGCAGCATCAACACTGCGTCAATTGGTCATCACTTGACCTTCACCTCCAACATAAGGAAAAGCAAACCAGTACTGGATATTGTGTAATTTATCTGAAATGCAGTAGCAGCAAGTCTCTGCAGGCAGCAGGGCTCATGCAGGTCTAATATCCAGAGGCTAACAAGCTAAGAGCTAACTCTAACAAGACTACTGTCACAGTGTTGCAGTGTGAGCGTGTCGCTGATTTCTGGGGGCAGTGTAAACTCGAGTCACCTCAAACTTTACTTGAATAGTGAAATACTATCACTACCCGCTTTACTCTATCAGTCCTCTTTATAGTAGTCAAAATAGAAATAAAACTTCACACAGTAACAATTCTCCAAAGCAAAATCTTTCATTATAGGCACTGTTGCCAGATAGAAATTAAATTTATTAGAATAATACAAAAATACATACAAAACAACAAATAACATATAAAACAGAACAGTCACGCAACCACGCTAACCACTGTAGCACCATACTGCCCAGCCACAGACATGCCTCCATTTAACACCTCTAAATGTTTAAGAAGAAAACAAGGTATTTCTACTGTCAGGAGTGTAAATGAGCCAGAACCGGTCATGCATGGTCACTCAAGTTAGGATAAATTGCTGTCACAACTGATAATGTCTTACAGAGTGTATAAGCGTAATGACAACAAGAGTTATTATCAGCTGGATTATTTCAGACTATTGTTTAGAAAATAATTGAAAATTTATAGGTATTCATAGCATATTTGGAACATATGTGTCATTATGGAATAAAATGTTTTATTCAAGAACATTAGATTTTTTTCTAATGTATTAATTTTTAAGTATTAATATAAATCATCATTTTGCACCTGACAATATATTTATCTACTGTATATAACATCCTTCATCTCTGCTAATACAAACAATGTAGCATCATCCAATCTTCATTTCATTGCATGCCTACAATCACATTTTTATTTCACGGGTTTACTAAAGGATGATGCAAGGTGATTATTGATTTTTTTTTTTTTTTGTTGTTGCCATCTCAAGCAACACCATACATTTGTTATTTTCCCAGAGTGGATGACAGCCTTCAACAAGGTTCACGCATGCATTTAAGCATGGACACAAATACATCTACATGTGACAGGGGCTCAGCAAAACAATTAAACAAGTCTCTAGGCAGCAGATGGGCCTTTGCTAGACAGGTGTGACAGGGAGAGAATGAGATTAATTCTTATTAGATGGTTTCAAACTAAGCTATGACTCAACAGAGTCAGATACAGAGAAAGCAGAAGAACCACATGAATGTCCCCATAGAATTTGCTTTAAAAATCCAAATCCAAATTACTGTTTTTTTTTTTGTCTTTAAAAACTGTTTACCTTTCCACTCTTTGTGCCTTTCGTTCAATGGGATATGTCATTGCTGGCTGTATTATAATAGATCCAACAGTTTTTTTTTTACTGCCACTTGCATCAAGGTAAATTAAATCACAATGATATTTTTTCACATTAGAAGTCTCCAGGAAGGCCCTGCGTTTCAATAACCCATAAAAATCGATTTGCGTATTTTTATAATTGATTACTGCAGATCTACAGTCTACCTTCTGGCTCTCATACTCCCTAATAACCATCCATAATAAACTCAGCATCAGAACTCTGAGGTAAACTAAAGAACATATTTCTCACAATCTATGCTTTAGTTTCTTTTTTAGCTCAGTGAAAATGTGCTAAACCTCTGACATAGAAAGCATTGCTTGGCTTTGTCCCATTGTGACTCACTGGTTTACTTACTCTCCATCAACCTCATCTTACATAAGTCAAATAAACAAAACAGAAGTTCAACCCTGCATTAGAAAAAACAGCATGGGTAGATGCACATACAAATAAAAAAAAAGTGTGTGCATTCACAATCAGAGATGCAATCATGTGGGAGCCTAAAGGTTATAGGACTGTATAATTCTCCAGCAGCAGTTGCTCAGGAGAAACTCTACTCTGTGTAAATAAAGGTTAATAAGGGAGGCAGTCTTCATACAGCGTATTGTTATGGAATACAAGTAAATCCTCTTTGAGACCACGGCTTGTGGTTTTTACTCTCTGCCAGGTTCACATTACAAATCAATATGTTTTGACACTCAAGTGAAGCAATATAGGATCTGCCTCCTTGTGTTGCTGATCCTCATCCTTTTGAGGAATAAAACCCCAACTTGACTCATTATTCTAGGTGATACTGAATTATATGTTAAGTTTAGCACTGTAACTTTAAAATTGCCATATGTACGTAAATGATATTGATAAAGATAAACAGAGTTGTGGCTTATTTGAGCATAATACTTTCCCCAATAATATTTAAGTTGATCGTACTGTAAATGCAATCCTTCAACGCAATCCATTAACCTCATGCTCTTTTTAGGGGACTAAATTTCCACACTGACGTGGATGAACATCATACACAACACGATGTAACGTTGGCATCAAGACAGTACTCAGCTCTGCCATTTAAGAGGTAATAAATGAACACAGTCTAGACGCATGCTTGATCCAAGATTGTAAATTACTGTCTGTTGACCTATTTTAACCAGCAGAGGAGACAGTGACGTGCACTTCCAGACGTTGTGCATTTACGACACAATATAAGTAAAATATGTAAATGTGAATTCTTGAATTTGTCCCTGGGGTTGATGTGTTATACTATCAGTAGATACTAATATGTGATAATGCTTAAGTGATACTTACAAGTAAAATTAACTGGCCTTTATTCCTTATGACAAAACAAAAATACATGAAGCCATTTATTATGGCTTTACAAACGTACCATCAGAAATATGCTCCAGTTTTTAGTGTTTATCGCCACTATTTGGTGACAGTGTGTGTTTTTGTTTGTTTTAGGTGTGCTACTACAAAATTGTGTGTGTGTCATTGGAAAAGCCATTTCCTTTTCATCTGGGGTTAGAGCTTTCTTATTTTCCTCATTACTTCCCAAGGAAATGTGGGGAAAAAATTTGCATACGGGTGAAATTGAAAACAACACAGAAGAGCCAATATGCCAGCTCCATCAGAAAGGGACTTTGATCGCTTTTTAAATGAGGGTGGGATTGTCGGGCCCTTCACTGTGAATGATTGTGTTTTGAGCAAAAAGGTGTGATCTGTTTATTTATTTATTTATTTTACAACGGAACCTAAACTGGAGCAATTAACAGTGTTTCTTGTTGTCCTCCTCTTCAGGGTTTCATTTCTGCATCTGTTTCCATAGAGACAACCGCACCAGACGGCAGTAGTTATGTGCAGTATTCTAGGTAATGATTTATGGCTTGCACAAAATCTCCACTGAGGTAGCGTTACATCAAATATTTCTAGCACATGATGACACAAGCATGATGACACATTTTGTTTCGCATGGTGACTTTCTGGGTTATAGCATGAATGTTGTCACCTCGTTACATTTGTGTTATCAGTTTGTCAACAGTAGTATAGATATGCATTAGTAGCACTCCTAGTCAGCTCATAACAGTGGGCTGTTTTGTAGTGGTTATGACAGTACCTGTGGAGTGTGCCATGTTTAAACACATAAGCTACTAGTGCATCAACTAAAAGGTTATTGTGGGTATGATAAGAATTCATAAGCCATTAAATGGGACAATGCAATTTTAATCAGTTGAAACAAACAGTTGGAAAACAGAGCTGATTGATAGAGACTTGAGTTTGATGTATTAAATCCTGATTTAGTAAAGTAAAAGGAAAAGAAACCAAGCTGATTTTATACATTTTATTTGTAAAATTTAAATATTAAATATTGAAATTAAATATACAAATTAGCTGTATAATAAATGAAAGGTTTCTCCCTAAAATCTTGTGCTGCACCAAAATGAAGTGTAAATGGAAATACTTAAGTAAAGACACAGATACACTTGCAATTTGTATATTGCTGGTGAAAAGAGAAAATCCAGCAGTTATCTCACACACATCTGTATCAAAATGTAATCAAAACTGCAATGTGTCACTGCTGGAGTGCTTTTCTTGCCTAAACCCTAATCTCACACAGGACTGGACTTGAACCCAGGTTTGCAGTGTGTCTGTCCTTCACAGTATACACGCACTACAACCACCTCACTTGTTTTTGCTTAATAAATGTAGAACTTCATTTTAAAAAAATAAGTTTCATCACAACATAAAATTAGTCACTCTTCTTTTTCTTTTTCTTCCTTTTCTGGAAGAAAGTATTCATTACAGCCATTTCCATCCTTATGCCATCACTGTCTGTCCTTCTGCATTCCTGTCCTGAAGATAAAAACTGCCCATCACAACCTCATCACCTCTGTTCTCTTCACCAACATGTCCATTGACATCTACACTAATCACCACACTCTCAACTCTTGAGATGCTCTGCATTACATCATGTGTCTCAATCTAGAATTTCTAATTTTCTTCTAACTCACATCCTATCTATGGGGCATAACCATTAAAACATTGAACACAACATTGAACACAACACTTCAATTCCGAGCTTCTCTGCTTGCTCTCCTCCTTGCTTGCTACCTTTCAACCAGGTGTAATGGACAAACAGTATGACCTGCCTTCTCTACATCATATCAATCAACTCTGCAGAAGCAAATTACTCATCAAGTTGGAACAGAAGTGACACAAATTACAATACATACTACTACACATTTATATCTCATCTCAATCATACTGATCAAACTGTGGGTAACAGCATGTACACTGTCAAGAAAATGTTTGGAAACACCTACACACCTAAAGTATGCATAATAATTATTATCTTTTTTTGCCTTCATTCAACCAAATGGTTGTAAATTGATCACAAATCCATCTCTGTGCCTCACAGATATTGTTAGACAGGCATCTATCATTTCTTCATGAGGGCTGCATCTGTGTTCTGTTCTGTCTGTTCTTCACTTGGAATCAAAGTTGGACTAATCAGTCTACAAGACATGATTCCAGGCATTTAACATCCACTCTATGTGCATCTTGGCCCACTGCAACCTTTTCTTCTGATTTGCCCACCTTAGTAGGTTATTTTTGCCGATGAGGTCACCAAACCTGAGTTTCCAACACTCAGAGTGCGTAAGAGATTTTTTTTGGCCATTTTATGCCTCCACACTGGTGATAGCCAGAGCCAAAGTCTGTTTTCCATTCGTACATACGACCACCCAATCCTTACAAACACAATACCTAAAGAATGCTTGAAGGGGATACCTTTAAATTTGGATCATCTGTCAACTTGAACTCAATAATAAACTGATTAAAATTTTGTGGTTCACACTGATTTTGTTTTCATCAAGTTGTGGCCAATACTTGTGAATGTCATATGTAAAGAACACTTAGACACAACTGTCCATGTGGCCACAGGTCAAAGGTCAAAGATCAATACTGGAGCTTGTATGAGAATTGTAACACCATGCATACTTTTTGATGTAATAAACAGATGCAAAGCCTTTATTTTTAACACAGATGAGTAGCAATGGTGGTTGTTTTGTTTTAGGTAATAATGAAACAATGAAATGCTACACTGACACTGTTTTAATACTTCCTAAAATTGAGCCTGATAAACATATGTATTTCCTTAAATCATAATATTCACATTCTCTGCTGCTCCACCTCCAGGTGATCTCTAGCACCAACAATTAAAATATTGTGTTTCAGGATGATCCACTAATTATCAGCCTAAAACCACCTTAACAAACCATGCACTGGTGAAAGAGTTGCAAAAAAAAAAAACAACAACTGGGAAAACATGTATGTAGATTGTGTACCTCTATTTACCATCATGAGGGGATATTATATTCCAAATAATTATACCATTTATGATTTTGACTGCCTTAAGAATCTGTTGCATTACTGCTTAGACTTTTTTGAATCTCAAATGTACAATTTGTATTTTTATTTGATTTATTAAAATATAAGGGGTGGACATATTACTGTTTATGCAGTTAATCACAGTAACCAGGGAACAGGGACAATCATTTTCACTAACTGCAATTCTTCGGGACTGATTTATACCACCAATAAAAATCATATAAATATTTAAATCATTACTAGTGTATCTAATTTGGCAGATTGATCTTTCAATTTTAACCCAAATAAAATCACAGGAGTTGATCTGTTAGTGGTTGGTGGCAGTTTGCCTGTGTCAGCATTGGTGCAATAACAGTGAGACACGGTCACTGTCAGTTTAGTCAGGAAAAAAGCGTAGCTGGTTTCTACTTTATACAGCTTGGTTAGAGCTATAACTCCAGGCATTCAAACAATTCAGCATTTTCTTTTCATTGAGATGTGGGACCATCTTTCTTTTTGGCTTTTTTGTAAAAACACACATACTTGTCAGTTATAATGTACCTTGACAAATACAAAACTTGAAACATGTTACAGCCAGCAGGCATTCATGCTACTGCACATTATTTACTTTAAGAACAATGGTCAAGGATACAAGCATAAAAAACAAAACAAACAAACAAAAAAAAAACTATCCAGCAGTGGCTTACAGCTTTGCATTTAAAATTTATATTATTATTCAAAATAATTGGCCACAAGGGTGCTCTGCAGCATGAAAATGTGTGACATGGGTTTTACAAATAGCCCACATGCAGACATATTACAGAAGAATAACCTCTAGCACTACTTCATGGTGTATTATAGTATAGTACTATTATTGAAAAAGGTGTAGCCATCTTATTTGACTGTTTAGCCTGTATGGACTTTAGCATTTAACCTGTAATATCCTTACCCATCTCATTGTTGCTTTTAAGATTTGTGCTCTCTGGATTTGTGGAATGGCTGCTGTCGTTGAACATTCCCTTTGTGATTTGTATATCTACAGTTTGTACAGTACCTCTCAATTAATCAATCAATCAATCAATCAATCAATCAAAAATAATAACAATATTCACCGTCATCATTCATCATCAGGGCACTATGAATATTTGCATGCAAAAGTTAATGAGAATCAGTCTAAATGTTAATAGTCAAGACATTGCACTAAAGCCTAAAAAATATATCACCCTCATGGTGTCATGACAGTAAATGTCAAGGATTTACAAAGTGACAGGATTTATCCTGTGGAGACTATGAATGTCATAAAAATAGACATTGAGTGTTGAATTGACTGACTGACTGACATAATTTTTGCAGCTACAGAGCCAAATATACTCATTGGCAGATACATACTGATGTGATAATATTAAATTTATATATAGATCAATTTTTAAGGTGAACGATAAACTTTCTGTCTTCTCGCTTCCATAGCTGTGCTTCCTCCTCTCTGTCTCTCACTCTCTCTGTACTTCCCTGAGAGTATCCTCGACCTTGGAGCTGTATATCTCCAGAATCCAGTTGACCTGCCCAATGTTTTTGCTGCTTGTTGTGGTTTTCTGTTGCCTGCTGTTCTATTCTCTCTTCTCTTTCCACTCACCCCAACTGGTTGAGGCAGATGGCCGCCCACCATGAGCCTGGTTCTGCTGGAGGTTTCTTCTTCTAAAGGGAATTTTTTCTCACAACTGTTGCCTAAAGCTTGCTCAAATAGGATTGCTGGGTTTTCTATACATTTTTTTTTATACAATAAAAAACCTTACTCTGTGAAGTCCCTTGAGATGACTTCTTTTGTGATTTGGCACTACACAAATAAAAATTAAAAAATATAATAAAACTTTTTTTCTTTCAAACAACTTTCAAAGTGTTTGGTCTACATTTAACCTAATATTAATATGGATAAAAATACACAAAGTCAAAAAAACATGAGCTTGCTACTTGTTTAATCTGTGCAAATATTATTATAGTTTAATTAAGTTATAGTCTTAATATATGTGTATATTTAATACATTTATTTTTTAACAAGCTATACTCTTATATTGTGTAATTCATTCACAGGTCTCATGAACACATTATAATGCGCTGTTTTTGAGATGCAGGAGTAGTTTCTCTAAATATAAAATATTTTACAAACAGCATATACTTATTAAAGAACATAAAATAACCAGGGATTACCTTTAAATGCGTCATGTCAGATGTAAAATTATTGCTGCCTGGATTAAAATGTTTTTTCGTTTGTTTGTTTGTTTTGTTTTGTCCTGGTATTCAACTATTTTGTCAAGGTAAAAATGAAATTAGAAATATGGTTAATGTCAAAACAGTGAAGGTCACATTTTTCTACCATTAGGAAAAATAATTGGAACCTGTCCCCACTGTTAACGTTTAGTAATTTGCGCATCGATCTACCACCTTGACACGGTCCCTGTTATTATTTGCTGTGCACATCGCTTTCCGTATCGACACTCAGTCTCTCCAGTAAATGTAAAGTGATATTACTCATGTTTGCTGTTCAACTAGCACACAAATAAACACAAAAGATATTGGTTATGGAAATGATTAAAAATTCCCAAACTTACAGGGGCCAAATTTTGTCATTTGTTTTTCTGTGGCTTACTGAGGAATAGCCATACTTCGAGTGTTTAAAGAGTGGTCAGCATGTTGACCAGAAATTGTGTTTTTTTGCTTTTGCTCGTAAAAGGAAAATTAACTTCTCAAAGAAGAACGTGTGAGAGAACTAAATACCTTTTTATAGACAGGATAGCATCATTAGATATTCCCTCAAAGATGGTACTACAGGTATATGCCAGGAGCATTGTAGATGTAGCAGTAGTCACACAGCTATAAATGAACAAATGACAGAAAGGAAATAGTCAGTTATTCTTATCTTTGATAATCTTTGCTGGGAAGATAGTTGGCCTTGTGCACCGTCTTATTCTAGACGTGACTCCTGGTCTAACAGGACTGGATTTGATTTAAAAGTTAAAATATAGAATAGGGTGGTGCAAAGTCACTCTGTGTTTTGGCCATAGCTTGGCCCACTGATAATGGAGGCAGATGCTAAAATACTTTTTTTGTTTGTTTGCTGGGAGACTGCTGAACACATCCCACACATTTGATGTGCAAACAGAATGGAAAAAAAAAAATACACTTGTTGCATTGAGTGTCTGCAAAATGATGTCAAATAGGAGTACTTGACACTTTGTTCTGAGGATTAATCTGAAGCGATAACAGTGTTTTTGCCTTTCTCTAGCTGCGGCTGACACAGGTGAAAACCGTGTACTACAACAGGCATACGTGTCCACCCATCACCCCTATCCCATCCCCTTACATTAATTTGCTGTTTACAGGTTGGGACTCAGGGGAGCAGAAAGTTACTTCAGGTTTCATCACTTTTTATTCATAATTCATGCATTTTTCCAGCAACGAAAATAACTACATCAGCATTCAAGCATTTTTCAGTGATTTCAACTGGGCAGACAAACATTACTGTGTGCTTTGTCAAGCATTTGGAGATTTGAGTGAATGAATTGCTAAAGCCCTCCCAAGCTCTCGCTCACTCATGTTAGGGCTCCAGGTCATTTGTCATTTAGGCAGTAGAAACTTCCCTCTCTGTCTCTGCTGATTCACTTTTCCTTACTCGTTTTTGACCGTTTTTTTTCCTGCTCATTTCATTTCTTCCTATTTACCGATTTCATCCCGTTTGTGTCATTGCATTGTGTTTGATCCTCCGTGATTGCTGGATAATAACATGACACTGTGCCGTAGATTAAACATCCTTTAGAAATGTGAGTCATAAGAGAGAGTAAACGAGAAGCTGCTTAAAATACAGCACGGCTGGAATACTACAAGCAAAACTACTGCAAAAATGACTACATGTAAAATTCATGGTGTATTCTTAAGTTGGCTTAGTTTAAAAATGGCCTGTTTTGCCTTTGCCCGTTTAATCTTGTAAGCAATGACTTTCTTTTCAAAGCAGTTAATTTGAAGTCCAAATGCAACTGTAAATAATGGATTACTGGAACTTTCTCCTTCTTAACCCACATGGTGTAATAACCTGTCAAGATTTCCCCCAATTTATTTATTTACCCTCTTAGTGACATACTCTCTTGAAGCACTCCAGTATTTGTTTGGGTCTCAAAGTGAGTGTAAATAATCTCTCAGAAGAAAATTAAGCAGACAACAACCAGTGATGCTGCTGTGCCCAGGGCCAAGCATGTGGGCATGTGCATGGTCTGACTAATACTTGTATTGCATTGCTTAGACAGCTTTTTTTCTTTGCTTATTTACACAAATCCTTTCAAGTATCTGTCTCCTACTAATCTCCTATAGGTCGACAATAACCTATAGTTATATTAATAGCCTATCGGCTTTGACGGTGACAATATTTTTAATCGGTTTGGTTCCTTTTTCGAGAGGCTGCCCTCACTTCCCGCACCACATTATCTAAAACCTGGACAGCACAGTGTTGATAAGTCTGCTTTTCTTTCTTAATGCTAAGTGGACACTGCTGCTGACAAGTAGTATTACTGAAGCTGCAAATTGGTTCTACTTAGATAACGAGGTGCAGGTTTCGCTGTTCCTTAAATAGCAGGTCAATTATGTGATCGTGAATTAGGATGCACTCATTTTGGAACCCTGTTCATCATCAAAGATTTATAATTCGCTTGAATACTTGATACATTAACTTTAGTGTCTATGATTTTGTATGTTCCATATTTGTTGTAGTTCATGTAGATACACAGTATAAAGCTCTTAAAGTCTAAATTCTAACCAAACGAGTTATCTGAATGTGTAAAACTCTGCCCCTAGGCCTAATTTTCACCATACATATTTAAGTTGAGTCTCTCTTTTTAAATTTTTTTAATTTAAGTGAACACTTATAATGCTCAGTTATGACCTTTGGCATTGGGTAGTGACTAAAAGACTACGATGGTGGACACAGCAGGTGAAAAGAGTGTTTAAGGTCGATCAGTATATTTCAAATATTGAACTGTTGGTTCTTCATATTGAAAGGAGTCTGTTCACATGTTTTAAGGCATTAAGGCTCAAGCTGCTCCCTGGACACCTCCCTGCGAACTACTCCAGGCCCATGCAGCTGGCACAGTCAGGGCATACCCAGAGCATGTTGGAGGATTTACATATCCCACCTGACCTGGGAACAACTGGTGATTCCCCAGGAGGTGACTCATGTTGTCCCTTAGGGAAAGTATCTCTCAGACACTTTTCCTTCCACCAAGAACCAGACAAGTGAAAGAAAATGCATAGATAGGGAAACCAGCATAGAGTTTTTTAACCCCAAATAGAAAATCTTGTTTATTAACAATAACAATAGTTTTCTGTAAACACACAGCTATGTCACAGCATTCTAAAGTTGCACCTTACATTTAACATTTACATGCATAATGTGGCTTTAAACGCAACAATTTTGAACAGCTTCAGGCTGCAGTTAGGTATCGGACTTTCAAAGAACAGAAGTCTGTCTGTGCTGTCTCTCAGAGTCATGAAAGAACTGCTCCAGGGGCCTACTGTGATGCATTTTTCTGTTCTTTACGATGCAATAAGAATCAGGTGCTATATCAGCAGATCCACTATATGTTTTTTCTTTCTTTAACTTTGTTAACGTAGAATATTGTCTAGGTGTTCTATGTGTTGCACGAGTGCTGTTTGGGCTTGTGCTTGGGGTAAAAAATAAAAATAAGAAAGACAAACTACCCTCTACTGTTTTATAATACTATATAATACTTATAACAGTCCTTTCCAGAGAATTGTTGAAGGTTACATGTCAACATATATAAGGAAAGCGCAGGAAATGGGGAGCAATCATGAAGAATTACTTGAAAGGCTGTTAAAAGCCTGGGATAGACTGCCCCCAAGCAAATCTTAACAGGATAAATAGTAGGAATAATTTTTAGATGGATGAAAAAAAGATTGATAATAACTAAATACTGAATGAATAAGCAAAATACTCAAATTCATTCTAGTAGTACCAGAATTTAGCAATATAGCAAGAATATAAATGAAGTTAGACAGTTTAGCACTGCAAACGTTATTTGTTTATAGCACATCTGTGATTCAATTATTTGAGACATTGTGTCCCTTTTGTTTGCACTGTCAGTATATTGTTGCTGCGTTTTAGTCAATTTGGGCTCACTTGTCTAATCACTTGTTCCTCGCATTTGGATGCAGCTACTGAGTCGATAGGAACGCTGCCCAGAAGTGTTGTTTTGTATTTGCTTTGGCTTTGCCAAGATGAGCTTGGCTGCAACCGAACTGTGAATGGTTCAGTGTATGTTTCCAAAATGTAGGACAGTTCTTTCTTTTTAAATTTCACAATGTCAACAAAACATAAAAAATAATAATAAATAAAAAACACACGGAATATATTCTTATATATTATTCTTGTTTCTTTGTTGCATAATAATGTGCAGGTGTGAAGGCTATAGATAGTTATTTAGTCCCATAGATACTAGCTGTTTTATTATTTTTACATGTTTCTTCCTAATATTGAATATGTAAGGTTGTATGGTTATTGTGATTTCAATAAATAAAAGTGTCCAATTGTGCTTGAGGGGGAACACAACCTGAATGAATGTGAATTCTTTTGTGGAGATTTGCAAGGTTGTGCTTTACCAAATAAGGTGAGCAGAATACTACGGAGCAGAACGGAGCTGAGCTGTCTACCTGTTTTGAGCAGTGGAGTGGTAAAAATGCGATCATTCTTGCCATCAAGACTGCCGTGCGCTGCTGGATTGGTTTCGCCACACCTTCTGCTGTGTTTCTCCTCCCACTGGGGGTACTCTGCAAATCACTAAGAAACCAATCCGCCACAGCAGAGGAAGTAACCTTAGTGCGCCACAGGAAAATACTAGTTTTCCACTGTGACACTGAGCATCACGCAATGTGCCAACATGGAAATGGGGTGGAGAAGTGTTTACAAATTGGTGTTTGCCATTAAGTTAGCTTCACTTCCCCAGTCCTACCATGAATCTTGCAGGGAGCAACCTGGAACAAAAAACCCAAGAAACTTGTTTTTCTGCTAGAATTTGAATACGGTATAACAATTACACACATTGACACTAAAAAAATGGGTTGAAGTAGAGTACATCTCCTCTTTCTGATGTGCTATACACAGATCTGGATCATTTAACGGTTGTAAAATCTTCCCATCAGCTGTCAATCTGGGAATAAAACTAAATCATTTCCTAACAACAGAGGACAAATCTGCTTCCACTGTGTGATTGCTTCAAAGATAAGGGCACATTGGGCTGTTTAAATGTTCTGCCTAAATTTCAAACTCCCAGTGATGAAAATGAACATGCCTGGCGATGGTCTTTTCCATCATATGTTTCTTTGCAAGGGTTCCCTTGGGTGCTTTGTTTTTTTTCACAGCCTGCATGATATGTAGAGAGTTTGGGTTGCCCATGTACAATAGGAGTGATAGGGACTACACATGTCAGTGTTCAGTGACTATTCATCCAGCACATTCCCCTGCTACCTGCCCCGTCAGCCTGACCAGGGAAACTGTTCCATGGAGAGGAAATAAGATTTTGTAACACACACAACACACAATACTCAACAGAAACAACAGTTTCTGTACTGTGAGATAATTCATTTCTCATGTGCTGATGATGATTTTTTTTCCCCAATATGAATGATGGTTTGTTCCTTTTGTTTCTGATGTGCCTATATTTACATATAGTAATTTGGAAGATGCTTTTATCCAAAGCAACTTACAAGGCAAATGCAGGGTCAGCACAGACAAGTTTTGCCTATAGACCACTACTGGAGGCAGGCTGCAGCCGGGGTTCAAACCTCAGTTTGTCATATGGAGGGTGGCGATGTTACCACTACACTATCTGGCCGCTGTATATTAAGGCTCTCCCTTTTTCTCTGTTAGTCTCTTCCACTGTATCACATAATAAGAGAGGTTTAACTTGTTCTAAGCCAATTAACCTGATTCATGGACAGGTGTGCCAACTGGCAATGTCAGGAGAAAACCAATTCCTCTCTGCATCCAGCTGGTGCTCTAAGCACATCCACCCACACAGAAGACATGTGAATGACTCCCTGGAGGGTATTGCAATATGGTTTCCATCAACACAGTGCCCTTCAACAAGGAACTGAACCCTAACTGCAGCAAAGTGTGCTGTGCTACCATATACTGATGATCCTGACCCTTTAAGGAATATGATGATTGTCTCCTGTCTGTGTTCGTATGACTAAGGCATGAATACATTTAATTGTTTTCAACTATGCTTTATACATTAAGCACCAATATTGTAGCTTTGTAGCAACTCTTGTATCATCCCACTGTCTCTTGAAAATTATCCTCCTGAGGTGTAGACCAATCCAGTTTCAGTTCCAGCAATTCATGTCTATAATATGAGTGAAGTTAACTACTGTTTGAGTGTATTTGAACTGTTGGATAAAATATTATAATATTATATTATTTGTTTAATATCGAAGTGGAGTGGTAGTATACCTAATTGCTGAACAAAAAGGTTTATTCATACACTTACAGATTTTTCTAGGGTCATTATTTTTTTTTTATGTGAGTGTTCAGAGAACCTTGGTCAAGTTGGTTGTACAGTGGCAATGATCTATTATTCTGTCCTATGTACAAGTATGCTGTGCTGCATTTGCCTCAAGGGCAGTTTCACCTCTGAGCATCAATATTTCTCAAAGCTTTGCATATACACAAATTAGCTGACACACGTTTTTACATTTGTTGTAGATGTTGGATTCCATTTTTTTATGACACAAAATATAATGTTTTACCAATATTAAATCATATTATAGCAGCGTTTTATGCAGTACTTATCGATCTCTGCCGTCACTGAAGTATTATTAGTAGCAGTATTTTTACTACTGCTGTATAGATTTGCTGTATGTGCCACTTAACTTACATTGATGTGGTCAGCAGGGTATCATTTTCAACTAAGTAGTTGAGTTGAGATTGTTTTGTCAACTGCTGTTTCCTAGGTCAAGAATAAACTGTCAAACTGTCCAACGGTGCTCGCAGTCATAAGAACCTTGCACATCTACATTTCCATGGCAACTGAGTCAGCCCGATGTGCTAGTGAGGATCATGTGACGGGGTCAAAAGCTCCAGAGTAAGTGTGTAAGTGGGCTGTGACTAAACAGTTTCAAGTCGATTCCATTTGTTTAGCAGATCAATTGTGTGGCGAAACTTAAAATGTTACAGTACTTGACATCATAAGTCAAGTCAAGTATGATATTTCAAGAGTCTTATCACCCCTCTCATCTCACGTTGCTGGAAGTAAACAAAAGCTGCAAACTGTAAAACAGTGCTTCTTCTCTTATTAGCAAATATTTTCAGTCTGAACCAGCCACCATCCTTGAGCTAATTTTGTTTCATAAAGTGAGAGATGGCAGGGCCACTCTGTAATAGCTGGTTTGTGTAATGGCCTGAAAATTATCCACCAAATGTAATTGCTTCAGGCTTCAGTCTCAGAAGTACAGATTGTTTTTATGCTGGAAAAGGAGGGGAAGATTCCTACAAAAAAAAAAATAAGCAGTATCCCAGCAATGACTCTCCTGCATTGCATCAGTCTCTATAAAGCTGTGTTATGTGTGGCAATGTTATTGAGGTTAATGTCAAGAGGAGCAGGGGAATGCTCACTTTGATGGATGAGGAGAAGCGGCATTTAAACTATGAATGCTAAGACCGACAAGACAATCCTTTACTGAAAGAAGAGCATGCAATAGCTCCAAATGGGATGGCTGAGAATTAATGTCTATGTTTCTTGTGAATGTTGAAATGTGTTATCTAGCTTGATGGTCAAGATAGTATATTTCGCTCCTCCTCATCTGTCTTCTTCTTCTTTTTTTTTTCTTTTTTTTTTGACTCTGCAGAGTAATCCATTTCCCTCAATTTCAGGTCTAGAAGCTTGCCACTGTGGACCACGAGATCAATATTTGCCAAGTTTAAACCACAGGATTATCTGTCTGTCAGGGTTCCCAACAGAAGCTCTCAACTGTGACATAAATCTTGGACTGTCCTCCATCATTTGAGAAGGTCACACCTCAAAACAGGCTTTGTTATACTGTACGCCTAAAGAACGGATTAGCTAGTCAATAAAGTCATCCCTACACATTCACTGTACAATGCTTCACACGATAAGCCCAGATATTTACTAAATATGATTAAGTCTTTGTTAAACTGCTCTTTTTCTATGCAAAGTTACTTTAATGCAGTCAAAGGAGACTTACTGTAATGTCCATATGCATTAGGTAGGTTAACTTATTTTTAAGTATTATATTTACATTTTTTTACCAATCAGACGCAAACCTAGTATGGTTTGAACAAGGGAAACTTTAGTTTCTTCCTCAAATAATGGTAAAAGTGAGAAGCTTTTTAATGAATACATTGCCAAAATAATGATTTTAAAAAAATGTCACCATATATTGATAATAAGGCTATGCAAAGCCTAAAGTATAAGAAGAAAATGTGAAATTAAAGGATTCAGATAAGGTTGATAAAGGCTTTATTTATGTATTCAATTCCACAGTAAGACCAAAACTGCCAATGCATCAGTTGATCTCTCTGTGCTTTTCTGCTTACCCAGCCCTTATGTGGTCTTCAGCATTAAGCAATTAAGTAAAAGAAAACATGTCAGTTATGCGCAGTAGACCCCAAACAGAAGTAAGTTGTGCATTTATTGGAGAATATTATCAGCTGCATATTTGGTGAGTAAATTACTGTTTACAGTAGCAGGATAGTATATGTGAGATTCAGTTAAAATATAAACTGCAGCAAATTAAGGCATATAATTTAAATCACAGAGTCACACTATAAATAATACAAACACTTTAACCTTAACAATTCTGCCTATATGTCTACAGGTGTGTCCATAAATTGTGAAACTCATTTACATACACCTAACTGTATTCATTTTATCTGACCTGTACTAAAGACAGTGATTTACAGTATTTCATTGTACATGAAAACATCCTTTCATACAACTTTCAATGGAAACCTTAAGCTTATCTAATTCGCCTAATTAAGACATGCTTGGTTAATTGTTAACCAAACATTCATTATGCGTCACAATTAGTGTAGTTGCATGGATGGAACATGAATTATAGGCTATACATCAATGGATTTGTAAGCAGAACTAGAATACACAGAGGAATATCAGCAATATTTCTAAAATTAGGCCTGTCATGTTACACAGGGCTGTGTCCTTGCCCAGCAGCGAAGGTCACCTGTAAACTTAACATTAATCTCCCAAAGTGCAGTGATGGCTCCACTTTGCCCTTGGAGAATGGTATGGCACATTTGGATTCATTACTGTAAATCTTGGCCGTGTATTGTGTGCTGCATTGTTAATATGAAACGCTTGTATTTCCACGTTGGCTTAATACACAACTTATATTATCAAATTAAATAAATATGCTTCCCTTTTTGGCTGGAATAGTGCATGACAGAAAGACGTACTTTCATTCGAAAGACCATGTTATATCCCATTGCTGGTATGACAGTGATACTCATACATTGCTAAACTGCTAGTAAATAGCTGTGTGAGAAAGAGAGTATTATAATGATACATTAGTAAAGGATTTAACAGTGATTAATATCTTAATCAAACCTCAGCTAGTACAGTACAAGCAACCTAAGGATCCCAAAGTGGCTGTATTTGTAAAGGCAACTGCTAACTTTGTTAAAATGTATAACATTCAGAGCATCTTCACTGGGAAGGTATAAGACAACATTTGAAGATATGTGTGATCCTTTAAAACCTCATTATGTAGGAAACACTGGTGCAACATTTGGTTTGCTGTGCTACTCACGCATACTCAATGGATGCCACTGACAAAGCTGATTGATAAACGACCATTTTGTCCAACCACTGACTTCAGTGCTGGATCTTAACGTAAATTGAATTTCAAGCTCCAATGAGATGTCAACGTTAACATACTAGAAATCCTCTCAGGGAAATGTTGCTGTCAATGCAGAAAGACATTTTGGCTTTTCCGCCTTCTTTCGTTGGCCATTTCTCAAACATCCTCATTCATCATTCATTCAAACACTGTTTGAAGGAAGGGACATTTTCCACAGCTGGTACATACTAAAAGAACATCATTCAACTCACACAGAGATTCCTTACATTCATATTATGTGGTGCTTTTGAGGGAATTTGAGGTTATGTGTGTAGATTAATTAAGAATTTATGATGCACAATATGTAATTATATATACTGATGCGTAAGTATTTGTAGTGTTTTATAGCATGGGAAAGGACTTGAGGACTAGTTGTAAATTATGTGTCTTCTAATGTGTCTATTTGTGAATAACATTTTACTAATTCTGACAATTTTCACCTTTGAACAATTTTATCTGTATGTTATTTAAATCAAGATGTTTAATTCCGCAGAAGACGGGGGATTAACGTACTGTTATGACACTACGCACATCAAAGATTTAGCAGAGCACATTACTTTAGAAGTTTTTATATTAAACAAAGCCCCCTCCCCACCTCACCCCCAATGTCTATGCCCTCTCATGTAGGTTACAAATATTATTAATAATCATTATCAGCATTGCACAGTCTAAACATACACTACCCATCCAAAATAAAAACAAAAAACACCTGGATTTAACTAAGCAAATAGGTTAGAGCCTCCTATTGGATAATTACTGCATGGATGATTGTGTTTCAGTTGGCAACAAGTTAATTAAAGGGTCTAATTATTGGCATGCATCAAGCACAGAAAACATCTAAGGAGATTGCTGAAACTACTAAAATTGGGTTAGGACTGTCCAACCCATTATTAAAAACTGGAAGGATAGTGTGGGGTCATCAACTTCCAGGAAGAAAAGTGGCCGGAAAAAAATCTTAAATGATTGTGATCGGCAATCACTTTCACAACGTTTGGTGAAATGAGATTATAAAAAAATTGACTATATTTAATAGTGAAGGTAAGCATTTCCACATGCACAATGTGCAGAGAAGTCAAGGGATTGGGACTAAACAGCTGTGTAGCCTTAAGAAAACCACTTGTCAGTAAGGTTAATGGGAAAAAAAGGCTTAAATCTGCTAGGGAGCATAAAGATTTGACTCTGGAGCAATGGAAGAAAGTCATGTGGTCTGATGAGTGCAGATTTACCCTGTTCCAAAGTGATAGCTGCATCAGGGTAAGAAGAGAGACGGGTGAAGTCATGCACCCATCATCCCTACTGTACAACCCTGTGGGGGCAGTGCTATGATCTGGGGTTGCTGCAGTGGGTCAGGTCTAGGTTCAGCAACATTATGTGTCCAAAGAATGAGGTCAGCTGACTACCTGAATATACTGAATGATAAGGTTATTCCATCAATGGATTTTTTCTTCCCTGATGACACGGGCACATTCTAAGATGACCATGCCAGGATTCATCAGGCTCAAATCATGAAAGAGTGGTTCAGATAGCATGACACGTCATTTTCACAAATGGATTGGCCACCACACAGTCCAGACCTTAACCCCAATGTGAATTTTTGGGATGTGCTGGAGAAGACCGCTGTCCGACTCGCCCATCATCAATACAAGATCTTGGAGAAAAATGAATTCAACTCTGGACAGGAATAAATGTTGTGATATTGCAGAAACTTATGGAAACCATGCCACAGCAAATGCGTGCCATGATCAAAGCTAAAGGTGGTCCAACAAAACATTAAAGTGTGTGACTTTTTTTTGGAAGGGCAGTTCATATACTAATGCCAGTACGCCAAACTCTGCATAATCCACAGTAAAGAGTCTTTTATCTGATTCTCAGACCATTTTGAATTTATTAATGTAGCTAAAATAGCTTCTCTACAATCCCAAAGAGCTAAAGTGGATGGGCAGTTTTAATGTTCTAAATGACTAACAAGGATTCTCATGGATGAGTGCAATTATTCTTAGAGGTTAATGTTATACTCCTGAAAAGCTCCACAGTAATTGATAAATGGGTGTATAGCCTAGAGATGTATTCAGGGTTACTCGGCTGCAATGTGCCTGAAGCAGCTCTTACACTGAATTATTAAAGACTGCTCTTTTCCTATTTCTTTGGTGGGAACAGAGGCTTCAAAAATTGAACATTAAAATAACCAAGATATAAAGTAAAGTAAAGTAAATATTGTTGCTCCATTTCCAATATCATGTATGTGGACATTATTAGTGCTATTCTGAATAGTTGAATGAGCATAGTTCAGTAATGGTCTCTTTACAAATGTGAAAACAATATATATATATATATATATATATATATTTTGTTTTGCTCTTCAGTTTTGTTTATTTCTTTCCGGTCTGCACAGAGAACATTGGACATCACTGGCTGTTATATTATTATTCAGTATTTTGGGACAGTGGATTGATTGATTCATGTGTACTCAGCTTTGTCAACATACTGGATATTTTTGAGAGTGACAGTGAAACTTCACAAAGTTTCTGAAATTGCATTACCTTGTAAGAATGTATAGTCATTGTTTCCAGAAAGAGAGGACTGACCTTGCTATTTGAGAGCATTCCTCTCACTGTCAGGTACAAGAAATGTTCTTTGTTGTAGTCATGTTCACTGTTACACAATGGTGCATGACTGTAAACAAGGGGCTGAAAATACAATAGTTTCCCTGAACATTTCAATACATATTTAAAGCCCTGAATACAGCCCAGTGTTGCAGTTTGAAAAGCTAAAAAATAGGAAACACAACCGACAAGTGACAACTGCTGCAATACCTTTTAGATGTTTTTCATTTGTAACTCCAATCTCCACTTTGTAGACATTTCATACCCTAGGTTTGAGTTGCTATGGACCTCTGTTGCATGTTATTACCCTTTTTTTGTTGTGAGCTCTCTACTGCTTTCTACCTAACAGAGCCAGAATGTCTTCAATGAAGATCGTAGGCTTTGTTATGCTCAATCCAGGAGTCTTACATAGCTGAGTGGGAAGAATGAAATGAAAAGTTTGACTAAAACCACTTCATCAGAGTCAAAACTGCAGTTAGACTAATTGTCAATACTCCGCCTAAAGTAAAGAGCATCTGGGAGTCATAATAACATAACCAAACCTTTCCATTTAATCTTTTTTTTTTTACTTTAATACAGTGAGAGTGTGCAGTAGTACACACAGCTTCCAGGAAATATGCCTCCCACTGCGAGTCCAACAACAGCTCCTTCTGGCTTGTTACTTCAGCCACCTACTCATAGCTTCTGTGCATTACCAGTCCAAATACACACCAGCACAGACTATGTACTTAATTCAGTGTAGACAAACTCACTCTACAGTGTGTATCTACACTGTTTGACCTGATGTAACAAAGTGCAACTTACTGTACTTTCAGCAGTGTGGGTGGTGCCATTTATTTTGTTTTTGAGGATTCTCATACAAACTCAATGTGCTTTGCTGACAATGAATGATGATGCAAGTCCACGCACAAAGACCATAATAAGATGATGTTTGGTTATTATTATGCTGAATTTCCCACTGACATTAATACACGGCAGCAATACACTAACCATTAAACAAACTAATTATTTCTCCACACAGACATAATGATGAGAACTAGTTGCCAGCTAGCCATTGTCAGTCTGCAGGTGTAAACTAACTGTAGAGTTTTGGTATTATGTTTATTAGCTAGTTAGATTCAGCTGATGATTTTGCTAGCTGTTGACCTCAGGCCAGAGTTGTGCCACAGTTAATTGGTTAGGGTCGAACCAGGAGAAAAAGCAACACCCAAAAAGTACCCGAAGTAGAGGTTGACTACAGCTCTGATCAATTGTTTGATATGACTTGCAGCCAGCCAGCTGCTGCAGGTGGAGGTACAGCAATAGACACTCACACAAAAATTCAGGAAATTTTACCACAACCTCTGGTCTTGTGAGCGAGAGCAATTTCATGAGTTCAACCCACTGCACAAAGAAATACATACACAGTTGGGGGCAGGAGGAGGATGAGTCAGTCTACAAAGTGAACGGTCCAATTACAGTTTTGGCAGCTGATGCAAAGAGGGCCACATGTGAGATGCAAAACACTAGAATATTTTTACAATACTGGTCTATACAATGGTTGCATACTTCACCTATTACTGTATTTTATAGTTCAAGACAAAATGCATTATGACAGTTTGCGCAACAAGCACTACCTTTGTGATTTCTGTTGGTTTCAGTACATGAATATGGTAAACATAAATATAAAAATGTGACTTATCAAAACTGAAATTACTTATGAGTATACAGCCAATATTTCAAACGTTTAGTCTTACATAGGAAAATCCTCTTTTCTCTTTAGCATCTTTATTACATTTTATTACAGACACTATATGGTTTTATAATTATCATTGTATTTTCTGTGGTAATTTAAGACAAGTTCAAAGTAAAAATTCATAAATATAAAGAAATCTAAAAGTCAGATTGTTACAGTACCTTCCCTGTCTATAAATGCTAGAGTTTTATGCCAGTGTTTTCAAATGCTTTATTCTGTCTAGCTGTTCTTTAAAAAGTAGAGGGCATATATCTATCTCATTAATGAGCAAAATATAGCATTACCTTCTTAGACTGTGAAACAGTTTTGTTGAGCATTAAACTGGAACTACTGTAATGAACCACACACTGCTTGTGGTCGGCTGCTTTCAGTGTATGTTTTTGCTTTTCATGTGGGTCAGACTCAAAGAGCCTTTAAAGCGAAACTATACTGTATACATTATTCCCTATACACCTAAGCTGATATTTTTGTTCTACTTTTGAATTCAAATTGTGTGCAACTGCATGTAAATATTTATTTCAATGGACAACTGGACAACTCAAACTCACACTAGTATGTGCTGCTTTAAAAAATAATTGCTTTATATGGTCCAAAATGCTGACAGCCTTGTTTTGTTTTTTGTTTTTTTATAGAAAAAGTGCACTGGAATTTAACCTGGCATGGTGAGCCTGCCAGAAGTAGGCTTGAACTGAACTGAACACATCATACTGCTTTCACTTCAAAGGTAAAATCAATATGAAGAGCACCTAGAGGGTGGGAGGGCAGTGGGAGGGTGGTAGGGTAAGTGTCCCTTTTGGCCCTTGACATCTTTCTATGATGATGACCCAGGCACACTGTGACCCTCCATCCTTGCTGCTTCAGGAAGGGGTCAAGATTTATGCCACAGCTGTGAACTTGAGGTCATGCTATCTCCTTCCAGCAGCTGCTCTCTGTCTCAACCTGCTAGCTTCACAAGTTTCAAATCTCAGGAGGAAATAAAAGTGGGTAGGACAAGGCTATGGCTCACATATTGCATTGTGTTTTCTATTTGACGAACCACGATATTCTCTACCTGCTTCCTAAAGTCATGCTAAATCCATCAGATTTTTCTTATGTTCCAGATTAAGCATTGCAAAAATGGTTCCATACAGATTATTTTATCAATGTATCTATGTCTCTTTGAACCAACAAGAAACTCTTCATTTCTTTTTGCTGTTTATTGCTACAGATCAGTTATTATTGATCACATATTAAGTGCCAGAAAATGTATTTTTGGTCCAAAGTTTGAATTAAAGACTAATTTATGACAGAACATGCATTATTTTACCTGGAATGCTGCATATCAATCACTGTCTGCCATCCCAGCGGGACAGTGAATCTCAGTGGCGTTTGATGCGTGCCTCTCAAAAAGCCAAAGTTTACGTTTGACAACTCAGAAGTTACTGTCTTTTTTCACAAATCATGGAGTCAGTATGATGATGAATATGGTCCGCTGGGAGGAGCTACAGGGAGTCGGCACTGTAACCTCAACTTAAAGTGTATAATATAATGTAAGTTTATGAAGGGGTCCTGTGTTGGCATGTGTCAGAAAGGCGATGACTCAGTTCTACAGGAATGAACCAACATGCTGTGTTTATGTACAGTCTAATCCCATCATAAATATAGAAAATAAGCAAAGAGCCATTTTGAACATATGTCCTGAACTGTTCCTTAAGGATTTCTGCCACTGGGGATGCTGTGTAGGCAGGCTTACTATTCAATGAATATTCAGTGAGACATCACTGAGTATTTGCTCAGCGGGTGGGAAAAGGGTGACGTGGTTTGTGTAAACCAGCTTCACTGTAGCTTTTAAAGGAAGTCTCGGATTTCTGCGGAAGTTGCTTTGATGCAACTGCTGTATCATTATACACAACATTACACATCATGTACGCTGCAAGTCTATTGACTGAATACAAGTGGATCTTGGTAACCTCACATACATCATTACCCAATTATCTCATTACAGTGTGATGATACAGAAACCTAATGTTACACAAATGTCTTCCTTCACTCGTGGTAATGTTTGTTTGGTGCTCATACTTGTACTTTACAGCTGCATAAGAACATTGCTCTGTGCATGCATTTTATATGCCTATGCGTTTTTAGTAATTGTTTTATTATACTTATAACTTATAATGTTGTAGTTGTACTCACAAAAAACAGCTCTCTGTGAAACCAAAAAAGGAAAAGCATCTAAATTATACAAGCTGTTTACAGTTTTGTTGTAAATTCTGCATGTTTTAATGAGAATAATTATATTCTACTCAAATCTGTTTTCAGTTTTTGGTTAAAAATAGGAATATGCAATCACAGGAGTATCTGGGTAAAGTATGTGAACAGTGAAATAATGAAAAAGCTAATTAGAGTCAGGTATTAGCATAATAAGAAGAAAGGAGAAAATTAGTTTGGAGGTGTGGACTGGAGCTTTTTCGACTGACAAAAACCACTCAAACTTTTTGAGTTTGCGCAAACAAGAAAAAAACACTTATGTTAGCTATGTCTGACCAAATAGAGATACTTTGGTACTGTTGCTAAATTACCAAGAAGTGAACGACCATACACAATAACCCAAAGAACACAACAAACAGTCATTAATGAGGTAAAGAAGCAACCCCCGAGAGACAGCCAAAGATTAGAAGACATCATTGGAACTGGCTAACATATTTAGGTAGTAGAGAATAGAGTCTACAGTACATATAACATTGACCAATGCACTACATGTGGCATAAAAAAGTCACTGCATATCATAATAAAAAATCATCCCAATCTTAAAGTATGGTGGAGGAAACACCATGATTTGGGCATGCTTTGCTGCATGAGGGCTTGGCCAGCTTGCAGTGATAGGGGCGTAGATGAATTCCCAAATATATCAAAAAATTCTTCAGGATATTGTAAGAATGTCTGTACCTCAGCTGAAACTCTGTTGAAGTTGAATGATGCAACACCAGAGCATGCAAAAAAGAATGACTTCAAAAAAACAAAATTCACTCTTTGGTGTGACCAAGTCAGAGCCCAGACCTCAAACCAATAAAGATGCTATGGAAAGACTTGAAGAAACCACATACAAGAGACGTCCAAAGAATATGACAGAGCTAAAGTAATTCTGCAGAAGGAATGTGCTAAAATTCCTCCTGAACAATGTGAAGGTCTAATTCACAGCTACAGCAAGCACCTGGTTGAGGTTATTGGTCCACTAGTACTATAAACGTTCACATACATTTTCTTCCTACTATATCTGTGATGTGCCATATGATAGCGAGTGTGTAATACATGTTGTACTATTATGAACCTATATGTATTTAGTTGCTGGAGTGGTAAGGTGTCTATAGGTGCTGATACATGTGACATGTTAGTCTTTAGAAAAAACTCCCTCTAACTGATTTTTCTTTATCCATATGGGACGTTAGGTACATCAAATATTAATGTTGTACCAACAGAAAATGGCCGCTCCAAAAAGGGATGACCTACTTCCCACATTTAGCCCCAAAGGAGCTGTCTTTGGAAAAACATGAGAGAGGGATGTTTAGCCAACAGGGCTGCTCTTTTAAGCCTCAGCTGAAGATGGTTTTTAATCGTATCCTGGTTCTGTCTCCATATTTTTTCTCTAGCCATCCATCCCAACAGTCAGAAGACAGATGTGAAAGTTGAAGGTTCTAGTAACTTTAAATGGAGTATGAAGTATGTGTATTAATAGATTGTCATGGTGAAATACCAAGTCCCTAAAAAGGCACATACTTTAATTTAGCTGATATTTTGGTATTATTTGTAATAACACACACACACACACACACACACACACACACATATATATATATATATATATATATATATATAGTATATATATAGTATAGTATATATATAGTAGAAAAACAGCTAATAAACAAACATCAAAATCATAATGCTAAGCTGCCACACACCATTAAAGATTCACTTGGTAATTATTGTATGCATAATAGTTTTTCAGTTGAATTGGAAATAAGTTCTGTTTAAAACCAATGGTGATCAATAAATAAAACACATTTCAGGCTTTAAACAGCATTTGCAAACATACTGTATTTAGTTTCCAGAAACTGGACCTGTGAAATGTGAAATCAAGAATTAAGAAATGTTGTTAGTAACAGGAATCTAAAATGGATTTTAAACTATGTCTGAACATTTTTCACTCCATTCTCTCTATTCACTCTATTCACTCTATTTCTTTTTCTTTTTCTTTTTCTTCTACTTCTTTTTCTTCTTCTTCTTATTATTATTAAAGTCATTATGAGGACAATTTCCAGGAAATGATGTGGGATTATGTTTGGATTTTTTGACTCTGTGAGCAGTGTTACTAGGTATAAGAAGTTAACACTGACACCCAAAAAGTTCCAACATACAGTAATAGGACTGTATGTGAACTAGAAATATGAAGAAGGAAATGAAAACAGAAAATGTAGAGGATACACTCCTTTATGCAGAATATCAAAACTTTGAAGGGTGCCATTTTGAAAAGACCTCCATCAAGTGCAACCCACATACTGGGAATTATGGGAGTGAAAAGTGACATTTAGAAATACTCTCTACAAGCTACAATTTGCAGTGTGGATTTTCCATAGTGAAATGAAAGGGAAGGCTTAATTTCTAAGCTAAAGCTAAGATATATTCTATAACTTCCTCACTTGCTAACAACAACTGACTGAACTAAATAACAACTCAACTCAAAACAACATGTTAAGAGATAAACAATTCATGGAGCAGCGAACCATCATTTTTATTTAAGTATTGTGTGGATTGTCTACAAAGGTTAAATAGTTGTTAATTTAAGAATGTGTCTATTATATTTATGCCTATTCAGTCCACATGTAACAACATTCATAAGAATGATTAAAATCTGAAAAAAATTAATAAGCATTTCTGCTTGAAAGGTTCAAACTTGAAAAGATAGCCTGTAGTTAAAAATCTAGGTGATCACTCATTTGCTGTAGGTTGGTACATTAGTCAACGTAGTTTACATTATGTCATAGTGAAATACACTATTTAATTTCTTCCAGTATAAAAAGCTCTGCCTCTCCAGCTCCCCTTTTATACTCTCTATGAGCTACTAAAACTCATCTTAAATTCCTGCAGGCTATGCCTCAGCTCTAAACTCCAGCCTGTGCTCTTGTACCTTTGGGCACTTAGTGCTTTCTGTCCCAAGGCAATATGGTCATCAGTTTGGTCAAACGAACCACATCATCCATAAACCGTGTCCATTGCACTTCCAGTGGCTGTCATATAACTGCAGTGTGTGAAGCAGTTTGCTAGGATTAGGAATTATGTTACTGTATAAGGTATGTGTGTATATATGCGTTAATGGTCATCCTTGCCTGAGACTTAGTTAATGATCTTGGCAGTAATGTTCAGAAATTCTATTCTCAGTCTTCCCCTGATGTACTTTACTTGTCTGTGGGATTGTAAGTATCTCATTAATATGCATTAACGTAATAGTTACAAAACTCTTAGGAAGAATAATTCCTGTTGAAAACCCCACTGGCTAAATACTGCAGTACCACTTGTAAGTGGGTACAGGGTCTCATATGCTACTGATGTCCATGTCAGAAAAGGAGCTCTGATGCCAGTTGAACACAGACGTGCACATGTGAGCAAATCACAGGTGTGCGCATACAATAGTGCTAATTGTCTTGCAGTCGTAAAAAATATTATTTAGTTTGACATAAAACTGTTTATATTTTCCTAATATCTATTGAGCATATTCATCTTGTTTTGTGTCTGATTCCCTTTCAGGGTCATAGGGTTTTGCAGCCAATCCAGTCTAAGTTGGGTGGAAGCCATAGAAAACTCTGAACAGTTCATCCATGACTGAGCTAACATATAAAAAAAAACCATTCACTCTCACATTCATACCTGTGGGCAGTTTTTTGTTTCCAGTCCCCTCTGACTTGCACGTTCCTGCAATGTGGGAACAAATCAAAACACAACAAAATACAACTCAAACACTCATACACAGAGACGTTAGAAAAATGCAAACTGCTGAAATGCCAGGGCAAGGATTCAAAATATAATTGCATGTGCTGTGAGGCAACAACCACTGTGCTTTGCCACTGCCAGGAAATTCATAACTGATTTATGTTAACACATACTGTAAAAATGACACATGTAGAGCACAGCTTGAGTTTCATTCATCCATACACTGTACAGAAGGTGAGAAGACCAATGCACAATTACACATGTACATCCACTGAAAGATCAACATTAAATTTAACTGAGAGATTTGATTACAAATGTGAAAACACTTCACAAGGTGAATGATGACACAAAGAAATATGTTAAACATATTAATAATGTACGAATACATCTGTGCAAACATACATAACTCTAAATGAACACACAACTATGTTTGATGTGTATGTTCCTCCGTGGATGAAAGTGCAGTGACTGCTACCGAACTGAAAAGCAAAGGCTGCAAGAGGGAAATATTAAGGCAACTGTGATGAATGAGCTGACTGCAGTTTACAACATGTAAACATGCACTGCCGACTTGCCGTATCTTCAATCCATTAGCTATCATCCGACTCTGCATTTAAGCCGTTTGTTTGTTTAGTTCCCCTCTCCCCCATTCTGTGCTCCTATTTGCCTGTAACCCTCCAAGAATCACTACCTTTTCCATTTTCCAATTTCAGCTGCTTCCTCTGGAGCAAGGTTTGATGAATGTCGCTCACATTAGGGTGACCTCCGAGATAACCCCTCCTTTCTTTCCCAAGAAAATTCATCAGGCAGAGTCGGCCAGCCCCAGGGATGTGTGATTCAGCACTCAAGGTGAGTGTTTGTCACAGAGGCCTCAGATAGCCAGAGATTGGTGAGGAGTGAGAAGGACAGAGATGTGCAGTTTGTGGGACCCTTATAGTCTCTTACACATTATACAGACACAGTGTATTAACACTAATCTTCAGAGTCTAGAAACCTATATCTTGCAATAATCAATATTTTATATTAACAATGGAAAAACTAACCTTTATTGTTTATATACTGTTTTCCACAGCTCTGTATTGTGTTTAATGCTCTCTCAGCTCACTGTTTTGCTTTTATCACTTGCAATTGTGCTGCTTTTTTCTGTCTTTGGTTAAAAATATATACATTTACTGTTTATGGTTTTGTTTTAGGGCCAAAATAATCAGTTAATGCAGCTTTGAATCACCTGTATAAGTAACATAACTGAAATAACTTTTTTTGTTACATTTCTAGCTTTATTGTCAGTCACTGTTGACATGCATGCATCCATGGTGGATGTATTTCATTGCTCCGAAAACATGTTTATGACATCTATGAATTACTGGAGAATGCATGGAGCAGTTCAGGTACAACTGCATGTACTCAAGAGCTCAGTTTTTTGCCATTACTGTACCCTCGGCTTTGTGTGTGCATGTGTCGATATGGTGTGCATATCGATAGGTTTGGCAGCAGAGAATGTTTTTTTTTTTTTTCATATTTAAGCTACTTCAGGTTATTATTCTTGTTTGTTGCCATCAGATGTTCATTTGAAGAACATAAAAAATATGTCATTGCTGTGAACTGCACTTTTGAAACAGTAGAAATGAATACCAGCAGTATTTATTTACCACCTATCAGTCAAGGCCTTACACAACAGATAAATCAGTGCATCTGCATTTCTAAGACAACATGATGGATGCATGTACTTGTTGTTTTCTGCACATCTCATATGTGAGTCTTACCATCTGCTTGCTTTGAAAAGAAAAAAAAAAAAGATTAATCAGACCAAAGTGTTACTTTTTCTTTGATGCCTGAATACCTGGGTGCAAAATCAATCTATAACAACCTCACATTCCACACTTTTGTTTTCTGAATTTAAATCCATCCTTCACTATGAAATCCCTTGAGGTTTAAGCACAATATGATGAAATGTCAGTGGTTATCTATGATATAATTAAAAAACTCCATATTTGGTTGTTAATACAATGTTTGTTCCAGACAGAATAGCTTCAAATAAGTGTTCAAATATACTTTTTACCTGTACAAGAGAGCTACTTGGAATGCCAACAGGTGGCATGCAGTGACAGCACTGACATTAAAGTGTGTGACACTTGAGCAACAAGATCAACAACCACCACATCACCTTAGCGGGTCAATCTTTTCCAAAACCCACTGTATCCATTCTTGAACCCAGTGAGCAATCCAAGAACTCACAGCACTTGTGCTGCCTCTATATTGAACCCATAAAAACCCACGGTGAAATAATGGTTATCCAATACTTTTTTTAAACTTTTATTTTTTATTATTTGTTTTTAACCTTGTCCTGTCTGGAAGCGCAGCATGCAACATGTGGCACTGGAAACCTTGTTGTGCTGGACAGTTTATCTTTTTCAAGAGGAGAATTTTTTTTATCCAGGTGTAATTAGGGTGTGGTACATTCCCATTGAGTGGGCATCACCAACACTTTAAGAAATGTGTTCCACATGGTCCGTTTTCATGTCCCACAGAATTTTCCTTTCAAATGGGTCTGGGTTCTTACAGATTAAGCAAACGTGTGACAGAAACTACTCAATATCATTGTGAGGATATCAAATGTGCACTCACAACAGTAGTGGCGGTGTGCAAGCATTGCTTTTCTCTTTGAATCTCTCTTGAAAATTTTCTTGGGATACTAATCAACAGCAGTACGGCACTATTATATTTCAAAAAACTCTTCATTGTATTGAATGCCTTTTTTAAACTGAATATTAAAAATCTTCAGTGGTTGAGGTTGAATGACAGAAGCACCAGTCAATGGAAATTATTCACATGTAATGTTTAGTGTAATGTTGTATAAAGCTTGTCTGTTGTTGGATTTGACTGGAAATGGCACGTGGGAGAATCATGAAGAGAGAGGAGAAGCAGACTACATGCAAAAAACTGCAGCATCAGCCCCAAGTAACTGTGTGAACAGTGGTAAAATGTAATTGAATAGATAATTAAAGCTAAATTGGTTAACTACAATTGTAACTTCAACTGATAGGTAATAGATGAGCTGACTCTACAAATTGGTCGCATACTTTCCTAATTTACTTATATTTAAGTTGCTAACATAACTAGTAAAGTTAATAAGTTAACTAGTTAATTACTGAATGAATAAACTTTGTTGAGTTGATGGTTGAAAGTAGTGTTTTCTTAGTATTTTAACCATAGTTTCTCTGTATTTACCAGCTTATTACATGTGGTAATTACACAGTATATTACAATTAATTTTCTACATATTTACCTGCTAAATGCTTAATAATGAGCAGACTGGAAAAAGAAGGCTTATCTTAGCTGAAAGAGTGAGCATGCTCACTACTACACACAAAATATACACAAAATGAAATTCGGAGCTGCTAATAGCAACATGTCACTCAAATCCATGTTCGTTTAAGCGTCTTTAATAAATAAACTTGAGAATATCAATTTATATTTATTTCCCTTGGGAAGACTAAAAGGTGAACAGTGTAGTCAGGAATTAAGGTGTTCTTGGGGCTCATTAGTGCCATATGAACATCCACTCTGTTCTGTATTTTATTGCTGTGAAATATGTTCCAAATGTTAAAACGCTTGAGAAAAGTATGAGTTGAAGCATTTACTGAATGAGCTTTTTCATGACCTCCTGCCAGCTAAAGGAACTGTGTAATAGGCTAAAATGAATACTCCATGGAAACTCCAGGAAATCTAAATGGATTTATGTAAAAGTCATTACATTGCATTTAACTCTTCACATTAAATGATACACCTGTCCAATTCTATTTTCATGTCCATTTAAAGCCCTTGAAAAGGCTAAACTAGAACTAAAACTTAGAAAAAGCCATTAGGCTTTCTCCTTATGACAACATGCACCTTCTTAGATGCCTCTTAAATGCCCTTCTTGCCTAAAACAACATACACATGCTGTGGACGCACAGCCCTTTCTTGAGTTACTGTATCACACAAGATTTACTTACTTACTTAGGTAAAAGGAAAATACAACCTCACTGCACCTACACTTTTTGTGTTTTTTTTTTTTTTTTTTTTATGAACATTTCCGACATTAGTAGATCATATTGCAGTAGATTCAAATATGAAGACCCTTGTGCAATAAAAGCAATGGGGACAAATATCAGTTTACGTAAAAATAAATTCACTCACCTTTTAACTTTACTAAATCCAAAGACATGTAGTCTTCTAGTTTCTTCTCCTACTTCCATGCCATTAGTAAGGAAAGGGTAAAGTTAGACCTCTATGTCATGATGACTTTTTACAATAGTTGAAATAAAAAGAGTTTGAGTAGCTTTGCCATTTAGTTTTTGGAGGTTGGAGTTTCATGCTCCTCCTCTGCTCTGTGTGATGGATGAATTCACTATTGTTTTTGTCTTTTATCAATATAAAACATAACTGTCATTTTACCTGCCCTTGATGAAGGTCGCGGTCTGACCAAAGCAATCAACAATAAGATAAAGAAAAGTATGTGGGGCATTTTATTTTTTAAGTTAAAGCAGCTGCAAACATTTCAGACATGTTACTAGCAGTCTTTTACAATAATATGAACAGAACAGCCTTTTGCAAGTGTGTTGTGTTGTTTCATTAACGATTTCTAAATCATCTTACTACAGAAGTATTCCATCCCAAAATTAAAATTATTTTCTAACCCTAACCTTGTAGTTGTTGTACCTTAACTAAACCAAGTTGTTTGTGTGCCAACATAACCAGACCATCATGATTCCATGGTCACAGTTAGCTGTTTACTGTATATGTTTCCATGATGAGAAAAGGACAGCAGAGCGGCCACCATTATGATGCTATTGCAACGCCCAACTGCTGCCATAAGGGCACTATTTGAACAGATACTCCAGGGTTGCTATGGGTTGTATGAGAGGGCAGGGACAAATGACCTTTATAACCCAGTTTATAATGTTGGGATATATGCAGGGGGGATGGTAAGGGTGCTGCAGAAGTCTGTTGTTAAAGAGTGAAACACGGTGTGCTAAATGAGTTTCAATTCTGAACATGTTAGAGAGAAATTGGGCCATCAGCAGCAGAGTGCTGACGGAACAGCTGACTGATGTAAAGGCATGTGAGCAGGTTTCATGTGGACGTTTAGAGACAATCGTGCGAGGGACAATTTTTTATCTTAAATTCTTCTGTTACCCTGATAAAGTAAAAAAAATGCATGATGAATGCTTTTCTTTTTTTTTCCTGACTCAAAGATTGTGTCTGAACTTGCCCACGCTTGCCTTCAGGGGTTTTGTTATTTGTCCGGCCATTTGCAGATGTGGAAAAACTGGAAGGCCAGCGTCCCACTATGCTTTATGTTGTTTGTGGCGATCATTACGTTTGCGTGCAAATCTGTACTGTGTGGCACCCTCAAGCAAAAATGTGGATGGGCATAAATCTTCCTCCTAGCTCTAAGACAAATATGTGAAAAAGATGTTAACTCTGTACATAAACAGACCAGTATACCATAATAACTGCTCTGATTCCCTGGTACAACAACAGGAGTCACTCTTCTTATATTATTATTAATATCATTATTATTATAGCATATATGTGTGTACTTTTGTGGTTTATGCTCAACATCATTACGTTTTCTTGAATAATGAGCTCTTTCCTTCACTACACTATGTACATTATTCAACACAAGCAAAAAAATATATTTAAAACAATACTTAAATACAAATCTGTAAGATTCATTTGCATTAAGGTTAGCACTGGGCCTTTTATTGTCAAAGGTCTCCATTATGGTTTACTAGAATACATCTGCTTCTTCAAAAAGCTGCATAAAAAATGATTAGATAGGTTTGATATTTTGAAGCCAAATGCAGTAGTTACTATTCCTCAAGGTAATGTAAGGGTTTGTGCTCTTATTCAGTCTCCCACTCAGATTTTTACTGCCTGCACTATGAATGTTGTTTCCAAAGTGTCTCTAATCATACAGATTTGATCTTGTGCTTCTGGATCAAGTCAGACACTATCATGCATATGATGATATGCTTGAATAAAAAGGAACTCTCCCACTCACAATGAGCCAGCAGACACTGGGTCAGTCCAATTGAACATGAAAATGAATAGTCCAAGAGGTGAATGGAAATTTCATTACAGAAAAACAGTATAATTGTTCACATTCAGGGCAAAAGCATACAATAACTTGTCTGAAATATGTGTAGATATTGTAAGAACTATGCTGCCTCAAAATAGGAACAAACCTGCAAAATGCTGTTTATATTGTTTAAATTCACTAGCTAGAATAATCTCAGTTTTACAGAAAGAAACACTTCATGGAAAGATCCCTGCCTTTAAAAGTCCTTACTGTATTATCGCTGTATATCTTGACGTAAGACATAGATCATGAATTATGCCATGGGGCTGCTGTGATTATATGCTGCTTAAGACACTGTGTGACTTGCTCCTGCTTCTGAAACTGACCTTAGAGCTTTTGGATGGAGTTCAACCTTTAGCACCAGTTAAACTAAATTTTGTTTAGTAACATATCCAAAACCTGATTCAGTAAGAGCTTATTTTTATATCCCCCAAAGGTAAGTTGCTAAAGTTCCTCACAGACCGTGACTTGGAAGTCCATTTTGCCATTTACTGAGATTACAGAGTTTTAGTTGCTATCAAGGAGCTGCACTTCTGTATTGTTAAACAATCATTAGTTCTTTATTAGTCATTTAACTACAGCTGTGCTAAGAGATTGATTATTTGCTTTATTGTACCATTTGTCCGACCCATTCTGTATATTACTGAAATGTTTATCCCTTATAGGTCCTCTAGCACAAGGGCTTCTTGCGATTGCACCCATCTTCTACATTATGGGACAGTTGAGATTGGAGTCAGTAGATGCTCAGTGCTGTTGCTGTGGACATCTGATATTTCTAGTGTAGTAAAATTGTAACTAAGTAAAACTCTGTGTATCAGCATACAGATATCAAACATTGTGTGTCCTTAGTGAGAAGTCATCGGATTTCAGAAAAAGTCTGTATTTGACAATTCAGGAATCAATACAGGTTGCATGTATGTCCTTCCTAAGTCACATCTCAAATAGAAGTTCAAATACGTTTGTTTTTTTTTCACAATCCTTTAACATTCTGTTCTACATTTCTTCTGATCCATCATTTATATGTATAAAAAAAATGTGTTACAGCAGATTATTAGACATATGGGACCCCCTTCCTTGTCTATATGAGCAGCAGACTCTATTTATTTGTTTAACTGGAAAATGCCATCAACCTCTCTGTGGCACAGTTCAAAAGTGTGTGGGCAAGTGCATGGGCATTTTTACGACATTCAGACACTTAGACCTCGTGACATTATTGCACTGAACACCTATTACGGTTGGCTGGAGTGTACCAGACCTATCCGATGGATGTACTGCTGAGGTATTTCATGAACAATAATGGGCCTTTGTGTACTGTATATGGTCATGGTAAATGGAAAATGAAAATGTTCAGTCTGCCTTTTCAGTCACACTGCTGGTGATGTACACAGAAAATGAGGCTGTTTGTTTATTTGTTTATTTTACTTCACATAATGTTAACATAACATAATAAGTAAATGTTCTGTTTGTGATGTATAAATATAATGGCTAGCATGAAGTTGGAATATGTGTATATATATATATTCTGTCTGTCCCCCTCTCTCTGTTGTCTCTCGGCCTTGGAGTTATATATCTCCAGAGTGCAGTTCTGGCCCTACTGACCTGCCCAGTGTTTTTGCTGCTTGTCGTTATTGCTTTTTGTTGCCCGCTGTTCTTTCTTCTCTTCTTTTTCCACTCACCCCAACTGGTTGAGGCAGATGGCCGCCCACTCTGAGTCTGGTTCTGCTGGAGGTTTGCTCCTCTAAAGGGAGTTTTTCCTCTCCACTGTTGCCTAGTGCTGCTCAAGTGGTGTTGTTGGGTTTTCTAGATATTTCTGTATACAGTTATTAATTGTAAGGTCTTAAACCTTAAACATCGTTAAGTTCCATGAGATTACTTCTGTTATGATTTGGTACTATACAAATAACGTTGCATTGAATAACATTACAAAAAAAAGTTTGTCAATTAATTTTCCCTATATGTAAGTCAAAGATAATAATAATACTAATAATAATAATAATAATAGGTATCTACTAGTTTTTTACTGATTGCATATAACAAAAAACTTATGCACACTAGTTTATTGTCTGTGCTCATGTTTGCTGTTGGTCCTTCACTATAACCATGCAATCATACTGTGAATGTGTGATGTCAGCCATGTTAGAGCTGCTAACAATGCTGCAAGAACACAGAAGTAATACATGATACAAAAGAGGAACAGTGACTGATAACTCAGTGATGCAACAGCTCTTCTACCATATCTCTAATGAGGATAGGTTGCATTCATGCAGGCACAAGTGGTCTCCTCATCAACGTTTCTATTTGTAGTGGGAAAAAAGCAAGTGCTGGAGAGGCATTTATTCAAAAAAGCTGTTAATGCTACAGCAGTAAATGCTACCATAGTTTACATATACAACAAATAAACACCTCACAGGTACTGTATGATGAAGACTGAAGCATTATATAATACTTTAATAAATGGCAGTTTTAAAGCTCTCATTTCAGTGTTAATGAAATCTACAATATTTACAAAAGGTACAAAATCATGTTGTAAACATGTATTTTATGAAGTTTTTTTTTTTTTTGAAAGTCTGTTCAGTGTATTGAGATGCTACACATTAAAATGATTACGAAGGACATGCTTTCAAAAAAACAACTTTGCCTCCTAGAAAGGAAGTTTCTATAGAATACACAGGACTGCTATATAACAGACCTGAGTTAGACTTACTTGGTTAAGAAAGAATGTTGTGTTGATTAATTAACTTTGTGTGTGAAGTGAATGTTACATTTTATTTATTAAGCCAAATCACAGTCTTCCCATAACATTACCAAGTACTGTGAAGGCTTAACAGTGGACATTTTGGCAGAAATTCCTTATGTTTATTTAATGTTTAATGTAGGATGCCAAAATGTTTAAAAAAAACATCTTGAACATTTTGTCTTACTGATGTTTAATGCGAGATCAGTGCACCTACTTAAAGTATGAAATTATGCAGTTTGTTGAGTTTATTTAAATAAATATTTTTTTTATGTTAGCATTATGTGTGTGGTTGCATAAATCACTGCATATTGTGAAATTTGAAAGTCTAAAAAAATACAGGATATTTACATTATATAAATATTATGATATTCTACATGTTCTCTATATCTCCCTTTTAACTAAATCACTTATTTTAAAGGCCAGTTACCACAGTTTATTTTCTATTACTAGTTTGTACAATACATAGATAAATAAATAATAAATCTGACTAAGTAACCAATTATACAAAAAATCTGAAAATTAATAAATTAAATAATCAAATTAATAGTTTTTTAGTGGTGTCTGAGAGCAATTACAGTAAAATATTCTTCTCACCATACTGTAGTTGGTTAAACATACCACAATTTGCAATTAGTTGTGATTGAAGCCAATCACTCATATATGATGATGGGTGTGGTCAGAGGTGATACACAAATCAGCAGTGAAAAACAGAATCTCAAATTATTGTCAGTTTACTGTTAAAGGCACTGTTTAACATGACTAATACCTTACAAAACAACCACTTACAAACAAATCATTGTCAGTGATGTCTTAGATCACAAGGGGTTTCACAGTGCCCCCTTAGTCCAATCAATGCAAAGCATGCAAATATTTTAGCATATCCCTTAAGAGACTTTCTAAAAACAAAGTTATATAAACAATCACTTCCTCCAATTATACTAATTCCAGTAAACTGTACTGTATGTTGCTCATTTCAGGTAAAACAATATGACTGTATTGACTGACACTGCATTGTGCAAATAATTTAGATACATACAGAGAAACTATTTAAACTAGCGAAAGTTGTTGTGCATGTGTTCGTCCCTGTGTCTATGTGCTGAGATTTGTGGGTGGGCATGCACATGGAGAGAAGTCACATTTTCATCTGTTGATATGGGTACATGCTAGTATGAATACATACTGTATATTGTCTCCATCTGTGTATTGCTCCTGAAAAAAGGCTCATTAGGTCTCCATCTGGTGGATCCAGTAAATGCTACAACCCAAGCTGCTGCAAGGCCAATTGAGCAGTAAAATTATGGAGGCTTTTTGGGAATTCATTATCAACAGATTCCCTCTACATCAACCCCTCATCCTTATTTGTGTTTATTCAGTTGCCTTATTCTGATAATCATTTTCATATATAATTCACACAGATACAGAATGCAAAATATATATTTCATAGTATACACAGTAAAATCTCCAAAACACAGGCTCAGTGGGATGTCTTGTGTTCTTGTGAAAAAATAAAACACAATTTTTTGCAGAAGACCTTTGTTTTGCTTTTTTCTTTTATAGGACAGCAGGCAGTCCACTTATCTGTGGTGGGTTTAATTTACCCAAAGTGTTATAAAGCAGAAATGAAGGCCCTGCTCACAGGTAGCTACAACATTTTCATCTCATGTTACAGATTTTCAAACTTAAAAGGGACTGTATCATCATGCAGTGCTTAAAATAAGAATGGTGATTCAAAATAGTGGAAGAGAAGTACATCAGGGGGTAAAGGGCCTTGTCGCCTGATGCTCTTGTGACTGTGGGTGAATCTGGACATCCCTCACAATGCTAAACACAGTTTTGTATTACAAGGTTTTACTAAAAGACCAGATGGGAGGGCAACAGTATAATCCATGGTTAATACTAAACAAAGACGGGCTGTCTAGGGGACATTTTTGCAGTTGAGTGGAAGCTTAGATGCTGGTGTAATGCTAATTTTAACAAGGCTTCATTACAGTATTATCAGTTTTGAAGTTTTGGATGAAGCAGAAAGAGACACAGACTGTACACAGATAAAGAAAAGCCTATGGATCAAGAGCAGCTCTGTCCCTTTCAGAGAAAAAGAGATTAATTACTTTTCTTATAGACCACTGTTGTGTCAGTGTCTGGTATGTATTGTATGGTCGGGAATGGTCAGACCAAAAAGAGAGGAAATCATAACAGAATGCCACTGATGCCAGTGCCAAAACAATCTGAATGAATGGCTTTTGAATACATTTGAATATGTTAAATATAAACAAACTATTCTATGCCTCCATTTTGTCTGGCTCTAAGGAGCAGTGACTGAAGGCTAAGGAAGATAGCCCTGGGCGCGTATTTATCAAGCGCCTCAGAATCACTCCTAGGAATCGCGTGGAACGTGAACTTAGGACTAAAAATACTCCTACCTCTGCGTAAGGCATGAAAGTTATTTATAAAGCCTCCTACTCTTACTTTCAGGATTAGGACTACTTGTAGGAAAGCGTGTGATGTCAGTGTTTTATTGTTGGTAATGCTGTAGTGTAATAACATTTTCAATTCACATTAGCATCTTTGTCTGGAGATTATTTGAATGTGTGTGCTGTTGTTACCTCAAACAACACCAGTTAAACCAGTGATTTGCATTAATACAACATTTTGATTTTGCGCAGTGCGGTAGAGAAATGAGCAAATCTGCTTATTATACCATAAGAGCAAGTTTGATCAAAGCTGATTAAGTTCCCAACTCCTCCCAACACTACATGTCCTTCAAGACACTGAGCCCCAATATACTCCCAGTGGGTTCACCTTCATAAGTGTGTGAGTGTATAAGAAGCCAAGCAAAGTGCTTTAGGTACCAATAATGTAGAAAAAGTGCTACTGTTGGTTGTAACAGACGCAAATCAATCATATTTTGGGGACCAGTTACATTCTAAACAAGATTTGTAATTTTTCTGTCCAAACATTATCTTTCTATGAGCTCTGTGTCAACAGCCCACCTTCCACATACTGTACTTTGCAATACAATACAAGACATACACTACCGTCTTCTGTACTGCCTTAGCTTTACTCTTGAACTCTTGATGTTACTTGAACTGCTAAACTTGATAATTAACCTAAATCAGGAACTCACAAATCACACAAAGTAGGGCAGACTCAAATCTTTTGCAGCATTGCATTAGCAATTTACATAGAGGAAACACATTTTAACATATTGTATTTATCAATGGTTTATGGTTCCTAGGTATCGTTAGGAATGTGCATTTACCTTACATCTCGAGTGTGTCTAGAAATGCTTCTGTGCCTCCCTGAAAATGTTTTCTTTACACCTTGGTCAGATAAATAAAGGGTCAAGCTAATTCACAAATCACTGATTTTTTTATTTTGAATTGCATTTTATAAAAAGTTGTAGCTTTTTAGGACAGGGGGTTTGCACAGAAGGAAGCTAGGTGGGTTCGAAGCTGCTGCCAGCTGGAGGATTGCCAAAGAGGAGGAAGAAGGTCAGTCTGATCTTAGATAGGAAAATGTCTGTTCTTTAGAATAATACCACCATTTTATTCAGTCTTTGCCATGTTTTTGTCTTAGTTGTATTTTGTGAAGAACAGCTCGTGCACTGCATGCTAGTACTCTAGACCTTGTGAGGACAAACATCGGCTACTGTACTAAACAGATGCCAAGAGAGCATGGATTCTTAATTCACTGCCAGCTGTGTATCAGGAGAGCAGATCAGCAAAACTGCTGGGCTAAAAATCAGCCCTATCAATGTTAAATTAGTGATCAAAATAATTAGTCTAGTTTCCTTTTGCAAGTAAAATGCATGGCTCTGTGTGTTGTACCTCACCGTGTGACAGACAACAGCAAAAATGGGCTGAGTGAGTTAAACAAATAAAGACAGATATTAATATAGATATTAATTTAAATGCACATTTTTGTACATAATCACGCAAAACAAGCTTTAACCAAGCTTATATTAGGGACCTTATAGGACTGTGTTAGAGAATAAGGAGCTGCCCTACAATCTTATATTTCAATACAAACTAACCAAAGGCTTATTTTGTCCATGGCCACACGATGTGTGGCATCCCTCTGTGACCTTCAAGTAAAACAGTTTTGTTTGTGTAGCACACAGTCAGTTAAGAATTTAAGTCAGTCCCCAGACTCTTTAATTTTAAATTAACTTTTGTCTAGTTATGTGAGTATTCATACCCAAACATGTCAGTATTTATGTTCACAATACTGGCAACATACTGGGTTTTGCACTAGTCGGTAGCCGGGTTATTTCACAAACTCACTGGTTGATTTTTCTCACGTCAACATTAATAAAACTTGGCATCTTTAAGATTCACTGATGCTAGAGCACTACAATTCAAGCAAATCATTTCTATTATAATCTGAAGAAACTCAATGCCTGAAGCAGTGGCAAAACTGAACAGATTTGTAGGTTGCTCACTAGTACCTCACGACACAGTACTGAGCCAAAAAATTTAACAAGAAGTATTAAAATTCACAGCAGACATTTTAATACTTCAATGGCTATTACCCTTTGCAGCATGGATGATGGGGAAAAAGTAATCATACGCCTGTAGATGGAAACAAGACTTTAACAGTTACTGAGTTTCCAGGGGTTAAAACATTACTTGTTAAGCTGTTAAAAAAAATACTGTGCCGCTGGTAAATGAGTCATGATAAAACCACATTGTCTTGAAAAAGAGGCATGGAAAAAATTCCAACATGTTGTTCCACTGCTTTTATCTTAGTGTGGGTGGTGGTACATACTGAGAAGTTAATAAAGCTTTCTTATTCAACCCCAGGAAATGTGCACCTTTTGATTGCACTTCCAGCACTATTGTGAAAACATAAAACAGCTTGTTTGGTGATGAGCTGTGACTTATCTATGAGATACGGAAAGGAACGGAGGCAGTTTTTTTTTATGCCTTGGGACTGTCAGTGTAACTTAGACCTAGGTGACCTAAAGGATACTGAGTTGCTGCTCTCAGACATGCACTGCAACCCTAAACATATCCACTGTACACATTCCCTGGGTGAGCTGCATGTGAGAATGCAAATGTCCGCAAGCCCCCAGTTAAAAGTCCAGGTAATGTCGAGTTAAGTCAGCAAATTCACAATTGAGTCATAAGTTGATTTTTGAGTGCCCGTGTTTCTGTGATTTCGAAGTTGCACGGATAAAATGATGCAGAGCTTTGTATATGTCTTGTGCATTCTTGCATTTTCTGTCTTTAAACCACATCATGCATGGGTCTTTTGGTCCTGTCCATGCCTCTTTTAAAAATAGCTTAAATATGTTTGTGTCTTGGTAATTAAACTGGTATCTGATGTGACATGATGGATGATTATAACCTTACTGTAAAAGGTCGAAGAAAAGAGACCACAAGAAGAAAGAGACGTTCTCCTACTCAGAGTCTTCAGCAAGATTGTTGACTGGCCACAAATCATCCCCATGGTGTGCCTCTTGGCTGATTGACATATGCCAGTCTGTTGCCATCCCTCTCCACCTCCATGACATCCTCCCACATGAGTGTGTTTTGCTTAGTCAGCCGTTGTTCAGAGTATGGCCTCTTAGTGATGAGTGCACAGTACTTTGATGGAAAGACCTCAATGCATTAACTGGACTTTTATGTCATTTTTATCCGATAATTCCTTTTATTGTTATTTTTATCAAACCCTTGAATGTAAAACAATAAAACAATATTCAGTTTCTATATTTTACCATATTCGTGCTACAGTTCTGTGTGTAGTTATTGTCCTTCTTTGACATCATCATCATGTCCGATTGAATAGAGATCCTTTACTGTAATGCTAATTTGTTGACACAGTGGTAAAACCTGAATCAGTTGAGGTCTTTTTATTTCAGGAAAATATTAAGATCCATGAGTGCAGATTTAGGGTTTTTGGGTGACATTTGCAGCATGAGAGCCAGCAGTTAACATTAGTCCAAACTCTATTTCTATAAAAGCGAGTCACATGGTGTGGACTTTTACCTATTCCAAACAAGTAAAATTTGCCAGGGGCCTCTTGGTCCAAATGCACTAACTGGACCCTTCCCAAATTTGTCCATCACCTCATTCCCCATCTGCACCGGCTCGCTTCCACCTGTCCTCTTCAAGGTTGCCTGTTTTCACAAACAATTTTATGTTATCACGAGGATGCCTATAGAACTAAAAGTTCCTGACTAAGTGTTTCCTCTTTAGACATTTTCACAAAGCTGTTAAGAGCAACTTTCAGATAGCAACTTGGAGAACCTCTGAAGTGAGAACATGAGTGGGATTAATCACTTTGTTGTCGATGATATGATGAATTAACTCCGTTGTCTACTGTAATCGGTTCTAGATCTACTTCCAGATCTACTTTTTCACTAAATGTTTTTGTAACTTATTTTTAACAGGAGCCATCTTTAGCTTTGGAAAGTTTTGTGAATATGGCCCCTGGTGGTTTTATTTCTGATTGTTGCTGTTGTCTGTCTGCTCACTGACTTTGTCTGACACCAATCCTCTTTGACCGGCCTGTGTCTGCGTCCCTTTGACCATTTGTGTTCTCGAGGCAAAATAATAAGAATATTTTATGACAAATTGAATACACATGTGATACATTATACACTGAAAATGTCTCCAGTTTCATTAAAGTTCAGTTCTGTACCATCAGCATCATCTGTCTGTATTTTATTTGCATTACTTTACATGAACACTAGTCGATGTTCTGTATTATCTTGATTTTATAATATGCTAGGACACTTACTTGATTGCTTGTATCATATCATTAGCTAAAAGTTAATACTGTTGTTAAAACCCCAATCTGTGATTTGTCAGTTTGCCTGATTGTTAATCAGTACTATTCTGTGTTTCAGGTAACACACACGGACACACACCTTTATGTAATTCATTGTAGGCAATGATGACTTCTATTACTGTCTGACTAAGTTAGTCCAATATGGGATGCACGCTGTCTGTTGCAAGCAGGGCATTTGAAAACCTGCCATATATGGGGACATGACCAGCTTCCTTCTCTGAATTTTAGCCAGGTGGTGTTCGGTTTTCCTGTACTCAGCCTGCTACTCTGTCTGTCACTGGGGACAAAGTTGCTACCAGGCAGTATGGTCAGCAGCAGCAGTCTCTAGGGTTGTAGGATGTATCCCACACTTCTTAAGGCGGTTTTCTAACTGATCTTTCAGCCTCTTTTTTGACCTCAGCAGAATAGCAGTGCAGTTGTAGTTGACTGTACAATACTACACACAGTGAGCAGTTGGCATCCAACCCTCTTTAGTTGGTGAAGCGTCATGGTTCCTTTTTTTTTGCAGCATCTCAGTATGTGGCACACACTTTTAAGATGAGCTGTAGGCACTTGATGTGGAAAGATACCAACATCTTTACAGTAGGTGGTGAGCATAGATTGTAGAGCTGTAGAGGAAGATTGCCAGGTAGACAGCAATCGTACTGTGAAAATGGAGATAACTGTTCCTGAAAACCCGTCTGCTTAATTTTCCAAAGAATAAGGGATGCCTGCTGGATTCTGTACTGGATGTCTTTATCGATACTGTTGTCATTGGCTGGATAGTGTAGTGGTAAGATCGCTGCGCTCCATCCATTGTCTCGTACCTTGTAAGCCTCTGCCAAATGTAAATTGGCTAGACAGCTGCTGAGATATTTGAAGTGTAATATGGCTCTAAGGGGGAGTGTAGAGCATAGAGCTTCTGGGGTATGGAAAAGGACACAGTCATATGTATTCTGGGGGGGTCTGGGGTTTCAACACATGGAGTAACTGGACTTTGGTAGTTTCCTGAGTTGCGGTGTAAAGAGAAACTAAACTTGTCTTTTCTCCTAAACTGTCCTGCTGTGTAGGGCAGTTCGTCTGTTAATTTGTAGATTAGTAATTAGAGGTGGGCATAGTTTAAGTTTTTTAATTAGCAGAGCTATGTGTAGGCTCATATGTTTGTATGTAGCACCTTGGTCCTGGAGAACATTGTTTCGTTTTTACTGCCTACCGCACTGCTATATAGGGTAAAACTGACAATAAAATCATAAGGTTTGCTACCACATATCAATATATGATAAAACTATCATTGCTTTACTAATCCCAAAAGGAGAATTAATACTAACAGAAACGCCATAAAAGAAACTAATGCTCAAGGATCAACTTGCTACAGCTGTGTCTCACATTACCGATTAAAGATTTAATGTTATGGTGGTGTTGTAACATTCAGAGTAACAATACTATTACTGTTTTTTTCTTGGCAATATCATTTAAATAAAAGCCTGGGTTATAATGCTGAGTGTTCAGCAGATGTTCAGCGCAGGTTCACGTTTTTGTCAAGTTGTAACTGTAGTGAACGAACAGAGTAAGAAGCTGGTCTAGTGAGGGGAGAGCAGTGTGAGAAGCTGCTGCTGCTGCTGGTGACTCAGATGAAATACCTGTTTGTGCTGAAGAAGCAGCATCAGCTGTCAGTCTCACGTGGACCAGCTTCGACATCTCATGGTAAACTTAATTTAACAGCCAGGAGCACAATCCTTTTGTCTAAAATGAGCGGTGTACAGCACTATGTTTTCATTACAGTGACAGCAATCAAGTCCCGTCTCCTCACCTGCACACAGCTCACTGCAGGCAGCTGGCTTCGTTACTCCTCCAGTTAGCAATACTATCCATGGATGGAGGTTGTGCAACATACACAACAACTCAGCAAGACGGTAAAGAATAAAATATAAAGTGAAAATAGCTAAATAAATAAATACATTTGAATCATCTCAATTTCTGCCTATATGTCTTGCGACACATAACAAATAATAAATGTTTCCAATGTTTTCAAAAAATTGTTCCCAATTAATTTTAAGTTTGCATTTTGTGAAAAGAAGTGCAGTATGATGCCATCCCATCTGTAGTCCATAGTCACCCCACTTTGCACGCAGAAGTAATACTCAGTGGGGAAATGTTAAATAGGACACGCAGTTTGCCAAACAAACTGATTTATACTACACTAACCATGGTTATTTAATCTAACTCAGCACTTGCAGTACCTCTGAATGCAGCAGTTTCTGTTACAGTGATTTGTCCTGTTTTTTTTTTTTTGTCCCCATGTTTCAGCCTTTCCCTGTTTTGCAGTAGAAAACTGTTTGTCAATCCAATACAACGTTGCCTGTGGTGCAAAACTGTTTACTCCACTCTTGTGATGAGCATTAAGGAAATGCATTGCATGGTCTTAAGCAGTAATTTCTGCAGACATCCAACCTCTTCTGAAAGTTTATATTTCTTATCTAAATGTCTGTGGCCCTATCATTTGCATTTGTGCACACAGGTTTTACTTTAAGAAAGTTATGCCATGTAGTATCATTAGGTTTAGTATTTTTGTTAGTATTAGTGAGGCTTTCAGGGTCAGTATAGAGTGTCAGTCAACTTCACAGAGAAATTCACAGGGATTGCTTGGGTAAGTGTTGAATTTGCAGCATCAAAAAGTCCTAAAAGGACTGCTTTATTTATCTGACAAAAGTACTGAATGAGAGAAGAAAAGATTTTTAGTATTTTCACTGACCAAAGCAATTGTACCTTGTACCCTGGTTCAAGGGAATAAACAAATCACAGAGTTTAGCTTTTATTTAAGTATAGATAATTCTCTTTTTTTTTTCTGGAAATTGGGTTAATATAAAAATAATTAAAATATGAATAAAAGAAACATCTAAAATTTCATTTTTCAAATTTTAGATAAATAATGAATCTGTCTCATCGAAGAATCTTCTTGTGTGTCTTGTGTTTGCCCACCTTCTTTCTGTCCGCAGTAAAAATGCAGCTGCCCCAACAGGCGACTTCATAAAAATTGTCTGACTGCTGCATTGAAGAAGTTCTTAACATAGAGACTGCTGTGGCCATTCAAACTGCAGCAGTGTTGTCTGACCAGTCCAATTTGTCCATACACTGGTTGTTTACTGATGTTGTAAGTTGTACACAAAGTTTACAGTATACAGTGTAAAGAGGAACGGTGCCAGACAGGTTCCCTGTCAAACCCCTGTGCTGCACACCACCATGTCCAACACACAGTCCCAGGCCCTCACATGCTGTGCCCTGTTTGTGAGATAGTCATCATAGTCATTCAGAAATTGTTTGAAGCTTCAAGTGAGAAAAATGACTGACATACTGTTAATATGCTATGTTGAAACTGTTAATTGGTTTTGTTCATGATTACACATCTATATTGTTGCTTTTTATTGCAAAACATAATCTCATATTTGATTATATTTTTTTTCTCTTCTTTTCATTGTTTGAAGTATTGTGAGTCTTGCATTTGCAATTCATTAAGGTTTATTGGGATTTTAGATTCGGTAAAGTTGTGAAAACACAATTCTCAGTGGGATTTAAAACCAGCAAAATGGAAATTCCTGCTAAGCAGAGGCACAGTCAATTAATTCATATTCAGCTCAAAGTGACAAAAATGAATCAGTGTGAATCAGGTTAGTACGTAAAGTAGCCAAGGCTTCACCCATACACTACACCACCCTTTAAACTGTTGTATCGACTGTATCTACTAGCTACATGGGTCGAAGGCTAAACACACTGTGTGCAACTTACTTTACATTTCAATTAAAACATTAGTGCTGATGTGACTTCCACCATGTTGCTATTTCTCGCTAGCTGTGTAAAGGTGCCCTCCAATTTCTTAATTAATTCCTTGAAATGAAAGCATCAAAACCTTCTCTCTATTTGTCCTTGTCCACTCTGTACTCTTTCAATTTTCTTGCCACATTCAATGTTGATTCAGTGGTCTTTGTTCACTCTTCCCTGCAAAGCTTCTCCTGTTATCCCGTGTTGGATTGGGGTTTAAAATCAAGAACATTGACTTCATCATTTATGGGGAATAGTTACTATTTAGTTTTATTTGGCCGAGTGAAAGTTAATTTTATTTCATCAATTCTCTCTTTGAACTACACCAAGTGGCTTGTGTTTGACATTGACAAAAATTAATCATTCATGAAACACTCTTTCAACGTATGAATCGTTCTGTGTGGTTATTTTTTACTAATGCCCCTGCAATATAATATCTGACAAGGCATTTAGTCTCATAAGGCTGCATTTATGATATATTCAGTATTTAGAATGCTATATACACATGATAACCTTGAACTGAACTCCATGTTTGTTTTCTTAGTGTTTTTCTTAACAGCTACGTGCTACATTTATAAATATGTTCCTTCAGTTTTACAGTAGTTGATTTTATTAGGTTGTATAAAACATTATACAGACAATATACAGTGAAAGATTATGAGTAGATTTTTTTTATATATTTAAATCTTGCAGAATAGAAAAAGCACTAGTGCACTGTAATCTAAGGTTGAGAGAAGTACAAGGTATACCAGCTAAGTCCTAATTCTCCTTAGGAAACTTCCATTGACCCGTCATTGACCTTTAGGTTTAGAATTATTTTTATGCTCATATTTCCTGTGCACACTCCTGGAAATGTACATGAGTTGACCTTGGTACCTCCGGGAGGATGACTTTCAATATGCCTCTCTAATGATACTGCTCTCTGTATAACTATAAAATTGTAATCATTGTTAATGTATTCTTGAAGGGTAAATCATTTCATTGCTGATCATTTAAACATTATAATGAGGCAATCGTGCCCTTGCTGCATGGGACCGCATCCCTTTTCTGAGCTGACGCAGTTTTGTATAGTGTCTATTGTAGACTACATTATTAAAATCAAAGTCACTTGGAGAAACATTAATATCAAAGCGCTTGTAAGTTGTAGTCATAGTACAAAGACAGCAGCAGCTGCACTGGAGAACCATAAATTAGCATCTTCTTTCCAATAAATGCTTCTAGATCAATATGTTCCGTGTCACCTTATAAATAGTGTTCGCATTTTGCTACTCAGACTTGCACATCTCATCCTCAAGTTGACAGCAGCTAATCTCAAAGCTTTGTTTTTCAGAGTGATCCACTGCTTATTTGAAGCGGATGTGTATTGAATCTATCAACCTTTAAAAGTTAACAAGTTGTCTGGGGAAATGCCATTTGTACCAGTTCAATAGAAAATGTCAGACTCTGATAAAATGGTGAAGTCTTATACACATGTCAGTTGTACTTGAGGATCTACACAGAATTGGAAAGCTTTGTGCCATAGATATACAGAAGTGCTCTTCTATGTTTGCTGGGTTTTCAGTTACAAAAACAGAAAGGGGAAATAACTATTTGAAAAAAAAAAAAACGCACTAGAAATTATTTCATGAAGATCCTAATAAACCATCCTAATGCAAATGTAAAGCACTCAGTCTCCAGAAAAACTGACTCTCCCAAACAATCTGACTACTACTGTATGATGTCATCTACAGTGACACTATCACTATCATAGCATTTTCTTTATGACTAGTTGTGTCACTCAATGGTTCAAGGCCCTTTGGTCATCTGCAGGGGAAAAAGAGCAAAAAGAGCAGCACGGCTACACATACAAGCACAAACATGTAAGTGTGTAGAGTTTTCTGAAGCTCTACATTTTTGGTCAGAATCGTTCAGCATGCAAAAACAGGGTCTTAGTGTGTTGCCCCTGAGAGAAAACGGTTTAGTTTTACCGGATATCTTTCAGTCATGGACAATACATATCTCGCCGCCTGCTCACGACTTTGCATAATATTAAGACCATGTGGCATGTAAGTACCAACTGAGTATCTGCACTTTGAAGAATTGCAACAGCATTTTTTGCATCATATAGCGTGCACATTAGCTGTGTACCATTTTGTTTTACCACTTATTATAGCGGCAAGGGTGGAAAAAATCCTCTTGATTGTGATTTTACACAATGATCAAGGCACTAAATGTCAAGCTCAACACAATATTTCTCAATATTTAAACATGTCATGTTTTGCCAAACTATGTTCAACATATAGGTTATGTTTATTATCTCCGTTTGCAAGTCTTTTGGACTCCATATGTTGTTTTCGTGACTTTCTACAACGTGCAATAGGTTCCCAAGCGGTATGTGGCGTTTCATGTGCCGAATTTGAATGAAGTGGAAACCACGGCCATCTGGCACAAACTCGCATTGTGCCGGTCAAGTTTTTGAGCACACCCACTGATAAGATGGTGTTTAGTCAAATAGTGCAATAATGCCCCATGTCAACTGAGCGTCTCTGTAATATCCTGTGAGATGTTTAACTGTCAGTTCCGATGTTCAGTTCCTCTTTTGTATAAGTGCATTTGTGAAACTTGACACATGATGGCTGTAATCCATAATGGCACGAGAATATTTTTTATTTCTGAATACTTGACACAATATTTACTCAGAGTAAAGATAAAACAGACAGCTAAAGAAATGCAGGCGTTTGTTTTCTCTTCTGTTTCAGATAGTATTGGGAAACACAGAGAAACAGCATTATGATAATAAGCACCTGTTGTAGTACAGTTACAGAAACAAGCAGAATGCTGTGATAAAATGTCCATAGCTATGGGATGATACCGCCTCTCTAAGTAGGCCAACAGCTGTGAATTTACTATGAATATATAGTTTCTCCACAGTATACATTTACAATCGGCACTATTGGAGACATTATAAGAAACTGTAACAACCTGCTAAGTAATTCTGACCATGATTGGATGAAACACTATTGCGATCTGCCTCATTTCCTGTGCATAAATTAATACCATTCACTATTCATTCACTTTTCCTCCCTCACAGAATGATGATTGAGTGACTTCAGGGCTTTGGTGTGGGAAGAGTTTTAGTTAAAGATCCTTACATACATTAGATTTTTTAAGAGTTTCCCTCCCCAAAACACCTAAATCACATCTTTTCAGATTTATTCCACTTTTTCCCTCCAAATACAGCTTAATGTCACTGTAGAAATTAATATCAGCAACATAAATGGATAAAGTCTGCACTTTAGGAGAGTCTTTCTAGCCTCTGTCCTTCTCCCAGCTGTTTTAGCTAGACAGAAATCTGTCTGTCTGTCCTGGACCAATTTTTTAACGGAGTAGTTTATGTTCTTGGTTCGCGGTTTCTTCTTTTCTCTTTCTGCTCCCTCTCAATTGAAGGGCAGATGAATCCATGTTTTAGGACAAGACTCATTCTTTGGATAACCCAGAGGTTTTGATAAGTTTGTTATCATCTATTGTCCTGTTGGGATTGAATTTCATCAATCACTTTAGTCTTCCACAAAAATAATAAACATTAGTGAGCATCTTCTCAACAGTCTTGTGTTTACTACTTTAATAGCTTGTTGGTTTTTATATTGGAAATCCAGCCATCCAGACATAAGACTTGGGTGTGGGATATAATGAACTGGAGCCATCTCAACTAGATAAGCTATCTGAGAGGCGATAAAGCTGAAAAATTCCTGCTTGTTTGGGAACCATTTATTTCCTCTCTTAGTGACATCGGGATTGCTCCCACTCAGCCATCTGTTTCTTAATTTGTAAGTTGTCATCCTAGAGCCCGGCTACACCACTCCTATTTTCTTCTTTCTTTTTCTTCTTTTTCTCCCCTCTTTTAGTTTTCTCCTTTTCAGGATCCTCATCTTGTAATGTAGCATTGTACACTGTTTTTACTACTACTTTCTTATACTACTCACAGTTTTATTGGTTGAGTAATAATGTGTCTTGTACAACTCCTGTCGTAGGAACTGAAATCTCATCTCACATGCAGAAAAAATGTGGTTGTTGACAATTTTTTCACACCTTTCCACACATTTTAAGGTGTGTAAAGGTGAAAAAAAAAACTTGATAATTACCTTCCTCACTAGCCAGCGCTCACTCACATCCTCACATGCTCACAGTCAGACACACTCACACACTCTTCTTCTTCTCTTTTGACCTTGATCCATTGACTTTGTAGGTCACCTAGCCTGTAGGTCATTATGACAGAATTCCTGATAAGCAGATTTGTTACCATTCTGCGGTTGGATCACTGTTGTCCAATGGGATCTGGTTTGGAAGTTGATATGCATCTGGGAGTATTCAGGATCTCTGGCTACATGCCATGTCCCTGAGTCTCCTTTTCTCTCCACACACACACAAGACTTGTTTTCGTCTCTTCTCTGACAAAGTTTTCTTATTTCACTTGTTTGACCCACCAAAGGCATTACAATTTTTTATTATTTGCTGTATGCAATATAAAAAATAAGTAAACAAAACATGAAGGCCATGGTAAAGCCCAATTTTTGCTCTTCACTAGAATCTTCTTAACAGAAACCCACAGATTTTATTAACAAAATGTCACTTTTTGAAGCAGTTATTCAACGTTACAGATAAGAAAGTATTTGAATACTGACTTTTGAAAATATTAGTTATAAAGGCAGAATCCTTTAGCCTATAATACATCCATAAGCCAAAAAGGACTAACACAAATGAAGAACGTCAGTCTCTATCCTCTGCAGGAGAGACATGTTCATTTACATAAGTTCATAAGAGGCTTATTTTGTGGGCTCTGAAGACTTTTTTCAGTACATTAATTATGTCCCTGTTGTTCACTTTTCATTTAGATATCCCTATCTTGATCATTTTGTGTCATAGTTTTATAATGGCATAGTTTTATAATGGCAGCTTCTTGATAATTTATTCTGCAGGGTAAATATTTTTTAAGCTTTGACAAACAGCTAATATAAATCACTGTTGGTGCGCCATCTGTCTCTGACATCTGATATCTGCCTCTGACAGTCGCTTGCAAAAACTATAAGATTTTACTCTGCACATGTCACTGCAAGACACAGCTTTAAAAATATTATAAGCCTCATTGGCATTAACGCTGATGTGAAAGCAGTGCATTGCCAAACCTCCTTTTTATCTAATGCCAATAACTCGGTTAAGCACTGCCATTTTTCCATCCTCACTGGCAGACGTGATTTATACAAAAAAATTGGAGACTGTCACAAACAAAGTAGACGGTAAGTTAAACAGTAATTTGGGCTAAAAAATTGAACTTTTAGGATCTTGTCATCTTGGCTTATTGTTTTAGGTTCCACTGTAAAACCTACAGTATCTCCCATATAAAATTACGGCTGCTCCACTGAATCTCATTAATCTCTCACAGCTTAACTTAATTGTGTAGCCATATTGGTCACTGAGATGAATGTTTAAATGACAATTTTCTTGTCTTTTAAATTTTTTATGAGAGCATTATATCTAGTGTTTAACCGCAAAGTACCATTTGATTGAATTTATCATAAAGAACTATATTTGAATCAGAGGAAGACAGCGCTGCTTGGAAAATAAATTATCCTTAATTGACGAATTACATTGCCTCAATTAGTCTGCTGCTGAATTTGTCTTTGTAATGTGTAGCTTTCTACATATAAATGTTCTCGCCCTTGCTATTTTCGGCTCTATTACAGCTCTGTCTTAGAATATGAACATTTTAATATTCATGTGTTAATAGGAGGCATTACAACTCGAATGAATCATAACAGGCCTAAAATCCTACAGATCAAACTACATCACTCACTTTGCTGTCAGCGAACTTAAATCTGTTTTGTATTCCTCAGGTCCAGATATTATTCCTACTTGACATTTTTAGATTGGATTGGATTAGATAACATTTTATTGATCCCCCAAAGGAGAAATTCACAGTAGCAGAGTCTTCAGAAGTTAAATACACCAGAACAGAATAAAACTACACAAAAACTGTAAAAAAATACAGGATAGACCAACAGTCCAATACAAACAGACCAACAGTAATATAAACAATATAACGTTAATAAGGTAAACAATAAATACTGTGCTAATAATCATAACAAACAAACAAAAAAAATATTATAAATGCTATTTGCATATGTGTTAATTATGTATGTTCAGACTACTTCTTCAGGTTGTGACTTTGGCATAAAGAAATGTGTTCTTTGATAAAGGGTTACTGATATGGTAGTCCTGTTCAGCCAATGTGTGGCACTACTACTCAACCAAAACTAACATGACCCTATCATCGAATACTTGCTACCTCCTTCTTTAGACAAAATCAGATTGTTTTGTTCTGAGGCATATGTAATACTACTTTAAAAGTAAAACTATGTGTCTGGTTCTGAAATAAATCAATCTTAGAACCTTTTAATTAACAGTACCTTATCTTTCCAATTTACTCTTATGTTGTTAGTGACAGACTGGTCTCTTAATGATGATGAGGGTGTGTTAACTTTCAAACAGCAACAGTTTCTTTGGAAACACGAGTTATATGTACAGTTACTGGCGTCTTTCTGTATTCTTCTGTGTAATTTCTGTTTTTATTATTCCACTTTTACGCCTTTTATCTGGAGTGAAACAGCTGACTTTGAATGAGGCATAGTCTAGTGGAGTCCTAATTAATAGATTCAGCAGATAATGGCTTTTCCCTCCAAGTTACTTCAAGTGTAGGTACAGTACAGATACGGACTCTCGAAGTGAAACTAACCTAGACGAAGACCTCTGCTGTGTGTTTTTCTTTCTTTTTGTAAAGAATCCCAAGTTTGATCTTATATTTATTTAATTAGTTTCATATGTTAAGTAAGATCGGTAGTTGCAAACAGCACACTGGTAATAACAGCTGATAATGTAACGTATCATGGTCATGTAACAAGTAATGTGAGTGCATGCTTAATGTTGGCAGTTATAAACTGCATTTTCTTTTCCTGAGACCTTTGAAGCAGCAGTTAGTGAATTTGAATAGAGGTCGGTAATCTAGCGCACTGTTATTGCAAGTTTACTTTTGTCAAGTAACATTGGTTTTGAAGGTGATTAAAATTTAAGCAACACTAGGTTTCGGTTTAAAATATAATCATCATTAATATTTAGCATTTATCAATGTTTTCTGTTACCCAACATCTTGTTAGTTGTCGGATCTAGAAAAAAAACAATGTATCCTGTATGGAGCTGAGCTGATGTAAGCAAGCAGCACCCTCAGCAGACAGCCATCAACCATATACTTCTCTAAGTCGTGATACTCTCTGACAAACTTTACCTGAAAGAAACGTATTATCTTTCATTTTCAGGATAATTATTTTGCACTTTATTATAGTATTTTTCCCCCAGATTGCATCTAGTCTCCATTAATATGTACAATATTTCTAATTTGACTGATATACTTATAGTATTTTGCATGTTACCTATAATGCAGTCATGCAAAATGTAATACTGCTAACTCTATGTCATTTAAGTCAGTTGTAAGTTTTGTTTATGGTGATAATGATCTGAAGTGACAGACTTGATAACTTTCCTGTTTTCTCTCCAAGAGAAAAGTGACACATCTTTTTTTAAACTCACAACATCTGCTCATTATGAAAGTTAGAAATCCAGGTACAATGTATCTAAAACATGAACATTTGTGTTTTAACCACTCCTGCTTCATGCAGTATGTTTTCAGACACATATGATTGTAATGAGATATTTTGTATGCAAATAAATACACTATTTATCTGCATTTAGTCTTTTGCGGTCTCAACACAGCTTCTGCAAAGAAATGGTGTAATTATAATTATTATTATTACTTTTGCTTGGTTACAGTATGTCTATTAATCTAATGATTGTAAATTATAATTATTCATGCTTTAATACAATTTCTTTAGGACATTGTGGATTTTTTAATCCTAGCCTTATGATGCTTTTGTGTTCATATTAGTTTGTGTGAATTAGAAGTGGTGGACCATACCGGTTTTGCTGGAAAATGATCTGGGTGCTCACTGTGGAGTCCTTCCTTACACCCTATATGTTTTAGTAGTAGAGTATAAAATTTTATTAACAGTTGTGGAGTAAAAATTGCATAAAATGGAAATACTCCAGTAAGGTAGAGAACATAACTCTAGTACTCTTTACGTTACAGTACAGTGCACTGGTATCAGTTTTTTCAGTTTCCAATGCTGCCAACGTTGGGTCCTTTTTCTCATTACTCTCAGTAATATAACTTTCACCAGAAACAAAAATAGAGCGATTGAAACAGGCCATCCACAAATTATTTGTGTGGAGGCCATATGATGTTAGTGTATTTGTCAGACAAATAGAAGTGGCAGGACACAGCATGTGGTAAATGTTGCACAGAGGATTATTGTTTTGGTATTTAGGAGAGCTGCTTTGTACAGCATGCCTCTGCACAGCATACATGCACATGTAGCATGAATATGAGCTGGATTTTTTTTACCACTTAAAATACTACTAATCTACCCAATACTGCCATTTTACTGGTCACAATGCAGGGTTCCCCCAGTTCTCTTTGAGCATAGGTGCTGCCTGGGTTCTGGTGGAGGTGGTGATGGTTTGAAGCAAATTTTAGTTTCTGTTTTCATTTTATTTTTCATTTATTGTTCTTACAGTCAAAAATTTATTTATTTCACTGCTATTTTGAAAATGCTAAAGGAATTACTTCCTCTCCACTATTGACTACTGCTTGTCCAAGTGGGATTGTTGTGTTTTCTACATAATTCTATATATAGTTATATTATCTATATATAATGTTACATTATAAAGTGCCTTGGGATGACTTTTGTTGTGATTTGGTGCTGATTCAACATTTCCTTATCAAGCATCACATAACTGAAGCTTACTTCTGGCTAATTTAAGAAGTCAAACAACATATGGGATTTTTTTGCAAAAAATAAATAAATAAATAAATAAAATCATGGATGTGGTTATTAGAAAGAGTGCCAACACAACCGTATAAGTTGTCTTGGCTCTCATACATCTGACTGTCTGTCATTTGTTACTCTTCCAGAAGTTGTCAGTGTTTCCTCATCGATTCATGCATTTGCATTACATTTACACCCTAAATTGATAGTGTTGTGACTGCTCACTTGAACAGTAACTGAGGTTCTCCTTGGGAGAATGTGATTAGACTCATGTTTGTAGGAATGAGGTCCACTGTGGCTGTGATCAAAGGCTGGTGTTTATTACCTAAATTACTTCTGCTTACCAATGCAGATCTTCAGCACAGTCCAATAACAAATGCACAACTCAGACATATTCAAGTCCATAACCTGTAACCATAAGCATGTTAAGCACGGTCAAAAACGGTTTACCTCCTCACCAAGCAGCAATGCACCTCGTGCTAATCAACTCAGTGTGATTTAAATATGCATACAGTTACCTATTAGTTACCAGAGCCCCATGGTGGTTGGAGGAGTAAACATAAAAACCAGAAAAATGGCCCCTACACATAGTCCAGTTTAGAGATAAATATTGTACGTTTTACTCCACTCTATTTATCTTTTGTTACCTGACAAATGCAGGTTTTTAATACAAAATATTATCAGCTAATTAATAGTTTTAACATTTTGCTTTTACTACTATTACTTCTACTACTAATACTACTACTACTAATAATAATATTCCAACCTGAAAAAGACCATTCTTTAATAATAGTACGTTTGTTTTTGTTAGCATACTACTACTACATTTTGAATACATTTGTACTTTCATTTAAGTTAAGTTTCCAATGTAGGACGTACTACTAATAAAGTATTTATACTCTGTGGTCATGATTGTTACACTAAAGTAGAGAATCAGAGTCCTCCTCCCACCACTGGTGTTCTGAGTTGGTGTTTATTCAAAGAAACAAAAACCAAACACACAAAACATCTACACTATCCAGCAGTAGCCTACTGTGTCAACCTGCCGCTTCATATTATTCTACAGTGCAGGCATGTATTTTCACTGCTCTGTTACTTCTCATTGATGCTGGATTAGGTGGTATGCCTAAGACTTTCTATTGAGGGAAACAAACTAACAATAAATGACATCATCATAACATGTAAATACTTGATCATGATGTTAGAAAAAAAGATGGTGGAGATGTTTGAATGTAAAATGCAACAATCAAAGTAAAACGTAACAGCAGAAAATGCTTTGACTAATGATACATAATGAAGGTGTGAATGTAAAGAAAACATGAGCTTTTGATTCTCTGTTTGCTTGTGTAATACACTGCATTTTCTTTTCACAGTTAACAAAACTATGAGGACTGAAATTTTTTTCTCTGTTGACAGTTGTTATGCATTATTCTTAAATTTTAGCAATGCACTTAAACCTGTGAGCAAATGCAGAGCAATGTCTTGCATAGTTTGAGTTAAAACATATTTTACCTCAAAAGGGTCGTTTATAGAACTGTTTAAAGTCATGTACAAGAAAAACAAGTGGTCTGGATGAAAACCTAAAAATGTGTTGAATGGTCAGGTGATGTATTCTTGGTATAAACACATTCCTGAACTGAATCGCTCCTTCTTCACAACAGGACTCAGATCTTTTTTCAAGTGAGCTCACATTTACCTGATATTTTATGATCGTAATGAAGAAAATTGAGGTTAAATCCCAAGCCAAATAATGATAATAGTGATAATCAAGCTTCTCATTTCATGAGCATTGAGGTACAGTAATACCTCTTGATGGTTTGAACTGAGTGTTTTTGTCCAATTCCCAGTAGATAGTGGAGCAATCACACTTTTTTTCAGATGAGTAGGTTTGTGAAATATGCATTTCCTGCACCAAGACTGTTTTTAATTATACAGTATGTACAGTGTCATAAAATTATCATCAATATAAAATTAATTATGCTTGCTTTTAGCAGCATTGTCTTAGGACTAAAATAGCCCTTGAAATAAATGTAAAATTATTACATAGAAATATTTAAACATGATTTCAAGTTTTTCTCTCTAGTAGCCAATGAACCCAATTTTTCTATTTAATGCTGTTTTTTATAGCTGTTTGTTACTTTAGACAGACAAAATCCACAGATGGTCAAAAATATATACATATATAGTACAAGTTTATATTTTTGAGTTTCATCTTCCTAAAGCACGCAGATACACAGTACGAGATTTTTTGTCCTTGAATACTTTACATAATACAGTACATTCAATGGGCTGTGCATGGGCTATTAATATTACATTGCTTTTTTCTGTGGGTTCAGAGAGGACATGAATACTTACAATTGTACAAACATGTCAGCAGTTGTTTATCAAGGGACCGTTCTGTCATATCAAAGGCCCCCTGAAGGAGCTTGACCCCAAGGTTAGGAAAAGCTTTATGTAAAAACTGTAAAAATGTAGTGGTTTATAGAAGAAATAGAATAGTACAGCAGATTTCCAAAAAGCAAACTAAGGAGTTCTCATACATATGAGTGCAGCCTCTGTCCTTCGAATGTGAAAGAGGGAGAGCAGCGCAGCAGAGATTCGAAGATGGCACAATTGCTCACAGCAAGTAGCTGCCTCAACCCTCCCTTCCAAACTTGAAAGGCATGCTGGTCCTCTCTCATGTCTCCTGTCATCACAGTAGTCCACACTGGCAGGGGGTCCCCTCTACGTCCATGTCATTAGCTCAGCCCTCAGCACGATACTTTTCTACTGCTACTTCTCCCGTCTTTCCTTTCCCTCTGACCAGCAGTACACAGAGAGACAGAGGGGAGGCGGGTTGAAGGAAAGTGGCTACTTCCCTCTCCTTTTCTGTTTAACTTTGCAAGGTCACAAACAATGTGTATTTTTATTTAAATCTTGGCTTCTAACAAGTCAAAAACTTGATTATGTTTTTGTAGCAAATGTGATGATAGTATGATTGCGTTGTGATGCCGCAAATGCTGTTCCAAATTGCAACTGTCTTCTCTAAATTTATGTAAAATCCAATTGTTTGACTGACTGTATTGCAAATCACGTTACTTTGCCAGATTAGAGCACAAGCAGCCTGCCAGAAATGGAGCAAATACCTCTAACTTTACTATTCTAAATGGTCTCATTATTTTAAAAAATATATATAGAATCACAATTGATGAAAATTATTTCCGAACATTAATGACCTATACTAAAATTATACTTTTAATTAAAACCCACACTCAAAATAGACTGCACTCTACATTCAGCAAAAGTTTAATGACTAAAGTAGTTAACCAAATCTGATTAATTGGATATTACAACAGAAAGTTAGCTAGACATAAACTTTAAATTTAAGTTTTGGCTGATGGATGTCGACATCAGTGTTGCACAAATCAGGTAAATGCTCCAATCTTGAGCTTTAGCAGCACCATTAACTATGGTTTTAAATCAGCACCGTGTATTATTAACCCACTGACACCGCTACTGGAGAAAATCCAAAACATTACGGATTTAAGAATCAGGACAAATAACTATAATGTTGGCAAACATTTAGTTATTTCTTAATGTCAGCTTTACATTTTTCGATCACAGTCCCCTTTGAGGAAAGTGGTGTAAACATATTGCTGCTCACATGTCTACTTCTTCAGATCTATACCACATTTTGTTCTTGTTTCTGACAAAGTTGTGATAAGACAATCATGGAAAAGTCAAAGAGGTAAGAAGAGTTATATAATGGCATTGTAAGGATTTGTCTCAGCTGACTGAAGACAAGACTCACTGTTCCCTCTTTTAACATTAGCATAATCTCCTGAGATCAATCTGACCCAATGCGGTGCCCTCTCATCTATAGAACCGTTCTTAGAAATGACTGTGCGCTTTGATGGTTCAGATTATTGAGCATGTCAATTGGTATTTTTCTCACTCTAATGTATGGTAGACAGTGCTCCAAAAGCTTGTTTTAAAAGCTGACAATAATGGAGATGTTCTCACCAAACCCACTGATCTACAGTACAGTTCTCTCTCTCCCTCTCTGTGATTATGAGACTAAAATGTCCAAATTTTGATCATATTTGACCTCATTTACATACAGTGTACCTTGATGCTAGACTGTCTTTCCAACATTTAAATTTCTTAAGTGTACTGGGTGGCACCAGACCTCTGCAAGCTGCTTTGTCTTTCCCACCATATGGCATCTTGACAGTGTTTTCCTCACTAATTAGTCTTTAACACATATGCCAAGTCCAAATGACTATAATGTCAGGGCTGCACTGAGCATCCTTATTGCATCAGAAATGAGTTGCCACAATTTCACACATTTATTTTTTGTTCCAGGTACTGCAGAAATATTGACTATTTTAGTTTGCATTTGAGTCCTTATACTATGGGCAGTAACTTCGATTCCCAGGAAACTGTGAAAGTCAGAACCTTCTAAGAGTTGTGCTGCAAGTGCCAAATCCAAAATCCACTGAGAGAGATGATCTGTTTTTGGCACAGCACATGATTTAGTGTCTCTACAAACATACACACTGCATATTTCAGTTAATTTCATTCCAAGACATTTTTGTGTACTGTATTAATTAATGTAATTTTATCGTCACCATTGCACCTAAAGCAACAAGTCCTTCAAACTAAATGAGAAAATATGTCGTCTGTGACATGATTCCTTGAATGAGTGGGCTGAGCTCAGGATATAGAGCAGGCCTTCCAGTACCCCACGGTTGGTGGCAGTTTGAGCCATTAAAGTCCAAGTAGCGCCCAACCTAACAAGTTTCATGACAGTGTATGTGTGAACGGGTCAATGAGAATCAAACTCTGAAGTGCTTTATCCTCTAATTAAAAAAAGTCCACTCCACTGTTCATTTAGCATCAGTGCATTACAAATTACTGTTTCAAATTTGATTCATACAGGTGAGCATTTCCTGATCTGCCCTCAACGATCAAATTTATGCACAACACTACTAAAACTGTCAACTATACTACTACTTCTACTGCTACTCGGAAAAAATCCACAGGTAAACAACAGATTTTAAATCAGGACACTCTAATGTAAAATGCTCACATATATGTATGTACTGTATGTATGAATGTGCATATTATACATCAGGCTCCATGATCACTCAAAATGTATATATACATTACCACCTCAACATAGTGTTGTTAGCAATAGTATTAGTGAATGCATTTTGTGGCAGCAAGAGTAGGTCTGTAACAAACACACAAAGAGTATGCAAAATGAAAAACAACTGGAGGTTATCCTTGAACATGTCTCCCACTGTACTAATGTTAGTTAAAAGCAAGGGGAACGTGCTTTAACAAGCAAGAGACACAATCATTGTTTTCCTCAAAAGAAAAAAAGATAATCACAAAATAGTATTTAGAGAGCTTCTCATTTTGAGTTTCATTTTCTCTACAGCACATAGAACAGCTTTGTCTTACTGTTCTCTGTGCTCTCCACTTTCCAGTACGTGCAATTGTCTAAGCACTCACATGCTCAGCAACAAATTGCTGAAATGGAGATCTCCTTCCTGTCAGAATCCGTCTTTTACACCCAATCCTTTAGTATAAAATTAACATAATGGTCATGTTAGGGAAGACCACAGACTTACCAGATTCATGTCACAGTCACAGAATACCCAGTATTAACTGATTGGTTCTTAAGTGTGCTTTGGTTTCACAGCCTGAGATAAGTGGAGAGATGCTGCATGGTGACTGACCTGGATAAAGCAGCTTTCAATTCACATATATCACTGTTAAAATTGTGCATTTGAGATACTGTAGAAGCTGTTGAGCTGAGTATCTAAGTAATGAAGTAAAAAACATATGAATAAAATTTAACAAAGCTAAACTAAGAAAAAAAAGTAAAAATAAGTCAATTAAACCTCGAAACTATTTCCTGACTTATAACCATAAGGAAAGACACATGTTCTACATTTTGTTTATAAGTGAATGCTTCTTTTTAGGTACAGTTTCTTCTGATGAAGAAAAATAAGCTGACACTGTAACATGGTTTGAACAATTTCTTAGTTCTTTTTCTATTTGTATCTATTTATTTATTTAGTTTGATCAGTAGCTGAACAGAAACATAACTCCTCAACAGTCTCAGTACAGGGACGTTAACATCTATCATCAAATCCACTGTCTTATCCACATAAATGCCCCTCTGCCTGCATGTCAAATGTTTTACACCAAATGTGTTGTGTTAAAATCTTTTATGCTGTCGAGTTAGTTGGCAGAGAGGTTAGAATTTATTTGCAAGTAACCTTGAGAAAAGGCTAAAACGCATTTGTTAAATGATTTGAAAGTAACAACAGGCCTGTGCAAGGAGTCCTGAGGTGATGTGGAATCGGTAAACCTCTGTAATAAAAGCTTCATTATTGTTGAACACTGAGCAGGCAAATTAGAAAGTGTACGCAGCAAACACTCTGCAACAACAGATCTGTATTTGGTGTCGAGATAACATTTTTGACAACAGCACAGTCAAAGAACTGTGTTTGTTATTTTTACATTTGTCATTTTAGATAGCTCTAAGGAAACTGAATAATTATTCAAGAATGCTTCCTCTGTTTGACCAAGCGTGCCATCACCTGATGAGAGCTAAGAGCTAAGAAAGTGCGCAGTTTAACCAGTGAAACACCCAGCTGCTGCTGTGTTTGACATTAACACATGCAGACAGTTATGCCTGGAAGGGCTTAAATAAGAGGTAACAGCCAGGAGAAAAAAGCAAAAGAAAAAAATATAAAGGAAACACATCCATGTCTGCCATCAGTTCAGCTTCGCACATGCCCCATCTGTAACACTCAACGCTCCTGGTTCCCAGGCTGTTCTGTGCAGCAATCAAAATCTCACTTTGACGAGAGGCAGGTGGCATGGTTAGAAAGGGTGTGAGGGACAAACATGACAGTCATGCCGAAAAGACCAGGAGAGTGCAAGGAGGAAATTGTTTATTGACCATCAAAGTAAAGCGAAAAGACAACTTTATGTTACTGTTAGACCCCTCTGGAAATAAAAACCACAACCGAATCAGTATTTGTTACACACAACTCTATGAAAATGACTTCAGTGTATAAGAATGTTTAGTTTTTCACGTACTGTAACTTAAATTGGAATGACTTAACCTGCCTATAGAAAAATAAATACATGGAAAATAAAATAGCTTAAAAGTTATAAAAAACATAAAAAGCAAGAAAACAGAAGAGTTGTTCAGAAGGACTACATGGACCCCTTCCAACACAGTGTGATCAGGGCTCTTCAGTTCAGCTCTGAGGTTAACTATCAAGTCAAATTAGCTCATCCTAATCTGAAAAGCTAATTATGTTTCATTACAACATGCATTTTATATTCAAGTTGGACACTAAAACCATTAAGTCAAACTGTGAACTGTGGTTGATAATTACACGGCACAAGCGATAATTGGTAATATTTTTTTTGTTTTTCCTTTGGTTTCCAAATACAGTACATTTGGCTAACTTGCCAAGAAACCAAAATTTCAGCAAATAAGGGAGAACAAAACAAAAACTGATGTTAATCCAAAATCTCTGGTTCATTTCCAACTGGGGACCTTGGTTTTATGTTGTAATTCTTTTGCCATGTTTCCAGTCCGTATCCCTGCTGTAAATCTGTCCAATAAAGGTGAAATATAGAGAAAACACTCTTTAAAAACACGTTTATTAGTCGACAAACCTTTTACAGTGGCTAAATATTTAACACCATCTCTTTTACAAGCTTCACTGCATCAAAATGTATAATATCACCGTTAAATAAAATAAATAAATAAAAAGGAGCAACAGTCTCTCATCACGAGGCACAGTGCTGTACATATGGATGAGGCCTTACGTACACTTGAGTGTAACCTTTAGGATATCACCATCCTGAATTTGTAATTTGTCCCCTAACACTTCTGGCAAGGTTGCATCCATGTGGTCAGGTGTGCAGGGGCTTGACCGGTCGATGTTGAGCTTCCTTGCACACTAAGGAGTCTGGCACTCAGGTCATTGGTAACGCCTGCAGCCAGATGGTACCTATCCACTGGGGACGAAGGACACAGACATGCTGGTCACAGTTTAACTTTGGAGGTTGCATATTCTAGCATTATTTAATGCTTGATTACATGCATCATTTATCACAATTATGTCTTGATAAAAGTTTGATGCAAAACACAGCAGAGGCATGCTGAATATTCAAACTTTGCCCTCTCCTGTCTAATCAACCCCAAAGAAGGGGAGCAACGGAGAGGAAAACGAAAGACAGAAAGAGAGAGTTTAACAGCAGTGAAAAACACTTTGATGAAATAATATTTGCTTTGTCAAAGCAGAGCAAGATTATGTACGCACTGAAAATGAAACAAGAAGTTTAAGAGTGGAGGAAGATGAGTCTCTCAGTAACCCTAACACTGATGATGCGTCATCGTCTCCTACAAATATATTATTTAAAAAATTTTTGTTTTTGCCTTGTGGGGCAGTGACATTGCTCTGCTACTTCTACATTAAAAATAAACCACTGTGAAATTATACTGTGACCCAATCAGTAACAACAAGGAGCAAAAACTATATTTCTCCTAAAATCTCATGTTTGACTTTACAGTAAAATGTGTTATTAGGGATACATTCAACTTTACTTGTGACAGAGTCACAGACTTGTTAGAAAAGCGCTCCATCTGCACTCAATCAGAAAACATTGGATTTTAATTGTAATCATTTGACGTTGGTTCTCCAGGAATACCCAGGAAAATCTTTTCAGACTGACTGTAAATTAAAGATCCTTACACAAAAGTAACCTGTGGGAGAAGTAATAGTTATTAATACTCGCATGTAATACGCACATTTCAATGTGAGGTATGCAAGTTATTTATCAGATGCTCAAACCTGGGAGATCACGTTTCCTGTTCCGTGTAGTGCACCTGGCTATGATTGGTAAAGTGCTCCTCACATTTATGTGGAAATGCTGCATGCTTGTTGAAGAGCAGGTGCAAATTAGAACTGGTATATTAAAAGCAGATTGAAATGGCCTGAAGAGAAAATATCATTTAAAAGAAAATTTAATTCTAGGCAAGTCTCAGTGACAGCAGACAAAGGGTGTAGACAACATTGAAAGATGCCACAATTTACTTCTAAACAAAAACAAATGCAGGTATTATTGAAGAAGGTGGGGGAAAAATATTTGAAATATTACTTAAAACATCAAACCAATAGGAGAGCAGTTAACTTGAACTGCTAACGCATGGTGTTCATTAAGTGATTGAACTTATTTCGACAAACATTTACATGTGCACATTAAGCTGTAATTATAATATTTTAGTCAGTTGTATCAATGCTAGCTACATTTCTGCATTTCATAACCTGTGCAAGTATGAGAACCTGCCTTAACAAAATGGTCCACCATCATTTTTAGAGGTTTAAAGGTATTTGTAATGTGGGCATGTAACCTAATTTTTACCATTTCACTAGTGTGTTTCATGACTTCCGAAAATCTATTTATGAGAAATGTCTGCTCATATTCTTGTTTTGCTAGTTGGACTTGCATTGCATCCCTTCAAACTGTCTGTATATGCTGGCACCTCATTAATCAGTAACTCAATTTCAGAACCACAATATTTAGTTTTCACTTTAATTCCCGAGCTTGTTTATGACTCCAAGTTGCACAAATTCTGGCACTGAACTGATTTTCTTAAGCTCTCCTTTGCAAAGTGTGATTAGTAAGCAGTGCCTGTCACTGACAGTTAAATTAGGCAAGCATCAGCCCAGGATGTTAATTTGTTTGCAGATTCTTACGCAAATTGCATGAAACATTCAGTGTAAGCTGCACAGTACCTAACTATGAGGTAAATATAGCTGTTAGTTTCAGACAGTGAAGCATCCTTTAACTTGACCTTCTACCTTTTAAACAAATATACTAATAAATCTTCTGACGATGAACCACATCCCGCTACGTGAAAAGATGATGATACATTACATACAGTGCCTTCTCTTCATTTCTTCTCTTTTATCGTATAGTGGAAGACATAAGATAAGACACCTAACCGATGTCACACTGATATAACTTTGCAAGAACCAGGGGACGGATGTGTTTGAGAAAGCATCCACACTTTTGATTGGATTATGTAAAATCAAAATTGAATTCTAAATCCATTTGACTGAGACTGTGTAAAAGCTGTCCAGGGACGGAGACATCATTATGAATATTAATTGTTAATAATTATCCTTCTCCTCAGGGTAACTCATATTTCAGGACAGTAAAAGTTGATTTAGAGGAAAGAGAGCGAATGATGGTGAACGCGGAAAAAGTATCAGTATCTTTACTGAATCTAAGCAGATTTTCTTTAACTTGACATAAAAACTCTTGTTCTATACATTGTTTGGCGACTTGAGGGATTAACAGGAGATCCAGATTACTGTCACACCATCTGTATTTGAACATTTGTACCCACTCAGTGGATTTCACTTTATACCAACAGTGTTGTGAGTTCTCTCAACATTTTCTAAGAAAAGTTAAAATTCTACAGTTTGACAGTTCACTTCTTCTCACCAATTTTTGCAAGGTTCATGATTAAATTAACCCTTGTCCCTTGGAGACTATTGTTTGAGTGTGTGTGTGCAGCTTGTTTACAAGAATTTATATATTCACGAATTGTATCTTTATGTTATTTAGAAGGTTTGGAATATTCACAATATTTTAAGGAGATGTGCAGTAATGCTACATATGTACATAGAAAAGTTGTCAGTGATTGCAGCTTGCAAGCAGCAGCATTTATTAGTGCAAACAAAATGAAGGGCATTTCCTGTTCTTTTCCACTGAGCTACAGTCCTCAACTGTGTTAACATTCACTATACCACTCACTTTTGTGCAAGTTTAATTTTCAATTGGACTTTAGGTGGACAACATCGTTCTGTAATGATCTCTCCCTCATTCAGCCTCTTGCAGCTTTTTGTTATGCATATGGGTTTTCCAGGAGAAATCTACCTGGGGAAAACTTCCATACTCTTGATTTAGCTTCCTTGTTATGTATGTTACTAAATTGTCGTTGGAGGCTGACCCGCTGCTCTCGCTCTCAGCTATTGTTGTGCACTCTAGTGAATGTAAGTGCATCATATGTGATTGTGTTACTGTATCACTTATATCATGAAATGACACTTTTTTTGTTATTTTTTTATCTCAGCACACACACTGATTAATTGAAAATGACAAATGGCATATAAGCCGAAGAATAACCAACTAATTATTTTAATAAAAATACAATTAGATAATAAGATTAAGGATGCAGAACCTAGTGCGGTATAAAATGCAACAAATCTAAAATTGTCACTGTAGCTGCAATTGTATCCTCAACAACAGAATGGTTTGGTCTGCCTCAATTTAAAATTTCCAGCAATATTTTTCAAGAAAGATTTATGATGGTGCAATAGTGAGGAAACTTCAGTAAACCCTATTTCTTATCAAACATCGCCCAAAAGTCGCAATAATGCAAAGCACACAGACCTAACAAGACCACAGATGCCTACAAGTCAAATTATCTCACTTGACTGTTTCCAGGAAATTGTTTCCCGCATTGTCTTCACCAGTGTGCAGTGCAGATGAACATTATGGACTGCACTGACAGGCATTTATTTACGCTGAGTAGCAGCTCTCTCAGATGTCATTGTGCACTACGGAACACACTTAGAGAGTCAAACTGAACAGCACTTAAATTTTACTGGTAAGTTTCTGTCACTTTTTGGTTTCTTTACTATCATTACTACTTCCTGCCATTATTCTGAATCTGAAGCGTTAGCCAAATGACTGAATGTAAATGTCTTTTTTGTATTACTTGCATACTGTCATAAAATATGAACAATGTGATATTAACATATCATTTCTCTATGTTATTTCCATAGAGAAAAACAGCTTTGCTACAGTGTAATCCCAGGTATTTAGCACAAATGTAGCACATTAAAGGTCAAAGTAAAGTGCAACCAATGTTTGACTAATCAAAATTCAACACATAATCAGAAAAACTTTAGTTTCCTGTAAATGCATGTGATAACATAAAGCTGGAAATCAGACCACCAGTGATTAAACAAAGCATATAATACACATGAAATACGTGTTTGTCTAAAATGGCATTGTCAATTGATAGCCAGAAATTGATAGTCAGAAAATGACTAGATAATGTTACAGAAAAGACCATACGGTGTCCACCTTGGCAAGGTTAGTATAAAAGTGCATTTAACCTTTATCAGGAACTGAATTGTTCATAAAACCTGTTTAATAGGTACACAATTACAAATAGTCAAATAAACCGGGAAAATCCATCTATGTAATGTGAATGTTCTATGCTTGCCTTCTCACAAATCTGTAAAAAAAAGAACAATAAAGAAATAGAATAGAATAACTACTATGGCAGGGTTTGTGTTGCACATTCGGCCTATGTATTAAATACAAAAGAGTCGACTCTTCGATTCACATGATGGAAAACAGATGTGAATTCAACTGTTACAGCACATATATAAAAAGAAACACATGACTGACAAATAAAACTGAACAGGCAAACTGGCAATCCTCAGTGTGCACACTGAGTAGTCAAACTAAGTGTGAATTGGAACACCTCAACATGCATTTCTACATAAGACCTGCCTGAAATGGGCCACCAGTAATTTCACCATATTCCACCCTGCCATTTGACAGCACTTTTCAACGCCTTCCAGAGACTTGTTCCAGTGCCAGGAGATTTCAGTAACCACCACAGGGGATGGGACACTTTCCCCAATAGCAAATTATTAGACCACAACCTCCATCACAGTGTGTGAAGTGACAGAATGGAGGGGAAGTCACTGTTTCTGATCAGAGAGGGGCTTACTGAAACCATCTCCCTTGCCTCTGTCCCTTTTCTCTCTGAGTAATTTGTTTATTTTTGAGCTTTGAATCTATGATTAATCCAGAGTTGCATGAGAGACAGAGAAAATGTAAATGAATTATTCATATTCTTATCAACATAACAATTTCATGATATCTGAAGCCTGTCTCTTCATAAAACACGAAAATGTGGTTCTGCCCCCAGAAGGTTTATCAAACAGCAAGATGCACATGCAGTTATCAGTGAGCACGAATTGAGCTTTAAGTACTTAAATGATTTAGAAAAACTTCCCCAGATGTTGCAATGTGAAATAACAGGTTATCTCAGTTATACTCGATTTGATTACTGCACACGCAAAGTATCTACTAGTTAAACTGTGGATTTCTCACAGTTACTGCAACTACAATTTAAATGAAACACTATTGTGATGTCCTCAACACATCATGTATTTATTTGACCTTCTCCAGCTGCTATTGTGTCATTTGACCACTAAATAACAAGTTTCACCAACTCACACAAAGAGTTTTGCTCTGTTCTCTGAATCTGTGTCAAACGAGTCAGGCACACAATAAATTAAGGAGCTTGAGAGAATTATAGACCATTATAATTAGAACATGTTTTATCATTTGTAGGATCAACTACCACCCATGTATCTCACCTCCACAGTGGTTCAGTTCTGACCTTGAACTAAAAACTGGCTAAAAGAGAAACTTCCCCAGAAATTAGTTTTTTGAATCAATACATTTAAACTTGTAACCTCTTTACCTAATTATCTCTTTCTGTATCTGCTCATGCTGTGTATTTTAGCCATTTGAGCACAGTACTCAGTAGTTTTGTTAAACGTTTCATATTCTGTCAATGGCAATGTTAAAGAATTAAAGCACATATGAGTTTATATATGGGCTGTATAGATACACACACACACACACACACACACATATATATATATATATATAGCTGTCGCTCTGTGTAATTTAATAGCTTCGAACACTTCACTTATTTTACCTGTTTTTCCACTCAGTATATTTTTCCCTGTTGCAAGGACAAACTATACTCAGAAATGTCATCAACTGTCAGGTAAGTGGTACTAGAAATACGTTAGGACACTTTTCTTGCACGTCACACAGAAAAAAGCTGCACCGGCCTGTATGTTGAAAACCTTTTAAACTGTCACTGCATGACATGTATTCAGACCATTTATTTAATAATTTATATTTTACATTTATAAAAGAAACCACAATTAGTCAAAAAAGTCAGAAGTTTCTCCCTGGTTTGTGCTATAGATTATTATTTAATTGTTTAATAGTGTTGTTGTGTGTTTCTGATTATACAGTAAAGTCTCTAGAGAGAACATACCATACAATACATGTGCTTAACACATTACATTTGCAGCTGTAAAACCAAAACCAACCCAGTATTTTTCCTCATGACATCACTGTAACATGATCAGATGACTCAATAAGGTAATGTATTGATTTAGTTTATCAACTTATCTAAATTGAACTATGACAAAACAAAACATAGGGCATGCCATATCAAAAAGACATCCGCAGGTGCTGGACCAAAAGCAAAAAACGAACAGAGAAAAGATCATCCTCCGACAGCACTTTAAGCATTAACAATGTCTGACGAAGATCTCTGCTAGATCAAAACATTGCCTTGTAATTAAATTTGCCGGGTGCTTATATTACAGTGTGCTGCTCTTTTGTCTATGTTTCTTTTTTAAATTGAACCGAAACATCTGACTCTAAATCTCTTACTAAAGGCTTTAATCCCTCATGTCTGCCAGCTCCTGTTGCAGCACTGCACATCTACAACATTTGAGTAATTCCATCAGACCTTCTTATTTGAACATGTTGTTCATATATTGCCTCTCCTCACACCCACGTACAACACAGGACAGAGTTCATTTGGTCTTATTTGTTGTCATGTATTTCTTGTGGTTGATTTTCTTACTTTGATTTACAGTGCTATATTTTTACTTGCTTTGTTTATTATTCATCGACGTATTTGGCTCTGGATTGCCTTTTCTAGGTGTCTACCTCCATTTTTTCAAACAATTTTTCTAATTCTCATTACTATTCTTGGATTGTCACTTTAAGAGGACCCATCTAGCCTTTATTACCTGGAGCCCAAACATTTTTCTGATATACTGTAAATTAGGTCTTACCAACCATTTCAATTGTTATCACCCCATTAAATGACCATTAATAGTAGTTATCACTGCTTTAATTATGGTCCAAAAGGAGCATAATGCTGCCTTGCGGTAAGTGCACATCTGTGATAGGTGTTACAATGAAGTAGTGTCTAGTGGCCATAGCAATTATGACAGAACCAAAAGTAAGATGATGCTCATGATGTTGTACTAAAGTGCTTACCTACGTACACAATGAATGCAGGTGCACCCACATTAACATTTACGTTTACATTTTACCTGAAAGAAAAAGAGGTAGAAATCTTTCAACATGCAAAAGAAAATGACCTTCATTAGTTATAGATTAACTAGAGAGAGCAGCTTGAACACAGTGGAGCCATAATCTTTGACTGATACTCATTATTGGCTTCTTATTTGAAACCCAGTTGAAGAAACCAAGGTGAAACTGATCAATATAACTAATAAATCATCATCAAACTCAACATATCCCCACTTCTCTATGTGTGAGTGCCTGAAGTCTACTCTTTTTCATGTTTGAATAATCATTCTAGTGCTGCCACAAATGTCTCCATTATCATCAAGGGGATTGTTGCCGAGCAGACACAGTGGAACTCATCCCATCACGGATCTCAATGTATCTCAAAATTAACATTGTTTTATAAATGCATGCAAAACCTGTGTTCTGACAGGGGATTACCCTTGGGGTACTGAGGCTAATAGAAGTGTCTGAACCCACTACTCGTTGAAATTCTCAGGAGTAGTGTAAACAGCAACTTAAATGGGATTTTAAAAAGCTAATTGCAAGGATCTATCGCGTAATGAGCAGATATGGTGCTTGATGTTTTACCAGTGTAAATAGCGCCTAAGGCTAGACGGATTGCACATTTTTCATTAGTATTTGTGGTAAGATATAAAAAGCTGGATTTATTTATTTAATTTTCTATGCCTGAAGTAGCCACCTGATAGTATAAGAAATCAATAGCATTTCCATGAATACTAATTGTGGTTGCGGGGATCACTGGTGTAGCCAGTAGGTGGGAATTTGATCAGGTCTGCAGAACCAGTCAGCCGAGGCCTCTGCCACTCCTGCCATGCCCCACAGAGGCTGACTGCTACCCCTTTGAAGTTGAGGTGCAAAATCAATTTAACACATCTAGGAGTAAATGAACTTGTTTGGAGCTTAATTTCCAATGACTGAAGGCTTTTTACAAAGTTATTCATGAGAACTGGTGGGCCATTCTCTTTCCTCTGTTTCAGGATGTGTATTGCATGACTTAGCGTTGAATGAACCCCTTGACCTCTCTATAATATGGAATTCTAAAAAGTAAATTAATTGGTGCATTTGGCTTCTCCACAGGTCAGATATTCTGCATTTTGATATTGGGTCACTCTGAAAATAGAAACATGCTTCTGCAGAATATGTCAGACATAGGCTTTGAAGCTACTAAATACTGTATGTTTATTTGCTGCCAAGCCCAGCTGATGTGGGTAGTAAATGTTATGCTCAGGTTAACTGGCCCTCTTTGTCTATTGTCTACTTCATACATTATATCATCTCAAGGTTTTATCATTATTGCTTTGTCATTTGAAGGTGACCACTCAGTGAAAAATCTGCTTTGGACCTTTTATTAAAAAAAAAAGATTTAAAAATTGAAGTACATAAAATCGCTTTGAATGGTCTTAGTTTTCAACAATATATCATCTCTGCTTGTTTCAGCCTTGATATGATTTTTGATCAAAGCAAGATGTCTGCTGGGTTGCTGCCCTTGAGGCACTACTCCCCCGCTTCGGATTCTGCTTTTAAAATTCAGTGTTAAAATGTTAAGCAACTCTAACCTTTTACAATATTTCAGATGCTAAGTAGATTCTTGGCCGCAATTATATCAATTTAAGATGGGTGTGCAATATCTGCATCTATTTATGTATTCATTCATTTATGTATATGCATTTTTATACTGTAAATCTTGAAAACAAAAGCCATAGTTAGAAGAAGTACTAAATTTCAAATTAAATATGACTGTGGGCCTGTGTGTGACTTATTCAACTGTGGGCCATATTGTGTCAATGCTGAATAATGTTCAGAAACGTGTAGAAAACAATTTTTCAAAGGGAAGATTTACCTCGAATGTTGACATTCATCATTTTTATTCACCTCATTTACCTTAGCACTTATTAGTACATTTTAAGATTTCTTTAATGCTTCAAGAAAATACATTATTAGGTCATTATTACTTGAATGACTCCAGACTTATTTCTGTAACTTTAGACCATCGACACTCCACAACCTCAAAAGAACTGACAATGGGCTACTGTTCTTTGACCAGAACAAGGCAAATGAAACAGCAGCCGGAGAAAAGAGAAATAAAAAAGTAACTTGATTAGGGGAAAAAGGAATCAGTAAGACGGAAGAAACTCTAAGCTCTTTAACTGGTGCTCCTTTGCATATAAATGAGAGATTAGGCAGAAACTATATCTTACTGCCCGTTAGAATACATATGCCTAATTACAATATATTCATAAAGTGAGAGTGTAATTTCCACAAAGGAGATTACAAACGAAGCACAAGGTCAGGAAAAGCCCTTTCTGTTCTTCGCATATCATTAGGATGATGATGCTGATGCTGCACAGAATGTGTCTCCCTGCTCACTGGCTCTTGTCAAAGATTATGTTTTTTCAGGCTAAGTATAAAGATAGGATAAAAGGACGAGTAATAAGTACTAATGAGTTATTTTTTAAATATGTTAATGAAAACATGCAAATAAGGGACACTGGTTGGACAAAACTGATTACTAACCCTGGTACGGTAATCACATTTTTTAGTCTCCCAGTCTTATGAATCTTTTTCCTTTATTATATTATTCCTATAATGTAAAAAGTGATAACCTAATAATATGCATCATTACAGAGATGACCAAAATCCCACCAAACATCTCTCTCCCTCTCAATTTAATCACTGTGAACTATAAACTATTATGTCCATATAATAGTTTCCCTAAAATCCAAATTATGTTCTTAAAATCTTTTGTAAAGGAAACTGCCTCCTTCCCAAGCTATGGAAGTCTAAAGCAATAGTAAGCCTCTATTGGTACTCCAACAAATACATTAATCGTGATTATTTTAACCTTGGGTCAGTAGAGTAGAGTATTAATAAAGAAATTCTTTGAGCACGCAGATGTCTCGCTGTTCATAGAGATAAATCAATAGCTTGATGTCCATGGTAAGAAAGAGAAATCAGAATTGAGATCTTACTGTCGGTTTTTAATGAAGTTAGGGATATTTTATCCATGAACTCTCAGTGAATATCTTCCTTTGCAGATCTTTTTCTCATGTACTCCCCTTTGTAGGTGTGTAAGCGTGCCAGTAATAGTACAATATAATCACAGATTATCGAATATTATTAACAATAATTTTCGGCGTTTCTATACAAGAAAAGCTGATCTTGAGTGAGTGAGTCGATATTGTGTGAGGCATGTATGTGAACTTGCGGGCTACAGCTCTGCAAAGAAGAAAAGAACTGCATAGTTTGGTAATGAGATACAATCTACTAAAAGAAGACCTCCAGTGACTTTCCTGTGTCTGTGGTTCTATGAATCAATACTTTTTAAAATTTGTCATGTGAAAAGGAAAAGTAAAAAGCATCTAGCCATTCATTTAGTTTAAGAGTTACATTTTGCTATAGTATAACAGTATGTGCCAAGCTAAACTGAACACACATAAAAAAGTACGCATGGTATACCTAATGACGTGTACATGCAGACACACTAAGGGCAATCAAAGAACATTTTACGGAAATCATTCTCACGATTCAGTGCTCTATTGCATCTTAATTTATCAATCTCCTCCAAATCAAATGTCATTGAGGAAGTCACAGAAAATTCCTTGTCCAATTATTAGCAAGTGAATGACTAAAAGCTCTTATTTCTGGTAATGCTCAATCGCAATCTTTTCATTAGAATTTTAATGGAAATCGCTTATCTCTGTCCTGTCTTTCAGGTGTTCAAAAGACCTTACGCTAAGTAAAATAATCCCCAAAGCCCGACAATTACAGCTAATTCCATTTTAATTCAGTCAAAGGTGATGTGACAGGAAGCATTTCAAACGTAGGTAGGTGGTAAAAAATGAAATTTTGGTTTCAATTATGGGGACTGAGTCTCAGTTCATAAATCTTGATTGCAGCTTTCTAACTCTATTTAGGTGCCATAAAGCTATATTTCTGCAAAGAAAGTAGAAACAAGCTTTTTTCATGCAACAAATAATCCCCGCAAAATAATGTAACTTTTCCTAATGTATTTGAATTACTAGCTGATCACTCTTTCATGACTCTGAGTAAAATTTTAAATAAGATTTTGGAACTGCTGTATAAAAAAAAAAAAAATCTTGTGTACTACAATATTTTCTACAGCAAGCATATAGATGTGCTTTTTCTTAAATTAACAAATTCATTTATTGATGGTGATCCAGGACAACGTCTCAGTGACTTAATGCAGTTCACCTTGATTCCTCCCACTATAAATCATGTCCTGTGTGGCTCTTTAATTCAACTTTCATACCCTATTAGGCAAGAATAAAAACTAGAGAAATGCACATAATTGAACAACTGCGTCTTATCTGTTTCTAAGCTTTGGAATAAATGTGATATTTATTAGATTTTTAATATCTGGCAAGGGATACCAGATGAAAATAAGCCTTCTTAGCAAACTCTGGCCAATTTTTAAATAACTTTTCTGTTGGTTTATTTGCTTGCTATTGTTTGTTTGGATCTTTTTTTAAATTGAACAGTCTCAGGCACTGCAATTTTAACTAAATCTATCTATATAGATCGATAGTTACTATATACTATAAACATAACAGATAACATAGCACATATATAATGCATTAAAGTACTTTACTTTACCAAGTACTTTATCAAAGTACTGAGGTACTACTAGTACTGTACTGACATTGGTCAATACTAGGTACCACTCAGGAGACAATAACATGCTAGAAACAAAGTAGAGTACAATACGCTGTATTTACAGACAGCTGGCATTGACAAGAATCGTTTAGAGATTGCCTTCTTTGACCAGTATGAGTCCAATGCAGGCGCCTGGGCTTCTCCTTTCTTGTGTACAGATTTACTACCAACTACAGAGGTTAATGAACAATCCCTCTCTGCTCTCTCTTTCATCTCAGCCCTCTGTTCAATGCTCAGGCCTCATCTGGAGGGAATAGTGGCAGAGTGTTTGTTCCTTGATTGGCTGTGGGAGAGCGATCTATACAGATGTGTCTGTAGTGCCCATGTGCATCAGATTTCTAGAAGGACCAAGACAGACATAAGCCATAAGATCTCTCTCTAAAAGGCCTTTCGATCCAGGGAATGGCTCTGCTACCACATAGAGCAGCCATTGATCATCACCAAGGTGTTAACTCTTGATGAAACAGTTGGGGCTTTCTATCAATGCTTTCATGAACTGTCTGGTTTCAATATTCTCTCTGTCCATGGAAGAAGTGACCTTAAAAACAATGACCACAGAATACAAGAATAGATCTCACTGCGTTGTGCTGTTGTGCAAATAAGTTAAAAACAAAAAGAACAGGTTAGAAAAAAATGTTAAAATAACATCTACTAAGTTTTCCACTAGATTCATTCATTCTTTGGTCACATAATGTTGCTGAACCTAGACCTGACCAACTGCAGCAACCCCAGATCATAGCACTGCCCCCACAGGCTTGTACGGGAGACACTAGGCGTAATGGGTGCATCACTTACTTGCCTCTCTTCTCACCCTGATGTGCCCATCACTCTGGAACAGGGTAAATCTGGACTCATCAGACCACATGACCTTCTTTCATTGCTCAAGAGTCCAATCTTTATGCTTCCTAGCACATTAAAGCCTTTTTTCCTATTAGCGTCACTGACAAGTGGTTTTCTTAAGGCTACACAGCTGTTTAGTCCCAATCCCTTGAGTTCCCTTCACACTGTGCATGTGGAAATACTTTCACTATTAAACATAGCCCTGAGTTTTACCTTTTTTCTTTTTTTTACATCTAACAAATGTGCTAACTGAGGACCCAGATCCTCTAATACTACATTTTGATTTTAATCAAAAATTTAAGTGATCACCGAAAGATTTTTTTCCAATCACGTTTCTTCCTTAAAGATGATGGTTCCCCACATTCCTTCTAGTTTTCAATAACGCATTGGGCAATTCTTAACCCAGTTTTAGTAGTTTCTTCAGTCTCTTTTGATGTTTTCTTTGCTTGATTCAGGTCAATAATTTGACCCTTCTGAAACAGATAAACATCTTTTCCATGACCACAGGAAACATGGTTGTTTAAGAAATGAGAAGCTACTCACTGTTTCAGTAAGGGTTAAATAACTTGTTGACAGCTGAAGCATAATCATCCATGTAGTAATTATCCAATTCCAATTTTACTCAGCATTATCTTGTAATTTTGGAAATTTGACTCTTCTATTACCCAATTATTACCAAGTTGCAAACCAACAAAGTAATAATGTTTTAAAATGCTATTTTTAATATACTATTAATGTGCCATTTAACAAGACCAAGAGTCTACTCATAGCAGCTCTGTGGATGTGCTGAACAAAATGCTAACATACTAAAATGCTCAGAATTTAATTTCATTTTCATTTTATCCAGTAATTTCCTGACCTCCATATTATGCCACATTTAATTATATATGCCGCATATAGTATTTTAATGAAAAGAAAAGGATACAAACAAGAAGAAATTAAAATGGATGCATATATGTAATTTACATGAGCAGCAGGTGTTTTTCACTCTTAGTGAAATAACTAAGTAGAACACTAAACAATACATCTGCTTTACATCAGTAGTTTGGTGTAGTCATTAAGGGGACATAAATATAATGATGGTGATATGGTATAAGTCAGAGTACCACTGCGTCTAAGTACTGCCTAAGAGCTAAGCTAACATGGCTATAGACTATTAGACTTGTTTACATTATTTTATAACTCTTAAAAAACCCTCAGTTTTTAGGCAACTGTTTGACCTTAAACATTTTACAGCAACCTCTTTCAATGTAATAATTTAAACGATATAAGGTCTTGCATGACAATTCATCTTCTGATCTTCATGTTTTAATTGGTCAGCTTCCTCTTTGTCAAGATGTGTAATATTAACATATTGCTATGTTGTTAATTTAAATGAAGAACATTAAGTACTGAGATTTGGACAAGATGCATAGCCCGTCAATTCATCTGACAGTGTCTGGAAGGGTACTTCTTGTACACTCAGACATCTGTAAAGGCTGTGCTGTCAACTCTGAAAATGTAGCCGTAACTAAAGAATATTACTGCAACTCCTATTTTTTATTCTTAAACTGATTTCCAGGGTACTGCACATTCATCTGGTGTTAAAGACCAGAACACACTATTCCTGTTCTTTTCTGATTTTGCATGATAGTTGCAAAAGTTTATCTGGCTCTGGTGTCCAGGCACCAGCATTGAAAGAACTACAATAAATGCATATGAGCTCCTTTTTATTTTCTCAGAATAAAACTGTTAGCTCTTTCATCTGCGTTAAAAAATTAAAAGTTTGTACTTTTGATGTGTGCAACTAAAAATCTTTAGCCACTGATTTTTTGAGCATATTTACAGCGTGTGTGTTTTGATGTAGGATTTGCTGATGAAAAATTTATTTCAAGACGGTGTGGTGTACTGTAAATACTTCAGTTATCTAAATTATTACGAGTGCTAAGATCTAACTAGAATTCTGACAATATGTGAAAAGCAACAGCCACTCATGTTTGTGCAATAAGCAATTCTTAAATGGCTTTACATTTTATTACAAAGTCACTGCAATTCTCAAACTGTCCAACTTAACTTTACTTCAATATAGCTGTAGATATTTCCGTGTGAGTGAACTGTTTGGTCAAGATAGACAGCTTGGGTTATATATAGTAGCTTCAGGCTGCTCAACTCTTACCTTCTGTTGACTGCAACATACAGAGAAACCTGGTCCTTTCAAAGCTCTACTGTAAGGTTTTTAGATATTTGCTTCCCACAGAGCTCAACTTCCAGTAAGCCAAACAGGAATCCCTCCTGGCTGAAGATATTTAGACGCACAGGGAAACAGGGCCTGTTAGACTGCTTGAGATCCAGAGTGAATTCTCTCACATTCTTTACATGAAATGAAACTAACTGAAGTTATGGAGCTGACGAACATTAATTTGTGCCCTTCTTATCTTTAAAAATGGCTTCAAAATATGTAGATGGTGCTGTTTCTGCCTGCTCCCTTTGTGGAGAATTGTCTATTCTTCTATCGAAAGCGCATGCCTTCTCTGTGACTGATTTCCCCGTTGAACATTCACTCTGTTCCACTTTGTGCATGGAGGGTTCACTGAAAAATATTCTCAAAGCTGTAGAAAAAGGAAATGCGATTGGGAACCTTTTTTCTTGGTTGTGGCGTGACACTAATTTACTTCCCCTCACACTTCCAAGGCAATTAGCTTTGAAGCTTCTCAGAAACTATTCTTGCCCAAGTCGATAGCTAGCATGGCAAATAAGAATTTAAGCAGGTCCATTGGGCGACAGCTGATAAATATATCAAATGAGGTTACAGTAAGAAATAGAAACCTAAAAGAATAAAGGAAATATAGTTCCTACACCAGTCATGGAGAGTGTCTGGCCCTTCATTAGTGGCCAGTGGTAGCATGTAAATATATTTTTGATTACCTGATTCTGAGTTGATAAGTTCAGCACTGCAGTGCCATACAAACACAAGTGGAGAATGATACTTACATATTTGAGCGTATAAGGGAATGGCTTTTGCAGACATTTGGTGCATGAGAAGAACTAAAATACGCAATTTAAATATTTTCTGGATAAGCATCTTATGAGTGAAAATTTTACATGAACACTAAAGGATTCAGCAACAAGTGCATATTGCACGTTAACAACCACTCTGGACCAGAATGCAGAAAAACAAAGTAGAAACTAGATGTTCAAAAATGAGCGGTGTACAGGACCATGTTACAGTGACAGCAGCGAACACCCGTCTCCTTTGCTGACTGTCCCTGTCAGTCAAAGCTCACCAAATCACAAACACAGGCCTGATGAAGCAGAATACGTTTTTAGAGTTTCATGATGTTAAACTCTAAATAAAAAATACCTAAATGTGTTCTTGTACCGTAGGTGACTGCAGGGTATGGTGATAGTGAAAAGGTTCATTTCAGATATAGTTAAAGGCTTTAGGGGGGAGAATGTTGGTGTAACTGCCTTTTGAAGTAAAGTGCTTGTACCTCTACAGGTACTTCACTTTAATTCTGTACAGGACTTCCTCTTCCTCAGGGTCTCCCAGCTTTTACTCATTCAGCATGCCTGTGGTGCCTCCACCAAATATCCTTACCTGAAATGTCTTCTCGACCAATTGAGATGAACAGCAGCAGCTTAACTTTACGGCCTTGCTCTCTGTGTGCCCCCCTTTTCTATTTGAAATCGTAATCATTTAGCATCTAACAAAAGCTCAAGAGCATACAATCAGTTCAGAAAGATAACTCACCTGTAAATTGAGAGGTTTCTTCAGAGGGCTCAACAGTCTGTTTTTTCATTGTAAACTCTTCTTGAAGTTTCACCTTCCTAAAATTGCCTCTTTCGGCATTTGCCAACATGATTGTGTTAGAGGGTTTAAATGCCACTGTGACCCTGGGAGTGATGTTTTAGCAAGTCTTGCTTTTGATAAGGATACAAGACAAAAAAATGCAATGGCAAAAAGAAAAGTTCAAGAGGACACTCACAAAGGATGCTTTCAAGGAACAATATGTAACAATAAAAATGAGCATTTAAAAGGTGTACCACAGTTAGAATTGAAAATACTGGACAACATAGTCTAACCCCACTCGTCCTCCACAGACTTCAAGCTCACAAAAGTTGCCAGGTTGTCTGTGTTAGCTTGATGCATGACTGGTTTAACTAACGCAGCCAAGGTTAAGCCCAGCCTGAAAACAAATGCCGGCTGCTGTGAAAATACACACTCTGGAATTGGAGTTACTACCTTCCAAGCCCGCGAAAACGTATTGCTCAATTTAAACTGGAGTAGAGAGTGAGGTCTTTCTGCTCCTCCCGTGTGAATGATAGCATTCAACAGTAGCATGACAGCACTAACCAACAGTATTTGGGATCACTCTACTGGCTGTCCGCCTCAAACACTCATTGCCCTGATAAAGCGGCTTCATATCGACCAATGTATAAATGCTAGTAGTAGTGAAGCTACTTTTGTTTCCAACTCAATTGTCTTTAAATCCTTCTGGGCTCTAAGGTGTTAGTCAACCTGGGGTATTAAAATTTTGTTAGGCAAATGTACAGTGGACAGTATCTTGCAGGTCAACACAGAAACAAATGTTTCAATCTGAAATAAACATTTTGAAGGAGAGTTTGCAGGCTGTAATATTGTTGTTTGAGAAGCCAATATTTCAATTTAGCATGTTTCCTTAATCTCTGATGGTATGTAATTGGTCATTGTAATACAGTAAATATTTTACATACAGTTCCTTTAACATCTTCTTTATGGCTTAGTCCTCATTTTTAAGGCATGATTTGTTGCTAAGCGTAAATGCAGTGCATTCAGATGCATTGATGACAAAGGAAAATGGTTTAATTCAATGGCCAAGAGGTAATGGGAAAGATCTCAGAAGAAGGAACATGACCTTAAAACGTCAAAAACACTCAATGGTACTTCAATGTACCATGCCCAATAAATTAATTACTCAGTTATTTCAAAAGTTATTTAAGAAAACTGGTTCATGTGGACAAACATCTACACAAAACAGACACAGAACTCCTGAGGTGACCATCCTGTACACAAATTAAGCATACACATAATTAAAACATTTATTGCAGTAGCTGTATACCTGTAGAGTAACAAGGATTAACTGTTTCAGTATCTGTGATGTCAAACACCCTCACAACTGACAAACATATTGCGGTAAGCAAGTCACTCCATCCCACTTAACTTCTTTATATTGTGACATAAATATGAAAGTGCTATACAAACTGAACGTTTCCTTAATGCACAAATCAACTCTATTCCAACAAAATAAAATGACACAAAAATGATCAAGTTAATTTAAAAGCTATAAATTTTAGCATGCTTTTCCATTGTGTAGTTTGCCTTCCATGCTGTATAATAAAACAAACCTTTTCAGACAGTGGAATGACGGATGACTTTTGTTGGTTGACCAAGTATCTGGACATGCCTTTGTGTTTTTTCTCAGTACCAACAGTTTGATTTTGCACTTTATTATCAATTTAATGTATGTGATTATGTCTCTAAATTTGGCAGACAGTCAATGCATAAGGCATTTGATTACCAGACAGGATTTTCTTTGCACATGATGACATGTTCTCATAATTTGAATTTGAAAGTTTAGTGTTTGATGTAACATCATGAAGGCACGGAGATTAAAGTGTTATCTTTACCTGTGATTTCTCTTGTATGGAAAATAAGTTTGTGTGGAAATAATATATATACATATGTCAATAAATTGCATGTACTACTGAGGGATTGCACTCAGTTAAATCACAATTTGAATAAAATCTATACAATAATAAGATCAACGTTAGATAAAACATTTAGCCATTTACAAATATATTGCTATTTAATTGTACCGAACACTTTCAAAATCAGTTTATAGAGGAGCGCTTTAGAGCTTTTCATTTTTATAATGCACATACTGAGCACTGACATCCTTCATACAAAATGTTTTTTTTTTTTTTTAAAAAAAGGTTTGCTCGTGGTTCTGTAGTACTTGAAGAAAATTATTATGAAAGATGGGCAACAGTGAGTATATTACGAGATGGAAAATCAACAGTATGGTTTTTAAAGAATTAGGTTAATGTTTTCAGGTTGTACAATATGCCACATTATAAATCGTTGTCCAGTTGAAATCCCAAACCCTAAAGACAAGCCATTATGATGACAACAGCCAGGAACTGTCCTATTCACTGTGGTGGTTACAGATACATGATAGTGGTTAATAAGTCTTATTTACAAACACAGAGACAATGACGGGATAAACAAGTGTCCACTAACAGTGTTATTAGAACAACACTTTCTGAAATGTAATTCCATTTTCTTTGATTGTGTCGATTAATATAGTCCTGAACAACTCAATAACAACCACACCACAAATATTTGTATATATTGGTTAGCCATGGTAGTTTTTTTTCTTGTAACTTGTTTTCTTTTTCTCCATTTTACGCATGTTCGTCCTCCACTTGTCCAAATCACACCTGAAGTGGACAGAAAATGTTACTGTACGTTGAAGAAATCCATGGAGATTCATTAAAAATAAAAGAGGTTTCCTCTAGCGACATAGTAGAGTTGAATTAAAGAAAACACGGCATAAGCACTATAGTTTTGTGGCCTACATAGTACATGTGGCTATCACATGGCAGAAGCGTCAATTTAGGTGGGAAGAGATGAAACGAGGGGAAAAAAAATACAAATAAAACAGGGGAAGAGCTCAGGTGAGTTGCTTCATCTGTTTATTGTGTCCAGATGTACGGACATCTCACTGCACAGAAACAAAATCCGTCTTATAGCTGCTGGTCCTTCGGGCTGTCTGGACAGGAGGCTGGCTGGCAAGACTTCAGACTCACCAAAGGAATATCAGCCATGCCACTGGTGGTGAAATGTCCCTCTCCACTCCCAAACTGCTTCCTGTCACCAAAATGCTCTGACCGGCCATTCTCGTTTTTCCAGGTTCTGGTCAGAGTATGTCCATTAAGAAGTTTGTCCTTGGGACCCCACTCCCTCTGAGACCCAAAGCTTGAGACTGGTGACTTGGGCTGCTGGTATGTTCCTAGTGTTGGGGGCATCCAGCAGTTGTCTGAATGTCCCAAAACTAGGCACTCCTGCGTGCACATCTCTGTAGCTTCGACTAGGCCACGGGGTCCCAGGGGCCCATCTAAAGACGAGGAAGAAGAAAAAATAGATCATATTAACTACCATATCATATCGACTATAATGAGATCACTGACCATTGTTTGTTACGGTCCTATACATAATGACATACAGTAATGTATGTGGTGAAATTGAATGAAAAGAATTTATAAAATATCGTCAATGTACCATCCAATTCTGATCCTGTACCTTTAGTATAAATTTGATGTGTATAAAAACATCACAGACAGCAAAAGTGTTAAGAAAACCTGAGGCTCTGAGACTATAACAGTGATTCAATTAAAAGTGATCATCAGTATAAATTACACATTGTTGTATGTTTCCCCAACCAAAGTCTTGCTGCTGCCTAAACCACAGTCTCAGTCCAAGCCCCGAAATCTATTTAGTACTTTGGTAACAAAACAAGCAATTATGTTTCCTTGTAAACATACTGATATTGCACAAATATAAAGTCAGTCCCTACAGTCAACTTTGGCCTAGATTTGTCTACTTTTACTTAAATGAAGAGTCAGCAGAGAGATCGCGAATAAACTTTGTAACAGGCAGCTTCTGCTTTCCTGCACTCCCAAACTCTCTCCATCTCCATATCAGGTCCAGGTTATGCGAGTGGGGATAGCTGGGTTCAGTTTGACCAGCAGTCTGTCTGAAACATGAATGAGCTGTGCTTTTGAGAGCTGGAGAACATGTGGGGAAGGGGGTTATAGATCTTGTGAAGGATGAAAAGATGAACAAGTTCTTTTTGTGCATGAATCCATAGTGGAATACTGAGCCTAAATAACAATAAGCTGTAAATAGATGCTAGTAGTCTTAGTAGAGATGTTATACCATCTCTACTAAGAGATAATTCTGGAGTACATCTCTTACTTATTGGATCTGAATGTAAAAAAAAAAAAAAATGATTGTTCAACATTTAATGTTATCTTTAAAAAAGGTTCTGTGGAATGCTTGAAGTTTATGGTTTTGATCAACAGGATCAATGTGTGATTTGTTAACACTCATTAGGAAAGAGCCTCTGAGGTCTGGGGGCCACCAGCAAAAACTCACCATTATACTGTATGAATGACAGATGTAAACACTCTTGAGGAGAAATAATTTCACAGTGAAATCATCTTAACACACTTATCAAAAGAAAAAAAAAATGTTGAAGGTCAATTTGTATTACAAAAAATCCTCAGCCGGACTCGAGTTCATTGCTACCACCAGGCTACTCCTCTGATGAACATGCTTCACTATGCAGACATGAAAAAAATATCTAACAATCAGTGTTTCAGGAGCATTTGTTTAAAACTTATTTGATAGAAAACACATGCATAATGCATGAAATGTAACGCAGCTCTACTATTTGAAGAAATCGTCTCTTTGAGTCAGTTTTAGTTGCCTTTCTTAAAAAGGCAACCACGTCTCTGTGTGTGTTTGTATATCAGGCTTCAAAAGGTAATGAATTCATCTGTTTTTGTCCTGAAATAGAATATGATAACTATTTGTCATAATTTGTGCTCCTGCTTCACAAATAGCTAATTGGCTGGTGGGTGTGCTCTGTAATATTTACAATGACTCTTGTTTTTTTTTAATTCCTGCCTAGACCTGTTTTTCTTGTTAATTTAAATGTAGTCAGACAACCTGAGTGTATTTCTCTGCAAAAAGTGAACTTACAGGAACAGAAACGGATAAATCACATTGTTTTTGTGCCTTTGTGTTATATGTAGCAATTGAGGTTAGTTGCGTAGTTATATTTTCAATTAAATGTAAATTGATTTTTTTCTTGCAAAGTTATACATTATATAAAACAAATTGAAAAGGTTGTTAGTGCTGTGAACCTACAACTAACTGCAGCTTTCAACTGAATAAGCTCACTGGTTTGGTGGACAAAACATGTTTAATAAAGATTTGAAACTCATTTGAAAAGTGTTGCTTTGCAGCAATTTGTGCGAATGCAAATGTATTATTTACTAATGAAAGTTGGAAAACATTGGCACAGTCAATCTGACAAATGGTGTCAGGTTTAATGTAAGTGAATAAGTGTAATAGACCAACTATAAAGTTGGTTTATACAGTTTTTTTTAGCTACTAAGTTACAATTCTTCTACAATTTATTGAATATTTTACAATGTGCAGAGAATAAAATAAATATTAAAGAAGTAGTCTTTATTATTTCAGGGCTGCTACACTGGGGTGCACTGCACACTTCCTTTTAATGTGGCCACTGCTTGCAGATACATTTTACAGGCTACACTGTTCCTACAACTCACTATGTTGGAATTACTTTTATCTACTAGAACATTTTTGCTTTGTCCAAAACAAAGCTAAATAATAGCAATTCATATTCATATATTTTGTTTTCTGTGACTAAATTAATTTTTCTTAGTGGCAATATTTTCACAAGCATCTTTCCACTAGCAAAAAACAAGACTGTCTTTGAAGGACAAAGAGATTATTTTCTTTCTAGGCTTCTTAATTTTTTTCGGAGTCAAACAGTGATGTCAAAAAAAATGGCAGTTTACGTACAGGCTCATTTGCCATGATTTTATGAGAGGGTCTTTGTGGCTCATTTGTGTGTAATACTATATAAATGAACTTAATTCCAGTTTAATAGAACATACTCCACTACACCCTGTTGCCTGAACTCTTGGCACATTCTGAGATATGATGTGTAGAAAGCTGGTGCCCAAAGAGAGAGGCGGTCACTCTTCTGCATTAATGCGGAGTCCATCACAGGCAACAACAACTATAATTGACATGTGAGTAGTCTAACCAAGACACACATTATCACAGTTGCATGAAGAACCACAGAGAGCAATAATACATGTTACTCAAGGGACAGCAAGATGAATTTCTCAAACGAGATTGTAGACGAGTAGACATCTGGGGAGCTGTTAAGTAAGAGAGATGGAGGAAAAAAAGGGATGCTGCACATGTACATGGTGTGCAGTGTAGAGCAGAGGAACTATTCACAAGTCTGCCAATTATGTGATGTTGTGCTTTTTTGTATTCTTAGAGTAAGTGATTATGATGATGAATCAATAATGACAATGTCACTGATGACATTTTTCCCAGCCTTTTTAATCTTGAAGTGCTTGAAACATAAATAAAGAAACAAAAGCCCTTACTAACTTGTAACATATACATCCACATACAATATATAAGTAGTGATTAAAGCAGAATTAGATGATTGTAATGTTTGCATTTCATTTTTTTAACAAGAAAAAAAAAGAAGGCAGAGCCAATCATTAATCAAAGACTCTTTGTGCTTTGCTATTCCCCCGGTGGAATAAACATGACTATTTGCATGTAGATTGGTAAAAATCAGTGGCCCCAGTGAGCAGCAGAGAATAATTTGAATCAGTCATTTTACCTGCTCATGTCTGCACACCTGCTGCTTGAGACAATGTAGAGACAAAGCCTGATTGAAAGACCACTTAAGCTATAGAGCTGAAATGTTTACTTATAATTGTATTGTACTTGTATACTTTATAATATAGGCCAGTGATACTTCCTCTGTGAATACTTCTTCAGTTCCCATTGGCTAATCTGTATTTATTTTATAAATAAAAATATGATTCCACACTTTATTCATAAGAGCAAAAAAAGACCAAAAAGCCAATTAGCATTATAAATTGGTGAGAGTTGCCATATTTAGTGTTGAGGTTACCAGTAAACTACTAGCTATGGCAGGCTACCCAAATAACATCCCGCTTATTCAACAGTCCAACTCAGCTGACCAAATATTTCAAACATCATTAAAAACACCACACATTTCCTGACTGGGCTTCAATCTCTGCTGGCTTTCTAGTGATGTGTCTCTAGATGGATTTCCACCCTGTAACAGTGTGCAGGTATATGTTGGTCCATTTAAATGAAAGGACAGTTTATGACATAGAGTTAGTTCCCATTAGCCCTCCTCCCCCTCGAACGAGGCTTCCTGACGTTGTAAGAGAATAAGTCCAGATTTAGCTTCCATCTGCGTTGTGTTTTTCTTTGTTAATCGTTTATTTTGCACATTGTCATTAACTTAATGGCTTGGCCTGTTACTGTCCAATGTTTTCATATTCACCTAATCAATACACACAAACATTTTTATTCATTTTTTTGTTCCTTCGTAGCTCCTCACAATCATCTTGCCTGTCAACAGGGCTCTGTGATTACATATTGATACACACTGACCATCAAGGCTTATCAGCAGCACCTAGCATTTTCTGATTATCGTGTTCTTAAGAATTAATGTGTTTGACTCACTGCACTGTGAGCTCCCAGTCTGTAATCAGAATGACATCAGATGCCATATATCATTGTGAATAGGTTGTTGATTGAGCACAGTGTCAGTGACACTGGATTTTCCTATTTTGATTGTGTACAGTATTCTTTCGCTGTCTCATGCACAGTAGCATAGCTGTGCCTGCAAATAGCGTAATCAAAAATCTGTCACTGCTGAAACCCGTGTGACTTGGAAAAGCCTGAGGGGTGTCGAGTGACATCCTGCTACTCCTGCTGAAACCTTCAAGAGCTGTGGACAGATGATAAGCACAGCACACCATGACACTACAACTATAGATAAGAGGCCGCTAGGCATGTACTTCGTTGTGCTGCTGCTCAACAAACAAACTTGTAAATCTGAAATTGATGCCATCTGACCCAGTGAAAATTAGAAATTGAACTGTTTTGTCACTTTTCCACATCAATGCATCATTTCACCATTAGAAACCCCTTTTATAATTATGTTAGGCGAAAACACATATGTTTTTATGGGAAACAAGGAAATGCCTAAGTGACAATAGTGTACCTAAATCTGAGATTGTGAAACACTTATTCATTATGAATAAATTAAATAACAATTAAGATAAACGACTTTTCTAAGCCTACGGTTTAACAGACTGTATTTGATCACGTCTTTTGTGACATACTTGGAAATAAGCTACCTTCTCCTGTTTTATCGCGCTCCTATAAAATGCCCAGAGCGCACAAAAGAGATGAAAATGTATTTTTGCTAAAACATTATTTCTGTTTTATTTAAATTCCAGCTAAGTTGAGACACAAAATATTCTTTGTGCCACTGTCAGAGATTACACATTCAGCTCATTTTGTAAATTTGTAGCTTCTCTGTATAGACAAAGAGGCACATGTAACATCATGTTGCTTTCACGCAAAATGGCTCACACATTGTTTAGTGCTACTTTGTCTCTACAAAGCTTGTTGCTCATGGTTACTATGCTCAAAAAGTCCACATTCTCCCCGCACATGAACACAAACACACACCACACACAAGCAAATAGCTGGTGGCTGATGTTTGGTGCAGAGCCCCTGAGTGCTTTAAATAACACTGAGGCACAGGTGTTGAGGAATGCAAGGGATTCAGAACTGTGTCAGATGGTGCTGACTTTTGCTTACAGCACTGTGCAAATGTTGCAGATGTCCACAAAGACAGATAACTTAAAGACAAAGAAACCATTAGATTGCCTCCTGATACGGAGTCATTAGGATGAGCTGGGGGCTGGTCTGTTTAATTCTGCAGAAGCTGCTGAATAAATGTGAGCCATGAGCAATAGCTGTTTAACAATGGACACTTTGACCAAACGGCATTCACATGCCTCTCCTTCAGTACTCCTACTCAGCAGCTACAGATCACAGAGGTTACAGAGGAGGAGAGAATCATCCTCATTTTTGGCCAGAGGTTGTTTGCAAGTGTACGGGAGTATTCTTGTTTAAGTCTGCCAGCTATTACTAATGAGATAACGTTTGGCTAATTAATTGGATGCACACTATCAGAGCTGATGTATCAGTCCCATACCAACAACCTACACCCTTCAGAATGGCAAGGAGGAACAGGTGGAGAGGGAGTGAGAGTGATTGAGTGCAGGCGATTTAGTGTCCATAGGGCTTGTTTGTTTATCCATGCTGTTAAGCATGCCCAGATGTTGTTATTTGGGGACAAATGAGGCTTTGTTTTGGTCCAGCATGGAGGCACAAAGTGCCATGCTGCTGTCTCCAGCTGCCACCCAAACCCCACAAGATACATCTGGCAAATTAAATCTATATATGCTTAGGATATGCTGCTGGGTTTCTTTGTGACCGTTTCATCCTCTACTACAAAACATACATACACCATCAGTCCATTGCTGTATGTTGAAGTCTTTGCTGTATTATATAAATAGCTTATATTTATGAAGATCTGCTTCATAAATTGAAGAAAGTGTAAATAATCTAATGGTTGGTGTCCAACAATACATAGAATAACAGCTTTACGCAGCTTTGCAGCAAACTCAAAAAGGTCTTGTGATCTACACTAAAGGCTATCTAGGGTTGGTTAGATCTGCAGAGCAGAGTAGAGCACTGAACACACTAGATGCATCCTTGAGAGAATACTATACTGGCTGATGGAGCCTTTCTAGTGCTCCCTTTGAGGCTAGGCAGAAGCTTCTCGTGAGAGAAGATGAAGGGCAGGAAGGAGTGGAAATAGAAAAAGAACAAGAAGCTTTGGAATGTTAGTGAGGGGTCGTCAAAGATACAAAAAAGGAGGAAGCAAGATGCAAGGAAAGAAAAGCAACGTTAATGTGAAAAACAGTGCGAAAAACAAAATACAAAGTCTGTCAAAACATGCCTGTCATTTACCTAATTTCCATGATCACTCATATTGGCTGAGACCTCACTTAACTATTCTGAGATCAATTTGAAATTCATATTTTTCAACTTTAGCTGCTCTGTGAGGTTGTACAACAAGTGTGCTGTTACATTGCACAGATATACACTGTATTTATTTAAGGTTCCTGTCTGCCTAAAAAAAAAAAGAAAACAAAGAAGGTAAAACTAAATACCTATTTTTAGTGGACACGCTGCTCGAAGCAGTTACAGGTACGAGTTTTCTTTCATTCTCTGTTTCTGTACTGTTTGCCTGTTATCAACTTTTAGTCTTTTAAACTAGATAAACTGCATCATTCAGTAAACAGTAATAACAGCAGTGATATCTACGAGCTTTTTTAGTTTTACCTCCCATGCCCTCCTCACTCAGTGTTTTCCTCAAAACTCCATTGCACCACTCTAGGGGTTAACTTCACATCCACTATAAGTGGAATATTCTATCAAAGTTGTTGAATTTTAGCAAAGTAACATTAAAAATTAAACTGCTGGCTTAGGAGTCACCAGATTTCTTTCTAACCTTATTTAAAAGTTAAAGTTGTTGTTTCCCCTGTATGAATTACTAACGGATTTAGCTTTCAAAACTATCTGGCAATTACAATCTCAGGGTTGTCTTGAATCAGATACTGTAGCCAGGACATAGCATCCACTGAGCATGTTGTCAAAAATGCTGCAGTAAGAGCACAGGAGCACTCTGAAACACTGACCTTTCCTACTACCATCTTCTACTGTACACCAAAAATGTATTTTTTCTGGGTCAAGCCACCCCAGAGGTTCTTACAGTAGGTGACTCCTGCCTTTTACACTGCTGCAGTGTGGAGGAATGGAGACCGGCGGTGAATTTTGTCAGTTTGAGCAAATAGAGTCATCACCTCGATGACTAGAAGACAAAAGAGCTTACAACCAAGAGGTACAAATCATGTTTTTGGCTGGATCAAAATTGAAGGCTTGTAAAATTGCACATTTGCCCACATGCAACAGCAAACAAAACATAAATTCTCTCGATGTATTTATATAATATATAATTTATATCTGACGTGCCTGGACTGTCATTTTAACAATAAAGTGTACTTTACTGGTAACATAGAATGGGGCTAAGAAGGGTGGATTAGCCTGTTCTCATGAAGCTCTGGTACTTTAGTGCATGAACATGACAACATATCAATACGCGAGGCCAGTTTTTGTGGTGGTGTGTTGGGAGAAATAGTACAGAAAAGCAAACTTGATTAACAAACTGGTGAAAAGCTGCTGTCTGTGCTTGAGGCACCAGTAAAGGGAATGATGAACTCCACTGCACTGTAGAAAACAAATTCCACCCTGTCTATAGTGAGATGAAGCTACATCTTCTCTCTTTGCCTCAGCATTCAAACTTGTGCCTACAGCCATGAGACATTATAGTGCTTTGTGACCAAGCAACTCAAATGTTAGCCAACTAGGAGGGGAGAAAGGCAGGGTGTCTGTAGTGCACTACAGAAACACAACAAGCCACCATGGACTGCTTGCTTTACAGTATTTTTGAATGCACCAGAATCCAAAACATCTTTAGACCTTTTCTGAAATGTTTTCTTCCAAACCTGTTTCTGCATAATCCTGAAGCTTATTTGCATGATGCTGCAAATGTTGAGGTTTCACTGTAGCTACGTTGCTTTGTTCACCTGTGTTCTGGGGCTTTTGTAAAGAGGGCAGTTAGAAATACAACACGCCAAGGTCCTTGCATTTTATATTTTCACTGTTGTTTACAATATCATCCAAGGTATAACCTGAACATGGCCAGACAGCACAACTTTAACATGAAATATTATTATTTGAGGTAACAAAATATAATTTAACTATTTTGAATGAAAAACCTGAAGAGAATGATGTTCAGACTTGTCTGAAAGACTGTTTTGACAGCACTGCCATCTCTCATACAAGTAACACATTTGACATCCAGACCTTCAGTTTGATAGTTATCTGTCCTGTCATCATGCACCCACTCACCCATTCACCCATCCATCTATCCGTCCATGTTTGGCACAAATGAGTCATTCTATAACTGTAACCAGTAGTAAAACAGTGTAACTCAAACGATAACTAAACCAAAGTCAGTGCAACTTAAATGTTCACATGCAATAATGATCAAATCAAGATATAATAATACAACATATATATAAAAGTAAAATGGATTTTAAAAATAATTCAGCAAAGCTTGTGTTGATAAATCATGTTTGAGCTTTATGTCTCTGTATGGTGAAGATTTTCAAAACACCTTTTAAATTGCTGTTTTACACAGATGAGTGAAAGTACTCAGTCCCCATGACAACAATGGCGATGTAAAAATGAGTTCCTCTCCCTCTCTAATCTTCCACTGCATTAGACTCAGCCACTGACCTTGTAATCTAATTTCTGTTCTAAGTCAGTGAGTATGCGTGCTCATCTCAACAGTGGATCAAATCCTTTTCTGATCGGGTATACCTTTAGTATAACCGATGATAACACTGGGACAGATATATGATAACTGATTCTGTTTTACACCTTACACAATATTAACAACATTTATATAGTGTCTATTACTTTTCGCTCACACTCCAAATGAAAACTTAGACAAAAGTGAACTTTTGTCTGCACTTGATTGTAACACCTGTCAGGATGAATTAAAGTGAACTCTATATAACTACATCGTAAGCTCTGACTTAAGTGAACGACTGACAGGCCATGTTGCTACGTTAGTAACAGCTTGACATCTATTGGATCCTGTTCACATACCCAATGTTAAGAGCCCAACCTTAACCTGTGGTATATGATCACATTGTTTTCTGCATTAGTTCCAATTTCCCCAATAGAACTGCTTTAAAAAATAATTGATATATACAATTTATAGACAGTGTTTATCCTGGCGGTTTACCACAAGGCATGCATTATTATAGATTTTTTTGCTATACAGTAGCTCCACTCAGAGTCTCCACCACAGCTACACTAATTCTCTCTCATTTTGTATTGCAATTTGACTGTTTAAGTCTACCTCAAAAAACATTGGCTTATTTCTTTCCGAATTAAAACAGGCCAATGTTTTACACATTTACATTTCTTTTTAAGCAATTAACCGGCAATTTGTCACTATTGTTAACATCGCCATCATTACATCTAATTGGATTTAATTTGTAGTTTTTGCAAAAATAAACTCCTTGATCCACACATTTAGAATGACTAAATGGCCAGTTGGTTGGTAGGTAGGTATACATAAAATTATTTTGGAGTACCTTGAGCTTTCCAGGCATGTGGTCCAGCATGTGTTCCAGTGAAGCCCACACATGTAGCAATAAGCATAATGGATTATCATAAAAAGGTACACCCAGATACAGTAAAGCTTACTTTAAAGGACAAGTATAATAAACAAATAAAAATAAACAAGAGATGGAAGAGAAAGTAGAAAAAATAACTCAAATAGGTTTGGCTGTGAAGTAGTGACAGAGGGACATGTAATTCTTTGTTTTGATCACTACCTTGAGCCTGAAGGAATTTGATAATAAAACAGAACTGTTTTAATCCCCTGAGAGAACTGTAATTGCAATGTTGAGGTACATCTCCTCTGTGTTAATATTCATAATTTTGAAGCATGCACTGGCTACATATACATTTATTCATAATTACCTCAGGGAACTGATAGTGTCGTATTGCCTATTAAAAGTGCACTTAATTAAATGGATATGAGGTTCTCAGGTTTTTCAAGGTCATCGATACAATGTATAGAATAGGCATACAGTAGAAATAGGAATACCATACACTAGGTATACAAACCTTTGCCGTACTTGTTACAAAATAATGAGTATTAAATATGTCACCAACTGTTTATCTGTACATGTTTTTTGTGCTGTGCAGTAAAACATAAGCTCGCACAGTTTCAGCGTGTCATATAGTTTGCAACTATGTCTCACGTTAGGTAAGCAAATGTGTCAAAATTTACAACTTCTTCAGGCATTAAATTGGCAGTGATGGAAAAAGTTAGCACCTCCTCTTCAACACTGAGAACCATCTGCCTCAGCTGCACTGGTGTTAAGGTGTTTTATATTAAAGGCCACAGGATCACACAAATTGATATGAAAACTGTGTAATATATATAGTAGAGAAAATTACAGTTGAGAAATGCATTAAATGTGTCAGGTATAATAGGACAATTCACGATGAAGTTGATCCAAGCTTTAATGTATGTCGGACGTTTCAAAGTTTAAAATTGTTCTCTAATCCATCCGTCACACCCCAGCAAAGAAATAAGGAAATGCTAAATCTCCAATGATTTGACTGATAGAGTTTTAATGAGGGAAATCAAGTGTTAATGCCTTTTATAGATTGATCACATCGCTGAAAACGTTCTCGCAAAGTCACATAATGTGCTTTCAGTGCATGCATTGGCTTTGAAATCACTGCTGCAGCAAGAGCACAAAGGCAATAGTATAAAAAAATCTTATAATGGCAACATGAAATGTGAGTGATAGCCATATGCATAAATCTGCTTTGTGAGCCGGTAGGTGCACTGGGAGGAAGTGGAGGTCAGGGCCTGGCAGAGACCCCTGTTGGGTGCAGGTGGCGAATAACTTCTGTCAGCCAAGTAATTAAGTGTCCATCACATCCTTGCAGGAGGGCTGTACAACCCAGAAGCCTCTTCCAATCTCCATCTGTGAGAAGGACTGGAGCTACAATATGGCCCTACATACGATCAGTAACAATATAGCACCAAACAAAACAAAGGTTTTCAAAAGATATATGGAGAATTGGATATACAGTAGTGTATTTGTGTGGATGACTTTACAGTGAGCAAGCAATTAAAAACAAAAGTAATACTTTTACTGCATAAAATCACTAAAGGAGAGAACTTCATATTGGATAGAAAGAAGGAAAGTGACTATAATAAATGTGTATTAGCTATTGTAAAGTTGTATTGAAAATGTAATAAATGCAAACAGGCGGGCAAATGATGGTTTGATTTACCTGAGGAAGTACTTTAAATATCAACACTTGCTCTACTTGAGTTTCCAGCTTAGTAATTATAGAGGTATGAACAACAATATGCACTAATACTTGTAATTGATCAATGTCATAACTGTGTTATTTTAGTTATTCTAACTAAAAGAATGTGTTACTCTTAAATAATCTTTACATTTGATTAGGTTTTACATTGTGACTGATAATGTCTCCCAGTGCACTCCAATTCACAATGAATAACTAAGGTGTAGCAGGATCTCTGATGTGTAAGAAGCTCTGAGTAGTAGCAAAGATTAAATGTGATAATGATAAACATAAATTTAATTAATATGGTTTCTGACCTTTAATGGAGATGCTGAAGTGGATGTAGGCTGTAACCTGTGCTTTCCCTGCCTTTCTTGGCTTAAACCACTTTTATCATGATTGTTTAGTGAAAGGAGGAGCAGTGACAAATTTGTGTGACATCTAGTTTCAGTGTAGTACAACATTATTTTGACTGCGCGGTTGTTGATACGTGCAGTTACTCAGTCTTAATGTCGGGACATGCGTGAAACTAATTTGTTGTTTTTGAAGATGGCGGCAATTAATCTCTCAAATGACCTGGTGAGATTAAATGAGAAGAAAGAGAGGATGCTAGGAAAATAAATGCCAACATTAGGGAAGAAATTACAAGATGACCTTACTGAACAATGATTTATGGATTCCCTAGTCAAGCAATTACAGCAGGTGATACCTTTTAAATTTCAAACCGTGGAAATTAAATTTGCTCCTTTGTAAACTGTGCACTTGTCAAGGGCATTTAAACTTTTACCCAGATTGGAAGGCTCCTCTGCAGACATCTCTCTGCCCCTTAGCAAATCACTCAGCTTCAGGAGTGATGAGAGCATTTACGGGGATAGACAAAATAATAATAATAAAAAAGCAAACAAACTAAATACAGACATCTTACTATAAATAAATGTCAAATGCCTAAAAAGCATTGGAGCTCAAGGTTATTGATTTTAGAGGCCTTGAAAAAATAATGACCCCTTAAAAAAAAAAGCGCCAACATAAGCAAATAGGCTGTATTTTTTCTGATAAATGCCAATAAGTGAAATAGATACGTTGGAACTCACCATCTAGATAAAATAAGCTGAAGAAATTCATCAGAACTCCCACTCAGCCACTTCTTTTTTTTCCCATTTCTCAACAGTTGTATCTTTATCAGCCATTAAGACGTCTTTCACAAACACCAATGGAAGATTGTGAAAAACTAAAGTAGCAAAAAGGCAGCTGACTTGAGTTTATGTGTATTTTTCTGTTGAGCTTTGACATTCAACTGTGCTAAACAACTGCACTTTTCCCAGCACTTCTTTGTTCTTGTCACATTTCGCTATATCATGAGCTTATATTTGTGCACCTCCTTCTGTAAATGTGAAGAGTTTGCGCTCATTTGAAAATCGGAGCCTATTCTTTCAATTCTGTCAATTGTGTTATTAAGTCACAACTCAATTCATTGTGCTTTCGGTGTCTACCTTTTCCATTCCACTTGTTTTGATAAAGAAGAAAGATCACAACAACCTTGCTATTTTGAATCCTGTTTGGAAGAAACAAATCAATCAAACTAATCTCAAGGATTATGTTCCCTCACTGACTCTCCGAGGGAGTGATGATAAGAGAATATTTTTATTATGCTGCCTTGTGTAAATGCTAAGCATCAAGGTGCTCATAAATCCTTACATCTGTTCCTACCATCATGCGTCTGCCCTGCCACTCCTGTTGTAATGGCTCTTTCCAGCATGCGACTGCAGAACATGCAGCATGAAGATGAGAGAAGAGAGAGAGAGAGAGAGAGAGAGAGAGAGAGCACATGTCACAGCCCCACCATATGCCACTAGAACATGAAATTACAAGGCAAATGAACATGAGTTTAATTACGAATGAATACCTGAATACTGACCTGAGAGGATTTAAGGTAAACTGATAAACTGATGAGATACTGAGTGATGGCCATTAGAGATTTTTTTGTTTTGTTTTATTACACTGGTACAGGTGACGTTACATAGAATCATGGTTCTTTCTCAAAGATCATAAAACAATGAATGACAAAAAAGTAATGTATTCTTAGGATGAAGATTGAAATATTACAATATTATATTCAATTTAGTACATTTTCTCTGCTCTGTTCTTTGCATTCAGCTTCTCAATTCTCTTAGTAATATTTTTTTGATCAAAAAAAAAAAGTTAAGGTGTATCTTATGAAATCACACAAAAAAAAAAAAATAAGTTGGCAATACTGTTACTTTGCTACTTCAATGGCAAAAAAGCCTTCAGCAGTTGAAGTAGCAAGGAATAGCCAGTAAATTGTAAATGGCACTCTGTCAAAACCCATTCCTCCTGCAGTCCTCTCAGTCATTGGATATTTGATGAGTAGCTTTGTCTGTTCCCCTCTCAATGTCAAAAAATCAGCAGGCACTCTGACACTCTGATGGGGTCAAAGACCTCTGTCGCTGTGAGAGGGTGACCATGTTGAGTCGAGGACACGCTCTGTCATCACACATAGACACACAGACACACATTTCCTGAGACACAAGTGAAACAGTGTGAGCCAGTGACAAGCGCATTAAAAGATAAAATAAATGAAATGAAACGTACACAAGCTAGTAATATTTAGCTAGCAGCCAGACGTGTGCTGTCATTGTTTTGTATGAGTGTAGTTGTTATTTTTATCCTACATTTGAATCCTGTGACACATTAAATAATGCAAATCAGAATTCACTGACAAAGGAGTGGATATGAAAGGAAAAGACGTATGGGGCATGAGCAGAAACAGTGCCAGTGGCCTCATCATTTCATTTCTTTTAGCCCATCTATAAATGGCATGCATTTTAATCCTTTTAATTATGGATCCTCGCTACAATTACCTCAAATTAAATTACTTTGCAAACCTCAGAAGAATACAAAGCTAACTGAGAAGAAGAGGATCATTCTGCCAGGGATTTAACCTCAGTTTCTCTGTGACACATTGAGCTATCACCCCCACCACCTAAATCCAACTCCATATGGAACTGAAATATAGAGAATGCCTAAAAGCCCACAGTGTACCCGTTCTAGAACCCAATCAGCCCTCAAACTGCTCCAAATCCCCTCTTTCCCAGTCCTACTCTATTCATGGGGCTGCAGAGATTACAGAGAAGAACCCTGCCTGGCAGGCATGCCACACTTAAATAATCTCTGGGTGAAATCCCAGTGTTAATGTGGGGTTTCTGGATCATGGCACTGCAGTGTGTTGCGTTGCTCTGTGGCACGCTGGTCGCAGATGACGGGCATGCACCGGGAGGCAGAGGATGTACCGAGAGAGGGGTAGAAGATTAGCATGAAAGAGAGGGAGGAGAAGAAGTGCGATGAGGAGAGAGTGATGGAAATGGAGATGTGCAAAAGAGAGTGAAGAAAGAGAATACAACATCGTGGCATGGAGCAATGGAGCAGATGAAAAGAAAAGGCAGGGGACACATAGTAGGAATAGAACGGATGAGAGAGATAGCACTGTAGAGGCGAGATAGTCCCCTGAGTGGGCCACAAGAAGCTTGCCAATGTCTAAATGACATTACTCTGCATGTTATATACTTTATGGCCTTGGGTGGGTGCCCCATGTGCCAAGAGATGCATAAAATCCTGACTGCTATTCTTACCCTCCACTACAGCTGACCCATAAACACACTCATCACCCACTTGGAGCGTGGCATCAAACAAAGTATGCTCAACACGGAAAATGAATTAATTACTTGATGTTTCAATTGCAGCACACTAATTGCTTTAGTCCACAGGATAACCAAGACAGTGAGAAGATAACATATGCCAGTGAAGACGACAGCATAATGACAGGATTAGTGTAGGTCTTAATGACTTCATCTTTCACAGATATACATGGAAAAAAGAAGGAGGAAGAAGCACTGAAAGATGAAAGACAGACAAGAATCTTTCTGAAGGAGGAACATACTCTCTGAATGACACTTGACTGCGTGATATTGTTTTTTTTCCCCAGTTTGCCTACTGGTGCTTTCACAACCTTTAGGCAAAGTGAATAAAACACATTTTCCTTAGCAAGCCTACAGTGGCAAGAAAAAGTATGTGAACTCTTTTGGAATTCCATGGTTTTCGGCATTAATTAGTATAAAAATGTGATCTGATTTTCATCTAAGTCAAGAGTCTTTTAAAATATTTAGTGTGCATAAAATAATAACACAAAAAGAATTCCTGTAGCATCAACTAACTTCTACAGAGTTTCAGCTGACATGCAGACATTCTCACATTATCCTGTATATGAACAGTTTTTGGTCGTAGAGCCTCTGAAAGCTTCTTTTGGCGAGGCATGGCTCACATTGAGTGTTTTCTTCTTGTACGGAACAAACACCTAACTCCAATTAGCTTTTTGGAGGTTATTATTCCAAGTGTTCACATACTTTTTCCACTAGCATTAAGGTTTTATGGTTGTTCTCAATGAAGACATGAAAGCTTAGATTTTCTTTTGTGTTATTATTTTAGGCACATTATATTTGTTAATACTCTTGACATAAAGATCAGATGACATTTTCTGAAAAATTAATGCCGAAAACCATGAAATTCTGCTCTCTACATACTTTTTCTTGCAACCGCACATTATGTTGGCACATGAATATTTCTTTTCAAGGTATTGTTGGGGCATTATGGCTTTGACCTATACACTGTTTAAAGTGCTTTCAATGTCTGAAAAGTGAATCAGGAAAAAAAAAAGAAATAAAAGTACTCTGACTGAAAGAAAAACTGTATGGACAGATATTACATTTTTCAGCTAAATAATACATTTTATCTGTCTTCAGCACGTTTAACTATTGTGTGCATAGCAGGTCAAAGGTAGAACAGTTTGAATCAGGATAAAAAAAGGTCTTGGACAGATTGTCCAGACTTGCTGAAAGCAGGAGTAATTAAGAGTAAACAGTATAACACAGGGTTATGTCAGGGGCCTTTGACATTTCTAGTTGCATTTATTTAAAGACATGACCTCTCTGTCCCAGGAAAATTCATTAGAAGGCGAAGCAGTCGAAATATCCCACAAGTGTCAAGAGTTGGTAAAGAACACAAGTTTCTGTGTGTTTGCAAAAGGTAAGGGGGCTGGTGTGGACTGTCGTGTGCGAGGAGGCAGTGGGGTGAGGGAACAATCTGTACCAGTTAATTAGCTCACACAAGGGGGGCATCAGGAGAGCCCTGTCTGAATCCTCCCCTTCATCTCACGCCACCACAACAAGTGATGCTAGATTAATCTGCGCATACCATCATCTCAGCCAACGAGGGCCGTCAACTCACAACAACGCAGGATAGATTCGAGAGAAGCAGGAGAATACAAATTTAAAGCAGGATTATCAGCCTCTAAAAGCAGCAGGGAGGCTTGATTCTTATAAGTCTGGTGACATTAGAAGATATACAGTACATGACATGAAGTTGACACAAGCATAGTGCTTCATATATATATATATATTTGATAATGTAAGTCGACTGAAGAAAATATAAAAATATCAAACTCTTAAATTCAGTGAAGAAAACGTTAAGTAGGATTAAGAACTGACATCAGATCAAGCCTATCTTACGTCCATGTAGATCACGTGAGGGGGGTCTAAAAGACCAAAGCACAGCATTACAAGTTTGAGTTACTGCAGAGCTTAATTTATTTCACCAATTATTTTTCTGTTTTGACTCGAAGGTATTATAACCTTAAAGGCTACGTTACAGTAAGTCTAATACCGAGCCTTAAGGTTTACACAGCTTGGCTGCCTAATCGGAATTTACATCTTTACACAGTGATTGGACTAATTACTGTATTGTGCACAACAATTATTTTCCTTGCCTTTTAATCTTTCAAATAAACATTTTTCTTTCATTGTTTTAAAATCTCTGGGGATATAAAGAATACACAGGAAAGATATGAGATGTGAGAAATTAGCACTACTTTTTCCCTCTTCATATATTTTCTTTGCTCTATTTTAGCCCAAAGCTTTTTCTTTCTTTCTTTCTTTCTTTTTTTCTTTCTTTCTTTCTATAAACTTCTTTCTTTCTATGAATGGCTATACATCCAAACACTACTGCATTTTAACCACTTTATATCAGGTCAGGACACGGTTTGTTGCCACCATGCAATAACCTGCTTTCACATTTCAACTGCTTTTTCAATGGTCTGAATTGGGGACACTCACATATTCCAGTACCAATAACAGCTGCTTTAAGTTTGTTTTAAGAAACTTACTTAAGAAACTTACACTCTGTAGGTTATAACAATATCTTAAGCTCATGGGAATAGGTTAGTGGTTTTGATTAGATTTAAACAGAAACCCAATGTTACAGTTCCTCCCTCTGGCCCTGTCTGCAGCTTTTGTTTTGTTCTGGTCTCACACCATATATGGACTTCCTCCACTTTCCACCCTCCACTCCACACACCGGACTAATTACTGACTCAGTTCACCTGTGCACTCCCTCTGCTTTATAAGCACCCCTCAGTCCTCAGTTGATTGCTGGTTTGTCGCACATTGACTTTCATGTTCTCACACTACTCCTCCACAATCTGGTCAGTCAGTTAGTCTGTTTGTTTGTTGGTTTGTCTGTGAGGCACTGTTCTTTTTTTGGTTTGTCGGTTTGAGTTGTTTGGTCTGCGCTCATGCAGTGTTTTTCAGTTGATACTTTGTCCTGTTAGTTTTGTATGTTTTGTTCTCGTTTTCCTGCCCTCTGCAGTGATTTTGGTTTGTTACTTTGTACATCTGCTTTGTCCGTTGGTTTGGTCCACATTAGTGTGTAGTTTCAGTTGTTACTTTGTATGTTGGGTTATGGTTTTGTTTGTATGTTGTTACAGCGTTTTTGGGTCTCTTTAATTTGGTACTTTGTTCGTGTTTGTTAGTTCCCTGTGTCCCCTGCCCTTTGTCAATAAATATATACTTTTTGCTGTTACTCGTTCGTCCCGTTAGTCTGTTCGTAACAGAACAAACCAGCCAGCTTGCGACCATGGAATCGCTACGTTCCGCCACTGGTCGCTACACCCTTCCTCCCTGTCCTAGTTTTTTTTGTTATGGAGGCCTGGCAGAGATACTTGAGGAGGAGTATCTGGATTTACTCTGTAGTGCAGAGCATTTAGTAGGGTGGCTGGACTCTATTGAGACCTTGGAAGGTTTTGAGGCCGTTTATACTGTTGCCATCAAAACCTTTGTCAAGAAAGGCTATTTGATGACGTATACTGAGTTTCAGGACCTCAAAGTAGCAGTGATGACCATTCTAAGGTCCAGTAAGAGGAAGTTTTTTGTAATGTCACCCAGTCAGCCCCCCTTGCTCTCCTCCTCCAGTACTCCCCGGTCCCCAGCGTTTGTTGGTTCTGCAGCCAGTGCTGCTTTTGTTGGTTCTGCAGCCAGTGCTGCTTTTGTTGGTTCTGCAGCCAGTGCTGCTTTTGTTGGTTCTGCAGCCAGTGCTGCTTTTGTTAGTCCCGCAGCCCCTGATGCTGCTTTCGTTAGTCCCGCAGCCCCTGATGCTGCTTTCGTTAGTCCCGCAGCCCCTGATGCTGCTTTAGTTAGTCCCGCAGCCCCTGCTGCTTTAGTTAGTCCGGCAGCCGATGCCGTGTTTGTTAGTCCGGCAGCCGATGCCGTGTTTGTTAGTCCGGCAGCCGATGCCGTGTTTGTTGGTCCTGCAGCCCAGGCTGCTTTGGTCTCGGCTCCTGTTCCTGTCACGGATCCGGCTCCTGTTCCTGTCACGGATCCGGCTTCTGCTCCTGTCACGGATCTGGCTTCTGTTCCTGGTCCTTCAGCTGTCGCCGCAGTTGCAGCCACCTTGATTGCTGCAGTCACCGCTGCTCTGGTGTCAGCTGCTGCTCCGGTCCCTGCAGCCGCCAGGTTCCCAGGCGGGTCGACGCAGAGGTCGCCGTCTCTTCAGTCTCCGGACGGGTCGACGCAGAGGCCGTCGTCGCCGCCGTCTCTTCAGTCTCCGGACGGGTCGACGCAGAGGCCGTCGTCGCCGCCGTCTCTTCAGTCTCCGGACGGGTCGACGCAGAGGCCGTCGTCGCCGCCGTCTCTTCAGTCTCCGGACGGGTCGACGCAGAGGCCGTCGTCGCCGCCGTCTCTTCAGTCTCCGGACGGGTCGACGCAGAGGTCGCCGTCGCCGCCGTCTCTTCAGTCTCCGGACGGGTCGACGCAGAGGTCGCCGTCGCCGCCGTCTCTTCAGTCTCCGGACGGGTCGACGCAGAGGCCGTCGTCGTCGCCGTCTCTTCAGTCTCCGGACGGGTCGACGCAGAGGCCGTCGTCGTCGCCTTCTCTTAACTTCGAACTTTGTTTGCCACCCCAGGAGATGTGGTGGGATGACAATGAGGACACCACCACCCTGCTCCTGTCTCCTTGGGGGGCCCCTGAGAACTGTGGTCCTGTTCTGGCCCCTCAGCTCCAGCTGGCTCAAAGTTCGTCGCCGCCGGGCAGTCCGCCCGGGGCTCTCCGGCCTTGTTCGTCGCCGCCGGGCAGTCCGCCTGGGAGTCCTCAGCCGTCTTGCTGCTCCCCGGCTCTCTGCTCGCCATCCGGCAGTCCGCCTGGGGGTCTCCTGCCTCGTGGGTCGTATCCTGGCCCCCGGCCTGGGGGTCCTCGGCCTGCTCTCCGGCTGGCTTTCCGGTCCCTGGTTCTCCGGCCGGCTCAAGGGTCTCGGGTTCTCCCTTCTGGTTCGCTGCCTCCCGGCCGTCCGCCCGAGGCTCTGTCTTCTGGTTCGTCGCCTCCCGGCCGTCCGCCCGAGGCTCTGTCTTCTGGTTCGTCGCCTCCCGGCCGTCCGCCCGAGGCCCTGTCTTCTGGTTCGTCGTCTCTCCGGTCCTGTTTGCCGCCTCCTGGCCGTCCGCCGGAGGCACTCCCGGTCCGTCTGCCGCCTCCTGGCCGTCCGCCGGAGGCACTCCCGGTCCGTCTGCCGCCTCCTGGCCGTCCGCCGGAGGCACTCCCGGTCCGTTTGCCGCCTCCTGGCCGTCTGCCGGAGGCACTCCTGGTCTGCTGCGCCTGGTCCCTCCGCCGGGCCTCCCTCCGCCCGCCCGGTCTGGTGTTTCGGGCCCTCCTCCGGGCCTCCCTGCCCGTCCTGGTTTGTTTGGGGCCGTCTGGGATCCGCCCCTTGCCGGGGGGGTTCTGTTACAGTTCCTCCCTCTGGCCCTGTCTGCAGCTTTTGTTTTGTTCTGGTCTCACACCATATATGGACTTCCTCCACTTTCCACCCTCCACTCCACACACCGGACTAATTACTGACTCAGTTCACCTGTGCACTCCCTCTGCTTTATAAGCACCCCTCAGTCCTCAGTTGATTGCTGGTTTGTCGCACATTGACTTTCATGTTCTCACACTACTCCTCCACAATCTGGTCAGTCAGTTAGTCTGTTTGTTTGTTGGTTTGTCTGTGAGGCACTGTTCTTTTTTTGGTTTGTCGGTTTGAGTTGTTTGGTCTGCGCTCATGCAGTGTTTTTCAGTTGATACTTTGTCCTGTTAGTTTTGTATGTTTTGTTCTCGTTTTCCTGCCCTCTGCAGTGATTTTGGTTTGTTACTTTGTACATCTGCTTTGTCCGTTGGTTTGGTCCACATTAGTGTGTAGTTTCAGTTGTTACTTTGTATGTTGGGTTATGGTTTTGTTTGTATGTTGTTACAGCGTTTTTGGGTCTCTTTAATTTGGTACTTTGTTCGTGTTTGTTAGTTCCCTGTGTCCCCTGCCCTTTGTCAATAAATATATACTTTTTGCTGTTACTCGTTCGTCCCGTTAGTCTGTTCGTAACACCCAAAGTACTTAAAAATATACATAGAGTGACTCTTATTTTCAAGATAGTGTATGTTCCTGAATGTATTTTAGACACAATGCACAAAACTCTTTAGCTCTTAGTGTTTTTGACTGATGTTGAAATTCCCAGGACATGCTGACAAAAATCCATTAGATCCCATGACATTGCCAAACTGTGAGATACATTTAATTAACTCCTCCACAATTTTGGCAGCATGACAAATTATCTTAATGTTATAATTATCGTAATACCTTAACAAAATGGGTCATTGTACCATTAGCTGTAGGGAAGAAATTGTATATTTAGCTGTTGGTTACAATGTGATTGCACTAAAATGCAGAGAAGAAGACCAGATTTCTTTTTTTTTTAGCAGGAATAGTTTCCTTGACTTGTCAAGTCTACTTCTTCAGCTTTTGGCCCAAACCTGCATGAAAGAATACTTCTTAGATAATGTACTTTCTGGTTCCTCTCACTGCTTCTAATGGTCGAACCCTAGAGGCAACCACGGCTTAGAATTTGTCATACATCATACACTAACTGTATGATCAAAAGTCAGTTTCTTTCATGATATTTCTAGCCCGCCTCTCTACCTCCTTTGCTCAAAGTACTTCTCCTTAAAAGCATACATCATGCTGGGAAACGACTCCACTTTTTTCAATAAAAGATAAAGACCATCTTATTACCTTCCCATTAAGAACATAACATTTTGTTAAATGGACTCCTATTTAAAACACTCCTTCGAGCTCAGAGCCAGATTCAATGAATCTCAGCTGCACTTTAATCAACTCTGGCTCTGCTGTTTCCACATCGCCTTTTCATGATTAAGAAGAATAAAAATTCATAGTATTTGATTATTCTGAGTCCTAATTCAAAGTAGAGCAAAAGTCCCCAAAGGGTAATCTTACATATATCTACATCCACTGTATAAAATATCAATATAATTTCCATTCTAGGCCAAGTGGAAGTGACACAGGTATCAGATTTAAACTAGCTCTGTCTTTTTCTCTCCCTTTATTATCTCATTCTCTTTCTCCCCCCCCCCACTCACACACGTACACACAAAACTAGCCAGGATGCGATGAACCAATTGCATGCATTAAATAGCACAACACACTGAGCAATGTGGAAAGAATTCACTACATATACACATGCAGGTTGTGAAGATGCCTTTGAAGAGCGTGAATAATTTACACGCCACTGTAAGATGCTGCATCAATTTAACACAGTGTAGACCCCATTGGTGTAAACTAATACACCGATTTGTGAACTTCTTTTATATCAAGACAAAAGCATGAATTCCTCATGTACACAGTGCGACTGAGGCCAAGTGGGAAAAACTGACACTAGAGGATATTTGGACCTAAATGTCTACTGTGCTTAGCCTATCAACCCTGATCATGAAAATTGTGAATAACAGCACTTATGGCAGAAAAGGTTATGAATGTTGAAGACGTTGCTCAAATGGCAAAAGTGCTACAGTGCAAACAGCTGCATCAGCTGTTCTCTCTCAGACAACTCTTGTACCCAAGGGAAAGGTCGCAGTGGCCCATTTTTAAGGGCCTCAGCTCCAAGTGAGTCATAACAGGGCCCATCACCACTGATCATGTGACACCCCAGGCGGTAACAGGCGGTTGTCAACATTAGTGAGGGCCTGTCATTTATTCAATCAATTTCAAGCTTGTCCTAGCTTTGTCCTCTTAGCCTGGATCAACAGAATATCTTTATGCGATGACTGGAGCACTGAGGCTAAAAGTGCCTCAAATAGAACACAGTGCAGCAAAAAGCGCAGTTGCAAAAACGAATTAAAGGTGATAAAGAATAGATGTGAGGTGCTAATTCGACGTGTCCCTATTTTCAAAACTACTCATAGAATTTATAGCTTCACTCCTTAAAAAAAAAAAAAAGTGAGGATGGCATCTGTTTTTCTCCAATCATAACTCAATGTGCTCAAGTTCTTTTTTTTTTTTTATGGGATGAAATTTGTCATAGTTTTTCATTGCAATATGTTGTCTGTTTTGCACCATACTGGATTACCTCTTCCACTTTATAGTTTCTGTTGCTGTTTTTAAAGTGTAGCAAACTTAAAGCAAACATCTGCCACATTTATGCATCAAGAGTTGGGATGCTATCCAAGGCACATATGGCCCCACTGATAGGGTGGGTTTACTCTTTGTCTCTTCTCTAAACCCATCTGCCGCTGCTGTTGTTGCATCATGTCTTGCTGTACACTTAGACTCCGTTTCCCCTCCAAGCAGCCATTTTGCTGGAGCAAAGATTTAGTACTTTAGATAATAGGCAAAGAATTGTTAGGCATAAAAAGGCCAACGAGCCGGGCAGTTACAGTGAAATTTACAAGATATTACAGACAGCTGGCGCGATTTCAGATGAGATTTTTTTTTTTTTTTATGTTGAAAGAAAACAGGCAAAACAATGTAAACATCTTGATACGTGTTTGTGGTGTGTTCATCTAAAGAGTATAAGAAAAGCCTTGATTGGATACCAACAATATTATTCATATTTTGTAGACAGAGAGGTGCACAAAGAAAAAACACTTTAACTTTTATTAAATGCCAAAGAGACTTTTAATCTGACCCTTGTATCGTTTAGCATGCGTTACACACATCATCCACTGCAGCAAATAATAGCAGGCATCAAATGGGAGAGATCATGTGCTTCTATTAATTATGTGATATTTGCATACTGCGTGACACTACATTACTTCTAAATTAGTTTCAAAATTAAAATATGCAAATTAGTAACCACATCATGTCTGACGCCATCACAAACAGGAACGATAGCTAGTGCTCTCCACCCGTTCAGCTTCTATGATGTGTTTCCTTTCTGTATGCTCTATAAGTGCTGCTTATTTGAAAGTAAAGTGAGCATCTGGCTCTATAAACACAAAAGTGTAACTTCCGTTTAATAGTGTTAGCTTGGATCTGCCATTCCAGTCTATAGTATAATAAGCCTTCCATTACTCGTCTGGCAATGTGCTCATACTTTCCAGTTTTCTCAGTAAACATTTAACTTTTGTTTTCCATTTTCATGCATTATTATATTATATAAATTGCACATAATAGGTAAAGTTCCTCATTATCATATACAACCAGTTGGTGGTACACATTAGCAGGCATCATGTGTACCCAATAAACTTCCCACCAAGTAAATATATAAATGTAGACAGCCTTTCTCTTCCCCCAGCATGAACAAAATGCAAAAGTTCAAATGCAATTGTCAACCAACAGCAACATTTTAGAGGCATGAAATAGAGGCAAACTAACCCCTTTTTTTCTTCTCTTGCATTGCTCGCAGACATATCATTAAGTGAAACTGCTGGATGCTGTGTGCTCTGCGGTTCACTTGTTCTCAATGCTGTGCATTAGGAGACGCTCCAGTGTTTTAACTGAGCTCAATCGAAGGTTTTTGACAGCTGCAGGACCCCAGAGCAAACAAACAAAGGATTGGAAATGGATCAGGTTTTATATATATAGCCGATATGATCCATGAAGAAAAGAGAACAAATCAAATACCACATACCAAATGAAGGGGAATATTTCTTTCCAATCTGCTTGCACGTCTCTAGTTGACACTTTAATTTGTCTGCAGTGAGTGGCCAAGCACAGTGTGAGAAACAAACAAACCAAACAAAACAGTGAAATGTTTACCAGTTGTATCAGCTCTGTCAGATGATGGATGACATTTGGGGCTGCATGACCCTGTATTGGTCAAGCACAATAGCCTCCACACTGCTTTAACTGCTGTGCCGCTCATTAACAGTAGCCTTTATTAAAAATGGCAGATGTGGACATGTGCATGCATTTGTAAAGTGACAATAATAATGACCAGGTTGGCCTTGATGCTTTCCGCCTGGTCTCAGGATTCTGCCAAGTGCTGACTTTCTGTTTATTTTCAATTTTTTTGTTATCAATATTTAATTTTTTAATGTTGTGTTATATTAATAGTTTTTTTTTTTTTTTTTTATAATGAAAGCACAGTGAAACCCTCTGAGCCCAGCATGTTTGTGTAGCCCTCAGCTGTGATTAAAGACTGTCCAAATAAATGCTTTACTTTGTGTGGGTGTATGCCAGAAAGTGAGTGACATGGGAAGTTGCTGCAAGTAAACATTGAGCGGCCGGCTACTGTTCGGTGGCTTTACTGTTGTATATCCTCTCCGCATCCTCCATTTGCTTTAATTTGCACTATTAGGTTGTGAAGTACGAATTTTACCTGGAGTGACCCTGTGGTCTCAATGTATTTAAAGGGTTTTGTGTTTTTTGTTTTTTTTTATTTCATCTGACAAAACTCATTTATCAAAGCATGTCTTGCTAATGTCTAACTGAAGGACATATCTATATAACATGGTATAAATGTAAAACCCAACAAACTGCAGACAGTAGTCTCTCTTTGTGGGAGCCCGAAGGGTGGAGCTGTTTGGTCAGACTGGCTATTCGCTAATACGAGCTTCAGTATGTGAGTGTACCGTAGGATGTAGGGAATAAATACATTTTGATGGTGTGATTTCTTTGAATCAACTTTATAATAACCTGACGTTTCAGGGGAAGCAGGGAAAAGGATTTTTAGTAAAAGCTTGTAGGAAGTGATAGTCTTTCCCTATTTACCTTTTAATTAAAATACTTCAAGATGGAATCCCATTTCTATCTAGTTATTTGATGGAAACATGGGAAATAATAATGTTATAACGTAATGGAACGAACTTGACTCAAGGATTTTAGTTGTTCTAATGTGCACAGCCATAAAGCTGTATTCCTGTAAAAGTCGGACTTTGAAGTTAACCCATTATGCTGAGGCATGTACAACAGATTACATGTACTTTAAACATTTTCTTGATTTTTTTTATTCACGGCATTATTGTCTATTCATTTCACATGAAATTTGCACATCATCAGTTTGAGCTTTTTGTCAGTGCGCGAACAAACAGTGCAAACAAACATCATTATGCAGCTAAAACGCACATTCAGTCTCAAGCCGGGCTGCATCCCCACTCAATGTTATCCCCCTACCGCTGCTGTTCCTGACATACTTTGATTTGGAAAATCCATACAAATAAGTGCAAACAAAGGAAGATGTACAGCTAGAAAATGTGACATTCTGCTCACATTACACAATACAAAAACACGTACACTGCTAAAACATAGCTATAGATGAAATCATTTCTGGGTGAATCAGCAGTACTTCTGAGCATGTGGGGACTGCAACATACCAACCAGCAACGCTGTCACTTCATCTCTTTTGGATTTGTTCCCTCCCTCCCAGCAGGTTAACTGTCCCCAGACAATGAGCCTCAGCTCTGCTTCAGGGTCTACAGAGTAGGGACACCAGACAGACAGACAGGCCTTGTATTCAGGCAGAGCCAATAGGCCTGGCAAGTGTGTCCTGTTTGGCATTTAAAACACCTCCGCTCACTCCTATGTCGTGGGAGAAGTGACGGACCTGACAGGCTCAGTCTCTTGGGAGCCACTGGGCCTCTTTCCAATCTCCCTGGGTCAGTGCGGGGGTGAAGCGCCAGTGAGGAGCTCCTGGCTAGAAACACTAATTATTATGGCTGCCTTGCATTTAGTAGTACTGTGTTCAGCACTAGGTAGCGTGCACCTCCTGGCCACGCTGTCAGATACCTCACAGGACTGGCTCTAATTGTGGAGATTGTAAAGCTATGGGTGTTTAGGTTCAGGCTGCCAAAGGCAACTCTCTGCATCACTGACTTATGTAAATAAATGGGTAAACAAACAAGTGTTTAATGCCCCTCCCCCAATTTACTGCTGCTGTTGATATTGTTTGTATGGATCGTCATTAATGGTCCGCTTTTTAATTTGTGTGGAATTTTTCGATTGGTGAATCAGGGAGCAGCCTTGTCACAGACTTGTGCACACACTAACACAGCACGGCTGTGCTCTCACTAACACACACAGTAATGCCTCTGCCCAAACTCATGATAATTTAATAAATGCCTGAAGGCAGAGTTTGAGGCAGTGGACAAATATAAATATTAATTAACACACTAGGGACCAAAGTAATGTGTGAAAACTTCTCTGCCTATTGGCTGCTGCCATATTAAAGGAAACTCTGGTCAGATTTTTAATGTGGTTTAGAATATGCATTAGAACTTCAAACATTAACTTCTGAAGTTAACATCTTCTCACTGATATTGAGGGCTTAAGTTGGAAATTAATGCAACTTGCTGCAAGTATATGGTGAGTCCTCTGACATACCACATACAGTATGAGTCACCGGAGACTTCATGTAAAAAGTATTTACCAGACTCGTTTCATTTTATTGTATCCGAATAAAGTTGCTTGTCAAAGTTGCTGAAGCATCTGAATGATGAAAACAGGATCATGTTGGAAAGCATTCATTATAAAATTAAGAACATTGCGTTTATTGTTCACAAGATGTGCTGTTCTGTCCTCAGTCACACAATACATAGCTCTTCCTACTAAAGACTCTCAGTGTTGGGACACTGAGCATCAATAATGTGCCTGTGTGACAAGTTTGAGGACCCTTGGAGCTCTGCACTCCCACACTGTCTGACTTCATAGTAAAAATGAGAGAGTGGGCAGTGTGACAGGTACTGGTGGAACAGGTGGGCTGAGACTTGACACTGTCCATTTCTTTCTGCCTCGACAGCAGCCTATAGTAGCCAACTGAACAACTCACTCTCTCTGTTTTATTGGTTACAAAGGTGCCAGAGTTAGTGTTAATGCTGCAATCTGCTTTGTGTGCACAGTAGTATTACATTTAGCGCATTTGGTGAATTGTAAAGAAAGGAAGAGACAAACTGGAATTGTATAGACAACTTCTAACGCGACCTAGTTGGTATAAAAAAGTAATTTTCCGAATGTATAGTTCAAATAACTGGAAAGTCTCACTGTGTCCCTCTCTCTCTTCATGATACTCGTGTGCACACACATGTACACGCACGCACGCACACACACTAATAAATACACTGTAAGCTTTAACTTAGCTCCTTCAGAAGGATCAAGTTTTGATCCTGTATTACATCAGGGCGTAGTGTTGTCAGTGGAAAGCCTAAGATGTACATTACAGTAATTTCTCCAGAGATTGAGCCAGCATTGAACAGGTGTACCAGCGTACATTCCTGCATGTAGATTCTTCCATGTGAAAATTAGAAAGTAAGACCCACACAAGAAGCTCTCTGATGTCTGGTAAGGAGAGAAGCCTGGAGTGCCAGGTAGAGGGAAGACAGATGGGTCTAAGTTTTTCTGCCAGCTGTCTATACTGCCTTGCTCTGTACCATCACACTGACACAAAGCAAGAAGAGGGTTCATGTTTTTTTAAAGGAAGGTCTCAATGCAATGAAAATTATGGATACAGGTTGGCACAGTGCACTTTTGCTATAAATCGTCTAGTAAGCACCAGAGCTTTAGCAGGTCTGCAATGTGGAAGTAGCTGTATGATGAGTCTAAAATCTTATGAAGTAGTAGTCAGTAAGAGAATAAGGATAATAATTGAGAATGTAGAAGTTATTGTTCAGATGACCTACACATGGCAGCAAGAAATGGAAAATAATATGTTGCTTAAACAATATTTAAGAAAGCAACAACCTCGTTTTAAATTACTATTACTGGATAGCTAGACATATACATGCTATGCTATTATCCACTGCTTCTCTTTTGTGTTATTGCTGTTTTTTTTTTTTTGTTTTGTTTTTGTTCAAGCTGATTTTATGGAACTACAGCTTTGGGGTAAACAGATATCGACATGGTCTGGAATCAAGAAAGTTTGTTGTGCATCATGCTTTTATGGTCACGGTAAAGCACACCCCTGTGCCACCGTGGTGACGTCAAGCTGGGACAGACCCAGAAATTTTACTTTTTCCACTCCTGAAAAAATGCAGCATCAACAATGGCCCCGAATTCCCAGGTTTGTACCCTCTGCACAGAATGGCATGGTGGATAAATGCTGCCATAACAATGCTTTCATACTTTCCGCATCCACATGCATGCTACGCAATTTGCGACACAAATTTCGTCACCACCATAGTCCATGATGGACGAGATGGACTCCCTACAGAGGACTGCATGCAGTACAACAAATTGTGTCTGTGAAGACTGCTCACAGTACCAGTGCAAAGAGTGCTAATGTATCAGAAAATTAGATGCTTGCTTAATGCAACACACAACACAGCTTGCTTCTTGTCATAGTAGTTGCTGTAATATAATTTAGTACATGTACTTTGATCATGCACAGAAATTAGCAAACATGCAAACATTTGCAACAACTGTACACTAAAAATTTAGTTTCATTACACCACAGTTTTTTTTAAATATTTCCTAAGTGAAATGCTGAGTTTTTTAAAGTAGAAAGTTTGAGTTCAGCTCCTTAAGGATGGCTTCTGCAAATTGTAAAGTAACTCTATTAAACACTTTATCTGGGTAATACTGTCTACCATGCAAGATTGCAGCTTGTAATGGGGGACAGATTAAATGGAATCACTCTCACCTAGTGGCAAATTCCACACCAGTAAGCAACAAATGACATGCCAAGCTCTTGGTGACATTTGTAGGGATTATCTCGTGATGTTAGGGCTGAGGCAGGACCCAGTAGGAGGGACAGCAGCTGAGTATCATAACACCCTCCACCCTCCCACGCACACAAACCCAGTGTATTATATATATATTTATATAGCAGTCATGTCCTACTTGCTTTGCACTGAGGAACAAAAACAGAACAGTAATAAAAACACAGATTTAATAAATGGTTAAAAAACAGAAGAACACAGAATCTCTGCAGTAGTAAATTAAGACCTTTATAAAAGGAAGAAAAACGTATGAGACAGCTACTTGCAGCATAACTAACAATGAACAGATGTGAATGTCAGACCCATGCCTTTTCAAATGAGCAAGCAACCTAAAATTACATAGAACGGATGTCTACAAGCCGACTTTATTTTTAGTTTGTTATGGATTGCATGTTACTGTATGTGTGCATGATTGTGTGTGTGTGTGTGTGTGTGTGTGTGTGTGAGTGTATCAGAATGATATTTACTCTCTTTGCTCACTTTTTGTAAAGGCCATTTATTATAGATTTGACTTTCCATTTGTTTGTTTTAGCTTTCTGTTCTCATTAGGCCTCCATGCCAGCGATAGCCAGGGCCAGCACCGTCGTCAACTGGGACTCAGTGATGAACTGATTAGACTCGGGTGACCTAAGGTCAAAGGTCAAGGTCACACTGACTTCACGTTCATCACCGCTTTGAAGGAACTTCTTCAAAGTTGGTAAAACTGTCCAATTGGAGTAGTGATGAACTGTTTAGTTTTTGGTGACCAAAGGTCAAAGGTGAAGGTCACAGTCATCTCATGTTTGTCTAATTCTTGCTGTGAATGTGATGTCATAGAAACACCTTTAGGGGATGTCTTTAAATTTGACATAAATTGTCACTTGGTGTCAAGTGAACTGCTTAGATTTTGGTGGTCAAGGGTCAAGGTCACTGTGACCTCATGTATGTCCTACCAAACATCTGCTTGGACTCATTAGACTACGGGTCTGGACAAACGTACATGTAAACCCCAATGTCACTGAGTAGTGGACACATGCAACTGCAATGCGGTAATTCCAGTTTTCTTTTTGATTTGATATCTCGACCCAAGCTCAGCAGTATAAAGTGAGAGAGGAAAAAAAAAAATGAAAATGATGCATAGTTACAAGTTAGTATACAGCACAGAATCAAGTGGGGAAAAAGCCAAAGGCTGGTGATGGAGACATGGTCAGAGAGGTGATGCATGGAGAGTACTAAGAGGTTATCTAAAGCAGAGAGGAGAGCAGGAGAAAACGAAAGGAAGGAGAGCATGTGTGGACCTATAAGGAGGACGTTGTAGCTCATCTACAGAATGCTTCAGCTTGAAGCACTGGTGTAACAGCCGTGACACCAGCTGAGTCAGAATACCGTCAATCAGCTGTCGTCCACTGGAACTGAGTGATGATGAATGACATGTAAATGTTCAGCTTGTGAACTGGTGATTTCTTTCCTACACCTTTAATGTGTAAGACGCCCGCGTATCTCTCTTTGTACTAGTTGCGGTTATAACTCAATTTATGACAAGAAAACTTTGATTCTGACAGACACAGACAGGTCTGTGGCATTTATGAGTAAAGTGCTGTTATTGTCCTTCAGTCAAGTTTATCCCAAGAGAGTATCAGCATTGTGTGTGTGTGTCTGTCTGTGTGTGTGTACGTCCTTCGAATTACAAAAACACCATTTTGAATCCTCCAAATGCAAAGTTCTGTTAAACTTTAAAAAAACTACCTAAAGCATAGCTAAGCAGATACATTTATAATAGTGTTGGAGGTGAAATACAGTCTGACACTACTTAGATAAATCCATCAGTAGCTTAAGCTCATTTTCACATGTGATATTTTCTATAAAAAAACCCAAAGAGGTCATAATTTGCCTCCTTCTTACTGCCGTTTGGTGTTTAATATTCATTTTAATGTAGTGAAATTTTGCCAAACAGCGTTTAAAAACACTGCTCCGTGCGCCACCACACGTGTGCTGACCCGGAGCGCGTTGCAACGACACTCCGGACAGCAGTCTCAGCGTGCTTTGTGCAGAATCTATCTACACCAGTGTAATCGCGATGTGCACCGACTGTTTTGGCACAATATACACAAGGAAATAAACAGCTTTCAGCAGCGCCATGCCAGCCTGCTTTGTGCCAGCACAATTGTGGTAGTGCATGGGGTTTAATGTTTTTCTTTCCAACAAGTTGCTTTGTGATTGGTTTAAATTTAAAAGTTGAATTTTGTCATTATAGGATATGAAATGCAGGTCGATGAGCAAACAGTTTATCTGAAGCTACTGTAAATGTATATATCAATTATATATTATATATATATATACAGTATCTATATATATTTTCTTTCTACCCCTTTTCATTGAAATTACATTTTTTTACATCCAGCCACAAAGGGCATATTTAGAAACTTTATAATGTGCGATCGTATTTTCGTGCAATGAAGCCAACTGCTCTCATTGAAAACTTGAAGGTTTGCCTTTGACCTTACTCTATGTCAAAGCTTTCTGGATTTGAAGAAAAAAGAAGCAATTTCTCCATGATCTTCAACAGCCAATGATATATTGAAATCGCAAGACCTTCTCTCACACCACTAACAACCACCATCAAACTGTCCGCCTGTGGGTAACTGTGTCCTTCTATTTTCACTGTTCTCATAGAAAAGCTATTGAGCGTTTGCCACCTTTCCTTTTCTCAAACTCGCTTTATTTTGTCTATGACCTTTTCCTTTCTATCACTTGCAGGATCAGTATGCATTCTACTCTCAGAGTGATTACTTCTCACCCTGTCAGCTCACCTTGACTTCACCTGTCATCCCTCCATCTATTTTCAATGTGATATTTTCTTTCTCACCTCTTATTAGTTGTGCCCATCTGAAGTCTCAGTTGAGAACCTGTCTTTCTGCTCCCCACTCTGTCACAGGCAAACACATACATATATACATACACATAAAAATGAAGGATCATACACCCTCATTATTACTTTAACATTTTAATGCTTTTCATACCACTAATGTTCAGCAATGTCAAATATTTAGTAATTATAGGGCATTTAAAATTATAGTATATCTATACATGTTTTTATTGGCTGAATGCTATTTCTGTCATCCCTACCAAAGCGTGAGGGGTTCACATTAAAATAATCCATTCATAAAGTGCAATACAATAATAATAATAATACAATTCTAAAGAAATAACAATAACACCAATTTCAGAGGATTGAAAGCAAAGAAACTATGTTAAGGCAGCACCAACTACTAAACAACAACATCAAGGGTAAACATGTCCTCTACCATTGCTGTCAGACTGTCACTAACAAATATGTCACCTTTGTTGACCTTTAATTGTTGATCTCCCCTTCAGCTATTTAATGTCATTTTAAATACTTGGATGCGGCAGTGTGATGCATCATTCCACCAAGCTGTGTCAAAATCAGATCAACAGTCTGTGAGATATTGTGCATGACACATGGATGAGCAGACTAATAATCTGGTGCCTCTCGCACCTTCTTTAGACTTGGCTAAAAATGTTTGCGGTGAAACAATGTTCCATTCATTCTGCAAAGCATTGAAATGAAAAGCTCTTTTGTCATGGATCTCTGTATGCCTTTAGTGAAGAAGCAGCAAAAAGACCAGGATTCTTTAAAGGTGTTTTAAAATGGCCTGAAACAAATTACTGTTACACCACAGAAGACGTGATAAAAAAGGGGGACTGAAGTGATATTTCAAGCAGTCTATTGTCTTCAGTTACCATCACAGGTGTTGTCATTGAGGCTATTCAATTGAAGAAAAGCACTCTGAACTAAAGTAAAGTAAACTAAAGAGATAAAAGTAGATAATAATTACCAAGAATAATCAAGGTAAAGATTACAAGACCATCTCCAAGCAGCTTGTTGTTCTTGTGGCTACAGTTGCTAACATTATTAAAAAGTCTAACTCCTTGGCCATGGTCACAAGAGAAAAATTTAGCCCAGATTTAACAGAGAGATAGTTTAAATATTGACAAAAACCTCCAAGATGAAGATACAACAGTGTCCAGTAGTCGCTTTCCTGATGAATGAGAAGGACCCTGGAGGACTTTGGAAAGAGAAAACTGACTGAAGTTTGCTAAAAGGAATGTTTATAAGCCATAGTACTTGTGGGAGATATTAATTTCCACAGATGAAACAAGATGAGAAGCTTTTAGCAAGTCATGAGCTCTTTTTTTTTTCTTCGAAATTAAGCTTTCGAAGAAAAGAACAACATAGTAAAATATGGAAATTCTGATATGTTATGGCTACTTTGATGTGTGCACCGGCTTCCTGAAATATGTGCATGACACATTGAACACTGCAAAGATTATCGCAGCATTCTGGAGAGAAACATATGGCCCAGTGTCAGAAAGCTCTGTCTCAGTCCCTGGTCATAGCTACGCTAGCAGCATATAAACATCTGAAAGCGTCACAAATGGATGAGAAGAAAACATGGATCCAATCTGAAGTGGCCTCCTACAAGTCCAGATTTTAATTCAGCTGAACATTATGACTGCAGAAGTCTAATTTAAGGGTTGCACAACGCATTTGATTGCAGTGCTACAAAATATTAGATTAAGGTTCCCAATCGGTTTGTTTATGCCGTTTTTATATATGTATTATTACAGCAACACTTTTTTTCATTGAAATGATAAATAGCAAATAATAATAATATTACTTGCATCAGTCTCAGGTGAAAAACTTTTAACCACATCTAAATTTCTTGGGTATTACTATGATAAATAGCATGTATACTGTATGTTTATAGTAACCTATTGGTAACTGGTTGAACTTCATATGTATTTTATTGTCTTATTAATTTCTTCATTCTTCTGTGAATACAGAATTTAGTCTGACAATTGATTAAAACAGGTGTGAGTATTTTGGACAGTACATGTACAGTAGCAATAGGAATCTCAAGTCTTACACCACAAATAACCACTATAAACATGGTCTGCACACATGCCTACTGTATGATGATCCTTATGGGTCAACTTAAGAGTTTCATGAAACAACCACACTCATAAACCAACCATAATTGATCAGTTTATAAATTTTGATTCTTCTTTCTGCATATTGGCAATTAAAACACCCACTAGTCTCATGTGTAACTAGGAAGCACCAATTTCCTGTTTGGCTGAGACCTTCCCAACATCTGCTAGAGTTCTCAGTGTCACACTCGGAGTTCTAAATTGGTACATTTCTGCAATTAACCGAGAGGCATCAGCTTGATTCCTGGTGGAATTTTACACAAGTTAAACGCCATATGCTCCACCCAGAAATTCACTGTAAACACACACAGACACACACACACACACTGTCAATGCAAACACAATCTCCTGTTACACTCATGCACACATGCGCATTAAGACTCCATCCCATTTTGAGACGAGGCCTGAAAGGATTCATCACGGTGACAGCACCACTTCAACACTCTTTTCAGTTTTTCTGAAGCCTCTTTCTTTAGCGCTTGTTCCTCGCTTCTCCTTGGTTTCCTCTGGTGTATTGCTCTAAGTCCCACTCAAAGCACACAGCAGGGGATTAGTCCCTATCACGGCGTTCACTACCCCCAGATCAGTTCACCAGGGTTAAGGTGCAGCTTTCTCTGAAGATACCGTTTTCTTTGTGAGAACTCTCACAGTGACATGTTAAAGGAGCCCAGTCAGAGTGGAACTTTAATGCTATGATAACCCATTTTAGTTGCTGTCTCAGTATAAATACTCCCCCTCTTGCACACTTTTTGTCTCTCCTTCTTTCTGTCTGTTTGAGTCAGCGCTGCACATTTATATTACTGCTTGACACTGCAACACAGGATGACAATATGTTTCAGTTATCAACAGACTGGAAGATGAAGAATTGATAATAGATTCACAATAGCTTCAAATTTAGCAAAACATATATTTTTTGTACTGTCAGAAAAGTAAAATGAAAAGACTGATGCCAATGCCATGTCTGTATGTTAGGCGCAATACAGTGCTGGAGTCAAAACAATATTAGTCAAGCCTGACATAGAGTAGAAACACGTGACGACAGCTGGCCTGGTTCAAAAATACATTTGCTGATGCCACAAAAGCTTTCTAATTAACACATTTTATCTTGTTTGTTTAATCCGTACCTAAAGGAAAGAAGAGAACTGTAAAACTATTTGCAGTTTGACAAGGTTTAGGTGGTTTTAGGTGTAAAAAGTAATTATATTATTTTTCCCATATATCGCTGCTTCTCAGCATGATAACAACTTTAGTTAATTATTCATCAAGCTTAAATTATTATCCACCAAGCTCAGATTATATTATATATGCTTACTTGCACGTTAGAATTAGATCATTTTTTAATTTTCAGCTATGCATTTCATCTTTACTGTCGTGAAATAGTTTTGCTTTACTCACTGGGCACAGAAGGAGAATAAAATGTTAAAGTACATGTGCCTGTTTCTCTGACGATTTATGTTGTTTCCCATGGCAACAGATGTTGGAAACCAGATGTTGGTCTATGGTACATCTGATGCTAGACTGATAGCAGAACTGACAGAATCATGCCAAAATTGTTCAGTCTCATACTTAGAGGTGTACACTGTTCACTGGAAATAAAATACTTTCTTGCCATATACCAAATAACAGACATTAAGGTAAAGACTATAAATTGCAGCAATGTCTAATACAGTTTCAACTAGAATTAAAGATTCTGGCCGCCCATTCTTGCCTGCTTTACTAAAAATGATAATCCTTCAGTCCCTGGTTCAGAACTGATATTATAAAAATGTGCATAACACTGCATATTAATTTTGTACTGTCGCTTAAGTTTTCTTATGTCCATATGTGAGATAATAAACTTTCTACTGCTTCTTGTTCTAAACAAATAAAATAAAACATAGCAGTTATATGTGTTTAAAGGGCTGCCATAAATTTGGTGCAATACCTATAAAGTATATCTCTGTAATGAACTCAGTTCTAAAATGTATTGGCACTCCTTTATTGCACTACCCCCCATCCATAATTGCCGGTGATCGCTCTATTTTCACATACGATATTAAAATAAAAGTTAATATAGCCAAAATTTATAGTCAATATTTTTACCATGCTGCTCCAAACATCACTTGTTTTTGTGGTTATTCATGTTTGAGCCCCTTCTTAGTGTTTTCATACTTTAAGAATGAATACAAGACTAAATGTAAGATTTCTCCACCACAGTCGAGTGTCTGCTTGTCAAGAAAAGATTTACGGTGTTTTGCAATGACCAACAGAATTGTATTTTGTGAATATAGGTACATTTAGTATTTGATGCCTGCAATACACTCAAAATAGTGATGGGAAACAAGCACATATATATGTATATTTACCACTGTGTTATGTCATCTTTCCTTTTAAATATGCTTTTCAATCATTTGGGTGTCTACATTCATCATGATAGCATGATGACTTCTCATGCAATGATACCTGAAGCGTTGAAGGTGAAAAATTCAGCAGGGGTTTGGGATTCTATATTGAGCTGTTATATGCTGCCATATAAACTATAATATGCATTTAGCATTGACCCATTTGACATATTATGCAATTTACAGGTTTAAGTACTTCAAACTCTAAATAATGTGTATATATATATATATAGAATATATTTCAGGTGTACAACTCCCCCTATGTTAAACAACATATTTATTATTATTATTGAATGTCCAAAAAACAAAAACAAAACAAAACATATAAGTCAAAGAAAAAAAAGGAATCTGGAAAAGAAATATTTTCTTTTTGTTTTTTCTTCAAAATCCCAAAGTGGCTGGGATGCAATTTGAAGTTGTTGTAATTAGCCACTTTAGTAATAACATAAAGTCTTATTCCCATATAATCCAACAGTCCTCAGATTTTTCTCCTCCCTATTGTGGCTAATCATCAGCATAGAAGCTGCTCTTCATCAGCCCACCCGTCTGCTCTTCCCGGCTGTTGGCACCGACTGCCACGATAATGACTGAGGCTACTCTGAGATGATGTTTACTAGCTGACAGCAGCACCCTGCTCCCTCTGTATGCTCCAGCAAGCATTTCCATTTAGCTCACTTCTGAAGCTCCTGCCTAATTTCTCTTTGGAGACAGAAATCCTTTAAACCCCATTGTATCCTGAGGCAACATATTTACTGAGGACTGGCTTTCCAATACCTGAGAGAGATTAACACTGCTCCCTGATTTATGAATCCATGCCACCCACCCACAGGCTTGGTCAGGGGCCCTAGCTACTCTACCCTGCTACTTCCTCCTCACACAATGGGATTTAGGTATCAGAAGGAACACACAAACATATAGTGCCTCATTTACAGAGGAACTGGGTTTCAGGGCAGTTTAAACTGTGACTATGCAAAGATGATCCGTCTGAATTTCCCTCAAAAGAAAAAAACAAAAATTAAAAAAAAGAGAACACAAAATCAAGGCAAAACTACCTGTCTCATACTGTTGGCAGGTGCAACTTAACTCAAACTCCAAACTATTCGTTATGATACAGGGGACAGGAATGAACTGGACAAATCAAACTTGACAACGTTAAAGAAACAGCATTTTAATTTATCACTTTTGATTTGCAGCTGAAGGATGTAAGCAGTTATTTTAAGTCTACCACTGAGGCATGGAGTTCTAGTCAAAAGATCAGTGACACCATCTACTGTTTTGGCATCCCACCATCTCACTGGCATCACTGGTTGTCTGTGACTGAGGTAGTTGGATGGCTGCCAGATTGAGTGACAGCCCAGTATTTGTTTATCCTGAATAGTCAATTGCCGGGCATTGGTACTAGAGAAAAACACAAAGCTGCTGGCACAGAGGTTCAGTGTTTCCGTGGACGTGTCTGGTACTCTTTTTTTAGTGGTGAGAATGCTTTTAAATTGTCCTAATTTTAGCAATAAAGAATTTATAAAAGACACCATGGCCTGCATTTGTATCAATAACATCAACCACTTATAAGGCTGGATATATCTTTGTGATATGCTTTATGGCTGCAAATAAAACACATGCAAGGTAGCCTAAGAAGAATTTTAAAGATGTGTGTGTCTGTGTAGAGGAGGTCAGCAACAGCACAACCTGTAGCACTGTGCTCAATAAATGGTGCAGCTCGGTGCACATATTCGTTTATGACCTTTTTCTTTTCATTTCATTACTGTTTTTTTTTTTTTTTTTTTTTTTTTCATCATTGCATGACAGTGAATAAAATACCATCCATTGGATTGCTGTTGTCTTACAATTGCCAATTATGTTCCCTGGATAGTTGTATTTAAATAGAAGTACGTGCATGCTTAATTGACTGCACACCCCACAATTAGTCGCTTAACAACCGGTTTTGTTGGTGAATTCTTCCACATTCTTTTCTTGTCTATTCAACTGCAATTATTGTACTGTAACATCATTTTTGGTTGATTTACCTGGTTTGAGATCCAGTATTTGTGGTGCTTGCAGTCACAAACATGTAGAAAATGCAGGACTGTTACAGAAAATGTATTAGCCATGTGCTAACTGACAGGCCAGATGCAAATCTTGCTCACAGTTTTTTTGTTGTGAACTATTTGTTCATTGTGTTTATTCTGCTAAATATACAGATGTATGAATGGGTGTTTAAACTAGTACTTGCTTGCTGTAGGCATCAATATCTCGTCTGTCTAATTTGTTGCACAGGGATCACATCATGACCACAACCTTATGTTAGGATTACTGCAACATGCAATTGACTGTCACACTAAACTGCTTGCTCCTACCCCTGCAGCTCATCCAGAATGTTGCAATCTGCTTCTTGTCGAACTAAGTCAAAAGTCTCCTAAGCCACTGCGACTGGTCAAATGTGCTGTATGGAAACTTGTACTAAATTCAGAAATTGAGTGATTGTGCCCAAGAGACAGTACACACCTCCAGCACAAAATCTAAGCCCACTCACCAGCCTGAGCTCTGCACGCTTTGTTCTCTCTCTACAGAAAAGTGTTCAAACTTCTGTTTTCAAATCTCTCTTCTTTGTTTGAGATAGGTTAGAATATTTGCCACTTTTTTTAAATTTGCTGATTTATTCTCCGTGTGGGAGACTGGGGTTGAAGTCCCAGCTGTGACCCATCTCCAGTATGTGTCCTTAGGCAAGACCTCCTTACGCTTACCCTGCCTTTGCCTTGTACCTTGTCGCTTTGGCTAAAAGCGTCTGCTAAATGATTAAATGTACATGTAAATTTGCCACATATAATGTCACAAGTGCACTTGCTTTGCCATAAAATTTTTTTCTTAAAACAATTTAGGAAATTCTGTATTGTTTGCATTCAATCTACTAGTTTCAAGTCTTTTTTTCTCTCTTTAGCATTGCAGCATATTTTGGCATGCTGGCCGTCAGTATATCAGTGGAATAAGGTGAAATCATTGGGGGGAATTTGTATCATGCCGTCCCCGTGTCCACATGCACAAGATAAAAAAAACAGGAAGCGAGTCTCAGAACAAACACCATACTGCTATTAGAGGTCAAAAACTCCAGTGGGAGCTTTTAAGGAAAATACCTGCATACATCATCCAGCTGTAACGATGACATCTGAAGAGTACAGAAGAAGACAAACAGAAATAAACACAAACAAACTACAAATTGCCATACAATACAAATTCAAAAACTTGCCATGTTCCTAACATTGTCTAAAGAATTTTCTGTTTTTTGTTTTGGATAAAACTGACAGAAATCTGATATGAGAGAAATTTGTTAGCCGTGTAAAAACTGACAGATAGCAGTGTTCTAAAAAACTGAACTGAAAAAAACACAATATACCTGTACCTGGTACAGCCAAATATTTTTAGCCCATTCATTCTTTAGTTTGATATATACTCCATCTGCAGTGATATGTTTTTGCTTCCAGTAAATCAATCCTCCTGCTGTGAGAACTTCACAGCTCGTATAAGCTAGTTACCTTCCCCTGCCCATTCATGGTTTTTGTGGAATTGCAAACTATTTCTCCACTGCTATGGATGCACTGAAGACGTTGAAACTGACTGTGTGCAGTATATCCATACAATTCTATTAAGGTAATAAAAATCATATATTTTCTGAAAACAAGCTGTTTATTGGTGCCATAACATCTTCGTTCGACAACCTAATTTAATGTGGTGGTGCAAATTAATACTACAAGTACCACTAAGATTAGGGGTGCATTTTGAGCTTGTGAAATCCACTTAGAATTATTGTCTTGCCACAATCTGTTAAAAAAACCCTTCTTAGTACATACTTTCTTCTCACTGAAGAGTGGAACGGCATAGTAAAGTTGTGGGATACAGTTGCAAAGTAAATCAGTTTGTACAGTAATCCAACATTTCCCGTGACAACAAGCCTGGTGGCACAAGGTAAATGCAGTGAAGAAGCTGCCAATCTTCTCTGCCATGGAGAGACAATTAGGACGCCTGGGAAATACAGCACCAGAAATTTGGCATAAACAATTATAAAAACATGGCACTGTGACCATCCTGCTTTGCAGCATATTTTCACAATATTGTAATGAAATGAGCAGCCAACATGCTGATAAAATATGGAAACAGCATCATGAAAAACATGATGTTACCTAGTCTATATGGGCAGACATGTGTTACTGATTAACACTGGGGTAATTGTGATATTTTCCTAATATTTTTTGGCTGATTAAGAGTCAAATGCATGAGAATTCTGTTTTTCTGATATGAATACTTGGCAGAGTTGGATTTTAAAATTATGCTTTTGATGTTCCAAACAAAGGAGAGCAGAATAGAATGGAGCAGAATACCTCAACAAGAGAGTTCCCATAATCTCCTGTCCATTAATGATTAATGGCAAAAGTGGTAGCATTTCCATGGTACAGAACACAACAATCTTGCATTTGAGCATTTTGTCCCTCTCCACCAAAGCCCTTAACAGCTACACTCTCCCAGTCACGCTGTGCTGTTTCAACAAGCACCTTGTCCACTCACCCCTTCTCTTCTCGGCTTTCTTCTCTGTTCCCGTCAGTTGATTTTGTTGCCGTGCATGAATAGTGTTGTGCAACCAACCATGCTCATTTTAAAATAACTCATTTTTAAAGCTACAGCTCTGCTTATGGTTGCTGTAAGTTAGCTGGACATAAGTTGGCTGAGGTTGCTGAACATTTGTACACAAACCTCAACAAAGCTTTGATGAAAAATATTAATTGACAACCCTTATTATTTGTATTATAAACGAGGCTAAAACTGAACCAGAGAATCTTTTTAAAACAAGAATAATGACTGAATATTTTAATTTAACGTAATAAGAAAATAGACAAATGGACATAGAGTAATCACCTTCATTAATGCAAAGTCTTATTTAATGACCTGTGTGCATCTGTGAAATAATAACACGTAGCTTTTGATAAGAAAAACAATTCTCTTCACCATTGAAAATATCTCTTGGTCCAGAGTTGATTTTGCCACTTGACCTGCTGTACTAGAGTTAATAACAGCCATTTTACATTCAGCAAAGCTATGTCTCCATCATGTGTTGTTACCAGTTCTTGGAAGAAATATCTTTATGAAATAAATTCATCTAAATTCCACAAATAAGAATTCAACAAAACCACACAAAAAGAAGAGAGGCCATGAAAGTACAAGCAGAATGCAGAGATCCATGAAAAGAGAAATAATTTAATTTTAAGTGCTATGGATGTAACTTTCATGTTAGTTTTTTTTTTTTTTTTTTTTTGTCAGATATTTTATGTGTTGCTATGAAAAAAAGAATCTGGAGTAATGTTGGCATTTAACCATTTAAATGTTTGCTAAAGAAATATGTACATAGTATTTTCAGATAACTTCAGCTTCTTCTCACAAGCTAGTGAACAGTATTTTAGTCAAAATGTGAGTTGAGTTTCTAAATTGTGTGTGTTTGTATGGGTCCTATAGCTTTGCTAAAGATAAGAACAACACATTTAACATGGCAACAACACGTGCAAACAACACAGCTGTGCTGTCACTAATGAAATCTAGATTAAAATATATTGAGTTTCTGTTGACTAAAACTAAAACTAAAATCTAAAGTTAACTAAAGTCAAGAAACTGAACCACGTTATAGTTTTCCATCTTGTACATTAAACTAAAACAGCGTTGAGGTGCAGTGTGCTGAGTCATGCCAATTCAACCTAAAAGTGATTTAATTATGAATGAGTACAGGGATTATTATTCCTCCCAAGAGATAGAAAACTATTGTATTGCTACAATACTGGCTGTTTTCCAGTATAGTAACATATACAATTTTTACTGATATTGATTTCTTAGCATTCTACAATTTATTATGTAAGACTTGTGTTGTATTTGTGCAGTATGTGTCTTCAATGCATTATGAAGACGCTGTTTTAACACACCACAAGACTGAGCACTTGTGCACTGTATGTGCAAAAATGTATTCTAGCTATTAATGACCGAATGGGACTGTGGCACGTGTTACATTTCATTTACGCTTTTAAAAACCGCTTCGGACAGTGCAATGTCTTCTGCTGTTTCATTATGTAGGTATAGATAAATAGATATTTACTATTCACGGCTTCTTTTACAATTTTGCCTAATACATACTAACAAACTCTTACAATGCATCATATTTCTGTAATGATCTGGCTGGATGTTTTTTTCAAAGCTGGTGATATTTTATATGTTGAATTGATGCATTTTGCTGTTATACATTTTAAAAAGTGATTAATTCAATTATTTGTTAGTACTAAAAGAAAGTTGTCTTCTTTCAGATATCATTTAGACCAGTTAAAAAGGTGAATGTTTCTACTTCATGTGTTAACAACTGTTCTGTTCTCACTGTTATGTTCCCTGCCATTTCTTTTGGGCTCCATTAAAGTCCTATTTAGGTTACAACGCCTTACTTCTGTTCCCTCTCTCACTTACAGCTACTAATGAGTATTAGAGTAAAAAACAGTGATTAATGTACTGACAGTCAATGACTAGAATAATCCAAGTAGGCTGTTTACGTTAAATGTTAGACGATCTGACTAAAACCAGCTATATTTGGTTACGTAGAGAACATAATCCTATCAAAATGGCTAAAATAAATGCTAATGTGAAGATGTTGCTGATGCTTTTGATCAGTCACTTTAATAACAATGTATTTGATCATCACCCTATCCTCCACCCTTTTGATTGAAACACAATTTTTTGCATTACAATCATTACACCCAACAACTTTGTATACATGCTATTGAATATTGAATTAACATACAAACAATCAAAACACTATTTAACATTTTTACTTACTTACTTACTTACCATTATTCTCTATAAGTCACTTTCCCTATTTATGCCAGATTCCAAAACAACAGTGATCCACATTTGAAAACTTTTTGGAAACAGTTTGTTTGCCAACTTCTGAAAATCATTCTTGATAGTTTTTTAATGTTAAAATGGAGCGTGCTCCTCCCCTTCATTAATACTGACAATAATGGTAATAATTGCCCTGTCACAGTTCATGACATGCAACAACAAAAGCTGTTTGGAGCCATGACAGTAGTTATGTTGGGAGTGTAGAAATTAAACATTAAACAAGCTGCTCAAAAATGTATTTGATTATAGGACATTAGTCCGATTTTCAGTCTGGAGAAAAAAATTAAATTGATAGACAAAAGTATATAATTAGTATAGTAAGGCAGATGCTTTAAAAATGTGTCATTTATAAAACAACAGAAATTAATTGTAACAAGTTTTTTAGAATTGGCCACACAACAATAAATGCCTATTCACGACCAGGCTGTTACAAGCTGCAATTTTCATACTTTCAAATTTAGTCTCCAGAAACTGTGCCCATATATTACAATAAAAATATGAAGAATATTTGTTGGGTAGGAGTGTAAAAAGAAAACCTATCATCAGCAGTAAATCAAATTCTCTGGAAATGACATGTGAAGACAGTCACACAACATTTTCCTTTAACAATTTTTTATGTCAAAAAATGTCTGTGTCTTTGGAACCTCCTGGAACTGTTAATGCGTTTTATTAGTGGTGTGTCGTCCAACATGACGTATAACACGCACGTCAGATACACATCACTCTGCACACATTACTGGTGGAATAATGGTGATGGTCTTTTATTAGTTTTGCACACTTAAGGCATGATTTGGACTAAAGCACACTTTATGCACATTGAGTACAAAGTGATCATTAAGGATCATGGTGACAGATTCAGTTTCCTGTAGCATTACATGGGTGACAGAGAAGAGACTCTAGCTATGATGTGCAGTGCAAGAGTAGGAAGAAGTTACAGAATTTGAAGTTGGAGTAAAAGTGCGGTCTGGTTGAGCATAATAATACACAATGACTGGGTTGTGTCACCAAAAAACTGATCACCTTCTTCTGCTGCCTTCCTCCACACATTTGCACATTGTAGTGGTCCTTTGCGAGTCTCTCCAATTCTACAGCGTAGCGTTATCTTGCGAAAACACGTTGCTCAAGCGAAGCTGAATATAACTCCAATCATTAACATACTGAACACAATGTGTGACAGCTGTACTTGTGTTTGAATTTGTAAATAATATTTCTTCTCCAGTGTGTGTATCCTGGGAGAAACCAACACATTTCACACTCCTTCCTCGATGCCATCTTGGGTCTTTTATACTTCCGGTGGAGGTAACTCGCCTCGCATCTAACACTTTCTCTCGAGGCAGCATAAAGGAGACATGGACTACCTACGGTACCTTTTATACAGGACAGTAAGATGCCATATTGGCACGGTAAACCCACCATGAATGTGAGTGTGAAAGGGGCTAGTGGTATTCTGACCTTAGCCTTTATGAACTGGTATGTCACCAAGCGGCCTTAATTGTTTTCACAATACTATGTAAAGTGGCGAATTACAGATTTCTAGAAATGCACTTGCATGTACAGATGTAAGTATTTAATACAGTAACAGGATTCTGCTCGCTTAAAGTTGTTGTAGTATATGAACTGAGCCTTGTAGAAATCTAGCCCAGTTAGCTACAGCAGCCATCGTCCTGCTTCTGGCTCTCCTCACTGTCACCTGGAACAATTCTGAAAACTCTATTGTTGGCTATTAATCTGATGTATCATGTTTAAGTTTGTTCTGATCCTATTTAGAACCACTTAAAATTCAGGTCATCAGACATTAGACTCAACTACAGGGTCGATTCTAGACAAGAAGATTAGACTTTCTTGTTATATCTGTTCCACCCACTACAGTGACTCATTCAGATTTCATCTCACAGTCCGCTGCTATTGGCCTTTGACTTTCCATGTACGTGTGTGTGTGTGCGTGTGCATCTATTTGCATGCATGTGATCTTTTTGTCTTACTGCTCAGCAGTAGTTGTCTACAATGTTTTTAAATCATTTATATGACACTTTAGTCAAAAATGGTTGTATTAACCCTCCGGTCGTGTTCGTCTCCTGCCCCTTACTTTAGTGTTCCCGGTCAAAATTGACCGGTCTGCTTTAACTGCTCTTAAATTAGCACCAAAACCATTTTTCTCCTCCAAATTTTTAGTCAACATTTTAAAGATCTGAACAATGTCTCAAAGCAGTGTTAACATGAATTTATAGAATTAGACAAAAAATAACTGCAGTGAAAATAAAAGTAGGCACCGAAAATGTATTAAAAATTATCATGTAATGTAAAAAATTAATTGAAAACCAAAGACCAAACTCAACCAGAATGCTTATCAGGATGACATTTCCATTCTTCTTGGGAACATATGATAGAAGAGTGTGTGTGTCATTCAGTCATGTCATTGAAAGCAAATTTTGATGAGAGTCCCACTTCTTCTGGTCGATACCAGTGCAGGGGGAAGTTCAGGCTTGTTCTTCCTCACTGTCCCTACCATGGTGAACTTTCTTTTTAGCAGCTCTTGACCAAGAGCATATGATGTGAAGAACTTGTCACATGTTATATTATGCCCTTGGAGATCGGTTTTCATGTCCAGCACAACACGCATGCCCTTGTTTTTTTCTGCCTTTCCCGAAACTGCTTGTAGCCTCATTGTTTGAGTGATACACTCCTGCTAAAATCAACAGACCTGTGTATGCTTGGAGGTCAACCAGGTCCATTTCCCTCCAGGTATCCCTAAACACATGGTTCCCCTTCAGGGTAGTTTTCTCTAGTATAATTCCCTCAATGCACAATGGTAAAAAGAGTTGGAAGCTGGACTTGATGTCATCCACACGAGATGTCTCATAACGTGTTGGCCCTAGCATCATATTTATGATGTTTTCCACACTTTACTTCCTCTGTCCTGAGGGGATGAAGACCAGAGCAAGTGTCCACTCTTGGACTGGAACCTCAGGTGCCTGTTCTTCAGGTGCCTCTCCCTCTCCATCTGTTGACCGGTCAGTCTCGTCATAATCTGGATCAAAATCTGTGTTGTCTTCCACTTAAGAGACATCCTCCTCTATCTCTGGTTTAATTTCAGTGCCCTCTTTATCATGTCCAAAAACCTGGACCAGAACTTCTTTGTCAGAGAACCACTTGGTCAATCACCTACTTATTGGGTTCAGACTGAAAGGAGTACAAGGCAAACATCAATCTATATATACGGGGTCTGTGTGAAGATGATACATTGATTAGTCTGGAAGGTGTGGTTCACGTGGAAGATAGACACAATAGCGTGGGAAAGAGATGCGTTCACATAACAGACACCTGTCTAGTCTGTGTGACGATATGGTACATTGTTTCTTCAGGTAGTTGGTTCACGTGGGAGGATCGACACATAAGCGCGGGAAAGAGACGTGTACCCACAAAAGACATTGTTCAGTCTGATGTGTGAGTGAGTGTGGGAATAAATGAAAATGTTTTATAAATAAACATGATTCCCTATCTCACCGCATTCTCCTCGTTGTTTATTCTGGGCACTCTCCTATCACGTAATATTTCAGCTTCTTTGTGGTCTAGGGACTCTCATCCATGCTCAACCAGGCTGACAGATTGCAAACATCCCAATAATGAATTGTAATTTTTTTTTTCTTTTTCTTCCAGAAATGTAGCTGATTGAAAGAAATATGTTTGGTCCCAAATATCCATTCATTTGGTGAATTTGTGACCTGGTGGTGTATTTGTTTAATTTCTAGAATGACTTCACTCTATAATTGCAGAGAGACATGCAGAAGATATTCAGTGTGAGGCTATTACTTCCCTCCTTACTCTTTATTTGATTTGTGCTTTAATAGAGTGACCTAATAAAGATAGAAACTTCAATTTCAAGTCAATATTTTGTGTGTGCACTCAGTAAGGCACAGGCTTAAGTCAAAGTAAACTATGATGAATAATCAACATTAGAGATCTCCCGGGGTCTGTAACAGAAAATCACCTCAAGTCTACATTGATCCCAAATCAGTCTTTTCAAATCTCTATACATTTTCAGGATGTTACTATGTATGTTATTATGCAGGTCAAAGTGGGTGTTGGAGTTGTACTGTGGTGCATTCTATATATACATATATATATATATATATATATATATATATATATATATATATATATATATATATATATATATATATATATATAGTGCAAATTAGTGATTAGCACTGGACATGATATGTGAACCCTTTTACTGATGATCTGAAAGTCTCTCAATTTCCGTTACCTTCTTTGCTCATGTAATGGAGATCATTCATAACCGTCATTACATTTATGGTAAGCTTCTAATTTAGTGTGCAAAGTCTAAGTCTAAGTCTCTTTCCTGTCTTTAAATTCTCCAGGTTTTTGAGTAAACTATGTAATTATTGGCCATAATATAATGTATTCTAATTAGCTGTCTTCTTTTGGTTTATATTATACTGTATGACATGCTAATATGTTGATTTTGGCTTATTATCAATAGTGAAAAACAGCTTTTTCCAGTTGAATTCTAATACAAAAAAAATGATTTGATGAATTAAGAGCACAATAATAATGTTGAGCAGCTTCTAATAATCAATCGAATTAGATGACAGCAAGGCTACAATCTGAAACTTAGCAGAGTACAAACTTGTATTGACATATCAATAGCTACAGGCTGATACTTTTCACTGTTAATTTGCTGACCATTAAACGCATCAAATACAGTAATTCCAAATGCTGTCATTTGTTTAATTTGCGTTGTGTGATTGTGTGTATTTTTAAAATTAGGTTTGTGAAGGATTCAAGACAGTGAATTACTTCATACCAATTAATCCCTTTTCTTCAGCACCATGGACAGCGAATGTTAGAACACTTCTTTAAACCCTGCACACACACACACACACAAACACATACGCTTATCAATACTGGTTTGGAAATTGTGTATAAAAAATTGAAGACCTTCTTGTAAAACTGTTCTTAGAAGACATTGGAGATTGTGCTCTAACATATTTAAAATGAGTGATTATTATGGAAAATGCCCTATAAAGTCTTTTCCTTCCCAGCAACCTTATTTGTTCACACATACAAGCTCGTACACTACTGAAGTATCTTTCTCACTGCACTTCATGCACAAAGACTGATGTGTCCCTGATAACCATCCTGTATTTTCATAATTCCTGTCTTTAACAGTTTTTGCTTGTTTTGTTTACAAGTTTTTTTTTTTTCTTTCTGATTAATCATTGCAAAGCTTTAGGGATATCTTCAAGTCACAGAGAAATACAAAACATATCTTTACTCTATTCGATAAAAAAGCACTGTTATACATCAGACTTTCACAACTCCCACACTGTGTATGTTTCCTTCGTTCAGATGAAAGCTTCAACCCACTCATAAGCCTAACTGCTTTCCTGTATTACATAAAGCATAATTAGTAAGTTCACTTTTTAAAACAAAAAGGATAATTAGTAAGTTCACTTTTTAAAACATTAAAACAGATAAGGAGGCCAAGATTCAAACGTTATTAGCTCAGTTTTACACCCGATCAGGTTAAAATGTGACGCCTGCATCCCGTGTTATGAAATTCACAGGGGACTGTTTTTCTAGTCAGTGTTTTAGTTTATAATTTAAGCAGGTATCATTTTGAGATGCTGGATTTGTCCAGCATCTATTAATGAGATACAATGCTAAAGGTTAATGTAGTCTTCGTTATTATCGTTTTATTTACATGAATAAACAGCATACTTCTTTAGTTGAATACATACTTCTATTTTGTATAAAACAGATGTGAAATAAATCTAAAAAAGATTATTAGATATTATAAATAGATAGATCCTGATTGAAATCCTGATTAGGTGTACCTACATACATTTTTACTTTGTACGTATGGTAACATGTTTGACTACACACAATTTAAATGCAACTTTAATCTGTCTTCTATGAGCATCCCAAGGTTTTTTTGCAACCAAAGAAGAAAAATTGACACAAAAAATGTTTTTCCAGTGTCCTAGACAAAACTAAGTACTGCAGACTTCAGAAAACACTTCAACTTGATCCTTTAAGAAGCTATTTTGAAGAATCTTAATATGTCAGAAAAAAGGCAATAGTAATATTATTGTCAAACCCTGAACAAAGTGACATGGTAAGACCACCCACTGTCAAGGTCCTCTTCTAAAATGCTCAATTGATTTGGGTTATTTTCAGTACTGTTAGATGATACTTTACACCTCAAATTAGAACATAATAATGTCAAATATCTTCAAGATATCGTTTGCCTTTGTCAGCAAAGTCATGTTGTACAGTTAGTAGGGAAATTGTGTGAGGCTTTTAAAGTCTGACAGACACTTACTCAAAACTAGTTAACCTGGAACCACAGAGTTCAAATATTTTAGTGCACCACCAGCAGGTAACACATCCTTCATAGATGGGACACAAAATCATTACCCTGTCAAGCGGTAGGTCAATGATCAAAGACCACTGTTGTAACATAAATAGTTCCTGGAAGGCAAACAATACTAACAAAAGAAAATGCCACTGGTAAAGAACCAAAATAATACCTTACACTTGAAAACCATAAATAGTTAATACAACCAGTCCTATGATATGCATTGTCAGCCCATCCTCCCGACTTTCTCTCTAAGGAAGATACAAGTATACTATACAAATCCACACTGTCACTGTATTTGCATTTATACTGAAAGACCTTTTAGAACATTTGTGCATCTCACATAGGTTAAATCTATGTAGGTGAGTCATATGTCAACTTGTTGGATCATGTCAAAAGGTCTCTGGATTATTATGCGACAAAACTGTCTATGTAGATTTCTTCTTCTTTCACTATACAATCTTTCACTACTGCCTGCATTACTAAGAAACTATTTACCTGTGTGCTTGTTAACTTCCTTTAAATGCTGTGAAATGTAAAATGAAATAAAATTTCTCAGAAAAAAATGTTACCCATTTAGCTTTTGTACAACTGCACATGGTTGAACCATGTGCATCTCTATTCATTTGGGAAGACAGTGAGTCAGTACTCACTGAGTACACGTGCCAACTGAGAGTATGTCTAATAAGTTAGAGTCTGAATGAAATCACACGCACACACAGTTTACTCACAGCACTTGTATTTATGTGGATCTGTCTGCACCACCCTAAGCAGGCATGCTGGCATCAACCTCGCGGCGATGCGCTTGATCTTCGTGCACGCCTCACCTCTTAATGATAAAATGAGAAAACTGGGTCGGAGATGTACATTCCCACCAGAAATCGTGGGAAGTTAACATCTTCAGCTGAGCACCAAGACTTCCAACTGGGAAATCATCTCTAAATAAATCAAATGGGTTTCACAAATAGGTGAGGAGCCTATGGGAGACCCAGGTTTGCTCCTGGGAGGAATGAACAAGTCTGGATGATTAACTGAGAAATGAATGACCTGCTCATGTATCCACTAGAAACCTACTTGAGCAATCAGATGACTCTAAATTAAATGATATTTGGCACATTGAGTTCTTTATAGATACTGATGTTGTTTTTCATGACTCTGTTCAAGGAGTTTTAGTCATTCCCCAAAGCAAAATGTGAATCATTGTCTCATTGTCTTATCTTCTCCTGCACTTAAACACAAAGCATGTTCAGATTTCTGTCCTTCACACAGTCCAATCAGTAAAAAAAGCCATAACGTATTTGAAGGAAAATACATTATTACTATGCACATTCTAAATGTTCACAGAATTGGATCAAAGTAAACAACTTGCAGATAAAATTGTCTATAAGGGTGTTTTAAACTGAAAAACAGAAATGAAAGAGTGGGAGGGAAATAGAGCAAGAAACCCAAAGAAACCAACGACGCATGCATACGTAAACAAATGGTGGTCATGAGATGTATTACAACTCACCAGAGTTGGGATCGGAATTGCCATCAGCTTCAGTCCTCTTATCCGGGGAGGCCTGCTCGTAGAAGTCATCCTGCGCCTGCACCAGAGGGAGAGGTTGTGTGAGGAGGGAGCCACTGCCTACAGGCTCGTGGTCCCCCAGACCGCTGTCACTGCAGCTCTCCTGAGAGCCATCCGGCAGGTGAAACGTGACGCGCCGCTGCGACTAGAACCAAGAGCACAAAACAGAGCCTCTGATGTTAGCGCTCTGCTCTGTCCCCACAGAGGTTTTTTTTTTCTTCACACTATTATTTCTACACTGAACTGAGCAAGCTAATGCCTGTTGCTTGACACACTGGGTACTGATACGTACTGCAGCGCGAAATAGACAGCTCTAACAGTTTGAACACTGTGAACAATGTAGAATTTTCAAATATTTGTAAGTTAGGTAGGGAATGATGAATAGAGGGATTAATTTTAGTTTCAGAAATTTGAGAACGGTTTTCGAACAAAATGTGTATTTTGACTTGGGTCAAGTAATTGATGGAAAGGGGAGTTAACACAAGGTAAATACAGTCACGTTTCACTGCACAAAGACAACCAGTAACAGCATGCAAATTAAACATTGTGCCCTGTAAGAAAGAATCAGCAAGGTGTAAATCTGTGAGCCTTTCACAAAAGCGTAGTGGTGGTGTGATTAACGTCAGGCCTAATAAATGAAGGTCCTGGAATTTCTTGATATTGGTTGCAGCAGGTTATCCCGTTTGTGAGGACTGCTGCAGGAACATTTATAGACTGAGTGTTTACTTTGTGTTGTCAGTTTGTTTGTTTTTTTTGGGGGGGTTGACAAAGTCAAAGTGGCCTGCGGAGTTAACAGCAGGCCAATGCACTCTCAATGAGAAGAGGAAATTCTCACTCTACAAGTATTCCTGGGAAACATCTTCTTTCTGCTAGAGATATGCATGCAAATACACACACACATTCACGCACGCCATCCTTAAAGCCATCCTGATTGAATTTCCAATTGTTAATTCCGAGTGTCTTTTCCCCTTGCTCAAATGACATTTTCCTCAGGCTGTTTCATAAGTCCAGACACAAGCCTCCAGCTAACCTTTCGTGAGCACAGAGAGGTCCCCGCCACATCCTTGGTGATGACAGACATAGACGGGTTTTACAGTAATTATTGGCAAAAGCAAAGGTCACCCAATCTGCAGTCTAATGCAAATGACCTCATTATATATTTTAGAACTACTCCAAAATCATGCAACATTCAATTAAAGAAAAAGGAGAATACAGAAAGAAAAAACGAGGTGGTGACGGGGTTGGGGGTTGAGGGGTTTGCAGGCAGACCTAGGAGACTAAAAAATACTGGCGTCATGGATGATGGATGGATAGATGGACAGATAGATAGGTACAGTACATAGTTATATGGATAGATCTGCTGCTCAGATCTACAAAACCTCAGCTTTAACAACCTTGGAGGAAGATGTCAATCTTTACTTGCCCAGCAGTGCTGCAGTGACACTGATAATACTCAGCTGACAAAAGGGAGAATGAATTAAAATGACAACAAAGAGCAGTTCATGAAATTCAAGGCTCACAGCCACGTGTGTGGGTCTGTTTGCAAATTAAGCATTGTGTTGGCATAATTTATGAAAACTTATTATGCATTTCATTTTATACATTTAGCCTAACCTAACAGCCTAACATTTATCTTTGTCAAAGAAAAACACAAATTAATTCCAAGCAGCAATTAAAATGACATATATATATATGAATATCCATCCTATTTGACAGCGCTCCCTCTAACTGACTTGACAATTGTTTTTTTTTTTTTTTGGATTATCATACAAAATGCCATCAATTCAGTAAATATTTACAGGTTTAAATCAGGATGTGAACAGTACTTCACACTTGTAGTCTCTACCAGCAACTTAAAATACAGAATCAAGTACAATTGAATGTAAAGGTCTTGTAAAACACTACGAACCTGGATAAATGTCACTGTTAGTAATTATAAAGAGGCAGATGATCAGATGTGGCATTTCGAGTAAAGGTGACATAAAAGGAAAGAAAAGCCTTTCGTAAGTTTATTTGTTAGTGTGACAGCTCTAACGGCCAATAAAAATTAAAAGTAAATCTATCAAACTGAATGAGCTATAGAATTAGAAGTACTGTACAATTTAGTGGATGATTTTATTATTTTATTAACATTTATTTATTTATTTTGTCAAAAAGGCTTGAGATCGAGACATAATAATATCTAGAGTGTGTGCACTTCAGTGTTATGAAAACATTCATAAGGACACTATGATTAATATATATGTGTCCTGAGCAAATCTCGATTCTCAACTAACCAGAATACACAGTGACAAGACAAATACTCTACACAAACTTGTCTTCTCAGAAAGATGATAAGTCCAAGCAATAACTGCAGTAATGAGAACTTTGTATATTCAATTCCCTTTGATTTGGCTACTTGTACAGAAGAAAACTGGCATATTTATGATTTTGGAGTAATGGTTTTAGTGTGTGCTGTCAAATGCAACTGGACTGCTGCAACATTAAAATAAAATCTTGCTCAGTGCCTGGAAAGATTTTCTTCTGAGATGTAAGTATTTAGGCAAACCAGAAAGGGTTTAATTTACACCATATATGAACATGGTCTATGCATACGATCCAAAATAGTGAAATTTCTTTCTTCCTTTTTTGATATTTCACCCTAACCCAGACTGTCATCATTCATAATATCACTACACGACATAAAAAAACATTTCGTGCACTGTGTGTGAATGTGGGTGTTGTCTGTTTGTGCCTGTGCATGCGTTTATTTGTGGATTTACACATGTTTGAAGATATTTGTATTTCTCTGTGGCTGACAGTCACTTGTAGTAATATTAGCATAAGACCGGCTTAAACTATCCCTGCTGCCAGTTTACAAGATATTATGGCTTATCGCGCCTGCTAACCCTTATTATCCGCTTGTTTTTATAATTTGCCTGACCAAACACGCTCACTTTAACAAGCACAAAGCAAATAGCAACACTTCGCTGCTGGAAGGTCTGAATTCCAGCAAGCCTACACTTTATCAGGAACAGTGTTCGCCCTTGGGTGTTCATAAAAATGATACAATATTTAGCAAAAACTGAAAATAAAATCTGACAGGGGAGAGTAAATGCCAACTATTGAAACAGCAGTAGTAGCTTTACATAAATCGTTAGCGGAAAGCGTGAGAGTGATTTGGCTTCCAAAAGATAAACCTAGCTCCACAGAATGTCTTCTCTAAAGTTCAAAATGAGTCAACAAACTGTATGTATGGGTATTAAAATCATTATTAGCACTATTAGTGAGGAAAAAAGAGAGGAGCAGTATTAGAAATGAATCCAACCTTCATCAATAATATTGATCTGAAGCTTGGATCTTCATTTTTCAGGGAATAAAAGATATCCGATTCAAACTATTCAAAGGAATATTGACTTTTTTAAGCAATGATACTCTAATGAAATGGCTGTTACCACAATATCACTGGGTATTTCCACATTATTCAGCACTTTATCGCACCACTTCAGTACTCTATATCAACACTTTAGTTGAAAATCACTGTCAATGGGTGAAATAACCAGTCATTCTATATGTTTCACCCATTGACAGTAAAAATCTAACTCCACAGAACATTAAACTAATACAACTTTGGTTTTAGGAGACAGAAAACTAATAGGGATGGGGCCTTCACTCTGTTTCCCTTTCTTCCTCCTCCTGAGTGCGACCATATGGAGCACAGTGTGCAAGTCAAAAACAACTTCTGTGTTGTGCTGTGTTCCAAATGAACACAATACAACACTACATTTCTATCAGACAGACTTTAATGAGAAGAAGCACACATTGAAAAGAAGTGAATGCTCACACACACACACACACACACACAGATGCACAAAATAATGCAACCTCCTCACCCCCACAAATAATCTTATCTAACAGCAGTCTGACACCTGCGGTGAGAGAACACTTCCCACGAGTCCGTTCTCACAATCAGCCCACTGAGGGAGATCAGTCAACCAGGAAAACAAAACTCACCAAAAGATTTCTGTCTTCCTCTGTCTACCCTGCTCTCTTGCTCTTTCTTCCTGAGAGACCAAAGGATCTGTGCCATCTGCTGGCCACCTTAGAAAATACTTTCTTTTTTTTTTTTTTTTTTCCAATAAAAGGCCACAAATGTAATTTTGTTCTCTGTTCCACTGGTTGTGCTGATAGATTTTTTCTTCTTTTGTCATTACCTCTCTCTGTCTCCCGTTTCTCCTCTGCTATTGCTCTACTACAGCACTTGCTGAAACAACAAAGTGAGAAATATATGTTGTGTATATATATTTATATATTTATTGTGCTCTCTTTCTCTCTAGATTCTACACGTCGGCAACATTGACAAGCTGTAACATTCCATAAAACATCAAACCAAGTGAAACATTAACAGCTGATAGACATTGCCTCCTGTCAACATCCGGATTTCCTTTGGGCTCATCCATAAAATGCATCACAATCTCAGTCAGCCAGGGCTCTATTTTGATGACATAAACACAGTCAAAAACAAGCTTTTCAAACAGCTTAAAAAAAGATGAAAGACGTGAAGATAAAAAGAGCTCCCAAACTTGTTTCTGTAAGCAACACTCAAATAAAAAGTGACAAATAAATCACAATCTCCCCCGTCTTTGATTCTGACTCTAAAATTGACATAGTCTGCTCCTGCTGCCTCTCTAGAGTCGAAGTCTGCTGCCTTCTGCTTTTCATCATTAAATCATAGCGAGGCAGTTCTGAGAAACATCTGCATTCTGTCACATCCACAATGAAGCCTGATCAGTTACTCCTTTGCTCTTTGGTTCACCGCAAATACAAACACACGCATTCAGACAAAGAAGGCATAAACACAAAGATGCATAAATCTAAGTCAGGTCTGACCCATTTCCCAAATTGCAAGCTTGGAAAACTGGACATGTTGAGTCTGTGTGTGTGTGTGTGTGTGTGTGTGTGTGTGTGTGTGTGTGTGTGTGAGTTATGTCTAACAGTAGCACGCCTCGTGTTTTACAGTCATTCACAGAACACTTGCTTAGCATGTGATTATCAGCACAGTCCATCACTTTGACTCTTTCTGGGCTAAAAGATGTAACGCAGATTTATGGATGCAGTGTGCAGCATGCGGGTTTATTCGTCCTTCCCCTAACCCACAGAGGCAACACTTCTTTTATTAAAATTCATAAAAAAGCAGCAATCCACATGTGCTCATACAGTACATTGATCCCCAGACTCAAACTCTCACCTGTCATCCTTCAGAGATGACAGGTGCTTTGACAAGCTCCCTCTCGCTAATGTTGTCAAACGTACCATTTGTTTTCTTTTCCACTATTTACACCTCTAATGAATTCCATCTCATCCCACTTTCCTACATTAGCACAGACACCCATGTCTCTTGTTTTTTTGTCTGTTAAACAGATATCTGTGCTTTAGCTTTATATGCTGATATAAATAATAATAAAATCACTGCTTTTAGCTCTGTTTTTATCTCTAATTCCAGGACATATTTAGCTCTGGAGACTCTAAATATTCCACTGGTTCCACATGGCGCCAGTTTTCTCTTACTAATAGCCTGGCCGTAAGCATCTCCGCTATAAAAAACCATAAAAACAGGGAAAGAGGAACTGTGTATTTGTTTACCGCACACCCAACAAAACTCTGATTCATCTTGTCACGTTGTTTTAACAAAGAAAAGAGGCGACGTTCACCATCCTCCAACATGCTGAACTCATGATTAAATGTTGTATGTACCATGCGCTTGTGCAGAATGCAACAAATATGCTGTGCCACACCTTTTTTTTAGCAGAATTATCTTATTTCTCTACAGGGCAAGAGCAGAAAAGATGCTGTCTACACCTTGTAGTATTAAACTAGTATAGCAAAAGCTAATTTGACGCAAAAACACATTATCTACTGTATAGTGCACAAAAACGTCTCGGATTATCACTGTTGACTTCAGACTAGCTCTCTAAGTATCTGACGCTACTCTTAAATTGCGGCTAACAGGCATGGTGTTAGAGCTAACCAAGTCTGACACTACAGAATGCCTACAGCTGAATGAATACATTGTCTAACCATAGATGCCTCACTTTTATATACAGCAGTTATCTCTCAGTAGCCGATGGATGTGGAGATCTCTCTGCAACAGTCAGGTCGTCTTTTACATTTTAGTCTATAAGAAGGAAAAATCTCTAAATTAAACAGAATTTACCTGATCTGACTTTTTCCGAAAGATGAAATTTCATTTATAATTAATGTCATCTAACACCACCTGAGGCTAGCTCTTGACATCTTAGTCTCATCTACTCTTTTTATCCTCTCCACTCTGCAGTGACCTCTTACCTTTTCCAAGGGAGGTTTCACCACCCTCTCCTTCTGTAGCTCCCTCTTCATCCTGACTTTGGTGTGCTATTAAATAACCTGCATTGACTGAGAACTGCGAGACAGGAGCAGTTCAACTAGTTTCCCTCTGCGCCTTAAGCACAGCTGAAGAAACCTGTGCAACTGCCACAGAGCATTAGCTACAAAGTTAACTACTACTGACTCACTCATCGGTTCCACCCTTTGCCGACATCCACACAGCCATAAAATGAGAGACACAGCAATTCGTCTCTATGTGTGTCTCCTGCATCAGGATGAAGGATTTGACACTCAGAGATAGTTAACTACATAGCAGAGCAGGCTAGGCCCTGAGCACTGAATGGGGAAGCTTGATGTGTTTATGAGTTACAGTCCATGCGATCTTGGTGCTGCACTCAGCTGTAGACAGTGTACACCAAAGTCACTCTTCTGTGTCACTGCGGAGGGTGTTAGCTTTTTTATTTACGCATCACAAATGCTTCTGCCACATACATTCGTGTCAATGCGATAATAAAATAAATTAGAGATATTAAAATTTAATCTCAATTAAATAAAATACATTAATGTTGCATTAAAAGATACACATTCATAAAAAACCAAAGCGTAATCACGGTGTACTCCATGATTCACAATAACCTATAACCCTATTAGCTGTCATGAAATCCTATTTATGATTCCATTACACCAAATAGGTACAGAAGCACACATTTGTTTAGCTGCATCTCTGTTTATCCTGTGGAAATAATGGCTATTTACAAAGCCATGATTATCCAGCTTTGAGAGATCAAATGTAAATCAGTGCAGCAGGGAGGCATGGTTGACTTTGGCAACTGGTGATCTAGATTTAGATTTAGATTTACTTTATTTTATTTATTTATTTTTGAATAGGGATACACACATTGTGTTTATCTTATTAACAGCTGAAGAATAGCTTGGTCAGAATGCTATTATCTTTATATGGACTAACTTCCACAAGCTTCTGCATTATCACAATCTCATTTAAAAGCTGAGGCCAAGTAACTGGAAAATTAGCAAAGTGCTACAAAGTGCTAAAACCTAATGATATGGACAACAACCTATTAGTCTTAACTGTATACTAGAGCTTAAAAGAAATCTGTGTGCGTAGTAACTGCTGTCCAAGAGCAATAAAACAATGAAAAGGCAATACAGTAGTATTTCTCAATATAGCATGTATATTAAAGTTGTAATCTGGAATTAATTGAAAAGTCTATGTTTTATTGTAGGTCACATTAATAGGATCTTAAGAAAAATATTATGTTATAATTTCTCAGTGTTAAATTGACATGACTTGTAACAATTCCCCTAACCAGCAGATGTTAATGACACTTGATAATAGGAAAAACATGTTAAGATAATACATGTATGATGTTGAAACCTCATGGCAAGGTGTGACAATGCCACCAAATATCATTATCAGCAGCCTCACCTTGTAACATGTGTCAGCCGCTGTGGTGTTAAAAGGATAAGCACACCAGTGTCCTAAAATGCAAAATGTCTGTGACTTGTGAGTCTTGCAACCTCCTCCTATGGTTTCTACAACATACTGCACATTTTGAGGTTATGCCTGTTCATATATGAATGATGGGTAGATGTGAGCATCTTCCAGAAAAGATTAAGGAGTCCATTTGAAACATATTGATGCAGTATGATAGCATATGTATAATTTCTTTCCCAGGACTTTCTATTTTATGTCACATCAATCCATAGTCTATCCTGTTTGACACTAAACCCTTGTACTAATCCATCCATTATTGGACAGTCAAAGCTGGATCATGTTAATCCCTATTGTAACACAATACCTTGGATTTGTAAAGGTATACACACCTGCTGTGTTGCCATTTTACCCATTAGGAAAACTAACTTTTTTTTTTTCGAAAGGACAGTCACATTGAGGGAAATATAATTAGGCTCAAGCCTTAATAATTAATTTTATGGTCAATGATCTTACCAATAATTATTTCTGATGCAAGTAATCATCTGGAAAATAAGAATCACCTAGACCTTTTTCCATTTGTTTTGTTGCCAAGCAGCCAGCAATTTCCCTCCAACAGCTTCTATGAAAGCAAGGCGCTGGCATAATGCATAGTGGTGGATAGTGTGTCGCAGAGCCTAATTTGTTTTTGTTTGTATGTGATCGGCTGGCCTGGTTTGCATTTCGGGAGACTGTGACAGAAAAAGAACACTTATCTCTCTCCCTCTGACTTTTTGTTCCACTGACAGGAAACCATTCAGCCAAAATGTACACCAAAACAGTATTATATGTTAATGTACAGGTATTGTGAACCTGCAGCAAGATGGGTGCTAGATTTGGACGTGATCAACAGAGAGAGAGAAAAACAAGACACAGTGAGGCACGGAGATTAAAAAGGAATGAATATTAATGGACTAGAAGACATTTTCCACAATGTGGTGCTCAATACATTACCTCTTTTGTGGGATACATAAAGGAGAATGCTGATCTTGATGGCCCACATCAAGGCTCTTTGCTATCCTTTTTATAGGTTTAAAACACAGAACAAATATCCTAACCAATAAGTAATAATACCTGAAAATAAAAGAGCTTTATTTTCTCTGTAACTTCCACAAAGCAGTCAGTCAATTTGTAGGTAAGGTTACGTCTGTTTATGTACCGTTAGACAGCATATGTGAGGTATTAAAGAAGTTAAGGAGAAAGCATTTATTTTCCTTAAAAAGAATGAGATAAAAATCGTATTCAACTTCGACTTACTGCATTTGTTTCATTAATTGCTTACATGCACCCATCTCCACTTTGGTTTAAGGGAAGGGCAGCGGCAGTGCATTAAAAACCAGATAAGTCTGCCTAGCAACAGCGCTTTACCACGGGCACACCGTAGACTTTTTCCACATACACAGTTTTACTCAAATATGCTGTTTTGTTTTCAAGAAATATCAGCTTTTCTTAGATCTGCCCCCACCTGTTGGCATAGCAAAAACACACACACACACACACACACACAATGTTTCTGTCTTGTTTTTAAGTATATTTTTGAAAGCAGTGACAGAAACCTTGACATGCTGATGTGAAAATCTTTTTGCCTTTAAAACTATATGATGTGTAGAACCCCACAGTGTCTTACTGGGTCCTAATAAATGCAGTAGTGGGTGGAAACAGGCAGCATTCGTCAGTGTAGGTTTCTCACAGCTTATCCCATGAATGTAAAAACATTAGATAAGATATCCATTTATCACGACTATGGTCCATTCATGTCAAAAAAGAGTGACAGTGTATATCATCATCTATGACTGTAATACAGTAGCTAATACAGCACAGATGCTCTTTAGTAATGAGCATATGTATGAAAATCTCATGGCTTCTGAGCATAACCTGAATAAAAGGAGCTAGGAAAAATGAATAAATAAAAAAACTAAAATAAAAAAGAAGCTATTACCCTGATGCTTCTTCAATTTCCACACTTTTTGTTGTTGCTTTTCTCAGTGATCCCGTACGTCAGATTCCAATGGTTATGTACAAAGCATGCTTTTACTGCCTTTGGTTGTTACTTTAACCACATAACTTACTGCTCTCACTGCTCAGCAACTCCATAACAAGAACCACTCAAATTTGCTGAAAATAGCGAAACAACTAAAGTGACACTGGCATTAATTTTTAACATTCATATCACATTCTTTCCATCTTAGCAGCAGGAGGTGCCTGTTGTCTTGAAAACAATGGTTCATCACTAAATTGTGATGTGGCCTCAAACGTTGGCGATTGTCTTTAGCATTTTCTCCTATGTTCGCTTCAGAACAACTGCAAGGCTTTCTCGAGATCTCCTGTAGAGAACAACTCTCTCTGTTGTCAGTTCAACTGATGCCTCATCACCATTTCTGGCCTAGTTGCACAAGAGGGTCCCCTTAAATAATGAAGAGTGAGAGCAATGTTGACTTTGTATCTTTCACTAAAATATGCACAACTTTTAACAACTGAAAATTCTGAACATAACAGGTTTGTGACTTTAATGTGTCAATAACATAATGAAATGTGCACCAGTGTGTGCACCCTTCCTTCTGCACTGACACTGCCTCACACTCTGGTGTTACCCAGTTTTGGCAATGAATGTATGAAACGCATCAAACAGGAAATGCTTCTGCTAACTCAAAGCATCAAACCTACTTTGGTCTTCCTGTTTAGATTCTGTACTTCCCTACTGTTTTCTTCTTTAGACTCCTTTTGTGACCCACTCAGCCACAGCTTCAGTAGTACTAACACCAACAGCCTGAGGCAGAATGCCCTGATTTCCCACAGTGGGAGAAAAGCTTTCCTGCCTTTTATACTGGTGGTCAGATTGTGCAGGTAGATTGATGTCCTCTACTACTGATCCTCTCTAGCCACCATCCCCAACAGACATACTAATCTCAGTGGCCTTTGATTCAGTTTTATGTTAACATCGGTTAGGAATAACATTTGAATTATTTCAATGAGCAGCCCAAAAAGCAGCTTTCGCATACTGTACCCTTCTTTCAGCGCATGTAGACACATGCTTCCTTTAAAATCTTTGGAGATGGGGAAGAAGGCCTGCTTGATCACATCTGTGATGGGTGAAGTCATAACTGACAGTTACATAGTACAGTAAGGGTGAGACAAGCCAGCAGGGACAAACACAGAATTGCAGTAATAGGCAGTGTCAGTGAAACCTTGTAAATGAGGATGACAGATCATCTGTGTGCAGCCCTGCTCCATCTCTGTAGCCCTCAACTCAACAGCCTGCAGGCCGTTTTTGCCCAGTGGTCAACATGTCAGCTGAACAGGCAAAGATTGCTCGTCTCCCTGGGAGGTTACAAAACTATGCATAATAGGCCAACATACAGTATTTTATTGACTTCTGCACAAACAAATAAAAGTTTCAAGAAACAGTAGAGATACTCTTTTTTTAAGCATAATTTACTTTTCTACTGTATCATAGTTTTAATAGATAATAATTGTATTACTTGGGAAAATCACTGTACTACAGTACAAAAAGAGATACATGTTAGTCTATAGTATTATTTAATGACTACTGCCTATAATATCATGATCCATTTACATTCAGTATATTCAACAAGTTGTCTAGTGACACGGTTAATTAAAACAAAGCTTGCTTATATTCCATTCATTCAGAGATGCTTTGTACTGAGGTGTCCCTTGAATGTAAACACCCTATGGAAATGAACTGCTATTTACAGAATTCAAGCTTAAAATATCGTGGATAAAGTACAATTTGATTTAAAGAAAGGCAGTTTATCCCTTAGTTGAAATTAGAAATCAGATTACTACTACAACAGGGACAAAAACATGTGCTTTAGTGTGAACGTTTAAACAGATCTTAAATATTCATACATTTTACTGTATCAAAGTAGAGCAACCATTTTAAACATTGTCACTTAATGCTGAAAAAAGACCCACAATCAGCAAGTTAGCTGCAGAAGTCCCTTCTTTCTTTCCTAGTTTGGCACAAAGATATGTTTTCCAAGTCATGGATTTATATTCAAAATATTGTTTGCTGTTAAAGAATTTCTTGCAGCAATAACTTATTACACATCTAGTAATAAAATCCCTGGAGAGAGAAAAACATGAATGTCTTCCGAGTTACATAAGCTGTATCACAAGCTGAGCTGTTTTTGTAAAGATGGGTACCTCCATTCGTTATCCCTATAAAAGAAAACTAAGTGGCACAGACTCAGAACAACTGGTATATAAGTGTTTGTAAATTTGCATGTGCTCACCTGGGACTCTCTTACAATCTCAAATAATATTCCAACTGGGACACAGCACTGCTGTCATATAAAAAAGTGATGTATATTGGTTTTTCCTCTCACCATCCCTTGTTGCCAATTTATGACAGAACAGCAAGGGGAGAAAGACGATATTGGTGTGAGGAAAATGGGGATGACAGACAGTACCAAGAGAAAAAAAAATGTAGGATGAAAGTCACAATATTAGTTTAAAAAGACAGCTGCAATATTCAAACAATCATTCACAGGGGCTGACTCCAGTGGCTCACTGGCAGCATGTAAATAAATGTAATGTCTATAGCCTGTATTACCATGAATCTCATAACCCGTCTTGGCCCAGAAGCCTTTTCTCAGCCTCCCCCACAAGTGGGCTTATCACATAAACAATTATTGACTACTTTGCAAGTCATCAATACCATCAGCGCAGTTTTACATATGGTAAAGCCCAGCATCTTCATTATAGTAATCCAGTGCAGGCAGAAAGCTGAGAGCCTATAATGTTACATCAGGTTTTTACAATGTGCATAAAGGGGTCTGGAGGTTTATTTTTCTGCATTACTGTCGAGTCCTTAAATTTGAATGTTACAGTAGTTACCCTGTGTCACTGTTACTTCCTTAAATATTTGACTGATGATATTCTGTGGTATGATTTTATTTGATTACAGATTTCTTGATTATGTCTCTTAAGACACATTGAAGGTAAAATAAATGATGGCGTATTCCAGTATGAACAGTGCATTACTACAAAACAAAAGCTCATGTAACATGCCTGTGTGATGGTGCAATATATTAGTATAGAATGGGGCCTCAGGTCTTGCAGCTGAGCCAAAACAACTTAATAGATTAATTGGGAACCAACAGAGATAATTAGGCCTTTGGGGTTGTATGATTCCACCCCTCTTCGACTGTTGCCTCAGAACTGTGATGTAGTGTGTTCCTGCTGTGTAATCGAGATAATTAGCAAGAATGTTGTGTCACTGTCCAAAGATTAGCAAAAGGGAAAGGCCAAACAAGGCTCATTAAAATGTGGTTCCAACCTAGAGAGACTTGACAGGATTTATTCACTGACAGAAATTGTGTCTTGTTTTTGTTTACCTTATTTGTGCCCTTCTGAAAGAGAGGGATACAGATTAAAGATTTTATTTTGTCATCTTATGACAAGCAATGTCCTCTTCAATCAAACCATGAACAGACGCCATAGTTAGAGGAATTTGTCCAACCTTTAACTTGGCAGGCATTAACCAGTGTCCTCACAAACACGACGAAGGGCAACAGTTTCGTTAGTTCATATGAAAACAATGCACACTAGTGTCATATATTTGTTTCCCCTGAGGAGAAATTACTATGGATAGCTAGCTGTTAGCTGATACTAACTGAGCCAGTGCTTCAGTTGTTTACTGTGGTCCTATTATTGGATGCCAAGGTGTCCTTCTGTGAGGCTGACAGGCACTGAGTAGTAGGCCAAATTGATTGGTCTGCTCTTGCCCACCAAAAGGACCTGAACTCAATTTGCTTGTGATGGCTTCAATTTCCTGGCTGGACAAAATCCCCCCACTCCCCTCTCTCTTGCTCGCTCTCTCTCAGCATCCCTTCCTCGTTCGAGAGCTGTCATTTAATTTCATTACTCAACAGGGAAGGTTCATGCCCTGTCACATTTGTCTGTCTTTCGTCCCCCGTTCTGTTCATGTGAACCTTATCAAGAGCTCCAGGAAAGAAAGGATTGTTTTTAGGACATCGGTTGTCTCAGTGTGTCCTAGAATAGTATTTACAGATTTTGGCTGACGACGTCCAAACCAAAAGCAATATTTTCCTTACAAAGAGGGCTGGTGGTTTGGTCTTTATCTCCCCTCTGGATGTCAGATATGCAAGTGGGTACATTCCTAAGCAGCATTTCGTTAAAGAGTGTCCAAAGATGAAAGAAAACACATACTACAGAAACTAAAGTCCACACAAGCATGCTGTCTGCTCCATTTGGGTGCAGTGTGTAAAATAAGTGGAAGACTGTGGACAGATATTTTACAGATGGGGTTTGTCATCTCTGTGTCATTATCCGTGCCAGTATTCAGCCGGTTATTCAAGAGAAGGTCATCAAAGGTTGAATTAATTTAGGGCTTGCTTTACAAAGCTTATTTTCTTCCTCACCATTTCTCAGGAGCAGAGACCCAATTTGCTTCTCCCACCATACTGTAGCAACATCTTGTAAACTAATTTCAAATGCACATAATGCCCACACGGTCAGCGGCTGATTAAAAAGAAAACAGGATCTAACGCTGGAGTCAAGCATAGAGGTCTTTGAAGTGATCACCTTACATGTTTTGGCCTTGCTTTTGTTGCTTTAAGATAAACATGTGGAGCCACTCAGCATATGCCAGCTTATGTCAAGATGAAAGATTTTACAAGCCATTATCAGAAACCCGCAGATTGTACTGAGGGTATTAGCTGGCCTCAGAAATGTGCTACCACTGCAAAGATCTTGCTCTGATTTCAGACACTGTGCATGGCGGGGTCAGCCTCTCAGCACTTTTAGATGATCTAGATGACAGGCAGGAGATTAAGGGCTGGCAAAATGTGAGGTCTTAAAGACGGCTAATCACATACTGTACAATATAACAAGAAAATGTCCTAAAATTTTACCTTGCTTCATTAATCTGCACTAATCTTTCCTTCCTTCCAGCCTCTAGTAAAAACAGTCTCGAGATCTTAAATTGTGCACAAATCCTTAAATTAAAAAGCGCACATAAACACACATAATATTCTATCAGGAATCAAAAGATTTCATTCGAAAGTGTAACATCCTCCTATCCTAACCCCACCATCATTTTCTCTTGCTTTTACTCCTCTTTGTCTCAGAGGATATGCTCTCTTCTGGGTGTATTTACCAGTGGTCTTACAAGCTTTTACCTCCAGGAAACAAGCGGCTGATCTGGCTCATATTTTACAATGATTCATCTCGCTCAGTATCAACCACGAGGCATAAATGCGATACAACCAAATTAAGGCCACTCAGCCAGACAAACAAGCTGGGGAATTTCAAACCTATGCCTTTTTTTTTCCATTTAGCTTTGTGAGCCATTGCAATTTATTGCTATATTAAGACTGATTTCTTCAAGTTGTTTTTCATGTTGTTGCTGTTGGTTTCTTTTTTTTTTTTTTTTTTTCAAATGCAGCACGATGAAAAAGGTATAACTGAGCATAAATATGCTGACTGCACATTTGCAGTAAGACGATATTGCTTCCATGTACAGTAGTAAACACTGTAGTCCTATAGAGGCTTTTCTACAACCAGGTGTAGAGTAGCTTATTTATTTTCCACAGTAAAAAGATAAAAGATTATTTCAAATTAACTAAAAATATATCTTAACTACTTCTGCAACATCAATCAAACATCTTCTGCTGAACCATCCACACGTATTTTCCCTCGGATGAACTCATTTGAACACAATGCCTCATCTATTTATTGGATCTGTATTCTGTTCATAAGACACCTTCCAACCTTCCAGCTGTTTGATCAGTTAAAGCAAAGATGACTTCTGTACAGAGTGTGTTTAGTCTGCAAAGACATGTTATGCCCTGCCATTGCTGAAGGTGTCTGTTCTGGCTCTCTTCAAGTGAATCAAAAAGCCCCAGAGGGACAAAAGCAGAAATGTAGCCATTGTGTACGGGGAACAAGGGAGAAAGCACCCTGAGAGTGCAAACTGGACACTGACAGGTCTACTTCGCTCCAGGGAAATTACTCACATACATAAGAAACTGTGCTAAAAAACTGATAAATCTTCTGTTCTTTGCCTCTACATATCCATCTGTTCCACATGGTTAAATCTTATTGATCCTATCACCAGTCAGGGAGAGACACTGTAGAAAATTCTACCTGTGATTTCTCTGCTCTAATAATGCTTCAATACTGCCATTTTATGAAACTATTTAGTAAATCCATACCCAGTGGCGAGAAAAAGTATGTGAACCTTTTGGAATTTCATGGTTTTCTGCAATAATTTATGATAAAATGTGAACTGATCTTCATCTAAGTAAAGGGTGTTGACTCTTATTATTATTCAAAGGTTTCACATAATTTTTCTACTTGCACTGTGATGTTTTTATGGTTGTTCTCAATAAATAAATAAATAAAATGTTTTTTGTGTTTTTTTTATTTTAGCCTTATTATATTTGTTAATATTCTGTGTCACTCTTTTTGGACTGCAGCTCAAAAAGATTATAAAGAGAGTTTAACTAAGTACAGTCTGTAGTAAAATGTACTCACAATAGACCCGAACATGTATGCATGTAGGTATAAATTCATATATACTGTACACTGCTACATTTATTATATCAATCTAATAATAATGACATTTTCAAAAACAAGTGTGACTGTTTAATGTGTTATTGTGTATATATGTGTTCTTTATTATCTCCTTTTTATTATTCAAATGGAAATTTAGAGAAAATATCCAAATAAATATAAATTATTATTTAGCCATAATTTCATCCAGTATTATCAATAATACATAATTAGTAATTGATATGCTCTGCAGCCACTTTATTACATTGGTATAAAGTGGCTGCATGGTCAATTGCTCTTGAATGCAAATATCTAAACAGCCAATCACATGACAGCAGGAGTTATTGTAATGTTGGCATAGAGACAGGGTTAAGACAATCTGCTTAAATTCAATGTGAGCATCAGAGAGGAGAAGAAAGGTGATTTAAGTGACTTTGAATGTGGCATGGTTATTGGTGCCAGACTGGCTGGTCTGAGGATTTCAGAAACTGCTGATCTAGGGTTTACAGAGAATGGTCTGAAAAAGACAAAATAACCACTGAGCAGCAGTTCTCAGAAAGGTGAATACCTCGTTGACGGCAGAGGTCAAAGGGGAATGGCCAGACTGGTTAAAGCTAATAGAAAAGACACGGTAACCTTAATAACTTTAGTAACTTGTTACAAATTAAGTACTGTATGCTGACAAACATGTCTCTCCTGTCAGCTTGGAATAAGAAAATTCAGCCACATGTACTGTACTCACAGAAATTGGACAGAAGAAGATTAGAAAAACAATGCTTGGTCTGATGATTCTCAATTATCTGCTGCAACATTTAACTGGCAGGGTTAGAATTTGGCTTAAACAACATGAAAGTATAGATCCCTCCCTCCTGCTTTGTATCAACAGTTAAAGCTTTTGATGGTGGTGTAATGGTGTGTGGGATATTTTCTTGGCACACTTTGGGAACCTTGGTATCAACTGAACATCATTTAATGGCCACAGTCTACCTGATGATTTTTTTGGCTACCAGATCATATTAGTAGAGCTAGAACAATTAATTAATGAATAGAGTGACTGATATCAAGCTTTGAGGCTTAAAACAAAATTTTATGGCATCCATTTTATGTCTGTTATGTGTTTGTGTTTCAAAAAATGTTTTATTAAATTTGTAAAACTGCTTCAAAAATCCAACAATAGTTGGACGAACTAACTAATAACTTCACAGTCATCATGCATCAAGCATAACAGCAAACTTTAGTTTCAGTATTTAAGGGAATTAAACATTTATCATAAGAAAGTCACAGTTAACACAAAGCTAGCAATGACTGACAGATAGTTTTAGTATTTTAAGAATTAAGAAAGACACTATGTACTTTGATAGAATTTACAAAAAAAAGCTAAAAAAAGCAAATTCTGGTACAGATGACTGAGACAGAATATAATAGCATGAAGCTCAGACTCTCCAGCAATAAGCTAGCTTCAAGCTCCTGTCCTTTTTTGAAGGGTAGTGATGTGTATAATGTTTCTCACAGGTTCAATGGTAGATGGAAACGACTGAGGTAAAGGAAAATAAAAGTAAAGCATGGTAGCAGAAGAGGGCAAGCTTACTTCGCAAAAAGGTTCAGAGTGAACTACAGTGGCTACACCATACGTAATCATTGAACACGCACAAGTGTGTGTGTGTCCACCCACTGGCCATCACTCCACCAACCAGTACGACCTCAGTAATTGCCACAGAGTAGAATTATCACCTTTCTGACAACTTCAACTTGAAAACTGAAACATTATAACCTTATAAAAGCAGAAGAGCTGCTGTATTAGTAGCATGAGATTGTACAGGTGTGCCAAATAAAGTAGCCAGCAAGTGTTTCTCTCTCTCTCTTTCTCCATACATATATATATATATATATGTTTACACATACATAGCTGCGTATAGATTTTCTGTTAGGGAGATGTTGTGATGTAGCCAGTAAAATTGAAATCTAAAACAAGATAAATTGAAGCACACACAGCTGTGCCAAGCAGATAAATCAATTAAAGTGACCCGATCTGACAAGTAGCCACGTCCACACACAGGCTTAATATGAGAACACACATCCTTGAGACTTGTGTCTCTCTGTCTCACTGTGGAACCTTTCTTTCCAGAAACTCTGAATTGTCAGCTCTATCCATCTGTCTGACTGTCTATCCATCTATCCATCCATCCCAAACATGCATTCCCACCAGCCTTGAATCTAATCAAATCCTTCTTGTCATACCAATTCATTCCTCCTTTGTCAGCTGAGTAACATCGGTGTCACTACCACACCGTGGGATGGAATCTTGCTCCAAGGTCATTTCACTGGAAAGCTGCATAGGTTTAGAAGAACAGACTGTAAGCTCTGTTTTGACATAAACTGAATCATACCAAGATTGTAGGCTACTAAAATGTAACTCTTCACATAAAAAGCCACATTTGCAAAATCTAGGTATGATAAAAGGGCAGTGCATGTACTCAATAGAACTGCTGTATTGCCAACTTACCAACAACAACTCTCATTTGTATTCTGGTTTTATTGTGAAATGCCAGCCACTGTAAAGGCCTCCATCTCTGCAATACGACTGCACTCAGAAAGAGGCAATCCACTTAATACAATATGTATTGGAAAAATTAGCCTCAATCCTTTTTTGTTTATGTGATAACAGATGCTGGAGGTTTCAAATATCACAGTAGAAGCACAATGTCTTACAACCTTTACAACGGTTACATGTGTGATTTATATTTCTTACTAATATTTAGATCTATATAGTCATGAAGGTTGTAGTTAAATAATGAATATACTGTGGTTTATAAATGTATAAACTGTGTTCACACTTTAGACTTTAAAAATGTTACCTGCTGTATTATATAGAGATCTAACAGGGATTGTCTAAATGTAGATAAATGAAACACAAGAGCACAATAAACAATCAAATGTTTGGAGATGAGGACAAAGTCATTGCTTTGCAGCGTAGAGGACAGCTCAGTGGATTTTTACCCTTCACTCATCAGTAGCTTTCATCTGAAGGGTCACTTTCTAAGTATCAATCATCAGTGCTTCAGCCTCCAAACGTCCTGCTAATCACAAAATCTAGTGCAAAAACATCAAAGAGATTATTAGAACAGCTGCCTTTGAGGTATGGCTGTTTTGAACTGTAATAACACTAAAGATACAAATGGATTTACATTGCACCTTAACATGACAGGAGCACACTGTACACTTACCTAAGGTGATCACAATCCAAGGCAAAACTGATATAGCTAATTAGTGCACATCCAGAGAGGTCCGGGCGTTTAATCATCTCAAGTGTGTGCTCTCTTTTATCAAACCACAGAGGGAGGGAAATAGTGAAGTTCCTCAAATGCCATTTGTCTCAAGCACATGAAAAAAAAAAAGATTTAATTTTTAATGATTTGTCTTGGGAAATAATGCACTTACAGTACAGCTGCGAGCACAGATCTCTCAAACATTCGTTTGACAGGCTGTTTTTGAATTCAATATGCAATAGTATAATCACTCACGAGTTGGGTTTTCAAAGAGATCAAAGGAAAAATAAAAGAAACGGTAAAGAGTAACACAGATAGAGATGGAGAGCTGGGTGAAAGCCCGAAACACCATGATGATCATGAGATGTGGATGAGAGTATGTATGGACACAGGTAAGTCCTATGTGAGTAGGATCCTCCAGGGTGCTGAGAGGTTTGGCTACCATGATAACCCTTCACTGCAGCTGCCAGCTGATGTTCAGCACGCAGAGCGAGAGAGAGAAAGAGAGAGAGAGAGAGAGAGAGAGATGCAACACACTCACTCTATCGGTCTATCAATATCTCTCTGTCTCTGTCTCTTTCTGTCTCTGTCTCTCTCCATTCAGTTCAGGTTGAATCTGCTTCATTGGCATGACAGAGAAAGCATCCACTGTATACTGCCATCGAGGATCCATAAACCCATTCAGTATGTTTTAAATCACTGTATGACAACAAAAGACAATGGGAAGGCACTGGAGAATAAAAAAGTACAGACATGATGTACAAAATGATTCTTAGAATCTAAATGCACAGTATTTGGTGCCATCGTGGGTCAAACCTTGCAGTAGTTAAACCTGCTTTCACCCAATAACACCTCGGACTGTATTAACTCTTGGAGCTCTGAGTCAGCTTGTCACACACCTCTCACTTAAATAAATGCTTTTATAGTATAATATCAATTAGATGTGTTTTTAGTCTGTGTTAATAGGGGTAGAATCGGTTTCTAGTGACAGAGGGAATGGCCCTCTCAATGACAAATCAATTTCTCCCCTCTGCCTCTCTATCAGTCACTCTACCGTGCGTGTGTGGCTTTTTCTTACAAATAAGCATCTTTATTAGTAGTGTTTGGTGTGGACTAGACTGCATAAGGTAAACGTTTCCTTTGCACTGAAACATGGTTGTGCGTGTAAAAAGCTTTACTGACCATCAGCTGTTGTGGTTCACTCTCACTAGAAGGAGAGCAGACACAGTCAACCACTACGTGGTGAACATAGCGTAGAGTATTTAGCAGCTAAAGAGTCCGTTATTTCCCTCAGGACTTGGGAGAGACCAAAAAGAGAGTGAATATTGAACTTACATTCATCAGTCCATCCACTAATGCAGGTTTTTAAGCCAGCTTAATTTAATAAAATATCTAATTCTGGTTGGATCTACAGCCTTGTACAGCTGTCCTCCTATGTTCCATTTGCCAATCATTCGTTTAAACTGGAATCACACTGACAATCCTCAGCCCATAAAGAATAATCATTATTCCACAAGTGAAGTCACGCTTATAGAAACATCCACTCAAATCCTGTTTTTTTCTTAGTAGGCTACACAAACAGAGAAGTCATATCAGCTTTGATGTTTATCTATAGAGAGTTTCTCTCATGACTCATAATTCCATTGTTGATTCAATTTTTCCTTTTTTTTTTTTTTTTTTACCTGCAAAACCGACAGTTTTCCTTCTTTTTATAGTTGTTCTTCTATTTTCTTTTGCTCTTTGATCAACAACCGAAATTTCAATATCACCAGAGAATAAATGTCATGTTCCCTACTAGGAAACTCGCAAAGCCTTCTACTATATCAGAGCCAAAAGAGAATGAAAACAAATACTATACATCTGCACTCTATTGACTTTTTTTTTGTTTCTTACACGTATATATGTATACAGCGACACAGCAACACAGAACCTGTCTGCCTACAAACCCACCTAAGCAGTTACAAGATGCATTCCAACATACTCATCAACTCTCACAGAAGAAGAATCTGTTTGTCACAGAAAGCAGTGTATAGATGCGGACCATTACCACTGCAATGAGTGGCACCACAAAAACACGTCCATTCATCTTTGGGAGATATGATGGGGTAAATGGTCTCAATGACACTCTCGCAGTGGGCATTTAGCTGTTTTTTAACCCGAGACATCGCTTCAGAGCTCTTGTCCTTCCTTCCTCTCTCTCCCTCTGTCTCTCTCAACAGTTGCGAAACATCAGTTTCAGATTATGTTACTGCCTTTGTTCTGACCTCCCAAGGTATGCACCAACCTTTAGGTCTAACTCTGTCTTTTTGGCTCCATCTTCATCTGTCTGTCTCTCTTTCCGTCTCTGTTCCTGGCTTCTCTCTCTCTCCTCACACACACACACACACACACACACACACACACACAAACTCCCAAGCACTTACCCTCATGATCCAGTAATGCGAGTCTAGCACTTGTACTCCAATTATTCTCCTGTACTTGTTCTTGAAAGGGTTCTTGCCTCTCTCTTAGCTAAAGAATGTCATGCCCCCTGTGATTTCTACTGGACTCTCTGAGGCCTTCCAGTGTTCATCTCTTCAAACTCATCCATTTTCAAATGCACATTTCAGCGCTATTTAACCTGAAATTGATTCAACACAAATAGTTTAGGATGGAGTGGATGTTCCAGTCTAAATGTGCAATGTCTAATTAGTAAACGAGTCACTATGGAATACTTGCACAGCGCGGTAAGCTGCATGAGCTATAAAATCTCCTACTTCTACGCGTTTAATTATGATAAATTACTGTTACTATATTTGTAAGATTATGAGAAGTGAAACAATTATGAAGTGTGAATGCGCTTTATAAACAAGTGATGCGGATTGTTTTGATGCTTGTTACACACAGCCTTTATGCTTATCATCTGCTCAGGCACATGTTCTGATCTCTAACTGCATTATAAACACACAGACACACTCACACATACACACCCACACAGCCCTATTTCACAGCTCCAGTTCCCTGTCACTGGTGTCAATGGTCACCCTCTGCTTGATCTTACTGTATTTTCCCTGAAGGGATGACACTTTTATGCCATCTATAATAAGCAGATTTCTCTGACCTAAAATAGAGTTAATCCTCATATGAGGTCACGGGAAAACATACATTCATTAGACTATAGTCTCTCTGTATCTTCACTGTCAGACTGAATGCAGCGTGTGTTGATGTTAGCGCTGCAGTTGTTTTCTTGTTTAACTCCGTTTAGAAAGAATGCAGAAAAAGTGCCACGTTGGAATATCATGAATAAATAAAGCTTTCAGTTGCATGCAGCCGAAACATTAGAGAGGTAAGGTAAATTCAGAGCACCGGCGCTGAGTTACAGTAGTGCAGAGCTATCTGCGCCGAGATAATCTGCTCCATCGCTCCTGCGCTTGTGAGAAGTAATCTCAATCTTTCACGGTACAGTGTCATCAAGAGCTTAAAACTAGTAATATAATGGAGGGAAACATGCAGAGCCATCAAGGCATCGCACAACAACAGTATAATCTCGCAGGGGCCCTGCAGCATTAATGGCATCTATGCAGCCACAGGGTGACCATATGCTCGGACATTTGGTGAAGACTCATGCACGCACACACACACATTTTATACCAGCGACTATTAACAGCCAAAGCGACACAAGGTGCAGCTATGATGTGTCTCCGATCCGTCTGTTGGCCAGTTCCAGTACGTTCCCGACATAATCAGTGAAGCCACACAAATGGACAACAACTTCTTTTTATACATGTTCTTTGTTATATGTGTTGTTTTTTTTATTATTTTGCATATGAAACTACTCAACCTTTAATGCCACAGTGCTGCAACAAGTGCAGAGATGCAACTGTTCAATAGTCAGCGCTCTACCGTCTCCCGCGGTGGCTTCTCTTTGTCTCTTTTCATCTCTCCATCTGTCTTTCACTTGTGCCCTCTGAAAAGCAGTGGTCAGCATTAGTGGGCTGACAGCCACTTTTCTGCAGAAACAAGAAGATCGAGAGGACGTAAAGAGGAAGTCTGTCCGGATATGACAGAAATGTAGGCTTTTCACTGGTCACTTAAGCTAAAGAATAATCACATTACTCAGCGGAGACAAGAAGCTGTACCACTAGAAAGCACTGAATGGCAGAGGTAGTGAACTTCAAAAAGCCATTTTCTCTTTTGCTCTACAACATCTGCCAGCAATGATTGATAAGATTTCTCAATTTGCCCTACTGGCAGTCAAGGAAAAAATGAAATATCCATCTGATTCAGTTACTTTTCTTATTGATTGTGACGCTCAAAGTAAAGTCAATATAATTTGAAATTGTATTTACTTTTTAAAGGGTCAACAGTTATTTAAACAAAAGATTGCTTCAATCAAAAACGTATTTTGGGCTTTATAGAATCGTTGAAATGGTTCAATCAGCGGCGCGGCTGCGAAATAGAGGCTGTGTGTTTGTGGTTGGGATGAGGCAGGGATGGACAGATAGATTATGTGTGAATAACACCTGTAACACTGAGATTTCTTGCAATGCTAATTAAAAATGTTTGGATTTTTGAATGGCAAGGAATTAGGAAAGATGGAGAGAGGATGTTAGTAGGGGAGTCAAACAGAGAGAGAGAGAGAGAGATAGAGAGAGAGAGAGAGAGAGAGAGCGAGCAAAATTTAACATTAAGGCTTAATTTCTATGCCCTTTTATTCCTCAGGGGGAACACAGTCGCTGCACTCAGCAAACTCCAAACCCCATTTCCTCAGACGCTCCCCTTGGATTTTAAAGACACACTACAAATACAGTAGAACAGTAGTACATCCTACCTGCTTTCCAGCACCACAAGGGGGAAACATTGTCCATCAACTCCACACACTCTATAGATGCATTTCTTTCCCTCTGTTTTTTTTTTTTTCCTTGTAATTTGTGTGATTGTATGTTTGTCTTCCAACCCACTCCTTCTCTTTCTCCCAGTAACATAATCAATATCTTCCATCCCTGTCAATCTAAAACTTAAAACTCAGTTACATCAAAGACCTGCATCCATCAGACATCTCAAGGTCACGCGCGGGGCCGAGGATGAAGAACTGAGATAAATGTGCGTGAGCAGTTTCCTGTAAGTGTGTGCTAGAGAGAGAGAGAGAGAGAGAGACACAGAAACAGCGACAAAGGCAGAGACAGTGGTGGAGGAGGGGGTGGAGGGGACGACTAATGGAGGAGTAGCACAGAGCTCAGCACCACCCTTACAGCCTCTATAAGCCAGACTGAGTCGTGGTCTGAAATTAGCTGATTTTTCACTGTGAGCACTGCACATTATCTGGGTGGGGAATGGAGAGAGGAGTAGAGCAGAGGAGCATGGAGAGAGAGGAGGTGGGGGTCGGCGTTTAACTTAACAAGATTAATAATGTTTGCCTCATCTCAGTTTTATTTCCTTCTCCTTGCAGAGCCCTTGTCAAATCTCTTTGGACAGGCTCTCACACATGACGCAGGAAGGAGACCTGAAGGACACCCCACAGAGTGTCAAGAAAAAAGGAAGAGGCTCCATTTTGGAACTCTGTGATTAACATGGGTGTGAATGTATGTCAAGGCATGACGGACCTTCTCCGGGTTGATTTCCACTGACTCTGACTCTGACTGGCTTCCACTTTCTGCATTTGTCACTTGGCTTAGAAACCGTCGTTTCTGAAATATAAATGAAGCTTTTATGGGAAATGGACAGTCAGCTGGATATTCAGTCACATCAGTTGGACATTCGTGTGTTTGTGGGAATGTGTGCGTGTCCATGGGTACCTGCACAGATGTCTGGTGGTTAGCCAGATTAGTGAGCAATAATGAAATCAAATCTCATGCCCAAAAGAAAAATGAAACATGCACATTTAGACCGTATATCCATAATGAATATGATGAGAATATCTGTGTATGCAGACAGAGTATTTCTCTGAGGAGATTAAAGAATAGGTATGATGAGATTAAGGAGAGGGATGAAGCGATTAAGACTGACTACTTTAAAATGATTATGAAAGGCTTAGAAGGGTAGGTCGCAAACGGCATATTAGAGAGACACAGAGAGAGGCAGGACACAGAGCAATCTATGAGTTTTTGATCCATGGAAACAACAAAGTAGAGCTAGCTGTGCTTGTTATAGTCTTATGTCAATAGCATTTTCAACAGTGTTGCTTGATATTACTGCGGAGAAAGGAGGAACAGAACAGAGAAAACAAAAAGAATAAAAAGAAGGCGTATGCACTCCCACATGACCTAGGAGAAACAATGACAATCAAATGGCCTGCAGCAGGCTTTCCCCTCCCTCTATCCCCCTCCCTCTCCGTCTCTCTTTCTCTTCTTTTCTGTGTACTTTGATGTACAAAATAGCCCCAATCCATAAACAGCACCATTACTTTCACTGCCTACCTACAGTGCTCTCTTTTTCTTCTTGTTCTTTTCCCATCACCTCTTCCTTTCTCTGCTCTCTCTCTCACACACACACACACACACACACACACATTTCTCCATTTGATCCAAAGCTACATTTAAGGTATATTTTGCTAGAGGCTTCTTTTGTGGTCATGGGCAATATGGGAGAGAGTAGAAAATTGCGGGTCGTTCATAGCACCCATGTCTGCAATCAGATATTACAGGGTGAAAAATTACGTATGACTGACAATGACATATAAGATTTTTTCACACCTCTTCCATTCATATCAGACAACTTCTCTTTGTTGTTTTATCATTCTGTCAAGTCTTTCACACCTCAGTAGAAAGCAGCAGAGAAATGAATTTCTGAACAATGGCATCCTACTGTACGTTTTTGGGTGAAGGAAACTGTTTCTTCATAACACTGAGGAACCCGCTCACAGCTAGCTGGGCTTGTTATAGTCTTGTCGCTGAACTCTAGTGACACTGTAGTTCTGCAGGTGCGTTGTGTTAAGTATGTAATTTACATGCTATGCTCCAACTGGAAAGATGTGTTCTGATGTACACGACATACTATGTACTACATACTTCTTTTTTTTCCTTGTATCTCAGCTTGTCGCCCAGCTGTCGCTGAACTCCATCACAGTGTATCTGCATGAAATTCAGCATTTCGAAACTTCTCCCCATTGTGTTGTTGAGATCCTTCGTCTCTGTCTTGCACAGTGAGGTTTATTAAGCAACTACACTGGGTTTCCTTTGACAATGAATGACAGATGTCGCTGTCCCAGAATTAGTCTGTTTACGTATGAAGAGTTACAACACTGTCCAGTAATTAACAAATCTTAACTAACAGGGACATTATGTTCAGTACAGGTCAATTTAACATTGTAGTAGCACAAGCAAAATCTAGGATGGATGGAAGGCATACAAAGCATCTCATTTTAGCAGTGTGACATGCATTTATTTCCTACTGACTTACTAAAACTAGTAGAAAAGAACCGCCCCACTTCACTTTTAATATATTTTATATATTTAAAATAAGGAAATTAAGAAATAAGAAAGTTTATAGTTTCCAGGTATGCTTTAGTCCAGAAATGCTTTCAGAAGTCTAGAATGTGTCTTTTTGTAGCAGGAATCCTCTTCAGCAACCATCCATTTTGTCATAGTGCACAAAGCAGCATTAAATGGCAAAGTCAGGTCATGCAGTCAGGTAGACACCCATTTGACATTTCATTAGACTCGATTGTCAGTGAATAGAGCTTTTGTGTTGGGTGGCTTGTTTGGGTGATCTGAATTATTTTATATATTGAAGTTACTTAAGCTTATCTAGACGAAAAGAACGTTTTCTATATGTGGGCAATTACGATAACTTTTGTAAACTCGCTTGTCTGTATGTCTGTATGTGAGTCTGTCCCAGAGCTAAAGCATGATTGGCCTCTTTGTGTGGCAGTGTGGCAGTAACCAACCGAGTACTGTGATAGTATTGGTTCAACTACAAAATAGTTGAGGGGGGCTGTGAAAAGCATGTTGTACTCACCTAATTTAGAGTATGTGCTGCACACTATTGAGAATATTGAGCTGGAGCTTAACTCAACAAATTTAAATCGAAATTCAAAAGCAATATGTGTCAGAAAGATTGCAATTAGATATTTTATCCCAAACTGCACAGCCCTGCTAGAATTCCTAGACAATGTGAGAATATGAAATGAGTCAAATGCCCTTCCTAGCTAAATGAAAATGTTGCACACTAGACAAACATAAACATCCAAATATACAAGTCATCAATACGATGTTCTGCTTAACAACATATAGGCACCTCGGAGATTGTCACTGGTATGGAACAGAACAACATGAGTCACCTACAGGTTTCATTTAGCTGAATGGCCTTCATGTCACATATCTAAGGGCATTGGTGCTGGCTTGGCAAAATGATATGGATGAGTAATGGGATGCCGCCCACATCCGGACACTCTGTGAAGGTAAGGGGCTGCTGCCAAGCCCCAGTCCCTGTTGACCTCTCCTTCCTGTGCTCTCAGCAAATTTGCAGATGACGCTACATGGGCTACTCTTGCTGGCAGTGACATATGTCAGCCATTTTTGTTCTATGTCATTTTATTATGCGACCGCATGCTAGGAATATGACTAGAAAGCAATAAATAGCTACCTGGAATCAGTACATGAAAATCACACAAGAGTTTGCCAGTCATTCAATTACACCGATTAATTGATGAGCATGACAAAAAACCTAGAAAACCCAGCGTGTCACCGCACAGTCCCCACATGCCAACTCATGTTCTTTTTCTTTCTTCCTTTCCATTTTTTTTCCTTTTTTGATGAGCAGATTTTGGATCTTACTCTGGGGCATGCAGACACAAAAAGGGGCCTCCTAGCACACTGCTGATTCAAGATTTTAGCTGAGCAAATCTTAGGCTGGGAGCTTAGAGCAAAGAGCTGGCCATTTTGCAGTTTGCTCTCATCTGCCAATTTCTTCCTTGGGCTTTCAGAGTCAATCAAAGAGCTACCAGAATGCTCACACCAGTCTTTTAATTATTCATGGTAATTCTATGCCACTACACACTCTCTGCAGCCCCTGTCACCTCCCCCAGGGTGAGGTGTGCTCTGATGTGTTTATGTGTACTGAATATATAAAGAAAAAAAAAAACCCATCCATCACAAAATAGACTAGCTGCTCTGCCCTGCGCTACGCTGGCAGCTTTTTCAGGGTCGCCTGGCTTCCACTACTGTGTGAAGCCGAGCTCATAAATGTTTGGTCCCATGAAACGCAATTTTTTGGCCTTTTAATCTTTTCACTGGACATGTTGCACACTTATATCCAGTTCTTCCAACCATGAGCGTTTGTAATATAAATTTTTTTCAAATATCTAGCATTCCATTATGATCTCATTCATCTCTTACAGGGCAAGTAGACTGACCTCTTGATACCATTTGTATTTATTGTGCCCATTCAAACAGCTTCAATTCCTGATAATAGCCCTACCTAGAAGACCAGCCTGTCGTAAAAATACCTGTCCATCATCATGTCTGCAGAAGGACTGGAATTTTTTGATAAGCTCTAGCCTTGCTGAAAGTCTATTCATTTCCTACTATGAGCTAATTAGCCAGCAAGGGGGCAGCTCTGCCATTCTTGGCTGTCCATCAACCTGCCAACAACCACTGACATCACAAGGTAGATGTCAAGTTCAGCCTTTTGTGTCTGAGACAAGCGTATTACCAGGAAGTGTGAGCAGAAAGTTTTAAGTGGGTAGAAGGCAGTGGTTTGATGTTATCAAAATCTCTTTGTGGAAATAAGTTAAACTGCGGTAAAATTTCACTCCTCGCAACGCAACAGCTTAACATGTCATAACTACAAAAGGAAAGAGGAAAATGGGTACTGCTCCTGATTGAAAGATGCAGGTTGAGTATGCAGTACAGTGTCAGCTCTTGATGTACCTTCACAACATTCATTTTATGAGTCTCAAAGAAGGTGCTGTTGCTATTTGGGCCTTTGAGGGAAAGGTGATCTCTCTAGTGCAGAGAAACTGTTATATTTTGTTGGGTGGTGGTTGGAGAAAAATGGCACACCTCCTCCCGTCGACTTGTCTTCACAAGCCTTGTCAAAGATTTTTTTTTAAAATGGGGAAATGTTTCATGTCTCCTGTCTTTTCCTGCCAAAAGCAAAAAAGGAGGGCAAAAGAAAGCGGGGAATGATACAGTGACATACCAAGGGAGGATGTGGCAAGAATGAAAGCATGTCATTTTGTAAGGGATGATCATGAAACTGCCCCCTTTTTTCTTTTCTTTTTTCTTTTTTTTTTTACAGATTTTGTCAGAGTATGGAGGATATATTGTTTCTGCTTTGCACTACCACTGGTAACACGAGTGGGACTTTGAAATGGGGTGTTTACAAGCTACTCAAAATTATCCTTTTGATATAAGTGACAAGAAGCTGAAGAATGAGACCAAAAGGTCTGCGATGAACTCCAAATGACTGTTAACTAACTGTATCTAAAAGCGTAATCATTAGTTTATCCTTTTAGAAGTTCAGACCACCAAAGCTGAATAGCTAACAGTTTTTTTTTTTTTTACGGATGAGATCTGAATTTTTGGGTGATATATATTTTAATTAATATAAATAACTGAATAAACTTGCAACACAAAGTGCAGTTGGAACACAGTTCATTCAATTAAATTTACTGACTGCACATTGGAAACATACAGTTCCAAAGCCAGGGACACCTGAGGATAGGTACAGAGAGAGGGAAATTGAGAGGAAGGAGCACAAGTATGGGGGGACACAAAATTAGAGAAAGAGGAAGGAGAGGAGAGGTAGACTATCAAAGGAGGTCCCTCAGCAGGCTAAAGCCTTTTTTATACAGACATCTTACCGCACTGATGAGAAGGTGGTCCTCTCTGTAAAACATCTTTGCCTATTTACAATAAACTTCAATAAGCTGCCCAAAGGTACTCGAGAGTACAATTTTCATAGGTATCCAAACCCTGGTATTAGCAGCGTGTTGTTTAACATGATGTCCCTTGTAATAAATGATTACTGCTGGATTCTGCACATTTAAGACATGATTTGGATTCAAACATGGGGTTAAGTACAACATGACCATAAAATATTATGGTCACACATTTGGTTTCCTGCAGCAACGTGTGGGTGATGAGAAGCTGACTCTAGGACTGTAGGACGGCTCTGATGCGCAGCTATCGAGAAGGAAGAAGTGAGTAGGTTAGGTTAGAGGTGGAGTAAGAGTAGGGTCTAGTTAAGCATAAAAATGCAAAACTTGTTGGGCTAAGTCCAGCTATAAAAAGAATATCTCCTATCTTCTTCTGCTTCTTTTCTCCAACCACTTGCAAGTGGCAGTTGTCCTTCTATGAACCAACATAAAAACATCATCATCCTTAAGGTTATTGCTGCCAAGGGTGGTTCAACCAGTTATTAAAACACTGTTGCCATTACTTTTCCACCAGCACTCTCACTTAATGAGTATGTTCAATAAAGGCATGAATCAATACTGTGTTTTATCAGCACGTTTGCGGTTTGGTGAAGATCAGCTCATATTCCATTGCCAGAAAAAAACAAAGTCCCATTACTTTTTTCTTACAACTGTCTACTGATATATTAATACTTCTGTTTGTATATGCTACAGTACATCTGCTCTGTAAATACTGTATATACATAAATATCTATGTATATATATATTTACATATATTCTAGGCATTAAATGATTGGAAAATGGTGGGACTCTAACAGATTACAGAATGTGCATTTTATTCTCTGAAGTGGGCACATTTGTTGTAGCAGCTCTCAGTCGCTGCAGTATCCTCTCCATTTTCAGAGCACCGCAACAGATGCTCTTTTAAACTTGTTATCTGCAATGGTGCACATGTGAACAGTTTGTCCCTCTTTGTTTTGGCTTCATCTTTTTGTAATAATTCTGTGTTCTAAAGCATCTATTTCTGTCACTGCAAACAAAATGTTCAAATAATGCAACTCCAACTGGTACGTGAGCAGAAACGGAGAAAAAGGGATTCACAACAAACTATGTTTTTTAAAAGATTTACAATTTAAAGACAATTTTTTAACGATGGACATCAACGCTTGAAAAGTGTACAGAACTGACTTTTGTCTTATGGATCCTTAGAGAACTGTGGAGGGACTACATTTCAAAGTAGAATAATGGGTAAAGAGTCAAATTTCCAACTCCTGCGCTTTTCCTCTCATATTTTTTTGAAATCTAAAGACTTTGGCTACATTTGAATGAAAGGCCACTTCCTGATTACCAGATGTAATGACTGAGTATAATAAGCTTTGTTTTAATTTCATAAAGACAGTATACTTTGCAAAAAACACTTCAGTAGACCAATCTACCATTTTAATTAGTGGTTGACTGATCAAAGTGTGATCGATTTTTCACACTTAACAAGAGAAGTGAGTGAAATGAGGATGACGGATCTGTAAGTACAGTTACAGTGCTTCTGCTGCAGTATCTTCTCTGTGTCTGTGTTTCTGTGACTGAGGGGGGAGTTGAGCTCTTCCACACAGATCAGCCAGCAGCTAGGAGAACAGGGGGAGCTCAGGTGAGCTGAGACTTTACCAATTTACAACTGTACCTGTAATACATGAGGAAAAAGCCAATGAAAATGTTCAACAAACACAAACTCTCCCAGAAGTTCTCGGACTCTCCTGTATTTTAATAGCGGGTTCCTGACTCTTGCAAGACATACATGTGTAAAGGAACACATATTGTATAAAGGTGGATCACATTTCCCTTAATTGCATCTATATTTCCCTAACTTGCATCTTTTCTTTGCATCTTATTGCTGCCCACGAAAGAGGCAAGCAAAAGATTGATTCCTCCTATAGACATTATATCTCTCTGCTCTCTAAGAATTGACATCAGACAAACAAACCCATATTAATTGAACACTAATTTTAATAGAATAAATAAATACAATTTCTAACTCCAGTTTAGTTAACTGTTCAGAATGAACCAAGCAGCATAAGTAAAATGACTCATAATATCCATTATCCTCCCTTAAATATACATGAATGGTTGATTAGGAGCATCCTGTCTCAAAGTGATGGTGAAAAACGAGTCCATGCATTTATTACTTCCAGACTGGACTATTGTAATTCACTATTAATAGGATGTCCCAATAACTCCTTATAAAGCCTCGGGTTAATCCAAAGCCAGAGTCCTGACTGGAATTAGCAAGAGAGATCATATTTCTCCTATGTTAGCTTCTCTCCATTGACTCCTTGTAGAATCCAGAATTGAGTTTAAAACACTTCTCCTCACATCTAAACCACTTAATAATCAGGCTCCATCTTATGTTAAAGACTTCATAGTTCCATATTTTCCCAGCAGAACTCTCCGTTCTCAGACTTCAGGTTTACTTGTGGTTCCTAAAGTTTCCAAATGTAGAATGGGAGGCAGCGCCTTTAGCTATCAAGCTCCTCTCCTGTGAAACCAGGTCCCAGTTCAGGTTCAGGAGGCAGACACCCTCTTTACATTTAAGACTAGACTTAAAACTTTCCTTTTTTATAAAGCTTATAGTTAGACATGTCTCAGGTGACTCTGAACCATTTTTTCGTTATGCTGCTATAGATTAGTCTGCTGGGGCACTTCTACTGATACACTGAGCTTCTCTTCTGTCCTCTTTTCTCCTCTAGCCATTCAAATGCCACCATTGCATGTCATTAACTTTGTCCTTTCTCTCTCCTGTACTTGTGTTTCCCCCTCTCTGTCTCCCGCTCTCCTCTGCAGGTATCAGCCTTGGAGCTGTATATCTCCAGAGTTCAGTTACTGGCCCTACCAACCTGCTCAGTGTTTTTGCTGCCTGTTGTCATTTTTTGTTGACTGCTATTCTTTTCTCTCTCTTCGCCCCAACCGGTCGAGGCAGATGGCCGCCCACCCTGCTGGAGATTTCTTCCTCTAGAGGGAGTTTTTCCTGTCCACTGTCTCCTAGTGCTGCTTATCTATGTTATATTTTGTAAGGTCTTTAACCTTAAACACTTAAAGTGCCTTGAGATGACTTTGTTGTGAGTTGGTGCTATACAAATAAAGTGTAATTGAATTGAAAAAAATTGTTTGTGAACATCCCATCTAGTAATCATGGTCAGCTGACAAGGAAGGAATTCCATTTCAAAGTCATTTAAATAATGACAGAAGACACACATGGACTAATGGCATAATGTTTATCACTGGCAACATCTAGAGACCAGTATCCCATAATACCACTCTGCATTCAAAGCATGTTTCCTCCATCCTCACTGCTGTGGTGATAAATGGCTTACACTGGAGCTGTGTTCACCTCTGAGAACCCTGGCCTTACCCTTGTGAGTGTCCTGTAAAGCATTCTGTCTAATTGTAAGCAGCAGTGCACTGATGTCACACAAGCAGATCATGTGTAAAATGATTTTACTCATTTACTATCTGCGACACAGCAGGACAAAGACATGGATTTAAAGTGAAGATTATACATGCAAGTAATGTGCTCTGTCTGTCTGTGTGTGTGTGTTTAGAAAGAGCTGTTTGGGGTGGGGTTTAACAAGACTGGCTTCCAGTAAGCACATGGGACTAAAGCCATCAGGGGAGCTTGAAATGTGGGAAGATGGTGGGCATGACCACAGCTTAGTGGGTGAGTCTGCAGGAGGAGATCAGTGATGCATAACACAACATAGAAGCATGTAGCTGCATCTCATAGACTAACTGGGCAGCCAAGACCATCACTCTTCAAGTCTCTCCTTTCTGTCTTCTCTCTGTCCCGCTAACGTAGTTTGTCTTCATTCGTTCCTCTCAGACTACCGATTTATGAAGTGGTTAACAACCATTAGACCAGATATTGTTGCTGCTCTACCTAAAATATGTCCTAAACTAATCACAATGGGCGTGCATATATTCTGTATTAGCTTCCGATTGGGCATGATACAGACAGATGCTTCGACTGAAGTGTCAGTTCCAAAAATGCTCAATTTGTCTTGCATTTAGTGAGAACCATGTAGGCGTACAAGTAGAGAATAAACACTGAGAAGCATCAAGTAATCCCTGAATGGATATTTTATATTGAAAATAACAACAAAGTGGTTGCTGTGTTTGGGGGTCATACTGAGCCTTCAGAGGATAACAACAGAGGGAGCACAGGCAGCAAGGGAAATAAAGTGAATTCTGTGATGTCTGTAGGATCCCTGATTTCCGCTGCTCAGTGAAAAAAAAAAAAAAAATACTGCCGGGCTGCCAAGTATTGGCTTCACAATTTTGACTCACTGTGATGTAGCTGTCATCCTTTCAAAGGAAGTGGATAGCAAGGGGGAATGGGTGCATGTACCATGTCTTTCACTGAGCTTTTCTGAAGTCCAGAGGAAGATGCAGGACTTTTATTTCAATCTGCATGAGGAGAATGCTGAGCTGGGTGTTAATTCAACATGTCATTCCCGAGGCTTCTCCTTTGAGTAGTTTGACCACTGATGGTAGATTTTCAGTTGCAGAGAGCAGGTTTGAAGGAAACTAAAAATTTGCACTTTATCTAAAAAATGACATGCATCAAGATTTCAAAACCTCGATTTAGCAGTTAAGCCAGACACAGAGGATAAAACCAATATGATTTTGTTGCCGTCTGATAATTAGACAGCATTGAAACCAAAGCAGATTTTGACTGAAAGGAGTAATCGTAAGATAAACCGTCAATATACTGAACACTATATTCTTGTGCCAACAGAAGTCACTCCCTCCAGTAGATTTATAGTTACACCAGTTTCTTTCAGTCTGAAAAAAGATAAGTGACGTGTAATTTAAAAATAAAAAAAGTAGAGTTGGCTTTATTCCTGGACAAACACAAAATACCTTGAAAAGCTTTCATACCTTAAGGTATGGTACATAAAGTGTAGGGAAATCTGGTCAATGCCGTTTTAATCAAACCTTTTGAGACAGCTCAATTTTGGACGTTACAGATGCACTCATCATTGTCAAAAACTCTTCAAGAATCCAGAACGAGCAGCGATTGCATCATCAGTAACCGAGCATGTGCTGACAACCTGTCCGCCTGAAAGGCTTTTTATTGCCACAGTTTGCCTCCAGGCAGAACATCACCCATATTCAGCACACACTGCACAGGCTGAGGGTAGGGTACTTTCGGGCCTCCACACTGCTGGATTATCTATTTAGTATTGAAAACACGCATCATGGAGAAAAGACACTACAAAGAAGTACAATACTTCCCAAAGCTCCAGTCGGTCTTTGACTGTGTATGTTGCACATTCGTGTGCCTTTGGCAGATAAATCACAGTGCTTTGCTCTGAAATGCTTTCATTTAACTTGTGTGGAGTATATGTAAGTGTATAAATTGACCTGGAGATCCTGTGGTCTTTTGTCTTTTTTTTTTATGCAGCGTTTGATATTTTATAATTTCTTTTCTTTTTTTTATCAGTTGTAATCTATGTTTAGCTCTGCTTATCTTTAAAACCTCCTTTTGAAATGTATTGTTGCAAACTCTGGAAATAAAAGAACTACTTGCTGTATATATATATACATTTTTTTGTTGTTGTTGTTTTTATTAATCCCAGTAAATTAGAAAAAGGAGCAGATCCAAAAATCACATCTACATACAGGACACATGCAGGTATTCTTGAACTGCTATGACGTCTGTCTGCCTGCCCGCCTGCCCGCCTTCATGTTTAACAGGCTCAGCAATGTGATTTACACAAACAGAATAGAGAAAGAAAATTATTGAACTCACTGCATTCTTTCCTCTTCTTCCCCTGCTTTTACCGCATTAATGTCTGTCTTGGGTGTTGAATGCGATAACAGGTTTTGAACTCAGACACCATAAAATGTACACCAGAAGGTTATGTAGAAGCCATTACAATAGAATGTACTTGTTTTAATACTTGTGAAGCCTTCTCATATTTAATACACTTACAGAGCCAAGCTGAAAACTTGATTTGTGAAAATCAATAGGATGTTTTTAAATGTACTACGTGATCACACACACACACACACACACACCCACACTCACACACGCTTACGCGCAATCTCTAGTTCTCCCTGGCCGTCCTTCCAAGCCTGTATACTGTCTCTACAGTCTCATCTGTATAGATCAGAAATAGTGATCTCCTCTATATGACTGAAAGGCTTTGAACTGCTCTCCATACAGCTGAATTTTTCACCCCCTTTCTTTCCCAAGTCCTGGGTTATTTATTTCTTTATTTCGCCAGCAGTGAGCAGGATTAGTCAGGAGCAGCAGCCCTACTATCAGCCCAAGATGTGCTCTTCCATCCTGCTGCTCTGCTCTGATAAAGGAGCTGCTCAATGAGTGACTCAGGTGCACAGAGAGCCTTGTAGAAAACAACATTTCTCTCACTGAAGCACAGCCCTGCATATCAATGACTGCCAATGGGCAATGAGAGAAACTCACTTATGGTATATGCAACATTTTACATATCATACATGACAGCATTTTTGTGTAAACCTGGAGGATACAAGATGGTTTCTACAAACTGATAGCTCCACAATTGTCAACCTCCTAACATTATATTAAAGTTGTTCAATTATGCATACTTCTGAGGTTTTAATGCCCTTTTTTACAAATAATGTTAATGAACAGAACATGTTACAGTACGTTGCTGTTTTTTATGTGTAGCAAACCTGAACTGTGCTGCACAGCTCTTCAAATAATTGTATTCATTTGCCCTTCTTTGACTTCTAAAACCAGCTCCCGTCCACTTCAACTGTTCCAGAGAAGGCTGACATGGAGCTTTGCTAGCGTTATTGCTGTGTGTTACAGTATGTGGCCATACAAACACCAGCATTTCAGCTGACTGAATACAAGGTGACAGAGCAGACTGCTGACCTGAATTTGGCTCCTGATGAATACATATTGTGATGTGGCAAAAATAACTCTACTTCTTGTACAAGTTTATTTCAGGTCTATATCAGTCAATTTAGATTACTGCAGTCTCCCAATGGGCTTTTTTTGAACAGACATGGGTCTTCTTTCTGGCCAGTTAAAGCACAACGTACCACTATAGGATTAAAGAGGTTACAGGCATCATCAAGTTTATTCCTAACATCTTTAGACTACTTTAATAACATTTAAAAGACCACTATTCATTTGCCAATACTAAGATACTTGAACTTGAATTGATGTGTTGATGATTCCACACTTAGGCTAAAACATTGATAACCAGTACTAAATTTTAGTACACACATTGTAGAGAAAGGTAACACAACATAGAATAAAAATAATATAATCCGATTAAGCTGGTACATGCAACATTATTTGATACTGTCACTTAAGAAAAACACCATCTACACCAGTAACTCCCCCGACAGACGCATTCACTCAGCAGATCTGCGTATTTGCACGCTAAGAAACCTGGCCAAATGGTGCAGAAATAATGTGAGTAAAGTACTCCTACTTTCAGGGAAATAGAATTCCCCCCTTTACTGTCTTACGGATTATACTTTCTGATAGGTTTAGTTATTGACTACACAGATCCAAGCCTCTGAAATGCCTTGAATTACAAAGAAGTTACTTTTACAGTGATGAGCCTCACAAAAAAAAAAGATGTATTCATTTCTTTTTACAGAAAATAAGTGAAAGATAAGTCACAGCATGCTAGATTATACACACTTTACCTTTCGTATACCTTCCCCTCCACATGCCTTTTGTTCTGTGGCTGTATAAATCTGCTCAAGATGCACCAAGGACCTCTTTCTGCATCCTCACGCTCTCCTTCTTTCTTTTTCTGTGTCTCTAAAAGTGCTTAACTCCACGCAAAAAAAAAAAAAAAAGCGAAAGAAAGGAAAAAAGCAAATGCATTCACATACTCTAAGTACACAAAGGACTCCTGTGAGAAAAGTCAAATAGACAAGACGGATATGCCCATGGGCACACATGCACACAAACAGTAATAATTTAGTTGGAGGCATGCACACCCAAACACAAACTGGTATTCTTGTGAAGAATATTAACCTAGCAGAGTTGTCCTTGTGGAAAACAGCTATTCTTATAAATCCTAATTAGAATTGTAACTCTTGAACGTAACATGTGACATAACAAACAATAGCAATAGCAATGTATAGACCGATACATTTGTTTGACCAGCTTTTTGCCTCCTAAATGAGAAGTGTGTCCCCCAAACTGTAACTGAAATTATTTTGTGTCTTCATGTACAACAAATCACACCCTGTGACTATTTATGATATACTTACTAGTACTGAAACAGTACTGCATATACTGGACTATGCTGCAGCTTCATAATATACAAGCTATTTAGTAAGCTTTTCTTTATTTGTGCTATCTGCAGCTAATTCAATGGTGTTTGCATTCCAAGCATTCCAAACAAGAAGTAATAAAACCATATGCAAAAACGCATTTCTTCTCATGGTATCAGCACCTTAAACAGTTTTGTGGATTTGTTTGATCATCACAACTAAAAATACTAAGCGCTACCTGCATACAACACCATTTTTTTTTTAAGCAGAATAAAAGCTTTTAAACAACTGTCAACGTTTCATGTGAGGCCTGAATGTGTCTCTTAGTCACTGCCCTAAAATGTCATATGTCTGAAGTGAAACATTTTTAAATAATGAAAAAGGGAAAGGAGGACGAGATGTCCAACTTAGAGCATTCGAAACTAAACAAATCAGAAAAATGTGAAATGACACAGGGATGGTAAACAGTCCATCTGTGTTTTCCCAAAGGATGCCTGCCATACTTTGAAATGCACTTAAAGAGGACGTAACGCAATTCAATATCAATCTAAGAGAACACTAATGGCATTGCAGCATTGTTTATTTTCATTTTTTTCTCCTGGAAGACAAAGATAAAAGGAGAGGATATATAGAGTTGGAAATGACAAAAGAACTAATGGGTTATTGATACATTCAGAATTCTTTCTTTGATGTTAATATTTTCATAGAAAGCAGAAAGTGACATATTTTCAATTATTCAACGCACAAATGTTTGCGAGACGACAATTTTTAAAAAAAAATGTATTTTATGCTATATGAATTTATAAAAATCTTGACTGCCATTTTGCTATTGCTCAAAACAACTGAAAGCTTTATGTCTAAAGAAACATTGTCGTTGCACACTGCCATTCAAAAGTTTGGACACACCCCTTTTTTCAGTTCAACATCAATTTACATTAATGTAATGTGAGGTAATGTAATGTATTCAGTATTAAACATTAATACTGAATACTGACATTAATACTAAAGATATCCAATACTCCAATGATTGTCACTAATCCAGTTGACTATCTCATCAAACTGACAGAGAGAGTACCAACAGTTTTGAAGAATCAATAATATAAATATATATTCTGCGTTGTTTAGGACTGACTTTTGCTGACTACATGTACATATTTCCTTATTTGTTATGTCATAATTGCAATGTATTCAGTATTAATGTACAAGGTAAAAAATGATGAAAATAAGGAAAAAAAAACAATGAAGGAGAAGTTGTGCCATTTACAATCATCAACATGCCATTAGACAGTTAATTTTATTTTAGTACTGTTGCCAAAATGTTCTTACTGGATGGCACCATGAAATTTAAGAGTGAACAATTCTGTCAATTCAAGTCTCATGTTTGGAAAGTGATATCTTAAATGTGCTGAAAGTCTCAATTAGCTTAATTGCTATTATAACCTTAAAATATAAAGATTAAACACAAGAAACAGCTGTGTTTGGTGTATTTATTACAAACCTGAAGCAGTAAAGTTAAAACAACAAACTAAATAACTATATAAAAACTCACATTATCAGTTACCAGTTACTAGTTACATTGTACTAAACAGTATTTCTAAGGATAAAGTTAGCAACCTTTTCTTGATACAGTACTATTTTGTTTACCAATTATGTTGTAATAGGAAATGTAATTTCTGCCTATTCTATGTTTATCTTATTATTGTGAAGTAAAGTAAAGGGCTGTGGCATTGGTGACTGGGACTCACATCCTGAGTTGTGTGTGTGATTATGTTCAGGCAACAAAAAGACTTCTGTTAGGACAAGATCGTGAGTTTGGTTAAAACTAACTGAATTTTAGTTAACGACATTTCCTCATTATTAGTTCCCATTTCTTCAAGACGTGTGATGGAATTTGGTTTGACACCGACACTGTCTGGATAACCCTTTTTAACTGTCTACTCCTGATAATGGTTTTAAAGTTAACCCGAAAGCTTGACCTATACTGTAAGATACTGTATATATGTAAGATGATAGTCAAACTGAAATCTGAAATCTGGCTCCCCCACCCTAAACCACTTTACTACTTTCAACAATACATGTGACAAAGAAGCAGCAGAGGGGTATATCATAGTGGGAACCAATCATTACTTATCGAGAGAGACTCAAAGTAATTAATGGCTTGTGCAAACTGTTGCAAATGGAAAACATTAATGAATAATTTTCGATACATAATCAAGTAATTAGGAAATGAACTCAAGAGTAAATCCAGGAACCACGATAATGAATACTGGTGATTATCAATTTGAAGCCATCTCCCTTATGCCCCCAAGGGACCTGTGCTAGTTTTAGAGTGAGAGAAAGAGGGAGGAAGGATTTCTGTTCTGACACCACGATAATGTGGCAGTGCCACTCAAAGATCCAGAGTGACACACAGCTGTGGAGAATTCTGTGAATTTCTTCTATATTCCACAGTTTCCTGTCTGAAGCACTGTCATGTCTGCTCCAGTTCAGTCCATTATTTTAAGTGGAATCATCTTTATGTCTACGAATCTGTAACCTTGTATTCTGTATGCCAGGCTTTCTCCACTTCTAATGACAAACATGTTGAAAACTGTGCTAATTATTTATACTGGGTCCTCATTCTGTCAGAGATTCAAGGATAGTTTCAAGTGTCTCATGAAGATGTCGGATTTTTATGACATGCCAGGAATGGGTTGAGACATGCCTGTCTAAACCACCCATTTGTTTCCCTGAATAGCCTCTTCTCTAATGTGTTAGTGACTTAATAGATCCTTTCTGACTTCAAAGACAGTCTATATCATTACTCCATGTGTGACCTTTTACTTTGAACAGGTGCCATAATTCAAATGTCTGCTTCATCTTCAGCAGATTACAGCCGAGATCCCAGACTCAAACCTTAATAATGTTGAAAATGTGTGCCCAACATGGAAGTGTTTGGTAGGCATAAACCTCCTACAAATACTGCTTATCCCTACTTGCAATCTTTTTAATCAAGATAGCTTCAGTAGAGGATAAAAAAAGACAAATGGTCACCATCTTGTTGCACAGGAATAGTGTGTATATGTGAAGTTGATGTACACCAGCCATCTACATCAGTATGTAAATTAAAAGGCTGGTCTCATGGTAAGTTACCTAAGAAAAACTGCATTATCTCATTTCATTTCATTCAATAGTAATCACTTTCATACTGTATTTGTTTTTGCTTCATTAAAAATAATAAAAGTTACATCCCAACAATACCATCAACACTTCATTGTTTTCTTCAACCAATATCAAATACATAGACACACATAAAGAAGGTTCATTCTGACAACACGTAGCAGAACTGGCATCTTGTCTTTAAAAAGTAATTTGTGTTTTCTTTCTTAATCATCTAATCACACATTAGATGAGATTACATGCATATGAGTTATTTCTTAAAGTCTCACAGGGGTCATTTCCAAATACTGTATCAAATTACCTATGTTGCCTTTTTAAGTATTAATGTATGCTGCTGGGGACATATGGATAAACAAGACCTTGAGGCAAAATCATTACTTACGGTGGCTACAGATATTAACAGATGATCATAGATGGTGGAATAAAAAATAGGCACAAGCAGCCTTTTCCTCAAGAGGGTCATACATTAGGAGATCAAGCAAGCATAAACTCCCTCACTAAAACTAAAAGTTTTTTCCTTAACCTTAAAACTTTGAATCAGCCAAAGGATGTCAGCTTCTTATTACAGTAAGGTAGGTTTTGGATTATTGTAATAGTAGATGATGAAAAAATGGCCACAGATTGGCCATGCTCTTCAAAGTACTTCTGGCATGTTGTTCAAAGCCCTCATCTGAAATCCACAGGGGGACAAAGGAACTAAGTCTAACAATGAGCTGAGCAATGCTGCCCACCGTGAAACGTGTTAGAGAACCTATTCTACTCTGAGAATGACATGCAGTAGGTAAGTTATTATTGTTCATGTTGGTCTTTGTCATATTGTTACTCTGGCCCACTAACACCTTAGAGAAATAATGTGGTAGTGGACAGAAAACAGAGTGACAGTGTTAATACGTACTACTTGTACATTCTCTGCCCTTTAGTCGGCAACGACTGGACAAAGAGACAGAATCAAGTGCCTTTTTCTCTTTTTTCTGACACATAAAATAAAATGACACGCAGCAGCCTGATATAAAGAACTGCACTGAAATAAAAATGTGAAAAGATGTATAAAGTCCACATTTACGGCTGTAGTGCATTACTAGTTTATATCTTGTGGTTATTTTGGCTCCCTGAACTTTGACGACTCTCACTACTAAACATTATGGACACAAATTATAATTATCTGTCCATAATCACTGAGGTGACCTCAAGGTGATTGAACTTGCTTATACATCAATAATTATAATGTTGTTTGTGCTATCATACAGTACGTCCAGTCATATATATTCTAGAATCAATTCCCTCATTTCATTGTTTTTGTTTTCCTCTGTTTTACATCTCTATGGATTTTCTATTTAATTTGGGTCAGTAATGTGTAGGAAGACAGGGTATTGATTTCTGTCTAAGGGGGCTTGTGGGAACGAGGATTGGCTTGTCTTCTTGAGGCTTCACAGCAGGTTGTGACAACACACAGAATATACCCTTAAATCTCAGTGCAAATCTGCTGCCAAAGCAGGCTAACCTCAAAATCACCTGGTGCCTCCCACTTTAGCTCAGATACGCAGTCACGTACACACTTCTCTCGAGAGAAAGGATGGCTGTGGAAAATATCTCATTGTTAAGCAAAAGTATGACATTCAGGTCTGACTGAGCATGAAAGCCGTAGGAGGATCTTATCTAGTAATGCTGGGGTGCTGCATCCCAGACACACATAGGTCAGGATGCTGACAAGCTGAAGTTGTTTGTTGTTTCAAAAGTGGTGCTAATTGTCCACTGCCACACATCTCGAAAATGGCCTTCACGGTCAACCTAGCTCTTCAATCCCTAACTCAGGAACACACATTCACTTGGATGAGAGAGGAACAAGTGGGACAGAAAAAGTGTAAGCCAAACGTAAGAGAAAGATGAGAACTTTAGCATATTATGCAAAGCAGTCAAACTTTTAACGAGTACCTCAAGTGGAGATGCAAAATGGTGTTTTAGCAGTTTGTGATCAGGGGGAAGTAAATTTACTTGAGCAAACCACAAAATATTCCACACTGGTTCAGTGAGGAACGGCATTGTGATTTCACCTAACCAACCAGTTCAGTATGAAAGGGGTCATGATTTGCCTTCTGTTTCCTGCCATTTGGTGATTAATAACTTGAATGTAGTGTAATTTAACCAGACAGCGTTTATAAACGGCAATGTAAATGTCACTGTACATTTATAAAATCCATTTATGAAACAATATTATATAAGAAAATTACCATTAAACACCAAATGTCTGGAAATGCAGCAGAATTATGACCTCTTTGCCTTTTGATAGTTCAGGACAACTGACAGGAGCTGGAGTCAATCATGTTTGTCCATTTTGTGATAATTCAAAATCACGGTTAGTCAAGTGTCTCATGCAAATTCATGAGCTTAAAATGGCAATGGTAATTTGAAAGAAAGGCATTTTGCCAATTTGTGAACTGTATTTCAATATTAATAGATGATAGATGCTGATCATTGTATTTATTTAATGAGGTGGTCCAGTAGTGCTTTTAATATTCACACTTTAAAATGGAATTAGCAGTTGCATTACAGTTTAGTAAGCACAAGTGTGCAGTTATAGCAATTAAAAATGCACATCAGCATGCTGAAACGTATCAGCATTTTAACTAGAAAAGAAAACAAATGCAAGGAAGGAAAGTGAAATATCTCATGGGAAATGTATTATCATATGTGGTTTGCTAGTGGTAGAAAAATAGAAGTATATTTGATGATATTGTTGCTTGGCTGATTGGGTCAACAAGTCATGCACGGCTCAAAGGATTGATCAGCGCAACAGTTTATGAAAGGAAGGCAGAAGGTCATTAGGTTGGTTGATGGAAGAATAAGGGCAAATGGTAAAACAAGCTGGAATACAGAGCTATGCTGCCTAATCCGGAAGCTGTACAGATATAACAGAACATACTGGGAAAATCTCTTTGAAAACGTAGGAGTATTCATTTATTAGATGCTATATCTGACCGAGGGATAATTGAAATTGGGCGCTGCCTGGGCAATCCTGGTTCCAATTCCATTGATGAAACCACTACTATCCAAACACTCACGCACCAACACCCACACATTACGCGCATATAAAAAAAAAAGATCCACTAGGACAAGGGAAAGGCAAGATTATATATCAAAATAATGTCTACACAGTCTTGATTTTTCTGTTTTCTGTCCACATGTGACTCACATACACTGTAGCTATATATCACTGTTTGTCTACAAGTTAACATAATTACTGTATTGCTTGTTTCAGCATAATCAATAACATATGGCATCTTATGTAGACATTTTTGTTTTTTTCTGTGTAACTGTGACATTGATATTGCAAAGCAAATCTTCCACTGTCCAGGGATAAACACTACTGACACGTCCCTCTGTAAGCTTGCAATGTAAAATTATTTCTTTGTGAGCACCCCATGACTTACAGCCAAAAATCAAGCCAACCAACAGTAACCGAAAGAAGACAATGAGTATCACTGCAGCTCCTCTTGCCCAGTATTTTACTTTGGTGACACCCTTAATCTTTCAACAATATGTCATTTTCAATTGTCATTTGCTGTCTCATATTCTGTTTTATTTGAAGACTAATACAAAAAGGAAGAGTAATTTACTGCAAATAGCAAAAAATAATCTTCGTAACCTCAAGGTGTCACAGCTTGGCTATTTGCCATGCTCTAAGACGGATACTGTGCAACATGTACAGTGACGTGCCATTAATTTTTCAGGCAAGACCATACTCTGTCTGTTTTGGTTGTACACGTCCTATATCAGCAACAGCTTTGATACAAATTGCACCACTTCACAGGCCAGCTGTGCAAGAACAGTTGTTTTTTTTTTTTTGAAAGTCATTTTGTTGTTTTCTCTTTTGTGCCTCAATCACCTTCTGCAATCATTTATGATACAGTTGTTTTTAACTTCCTGCCCTCTGTTGCTCTTTACATATTCACTCGCTGTTTGTTTCTCTTACCCAACACTTTGTGCTATTGATCCATGCTGTGGCACCCCTCTCTAGATGTCAGCACTAAGCACAGAATCATCAGCCTCTCTGGTTTCTCTCATGTTTACAAACAAATCTCTGCTGCTATTGGACACACACATACACACACATACACACACGTGGACACAGAAATGTCCGTCCCCGAGTTAGGCTCACAGGAGGTTTAACTTTTATTGGCCTCTTTGCCTTTTCTACTCGAGGGAACAAGGTCAGGCCTCACCAAATTTAACCTCGACATCAATAAAAGATTAAAGGTCCCGACTTCATCCTTCACATCTTTCTTGACCTCTGATATTACCATGTCATAATACATCAGGATTAATGCCCTACCTTACCTCTGGACCTTCTTATCTTATACCACACTGGCCCTATTTCATTTATAGGATCCCCATTCCCTGTTCGGATCTTTTTTCTGTGTGTGGGGTGCCTTGTGTTCCTCGACTCACTCCGTGCTTGGTGGGCAGCTCAATCTCAATATCATGTTATCGGACACAGGGGCCAAGGATATAAATACCATGCACCATAACTCTCTCCTGTTCAATAACCATTATATGCTCTACTTTATACATTAGAAGCACCTGATGGGGCAGTAAATTCACAGCTGCAGCTCAACCATCTCGGAGTGCATCCAGAGGAAAAATGGATGCTGAAGCCAAGGATAGAGTAAAAAGGAAAGTGGAGCTTGGAAATAAGGAATCAAACTGGGGAAAAAAATGTAATGTAAAAGTAATGTAAAAAGAATAAAGTGTTACAGAGGAAAGCATGCGATGCAGAAGGTGAGCTGGTGATCAGCAGCTGCACAGAAGAAATTGAGGGAAACAGCTTAGTCACTTGTTACATTTATCTACTGTATTTCTGTAATAAGCTTTGTACATCATGCATCCCATTTCCTAAAGCCCTGCCTAGCCCTACAGTATAAGATCTATTTGCTCACACAAAAGGTTCATGTTTCTCATGCTAAGACTATTTCAACACCACCACCACCACCAGCAACAGTTCTCTTTCCAAGGACAGCAATCAATAGAAACATATTTCCATCCAACTCTTCAGAAAAGTAAAGCCTACACTGAGCAGAGCATGGAAATGGCAATAAATGTCCATCCTCAAAACACACTGCATTCAAGTAAACACACACACTCACTATTGTTTACCACGTAGGCATGACTGGATGCAGCATAGACTTCACGCTTCAGTGCACTTTTTCATTTGGAAAGCTAGGGTGGGTACCCACCGAGCGAGAGCTGATTAAGAAAACAGTCCCATTTAATTCCTTTCTCCTCAACGGCCAGCAAGAGAAATGTAATTAAAGCCACTAAATCTCCCATGGGCCTTGCTACCTGCTACACAACCAACATGACACGTTGTGTAATTTGCCCGACCTACAAAGGCGATGGCAGCTACTTGCCACGGTTACAGAGCGAGCGTAGGCCTTTGAATGAGACAGCCAAAGAGGGAGAGAGAGAGAGAGAGAAGGTGACGAAGGGAAAAAAAGAGGAAGAAAGAGACCTGTGACAGCTGACCTCTATTGGAGGTCCGAGGACACTGGACACCCTTCACACAAGTAGAGGCATATTGCACATAGTGCAGCCATAAAAACTCTCACTCACACACACACACACACACACACACACATAGGATATAGTGCAAGGCCAAACCTTCTGGCTTTACAGCCAAGTGACCACTCTAGTGTATATCATTTGGAAAGGGAAAACCACAATTTAATTATTAGTGAATATACAGTTTTAATTCAATCTAGTCCAAAGAAATATAGACGATGCCTATGATAAAAGCCCAGCATTATCTGTCCTCCATCCCTGTTACTACAATCACCAGTGTCAGTGAAATAATGATAACATCAAATCAGATGTAGATGGCCAGCTTGAGAGTGGTTTCATAATTGTTTTCATTGTATTTAACAACGTAGAAATTTTATGATGTTCCCTCCTGACGTCTTATATTATAATTAAATTAGAAGAACATCATATGGAACTGTTTTTGTCAGCATTTTCTTACCCCATCCATTTATGTGTCTCAAAGGGCATATTAATTGTCCTATTGACGTTCCGAAGACTATATGGGTTTATGTATGCAGCTTTTGTGCGTGTGTGTCGCTAAATGCCTTTCATTCACAGTCTCTTGTCAAGTGGATTCCTGCAACAATTTCCACATGAGCAATTACTAATAAACAGGGGCAGCATAATGCAAGTCAGAAATATTCACATTTTCAAGCAGTTATAACCAGGTAAATTTTAATGCCAGTGCAGCAAGCGATGCAATGTTAATTTAATTTAGCAAAAATTGTAGAGGTCATACAGAGAGTGGTGTGTATGACATAGATTCATGACCCACCTCAGTAGTCAGCACTGTAATAGTGTTTACCCACGAAATGTTTTTTGAACTTTTCTCAAATTTAATCCAGTGGTTTCAGTAGCCTAACTAACCTATAGTTACAAGGTATCGAAAACATTGTAATAAATTTCACATTTCAGGGCCTTTTCTTTTTTCTTTTTTTAATTTTTTAATGTGAAATTGTTGCCTGATTCGAATATAATCCACTGAAGTTAACTCTTCAACTAATAATCAACTAACCAACAACTGAGGCACAATTACCCTGCACTCTTCAAATGAAAATGTATTAAAATAGTTATCGCTTACCTCTTTGCAGAAAAATAAGTTGTTTTGTAAGTCATTTTGTTTTCTTTTTTAAATTGTTAATGAATGATATAAGGATTTTAATTATTCATCTCCTTCAGGCATATAAACACACAAATGCTTTTAATGGTGATGTTGTTTTACTGAGTCAAACAACGGGAGGCATCATGTAAAATTCAAAAACAAAAGAAAACAAAAGCAACACAGAATATAACCTCAAATAATGTCATAAGGATGTCAACCAAAAACAGAAGATGCATTCTGGCAGCTTGTAACATGACCGCTTGCCCAAAACCCAATTTGTTCTCCAAACTTTTGGCACAGCCTGTCTTAGAGGAGTCTGTATTCTCAGAAAACTGGCATGCAGTACTTTCTAGCAAGTCAAAAAAGGCATACTTTATTTCTTTAAGGAACTTCCCATGTTTTCTTTATAAATTCAAAATGTTCAAGACCTCGAGGGTCTGCTGAATACTCACGCAGTTTAAATCTACAGTACATTTCTGAGGGACAACAGCTAAATGTTGCGAGGCCAAGACTGTTCACATTGTGAAGTTCAGAAAACAAATGGATTATAGAGACCTCTCTACTTTCAACTTAAACTCTTTAAAAAAATAAAAAACACCAACACACATTCTGTCTTTGTTGGAGTTGAACAAGTATTTATTTTTTATGTTGCAATGTGATTAGCAGTTTATTTTATCTACAGTAGATTCTAGATATCACTTGAGGCAATGCAAACTGTGACCTCTGCCCTGTGACTTACAATTATAATGTTTGTTGATGACAGTAGCCTATTTAGCTCTACCACAAAACAAAATAGTTACAAAGACTATTCATCTGTGCTCCCTCAGCCATTTAGAAAAGCAGCACCCGGGCCTGCTATGTGACAATCTCTTGTTGCACGATGGCAAATTTGTGAAGGCAGCATGAAATATCTGTGGCAAGTGCTGCTTTGTTTGCTGGTTTCATTAATTCTTCAGGAGAGTATATCTCAAAAGTGGCAACAAATACAGTGGAGAAACATGTGCTCTGGCACCAATCCACGCTTCTAATTGGGAACCTTGGGCTTCAGGAGTGCAGGATGCACCTTCGCTCTGAAAGTCTTCTCCATTATTCATAGAAATGTAAGAATTATAGAACAAGAACCAGCAGTCCTTCTGACTAAGCTAGTAGAGAAGCATGAAGGCTGCACACAGATAAAATGCTTTATAATCTATTTTATTTCAATGGCATAAACTTAAACATTTAATAATCCCCAACTCTGTTTTATTAAATGTTTATGTAAGAAATGCCATTAATGAAAGAACAATGTCAACAATTAACCGTGAGACATTTCAAACATTGTGCGCCATAGGCTTCGCTTCTCCCACTCACAGCTATTCTGATGGCTGACCTATAGATCAGGACACACTGAAAGACACACTGAATTTCTACAAATGTTGCAGTAAAACACACAAGCCAATTGGTGTTAAACATGTAGAGCCACAAGCAGTGTTGTCCCTGTTGATGCTATACTTAACCTTTTCCATGACTGAGCATCACACACACTTACAAGTGAACATGTAAAACTACATATCAAAAGAGAGGAAATAAAAACAATAGCTATGCTCTCAAATGGCCAGCCTTCAAACAACACTATACTGGATTACGCCTCTTAACTAGCTGATACCTCCTCTTGAATAATAAATATTTCTTTAAAATCAATTCACACAACTGGCAAAATGAAGAAATACAAACTCTAAAATCCTTAAAGTCTCCTGACATCCTCAAGCAATACATGAGCCATTCTAAGTGACTTTTTCCCTACATACCTGGTCGTCTCCTGTGAAAATGATAGGAAATACGAAATCTGAGAATACTTTATTGCTTTTGATCCTCCATTCATCTCACATGTGGTAGGCCTAACCAGCTCCCAGAGGTAGATGTGAGTCAAGAAAAAAAGAGAAAAGTGTGGCCATCCTTCAATAGTTATTAGAGATGCAGCTGTCAATGTGAACGAGGTAAGTAGACAGCACAAGGCAAAGACAATAAGTGAGAGAAACAAAGGGAAGAGACAGGAGGAAATAGATGTTTGGGGTAGAAAGGCAACACGAGATGAAGACAATAAACAGTGTCCGAAAGGATGTGAATAAAATACAGAGAGAACATGATTTCAAAACACAACTCCCCCTGACAATAGTATTCTGACTATTGCATTCATAAAATGTTTAATAACTTACTCATGTTTTCAGTTATGTATATTTATTGGGTGACGGAATAAATAAAGAGAAAAAGAAAGATACCGTAAAGCCCTTTAAATGAGAAAAATACAGTAGAATATAAAGACCCATCATTTAATGTCATAGACATAGGTAGGACTACAGAGATGTAGGGAATAAAAACAATTTAGTGGTGGGAAAAAAAAGAAAAATTTAAATGTCATTTGTATATTGTAAGTGCATGTACAGTATATCTTAATGCATTTGATGCTGCTTTTGGTGTGGTGTGTAAAAATAGCAACTCCCCTGACCTTTGGTTGAGATGTTAGATTATTTAAAACTGTATGGGCCAGCATGCATCTTTCTGTAAAGGAAAGCTTGATTAGGGTACCATCTCTATTCTGAAACTCTGGTATAACATTACATTTTATAAAAAAAAGAATGCCTAAGAGGAACATAGTTGCATGAGCTCATGTTTTCTGTTTTTCTAGTGTACCATTTTGTTATTTCAGCTGATCTTTTTTTCGTGTTTTGCAATGTTGGCTTTTAGAGATGGTATATTGGCCAACCTGTCACATTTGGCAAAGCCGTTTTGGTCAAAATGCCACAAGACATGCATTATTTCTCCTCTAATGCAAATATTTTTGCATTATAATTATCTTCTTGTCTAGTTTGGCCATTTACTAAGGTTCATTTTAATGCAATTTCTTGGTGCTGGGTACGATTGTTTTCTGTGCTGTTTCCTATAGGTCCACTGGATGGCAAAGCTATCCTTGAGACAGCTTTGATATCTAGTGGTATCTGAATTTATGTGTATGTGTGTACAGAATATGTCCATACAATAGCTTAGGTTTCAAACTAAAGTAGGTCAGCCAAATTATGGATCCTCAAAACATCAAAGGTTTGTTTGCGGGTTATGACTTGGCTTTAAAATTAGGGTTAGAATTTTTTGTCAAGGGGAAGCGTTGGGGTTAGGCATTCAGTTGTGATGGTCACAGTTAGACTAGGGAACTCAACCACTAGAAAGATCAACGTGTGAGAGGGAGTGAGGTGGAGAATGTGAGGTCTCTGTGTGAGTGTGTGTTTGTATGCATGTAGTGGTGGGCTTAATGATACAGGGTAAGAAAAGGGTAGGAAGACAAATCTTTTTATGTTATGTTTTAGTATCACTACAGTATTGTTATTATGTAAAATTGTGTGCATTAATATGTTAAACTCTGCCCCTCATATATGAGATACCATGTCTGATCTATGTATTTAAATACGGCTATAGATATAATATAAGCAACTCAGTTAAAACTAGAAATATCTCGGAGTGACTGTAAACAACAAATAACAGATTGATTTACTGTCCATGTGACACACAAGTGTTTTAGATCAGTATTATTTGTTCATTTAACAATGACCACAAAACAATGCATTTGTTTTTGAGATTCCTAAACTGATTCCTCACCCCCTGAGTGGTATATAATGAGGACTACTAGGCATGTAAGAAAAGCAACCTTCAGCACTTTAAAAAGTTGGATGAGGTAAGTCCTCTAAATGATTTCTGCATTACGCAGAAATCAGGGCCGTGTTGACAAAACTGTAGATAACCCACAACCTCTATAAAATAATTAATAGAAAAATAATAAGGTCCTCATTAACTTAGAACATCAAGTATAAATTCCTTAATAAAAACAGTATTGTTGTGAAACTGTGATGGAAAATCTAATTATAATGACTGCATAGGTTGATCTAATAGCACAAGCAATTTTTATTTTTGTTGAAATCTCTCCCTTCAATTCCTTTTTGTCTCGTGTTTATCTTTTGCTTCAACAGACTATTGTGCCTTTTCCTGAAAACAAAGAACATGTAGCTTGAAGCAATAAGTACTTTGAACTTCACGCCTCTAATGACTTGTGAAGTTGCCAAGAGTTGGCAAATTACACCAAATGCTTATTAGATGTGGTCAAGGCTGGTAGATTTAATATCATTATCAAAACCATTGTGTTTATAAAAGAAGAATATAATATGAGCACTGTAAAAGAGCCAAATTTAAGCGACACAGCATGCTGTAATAGATGTGAACTGATCTGAAAGCCATAAAGATATCAGAGAGTACTGCAGGGGCTTACCACATATTCTAAACATCTGCATATAGTCCACATGGTCAAAATGCATAAAGTGAAATCATACAAACTCAGCACACCAAGACAACATAGCACCATTTACATTTACTTTACGTTACATTATGATGATAGGCAACTGTTTTACTCTAAAAACCTTGAATGCTGTGAATATGAATGTATATGCTTTGGTCACCATAATTGGGAAGTGAGGCAACTATGGCTATATTAATGAATATTTCTGTTCACATGATGTGTCAAGAAGCAGCCCAGAGGATCATCAGTATGATAAGAAACAATTGCCTTTAGGTTTTGTCTATGGTGTCTTTGAGTCTTTATGGAGTAGCAGGGACCCTGCCTTGGGGTCTGAAGACATTCACTGGGACACTGGAGGCAAAAAAGTCTGTAATATATTGCAGCTTGAGGACAAATCCAACCATTTGTCAAAGGCGATAAATAAAATATGTTATAAACCAACTAGGTGTCCAAAACACAGGTGATCTTACTTTTTCACATAAAAGTTTTAATATTTGAACATTTTAGAGATTGAACACCAAGTTGTAATAAATGTGAGGGTAACAGGAATACTCCTAACAGAAGCCAGAATGCCAGTCATTGTTTTTAACAGTTTAGTTCGGTATTTGTTTTTTTTTGACTAGTGCACTGCTGCTTTATTACTTCCACCAAACTACTGCCAAACTGAACTGTGTCTCAAATAACCCCTTTAGCTTGGATGGTTTCATGCCGCTAAAATCTGGATGTCTCAGCATTGTAGCAGCTCCTTTCAGCTCAACAGCACTTAGCATTTTTTACCTGATTGGGTCTTCTGGATAACAGAATTCGCTCTCTGTACCTACTGTGTTATTTTCAACTTTTATAGAATCATTGTAGGAACAAAAACTGTGTGAGGTAAGTGTGAATGAAGATTCACTGTAGTGCTCTCTATTGTCTTATTTGTTGTTTTTGTTGGAAAATCAAAAGCTATTCCAGTCTATCATGGTTACTTATTGATGTTGGGACAATACATTATGTTTGCTTAAACCAGAAAATCATTTTTGTTTATGACCTCTATAATGAATCCAAATCACTGCCCTATTTAACTGAAATAACTCAAATACTAACATTTATTAATGCCTGCAGTTCAACAAAAATCAAGACACAATCAAATGTATCTACACACACATCCCCCACATGTCACATCAACAATATGTACAAATACATAAAATATAGCTCAAGTGCTTTTTAAATGGGCTACTACATTTGACTGGTTAAAGATTAAGGGTAGGTTGGATAGCTGCCATCAATGTAGGTCAGTAAATTTGGCTGACTGCAGTATGTCCCGAAATCCTTCCATAGCATCATTCAAATAAATATAAAATTGATAACTGATAGTGAGGTGTCATTTTCACTATATTCACTATAGTAAGTACTGTCCTTCCAAACTAAAATGACTCATAACATGGAGAATAGGAGGACTGAGTCTCTTTGAGTCAGCTGGTGCGCACACAGCCCCAAACGGGTTAAAAAGTTGAAAACATAATTAAAAATTCATTTGTTGATATTTAATATATCATGAGTTTTGAGGTTGACATCCACCATTAATGTGCATGTGCATTAAGGAGTTATTTTTTTTTTGTTTGTTTTTAGTAGGGACAATGCAGATTTATTGTCTCACATGTAGGTGAAATTACAGAGGAGAAATGTATACAACAAATCAAATATACGTATATGTTTTTTTTGTTTGTTTCTTTGTTTTCTTGTCAAATTTTCCTTGCAAATGCTAATCATTGGAAATAGGGTTGTCATCACATTGCCATTGGATTCTCTGTATCTGCAGGTATAGACTGTAGTCTGAATAGAGATGAGCATATTCCTTAATTTAAATAAGGAGCTTACTTTACATCCACAATTCACCATCTCTTTTTTAGTGTATATACAGTACAATAATTACTCTACTTAACTGCAATCATATTGTTCCGTGAATATACTTTCCACCTTTTGTGGTATACACTTTTAGGAGAAATATACTGCAATATAATTACATTCTGTTATGATATAGAGTCTGACATTTATTTGAACACATTTAAACATTATTACTGAAATTCAAGGACTTGTTTTTGGTATGCATTTACAGTGACTACATTAATAGTATATAAAGAAGTCTCATACACCGTTCTAAGAGTTATGTAGTTTAATGCCAATGGTTATATAATAGAAGACTATTTCCAAAATGGAGTAGATCCAGTCATTTATGCCCATTCATTGCCTTATCACTGTGTAACACTTACTACTTTAACATAAAAAGCATTGTGAGCACAAGAGCAGGATTTGTTTGTAGATTTGTTTTTTTCATGGTATAAAGTGTTTTGAAGGATGGTCCATCTCTTAGAAGCTGGATAGACTTCAGACATATCACCAGCTTTTAAGCAAAGTTATTAGAATTGGCATCTTGTGAATGCATTTTGTCACAACAACACAAAAGCACTCATCTAATCAATACAGGAAAATCTCAGGAAAGTTGGACTGCTCAACCTTACCATGCATGAAAGACTAAATGAGATGCATTTGGATACTTTACAACATGCAGCCCTGGGAAAACAACATTTGCAGCCATAAATATGCATTCACAGGAACAATGAAAATTATATTTAATTATATATTATAACAAAAAAACTGTCTTTGTACTCAATTATTTTTGTCATATTGACCCCAACAATTATATAACTTTTGTATTTATACAATATATAATATTTTTATAAATAATATATAATTAGATGTCACTGTTTTTAATACCACTGGAAAACATTTACAAGATGTGTAACATTGGTCTCAGAACTGCATGCTATGTTTAAAATCAACTGCATCAGTTGCAGGAGAATTCCTTCTATATGTTTAATGGGTGTGCTCAAAGACATGACAAATCACAACTGTTTTTTTATCAGCTTAGAAACACTGTGTTTGTGACTTTGAAAAAAGAAAACAGTACCAGATACCACCAGTATCATTCTTTTCAAATCCATCAAAAAGTAAAGTTAGTAAGAGGCTAGAATTTCAGCAAATTGCTGCCATATCTATGATCAAAACACTTATTTTTGTGAACTTTATAAGGCTGAGTGTTGCTGCAAAGGTGCAGGTGTTAGATTTTTACTTTAGAGATGTTTAATCAAAGGCAAAACGCAGAGACTGAGAGACACTCAAAGTTTGTCTGCACAACTGCATACATACAGGTTTGCACGTGCACACACACATACAGTACACACACAGTATAGTATCCAATTTCCAATTAGGACTATACCATAGGTGAGTCATGTAGATCGCCGTGTTATGAAGTCAATGTGATTTTTGAAAATACAGAGTGTCAGTAAACTATAATTATAAAGACAGCAACAATGATACAAAGATTTCACTTAAGTTGTATCGTATTTTTAGCATCTTGTTTAACAAGACAAAAACTGAAAAACATTATTAACTAAACACAGAAACTACCATGCTGCTTAATTTTATTGTTTGAGAAGTCAATTGCTTTCCTTGAGGTGCTAAATGTGTCCACGACAACATGACAAAACAGACAAATTAAGCAGGTCTTCATAATTAATTGCTTGGCTGTGATGTATAAATTGATGTTGAAAAGGACTGAAAACTTCACAAAGTCGCCAGAAAGCCATGAGAGAGTTTGCCAGTGTCGCAACAACAACAACAAAAATTTGGCTGTGGAGTTTAATTTTTCTCAATGCCTCAAATGCATGTGTCATCATGTTAACAGGCTTGACAACTGTCATTTAACTATCATCAATATTAAATTAAATAATTTCTATCCTGTGTCCTTACGTTGTCTTTAGCTATTACCAGTTTTGCCTCTGTCTAGTAAAAGACAAAGAACTGCAAATTCCAACCTGAGAGTTCTTGGGCCATGCAGTGCAAGAGCAGCTGTTTGGCTCCACCAGACCTAAAAGTATAGAAGTTCCAGAGGTCCTGGAAAGTTTGGTGAAAAGGGTGATTATAGAACTCACACTGCTTCTTTTGTAATAAATTGGGTTATTGTTGGCTGTTGGATCACTGCTCCATTAATATTGTTTGTCCCTGGTATCATCACTATCTGCCAGCAAGTATTACCATCCAGCTTTTATTGCATTAACTCTGCCTTGCAAGTGGCATTTCTACTGCTTGCAGTTTCATGCATGTGTTGCAGATTAAGCGGATAATCTAATCAGAATACAATCTACAAGGATTTATCTGTTTTGACGGCTCAAGGTTAGAACTGGTATAGTAAGACTATTCAAGGGTGGTAAGAGGAAAATTGCATTTTAAAAGTTCAGCGCTCTCCCCTGAGAATGGTGCTTGAACCAAACCAAAGAGATTACTTCAAAGACAGTATTCCAGCAGGAAAAAACAGCATTAACATATTGGAAACAATAACTCCTCCATTTTTTGAGTAAACCAAACAGTGCACAACCATACAAAGACTCTATTTCCATGAAGATTATTCAGGGAAATTAGGTTCTTTCCATTACAACATGTTTATGTGAGAAAGTCTATTGCCCCTTAAGCACTGGGGACAGATATTCACAATACATTTGATGCAGTATACGTTTTTCTTTGGCTTTGTCAGGGCAGGGTCAGTTTCTGCATACTTAATTTCTATTTTCTAATCAAATTGAAACATATATTCCTCTTTTTTTTAAATAGGTCATCAAGGCTAAAAGGGTGCATATATTAAAGTCAAGGATTACCAAGTATAGGGTATTCTTAAAATTTCAATATTGAACTAGGTCATGACAACATACACAAGGATTAGCAAAATCCACATGAAAGACAAATGATTATATTATGAGGTTTTCATCTGTATTGAAATAATCATCTTTATTGTAAGGTATTTATACCTCCAATTTCCAATACAACCAACATAGAAAAAACATTGGTTTGGTTTTTTATGAGCTTTGGAGCCCATAATATAATAATCTGTATTCGCCATTTCTTCAGACCCTACTTCTTGTGACCCTAAATATTTGGTTTATTTGTTTAAAACATTACAAACATGATTCTTGTGAGGATTGAATCCATGAATTTCCATCATTAGTATGGTAGTTACACTGTAGTTTTCCCTACTTCCACAAACAGTTGCCATTAAAAGAGCAACCAATTCAAATTCAAATGCACAGCATTTTAATTGATAACTAAGTAGTTGAAGAAGAAATAAATACAATAGTCATTTTGTGAACGACAACTTTTTCCACCCAGACAAGCATATAGCCTTGAGGACAAAAAATGGGCATGAATAAAAATCCCAGATGTATAATCCTTCAAATAGAAAATCCACTTCAAAGTCTTATTTTATCCATCCAAGACTCATAAACTCATGTCTGCACCACTACAGTCAGGCCCCTCAGGTGCTAGTTTTAGGGTCAATTCGCTGATAAAACAAGCTAATGATGCCTTCAAAGACCAGTAGGTCTATGAAGGCTGACCACAGGAGATTCCACTTTTTATTTCTATATTTATAAATATATATGAGCTCATATATTTATTAATTTAACTCCCATACCTTTGTTTAATTCTTCACCCCTTTCATTTAATATTCATCAGTGAACTGATTTTGTTTGGTAGGTCTCAGGAGCATCTGATTTGCCCAGGATTACTGACAGTTGCGAACCTGTTTGTGTATGAGAATGCATGTATTAATGTGAAGGTGTAAAAGTGAAATGACTGAATTAGGTTCTGAAGTGGCATTCTGCACCAAAAACAAACATACAAGACACAACATTCATTTTTAAATTTGTATAGATATATACAGTATATATTCCTGCCCTCAGGTAAACTACTAATCAAAATTGCTGTTCTGACTCAGCTTAATAAGAGCTGCCAACGTTAAACATGCTTACTGTTGTATAATTGCTGTGCTACAAACTAACAAAAAAAGCTAATTGAGTAAATTCCTCACAATTATTATCAATGCATAACATAATCTATGTAGGGGCAAATAATCAAATTGCTTTTATGAGATGCTGTTCAGCCTGGGCATTTTGGGGAATTTTAAATGCTTTTACAGACAACAAATTGAAAAAATATGTTGACAATACCTTCTGCTTGAAAGCATAGAGGTCTGCAATGCATTAAAAGTTTGAATGAAAGGTTGATTTCTCCTGATGGAAAAACCCTGATAAGTTTGTTAGAAATCTTTGGTTACACTTGTGCAATAACACATTGTTTTCTTGCTCTATGCGCTCTATGATTCAGCCAGTTGAAAAATGTGGTGGATTGGGAAATGTGATTTGACAATTCGCTTCATTAGCACCGGCAAAATTCAGAAAAATAACCTTTTTTTGGAAAGCTGGCATGGTAGAGTGTACAAAGATCATATTTTAGAGAGAAACAGAGACAATAGGTTTGCATAAAATTCTGAATGGTGAAATCCTACCTAATCAATTCTAATCATTAATCTAAATACACTAAGACACAGCATTCAGTATTTAAAGACACTCAAAAGCACCACAATCGTGCTATAAAAATCAATCATCAGGATATAAAGAGTTACTCTAACAACAGCATGATGACCTGATGTGAAAAAATGACTGATGAACTAGATGCTTTAATATCATGACACCATACAGTTTCTTTCTTTTTTTAATATAGTCAGTGAGAGAAGAGTCCAAATGTGGGGTTAACAAATAATGAACCATCATTTCTGTGGTCCACTTTTAACAAAGAAAAACATACTCAGCAAATTAGAGCTTGCTTGTGGACAATCACAAGTCGGCTATTCCACCCTGATTGTGCTGATAGCTAAAATACAATAACGAATTTCATTACCCACTATTTTACCCACTTGATGTCTTTCACTACTTAAAATGTTTTATCTAAAGCTGGGGAATGTTACTGAGCAAAAGAGGCTTAGCAATTAACTGTACATTTCTTACAGAAGGGCTGTAAACTCACTGATTCACAGATGTGTTTACAATACACATCTGTGCTATTAGCATGTAATATTTTGTAAACTTGCAACAACACTGCTCATAGTGAAATTATCTGAAACATTTATACATATATACACACAACTGTTACACAGTTATGGGATGCAAGGTGTGGAGTCATAGGGAGCCATATAATAATAATTTGCCTAAATGAGAATCAACTTCTACTGATTACACCTGGCAACTTCATGATTGCTCCTAATTATACTGCTTTCTAACTAAGACATCAGCACTCACAGCCCATAGTGTAACTGCTCCATGAATTACAATACAGAAAGATAGAAAGCAAAAGTACTACAATGAACTTGTGATACTGTGGTTTATTTGTGACCTCAGCAGAAAAATAAATGCTTCAGTCTGTTCTCGACGATATCATTAAAATGTTTTCAGATTCACTTTGAGAGCACAATTGAAGTGCCAGTGTCACATGAAGGTTTTGATATCTCAAAAGCTGTTTTGGTCCAGTTTAACAGGTCAAGCTTTTGAAACTCTTCCAATGTGCTTTGGATAAATTCCAACATGTCGACTGCACCGCTGGCTTCATGTGGGGATGTTGTACATATCAAGAAATTTTGTTAGTATCCAGACTTGAACTGCATGGGTTCTCTGTGCTGGGCAACACATCAAAAGCCCCTGCCTTATGTGCTGCCTACAAGGCTGAATTTTGTCACTGGAAATGTTTTGATGATAACAGTGGGTCATATGGCCCATTAATACAGAAAAGATGACTTGCCACTGAAAACATAAAACGGCTTACAAAACAGAGCTCAGAACACAAGTTACTATTAAACTAAAAATCTATGTATCAATCAGTTCAATTGATGTTTGTTAAACTCGAGCATCCACAGTATCTGAGACAGCTGCGACAGGACTAAACCCCCTCCCCATCCATTCAGCAATGTTGTGGACATCGAAGTGGTGTGAGCTTACAAATATCTAGATGTGCACCTGGACAATAGGTTGGACTATTCAAACACGTGCAATATAATAAATGCATCTTTTCCTCCTAAGGTGGCTTAGATCATTAGACATTTGTAGGAATATGCCACAAATGTTCTATCAACCTACAGTAGCAAGTGTGCTGTTTTATGCTGCAGTTTGCTGGGGAGACAGCATAAAGCAGAAGGATGCAAGGCGGCTGGACAAATTGGTGCAAAAAGGCTGCACAGTGACTGAAATGAGGTTGGACTCACTAGAAGCTGTGGTGGAAAAAAGATAGACACCATTTTACAATACACTGACCATCCCCTACACAACATCCTGATGGACCAGAGAAGTAGCTGCAGTAAAAGACTCACCTCACTGCGTTGCAGGACTGAAAACATACATAATGATTCACATAAAACTGGAAAGGTTTACAAAGTGATTTTGAAGACTTGAGAAATTTACCAGTCTACAGTTCGGCAAGCAATCTACAAATGGAGACAGTTTGGGACTGTGGCTACTCTACCAAGAAGTGGGCGGCCAGTCAAAAGGACCCCAAGAGCAAAACAAACACTCATCAATGAGGTAAAGAAACAAAGAGGTAAAGAAACTGAGTGACAGCCAAAGTTTGAAGACTTCATTGGAACTGGTAACTGTTGAACAAACAAGGTATATGGCAGGACACCACTTACTACAAAGAACATTGCTGCATGACTGAAATTTGCCAAAGAGCACATTGACACTCCACAGCAGTATTGAAAAAATGTTTTGTGGACTGATGAAACTAAGATTGAACTATTTGGAAAGAACACACAGCAGTACATTTGTTGTAAAGATAAAACATCAACCCAATCGTAAAGTATGGTGGAGGGATTTGGGCCTGCTTTGCTGCATCAAGGCCTGGCCAGCTTGCAATGATTGGGGGGGAAGATGAATTCCCACATGTATCTAGAAATTCTTCAGCATAATATGAGAATGTCTGTATGTTCTCAGCCCCTGTTGGCATCTCTCTAGCGGTTCCAGAGAAGCTGTGTAGCCAGGGCGGCTGTGTGATGGTTCAGAGCAAACATAACCTAAACAGACTCCCAAGGTTCGACACAATACATTTCAAGTTTCTATTTGATTTTTTCCACTCAGCACAACACCTTGCTGAGAAACCACTCTAATAACTGGTAGCTCGATACTGAGAAACATTAAGTTAAAGACTTTAGCAGCTATAGTCAAATGTATTCCTGGGGCTACAGCAGGCAATGTTGAATCTTATTTGAAACTCCTGGCTAAATATAAACATAAATTCAGTAAAAGCAAACAATGTGGGCTACATAGACAGTAGATAGATAAACCTGGGCTGATAAAGAGGTATAGAAAACATTATATTTTTGATAGTGTAGTTCTCTTAGAGTCTATTAGGAATTGTAAACCAAGACAATTTCCGAGTTGAGATACAGAGATGCAGTCTTACAGTTTCCCTACACCTGTAGAGAGGTGTACAATATGATTATATTGTTAATATTGCTGCGTACAATGCTTTATACTGTTACCCACATTGTGGCCGTTAATCAGGGAGGTGAGCTCCATGGTACAAATCACAAATCTGTAGCTTAAAGCAGACATCACGAAATCTGGAAAGGAGGTGGCGTTCCACGAATTTATATGAATCTGGCATAGCCTGGAAAGACAGTTTAATAATATATAAAAAAAAGCCCTCCATAACACTAAAACTGCACATTATTCATCATTAATAGAGGAAACTAAGAATAACCCCCAGTTTCTTTTCAGACCTGTAGCCAAGCTGACAAAAAAGTCATAGTTCTGTTGGGCCTAGCATTCCCTTAACCCCCAGCAGCAATGATTTTATGAATTTCTTCACAAATAAAAATGGCGCAGATGGATCTTTACGTACAAGACATTAGTCTAGATTGCTTCTTTCTTTCTTTTCATCTTTTCATACATTTTGCTGAGCTAACTAATTCATCTAAAGCATCAACATGTCTCTGAGACCATATCACGACTAGACTGCTTTAAGATGCTTTGAGCCTTTATGGTTGCTGTAGTCAAACCTCCACTAAAAAATAATCTAATTAATTAATTTGACAATATATATATTTTTTGCCTTCTGCTTGTTTTCGCTCTTTTTTTTTTTTCTATTCTTTGCACAAACGCATACCAGTCAAGGCAGATGGCCAACCACCCTGAGCCTGGTTCTGCTCAAGGTTTGAGTTTTTCCTTAAAAAGGATTTTTGTGATTTTTTGATTTAAATAAACCGAATTGAACTAAATTGAGTTTTTCACTTTAATTTTCAGTGTGCTTGTAAACACAGCTTTTTTCATTGATGTTGATTTGGGTTTTCATTGACCTTTGTTATGTCAGTTTGTCTTGTACAAATTAAACAATGTACATTAGTAAAGATTTTCAACTTGAACTTTAATTTATTCATCAAGATCCAATGTGTGATTTATTTAGAAAATTCTCCAAGCTCTCAGGCTCACAAAGACCTAAAAAAATCAACAGGAACATCTCAAAAATGCAATGTGACCAAGATAAAAACGTCAGTTTTTTTAGTTCCTGAAAAGTTGACATTTTGGAGATACCTGTTTTTCACCAAGCAGTGATATGTACAAGTTGACAGTACGTCCCTCTGTGACAATTCACATCACATAGAAAATAAATAAATAAATAAAAATGTTGTTTGGTTGTCAGTGTCACAACATATTGGGGTAGAGTGAGCAACTCAAACACCAAAGAATAACAAGAACTGTTGCTGTAGTCAGAAAAGGATGTTCCTCAAATTCTGCTATTTCACAGTTGATGTTTTTTTATGCTTACCCTGTTTCTCTTTGGTGATGATATCCCATGATGAATTGTATGTACTGTATTTATCAAGGTGCATACTATGTGACTGTTGCAGAGTGACAGGGGGTTTAAAGCTGCTAATGTGACTGACAATCTGAAATCTCTGAAAATCACACATCTGATGGGAAGACTGTTTTGTCGCAAGAAGAGGTAACATGGCTGCTAGAGATTAGTAGGACAAAATATTGACTTGAGAGATTGCGTCTTCACACATTAGATGCACTCATGTGGTATGTATAATCTAGCTGTATATTTACTTATTTTGCTACCTACCTACCTATCAACCTGTTAATGCTTTAAAAATGGCTTGTATGGTGTACAAGAGCTCCTACAATAGGTATGCAATGAAATTCCAACGTGAAATGTTAGATATCATCTACAAAATATGTGGGAATAGAGGAGTCACAGTGCTGGACCAATTGGATTTCTACAGTATGTAGTACTTTCTGGAAACTGCAGCTCAAAAACACCACAGCAACAACAATATCAGCTTAACCCTGAAACGCTATTAATTATTGTAAACTAGATATTCAATAATCTCAACTGTTGGATTAGTTTTAGCCCCAGACTGACCCCATTAAGCAGCATCAGCAACACAGATCCGCAGTAATATTGTGTTCTCTTACACTTTATTCATTTCCAGTACCACTAGAAATGATACTTTGTCACATGCATGTTCTTTAAAGTAGCTGCATTTTAGTACAAAGGGAACAGCAGTTTTTCCTTGGGAGACCAGAAGTATTAACAATGGCTTCAACAATTACTCTAGCTATTGTTACCAAAATAGTCATTTTTTGCACTTTTAGTTTTTTTTGCATGGACAAAATACATTTCATTACGTGTGACCACATTGTGTGATAAGCTAAAGCCCAACAATAGCTTATACATACAGCATCTTTAACACTTTCAGTAAAGAGGTTAATAGACTCTACATTCTGAAAAAGAACAATAGTGCTGTATTGATTCAATATTGACCATTATTCATACTCACAGTCAGTATCAACAAACAAAAGAATAAGTGCGCAGAAAAAAACAATGTTTCATTACACTATGCACGTTTATCATCACCCTTATATCACATCCTTATTATGCAAATATACTATTATAGCCTGTATATCTCACTGTAGATGTATATCTTGCTGTATGTAGTATGTCTGTTTTTCATCCTGTACTTCTCTACTGGGCATTTTGTTGTGACAACAAACTGATGTCCTCTCCGCAGTCAGAAAAAAAAAAAAAAAAAAAAAAAACAATGAGTAAAGGTGGAAAATTAGGTTGCACACACATATTTCCCAGGAGCATGCCCTACGATTCTCTCTTTCGTTTCCACAGCTCCAATTACCAGCCTTGGTACCAATTAGTAAAATCAAGCCTTCCCTGACAGAAAACCCATGGGGTTATATGTGTCAAAAACCAGTGCTTGAGTTGAAAAAATAAAGTTGCCAAAATAAGTGTGTATCTCAGTCAAGAATAATTGGGGCAATGAGGTTAAATGTCTTTCTTCTATCTGATTTGTATTCTCTTCTGTCTCGTATTCTACACATTCAATTCTATAAACCTACCGGCAAAACTGATTTATTTCAGTGTTTTCTTGACATTTTGACACCAGATCGCATATGCACATGCATGGTTTGAAATGAATTCCTGCCTCTTCCCTATAAAAGAAAAAAAAAAAAAAACACTTACAGTATATGTGCAGTTTCCCTCCCTTGTGCTTTGTCTTCTCTCTCCCAGATTCATCTCCTCTTAAGCATCCTCTTAAGATAATGATATGGCAGCAGTATCAATCTGAACTGCACAGACAACCTACAGGCTTTGCCCAAAGCCAACATGTTTATTAGAATGCCAGGGATAACAAATGACTTAACATGCTTCCCTCTTTAATAACCCTGTACACCTATAAGATAACAATAACAGAGATGCCACACTGAGTGTTACTTAATTCAATTAAAAAAAGCGTGGACGATGAGCATGCCGTGTAAAAAGAAGTCCTTGAGGCAGTGATAAACTCCATAGTGGAACATTTCTGTGGTATTGCCAGATGGACATTTTATGTGAATCTTGTGCTTAAAGGGAAGGCTGATTCAGGGCCAGTGAAGTCTCCTTTCAGTAGATTATGATTTTTTCTTCAACAGGAGAATTGTAAATAATACATTTTGCATTTGTACCATTCATTGTCAAGTTGTGTAGAAAATTGTTTACCCATGAGCTTCTAGTGGCTACTTCTAGACTGTCTTTGGTAGTGGAAAGCCAACAGTCTAACAAGAAAGTGATATCCATTGACCGGGCCTGATTTGTTTCTCTGCTGTAAATGGATTATGTTACTGAACCAATTCAAAAGCATTGTCACCGTCATCGTCATCGTTGTAGTCATAAATCAGTAATGGAAAGATAGAAGTTCTGCACATTCTGTGCTATTCTTTGAGCGTTCTCAAAAACAAACATATTTTAAGGCTGAACATGGACAGAAACATGCCACATCTCTGGCAAAACACATAAAACAGGACTGAAAAACATTCCAAAAACAACTCACATTAATACATTTTCAACTGCTGCCCTAGTTGATTATTTACACATTGACTGCTGGTGTTAGACAAAGTACAAATCCCTGTGTTGCAGTCAGATGCTTTGTATCAGCAGCCTACAGGGTAAGATCACCACACTACTTCACTACTGAATGTTTATTATTATAAATAACATCCCACAAAGATAGTCTTTGAGACACTGACCACAAATATCACATTTTCATGTAGGAATGAAAATGAAAGTAATGACGATTATAAAAAAGACTAAAATGAACACAGCCTTTCTGCAAAGGCTTTTGTGGAGTGCAGGTGACCAGGCGCATGCCTTTTCATTTTTAGTCATAAGAAAGTGTTAGTGACTTTAATGCAAGAAACAATGTTTTAAATATTGTAACTTGGCATTCTGATTAATGGTCATCTTGACTTTCTAGGCTTTACAGTTGTTGTTGTTGTTGTTGTTGTTGAGGAAAATGTATTGGTTTGGTTTGGTTCCTGCATTTAAATCTCTTGCTCCTGTGCCCACTGTGTCCAAGCCTACACTGACTTTATCAAAATCAGAAAAAAAAAAACATATCTCATAAGTGTGTTTGCAAAACACCACTGGACAAGGCAACGGGACTACTATCACTGTAAGGAAACAAGACAGTATTTTTGTTATTTTTGTCACTAGATGCCAGAGGATTAAGACGTATAGAAGCACAAACATACTGTATACTAAAACACAACAGCTGTTTCTCACAGCTTATTTTAAGATGCATGAACTACTGACACGTGCCAGCTGCAAATAGGCTGCATATTCCTAAATGAATTGACAGGGACACAGAGGGTAACACAAATCTGTAACTGTTGCGAGGTAAAGGTCACTGATAATTAGGACACTAATTAATATGTGACCCTGCTGTCTGGCTGACATATACCACGTTAATCATGTTTAATATATACAAAGTAATCGTTCTTTCTCCCTTTCTCTGTGGCTTACAAATGAACACACATACAGTATGTGGAGACTAGGGAAAAAAGAGTTAGACATAAGCTTTTCACACAGTTTTTCATACGTTTTCCTTAAACAGCGAAAACAGGCATGGGATTTCTGACTGACTGCGCACACATTTACTTCTGTGTCTGCCTTTCTATGTTATATTCAAAGAAGTGTATCCCCATCCAAGAACCTGGGCCTCTCATGTTTTTCCTTGTTAGAGACAAAGAGGTTTTAAGACTGGAGGATTTGGCAAGCTCTGCCACTTGCAGGCAATATTTCAACCCATCCATCTAGCTAGGATAATAGAGTGTCCTTGCCTTTCAACGCCTGGAGGAGTGACCAGTTATCACAAGCCACCAGCTCTGTTGTTAATAAAACGGGATGTGTGGTTCGGGTTGCGGATGAGGATAAAAAGAAAGAACGATGGACAGATGGGTAGAGGACAAATGGGTGCATGTTATTTTCACAGACGCGTCACAAAGGTGAAGTTGATCACAATCAGCAGTCAGTTACCAAACTGGCAGGAGTTCTCTTTTAACATCATAGCTTTGGTATCTTAAGATAAATTTAGCCCCATCACATCTCTCTTCAGACCATGTAGAGAGGAGGAGAAGTGAGGAGAGGGGAGATGAGAAGAATTGGAGTGGAGAGGTGGGGCATGCGGTGTTAGGCTGATCTAGCTAATGGCCAAACTGACCTTCAGAGAAAGTCAAACAGTAAGGAGAGTAAGTAGTGTGTCATACAAAGCCACTGCAGCTTAATCCAGGTTGTTGCCATTGCTCCTGACTTGACTGCTCATTTCAGGCAGGAAGCTAGGTCTCCAAATGAAGTAGAAAAGATGTACTTAAATATAAATATGTTGTAGCTGTCTGTCAATTTAAAGCATAGCATTTGAAAGTTATAGTAATCCTTTGAACATTGCAAGCTTGTTCAAGCTTTAATTTTATTCACCACATAAACTGCTATGTAACATGCCCTCAGTGAAAATCATTTCATGAAAGGACCCAAAACCAAAGCCTCTGCACAGGTATACAACGAAGTATGCACAAGAGTAAGAGGTAAAGGCAGGGATATATAAAAACATGTCATATTTTGCCAACTAGTGAAGAGAATAACACACAGTACAAGCATTAGTGGTTCGAATTCATCTCCAATAACCAACACAATACATAAATCTGTCACATGCAAGAGTCTGTTTGAATAGGCTGAATTTATGGGTTTCATTAATTGCTCAGGATGTGTTGGACAACCGGAATCATCCATGTAATATAAGAAGCAGTGTAGATGATAACGAACAGGATAAGAGGAACAAGCAATGAAAATGTGTGTGTGGTTTGTATGTGTACCTTGCACTGCAGAGAAGGGGATTTAAAACCACTAAAATACTACTTACTTTGAGGCAGTTTGTTTTATTTAGCAATTGCTGAATATAAACAATTTATGCTTTCCCAGGGCAACAATTCTTAGTATAATTTCAATTTTTTTGGGAATCCTGTGCCATAGTATGACATGAAATTTACTATAGTGTTTTTCTCATCGTCAATACAGCATAAGTGCAAGTAGAAAGGCTGACTGAAGCATAGAAATGTATAGAGGCAATATCATTTGGAATTTTAGAATAGAGCAGAACTGCTTTCATATAAAGTAATATTGCCCCAGGCGTTTCCTCCTCTCTCTGGTTTTATCACATTTTTCCACTCTGCAGTCCATGGAGCATTTCTCTGCTATACCTGATTGAGACACAGTCTCCGGCAAACACACACAGTGACAACTCCACCTCTCTTAGGATCACTGCTGAATCTCACCTTAAAGTTTTCCTGTCAACAGAGCCTGTAAAACATGCAGCACTTTCCAAATCCAAACAAAAAGGCTTTGTTGTGGAAAACAGCTTTTTTGCACAAGGGCTACTAAGGTCCAGAAATGCATTTTCTTTTACTTCATCCATGGAAAACTATTTGCAATGTTAACAGAGGTCTGTTGCATACTGTGCTGTAAAAAAATCAAAAGCTATTATTTCTGAAATAGCCACTGTAATAAATACAAAAATAGCAGGTGATAATCTGTTTACTTGAATTTCTTTTGGAGTCATTTTATTTTTGTGCTTCAAAATGATATTGATTAGTTTATTAATCTTCTAAATATCAGGAGGTACTATGAAATGTCTGAAAAATAAATACGCTGTAACAACGTCTGGTTTCAAAATAACTCCAACTGCAAGAAAATATGTCAACTCAATGACTAATACAGTCACTAATGGGCCAATCAGTAGCAAATGATGCATCATATATACTGTATATACTTCAACAAATCTTAAACTGTCCACAGAAGAAGAAGAAGAAAAAGCTGTATCCCATTTTTTTAAGTGTTTGCAAACCAAACCTAAACCAATTTTAGGAAAACCAGGGTGGCATTACCTCAGTATTATTGCCTACTTTATTTTCAAACCCCCTAAAGTCTTCTCTCTCATCCCACCTCATACCCAAATATGATTGGGCACTCCATCATAGTCTCTCTCAAACATCCAAATACTGCCAAGATTAATAACTGCAAGTGTCTGTAGCATTTTGCTAATGTGATTTTCCAGCTTGGTCAATAAGTACATTTCACTGAGTAATACATTTACCCTATGTGTAAACCTTGTAGCTGTATTTGTCAATAGCTCATTTTCAGCTTTCACAGTGATACCTACATGGATTGTTTTTTTTTTTTTCTCAGAAGGTGGTTGCATACTCTCTCCACTGGTAACTAAGATGGCATTCAACTACAAAATATTAACTTGGTTCAGATGTTTCTTACTCACACTTGGCCCCCTTGAGTTGAGTTGGCTCAACAGCAATTTGTCAAGAACAAGAAAGCGCTCCCCAGACTTTCAGGATGTTACAACACTAGACTAGAGCGTGTTTAAAAATCCACTTATGCCTCTTGAAAGCAAAATGTAAGCATTAGTCGCTTGTTACTTTTTACCACTAAAAAGAAAGCACTGTAGCTGAAATATATTCCTAAGTTGAAGAGTCATTTAATTTGTTAAGGTTATTTATCACGGATCATTTTAGAAGAATGCAGAAAATCTTTGTGGTAATATAGCACTGCCAACATTTTAATACATTTCTAACCTCCAAGACAATAGCAATAGATATATTTGGCATTAAATAATATTGATCTGTGTGAGTCTATGGACCACAGAGTGAAAAAAAAACAATAAATCAATGACACATATTCACTCTACAAGGTGACTTTTACAGTTTCTTAATGCATTTCGTAATGTGTTTATCCTGCACATCCACTGTGTGTTTTGACTACTTACACATGATACACTCAAACTTCAATTCTTATCCACATGATTTTTGCACAAGATTAAATAATTCATGATTGAAGAAGATGTCTGTGGGCAAACTACTGCTCAACAGTAATCCAAGACAATCAACCAATCATAGGAGGGAATCGTTTCAGCCAGCTGTGCCTTTTCACGTTAGTTCTTGCTCCCTCCCTGACCATACAACAACTCCCTGATGCACTGCAAATGACAGAGGAAAGGAAATTATCGAACACCAATACAATAAAGCTGTCTGGTAACTTAATAGGGCCGCTGAGTAGAGGAACTGTGGCCATCTTGCTTTGAGGCGATAATGAGAATCATCATTCCCGCTTGGGCTGGAAGAAAGCAGCCTCTTCTGTGGCGATGGGGTGTGCATGTGTATGCATTTGTGAATGTTTCTCCGTGCGCATGCGTGTATGCCTGTTTGTCTTTGAGCGTCTTTAGCCCAGCGAGGCCCAATAAGCAAACAGCACAGTGCCTTAACGAAGCCAGAGAGATAGCCGATTGAACCCAACTTGAGAGAGATCTCTGAGAAATTCTGTTCATTAAATCAGGCTAAAGCCCAAATATTGACTTTCTAAGCTTTAGGGAAACACAAAACATAGACTGTCCCATATATCATATTAATTTTTTTTCTAAAATGTATATGTTTGGGGAATATGTCTCAGGTTGGTAAAAGAAAGCTCTCTTGCAAGATAAAAGTAACATTTGTTAATGGATTGGAATTCATTCTGATCTAATAAGACAAGCTGCAATGACACACATTTTTTATTTTACAAGTGATGCTGTGCTACTGTACCACTGGACTAGTACTCATGAGAATCATTCATCAAACTTTAAATAAAGGGCAATTTTCTCATTTATTTAAATTACTAGAGAGGTTTCCATTTGTTAAAATCATACAAATTCAAGAGAACCGTCTCCAAGCATCTTTGTGGACATTAAAGAAGATCCTGAGGGATATCATCTGAGATATTAACGTGTTGCGCTACTGCATCTGTAGTTCCTGATAAGCGTTTTGATGTATTGTATAAGACTGGAGAGTGAAAGAAAGAGAGAAGTGGAGAGAAAAATAATGTTAACACACAATTTTCTCAACTCTCCAGCGTAGATCAGGCTGGTTGTGGAGCATTTCAGTAAGAGAGTGCAGTGCCTGCTTTTACTCTGTGCCCAGTACTGTAAGTTGGAAGTTTAACATAGTTAAACATGGCCCGAGGAGAATATATGTGATTGTGTGGAGGGGCGAGAGAAGGTGGCAAGCATAAGTCAAAAGGCATCTTGCGCTTGCAGCCATGGATGTATTAAGAAGTATTTAAACATGGCAATAAATTCATTGTAAATAAAACTGCTCACGAACAACACACACACAGAAAGAAATTTTAAATAGCTTCCAGTGTGCTGATGAATTCATTCCACATATTACCTGTTGCACAGACTGATGTCACTACAGTAACAACAGTGCACAGCACAGTGCTACAACTGGGAATTTCATCCCAGCCCGTAGCACTTTGGGTAGGAGGGACAACACCTGTGTTTACATTATACTGGTACCTCGATCTTGTTAGTTTTCCCCATTTGCCGATGGTGAACCCAAGGGTGCATGGTTGATAAATGTTTAATGTAAGCAAAAAATGACTCACCATACATTTTTGAAAAACGGTTTTCTCTTGTTGTCAAAGTAAGAGATAATGTTAAATGCCCTGATCAGTACTTTGTAAGCTATAATTGCATATATAAGCAAGTTTTTACATTTTTATGTTAAATTAACAACCCCTGTTCGATATGTTTGCCCTTATTTGTTCTATATTCTACAAACTCAGCCATAGTTCACAAAACATAAGAGAAGCAACAGTATAAAATATGCTTCAAATGAAGAGACCCTCACGTGGCTGACACATATGAGCTCTACTGACAATGAATTCTTGAAGTCTTGCAAATCAATAATTCTCACTAATGCCTGAGCAAAGACCTTGAACTGAGTAAAAGAAACCTCAGAGTTCAAGTTTTCCAGTGGGATACTGCCTGCATACAATGCAGAAATAATGAAGAATGGATAAATAGCTGAACAGATAGATACATAGATATTCCAACAGACAGATAAAAAGATCCAATAGATGGAGAAGCTTCTGCAGAAGGCTCTCCAACAACGTATGATACGCATTATAGCAAATTATTCCTGCATTATGACAGGGCAAAAATAAATAAACTTGACAGTGTCATTTAGAATTGAAGCAAAATATAGTGAGACTTGTGGTTTAGAAAATACACCCCATCTTGATATACTGTAGTTGATAACAGAGTAAGAAAAACTGACATCATTAAGATTCACCACTGTGCAAGCACAGCAACATAAGCAAACCTTCCCCAACCCCCAGATGACTATCAAGCACTGTGTTTTCTAAGCATGGAGGTAATGAGACAAATACTTATTACTCAAATAAAAATGGTCTGAATATTAGCATCACATTAGGCCCTGAATTTAATGATGTTGTAAGTACAATATGTCACAGTAACCAAGAGGCAAAAAATGAAGGAAGCAGAGTCTGTTTCAGTGCAGGGTCTCACGTTTAAGCATGAATCAGGCCATGAATGAGGAAATGATAGTGAAGCTAACAAATCAGAACTTAGCTTAGCATGCCATTATATCATTTGAGGTTATTAAAAGCAATGACTTGTGTTAAATGAATCTGTGGTGACCGTTCAGTGAGAAATGGTGGCATCAGTACTCACTAAAGGGGTGCAAGGGGTCCAATATTCAGGGTTCAGCTCGGCTCGTGGACGAAGGTCCAGATATTCAGGATTCAGTTCAGTTCGGGCACGAGTTAATGTTCCCTTCGTGGAAGATTGAAAAAAAAAAAAAAAGTTTGTTAGAACTGTTTGTTTCGGTGTTGGTTTGTTGGTCATGTATATAGATGCCTTATCACTTTAAAGAGTTCACAAATCTAAATATGCTTCACTCCACTACAAAGAAGAGGAGTAAACACAATAACAATTAGACTGCTTAAAAAGTCATCACTTTTCTTAAACCTGTTTTATTGCCCTCAAATGAGCTTGATAGTTGACTGTCTTTACTTTATAGCATAAGATATACCATTAGCAAAAACTATTAACCATAATGACTATTCACCATAGAGCAATTAAAAACACCAATTCAACATTCCATGATGAATTTTCAACAAGAATTCCTGCAAAATAAACAGCAAATTATATTTCAAATGAGGTTAGAAACCAGTTTTCCAGTCCTGAGGCCCTATGGTCTAAATGACAGGCCAGTGGAACGGACTGAATCTGTTGGGCCCCATGAGGTCTATGATGTATACTGTAATTATCTGCTGATTCTCAAAATGGCTGTGTGTAATGAGGCTAGGCTGCATGAAGCCTGAGGCATAAATCACTGTCTTTAACACAACTTCCAGATGACCAACAACAACACAGAACAGAAGCAGAGAGAAAGGAGGGACCGGGTTATCTGGGCAGCAGCACTATATAGCAGCCAACTTGTGCTTATCGCCAAAGCCCATATTGTTAACCAAACTTGCTTATTTAAAACTGTTTTTTTATAGTCCTGTGCTTGTACTTATTCTCAGGTATTCATCTGTTTGAGTACCTACATATTAAGTGCTCACAGCTTTATTTAGCTCTACAACACTGTGGGACTTCATTGATGCTGTGTTAAGCTAAACTATGTTGAATGGCAACATGCCAGTCAGTCAGTTTGTCAGACTGTCTGCTGTCATTGGCATGAAACAGGTTCTATAGTCTGACTCACACACACAAACACAAGGAAATAAACAGCTACCACCCCCATCACAGCCACCACAGACACATATTTGAATATAAAGTCAGTTCTATGTATGCCAGGAGCAAAATAGACAGTATACAGAATTGGGTTAATGGTAACATACTATACAATACAACCATGGTTACATATCTTAACAGTCTCCAAAGAAAGCAAGTATAATAAACTATTAGGCAAATACTCCATCCTTGTTTGGAAAATTGTCAACAAACATTAACAAGGAGTTAAAATGTCCACAATAAAACTCATCTTGAATTTCAGTGTCCATGTATCTCTGTAGATTTGTTGTTACCCTACTGAGTAGAAATAGATGACATTAAAAATGCATGAAAAGGTTTGACTTTACAGTTGTGATGAGGTAATCCAAACAACAAAATACAGTTACCTTTGCTAATACAAAAGCACCACATACATAAAGGAATCTCAGCACATACAAAATAATGTATAAAAAAAACAGAGAAACAGTGTTTGTTTGTGCATTCAAAGTATAAATTAGTATAACTCCCAATCTCAGTTACTGAATAAAACAAGTCAGAGATAGACTTTTTCCTCATTAATTTTACCCCCCATTTCTAACTTCTGCCTCTTGTAAGACAGTGCTCTTGTTGTGTAGTCTGTAAAAACAGTGAATATAAGATTTCAGTTAATTAGAAATATGCTGTAGTTCTCAAATAAGAACATGACTAACAGGTTCAACTAAGCTTTGCTTAAGTAGGATTTTAAAACTTTTATATTTGGAAACTACAAAAAGGGAGGCAGAGTATTTAGTGTGTCATTTGTAAGGTTGTTTACCTCAAAAACATAGTAAAATATGTGTATTTGTATAATATCATCCCAGCTTTAAAACATGTTCAAATTCAAACTAATCAGACATGACATAAATCTACACTAATACAGAGCAACTTCTACTTCTTTACTCAGTGTACACTGTTATGTGACCAGGATGACATCTGTCGCTGAAGACATCTGAGTCGCAGTTCAGAAGATGGCTGTGAAACAAAAGTTCATTTATTTGACCGTATTTATACCACCAAACATAGGACATACCATGTTTTGTGTTATATCTCCCATATTTTAGGTAAGTAAAAGTACTGAAACATAAGACTCACATGGGTTTCTTCTTACGCCAGGGTTTTACCCGTGAAAACTCCACTCACGTGTTGCTGCGCAGCAACAATTGCAGAACGGTTGCATCCATCCGCCCTTCACACTCATCTATGTAAACTTACAATGATATTAACGTTAGCTTTAGTATTAGCTAAATCACAATTAGCTCACCAAATTCACTGAGCAGAGGTGACTAGAGTACTCTGCTGGCTCTCTGATGAGGTAACACTCCGCTGAACCTTGGGTGATTAAAGTTCGGTTCCCCAAACCCGAGTTGGCTATTAGTACCACGGCCTGGTAAAACTGATGATGCTTGAAAATTCTGCTGATATTCTTACTGGGGAAAACTGCAGTTGTATTTACATATTACTTACAGTTTACTGTGTAAAATCAATACTCTACTACTCAAAATGTGCTGTGACAATTTTAAGTTTATTTCACAACAATTTCCCCTCACAAATTTCTTCCAATTACCGGAGGAGACAAGGGAAATAGGTGAAAACTGGCAGAGTGATACTTTATCTCGTTACGCATCTTCTTAATACATTCCACTTGTCTGTCACTCTAATTAATGGCATCTCCATAAAGCGCCCAGAAAGTGAGATTATTTATTAGTACCTAGCCATTTATCACCAGTGTGATAAGTGACATACAGAGGGAAGTGAGAGTTGGCAACATTATAATTGATCATTTTTCACTCCACAGTGTCAGAATGATCATGGTAAATACTTGGTTGCAGTGCGTGATATTGTCAATGCTGACAACCAAAAATAAGGAGCATGAATAAAACAAGTTATTGCGATGGAGTGAGTGCTGTCAGTTAAATTAGGCTTCAGTACACTTTCTATGACATGAAATGGCAAATGTGGCACATTGTGGTTACAAATGTTACGTCAAAAGACAAACAGATCATTAAAGTTGTGTGAGCATAAAAAAAAATGAGGAGTCTACTTTTTTTTTTCTGCTTTGTGCAGCCCCTAATGGAGCACACGTTTCCTCCTTATTTAGCCTACCCAAAAATAAACATTAAAATGGATATGTGGACGCACTGTCAGGACTACCGTTGGGTAATTGAATGTACGGTGTAAAAACAAATTAAATGACATGTTTGGTGCCAGATAGATTGGTAAATGTGTTGTAGGTGATTTGGGTTTTGGGGACTAGAAATTATTTGTTTTCCAATTTAATTGAACCAGGAGAGAGGCTGAAGAGACTAAGGGTGGCATGATTGATGGAGAGTGCCACACTGAAAGAACCCCAGCAATTTACAATGCTGTTGAGAGAACAGTTCCTTTACAAATGGAGACCAGCATCAGAGAGAAAAGAAACTTGCTTTGCACCATAATGCAAGTTTAGTCTAATAACCAATGCAACTGACTCCCGGTCATTTTTGCTGCTGTAGCTTGTCGCAAAACTGTGCTGAAATACAAGTTGAGGAATACATTTTCATTTAGTGTGGGTGGGACTGGCATCTGTCGTGACCAGTTACATCACAACAGTCTGGACAAAAAAAAGTCCCTCCCAAGATGAAACTGGTTTCCTTGTGTGGGAGTAGTAGCATCATGACAAGTGAATTTGTGGCACCTTATATTCACGTGGGAGTATATACAGCAACACATTTGCGTATTGCATCCTTCATGTCTTGCAGAAACCATTGCTAAATTCAACTACAGGTTAAATCATATTAGAAAACAAGACTTCCACGACTGGTGGTGAACAGCAGGGATAGTCTGACAACTGGAAGGGGCGACCACTAGTTATTTCCTGACATCTTCGGAGGGTGTTGACACATCCAGAGTTCTCATTTCACACATCCGTGTGCACAGTCTTTCCTGGACAAAAATAATTAATGTACACATGCTTTTTTTCCATATTATGTTAAATAAAAAATATCTTACTTCATGGGTTGGCCAATATGCAACAATGATAGTCCACATTTTTTATAAGAACTTAAAAAAGTAGAACTCCTGACCCATTGCCCTATGTGCTGCTTTTACCACTGTAAAGTCAGTCACCAACCCACAACAGAGCACAGGTAGGCAGATGCTAAAGAATGCTATGAACTATTATAAAAACTATTATAAAATTAGAGCCCTGTGTATTTTTTTAAAACAGTGTTTACTTACTTTACTATTTCTGCGTCTATTTCTACGATACAAGCACTAAGCACTTGTATCGTACAGAAGCATTGGACATGGGAGCTGTTTAAGTGTGCTGCACTTAGAAGTTTGGAGCCTGAAGCAGATAACCACGTAATGAACAGTAGCTGATTATTCAGTTCAGTTACAGTCAAAAAGCTCATCTTAGTCATAAACAACTTTTGATCACACTTGTGGCTGTGAATAAAATGAACTTTTATGACCAACATGTAAAGGTAGGAATAACAACATATTGCTGAAAGTCTCCGTGGACCTGTGAAGCTGCTCTGTTGGATTTGTCTGTACACCGAGGGCTGAGGAGATGAGTTTCATTATGGGAATAAAACACACTTTAATTAGCTTTTACCACTACTCTAGGCCTGCCAAGCCTTCCCAGTCACAGCAGACCTTTCGTTATGTTTAATTACCTTGGAGATACCACTGTATGTACTCTTCCTCGACATCACAAGACAATGTTCGCTTCTCAACAAGTGTGAGTGTGTACTGCTAATGAAAGAACATGAAGTTTATCTTTTGACTAGTAGTAAGACTCAAAAGAAGAAAATACTTTCCATGTTATATAGCTGACTCATTTGGGCAGCTCTTTTGATGTTTTTTTTTTTTTTTTGCCGCTATGTTTTCACAACAAATATCTACACAGTTAATATGTTATGTAGATAAAAACTATTGGTAAAATATATTATTTAAAACTTTTTCCATGAGACAGACGGATGGCAAAAACAGGCAGTTGGAGATTATAGTAGCCTGAAAACAGATGATATATAACAGTGAGCATATTCCACTAATAGTTGTGTTAATAGTTAACACTTAAACCACAGTAAAATCAATTACATCGTCATCTGACTCTTCTCTGGAAATGGACCAGATATGGGTTAATATATTATAGCCATAATCGCCCCGTGCTGGCACGTCTGTCTCCTTCTTAGCAGCCTGCTGACTTACAGTTGTAGCCGTAGTGATGCAAATGAGCCCATAAAGTGGCCCTGTGTGGGTAATCCCCCTCTGGACATCAGATGGCGATCAGCTGAGAAGCACAGTCTGTTTGTTTCCCAATCCAATCCCTATTTCAGAGCAAATAATTTGATTTTGTGTGTTTTTTGTTTGTTTGTTTTTGTGTGTGTGTGTGTGTGTGTGTGTGTGTGTGTGTTGTTGTTGTTTTTTTTTGACTCCCTCACTGAACAATAAAATAATAAAAATGAATGGAATGTACAACAGTGGTGGGGGTGGAGGATTGTGCAGTTTGGAACAGCAATAGTGTGCAATACAAAGGAAAATGGAAGACACTGGTGTTGATTAGAAAATGAGAGCGCACAATGGCGTGCTCCTAACTTATTTACATTAAGCTGTTGAGATGGCTGGGCGAGAAAATCTTTGATTATTATTTTTTTGATTTGCAAAGCAATGCTGTGATTGGCTCTCCCTTTGGTGGCGGCATTAAACTTTATGTTTATGGGTCCCAGTGTTAAGCCCATTTCCACGCTCCCCATTCCACACGCTAAGTATTGACATTCCATTTAAGCTGACGACAGTGAGGAGGGTTTTTTATGACAGAAATGTAATGGAAATGCATGCAGCGCATATTGCAGTAAAAAATATCACCCAATTACAAGGACATCTTTGCATAGTTGCAGACTAAAGAGGATATGCATGATGCACCTCTGCTTTGTTCAGAAAGAACAAAGGAAGAGGGATTTATCTCAGCCCTCCGCCCCTCCACTCCCTCTGCTTTATTAAAACACATACTAAAAGAATATTCTCCAATGAAAAGCCTACTGTGAATATGTGTATGTGCTGGCAAAAATTAATGTAGAGATTATTTTTGATATGATAATTAATTACAAAAATTTAAAAGTGCTCCTGCTACTTGGAAATTAGCACAGACATGACATCTAAAAGTGTGCTTGGAGAGAGGGAAAAATAAATGTAATACTGCGCATTGTTAACATGGTTATTCAATGAAGGTGCTCTCTGAGTGAATGGAAAACAAATTAGGTTAAAGTCTTGTGACAAGATAAATAAAATCTTGATCAATTAAGGAGTTGAAAAAGGCGGCAGTCTGGAACTCAATGGAGGCAGTCTTGCTGTTACAGTTTGATTCTTCAGCCACAAAGAAGCATTGATTCTCCCTGGCACCCTGTCCTTGTCATTACAGTCGATGCTGAGGCCAGCCCAAACCATTCTCAACAACCGCTAATGGTTTCAAGGAATTCAGCTGGACGTGGCAGAATTCTGATAAGCAGATTTGATGAATTTGGAGTGCCGGGACGAGAAGGCAGAAGGCTGCAGGTCGTCCAGAGAACACGGTGAATGCATTAACGGAACAATTCGCTGCCATTACTGCACGGTTGGAATTACTTGTGTTTTAAGATGGTGAAATGAGATCGAGGTGATGGTGAGGTCAGCTTTTCTGATGAAACAGGTTGCGATTGCAGTAATTGTAAACTGCACGAACAAACATTTCATCTGTTTTAAAAGCAGTTTCCAGCCAATTAACTACCAAAACCAATATGACATTCACGTGCAGTGAGAGACCTTTTTTTTTTTTGTTCCTATTTCTTATTTTTCTCCTCAGCCTTTCATTTATCCTGTAAAAGCACCTTTCATCTCTCAAGAGTAGGACTTCATCTCACTGGGCGTCTGCCTGAGCCTCTGGCCCCAGAATAGTCCACAGCATCGTCCCGAAGGAGGCATGTACAAAAGATGAGGAAAGTTGTTGCAGAGCAGCGGTTTTAGTTGAGATCAGATGAGTTTCCAGTGGTCACTCTGTCTGATCTTCATTTCAGACAGTAGTTTGTGCTCATCCCTCTTGAAGGAACAGTAGATATTTGCATAAATAAACCTCTAGGTATTTTTTTTTAACTGTCCTGTAGATACATGTTTTTTCTAATTATCTGTTTCACTGTAGTATTTGAGCTTTACTGTTTGTTTTCTGCAAAAATAATCAAGATTTCAAGGTTGCATCGAAATTTCAGTGCAGTGACATGAGGCACGTGGAAATGGGACTGAATGGAAGGGTGTCATTCAGTGTAATTCCTACTGTGCACTGGGCAGAAATGTACCCATAGAGGAATTTGTACATAACTGTCAATTAAATAAACATTTTGAATAGTATCTGGTCTTTGAGTTCATTGGTGTTAATCAAGTTGAGAAGACAGGCGTTGACTCGCAAGAATTGGCTGACAGAAGATTGATCGAAATACAAACTTGTGTTTAAGTGTCAATGAAGAAAGCGACAGCTGTTTTATACCTGTATAGTTTCACGACCATCCTTACCCAACACAGACGTTTTTCCTCTGTCTCCTGAATTTCTCTATCTGCCTCTGTCTTTGTTTCTCTATCTGCTCAAAAGTTCTCTGTTGATTTCGGGACTGCTGCTCTGCTTCAAAAGAGCTCGGTGAACTGAAGAAGCTGTTGCAGTAAAAGTGCCGCGTTTAAGTCAACTGAACATTCTCCCTCGAGATTGAGCAGTGCTTTCACCCATATGAGTCCAATTTCTAAAGCATATGCCCACCTTCAGATGCATGCACAGCCACGCTATTAAATCTAACACTGGACAATGAGGGGTAGAATAGTTGTAAGAATTTAAAGTAGCCTAAATCCATGATATCCAATTTGTGTATATGGGTTATAAAGTAAAAGGCAGTTGCCTGCTATGCAGTAGGAGCTCAGAATGAGGGACATTATTCTCTAACCTTCTGCACTGATAGCATTACATTACATTTATTTCCTGATGGGGATTCTTACGTTCCTGAAAATACAGACCTATAAGATTGAATCCTGTAGAGCCTTTAGGTAGGACATGTAAACTGAGTGGTGGTTTCTTTTTTTCTGTGCCAACTTTTGGACATTTATTGCAAAACTAGCAAGAGTACAAGGCTCCAGGGTCTGGACAGTTTAACCCAGTTGGATGGAAGGACCCTCACTGTCTCACGGGCAGCTAACAGACGCCTGAACCATTATCTTAGTGCTAACAGATAGTAACATCATAAGATTAAATTTTTTAACTTCATGAAACTACATCAGAATGTTTTTACATAACATTGCCTTTAATACTTACTCATTATATACTGATCAACTTAGAGCACATTATAAGTGCATACAAACAGACTAACAGACTGTATTCTGCCAAGGCTGTTGTTCAGGTTGCTCTCTGACTGCCAAAGCTTGAAAATTATGTTCTTTCTTTAAATGTTTTTTAATTTATTTCCTTAAATTGATATAAAATCACAGACATATTTAAAACCTGCAGACACCATGTCAGCAAACCACAAGATTGTTTAGAATTGTTGCAATCATTTATTATTCTTTCTGTCCAGATGCAAACCATATTATAAAGACCTTAGTCTAGTTATAGAAACATTGAACTCAACAGTTCTAACAATGCACCTAACACATTCTTTATCGGATAAAACAGATTATTACGATCCATCACAATTTATTCTGCTACATATTTCACTTGGAAGACAACAAACGTCTGCCTGTTAAAACCTCACAGATATCAGTCAGTTGCAGCATGCTGGCAGAAAGTCAGCAGTAATGAAAGACCAAAACACCACATGGATGGTTCAGAGGCAATTCAAAATGAATTTGAAACAATTATAAAGGATGCCACATTTTTTCTAAGATGACATAACATTAGCAGATGTACTTTCTTGTTCAAAGTGCTACAGTGACAGAGTTTTATTGTGGTACTGTATATTGCCACTGAGTGTTTAAGTGGTACGCAGTTCTGGACCATCCTGGCCTTCCTTTCCCCATGATTACTGGCTACATGTTTCACATGTCCTTTATAGTCCTCTAGCTTTATTAAACAGAAGTAGCTATTATTGCAGTTTCTAAATACCATTGCAAGCTGAATAAAACGTAAATACAGCATGAAAAAGTTTATTTTCATGTTCAAATAAACAAAAATCGGACTTTGGAGTTCTATTTTCTCCCATCTGCCTTTTTGCCTCAACTTGTCACTCTAGTTAATGTTCTTCATTCTCTCCTTTTCTTAAGAGAAATGTACCAAATCATGAAAATGTAATAATATCACAGTGAAATTTGCTTCTGAAAGCAATTGTTTTGTTCTGTGTTCTGCAGACAGTAATAGTCACAGTTGGCTGCGAAATGTAAGGCGGGTACCCACATGGTTCAGACAAAAGTCTAACCATCAGACACTGATAGTCAATTAAAATTTCATCAATTGCTTGCAAAGATTTGTGAAGTTTGTCTGTCAGCACATTGAATGTTTATGTTTAAATGTATGAGAGCTTAACAGCTGACAGTGTGAGAAAATATCCATATCTGTCAGCACTCCTTAAGAACGGGGAGAGAAGTAGGCCTCCCTTTTGGTGCAGCCAGCTTTTCAGTTGCTCGAACAACAAAGCAACACATCTCAGTGGTCATACATGAGGTTGTTTCTTGACTCAAAATAATAATGTACAGTGTATTATTATATTTTTTTTCCATTTGTCAGGGTGGGTGCACAAGTTGGAACGGGTGTGGTGTGGGATAGAGTCAATCTACATCAACACAAGTGGGATATTAAATTAATATAAGTTACCAATGATGGCAGCAAACTAAGTTTTTTAGTAGCAAAAAGTTTTATGCTTGCATTTCTTTTTTATGCATATGATCTGGAATAAAGTTGATCTGTGCCGAGGATTGTGTCTATCCTCTTTTAATATCTGATTAATGGGTATTTTAAAATGCCTTGTCTATTTTCTTTTTCAGATTAATCTAGCAGTAAGCTGCAAGTAAATGTATTATTACTTTCCATGTTTACCAATGAGAAGCCAAATCAAATGCCTTTACAAAGTTTAGCAGAAAGAAAGTATTCCTGATTGCAAACATAACTGTCATTTTGGATTTGACTGTGCAATATATTTCCTGTGCTGCCATCAAAGTAAAGGTAGGGGAAGACGGAGGTGATGTATCATTTGTCCAAGCTGCAATTGCAGTCTGAACTGATTTACACTGTCTTCCCATTCTTCTTTGGATTCACAAAGAAAAAAAAAAAAAAGAAAAGTAAACCAAGTCTCCCTCACATGCACGCGCCCGCACACACAAACACACGCCTTACGGTCTGAGATGGACTGTGTGCTTGCTATTCGCGCATTCAAATGAGACACTCAGGGGTTCATTATCCTTGCTGATGTAACTGTCTCTCTAAAGACTGCACCTGTATTTCAACATAAGGCATTATAGTTACAGTAAATCATTTGAGAAGAAAAGCTTTCCTTTTGTTTTCTTTAGCTCTGTCAACATCCACTGCATCTCCACTTGGTGGGTAAATATCATATTATGATAGAGCCTTAAATTCAGTTTTAATGGTGGTGCTGAATCTAAACTATAGTCCTGGGTTTGGTCTGATCCGGACTTAACACATTCAACTTTGTTTCCCATCTCTCTAATTAAGATGCACCTGATGATGAGATGATGTTTGTATTTGTGTCATCCAAAGATCTGATGTTTTATTTCTTACATATTTCTCATCAGATGGATTCGTTTGGCGATTCTATCTCTGAATATGATGTAAGTGAAATACAGGCTATGTTAGAATACTCATGCACTGGACACATTTGGAAACTAGTCATGCTGAAATGACATGGTTGCATGCAGTAACCCAGCTTGCATGCTTTAGTGGACAGCCATGTTAATTTATTTGGGGGTAGAAATTTGTATTAGATCCAGTGCTTCATAGTGTTTCAACACATTCATGTAACCAATACAGTCAAATGTTTAAGAAATGTCAGACTTTCTTACAAACTATCTTAATACTTAATTTGGCTTTCACTTTTTCTCATTTTGACGCATGATGGAGTAAATCAGTATTAAACACATAATGACAGATGCTGATGCTGTTAGCTCAAATTAAACAATGACTACAGTAACTAGAAGATGGTACGAGGTGGGACTTTCTAACCCCTGAAGTTGCTTTAAAATACTGAAGTTGCTATTTTATATATCATAGATAAATATTATGTTAACCCTTCTCAAAGGTTTAAATGTTATAAATATGTAATTTATTGTAATTAAAACATTTTCTTCTATCAAACAAGCATCTGCCAGCTTCATCTGTGGGTCGCAGTGAACCTCCTCCTCATGAATATGTAAATCAGCAGTTAACTTGAAAGCATCAACCTAAAGCTGAAGGCCAAAACCAGTGAGTGATAAATCAAAAAGCGATAAGAAATCATATTAGAGGCTATTCAAATGAGTCAACAGTAGGGCCACATAAGGTAATCCACAATTAATAACACAAAGACATCAGATGTTATCTGCTCTGGTCAATCTCTGATGTCAGGGAATTAGATGAAGTCAAGTGTGTCAGCAGAGCTAATGGTCCAGATAGATTATCTTCAGGCTGATGTAGCTCGCAGACAAGCTAAAATCAGCCAACTCAATGGTTCCTGTCAGTGTCACTGAGGTTTACAGCTAGTGTAAACCTTGCAGGATTTTGAGGATTTAAGGTTATACAGGAAGAGATGGAAGTAAGAGAAAAGATTTAGTAAGTCAGCAGTTCTGCGGTGAGCACAATATTCTTACAGTTCAGGGAACTGATATTTCTGAAATAAGATCTGGGGTTTTGCACAGTGCTGCTAATTGCAACCAGTGTAACACTAGAATCATACGTACTGCATTATGATTTTGAATGTACTTAAAACGTTGGGCTAGAGTTGGAATTTAAATGATGTTTGTAATATTTTTGATCTCTTGACGCTTGATCTCGCCTCACCACCATGCACACAGTGAACACCCAGAATTGCTGGTCAGGGGAAAATACAGTTGGATGTTTAACAGAGGTTCACTTGATATTGCAGTATTGATTCTGCTTCACACTTTGGACAAATTTCTTATGCCCTAAAGGTAACAAGAGAAAATAAAAGTGAAAGAAATCACAGATCCAAGTTTTTGAGGCCTTTGGGAAGAAATTAAGTTTAGCTGGACTTTAAAGGGGATGTTAGATGGAATTTTGGATGTGATTTTGCCCGTAACCTTTCACTTGTCCCACCATCTGCTATTACAATAAATTCTAAAAGCTGCAGGTCTCTGGTGCCTCCTCTCTTTGGTGCCATAAAGCAGTTTTCTTTGAACAATCCAACATATTATTCATGAAATCCAAACCCCTAGAGCACAGGGACGTGAAATGCAGCATGTAAAGCTGTAAAGGCTGCCAATCATCTGATTCTAATTGTATTAGTACTGCGTATTTCTGTTTTACATGTCTCAGATGTGAAGTAGTACACGTTTGAATGTACAAATGCATCATGTCCAAAGTAAGACAGTTTTTAGTGTTAAAAATGGTACACAGCCTAATGACTTCCCTTACCTGAGATATAGCCCAGCCCATCAGAAAATAAAGAAACATCACTGCACCATGACAGAAACTGGACCCAAGTCTCAACTAGGAAACTGCTGCAGTCTGCATATACACTTCTTTACATTTACTATTAGCTCAAATACCTTTGGTGCAATTTAATTTGTGCTTTAAGTGGATATTGTACTGCAATATAAATATGTTGTTTGTGAACCCTTTACTGACACGTTTAGTGTCAACATACACTATCTGCAACTTGTCAAATGCAAACCAAGACACAGGGTTGCTGAGAAAGTTAGAGAAATGTCTGACTGCTAATGAAGGAGGTCTTAATATTTAAAACATCCACTGTGACTTTCACTCCTGGAGAGAAGTTTGGTTTTGTGGCAGCTTGTTATTGTGGTTGTTATTATGGCAGCACCGTGCACAAAAAAGAACCCCAAAGTTTTAAATAAGAGCCTGTAGAGAACTTCCAAAAAAAGGTTTTTAAAGGGTAACAACAACCTATATGATTGTTTGTACTGTAGACATATTTACATAGACTTTTGCTGTCATATGACAGATTTGCTTTCTAATAGTATTGAACGTTTGGAAGTTTAGTTCAGCCAAATCTTCTGCCTTTGACCTGATCCTGGCAAAAAAAGCCTTGAGATGAGATGGAAAGCGGTGATAACTATAATCACAGTTGTCAGAGAAGATAATAATACAATTCTGGCAGCAAGTTGATTTGAAAATCACCATTAGTGGCTGATTTCTCTTGACCTCCTTGTTAAATTGAAGTGGTAGTGTGGAGAAGCCCTTTAACTTCCTCACTAAAGCGAACGCGTGTGTCCTGAGTTGTCAGACTGTTCTAATATACTTTTTAAGACCTGTAGCCTCCAACAGTTTCAGTCAGGCTCCGCATTGTGTCTTTTCTTTCTTGGGGGGTTAAATCTGCCCACGAGCCTCTAATGCAGCCATTTGTTTTTATCATATTGAATAATCAAACACGGCAAATAGAAAGCGTCGTCCAAGGGGATATTACTTTAGCAGCAACACAAACAGAAGCCTCTTTCAGCCTGAAACTACATTAAAATTTCAACACCTTGTCAGGTGTTATCACTGTTTGTATCACAACTCGCTGCTTCAGAGTTATCATTTAAAAATATCTCCACTTGTGTATTAGCTCTCCGTGAACTTTGTGTTCACATTTTAAGTGCAGGGCCTTTTATGCTGTTGAAGATTTGATTTGCTATACTTTCTTTCTCCCTCTCTCTCTCTCTCTCTTTTTCCTTGGCAAGCGTGACATGCTCTTGTTTTCAAGCATTATCACTTTGCCTGAGTGTGTGCAAACCATAGAGAGTCACCCTTCATCACTCGCTGTATACTGCACACACTTACATGCAGAGAACACACACACACACACACACACACACTCACATACATACTTCCAAACCCTATAATAATGTGCAGATCTGCTGTAGTGATCACTGTCTCCCTCCTCAGAGATACTTAATGCCTAAATCTCTTTCTAACTGGCAGGGAATCACATAATTGGCTGTGGTCCATTTGCTCACCCGCGTGTGTGTCCTCTCACTAACAGCAGATTTTAATGAATCGGTTTTACAGTGATTAGAGCTCCTGGCTATAGGGAGGTCAGGGAGAAAGTGAGAGACTCTGACCACGGAGAGACAGCCGAGCATGGATGTCTGTAGTCTGCATGGTCTGAGCACAGTGTGATGAGCTTAATCAAAACACTGCAGTTTTCTCTCTCCCCTGATAACTCTTTGTCTGCCGTGTCACTGCACCTCGCTATCTCGTCTAAGAATGTGCCTAGCTGTCTTTCTCCGTGTATGCTCATGCACGCACACCACAATATAGCTCTTTTTCTTCATGGGGATAATGGTATTAATCATAATATGCTGTCTCTATACACAGTATCCATGGTACCCGAAACGTATTTCAAGGAAGTTGAACTTCAGGTGAATGAAACCATTTACATTTTGGCTTATTCCTTTTTTGGGACTTGTACAAAGAAAAAAAAAGACCCGAATATCTTATTTTAACCATTCTGTATGTCGTCTTTCAAGAACTAGAATTTTTGCAGTGATAACAACTTTTGCAAATTCAAAAGCTCCAGAAGATTTTTTTGATGTGAAATTATGGCCGTTTTCCATTTTCCTTTTTTTTCATCACCCTGGAAAAACTACAGCAAAATGTGACCTCAATTTCCAATTTTCAATTGTCAGCCAGAAAAAATATCTGAGCCCTCTCACACAGTCATACTGTAACTAAACAGATATCCTTATTTAAGCAGAAATATGCGACTTTATATCTTTACATCACTTTTTACTTTTTTCTCCACTACTTCAATAATTACTTTTTACTTCAAGGCTTTACATGTGTGCAATTATTAACATCTGAATATTACATAGGCCAAGACATTAAAATCTTCATAGTACTTCAGGCAGCTACAACAATAAAATTCTGCTTACAGTGGAAAACGATAATATAACAATGTAATATTACACTAACATGCTTTTTTTTTCTTTTTCTGGTGCCTGATGAATATTTTTACTTTTTACACATCATGTACATGTTGTTACTCCTGATTTGGTGCAGTCGTTATTCATTGTGAATAATGCCAGTTGGACCTTACTTTATTTTTGGCTGTTGATTCATAACATGTTCCTCGAAACTTGCGTTTGATCTTTGAGAACACCAAATAGGAAATACTTAAAATGCTAAAAACACAAATATGCAGACACACAAATACCTTCACTGGCATCTGCTGGTTGATAAGCACAACTCATAGCCTGAAACCCAGCCTCTGTGGCGATACAAAGCAAGGCTCACAGCAGTGTGCTGCAGAGCCAATTCCACTGATTTACCATGTCAACTTCTCTAATTCACCATGTTCTCCATGTTGGCCAGACAATCCATGTAGACAGCTTCAAACCAACCACACTGACAGGAACAGCAACGGCAGTTGGGGGTCTGCCCAATGCGTCTCTGGCTATGACACACCTGTCAATCAAATGGAAATACCACAGTATGCAAGCCAGAGAGCTGTTGTGCTGGTGCTCCTGCCAAAACGAGCCATGGATGTAATTTCTTTGTCAGTATTGCAACCTACATCCCAAATTACTGATACTACCAGCTCCTACTTTCTACTATTGTCAGATCGTTTATTATTAGTCACTACAGTGACTTTTTTTAAAATGACATTTTCCAGATTATATTAATAACTCCTGCACTAACGAGACGCAGGATTTACTGTTACACATCAGAGACAGATTGCACTTGCAAATGTTTACTTTTCCACATTTATATCTAGTTTTGTCACGCGTCAGTTCACTTCTCGTCAAGTTGAGTTTTTTTGATAAAGTTACTTGCAAGGTGAAATCAAAAAGTAATCCATTTCTTGTTTATGTTTTAAGACATAAAAATATGGTCAAGCTTGGGTGTTTTGTGTCATACTTTCCTCAGTAAAATACACACTGGGTCTGTCAAAAATCTGCTCCCACACACACTCACTCATGCACAGCATATTTTCCGCTTGCTTAATCTCATTTATTTTTTCCATCTCTACTTGTTTTGGACACTATTATAACGCCTTTATGCTCAGTCCTTTAAGAAATTGGTTCAGTGGAAGCTCAAATGTGCCACAACAAGAAGTTGAAAAGCAAACAGTCTCAGCTCTTTACAGTAACAAATGTATTATTTCATATTAATACCATCGTTTCATTACTAGTTGAACACTTTGAACCAAGTATTTCCTTATCCTTCTGTCTACAGTATATCTGCAAGCGTGTTGGTTAAAGGATGTAAATGGGAGATCGCTGACTAGAATTTAGAAGCTCCATTGTTCAAAAATAATATGAGTATTATTAGTATAAGGAAAAATGAATTTAATTCTTTAGTACAAGCACAAGATTCAAACTGAATATGAATGTTATGAACTCACTTTAATCTGTAAAAGATTGGTTTACTTTCCCCGTCCTTTTTTGCATATACTTCTAGTGTGTGTAGTTACATTGTGCCATGAAGTCAACCCATTCAAAGGCATTTTATTGCAGAAGAGATGCCAAGTACTGAAGTAAAAACATGATACGCATCCCATGAGAACACAGTGGAGTATTCAAAAACCCTGGTAAATCAAGAATCAGCTGTTGCATTTCAAATGTAACTCTGCATATTTTATCTTAAAATGCTAATTACAATACACTCTACCTTATTCTGTTATATTCACAAAAATGCTGTTTGTGTGTTTTGGCAACGTCCGATTATAAACGTGCAGCCAAATCAATTCTGTTCACCACTATATCTTACTGTACACCATACCACTGAATTATTCCTTTTCTTTGAACTGTCAAGCTATCGAGGGCTATTTTTTTTTTCCTGGACGTGAAACTGAAATGAAAGATCAACTAAGAAGATGGAAACCACCTCATGTCCTAAAATTAGATCAGTCTTCATTGTATAGTCAACTCTTTTTTTTTAGAACTGTCAATAACACATGCAAATGATGCAAAAAGACAAACAGGAGAAATGCGAGAATTGTGTTCTTAGTCTCGGTGGAGCAAGCATGATACGCTGCATCCACTCATGCATGAATTCCTTATGAACTGTTTGAATCCGATCCACAAATATACAATATCTGTGTGGTAACTAATTCTTTATTAACGAAATGAGTTCTCTCTGTGTTGTATAGTCATCACGGTTGTCACTAACACAGTATATGACACTGGAACACTTGATAAAGTGACAGGACAGATAAAGTGAGCACAGTTACATGAATATGATGAGTTGGATGAGAACAAGCTCAGTTGCTGTAACAATTATTATTTAACACGTTTAACATGTACTCTTTACTCTTTTTTTTTTGCTTCTTTAGCGCCATTGTATACATACATGTACACTTCTCAAAAAAAAACCCAGTCATGTGAAAAGAAACTCAATCTGTAAAAACACATTTGTATATATATATTTTTTTTTTTTTACTTGGTGAGCCTTACCAGTCATGAATAAAAGGCTTTGCTTGATGGACTACGCTAAGGTTTTGGGAGCTTAGCTTGTTGGTCGACCTACCGTTACATGATGACAAAACAAAAATTATCCATGTGTCCCTGGCAGATTTTTTGCTCCAGTGCCTGTGCTTACACTCAGCATGCGAAAGCGTTGACTGACTGTAAAGCTGACTGAGGGGCTGTGGACTATGACTTTATTTACACCTTCTATAAAAGTGTAATGTGCATCTGGATATGCTATACGGACAATGAACAAACTGATCATGCCCTTGCATTTACACATTGCAGTTGATGTCTGCATCTGTCAGCTTAGTAATTGGACCTTGTTTTTTATGAGCGTTTTGCGGAATGAGGACAGTGCGGGAGAGGTGAAGAGGTGCCAAGACTGTGTGTTTTCACATACATGAGCAGGTGTAGAGTCACAAGGGCTGTTGTTGCTGCGGAGCCAAGATTTATTTTTGTTTTTGCAGCAGGAGTTGTCCTCTGAGACACTTCGGTAAGAGACATCGTAATAATGCTTCTGTCCTGTCAGTGGATACTTTCTCACTAATGCAAACATGCGTGCAGATTGCATTTCCACCTGACTGACTCTCTGGCTGAGATCCGATGATAATGTGAGCCAAACCACCTCCAGAGGTCTCTACCCCTCATGTGGGTCATTCTGTCTCTCTAAGTAGAAGAAGCCATTACGTCACACTGTTTTGTAACGTGGAAAGTTTGTTGGTTAGCGTTGGGTGTTTATCAGTACATTATACAAATGCAATAATTTACAGTAGTTTCTTTTTTTTTTTTTTTTTGCTTATTTAAAGGCATGTCATGATTAATCAGTGACTAGGTCTTATGCAAAGACGCCAAAGACGAGCTATCTGCTTTTGTTGAAATACAACTCAAAAATCAACTGTGTTGTAATTACAACCACTTACAGCCATTCGATTTTTATGGTCAGCTGTTCATCATCCATCTTTAAAAAAAAAACTGCTCTTATTTCAAGAGGATTTCAACTTTGAGGACTGCCGCACTTCCTACTCTTTCATCTTCCTCTACCACAATTCACTGTAAGTGGAGCTGGTGAGTGGCTGATATCGATCTTAAAGGTTGACAGTTTACTAAATAAAAGCTGCTTCTTAAACCATAGGGATGGCCAGTTTCCTACCACACTGCATTTACAAGACGCTACCCGAACACAGACTACTACGTACTGTATATACATGAATACACATCTCAAACCTTCGTTCTAAATTAAACAAATACACATGCATTCGGGGTCAGGTTAATAACAACAGTGTTCAAATAAGAATGAACCAATATTGGCTTTCTGATGTCATACATCCTGTCAGTGGCGTGTTCCACAGTGCTGATCAGAATGACGGTTTGACATTAAAACCAGTGACATTAAAGACAACACAAGGTTACCCTGACAAGAAGATAACCACTATGACAGTTTAGGAAAAGGTCAGAATGGAAATGGCTGCTCACTCATTATGGAGCTCCTGAGGAAACTTTTTATTGTTACTTGTTAATAAGTGTCAAGGCATTTACTGACAGTAACTGTTACTGGAGTGTGGTCTGCTTTCATCCAGGATGGGAGTTAATTAATAATTGTTATTTTATGTTTTGAAAAATGATTATTTACTATTTTGGCTAATTAATGACAGTGTATAAATGTTATATGTTCTCTATTGAGAATCTATAAATTAGAACACTGTGGTGGTATACACTTCCTTTATCTAACAGAGCTGATTGCAGTTGTTATTCAGCAAAACACACTAAATCCTCATTAACTACTGCTCATACACTGCAAATGATTTGTCAAACATTTGCTGTGAAACTACACATTGAGTCTATCCTGAGGACAGACAGACCTGTGACTGCAGGTTTCTTCTCTTTCCTCTTGAAAATGTACCACGTTAATGATTATATGATGACAAAATAGCAACAAACAAGTAAATTATTAGAATATGTAAGAACAGAAAATGCGTTATAGTAAAGGTAGATGAATTACCACGGCTGTATGCATGACTTAGCAGTATCTCATGCATGACTTAATGGAGGAATAGTATCTCAAGTCATGCATGAGATGCTGTTAATTCTTGTATAGTCCTAGTTTTACATGCAGTTTGTGAAAATTCTGTACTCTTACTATACAGTATTACCATTCAAGCTGTGACTAGCTGGTATGAACATGTGCTAGCATCTTACAAGACTTAAGTGCTCTCCCGCAATGCACTTTAAACTACTCTCTCTTTCTCAACTTAAACTTTAATATTTAGAGATATCAAGGGTAAATGTTGAAGCTCTGCTACAAATCTGTAGCATCTGCTGTATCACAAGTCAGATAATGGATTTTTCTATGTTGTCACTCCTCCCTCTTTCTACCTCTCTTTTTTCCCTGTGCACACACTCAATCCTCCATGTTGACTGGCCAAGATAAGACATCAGCTGCGAGTCATCAGGCACAAAAAGGGCCTGCGGCACGCAGCTTTGCTTCGCCTTGGCTCGCCTCACAGTGAGGGACACATCTCTCCATCCCTGTGGCAATCGATGACACTCCGGTCACCTCTTGTCCCACCTCCCCCTCCTTCTCACTGAACTCTTCCGCTAACGCGTGCTCCCTTTGCATGTGTGTTTCCAACTCACGACTCACTGTCTGTACTTGGTCATGCATGTATGGAGACCAAATGGATTAAGAAACATGCAATCAGGGAGTTACACTGACACATACTCACATGAGCACGAACCTAAGAAAATCAATTAAATGTGTGCTTGGGAATCTAACTAATTTTAAAGCCTCCAGGATTATTTTTACATTAGTGCTTGTGATGTTGCCATATCAACTGAAATCACTCAGGAGACTGTCGAATGTTGACAGCGTGCTTAGTGTGGATGTTCAGATTCTCTGCTCAACTACAGAGAGTTGCTAGTTGGTTAGTTTATATATGTGTGGAAGCATCTCTGTGAAATAAAACATTGTTTTGCCAGATGATTAAGAATAACATAAATTAAATAACTGTGGATAATATCAAGTCACGATAAATCACCAAATTAAAACGAAAAAAGAAGTTAATAAAAAAAAACTTAATATGGAAATAGATACAATTTAATGGTGAAGTATTAATCAAGGACAGTGATATTAAGAGTCTGGAAATGACAGAAAATAATGGAAAAACATTAGTGGATGCGATTAACTAATAAAACATTAGAAGTAATAGTTTGTTTTGTTAGTTTTGAAAATTCCACTTACTTACTAGCAAAAAGTCAAAGCAGAAGAACGACACCGATTCATATGAATCTATATGATTCAATGTAAAGTTTTCTTTTAAATTTCGTTTACATTTTTTGAAAGTCGCCATTTGAAGGTAACTATCTGTGGCTTGATTATCATACCTTTTTCCATCCACTTATGGTCCACATTCATGAGAATATTTACATTTTTGTCTTTTAACAATACATCTTTTAAAATTTCCTTTTGATGATCTTCCTGCATACAATTGCAGTGGAAGGGCTTGCTTGTAAAATCACAACAACTGGCTACCTTTATATTCAGCTCATAAAGTGTGTATGATGAGCAGAAGGAAAGGTTGCTTTGAAAAGTACAAGCTCAGAGGATGAGCGGCTGTGTGAATAATAGGACTTGTCAAACTCTTACAATGCACCAGAAGGATCACAAGCACTCTGAGCTAAAAATAACCACCACAGCGGTAATGAAATTAAAACGACTCCGCTTCTACCCTCTGATTAGAACCAAACAGACTGTTACAAACAGCAACGTGAAACTTCCCACACGAGAAACCCTTTGAGTGCGAGTAGTGCACGGAGTGTGAATGACCGTTTCTGAGCGAGTGTGCTGGTGTGTGTCTGTTTGCCTGAGGTAGGTATTATGTGTAAGAAAAGATGACCCTGCATCCCAGAAAGCATCCCTTCCGACTACCTTTTTCATCTAATTACTTTTTGAAGGAAACCTCTGAGGCCTTTGACTCTGGAGAGTGAATCTGCTTTCTGAGTCCCCCCATGTGTTAGGTTTTAGGCAAATAAAAGCGCTTCGGTTAAGGTCAGAGGTATATTGTCCTTTTGGTTACATCTGAAAATTAAACTTGTGCTATCTCCTGCTTTAAGTCACTGTTGACTTTTTAAATCTTTCCCTAACTGTAACAAAGTGCTGCGAGTGCCTAAACTTTTAAATGTTTAAATTAAACAACAAAAAAATCAGATTTTATCTCATACGTTGTCTGTTGTGAATGTTTTGCTATATACTTGTTTTTACTTTAGCTGGCATTACTACTATTACTACGGACCTCATTTCTATACCACGCTAAAGTAAATGTCTTGTCTTGACGAGGCAGATGAAAGCAGAGTATATAGTATGTCAAAACCTTTCTTTGAGAAATCATTTACTCAAATGGAAAAGTACATTTCTTTACAAATCCCCATTTCTTACAACTTTGGAATTGGTTACAATCCAAAACATACTCTGACTACACTGCCTTCTTTCTTGCAAGCGTACTGTACATAGAAGCCACTGAGTGCAAGGCTGTGACAAGGTGCAAGAAGAACAGTCTGATCCAAAAAAAGGTGGCTCACGGACAGGATATGAGTGAGTGTTCAGGCTTGAATATAGAAGAATAACAAATTCAGAATGTCAGCCTGACTGCCAGAGCTGTGATTGGACTAATACTCTGTGGTTTTCCAAATCAGCCGCTGTCTGTGCATATGGGTTGTAGCACGTCAAACCCTATCAGAAATACCACTGTATACAGCACCACAGCACAAACAACAAAGATCAAGAGCCACACTACCTCAGCATGACACTCATAAAGACTGTCAAAGGCACCAATTCACTTTCTTTCAAACCGACACACACACAAAGTCCGATCCCACCCATGCATGAACAGATGTGTGCTCACAAAAACTCGCTCACATGTACGTGTACACAAGTAAGGATGGATTCAGGTCTTGTTATAGTCACAAGTTCCAAGGATCTGAATTGCAGATGAATAAAGTTTTGTGTCTTTTATCAACTCAAACTTCCGTCGTATTTATGTTCAACGGTGTGAATGAGTGTTCAGTAGTAAGTAGTGCTGTCTAAAAAACAATAAGAGGGTGCTCCCCATTGTTAACATGGCTGCACACACCTGCTCTCGTTTGGACCAACTGGAGAGTTAGATCATTTCCTTTGTTTTTTATCATCTAATGGTGCAGTTGTGTGCCACAGTGCACGGCTCCCCAGAGCCTAGGTAATGGTGGGGAGATGCCACCTTCTTTCCAAAGCAAACCATGTTTACTCTTATGCAGAACGACAAGCACATGCAGGGAACCTGACAATGTGCAAGTGTAAATTAGGTCCCCAGTCTGCTCCGCATTAATTATGAATTAAGTGTAATTGCGATGGGATTTTCTGAAGTCAATTCATTTGGACTGACTGTAATATGAATATATTCCGAGCAAACAAGCTGTAAATTTTAGAGGGCATAGAAGGAAGAGCTCAGGCACAGCACATTTGCTGTCACAGCTGGTCGAAAACAAGGTGAACAGCAATTTATAGAAATGTCTACAAAGGGCTCCAACTGTTTTATGATTCACTGGTAGAATTGCGATTGCTGGATCTTGATGATTTCTCTTTCATTCTCTATTTATCCACTCTATACAGTAGCAATGCAAACGGACATCCTCAACTTCCTCTGTCTCCTCTGTTGCCTTGACTAACGGTGAGACAGAAGTCCTAACAGAAACTGTCAGCAGCAGTCTAATAGGCACACTGGCCTACGCTCGCATGGCTGCAAAAAAGGTACATTAAAAAAATAAATAACTGTATATGTTACAATAACTGTTCAGTACAAGGTATTTACAGATATAGAATATATATATGACACACACTTGCAGAAACACAAAACCTGCAATGACAAAGTCAACCAAAGTAAAAGACTCTGTTTGGTAGTGCAAGTGGAATAAAGTTTCTATTTTTGAGGTAGCACAGTGAAAGCTGCATTAAGTTGGTAGGTGTGCTCCAGACTTTAAAATGCACATTGCCTGACTATTTGGGATTTCGGCTGTGCAAATTGTTGGTATTTTGGTGAGAAGTGTCTATGTGACATAGCCCAAAGGAACACTGCACTCGGTTGCAGTCTCCCACATAGAACAACACCACTGCCAGTCATGTAAATGGTTGAGAGCATAATGATTAATCACCACACCCGACCAATTTACGCTCTACAACCTCACAATGTTGTGCACTTTGCCGGTTTGAGCAAAAGTAGTCAGTCTCATTGACACTGTGCACATGACCTAGCACTTTGCACTGGTCTTAATGACTGCACCATTAAAATAGAGACCTACATTTGTGAAGAAGTACACACAGTGTTAAACCCAATTAGGTGCAAGATGGTGCTGAGATTGGATGTGCAAGCATGCATATATTACTGTGGCTCTGAGAGCACAGTGCACTGCTACTTAAGAAAACACATAAATAGACAAAACATAAGCCAATAATAAAAAAAAAAAACATCTACAGTAATTTGACAACACATACATGGCATTTGAAAAAAAGCTGCAATGTCAGAAAACACAACCAAATACAGAAATCTACTGCAAATACTGAAAACACACTCAAATACCAAAATGTGCTGCAAACTCCACCAGCTTTAAATGTCATTTCCCCTTTCAATGGGTGCTCTGAATTGTTACTAGGGCCATAGATGTGGGTTTGTAGGGCCCCTGCCCAACTTCCCAGCCAGCTCAGTGGGACCACTTTTATTGACCTTTGTCTCGATGTTCACAATGCAGAGTGTGTCATTTAATATAAGATAACATAGTATACGATAACATAATATATTCTATTCTTGTGCCATTACACTATTCTTAAAGTAGTAGTAGTAGTAGTAGTAGTAGTATAAGCTCTAACATCACAGAAATTCCAAATTGCTCATGGTTTAAATGGGTTTGTGATTGTCTATAAATGAACTTCATGTCCATGCTTTACTTTTAAAGGTGAATTTACCATAACACACCAGCAACTAACACACCACTAGTCTTGCGTCTAGTGTGAAAATGGATGTTCCATCCCTTGCAGAGCCAGCGAAGGACTTTTAGTCTTAAGCAAGGATTTATTTTTTCACAATGTGTGAAGACCTTTATATTTGAGAAATAGAAATTATTAGTTTGAGGTATTATTTTGCAGGGACTACTTTGTCGGATTTGCATAGCATTATTTTACAGGATTCTAGCATTCTGATAATGAAAATAATTAAACACTCAGTACTGAGCAAGAGCCAGTTCTTAAGTGGGATTTTTGGACAGAAAATGATTCAGTTTTCACATAATAATTGCTCACATTAACGAGAGTGATTTGGCGCGTATGTGACTGGGTTACTATTGAACATTACCGATATATTTTTGCCCATCTTCATAGAAGTGATTACATGATCAACATGCTGTGTTGATCTACTGTACAAACTCAGACACAGAGTGCAAAGTGATTCATGCAAGAAAGCACTTCTCATCTCATTAACACACACACACACACACATACGCATGCAGTGAAATGAAATAGGCGAGCACATGCTCACATGGACACTGCACACAAACACTTTTGCACACTGACTATTCTCAGCCTGAAAAAAAGAAAAAAGACCTATAGAATTGAAAACGACCTCTCCAAGAGGCCTGTTATCATGACAACAGATATGAAGGACTGTCCAGTGAAGAAGAGCCTTGTGCACTATTCAGAGAGAGGGGCTAATTTTCACTCAGTGGGGTTATAATGAGCCTTTCATCCTCTTATCCTGCCCAGTTACCATTGGAAACCATACAAGCTCTGACATGAGCTTGGAAGCAGAGCAGCACCACCGCAGCATTTATAATAACACACAGTAAATAATATTAGTTTGGAGGTGTGGATATTTTTGCTGTATGCTTTGTGGAAGCGTGATAATGTTTCTCATTTCTTTAAGATTTGCATGACAAATCACCTCTGCACCTTTAAATATGGTACTTTTTTTTCATTTTATGGAAAAGCAACATATTATCTGCAAATAAGTCATCTTGAACTCAGACTTTGGTATAAATAAGAATAATATGTTTTCCTGAATGATACGTGTGCCTCTTTCTTCAGTGCCATTTGAAAGTCTTATATATTGTGCTGCACTTTTTATACCACTGAAACATTAAAAACTTCACATATTTCACTATAAACTACCTGCTAATGTTGAAGCATAAAAATAGTGCAGCAAGCGAGCAGAGATCAATTCAGTGCAGATACTAATTAGAAACAGTGAGATGTGGATAAGAAGGACCAAATTATGGAGTATAGCTGGCTGCGCTTGGTTTGAAGTAAAGAGTTTCCTGCTGGGGCATATGCATCAAAATAGTAGATATAAATCTTTTCTTTAATGAGTGCAAAGGTAACAGTACGGGCCGTCTTACTAAATCTTTTCATGAAGCAAAAGAATAGGTTATCTGTGCAGAATTAAACCCAGTTATGAAGTGGTCTTCAAGGCTATTGTAAGACTCTTGGAAGGTTTTATTGTTTAAATCTTAGCGGTTACAGAACTGTGCAGACCTACATCTCAAGGAGCCATAGAATCCTTGAGCTTGTAACGAGTTCCTGCAACATTTGTGATGGTAAAGTGAATCAACAAAGTGATGCAGACAATAGAAAAGAGAGCACAAAATGCATTTAATGTCACACGGACATGAAGTAGCTCAGCTGTGGTGTCCTGAGGGCTAGTCATACAGTTTGAATAAAAGTGAGGCAGGAAGTTGGTGAGTGGCAACAGACAAATGCGGCTGCAGATGAAGTCTCAAAAGCTAAACATTACAAGAATGTTTAATGTATACAGGTAGGTTGTGAAGTAGGTTCTAAGCCCGTAGCTTGCTGCTGCCACCCTGCATACACCCACATATCCTCAACACTCTCCTCTCTCTCTGTCCTACTCTATGTCTCTCACTCTTAAAACCACAGAAATAAAGAGATAGGATGGACAGAATGACAGAGTAGGCATTAGAGGTTATGGGATAAATTTCCCAGCATCTTTTGCTTCCGCCTCTGACCATCTGCCTCTCTGGCAATAGCCTTCCTCTCCTGAGGTTAAACTCTAAATTGGCAGTCAGCTAAGCAGCCACTTAGAGAGGGAGGTTCAGGTGGGTAAAATCAAATAGTTATATACTGTGTTATACACTTTGGGTGAGTGCATATTGAAAACAAAAGGAGAAGAAAATGTGGAATACTGTTAAATTGAACTGCTGAAACATTGCCTTGCAACAAACAGTGATGGAGAGAGTGGTGAGGTGAAAGGAAATTGACAGGCAGATGGTGAATGATGAAAATTGAGAAATAAATTAGAGAACAAAATGAGAAATACATAGTAAGAAATGAAATGCAGGCATAAAAGACAGAAGACTGAGGAACAGAGAAGTAGAAAGGAGAGAGTCAAGCAGCAGGGAAGAAACAGAGGAGAAAATGCAGGGATGAAAATTAGAAATCAAGAGAACAGAAAGGTGAAGAGAGGAAGAGGATGCACGGACAAAGAGGAAAACTTGAAGTACAATGATGATAAAACAGCTTATTCTTCATCATCAGATGGCAAAAAATACGTCAATGTTATGAAGAGATTGTCTCTGTGGTAGCCTGTGGTCTCGTCCCTGCACTCAAGCTGAGACAGAAAATGAGTACTGACAGAGAAAGAAGAAGAAGGGAAGAGGAAAAAACAAAAAAAACAAAAACAAATGTCAGGCTAGTATTAAGGCAGAATCTTAAGCCAGACCTCTCATCTCATACCATACAGACAGGCACTCACCGGTAAACCTAATAACTAGGATAGAAGGTCGACAACAGCCCATTTCATTTCGATTTCTCAATGCTGATTTTTCCTATGCTGAGCACCGAGGTAAGAGTAAGATGTGGTGACACTTCTAGGGTGGTGTTGCGTTTCATTAGCGACGTGTAGCAACAACAGGCTGATTTACAACTGGCCCACCACCCAAGGATTGGGCACCGGTCCCACATTTTCATGGTTACCCCACATTCAGCCTGGCACCCCATAATGCCACCCTCTTATTTTCTCTCTCTCTCTCTGCCTCGCTTGCACAAACGAGGCAGCCTCACACACACAAAATGCCAACCATTGTGGACAAGCTTAGCATTCATACACAAAAGAGTTAAATCCTCTGCATCAGCAGTCAAAAAATATCTTGTTGAAATGTATGCTACTGACTGAATGAAGGCTGATTGATGAAGTCTGTGTAAGCTTTCTGTGTCTATGTGGGAACGCATATTTGCATGTCTGCATGTGTGCTCATTGGCCTGGCAGCAGCTCTTCAGAAAGTAGGACTGAGAGCCTGTTAGAGCAGTCCCAGTGTGTGGCCTCCCTTGGCACACAAACACAAATTAGCTGAGGGACGACTGCTGTGGCAGAAAGCTTCACTGCAGACAAAACCTCTTAATATTCTTTCCAAGTCCATTAAGGCCTCAAGAGATTGGCCAGGATTGATTGTTTGTGCTTGATATTACCAGGGCCTTCAAGGCCAGATCCTCGTCGAAAATTTGAGATGGCATTTGCTAAAGCCTATGGAATTGAAAATCTAAACTTCAAACCTATGAGCTGTTATTATCCACACAGTGAGGAATGATAGAAAAACACCTTCGTCTAATTTGCAAATCCTTGTTGCCATTTATTTTTAGCTGCAGGGTTCATTGACAATTCGAATCTGCGACTTCCTTTTTTTTAAGTCACTATGCTTTCGGGCAGGTTGGAGTTTAGTTCTAGTTATTCTAGTCAATTATTCAATTAAGGCAGTGACCTCTCCACATCACCTCCACACACATACACACTACACACATGTGCACAAACAAAAAGAGCTTCTTGTGAAGAACTGATGCAGCCGTGTGCAGAATTGAAAACTGTTATATGCACTTATATTTTTCCTGTTGTTGTTGAAAAGCTATTGTTTCCAGGCAACCTTGTGAACATCTTAGTTTAGCATGTTGACATGCTGAGGTCAGTCACAGTTTTCCAGGTATTTGGTAGTAATGGGCAAATTTGACCTAAAGAGGATGCCAGTTAAAACTGATGATCATATTTCATCCTATCATATACTCTATACTTCTTGTGGAAGTCAATAGATCACCAATATCATAGCACATGGCAACCTCAGATATCTGTATCAAAGTATGAATGGAACATAGAGACATTCATTGTCTGAGATGTGTCTACTTTACAACTTAGGTTAGATTCAAAATCAGGTTACGTGAGTAGGTAGCAGCTCTAGGTAGATGCTCTACGAACCACAAGGTCACTACTAATAAATAATGTCCCTTGTCCATAGGAGAGACATCGCTCGAAGCTGTGTTAATCACAAAGTAAATACAAGATCAAAGAACATGCTCCTCTAAGATATTAATCAGTCCAATCTGCCCAGTATGTTGCATTAAATCCCCTCTGTCCTGCTCTGGTTATGAATATCATCCCAGAAGCTAGGCTATTAATAAATGGACACACACATGCACACACTTCCTACTGTGAAGATATGGACAAGAACAAGGCGGCCACTGATCTCTACTGGCGAACAGCTTAGAGCAGTGTTGGATAAGGGTTGATGGAACAAAGTCCCATCATCACCTCACACGCACACACATACGAACACATAAAACACACACCCTGAGACACACACGTGCGCCATTCATTGAGGATTCCATGTGATGTGCAGCCTGGGGCAACCACAGTCCAACGTCTGTGGTGATGAAGGAACCTCATTGTTCTTCAGACAGAGGCTGAGCTGGTTTCTGGGACACTGAAACACTTTACCAAGCATGTAGCGGGGGTCACATGTCACATGACGGACGGAGCCATGATTTTTAAAGATTAGAGGAGAAGACGGGTAAAAGGGGCATACTAGGGGCTGTTGTGCAACATCCAGTCATGTCTGACTTAGTCACTGTGCTGTGGCACATGCTTTGGCAAAGGTCAACCTTAATTTGAAGTTTTGATAAATCAATATGTTATGATCTTAATAAATTTATGTTCTGTATGTAAGTGAAAGTAAAACTCTGTGGACGGACAAGCAATGATAACAAATCAACAGAGGGAATAAAGTTAACTTCCTTCCTATCTGAACCTGTATCTGGAGCCTTCTTGTATATGTTACATTAAAAGTTGCAGCCCTCAAAGGAACCTCCTGTATTTTTTTGCATGGCAAATGGTCCCTCATTCCTCTGGTACTGGAGATCTGCCTTCTGAATGTCACAACTGAAAGCAGCCATAAAGCTCATACATTAAAAAAAAAAAGTTTCCAGGAAAAGCAGTTGCAGTAGGAAATAGAAAATAAATCTGGATGCATATATCCATTATCAGGCCACGTTATCGTCACAGGGGAGTCTGTGGAGAGAGAGCAAACCAGACTGGGTCTCTATGTGCGCTGTAAGATAGGGGAAACCAATTTTCACCTCCTCCCTCCTCATCCCCCAACACACTACTTGATTCAGCCCTCGCTAACTCTGCACAACCAGGACTAAATCATTTCATCTAAATAAGCTAGCCAAATGTTTTACACCTCTGCATATTACTGAGTGGCGATAAGGTGCTGGTTCACCATTCTGTGCAAAGCATCACTTCTTTTCCTTTTCCTTTTCCTACGGCCGCTCTACAGCCTTAACAAAGATGAGTGTAAGCTACTGCGCATGCAAGGGCTGCAGAGATAGAAAAGTGCAAAAACAAGGAGGTGAGAGTATTTTAAAACCCTGCCATTTCTTATACCCTCGACAATAAAACAACAGACAAGCCATATTTTATGTTTCCGTTAAATATTCCCGTGTGCGGCACCTCTATGACAGCTTATTCTCGGGTAGATTTATCACAACCCATATCTGCTCAACTCACCAGGCACACAGTTTACACTGTAGTGTGCTGATGCCTGAGGCACAAGACAAAGCATACAATCAATACAAATCTGCAGTCTATACATTGAACAGGACTGGGTTGACACACATCCTTCCAGCAGCCTTACATCATGCTCCTTATCTAATTAGCTCCCTGAAGAGCAATATATGTCTTCTAATTCACCCATATTTCTCATTGTACAGTCTGCCACAGAAAATCTTTGTTGTCATGATGAAGGGGATCTAATAATGATGTGGTACAGATTTAAGGAAATATATAATTAGTCTTAACAGGAATTAATCAATGTTTTTAATTCAATTCACCATGGGTTGTAATTTCTACTTAATTCTATGATCTTAACTCTATCTGCCACAGTTCAATCAGAAGGATCAAACCCAATACTAATACCAAAAGAGCTATCGTAAAGCTTCCATCTGGAGCAACATACACCTACAGGATTTATGTTGTTAACATTAAATGTTGCTTTGTGGCTTCTGCACCGAATTGCTTTAGGAGCCTCCAATTTATTGCCAATAGAACAGACCTGGAAAGTGCCACCATATGATAACATATGGGGTCACAAAGCCTAGTGTAGTAATTCAGATTATGTTTTAGGAAGCAAGCTGTTCATGCTCCCAAAGACAACAATAATAGTGTATGTTGAAATATCCCCTGGCCCTGTGTTGTTCATTATTATAGACTAAAATGGAAATCCTTGAAAATCCCCATAAAATCATCTTTATGCTTATTTTCTTAGTCTAATGTAATTCCTGAAAAGATTTGTATGGATCAAACTACCAAGTCCTGAGAGGAGTGGATCTAAATATCATATTTATCTCCTTAAAATGCATTAACTGCAGAAGTAGCAGTTGGTCCGTCAAGCGATCACACAGACGAATAAAGATTGATGCGCTTCTCTTCGTCCTCATATGCTTTTTTAAAATGTTTCATGTTCGAAATGCTCAGGAATATCTTGCTCTGCTCTCACACAGATTCGTACATCTTCACCTGGAAGCTGCCCAGTACAATAACAGTCTGATCCACAGAGCAACCCCTCCAGAGCAAGTGGGGGTTAAGTGCCTTGCTTAAGGGCACCTCAGTGGTGGTTTCTCTTCCCCAACCTAATTTATCTTGCCTGTTCAAGGACTGACCTGGCAACCTTTCAGTCAGAAGTTCACCTCTGTAACCTTTAGGCCAATTTCTCTTTCTTTATATGTACACTTGTCTGCATATGTCAGTCTCTCTTTGGAAACAAAATGGAAATGGAAAAATAACGGTGACGCCTCAGGGTCCCAGTGGTGTGACCGCTGTCCCTTTCTTTAATAACGGAATTTTATACATACAGTCCAGCGGATGGGCTTTCCCCTCCCTGCATAACTTACTGTGGTCCTGGAGGACTCTGGGCTGTTAAGGGTGAAAATTAAAATAGTTTCTCTCTTTGTCTAGAGTCATACACACCTGGGGATTCAATCTGAGAAATGCACTCACCTTTCTTCATTCCCCCCCCCAAAAGGAAAACTATAAGTGACTAGGATTAAGCTTAAGGGAAGATTACACAAGAGGAAAATGTCAGTGGGACCAGACCGCCACTGTCACTGGAGGGAAATATGACAGCATGTGCATCAGCAAATGGAATAAAAAAAAAGGAAAATAGCAAGCCTCAAACTCTTGGGCTCTCTTCAAGTGTCCAACTGATCCTGATTTTAATTCACTGCAATGGCATGGGGCAGATGACTAATATAGCGAAGCTCCCAGCAAATGCCCTATGTATAAAAGGCATCTGTCAATTCATGGAGAGATATGAGACCCCAGCATATGTAAGCATAAAGCCAATATGTTATGCTAAAAACTAAAGTCAGCTACCCAGTGTACTTTAACAGAAATGTCACATTAGAGACTCCATATCTCGTTCTCGTTGTTCTGCTTATTCCTGCATTTATCTCTGAGCTGCTCCTCATAACTCACCTGGCTTCAAAGTTATCGAATCACTAACCACTGCTCTTTTCAGATTACTGAAGCAAAGGCTTGATGTGTGCTTTATCGTGATTGTTTGTTTGTTTTTTGTGTCTTTGTCTTTTACTGATGGAACAGATTTCAGGAATTTCACACTACAATGTGGCACAAAGAAGACTAGCTAGGGATTATTTTGCAGTTTGTTCTTGTTCTTTTAGCACATTAGAGGTCTCTGCAGTGTCTCAGCTGATTCCAATATCATTTATAAATGTGTGCAGTTCACGTTTTATTTTCCACTGCCGTCAAGGGATAGCAGCGGGAAATGCATCTAAGTATCTTCACTGTGAACACAACTGTACAAATTTCAAGTACTCGCACTTCCTTTTTATGCTATAAAGTACTTCACTGCAATTCAGGGGCAAATATTTTACTTTTATAATATATTTAGGCTTAGTTACAGGTCAATCCATAAAGTAATTAAGGGGGACATTTTCTGCATAATGAATGCTAGCACTTTTGAAATTTGTAACCTTGCAGATATTACTGTACTTCTACAGGTCTAAGTACTATTTGTAATGCTGAACTTACTGTATAGTGGAATATTTTGACTTAATTGGATTACTACTGTACTTTTACTTTAGAATATGAATACTTCAACTACTATAAGTGAGTCATGTGTTTAACCACCAATGGTCATCAATCAATCACCTTTATTGGCCCACTATATTATGTACCGCTGCGTAATGGCTATGAATAATGAAACAAGGGCTGCTTTGAGGACACTGCTGTTTGAAGGCCAAGGACAGAATTAGTCTGGTTTCTGTCCAAACAAGTTTTAAAAGGCATGTGATATCATCCCTGTGTGGATAATTGTTGGAGTGCTCTGTCATGTGCACTCAATTTCACGATGACAAAGTTGTATAACAGAACAATGTGAACACAGGGGTTTGGAAATCGGCTGCAAAGACTGTGTATGCCTATTGCTGTGCATACACAAATTCCTGTAAAACATCAATACAGAATTTAATGCACCCGCCGTTCGTGTGGTTCTTCTTTGTGAAAAGACTTTTGTCTTGTGTGCTATCTGCTAATTGCTTCCTCATTGGCAAAACTTATATGTTACACTTTGCCACTGGCATGTTAATTGAAGAAAGGCTTTGTACAGAAAGAAAAGGACTGACTATTCATATTCTTTGACTTACCACACTATGCATATAGAGGTCACATTAAAGACCATTTCTAACATCTGCCTGCAAATGTGCAAGAGCAGAAAGAAGCAAACCTGCTGCGGTGAATTCATCCAATTCACTGACAGCAAAGCATTTTCAAAGATCTGTGTTATCTACAGTCTTAGCATCCAGTAATCCCACTATATTTGGACATCTGGCCACATGAGATTGGGAGACAGTGACCACATATTCTGAAAATGTTCAAGAATGCAACACTAGTATTGCCTTTCTCCCTTCTTTGGAGGAGGGGTAGGGCCGGCAATATGATTATACTTTAGGTCAGAAGTCAGGTTTCAAATTCCAGTCAGTAAGTGCACAAAGCTTTTTGAAAGTGACCGTATATATGAGGTCAAACTTTAAAGCCTATATTTATTTATTTATCCTGTTTTTTTTTTTTTTTAGTCATCCTCACTCAGATGCAGACTAAGCTCTGCTTCTGGCTTTCAAACAGAGTGGACAGATTAAGCTGAGTTAGGCCTACTTTCCATAGATGTGTTGGCGTTGCACTTTGAAATCCACCCTCTAACCCCGGTTCCCTTTTCTGCAAAAACCAGTTAAGAGGTGACACATCTATGCTTCTTACACTGGAAGGTAGCTAGGAGATTAACAAATCAAAGCATCACCACCAAGAGTCAGCTCTTGCAAATAAAAAAAAAACAAAAACATTTTTACAATACTGTTTTTTATACATTATACTGTACAACACATTGTGAGTGTTTGTTATGAAGGCGCTGGTGGTGATGACACAGATGATGATGGTGTGGGTTAGGAAATCCACATTTAGCTCACAGCCACATCGGACAAGTTTATACACAGACTCGCTGTACATTTTAGACGTGCCAAACTAAGGCAGTAAAAAGAGCTTGTAGTTGTAACAACAACACTTTTTTACAATCTAGCTTAAAACAATATTGGAAGATGTCAGTTATGAGTAATTAGGGGCTGTAATGATAGCTCCTGTTCATAGTGGTAGAAAAGAGATGGCTTTTTAACCATAGCTACAGTGTATTAGTACAATGTATAGGGTACTAAGAGTTTCTCACTTTGGAGAATAATCACACAAATAATACTGTATATTACATATTAAAGTCAAAGGGGTGTTCAAGGGTTTTAAAGGTTTGTTTGTGCACGAAACATATGTTACACTGTATTAACAATGTGCTAAGAAGTCATCTCTCCACAACTTGCAGGAGGAAATATTACAGTGGCCAATACTTATTTTCAATTCAATTCAATTCAATTCTGCCTATAAACAAATGTGCAGAGGTTTTCTTTTGAAAACAGACTTGAAATAATCTGAACTCATCCTTCAGGCTAACTGGGTATAATACTGCCTACATCAGATGTTTGAGAGCAGCTGTTATCTTTATCCTATTGCCTAAACTCAACATTCAGCATGCCATCAAACTGCATGCAGAAACATAAAGACAACATGTGCTTATGTGACTCTTTAGGAATGAAACCAAAGTACCTCTTTAAATGGACTTTGAATTAAAATGTCGCTTACGCTGGAAATGAATTATTACTGGCTGTGTCAGTGACTTTATGTGCCCCGTATCAAATAATGGATTCAGACAAACAAGAAAATCTCGGTGCTTCTGAAAATACACAAGTTGGCATTATAATCAGCTGAAGCATTTGTTTATGAGCAAATGCTGATTATAACTGGTTCGCACATGGTAGCTGGAATGAAACATATCCCAGTTAATACATGTCTTATCACAGAATCACAAAAGGAGAACAAACGGACGAATTAAGAACAACAGAGAAATGATCTCTTTGAAACATTTATTATGAAATTATAAAGGTAGAATAGCACTGTTCAAATAAAGCTTTTAAAACAGAATAAGAGTTGCAGCGTACTGAATTATTTGCAGTTTATTTCAGATGTAATTAAGGTATACCCAACAAGGAAAGAAAAAAGAAAAGGAGAGAGAGAAAGCAGGGCAAATAAATAAAACGAAAGAAAAATAAAACAAGTCCATTATTGTGTAACACAGCACATTAGGCAAGATTACCAGGAGTTCAATTTACATGAAACATCTCATATATACAAGAAAGATTTACATCGATGAGGGTTACAGAGTCTTTGTGAGCTATGGGGTCCAGTGGCAAAGCAGTCAATGGCAGTCACAATTCAAGTCAAGTGTGGCTCTTTGCTTGAGGGGAGGTGGGGGTGGGTGGGGTGCCTGGCAATGCCATTATCACAACTATTAGTCTAGACACTGGCACACACTAGTGACAGAGCAGCGGCCCGTGTGTCACTTGACACAACAACACAATGACAAGGACGCGTCTCCCTCTGGGTTTGTCATGTCAGGACATACAGCACTGCTTTGCCCATCTTTTTACACACATGCCCCCATATCTCTCTAATGATAAAAGGAGAGAGGATGGTAACAGGAGGAAAGTGGGGCTACGTGCCGGACACAAAGCACCCTCATCTGTCACAAATGATCAGAACACAAAGGTGAACACACCCTTGGTGATTTAACATTGCATGTAACGGCACTGACCCCGATAAAACATGGGTGAAAGGTGTGGGCTGAAGACAGGGAAGATAAGGAGTGGGTGGAGGGGCCAAGTGAGGAGTGGAAAAGAGAGATGGGTAGTCGAGGTGAGGGTGTGGGGCATTCAAACAATGAAGTAGCATCATAACTTAATCTTATTATATAATCTCTTTTGTAGACAAGCAAGCAGTCAAGAAACATTTTCTTCCACCCTCTACTCTTAGATTTAAGGTATATTTGAGAGAATTCAGATGTGGTGTCGATACCTTAAGTGTTTAAAGCTGCAGTTTGTCTTTTTCTCATTGTGCAGTGTTAGAAAAATATGAAGCTAATATGTCAACTTGATTGATTGCCTTAGAAAAAATGGGAAATGTGTTTTGTGGATTAGTGAAAACATGGAGATGAATTAAGTAATGACAGTCCCACAAAAGCCACAATAACTTTTTTGTGCATGCAAAATATTTCACAAAGCAAACCCCTGAAGACTGATCATCAATCAATTTGCTTTGAGAAATTGCAGAAATGGATGTTAAATTTGAGATGAATGGGTTGCCAGCCAAAAGTGATTGACACAAAACAAACCATAAAAAAAAGAAATCACACGTGCATACACAGGTGTATGTATATGTGTGACAAATATTGTCATATATCATTTTGATATATGACAATAGTTGTCATTATCAAAACTATGTTTTTGTATATTCCAACTAAAACAGTGTAATAATGAGGAAAGTATTTCATTCCATTTAAATAGATAATGATGAAAACAAATGAAATTAAATAAAATGTTCACAATACTGAAAATGTAATTCCTGGTAATTTGCCATCATCTGTGTTTTGGCAATCCTGCCCCGTGAAGTTACATATATCAAAGAAAAAAACAAACAAAAAGGCTATAAATAAATGAATAAATATATTTAAAAAAAATCAGTAGCACTCATTTCTCAACGGAGGAAAATAAAAACATATAAATGAACTCCACAGTTCAGCCAGTGTACCAACAGGGAGCTTTGATTTAGTTTGTTGTTTTGTGCAGACAAAACTGGATCCCCCTTGGGGCAATAATCTACACTGGTAGTACTCACACCCACTACCTTAGTATAGCCCACAATCCATTTCATTTCCTTTTACCCACTTAAACATAGAGGACATGACGTTATTTTTTTTTTCTTAAGAAATACAATGATCTGTGCAGTACAGAGCCCCGCAAATCCTCCACTGATGATTTAAAGCTTTGATAGAAACTTCACTCACAGACTTATTGGCTTACTATCTCCTGATAGCTATATTAGTTTTGAGGATCTGCTACATTTTACTCAGTGAGAGAATGCCGTAGTCAGGTTATTCGTCTTGAATCTACAGTACCAGCAGTTTGTTTAATTATTAACCTGATGTTGGCAGCAGACCCAATTGTAGATAGCATCGAATTTGCTCATTTGGTTAATTAACGTCTTTATCGCTATTTGTCTAGTTTAAACACGCACTCATATGCACAGAATTATAGGTTTTTCACAATTGTGTCCGTCTTTAGAAATGTTTTTTTAAAAATCACTGGAACATTTTCAGTCAGAAGTATCATGGACATGTACAGTGTCAGATTACAAACACAAATCCCAAAAAATGACAGGGTAGCCGAGGAGAAGGATGTATGATTGGAGTCGGCAACAATCACTGGCCTCTCTCCATCTTCCTCTTTCATACCGCCAAACTCTGTGTCAGCACAACCCAGAAGATATTGCAACAGACTTTTCCCCTCAGGTGCAACATTGTCATAGTTCATTAATCTTCTCAAACTTCTCCTGCTGCCATCAGCCCCCGTACGTACTACTAATCCCCTTATTAATGTGGCAAATGAACCTGCACAAGAAGGACGACTCCCTCAAGGCTCCATAATTACAATGGTCTGTACAAACTCCTGTTTGCATAGAATGTCCATTCATTAAATGTACTGACAAGACAACTCTGGGAATACTGCGCTGAAGATTCCCTGTTCCTCTCTTCCTCAAAGGTCTGTTGCACATCTTTCACTTTAAACTGAACTCTACATCTACTTAAATATTTAACAGCCTGCTCAATTCTTATGACTGATCATGTCATAAAAGCCTATTTTTACTGAAGTGCTCACAATCAGAGGGAAAACGATATGAGAGCCTGGCGCAGGCACAGGCACAACAATTGAACACAATTGAAAACCAAAATCTCCAGAATGATTTTTATAAAGTCAACCTAATATGCGTATGTCGTCAGTTGTTCTATTTATGCCGTAACTATTATGAAGTTGCACAAAAGGGGGGCTGCTAGGATATGTCACCAGAGCAAAGGTTTGAGCTTGTGCAGCAGGAGAAGAGCACATCAGAGCGGTGCAAGACACAATGATCTGCAGATTCAAGCTTCCTTTCCGTGCTTGCATCTTTTCTGCCATGCAAGAAAAACACTAACAACCCACAGTAATTAAGCCTTATTACACATGAAGTGTTCTGGCCACACGGCCGGCCCAATAATTGTGCATCCTAACATCTAATGTGTATTACCATAACAAAGAGAGGGGAGAAAAGGCGCATCTTGTATAGCTGCATAATGCAGATATGAGGCTATATATGTTTAACAGAAAACAAAACCGTGTTGTTTTCCACGCTCACCACAGGATTTATTTAAGAGTAACGGTGAAGAGTGAGAACTTTAAATATAGATCGTAATTGATTAAGCGTGACATTTCATACACCATCTCAGAGACTACTCAATTCAAACCCTGCACCCTCGGTTGTGTGTCCATAACGCGAGCCTCGGGATCTGATGTACAGCACATGGTTAAAACATAGCCAGTGGGCTTGTGTTGCGTTAGCGAAGCACATCTACGTCTGAGACTATGCAGAAAGGAAGAAAGAGTGATGGTGAAGCGGCTATGATTATACTTGGTTTCTTAGATGCTTGTGTTGCGTTGTGAAACTAGGACAGTGTTTTCATGCTTTTCTCCTCAGTGTTGTTTACACTAATGTAGGTCCCTGGAGGGTAAATAATAAGTGGAAAAAAGAAAGCAAAGGCAAGGATTGCTCCTACTGCTTGCAGCAAAGTTTGGGGTCTCTATAAAGCTGATTCCACCAGGCGTTTATCTGTGATAACACTGCTGTAGATGTCCACTATTCCTATTCCTTATGTGCCTTATTCTCTGAGAGGAAGAAACTACTGAAACCTTCATGATTTCTCCGACTGCTTTGCTCTTCCTAAATGCTTATTTGTTTCCTTTCAGCTTCTTTACACATTGATTGGTGCTGATATTGCATACACGTTGTTGAGAAGCGGAAGAAAATGGCTTCTCAATTCTTAGGGAGTAGGTCAATTTTAAAAGCTGTTCCTCTCAGCTTTGTACGTTTCTCCCCATCGTCCTCTTTCACTTAATTGCGTATTCCCTGTCAGGTAGGAGTGATTGATGGTTTGTTACTTATAAGGCAGCAATGTAAATGCCACGTTTCTTTCATTACAATTGGAATTCTGCACCAAAGTGGCTGCAATTCAAACAGAGCACATCAAACTTCATTTTATAAGTGAACACAACTGGTAATAGCTTTAAATGATATTGACTTATTTTTATTGTATATGAATATATAATTATCTTTTAATAATGCAGTTATCTTTTTCAAATACACTTCTACTCTGCAGGGAATATGATGTGACAATCCTGCTATATTAAATTTTGAATATTATATCTGTTTAAATATTACCTCAAAGGTAATTGGTATGCGTTTTTTAAAATTACAGCTAATCCTCTTTTTTTCCGAATTGGAAAAAGGAACAGGATATATGGGACGAACGTCTGCTTATCAGCACTCACGAAATGGAAATGACATGCACATGTCAATACAAGTAGTTGAATAGTGCAAATAAATCAAAATGTGGACGTAACAATGGCATTGATAACGTACCCTGCTATATCCACTAAGACACGTGAGTGCAATCAGTGCAGTCTCATCATTTCACCACAATCAATAACTGCCATTTAACCTCTAGTCTGAGCTGGGAGCATTTATCAGTAAGATGTTTTTTTTTTTTTTTTTGCAGAAATAATGATAGATATGCCTTAAAAGACTTCATTACAAAAATCCAAAGACAGTTTATTAGTTAATAATGGAAAGGTAGAAAATTGCTTTTTCTTCTAATAATCAGGAAACAGAGATAAGAAGGTGTGCCCTTGTGTGCAGTTAAATTATATTAGTGCATATTTTGTGGAGTAGTTCATGGTTATTGCTGAATATCTCTGTGATTGTGCTTTTTATGGATGCGGGTTTCAGCTAGATTTAAATAACACTGTTTATTCAATAAATAAGCACTAATTTGATTATGGTTTTATGGATTTTATAATGGGACGATATGCTTATAGGGCATTTGTCATGTTGCTGTTCCAAAATACAGATACTTAATCATAATTGAAACACTTGATAGCGTACAGTGTAAGAGCAGCTCAAAGACACGTGAGTAAAAGTAACAGTGGCATTGTTTATGTTATCCATTGGCACTAGACAGAACGTGTTGGCTCTGTTTGTGTGCTGCTTTAAGTCGTTTGTCAGAATTATTGATTCCAGTAAATTTTATGAGGAATTGTGGGACGACTGAGCGAATCAATGAAGTTGTGCTTACAGTATAGTGCCATATCTCATGTGTCCTCCTCTATGTTTGAATACCCTCCCCATTACTATCACCCATTTCATCTCCTCATCCCATCTTGTCTCTCTCTCTCACACAAACACACACACACACACACTCACACATCACCAACCCCACACGAACACGCACAAACCAACGGCGCCTGAAATGGTGCCAAACTGAATGCCTCTTTTGACTGCCACCTCTCACATAGAGACACGTTAAATGCAACCCCAGATGCTGTGACCCGGAGGTATGCATCGATAGGAGTCGCACAGTGTCACCCCTGTAATTCCACTCTCTCTTTCGGATAGATCTTATCACTCACATCTCTAAATGCCATTATCAATCTTCCCTGTGCAGCCTCTGCATCATTAGGCGAGAGTATTTCACTAAGAACACCAACATGGGTTTCACTCCTTTCTTCTCCTCCCTTGCATTTATAAGTCCACTGCAGGTTGGCATTTTGCCAGGCTGTGCCAAGTAGCGCAACACTGCCACCTAAAGGTTTAGTACCACCACCCGTCAAGCCTGACCTACTGACAACACTCACTCTTCCTCCCTTTATCCCTCTGCATTCTCTCTTCCCTCGTCTGTGCTGCTCCCTGTGTTTGTCCACGTGTGTTCCATTAGATTAGAACTGTGTGTTGTGTAGTGGTGCTTTATTAGCAGAAAAATTAATAAGGCTTTGATAAAAAGCAGCATGGATTACGTTGAAATTTGAGGCTCATTATTGGTTAATCCTTTTTGAATTGGATGTGTATCAAGTTCCAGACAAGCTTCACTCAGTTCGCTAGTGTGCTTTGAGAGGAGGCATTTAATTCAAGCTTAGATGATGAGGCAAAGCCTACAGTGACATTCACAATACCACCGCAGCAGACTAATTATTGACTGTTGTTATTGCTGCAGGTGTTGAAAAGGTTACAAAGTCTTATGTGATATTACAATACACACCAAAATAAAGGAACAAACAAAAAACATGAATACACTCAAGAGTTTTATGAGGGGAGATGTGAAAGGTCAGCTATTTTTTTTTTTTCTTTTGAGGATGTGTGCAGCATTTATCTATGATGAAAACAGTAATCCGAGTAGATAGGCAAGAAAAAAATGTTTCTTTCACAAAGAACATCGAGTCACAATTAATGTTATGTTGGTACATTTTACCAGCGATCTAAGCTGGGTGCTGAATAGACAAAATAAGGCAAGGCAACCACTCACCCACTTGCATTGTATTAAATATGAATTAAATATATATTAATGACAAAGCATCAGTGTATAATTATTCCCCCAAAATTATGCATGTGATTGTTGAGTCCATAACCAACTCCATTAATTAGCAGTTGTTCAAGTTACTTTTTCTCTTTCTGTAAGTTTGAGAAACAGAGGAACTTGCTGAAGCAGTGTGTCCTGTACTCTCTTGCTTCACAGTAACTTGGAGTGAGTCTCTAATCTAGACTGGCACTTTAGCACTGTGGAACAGGGCAGTTATAGGCAGTACTTATAGACCAGTAAAAGTGCTCTTTTACCTGCTGTCTGGTGTGCATGGGCCCCTTCGTCTTGAACCCTCCTTGGGAGCTGCACTCTGAGGCACTGAAGTGGTCGGAGCTCGTGGAGGACCTCTTGGAAAGGGTGTCACAACCCCCAACAAATGTGTTATCCAATGGGAGCTCCTGAATCACATGATGCTTCTTCACCGACACCGGCGTGTCAGCCTTGAGGTGGAAGGCCGATTGAGGCGAGGCGGACTTGTAGTGTCGGGCCAGGTCTGGGCTGCTAGGTTTGAAGGTGGTGGTGGGTGTGGCATTCCAATCGAAGCGACCAATCCCTTGCTCCTCCAGCTCAGTGGGCAGACTGATGGTTCCGTTGATTGGCTCGTGTGCAGGATCATCAGGTTTGTTGCTCTCAATGGTGACAAAGTTGAGCAAAGAGCTCTTTGGAGACTTCCTTTTCTTCCTTTTTTTCTTTTTATTCTGCTTGTTCTCCGTGTTGGGTGACATCCACTCAGCCCCCTGTTTTTTCCTCTGTGCAGCTTTGAACCTGGAAGCGTGGCGGCAGCGCAGTAGCACAGTGACAAAGATGACAATAATCACCACTAAGGCACCGGTAACAAAGGCTATCATGATAGTTAAATAGTCACCACTTTGATAAGTTTCACTGCTCTCACCGATGTTTCGGTCAATTGGAGTCTCCATGGTGCGTCGAATGAGATCATTGATGAGTGTTGAATTACCCACAGTGTCATTGACAAACAGAAATACCAGCACCAGAGTATGGAGAGACTTGGGATATCCCAGGTCACTGATATTGACCACTAATCTGTGTAAGCCTATGTCAGTCACTGCTGGTTTTTCCTCCAGAGTAATATTCCCTGTGACAGGGTCAATTCTGAACAGACCTTTGTTGTTTCCACTCACAATAGTATATTTGAGTTCTGCATTCATCCCTGTATCACCATCTACTGCAAACACTTCTGCTACCACAGATCCCGGGATAGAGGAAAGAGGGACAAGCTTGAAAGACGTGTTGGAAGGAGGGTAGATAACAATGGGGGTGTTGTCGTTCACATCAATGACATTGATGGTCACCTTGGCAGCCGAGGAGCAAGGAGGCCTGCCACTGTCCACAGCCCTGACATCAAAAGTGTAGGAGCTCTGTTGCTCCCTATCAAATGACACATTAGATTTTATCACCCCAGAGTACGGGTCTAGTATAAAGTTCTCATTGTCATTAAGTATAGAAAGGGAAACAGCAGCATTTTCTCCAGCATCTGAATCTGTCACAGTTATCACCCCCACTGTGCTGTATTTAGGAAGATTCTCAGACACAAAGAACTGAAAGTGGTTATGTGTGAACTTTGGGTTGTTATCATTTTCATCCAGCACGGTTACAATAATGGCAGCCTGTGTTTGCAGAGGGGGTGTACCATTATCTCTTGCTGTTACAGTGAAAAGGAATCTATCCTGATCCTCCCGGTCAAAAACCCTGGATGCAGTCAGGACCCCTGTTTTGCGGTCGAGGTCAAAGAACGATGCGTTTGGTCCCAGCTGATAAACTATCTCTGCATTTTTCCCGCTGTCCTCGTCAGTGGCACTAAGAGTAGTGAGGAACAGGTCGCGTTTGTTGTTTTCCATCACAGCCAGCTCAATAACCGGCTGAGTAAAAATGGGCGGGTTGTCATTCTCGTCCTCCAGCCTCACTCTTACCAAGGCAGTTTGATTCAAACTTGGTTTTCCAGAGTCCGAAGCAACAATTTTAAAGTTGTATTCCTTGGTCCCTTCGTAGTCGAGCAGCGCTGATGTCTCTAACAGATACTGGTTGTCGTACACGGCTTTGAGATGGAAGGGCACATCCTTCTCTATGAAACAAATGACCTTGCCATTGATGTCAGTGTCTTTGTCTGACACTGTGATGAGAGCTATCTTGGTATTGATGGGATCCTTCTCCGAGAGGAAAACAGTGCCATTAATGGGACTGATTATGTATCTCAGGTCTATATTAGGTGGATTGTCATTAACATCAGTCACATTTATGGTAACAGTAGCTCTGGCAGGACTTGAACTGCCATCACTGGCCAAAACAGAGAGCTTATGAATTGCAGTCTCCTCTCTGTCCAGGGGCCTCTGCACTGTAATTAGGCCAGATGTTGTATTTAACGCAAAGAGTCTTTTCGTAGCAGGAGACACCTGAGTCCCAAATACATAACGTATCTCTGCATTTGCCCCTATGTCTGCATCTGTGGCCTGAAGCTGCACAACTGACGTGCCAATAGGAGAATTCTCTGGTATGTGCACCTCTATCTGACTCTCTTTAAACACTGGTCTGTTGTCGTTGACATCTGTTACTGTAACTTGGAGAATGGCAGTGCTGGATTTCTGTGGACTGCCACCATCCTCCACTTTGATCTTCATTACATATGTATCCTTCTGCTCTCTGTCCAGATTCTGCTGCACAATGAGCTGGGGCCACTTCTCCCCCTCAGGCGTTTCTACTATGTCTAAGCCAAAGGCACTTTGCCCATTGATCAGCTCGTATTTGTGCACACTGTTGGGGCCAGTGTCTGGGTCAGTGGCAGAAGGAATAGCAAAGCGGCTGTTAATGAGCGTGTTCTCAGGGATGGAGATGTTGATCACAGGGGACGGGAACATGGGGGCATTATCATTTGTGTCTTTGACAATTATTTTGATCTTAATCAGCCTGAAATAATCATTAGGCAGAATGACCACTTCAATTTCAAAGGAGCACTCACTGTCTTCAGACGAGGGACCAGGGCACAACTTCTCTCTGTCGATTCGGTTGGATGTTGTGAAAATCTCACCAGTGCTGCTCAGAACTCGGACCAGTGGGTTATCTCCTGCTTTGGAGACGAGCCGGTACACAAGATTAGCACTAGCTCCAGTGGCAGCATTTGTATGGGAAATGTTTAGGTCCTTTGGTATGTTTCCAATGAGGACATTTTCTTGCAGCTCCTCTCTGATGGGGTAGATCAGCTCTTGGGCTATTGAAGGATCTAGCCATATGCAGGCAAGTAGGGCACCCAACAGGTAATAGTCTTTTAGATCCATGACAGAGTAAATGTGTTCCCAGCCTTCACAACTCAAAGGTTTTCTTTTTATGCAACGCTGTTAAAGGCAGTTACTCCGTATGTGTGGCGGCAGAATCTTCCACAGAAAAACCTATGAATACATGACAGAGTTTCTCTTCAGTGAAATAAATTCACCATGCACAGTAATTAAATTTAATTTAATTAACAAACACCCCCTCCTAGCTGTTTAATCCACTTTCTTTTTTTTTTTTTTTACATGATTTACTATTAAATCTGCCCAATGTGCCCATAGGCTTTAATCAACTATTCATAGAAAAAGAATCAACAAAACACTGCAGCAATTTAGGTAGCCATTCATGTCTGTTGCTGGCTGTTCCAAATCACCCACATTTTATGGTCACTTGGAAATCTCTGCGCCTCGAATCCCCATGGCCACAAAACTTCACAACACATTACACATTAATTTTACACTTAAATTGCCAAAATTAAAGAGCTTTCGCCGTGTGTGGGCGCCTCAACGAATGAATGCGCATGAATGAACCCTACAAAAAAAAAAATAAGCTCAGTCAGATTTTTTTGAATTCTTAGTGGGCAAATGAAACCTATTCCCATCTTACATACCCAAATCCGTTCCAGCGCAGGAGGGAAAAACTGGAGTGTGTCAGCTCATCGTCTCCTCATCCACTGTGCCTGCGAGCTTATTCGGATAAAGATATCCTTCTCAGTCAGATCTGACTTTGGGGTCCAGCAGAGAGAAAGAAAAATGAATCGCCCCGCAACAGTAATCAGACTCAAGACCGGGTTTTGCGTAAAAGCGGCTGGTCGCACAAAGTGGGATGAATTAGAGGTTGCATATGTCGCAGTTCCTTTCCCCCATTTAACTTCGGGAATGGACAGGGTCTAATTGTGAATGCGGTGATCAGCGACGCAGCCAGGTGGTCAGTGGTTTTGTGGTGTCTTCCATCAGAGCGGGTCCCAGAATCAAAGCTCATCTCCTGCACACGAGACCCGAGAACACCGGCTACCTGTTAAGGTGAAGGAGCCGACGAGGTGAACGGAGGCAGAGACACTCGTGTCCCGTCATGTTTCAAGTTCACGGAGCTCCATCAATGATCAGCCGACGCAGACACAAGGTTAACAAAAAAAAAAAAAAAAAGATCACGAAGACATTTAAGCAAGAAACAGAGGTGTGAAATCTCAGAGTCGATCCCGCTTGGAGACGCCAACCTGGCTGGGGAAGGCTGTTTCGAGTGACACCGATGCGCAGCGTGCATATGCCGTTTATCCTTGCACTCTCACTCCCAGAGCAGAATATCTTGCACTAACTCTGTGTAAACCCATAGGAGGAGTGGTGAAGTACACCACACCGACGGCCCCCCTCCCTCCCTCCCTCCCTCCTTACCCGGCCGACCCTCGTCATTGGACACCGCCCCTCTCTTTCAGTGGCGTCGACGAGTCGAGCGGCAACGCGATTGGCCCGAAGTCACGTCACTTAATGCAGACCAGAGAGATGTCCGCGGTGAGATGCTCTGTGAAGATGCTGCAGGCTGCAGAGACGCTTAACCATAACCCCGAGGCTGGAGGAGGGGGGGGGGGGGGGGGGGGGTGATGATGACGATGATGATGATGAAGCTGCTAGTGCTGCTGATGATAATGTAGGAAAAAATAAATAAATAAAAAAGAGTGGGTGTCCTCTAGCTTTTTCACACTGGATGATTATATAAAGGCAGATAACAGTCATTGGCTCCAAAGGGACGCATCAAACGCAAAAGCCAACCTGTTAGGCTGTTGTCAGGTAGGCTACACTAATTGGGGTGGACACACAAAAGCCACGGGACTGAAGTACATTAAAAAAGAGATGCGCTGCCACGGCTTCCTGTAGGATATGACTTGCCAGGAATAAACACAGGCATGCACAATACAAGCCTTGTGTGAGAGTAACTAATAACGCGCCCTAGACAGAGGAGCCGTTGTCTGGGCATATTTGCGCGGAGTGCGTGTTCACGCTCCGTCCGCCGCACTTGGCGCCCTGCAGCCAGCCATCAGCGTTAACGTGTCAGAAATGACCTCGACAGTTATCTCCACTCGTCAAACTATACAGCAGCATGCAGTGGAGCCTAATGGGTGAACTGTCTTTCTTTTTCTTTTTTTTATTTTTTTTTTATTTTTAAAGTTGAATGCCTCCGTGCTGGAGTTGCTGTGATGAGCTGAGGAAGCTGTGACGCGACTCTGGAATTAGTCACAACCGTAGATGATCTTACTCCACAAGTTTCAAAGAAGCCAGAGGAGGCTGAGCTGGGTGAGTAAGCCCAAGATGACATGTCAGGAGTGACACGAGGTAACTAGAAAACAGGGGATTCAATAAAATGGAAATCCACAGCCAGCCACACAGGTCCAGCCATTATTTAATACCCACTGCCATCCCATCATGACTTAATTTCAATGCAGCAGATAACCCTCAATTTCATCCAGTGCTCTTTCCCTGTGCTGCTGCTGCTGCTGCTGAGAGAGGCAAGCAGTGGAGCTCAAAGGCTGAGTAACCTGTGATGGTGAACACTGCCATCTTGAGGTGGACCTTTACAAATGCCAGAAGTGTGCTGTGAGCTTCAAATCTTCATCACAAGCCACAACAAATGGCACGTTTCTCAAGCAGGACTTCAGCTCATTCTCTTGAGCAACTGCGAGAGGAGAGCGCGGGAATAAATGACACAACAAGTTACTCAGTAAGAAGCGAAGTGCGAAGTGCGAAGTGAGGAGACAGCAAATGTGAGAATAAGCCCCGGCGTTGGCAAATGGTGATAGAAGTGATGCAAAGGACATGGGAGCCACACTGTTGAGGTGAGAACTTGGCAGCAAACGTCTCCTGAGAGGCTGGCATATCGCCTGGTCAGCAGTCCATTAGCACAAGCAACCTGGTGGCCTGACCTTTCTGCCTCTGGATCAAGCCGTCAGTGTCCCTGCGCTAGGAGAGAGCAGTTAAAGGAGTGACTTGTCACTTCAGTGGAAGGTCTGACACCCTGATGTGGAGGGAAAAGTGATAACATAACTGTCTACAGTATGAAACACTCTCTTGCTCTGCTAGCCAGCTTGAATCATTAGGAACTCATCTCTTGCTTTTACTTGCTCTGTGGGAGTGGGAGTGTGTCTTGAGTTTATCTGCAAAAAAAAAAAAAAAGGAAAAAGAAAAAGAAAAAGTGCTTCTGTTTAGTGGAAATTTCCAACAGTGCAAGGTCTCAAGTAGAGAACAGGGTGTGTGTTACAGCAGGGACGCTTGCACATTAATAGGGGATACTGGTCAGTTAATGCGCAGTGAAAACCAGAAATCCTGACGCGTTATAATGTGCCCAACTCTTTAAAACCTTCACACAGGCATTATGGCTATGTTGTGTCATGGATCAGAAAAAATCTGTTGGATTTTGCACGAATAGCCATCTCATTATTTTATATTATTTCTTTCTGTGATTGTGTGTCACCAGGCCTTGATGCAGGCACCAGTAGTGGCCAACAGAAACGCAGCCACTGTACGGCTCCTAATTCTAAATATACCCTGTCTCTCCAGTTTGTTATCTCCTTATTTAGTCTGTTTTGAACTGACTGCAGCTAATGTGTCTGCCAGTCAAGCTGCTCACAAGTGATGAATAATGTAGTATGTTAATATATGCTCTAGGTCTTGCGGTGGACGTCCTGCAGTCTCACGTCGAAGCGAGAGCCTAAGGGAAAGGTTCAAAACCTGAGGCCTTATGATTCCCCATATACCAGGCACAGTCAATCACACTGTTCACCTTGGTTTGATTCTCACACTGACTTATTGACTTGTTCATGCTGTTGAATTGGCTTCATGAATTATACAAGGAACAACTATGTTTACCTTTCATGTCCATTAAAGTACAAGGTCAGGCATATAATTTATGTATATTTCAACTTGAACAAGGTCTGAGTGGCTGGTCCAGGAAAATGTAAACATTTGCGCGACAACATTGATAGTCAGTCAAAGACAGCTGAAAGTTGAAGACCATGTTGAAGATGCAGAATGGGGGTCCATATTGTCCATAAGACCTTTGAAGTTTTAATCAGATATACTGTAAAGCGGTATCGCAGTTATCTGGGGTAACGTTATGTCACGCTGCTCACACACACAAGAGAGGGAACAGTACCAGAACATGATGTTTTATTATCCCCGGTGAGAACATTCTCACCAAGCATATTCTTTACAGCTCGTACGGAGTTCTTTAAAATGACACATTTTGGTCAGGAGAAGAACAAGTTCAGGAAAATTCAATTTTCAAATGTCTGTGTCTCTCCATGCACTAGTTATACTTCAACATAATTGGGGTTATTCTCTGTGAAGGGCCTTAACTAGCTCAGGTGGAGAAAAAAAAAGCATTCACAATACATTTCAGAGTGTGCTAAGTTTTAGTGCAGTCGCTTTTGTTTTAAAGTAACGGAGTCAGAAGAACTCTTATCCGAATCCATTTTAATACTGGAGATAAATAAATAACATGTTGTAGGTTGTCTGAAGATAGGAAAATGAATTATAATAAAAGCTTATTTTACTATTTACTTCCCACCTTCCTGTAATCAGCCAGCTCAGAGAAAAACATCAGTGCGGCCGTTATCACATGGGCTGAATCCTGCTGCTTGTGATACTGCACCACCTGCCAGCTGAAATCGTGTTAGCTCTTACAATTGGACTTGTGCAATAATCATATCGTTTGAGCCGTTTTACCCGTGATCAAAACTCTCCTATAGACACCGTTTGTTTGCTTTCTCTGACTCTCTCTTTCATCGCCTACCTGTAATGTTTTGCCAGCGTGTAAATAGGAAGTAACAATTTTCTATTTCTGTAGCATAGCTCATTCTTTTTTTCTTTCCCCACCGAGTGCATCGGTTTCATTTGTTGCTTGTCAATATCACCAAATAGCCACTGCAACAGCTGATGGAAATGTAGGCCTTTTTGCCTTGAAACCCCTCTGCCAGTGCAACTACTCTCAAGAGTGGTAATGACCCAGTGGATAATTGGCATCACACATGCTGTGGATCCTGAATACTAATCAGAGCTTCTAATCATGCATCTCCAACTTAAAGCTTTAGATACATGGAAGTGAATATTTTCATAGGAAATGTTTTCAATCTCTTTGAAAGGGATTTTAGTGAAATCAAAACTTTTAATTCCTTTGAGGAACTGATGTTGCATCTCTTAACAAGGTAGTAACAAGATACTTTGACATGTTCAAGGAAGGGACTAGCTGTGGGCTTATGAGTTAAAATGTAAATTGTGTTCAGGGTTATATTTTGATTTACCATACAGCATCTGCAAAGACAACCCATTGCTGCTGCTTAGCCTCTGTAATTATTGTAAAACCGATTTAATGGCATTTGTCATACACATCTTTGGCTGCCTGACAGTTGGCATTTGAGAAGTGTAATGCAGTTCATAATAGTCCTTTGGATATTGATTGACACACTGGTTGATCAAAGAAGATATCCTGGGTGGATTAGAGTTTCAAAATTCAAGATTTCATACCTTCCCTTTGACTGTAATTTGCTCTGTTCCTTTGCTTTCCGTCTCTCCTCATTTTTAGTTCTCCCTGACACACTGGAATCACATATCACTTTCCAGACTGTGCAGTGAAAAGGTCAAACATTCCCTCCGACTCTTCTTCTTTCTTACTGATGTGAAAGTCAGAAGCCTGTCTGTAGTAGCTGAAATGGATCCTGGTCAAAGACTGCTGCAAAACAGAGAAAGAAAGTTGAGCAAGATTGTTCTCTGCTCAACACACAGGGTGATTTGACCTTGTCCAGTGTGAATGAAGACATAGCAAGTTGTTAGATACTTGACATACACTCCAGCACCAACACTTCTTAAGATCCTTAGCTGTATAAGGACTATATACTTAACAGGGACTTGCTATATGTCTCAGGTAATTCTGATTTACAGTATCTTACACATACAGTATATAAATGCAAGACCCGCACAATCATAGCTTTGAAGTGTGTGTTTGTTATACAACTACTATTTTTAGTAACTGATAAGTAATAGATAAATACGCTAATAAATAAATAAATAAATAAAAAGGTAAAGATATCATTTCCCCAGAGGTGTAGTGTGACACATATTTTTATCAGGCTGGGAAATTTCTAAGGAATAAAATGTCCACAGGTTCCATACAGTGCTGAATGTGCAGTCCCAGACTTATCTTTCAAAACTGTCTGGATCAATCTGTGAATGCACATTGGACTCATTCATTTCTAGTAGCAATTATGACTCCTGCAGGGAAGCCACCTTGTGACAAGAGGGAAGATGGCAAGAAAATGTCTACATATCTACTGAGACTCTAACGTGTCATTCGAAAGGTCAGACTTCTACATGGCAGTTTTGTCATGCATTAGCCAAGCAGTGTCACATTTACTAAGAGGAGAGTAGCTAATTATTCATTTGCACAGCTACTTGTCTGCTTTACTGACTATGTTCTGCACAGAAATATAACATAGATTCAGATACAAGTCTGCTACTCCTCTGGTTTCCCATCATTTTACAATCATGTTTTTTTTTTTCCTACAAAAATGGATTTGTTGAAAATTCAATAAATCCCACAGAAAATTCTGTTCAAATTATACTTAGATGTTATTCACATGGTCAGGCTTTCAGTCTGAGATTCTACTGCAAGGCTGCCAGTGTTCACTGAGCCACTGAATCAAAAATTAGAAATGCATTATTTCAGTCTTTTGTGCTTGATTGTCCCTAGTACACCCTTCTAGAATTTGCACCAAAGCATCTGCAGTACATACAGTATTTAAAATAGGCTTAGTAGCTTGGGTATAATGTACTTAATTATTTTTAATAACTACCAGTTTTTAAGTTTTAGTACATTTTGATTAATCCATAGCTTGAATAATTAGGACACTGCCTATCCAAAAAAACACCTGAATTTAACTAAGCATATAGGTAAGAGCCTCCCATTGGATAATTAGTGCATGGATGATTATGTTTAAGCTGACAACACATTGTTAAACCCAAACTGATGCAGTGAGTAGCTTCTCATTTCCTTAAACAACCATGTCTGAAGACACATCCTATGGTCGAGGAAAAAATGTTAATCAGTTTCAGAAGAGTCAAATTATTGACATGTATCAAGCAAAGAAAACATCTAAGGAGACTGATTAAACTACTAAAACTAGGTTAAGAACTGTCCAATGGAAGAAGGTCATGTGGTCTGATGAGTCTAGATTTACCCTGTTCCAGAGTGATGGGCACATCAGGGTATGAAGAGAGGAGGGTGAAGTGATGCACCCATCATGGTTAGTGCCTACCGTACAAGCCTGTGGGGGCAGTGCTATGATCTGGGGTTGCTGCAGTTGGTCTGGTCTAGGTTCAGCAACGTTATGTGTCCAAAAAATTAGGTCTGACTACCTGAATATACTGAATGACCAGATTATTCCATCAATGGATTTTTTCTTCCCTGATATCACGTGCATATTCCAAGATGACAATGTCAGGATTCATCTGGCTCAAATCTTGAAAGAGTGGTTCAGAGAGCATGACTCCAGACCTTAAACCCATTGAGAAGCTTTGGGATGGGCTGGAGAAGACTTTGTGCAGTGGTCTAACTCTCCCATCATCAATACAGGATCTTGGTAAAAAATGTATGCAAATCTGAGAGAATGAGATAAAAAGTTGCAGAAGCTTATCGAAACAATGCCTTTATCAAAGCTAAAGGTGGTCCAATGAAATATTAGTGTGACTTTTTTTTCTTTTGGACGGGCAGTGTATATTAATATGTAATATTTCACAAATATTCTGCACACCCAGGATCTCAGTCATGGCTTTGCTGTCTATCTGACTTACTGGATATTTGGCTACAAAGATTTAGAGCACCAGGATGAATTTATGTAACATGTAGCATACTGCATGTGTCTACAGCATACATCAAAACAGATTTCGAAAACATCACTGTTGGAGACTGTCATTGTTATACAATCTGGTATGAGGAAAAACAAATCACGGACTACAGTGAAAAGCAAAAGCCTATGGTTCAGACTGGATATCACCAAAATAGTGTAATGAAATGGTCTTCTACCAAATGTCTTTAATCACATCCAGCAAAGATACAGAGAGACAGAAAAACAAACCCCCCCTTTGCTGAATTACACTGTCAAAATACTAAGATCACCCTGTAGGTGTGCAGTCATTGTTGCAGCTACAATTTTATGTAAAATACACCCACTTATCAGTTTTAATCATAGGTTTACAACAGAGAGTGACTCATTCCCTCAGAATAAGGTGCCATAGATTTGTCCTGTAATTACAAAAATGAATTCTGATGTTGGGTATGGACACTGCAGAGAAAAAAAGAAATGAGAAAATGTCTCTTATACCTGAACCACTGAGGGTCCTCAACAATAACTCTGACCCTGATGTTCATAATACTGTCTTCACATCATATTGAGCCGTTTCTCACATGTAAATACCCATTACGCAGTAATTATAACAGGATATTTAGTATTTTTCTGGATACACTAATATATTCAAGTTGGCAAATAATATGCCTAAAAAGTTGCCTCACATCAACTATAAAAAAAACTTATTGCTGATTTGTCGAAAGCATAGTTTTCTATTGTGACCATACAATTATAGCAAAAAGTAGTAAACAACTTTCTCTCAACTTTCCTCATCTTGTCTCTTCTATTCTAGTATTACTACAGGAAACATTATACAGCCTTGGGTTAGATTAGCTTTTTGTTATTTTATGAAATTAATCAAAACATTCATTTTGGATTTTAAAAAAAGTCTATATAGCTACAAATTAGGTTGCCTAACTGGATAACTCAATTTAAGTTGCAAAACATTGATGTTTTTTGTGGGTGCGTGTTTGTTTGTATCTTTCTGCATGTTCAATCTTACCAGTAATTTACTTTTCTGGAGGAAATGCCAGGGTGACTCTACACATAATTTTGAAGGCAACACAAGCTTTTAGCGTTAAAATCACTGTCCAGAGGGATAAGTTATTATGAGATGACAACATACAATTTCTGTTTAGCACATGAGACGCAGAATAGAAAATGTCCCTCTCCTCCATGGCTGGATTCAGCTGAGAAAATAGTGTCATGTGTTGTTGTCATTCATTTTGTATGTTGTGATGTCTGATGCAGGGGCTGCCAATAATCATGTCTGAATGGCGAATGCAGCAAACAACAAGCACTTCAAGGCCACTTAAAGGCTAATTCATGTTGTTTTCATATGTCCACATACGCTATACTCTCTTGGTTGTTTGCCATGAGAGTTGTTTGGGATTTTTCTTTCTATTCTCTGCCTTAAATAATCAGTCAGCAGTTCATTCCATCTCATAAGTTGTTTTTTTTTTCATCTACTGTACATTGTGCTTATCATCTGGTAGATGCATGACATGTTTGAAAGGTAAGACACAACACCAATGCTATTTTCAGTTTCAGTGACCCCATTGGATCTGAGCATGGGTCTTCTCTGTTTCCAGAAAAGAGCAGTGCATATACCTATCATCATCCATCCATCCATTTTCTGCCTCATTCATGTCTGGGCCATGGTGACAACAGGCTAAATGCTGAAAATCATTTGCTATTTTATCCATAACAGATACTTAAATTTAACTATTATCGTCTGCCTTAAAGGGGCTGCAGCTGGTGGAGATGGTGGAGGAATTACAGGTGTAGAGTAATGCATTTCACTTTCCTCCTTTACAGGTTTTTATTCTTCAACCTGGGCCCACCAGTGAGACTGCTCTGTGAGGATTCCGAGAAATTTGTGACTGTAATTGTTTCCTAATGTGCTTCCTCTCTTCACTAATTGAGGATCACATTGTCTGTTACGATCGGTGGTTTACACACACCAGCATCAGCAGAATGTAACCACAACTGTTGACTAATGAATTGTGTTCTTTCCGTAAAACATCCAAAATAAACTCTTGAGCAGCGAGTTACACGATCCTTTAGTTGGATGTCTGTCTGGTGGTTTTCTACCAATCGACAGCAGTGTTTCTCCAACAGTCTTTCCCTTATGAGGTACATTTACAGTCTTTCAGTGTATACAAGTGTAAACAATCATAAAATAGTTTTGACCAATTAAAATCACAGCAGAATATTTCACTTTTCTCCGGACACGGTTATTTTCACTAACCCTATTTTTTTCATCACCTACCTATAATGTTTTGTTAATGTATAAATAGAAAGTAACCATTTTCTATTTTCTATAGCTTAGTTCATTCTTTTTTCTGCCCCACTGAGTGCATCGGTTTCATTTGTTCCTTGTCAATATACCAAATAGCCACTGAAACTGCAGCTGATGAAAATTTAGGCCTTTTGCCTTAAAACCCTTTTGCCAGGGTGACCTCTCTCTTAAAAGTGGTAATGACCCAGTGAATTATTGGCATCACACATGCTGTGGACCCTGAATACTAATCAGAGCTTCTAATCTTACACTTAAAGCTTTAGATGAGAGTGAATATATGTAAAATAAATGTTTGTTGTTGTTGTTGTTGTTTGTTTTTTCTTTTACCAAGGAAGCTAAGTGAAACTGATGTTGTGTCTCTACAAGGTACATTGATAGGATTGTTGTCAGGACTTTATAGCTGTAGGATTATAAGTTAAAATATAAATACTTTCGATTTAACATATAGCAATCCCATGATTGCTGCTGAGCCTTCCTAATTATTGTAAAACTATTTAAAAGGACATTTTCATGCAGCAGACAGTTGGCATTTGAGAAATGTAATGCTGTTCATAATAGTTCTTTGAACAGTGATTGACACATTGTTTGATCAAGGAAGCTATACTGCATGGATTAGCATTTAAAGATGCTAAAAGATGTCACATATGAGAAATGTTCCTTCTGTGTTCACACCATCCCTCTGATTCTAATTTGCTCTCCCTTTGCTTCACATCTCTCATAGTTTTTTTTTCCCTTCTCTGATGCATTAGAATCACATGTTACTTTCCAGGCTGCAACAAAAAAGGTCAAACATTTCCTCACACTCTTTCTTACAGATGTGAAAGTCAGAAGCCTGTTTGTAGTTGCTCAAATGGATCCTGGTCAAAGACTGCTGAAAAGCAGGGAAAAGTTAAGCCTCCTATGGGTCATTCATCTTCATATTTTTCTCTTGTTTTGACTCTGAAAAGAAGAAACCAAAGTATATATATATATATATATATATATATATATATATATATATATATATATATATATATATATGAAATATTATGAAACATTATATATAACTCAATGTTACATAGATATTTCTAACAATTCATGACAGAGTTGGGCATTGATATTTTAAAGACATATTTTATATATGCACTTTGACAATCATTGAAGACCACATTGTAAATGTAATTTCACATTTCAGTAAAACACATCAAGAAATTATAGTAGTATAGTAATATTAAAATACTAATAAGGATTCTGCTCCAAATCTGACCACACATGTTTTTATGCATGTGTGTTTATGCACGTGCATCATCCTGCTGTACTGCTCTTTGTGGCAGAAGGAATCAATATGTTCCCATTTCAGTTGACCCAAAGCCATACTGTAAAAGGGAATTTTTCTTGCTTTGTACAAATGAGTGTTGCATTTGAAGTAATATAGCCATAACAGTAACTCTGTAATGAACACTTGTACCAGAGAAATGTACATTGTCAATCAAAAGTGACGAAATGAAGTACAAATGAAGGAAAGAGTTGGTGGATATGCACTTTTTCCTTTTTCTCTGTTGTAGTCTGCAGCACCCACAGTGAATAGATGTGTCTCAGAGGGTGTTTGTTTCCATCCCACTCCTTTAAGATGCTTTATATAATTATATTGGTAATTACAGTGTTCTGTAGGTTTAATCAGTACCAGTCCCAGTTTGCCCCACAGAGTGTAGAGACTTAAGCACACTACGTTAAATGTGTGGTTAATTCTGCACAGTTGTTCACCGCCGTCTCTGACTTCAGCAGCTTTGCAAAGTCAAATTTTGCATTTAGGAACATTATTGCTTTGAGCTAAATGCTAATGCCGGCATACTAAGATGTTTGCAATGACAATGTTAATATGGCACTGTTTAGCAGGTATTATGTTTACCAGTTCACTATTTTAGTTTAGAGCACGCTATAATTAGCTAAATAGCACTAAACACAAAGTAGGCTACAGCCGTCTGCTTTAATTGACCTGTTTATCCCCCAATTTGTTAGACACATTGAGCCGGAGATATCGATGCAAACAGCAATTGCAAGAGCCAGGCAGACGTCCATCAAACAGAGTGCTCTGCAAACAGGTACAATGAAGACCTGTCTACTTGTCTGCTGAGCAGTTCTGATCATGACTGGAGCATTTCAGAATTGATATGGCTCACTTCCTGTTTGTGTCTGTGCTGTCAATTTTGTCACACCTAAATGATCTGCAATAAATGACACAAGTGTTCCTGACAGAACTGTTAGAACTATTCACTCGCCCTGATAAGGAACTGATTACTGTGCCCTGTTCATCTGTCTTGCATTGTGACTTATTAAATAGTCAATTATAATAAATAATGCATCTTAAAATCAGAGTAGCTTTGACTAGGTGGGCTTATTCTTGAAAGTTCCTGGTTGTCTTCTACTGTGATAGTAAGTTGGAGTCATAAGCCCTTTTCTCTGCATATCACATCTCAAGTTCCTGCTTATGTGGATTACGAATACTGAAATGTGCTTGGTGAAAATAGAGGATAGCTGATGGATCTCATTGACTTTTTTTTTTTTTTAAGTTTCATTTAGTCTAAGTATGTTCAACCATTTCCTTCCCATGATCAAAAGGCAGATGTGACAGCTGAAGATATTCTCAAGGAGCATTTCATCACAATGTTGCTCCATAGAGGCTTTATTTTCAGAGCAGGAGTTTCACTATTAAAATGTGACCAGTCTAAAGAGAGTAGAGCAGATGATCCTGCTTTGAATAAAGCAGAACGGGAGTAAGCCTCACGCTAAAATGTTGGTGTTCATCCAGAGATACAGAAGTATTTAGTGTGATATGGATACTGTACAAGATTTGCATTTACAGAAGTGTTCTCCAGTCCCGTGATAAATAATGCCTCTGTGAACCTGTTAATTTCTGTGTGCATGGGTCAAGCATTGATTCAACTCTATGATCACTTTTGAGGCAGTTTCTTGCAGAAGATTGCATCTTAATGAATAACAAACATCCAGAGGTTGCTGAGGTAATCAGGTCTTAAGTGCCTCGTGGTAGCATTTCCATCTGTATTTTAAGTGTTTTGCACTATCCAATCACAATGTAATCACCCACAACATGTTAATACCAGTTGCTATAAAATATAAGGAGGTCAGAGAGATAACCCTCATTGGCAACAATTTTTGCTATGAGGGCCCACTCATCACCCCACATAACAGGTTTAAGACTGCAGTCATGCATTACCGTATCAACATGGTTAATGTTGAGGTCATACCGTATAAAGTGTGATGGCATGAATAATACAGTCTTTTGGCTTATTTTACTTTCTATTGTTTTTCAAAAATAAATACTACTACTACTGTAATCCCGTGTGATGGATCATACCACTGAGTTGTGATATTATGAGTAGCCCAAGGGTCATTGCATTGTTTGTTGGTTCATGGTCCATGTACAGTTTTATACCTTGAACATCATTCATCCCATTTATGAAACTTAAGGGAAAATATTGGCCAGTGCCTGCCACCACTGTGCTTAAATTGTTACTTCAAATTTGTGTTAATGGAAAATGTCAGCAGGGAAATGAAATTATCAAACGTACTATTGTGAAACCATGTTGTTTTTACAAATTTCCATTAAATAGTGTATACAACCAAGGGACCAAATACTGTAATTAAAAACATATTATTGTACTACAGTTCCTGGTATTATAAAAGCCTCTCCATTGTTTGTGTTTATGTGCAGATCATCACGAATCCCCTTATAAATAAACTGCTTTTCCAACAAATCACACCCCTGTGCCGCCACAGTGATTTTCCATGTATGGAAGGCTTAACTCTGTGACTCTGTGTCTGTGGTGTTTTGGATCTTTCTGCCACAAATTAAATTTGAATTGTTCCATAAGGGGTCAAACATCTTGAGAGAATAAACACGACACACCATGAAATTAGACTGTTGTTGGAAAAGGCAGAGGTATACTTAGATACAAATTTCTTATTACAGAAGTGTTTGCACACAGATCTGTGTTGTGGCTGACTGGTCTGCTGCAATATTGAACAGACAAACACCCCCTCCCCTCATCTCCCTGGTACCAAAAAGGTTTAAAACTGCAGAAATATCCAGCCAGACAAGAGTAGATTTGAATTTACTCGTGGTGAACAAAGACAGAGAAAATATAATTTTAATTTAATAAGTTGTTTTACAGTGTTTTGCATAAAAGAATCATAATCATTGCAATAATCACTATGTTGGTTTGAATTAAACCATAATAGCACAAGATAGATTTGAGAGAAAAACAAACAAAATATTGTTAAATACAGCTAAATGCTTTTGCCTAATGTGTTTTAGAGGAATCATAATTGCTGAAAAGATTGTGTTTACTGGTAACATGTTTTTGGAGAGCACAATATGCTTTGGTCATGTAGTACAGGTACATGTAGTACGAAGTTGTATGGATGTAGGTGGGTGGATGATCAAAATGACATTCCATTCTCAGTAGCCTTTGTTTTATTCACCAAATGTTTTCACTTTTTTCTCCTTCATCAATCGTGTCTGAAGCTGCTACTGATTTACTCATACACAATAGACTAATCAGTCATGTGACGTATAGAAACAGAACCTAGATACCAAGCACACAAAATAATCCTCATCACCTAAAAAGAAACCTAGTACAGTAGTAATAGTATAAATGTTTACAGCAAAAATACAGGAACTGGCCTAATCTTTCTAATACTTACACGTAGGGATAGTATTTGTATAGAAACTATCCCTTGGATAAAAGCGTTTGCTAAATGACTAAATGACTAAATGTAAATGTAAAATGTAAATGTATAGCATCCATTAAAGGCTTAAACAACCAACATCACAATCACAGCTCTCTTAGTTGTGTTTGTACAACACTTTGGTTGTACTGTGGTTTTCATAGCAGCAGAGGGAAGGCGTGAAGACAGAGTTTGTGAGGTGCTTTGGAAACTGACCAAACAGCCTGTGCGTATGCCAGATCACTGTTTCCAATACATAGGCCTTACCTGGGCAACCTGCCCGTGCAAACTTGTTCCCACCCAGGAAGATTCATTATTAATTCAAATTCAAATTTACATCACATAATACCAACTTGGCTGTGCTTTGATGGCAAACATCCTGTGTGATGAGACAGTAATATAAAGATTCCCATAGTGCCCCATATCACCACTGGATTCTAATCACTCAGCTGAGGGCAAGTAATTACTTCATAATTCACAAAAGACCATCATACCTTAAAGTCTCCTCTACAGATTCATAAATACACTTTTGTAGTGACTAGACAGAGATCGGGGATGTTGGCTTTGGAATCTGCTGGTGCCATTCTTATTACCACAGAGCCCAGTGTTGCCTTCCTCTTCTTCATTTTTGTAACTCTTCTTTCAGCCTTTTGTTTTAGTCAAACGTCACATGTTCTTTCTTGCTGATGTGACTATTGCTTGGGATTGCTACATCTATGGTCTTCCTCTTTTGCTTGTCCACCTCTATTATGTATGGTCACTTAGCTATTACCCATTTGTCAGCCTGTATCTGGAAGTCCCATGAGATCTTAGCATGATCAATGTCAACCACATTTGGGGGTGTATTACATTTTGACCTTACGACTTCCAGCCTATACTTGGCACAGATGTTTTTGTACACCATGCTGGTCACTGGGTTATTGTGTTCCATGTACGTCCTGCCTGCTAGCATCTTCTACCCTGCTGGTATGTGCTGGATTGTCTCTGGAGACTTTTTGCACAGCACACACCTGGAGTCATGTCAGATGTGGTAAACCCCAGCCTCTCTTTTTCTTGTACATAGACCCTATTTCTATACTGCTATGATTAGTGCATCTGTGCCATCTTTGATTCCAGCTTTGTCCAGCCACAGGTTTTCAGTTTCTGTCACTCCTTCTATCTTGCAGTGGTACATACAGTGCCGGGGTTTGTCCTTCCATTATGCTTCCTGTTCTTCCTGCTCTTCTTCCTTGGGTTTCTGCTGTCTGAAATATTCACTAAACAAATAGTCCCTTGGGGCCATCTTCCTGATGTATTCATGGATCTTTGTTATTTCATCCTAGATAGTGGCCCTAACATTCACTAGTCCTCTGCCTTCTTCCTTCTGTTTAGTGTATAGTCTCAGGGTGCTGGATTTGGGGTGAAACCATCAATCTCTTGTAAAGAGCTTTCTTGTCTGGATATCCATGGCTTCTATTGCCACTTTACACCAGCTTAGTATGCTAGCGGGGTATATGATAGCTGTCAGGGTGTAGCTATTGATAGTTAGGTCCTTGTCCTTCCCTTTGAGATGACTTATCAAGACTTGCCTTACTCTCTGTAGGTACTTGGCAGTTGCAGCTTTCTTTGTGACTTCTTCATGTTTCCCATTTTCCTGTGGGATTCCAAGATACTTGTAGATGTTCTAAACATCTGCTATGTTGCCTTCTGGTAATAAAATCCCCTCAGTTTGACTGACAGTACAGACCCTCTTCCCTGTACCACCCACCTACATAATCTCATCCAGTCCAAATGGTAGTCCAATGTCATTGCTGTAGGTCCTAATAGTGTGGATCAGTGTCTCACTGTATTATTCAGTCCTGTTGGACTGAAGAAGACTTCTGGAGAAATAACTAGTTGCCCAATGCTTAAACACAGCAAAGCAGACTCTACTCTCATATTTTGAGATCAACAAACTACATATTACAACTAGACCCGAGAAGACCTAGAAAAACAATTAAATATGCAACTAACAGCAGAGGCTGGATCATCACCTCCGCTACAGTGTACAGTGGTTAATCGGAGGCAGAGAAAAATTGATGCAGACAACCACTCTGATCAATTACCAAGGCTCAGTGGAAAAATATCATCTGATACTATGCCAGCAGATTCCAACAAAGCTTTCTTCACAATTCCTACTGCCACCATAACTTAGACAATTTTATTGGTATATACTACAGCAATTGTAATCCTGGAGATTCTTGGCTAAATAATCAAGAAGAAGAACTTAAAAATTAGGCTGGAAGCCAAGATTAAGACAAATCTGACAGAGGTTAGTCGGCTGCTAGAAGTACAGAAGGGTCTGAAGATAAAGACTAAGATCAGACTACTGAGAAAATAAAAAGGACTGACGCCATTTAAGGCCCAAAGACACAGATCACTGGCAAATACAATAGAGTAAGATACAGAAGTCCCTGGTAAAATCTCCAAACAATTGTCCAAGGTGTAATCACAGCTATAGTGCAATAATATCAGGTCCTATGAGACATCAGAGCTCCCAAGCCACAGGTCAACATTAACAAATACATGAAGGGCTCAGAAGGGCATCAGAAAAAGTCTGAACAGACTGAAGAAGCTAAGTTGCCGTGACTGAACCTCCAGATAACTCTACCTGAATGACTGAGAATCCTCACAACATCAGCAATACAGTGTCTGTTATGTGGCTTTAAAAAAAACCCCGCTCCAGAGAAAATGAGACCAGAGACTGGGGTGACTGGGGCTGACCTTTTAGCATGACTGCGATCCAAAGCATACAGCAAAGAACATGCTGGCAAAAAGTAAATGGGAGATTTCGGTCTTAGATTTTCAATTAATTGTTTTAAAAATATGTTTATGTTGTCATGTAAGTTATATTATGATTATTGTAATTATTGAACTAGTTCTGTTTGTATGTGTAGAACTTAAGTTGCTTATTTGTGCCTCACATTTTTTTGTTGTTGTTGTTTGCAGAGAACAGCATTTAGTGCCATAGAACATACGTTTTTTCACTGTCAAAAAAAAACAGTGACACGATGTCTTGTGGCAATACTACTTACTGAATTTGCGATTTAGGCAATGTTATTTTGTACAAATAATCAATTAAAAAGAATCAGTTTTTACAATAATGTGAATTTCTGTGTCCACTTTTATTGTCTCACTTGTGCCTGTGGTGTTAGAGAAAAGACAATTAACACTCTGTTTGTTGGATCACAGGATTCCCTTCGAGAGTCAGCAACTATAAAAGTAGTTCTATTAAAGCACAGTTATTGGCTGGAGAAATTGAGCAAAAGAACAGTGTGCACATCACTTGTGGCTGGCTACGTGATGAGTGGGCAGGCCCAGTTTTGGCGGTCCTCCAGTCTTCACTCAAACAACAGAAGTCCCTTGTACTTAAAACACACACGCTAGAATTTCAACCCTTATTCTGTGGGAAGATGCTGCCAAAATGACAGCAAATGTTTTCAGTAATTCACCAAAAGAATTAACACCTGCTTCTCCTTTCTTTAAATGCATTTTGTTCACAAATATTTTCACAAGTTTGCAAAATGGCCTTCACACATTTAGAAATTCTTGTTCTCAACAGCAGAACACAACAAAAAAGTTTGCAAAGTGTGGCGCAAACTTAAAGACCTTGATGTACATACTCATGGCATCAGTTTGGAACATTTCTGTGCACTTAGTTTTTGTTCTTTGGTTTTCTGTTCCTTCGCATTCAACTTTGTGTATCATTTATGGGTCGTTACCATGCTTCTCCCCACCAGCTTAATCCCCTCTCACCTCCAGTCATCACTGAGTCTAAACAATGGAGCAGGTGCAAGACATATGTCCAGCACTGAAGTTGGAAAAGTAAATATAATGAGATTTAAATATTTGACTACTGTAATAAGACAGCTCTGGCCCCTCAAGCCAAGTGTTTTTGTGTATGTGTGTGACTACATAAAGTCCTATTGTGTTCACTGCATGTAGCCTTTCTGGATTATTATTATTAGCATACTTCAGCAACTCACAAAAAATATACTTGTTTCTCCTTTAAATAAAAATCTAATAACTGTCTTGGTTGTGCTTAATTAAATTCAACTGGGGCCATGCTGATTCAGTGCCACTAAGAAATATATTAAAAGCTTAAAATGTTTACTGGCAAACAAGGTGAAAATGGATCACGACAGAAGGCATTGCTTGTTGCCTTGGAATTAATAGGTTTCACCACCTCATTGTACAGTTATGGTTCTTTTTTTATTCTTTTTTGTTTATGGTTTATTTAAATAACACAGACAAAAAGTGTTATATAAATGTTTATATAAACTGTTTTTTTTTTTTTGCCTGTTCTTTGTCATTTCCTGTCCAAAGTTCCTAGACAAAGTTGAGCAAGTGTTGGTTGTTAATACCTAAGTTACTATGACAATGTCTAAGATTTTTGCAACTTCTCTTATGTTCTTGGTGGAGGATAACACTGAAAAGCTTATTTGGATCAGGTTTTACACTGCAAACATTAGCCATGCAGCTTAATGGCTTGCATGGGGTATTTACTGCCTTTTGGCTAGATGTCTAAAGTGCAAAGAGTGTTTTCTATGGGGTTGTAGACATTCCAATACCTTCCCTTCTTTAAATTTTAATACAATTGCGTAGTTATGGATTGGATTAGTCATTGTTGTGGTACCTGCTACTTACTTGATTGCATGTTAACATTTAAAGTGTGAAAATTGATGGCGGGTCCACTGGGAAGTCCCCATATTTCCCCTGTGATTAACTGGTTTTATCATCTTTTATGCTCCAATATTGGATGCTCATTCATTGTCATGTATATTATTCCTTTTGCCAGGTGCAATGCTAATTACCTCGAGGGGAATCACCTGTGTGTTTGCTTTTGAAAAGGCAGCTGCATGATTATGACACTGATGAAGGCCATGTGGCCTAAAACATTTTGTCTTTTGTAAATAAAGTGACTTCTCGCCCTTGTGTGTGTGTGAGCCTCTTCTCTTATTCAATAAGGAATAAGTTGCAGCATAGGCTGCTGTGTGTGAGATCTTTTCTAAAGTGGCCTTGATGCTGACACTGAGATATACAGTAGTGTGTTTATGTAAACATCATGGTCCAGTTACAATTTTGGATAGTTACTCTGTGAAACTGAGAAGCAGAAGCATAAACAACATTAGGCGTTTTTCACAGGAGACATTTTGACGTGTCACAGTAGGAAAAGCCTGGAAAAGACAAAGGTGTTACTAATAGCACTAATGATGACTTTGTTCTATTCAGGTGCCCCAGTTAGCCACAACAGTGTGCCAGCATGAACAACACCAGATCCTCAAACAGAAGCAGCTAAAGAGAATTCATCCATCATTCATTTTAATATTTACACCTGTGCTTTTCCTAGTGTGACATGTCAAAGTGGCTTCAGTGAAAAAGACCTAAGGCACTACTGAGCCATTGAAAAAACATCTTCTATTAATCTACAAATCAAAGGTGGGAGTGTGCATTTGAATATGAACAAAAGCTAAATTTAAACCTATTTGCATCTCAGGTTGCACCGGTTTATAAAAACTTGTTTTTACAGTTGTACAATAGCTTTATAAAGTACACACAAATACATGTGTGATGAGTTATTCTTTGTGGAATATTGAGAATCCCTCGGCAATAAAATAATCACTGTGAATTCACACAGTGCAAATGTTTCGAAATAATATGATGACAATGAAAGCCTTATGAGTTACTTGTGATTTTAATAGCACACCACACATGTAAAAAACATAAGGGTCTCATATATTACAATAAAAATGTTTCTTTGTTCTTACTAAGTGTAGCTGCTCACTAAAAATAAATTCATTAACATTTATTTAAAAAGATTCCCAGAGACATCATTTGCATGTGATTTCTCTTTTTTGTTTCTATTATAACATTTTGTACTTGAATGAATCCTCTGCTGGCTTTTAAACTATATTTTATCTTTATTTTAGGTGGTTGTTTAGCATTTCTAGCACATTTCTAAGCGTCTGTGCTCAGCTTTCATTCACAATTGAGCTGTAGCTCTACAAATATTGTGAATTATGAATCTAAAAGCAGGGTGCCTGAGTAAATTCTGTAATAATGGCAGGGGAGATGGATGAAAATGGAAATCGTGGCTCTGTTATAGCCCAAGTGTGTTTGTGAAACCAAGACATGACCTCTACACCTGTATGCCTGTTAAGCTCTTAAAGCTGATATCACCTGTCACTCTGCTGTTTGCCTAAGCACTGTGTACATAAACACACCTGGCTCAAGATCCCACTGAATTCTGATTATAGCCCTCTATCATTTCTCTGGGACTTATTTACCACATCTCCCGACATTGTGTGAACAGGCTGTGGAGAAATAAAACCTTCTTCCTGCTCGTACTTTTTAATAGCCCACAATCTCCTCTGTCTCCCCACTGCTGTCACTTTTGTGTTGACCAATTTAGATAGCCTTCTTTGCTTTTTTATTCGTCGCACTTATTCTCTTTTGTCTCTCTCAAAGCTGGCAGAAGGATGCCATCGATCTTCATGAGGTTTTGATACACATCGTTTCACCTCCTGCAGTACCTGCTTTATCAGGAGATTGGAGGAGGACGGATGACTGATCAGACTGATATAGCTTCTCTCGCGTTTCAGTGACAACCCCCCTTCCTTCTCTTTTCTCATTCTGCTTCATCCTTCTTTCCTCTCCTCCTCCTCCCACACCTCCTATAGGGTAATTGAAATTTGAACAGCTTTAGCCCTGTGTTTGACTCATTTTGACACAATTGTACTGTTTGTTTGTGTGTGTGTGTGTGTGTGTGTGTGTGTGTTTCTACTTAGCTTGGTAAACTGGCAGCACATCATTTGAGATATGGTCCATAAAGTTGTGGTATAGCTTGTACATGTTTAAGTTGTTCAGAAGATCCAACACCTCTGGTGAAATTCAATTCAGCGCATCACGTGAATGCTGAACAAACCAGCCAACCAAATAAGCAAATTTGTTCAGCCCTCAAAAAAGAAAATAGCTAAGCCCTTGAGCAGGGAATCAAAAGTCCCATCACTCCCCTACAACATTTCATCTGCAAACAGGTCAGCTTGACAAAGGATTTTCTAAGAGAATGATTGATTTCCTGAAATGACTCATTTCCCTTATGCAGCTGGTATCAGTGAGTACTACAGGAACATCATGTACAATGCAAAGAAAGGTCACATGGTAGGTAAACTTGTCAGGCATCCCAGGCAGGTTGTAACCTTGACTGAATGTTCAAAAGAAATAAAGATATAGGACGACATACTACATGGGCAGCATCTGATGCAATAGCCTGACCAATGAGAAGAAAATCTACTGTGCTGTACATGTGACTGATCTGATCTGCTGTATGTAGTGCACCAACTGATGGCACAGAGGTGAAATGATTCATTTCTGACTGATAAACCCTCACCAAGGCCAGGCAGTAGGAGCTTAAATTACTCTATGACAAGTCGTCGCTGCCTATCTCTAGACGGAGAAAACGTTTCTGTACATTATTTGCATCAGTGCAAAATGCTCCTGAATTTCATGATACAGGGATGTAATAGCTTTTCAGGTCATTTTAAAATAATATGAACCATAATGAAGATGGCAATATGGAGTTTGATACACACCAGCCCAAAGGAAATGGAGAAGAAAGCAGAAGTACATGAAACCTATTTTTCTGAATGAGTTTCAATTTTTGTAAATAAGCAAAAAAGAATACAGAACCTGTTAATAAGGGAGTTTTAGAACATCTGGCAGATGGGTTTTGTGACTATTGGACAAACAAAGGCTATCTGATAGTACCTGTTTTCTGTCTTCATCCCAAGCTAAGCTAACATGCTGGTGTGCACAGCTCCACATGTGAACCATCTAATCATCTAATTCTCAGCAGGAAACTAACAAATGTATATGTATACATTTCCAATAGCAGAACATTGTGTTTTGTGTGTGTGTAGTCTAGGTCTAGGTTTTGGTGAAGAAAACTTTAAGTCATCCAAAATGAGTTCGGAAAAGTCTTATAACCACATTTGGCACCGTGGTGGTTATGGGTTTTCTGCCTCTATAGTTCACAGTCAGCTCACAGCGCAAGTTTAAATTTCAGCTCTTGTTCATACACTGCAGCATTTGCATCTTCTTCCCATGTTTGGACAGGGGTTCCTCTAAATGCTCTGGCTTTCACACTGTGCAAACAATGACAGGAATAATAGCTCAGCCACAAAAAAAGTCACAGGTGTAACTAGAGGGTGAATGTGCACATCTGTCCTGGGTAATACAGCACTGTTTTGGTGAGACACGTTGAGACTGTGAATCCTTAGAAATTCAATAGGAAAAACAGCAATATCATTAATAAGAAGAACTGCAGTTTTTGAGACTGACTGCTTTTTGACACATATAGCCCCAAACAGATCCAGTCTCACGCCTGATAGGAAATTAAAATATCATCATATCTCAGAATGAGATTCACACCCCAATCTTCACCACTATCATCCTTCTACCCCACAACTGTGGAGTGCCTGAAGATGTTTTAATTTTACATGCCATCCCTTTGATTTTAATAATTAAGGACTGAACCACTGATGTTGATTAGAAGCTTTCAGTTGGCTTATAAGTGAAAACAACTCAATGTAAAAAGCATCACATTTTCATTACTTTAACTGTGACACACTCTAAGACATATTCTTGATACACTTCAGTACTGAGCATCCTTTGGCGTTGCCACAGTGTGCTGAAGCAAGCTATTCAGGTACACTTTCAAAGAGGGTGAAAATAACTTGTCTTGGTCTTAGGGCTGCAGACCGACAGCTCAGAACCTTGCGCCTTGTAATAATGCTCCTTGTGGTAGCCGTGGTAACTCTGTAAAGCATGTGTTTTTTGTCCAATCAGAGCCTAAACTACAGCTGCTCTATTATATAAATGTTCTGGCCTGACATTGTCATTAATGGTAATTTATTCATCTATGGTCTCCTGCAGAGGTAAAGTGATGCAGCTGGACTGAGTTTAGAAGTTGTACCCAGCTAAGACTGTAACAGGAGTGCAGTTTTGTATTGGGACATTTTAAATGTGAGACAGATTGTCTTGATCGGGAACAGTGATTACCCAGATGGACTGTGAATTAGCACAACTTGAACATTTTCCCAGTTTAAATGCGGAAAGGTGGCAACAATTGCTAACAAAAATATTAGGGGAAAAGGGATTTCCATCGGTTAAATTACCTGACATTAATTCTAGGCAGTTAGAGCAGCAGGGTCTAGTAAATTCTTGTGAGCGCAACAGGAAGAAAGATGCTGTTAAATTAAGAGGATGCTAAATGACGGATAAGGTCAGAAATGGGAAACCAAAGTGTTGGGAACAGATAAAGGGGTTTGGGGAGGAAAGAGAGCAAGGAGAGGTGGGGAAGCCAAGCCTTTGCAGGTGGCCCCATCACCACCCAAACGCGCTGGTAATAGCTGCCATTCATTATGGAATGTGAGACTGCCTGGTGCAGGACCAAGTACCCCATCCATCCCTGTCAGCTAGTGGCATGTCAATGACAAAACCTTAATTACACCATTAATTAATAGAACGATTTTTTCCAGCGTGCGCTCTGTGCCTGATGTTCGTTAAGCCTCCTTGTGAGCGATTGCTCGTGCCCCATACCATTTAGTCGACATAAGTACACAGAGAAAAAAAAAAACAAGTCAATGAAATGGCATCGCGAAGAAGGTAGGCCCTGAAAGGCACCAGCGTGTTCTATTGATTGACAAGATAAGGCGAGAAAGTGGTTGATCTTGTTAGATACATCATCAATTAAAGTAATCCACATCCTTTCAAAATGCCCATTGTTTATTTGACACGCAATGAGAATGTCAAACAGTGCTGGAGGGCTGAGTGTTTCTGAAAGTGGAGCTACTGGAAGAGCAGGATGAACAACAGATATCATCAAGAGAAATCTTGAAATATATAACTAATATGAGGGAGGGATGATCAACAGGCCAAAAAACAATCAAAGGTTATATGTGAAGAAGTAAATCAAGGGCCACTACAGCAACCCCTCAAGCTTCGGATTCTGTCCAGGAACTAAACAGGCTCCAAATCATTTCTTCCAAGAGCTGCAACAGGGTTTGGCTTCTGCTTTCATCTTAACAGTAGAGAGTCCTATTATAACGGCGTCCATCTCCAATATCTATTCATGACCACTGACTGTTCAGTGCAGGAGTACCTGCATTGGAACGAGAAGTGGATAGTTGGCATGAATACAAGACATCAGTGAACTACACTCTGCACTGATGCTACAAAAAGCTTTTCCTTCTACACTCCCTTTAACTTGAGCAGTTTTTATAGAGCTATAGTAGACATACCTAAAATGAATCGCATTTCAACCACTATCTCAACAAATCTTTTTAGTGCTGTAACAAAAACTGACTGAACAGAAAATCACATACTATTTATCACTGCACACATTGCACGGCACACCATCAAAGAGATATTATTAAGGTCACAATAATAATGATGACAAATGTGACGCAACTCAGTGTGACTGCACGGCACTTAGTCTGTCTCACACTATCTCACACTGAAACAATAAAAAAACACATAATTAATGGTTAAGCTCTTTAAAATGTTCATGAAGACATTTCACCATTCGTACATTTATAAAGAAAAAAAAAAAAAGGACCAACATCACATTAGTGCTGCCACAGAAGCCAGAAGAAGAAGGCAAACAAAAAATGAAAAGGTCAAAATGCTTGAAATTGACAGTGGAGTGTAGAGAGGCTGGGTACAGAGCTGTGACCGGTGTCAAGGCCTCATCAGTCGTAAAGGAATGGCAGGCCAAAGCGCTGAATAAAGCATCAAACCACCTGACTGTGGCGGAGAGGAACAGAAAATGGCCAAGGCTGTGGAGAAAGCTGAGTCGGGGTGAGTACAGTGAAAAAATTCAGTTCTACAAAATCGGTTTCACCACCAAGGAAACGCTGCTCTGAGAGGCGAATTATGAGGAAATTATACAATGACCCAAAAGAGAGCCACAGGCATTAAAAATACAAATGCTTTTATTTATTTTAAACCACAAGCTACTGTTCACCCACAAATAATATCTACAATGCAGAATAACAGTCCATGCTTATGTAGCTACAAGGAGTATGGAATGATCATCGTTTACATGAGGGTTTAAGTTAGTACAGTATCCCCATGGTCCAACAATTACTTTAGCCACAGTGGAGAGTCTCAAGTGCCTGTAAGAAAAATATCAGCACACCGTGTGTTGGTTTAAGTAAACTACTCATTCTGCCACTTTTAATGAAGACAGTCTTTTGCAAATACAGGTTCTGGTTGTAAGTAAATACAGATTTTAATTTTTTCTCCATCTTCTACAGATGTACAGCAAATCCATCACTTCTAAAAAATACGATAATAACACAAAACTCTTTTCTGTGCTTTGTGTGAAATTCTTGTGGACCACATTTTTAAAAATAAAACAACAATAATACACTGTCGCATTTGTGTTTCTGTCTGGCAGTCAGTGTTTACTGGGCAGTGAGCTACATGGTAATAATAGCTGCAGCAACAGGTGATACCGGTCATGAAAAATAAGATCTCTTCATATTCCTCAGACGTCACACTCAATATTTGTAACTCAAGTTGTATTTATATTCTAATATTTTTGTGCTTTGTTTTTTCCCATATTTTCAAGTTTTATTCTAATAAAGGAAAGAAGCATAAATATATAATACATGCAGTGATGGTCACAGCAATATGGTCATAGCATTGCCAAAAAGACAAATCTAATGCTGGCCTAGGACTTTTGCACAGTTCTGTATAAAATATGCCAATAGCAAAATAGCAAGGGGCTTTTGTATTTAATCTCACAAGGGCCTCTACAGCAACCCTTGTGAGACGTTGATCTTGTTCTTAAGTGCTGCAACGTATGGTGATGGTCTTTTTTACACTAATATATGGGTACGTGTAAATTACCTTAACCGAAATATCTCAGTATTTCTACCATTGCTAATCACAACACACGATGACCTGTTCACACCAAGTGTGGGACCTGGCTATGATCTGAAGATAGAATTTGCTACTGAAAAATGTGCCACTTATAATGTGCCACCTGAAGCCATCTGAATGATCAGATTGGTAATACTCACATGTATACATTTGTTCTGCATTATTCTTAGGGCTGATAATGGAGTGCTGTGTCATGTTTATGTTGTGTGGATAGATAAGTCCCATCATTATCATAAAGCATTGCAAAGTCTGTGTTGGACTTGCTCCAGTGGGAGCTATTTTGTTGTGAGATTTTTCTTAGTGCTACAGTTGATTTACTGCTTTATGGAAGTAACAAATGCTCACAGGTATTAAAATAGATTCAAGCTAAGAATGCCACTGTAGCTGAAACTCAAGCCAAGCCGTCCTTGCTCGGAGAGCTGGATCTTTATTACTGCGTGATCCACATCATTATTACAATAAGCACACAGCATAATCACACCTCATTAGTTATGTTTGATATTAATGGGGGTAATATAAATAAATTCCCTCTGTGTTTCAAATGGGTAAGCAAGAAAGCACATAGCCCCTCAGCTTGCTGCTAATGCAGGGTGGCTACACGACGGGACTTTGTGCTGCAAGATCCTGGCAGAGTGTATACGCAAACATTCCTTATTGATCTTCTGACTGGTTCTAAGCCGAGCGTCTGCATACATGACCATATGATGACGGACGCGATCCCAGTCCAACCCTGAATGACCCTGTGTGTTGAGACTTTTGCAGAAGCTGATCCTCCAATACTACAGAAATGTTTTATTGATAAAAAAAAAAACAAGTTGTGGTATCTTTATATGCATGTGTGTACTTGTGTGTGTGTTTGTGTGCAGATGTGGAACATTAGGAGATGTGGGTAAGGAGCACAAGATCGCATAATTGAGAAAAAGAAGGTCATAGTCTTACATATCTACATTCAGTAATAGAATATGGCAGACCGTGTGTGATGCTGAAATCTGTCAGATCTCCCTGCCCGACCTCACTCTCTGTGTGTCCTGCTTGAAATTTCTGTTTGATTCTTCGCTGGGGAGAAGAGACAGTCATTAATACACTGCAATATCTTCCATGTCCTTTGGTGCTGAGGGAATCCTTTACCGCATCCCTCCTCCGAAGTTATGTAAATCAAAATGTGCATCAAAAGCCATTTGCCACATTAACCGCAGCCTGCAAATATATGTGTACATGCAAGCAACCTTGACAAGCCTAAGACTCCCCGTTGTATTTCTAATTCCCTTACCTCATTTAAAAATCAACCATGCTTAAAAAAAATGAAGACATAATCAAGCAGCTTGCTTTGAAAATCAATGGATTTGACTTGTTTACTTGTGAAAAAGAGAAATATGCTATTTGCGTCCATCAGAAATTCTCTGTTTGATAGTTTACATCTGAGATATACAGGAGAAAAGGATCATACATTATTAAGACTACAGCACTTTGAACTATGTTACTCTCCTGCACATTCTCAGCACTAATCCTCTGATTGTGACAAATAAGCGCTAAAAGAGCAAGGTGTTTCTCGATTCTGTGATTTCCAGCGCTGTTCTTGGAGAGATATGTGCGTAATAAATCCCCATGACATTGACCTTCGGTAAGTCAGATGCCTATTTGTGCGTCAGAGTGTTGCTGAGGATCCAGCTGATGCGCACCTCCTCAGAATGTAACTACACTTAAGGGGCTGTGGAGATACAAGGTGGACACAACAATAGCCGCGCTTGTGCTGCTTATGTTTTCTCCTGCGTGTTCGAAATGCTTGAGGAGACAATGAGATAATGAGAACAACCCAGAATAGTTCCACATAAGACCAAGTAATACTTTCCTTTCTGTTATGTATTATACAAGTTTATCTAATGATGAATCCTGTAATCCTCAATAAGGTTTCATCACAGTTACTATAAGTCAACACAAATGACAAGTCAGAGTATGATAACCAGATCAGGTCCAGGTCCAAGTCCAGGTATATCGAAACAATGTTGTGTGAATTGTTTTTGTAGTCCTTAGTTAATTTGTAACCACGTTTTAACATTTTAGAAAGCACATCCAAAATGATATCATTATGCCAATAAGAGCATCAGATCAAAAAAAATCCACATATGGGCTGTTTTGGAAGGTAATAACAAATAATGTGTTTTGGCATTTAGAGAAGTGGTTGGACAATTGTTTATTTTTTAAAGAGCATTCAGTGATGGCAGAGATGTCTTTCTGATCCACAAAAAGTTCCGTTATAAACAGAGGGTATTAATTTGAGTAAAGGGATATCTGTAAGAGGCCATTTTAATGCTCAAATGGGTTCCTGTGGTGAAGCAGATTGAAGTGGAGGTGGTTTGACCGCAAGAATTAATATCTACAAAAAGGGGCTAAACAGGGGAATAGATTGCTGTCACAGTTAGTAATTTCATGGCTTGATTGATTGCTGGCGTATTGTATTGTTCACACTGAGGCGACTAATCCATCTTTGCATAGTTCAAAACCTTTGTTCCACTGACTTGTTTTTCTTGCCAGCAATGCTGTAGAATGCGATTGTATGTCACTTTGCCTTTGATTCCATTGTCCTTTTCTTAATTTGTCTTTCAATGTCCTCATTTTTACGAGTATGCGCACACACATCTGTGTGAGCGAGCGAGTGAGTGACATCTGATTGAGCGTTATTAACCTTTCACTGAATATTCAGCTTTAAATACTGTATGTACATAAGTCGGCAGCCCTCAGCTCCACACAGATAAAAACCATTTAAAATTTCAGACACAAAATAAAACCTGTCAAAAATGTACACAATTGAAATTTGTTAAATTAATGAGATGAAAAGAATCTGAAAGGGCAGCAGCAGGTAGACCAGATGACGGGGTCAATGGGAGACAATATAAAACTGATTATGATTGATGATGACAGATTGCAACATTTGTGTGGGCAGACATGAATTAACTGGAAAATTAGTAGTCATGGTTAAATAATTTTTAACAAACAACGTGTTCTATATTTTTACAGAGTTTAATATTTTGAGCACGACAGTACCACAACAGTTTGTTTGAATATTTACTGCCGATTTTTTCACTCTTTTCTCTATAAAAACCATAATGTCATACATATGTGGAAAAAACAGCCCATCCATTACATCCATTCGTATCCTGGGAGGCATGTTTAAAGATGCAGATTGATTAACAGCTGACTTCCATAGCTGTCGATTTTATTTTCGCACAGTATGCCACGCGATAATCTGCACGCCAGAGCACATTTTCATAAATAACTCAGTTCAATATATTGTAACAGCTAGGCATGATATTGAAAATTCCTCCGTAAGATTGTGGAGTTCAAAAAATAATTGGACATCCAGGCAGTCATTTAGCTTAATCAGTTTCCTGTGGAAATTCTGACATGCTGCATGAAGCTGTTTCTCTACACTGATAGCACTGCTGGGAACAGAGAACTCAGAGAATAAAAAAAAAACACACTCTTTTTCACTAAGTAAAATAATAACAATAATAATAATTGATGCTCTACATTTGAATACATAATGCTCAAAACCCTATCGCTCTAATAAGAATATGATTTCTGAATGTCATGGATCAAACTCTAATATATTAGAAGAAATGTCCTATGGACCAAAGACCTGAAGAAATTGGTCTAAAAATAGACTTAAGTGAATCAATTTCTCCCGTCAGCCATGCAGCCGCACAGTCATTAACACATGCTTGGCTTAATTTCTAGTTAATTCATTATTCCCAAATTGCAACACATGGTTAAGTGTCTTGGTGGGACTTCGATGCCCAGAGCATGTCCTCCCCGTGCCTGGCAGAATGTCGTGATCAGAGCCATGGACAGCAACAGGAGGCAGTATGCAAATATGAATTCAAAAGGTCTCTAAAACCCCATAAGGAACAGACAATTCTGAAATGAGCTATTAAATTAGCCATTCCTCATATCTATTACACAAGTGAGGAGATACAAATCTCATACCTGCATGCACAAAAGCTACAGATAAAACTGCAATAATTTATAGTCAGAATGACTTTAGAAGGGATTTTTCAATTTCCAATGGTGTGAGACCTCACACATGACAAGCATTGGTCTTTCTCGTTGTCAACGACGCATTACATCTTACCCTGTGCTATCATAAAAGCCTGAAAACAGAGAATTTTCTCAAACTTGACCAGACACTCGCTGTGCGTACACAGTGATTTACTGAGGAAAAACAAAAAGACAACAAGCTGAATGTGGTTTGTACATGGCGCAGAACAAAAACAAGCAGAGACTCACACTTGACGAGGTTGTGAAAGGTTGTGTGTCATTTAATGAAATAAGCTGTGAACATTTCACGTGGAAGGGTGTGATCAACAAATACAGTTTATCATAATCAATCAAACAATAAATAATTCAGTGAGTAATTCAAAGTAAAATTTATGACTTGTTGAACTGCGTGAACACAGCAGATCTAACAGTTTATTGTAGGTTTCAGCTCTCGTTGGTTGCCAGGTTTTATGTTTCATTTAAACAGTACATCAGGACTGTTACGAGAATTACAGCTAGTTGGCTAGTGTCTCGGCTATGGTCAATCTAACATAAAATGTGTGTGTGTGTGTGTGTGTGTGTGTGTGTGTGTGTGTGTGTAATACTTTAACAACTAAGGTAAAGAATCAGGTTGCTTGCTGCCAGTGGGTTGTTGTTGCTCACCTCCTCACCTTAAGTTGGCATATTACTGGTTTTCTCAACTACTAGGCAAAAGGTGCAGGCTGTTTCCCAGTATAGCAGCAGCACAGAAAAGCTCAGGAGTGGTCATCTACCAATCATGGGATTTGTGATTCGATTCCCAGCTCCTGTCAAATGTCGAAGTGACTGATAATATGAGCCTACTATGCAACCTAAGGTCACAAGCAGATTATATCAAACACGTTTGCCACAAATCAGGTAAGGGCGCAAGAGACCCTGTGGGGATCAGACATGAAGTGAATTGGATGACAAGGGCGAAGCCTTCTGCTCCATGTAAAATCAAGACGTGTATCTGCTGTGTGGGAAAGCCCCTCTGAACATCCTCAGAGGCCAAATCAGCAGCACTTCTCTCCCAGTCAGTGCTTAGCTTAAGCAACTGAAACATTAGCTGGAACTGAATGGAATTTACTGCAACATTAATCAACTCTGTGCCAAATGACTCTCAAAACAGTCTGGAACAAATGTACAAACACACAAAACAGGAATTTTAGAATTCATGTTGACATGAGCAATATGAGAATTTAGCAAATTTAGCATTTTGAGTTTATTGGTAACTTAATAAAATGTTCATATCAAAGATTTTTGCTGACTATTTTTGTTTTTTTCGTGCCTGGCTGATTTAACAATCTATATAATATTTAGGCAACTAAACTCATAATATAAGACTCAGACATAGATAATGATATCATACATAGATATATATTAATATGACATTTAACTTTCTAACTTAAAAACCTGTAATCACAAAATATAAAAGTATTTTTTAGAATTTATTCATAAATATTGTAAATATTATGGTAACACTTAGGCAATAATGATTAACATTAAATACTGAAAGCATCTCTTCAATGCAACACCAAACCTAATCTAACCATGATCTCTTTAGTATCATAGTTTTGTCCTTCATATCACTTTTATTTTTGCGTGAACTAGAAAATAAAATAAATTCTAATATTTTACATCTGGCCTTTCTGTTTTTCACCAGCTGTGAGTCAGAATGTGTTTCATATTATTACTGACGGCACCACTATCTGCAAATGTAAATGAACTAACTGAGGCTAAAGACAGGCAGTGACCCCCATGTACATTTTAATCAAATCAAACCAGTGGCTCCTGCTGCTTTTTAATAAGTCCGAAAACTCACTGAATTTCTAAGAGGAACCCACTCACCGTTATGAAAAACTAATTATCTAAAATCAAAAGAAATGAATGTGTTTTACAACAATCACACATTACCAATCTTTCATGTTTTCCAGTATAAAATTTTAGCCATGGTAATGTATTTTAGAACTTTCTCTAAAGCTTCTCTAATATGAAGTGATGATACTGCTTTGAAGGCATTTTTCTGTAAAAACGCAGCACTGTCAAAGTGGCCATGATGTGATGATGCAAGCCTTGACCACATGCATGGGAAGAAATCTGCCAATCCTGCACTTTTCTCCTTGTTACTTACCCCTGACCTGCTCTTAAAAAATACAGTCAGCAGCATTGCACTGCCTCTAATGATGGGTAATCACAGTGGTTTCCTGCATAATATCTTCAGTGTTGGGAGAGACCATCAAGCATCACTGATATCCAGGGACACTTTAGGCAGATGGCGATATGCTTCTTCCCTTAACATAAAACATATTTTCACACCTCAAAAATAGACCATTGAATGCATTTATGTTTGAAACAGAAAGCGCATGAATTTCCCTAATTTCTTGATATTTTTATTTTGTACTGCATGTTGAAAAGCTTGAATGGCTTGATAGATATTTTCTATGCATACTGTATGTGTGTGTATGTCTTCTATCATTTTCCTGAGAGCAGGGAGAGAACACCATCAAAGTTATTCATGTCAATCTTTAAGCTCTTTGGAAAAACAGTGAGCAAGGCTGTTAACTCTAAACTAATATTCATGTTTGCGTATGCTCATTTCATTCTGCCTTGTACCCCATTCTGGTTCAAAGCAAATGAAAGCAAAGTAGACCCACAGTTGAATTCAAATGGAGATGCAATTAAATGCAAAAGGACTGAGAGAGAATGCAACTATGTGGATTCCACTATACAGACTTCACTGTGTCCATGCAAATAATTTTCACATACACTCTAGAATGGACTGTTGCATCAAATGTGAAATCGGAAACATGATAAATTCAATCATTTCATTGCATCATCCTGAAAATGAGACAGTTACAAATGGCCAATACAGAATCTCCCAATCTCATCTGAGACATTGTTGTCCTTTCAAAGTAAAATCATTTCTGTATGAGGAACTAACATTTACATTTAGTCATTTGGCATACTACACACAAAGGATTATTACTATTAGTCACAGTACCATCATATGTCTAGTGATGGCAGTCTCAATCAAGTCTCAGTCTGTCAACCAGTTGGTCCATCATTTTAGGCCATACATAAATATCTACACAGTCCAGTTTCCATGACTCAACTTCCAGGTAACTTCTGCTGGATGACTGAGAATCTTCACCAACAATTTCTGGGCAGGTTTTGCCAGAGATATTTACAGGCCCCAGAGGCTGAATCATAATGAACTCTGGTAAAGGTTTTGAGTTAAAAACATCTACAACATGATTTGGCAGAAAATGTTGCACAGCCATTCCTGGTTCCTGACATGGTGCATCCTCATGATTTCAGTGCTCCCCAGACATTTCATCAGCTCCATTGAAACATGACAAACAGACCTGCAAGATATCTGCACGTAAGCATTGACATTGTGAGTCAAGATAGTGGACAAACAAGACAAACAGAGACTGCAATAAACAGTCAGGGCTGCAGAAAGAATCACTAGCTTCAACCATGCCAGCATCCGGGACCTGTACGACCCCAGAGTGAAGAAAGGGCAGAGAGAAAATCACTGCCTGATACAATTCCTCCCTTCTGGTTGGCACCAGAACAACCAAACGCAAGAACAGTTTTTTACAGGCTACCTCTGATCATAGATTATCAAAGTCATTTGTGATTGTGAAAACCTCTTGAGTTGTGTATTCATTACAGACAAGGTACTGCCAGCTGCTTTATATCCATATGTGTGAATGTAAATCATGTTAGAACCACAAAGGAGACGTTGCATTTACATTAAAAGGTACTGTTTTATTATTCAGACAAGTGCTCAAAGTATGTGTTAGCCAACTTTCTCAACAAAGTAAATACAAAATAAATCAAATTATTTGTTGAGGTGCAAGAATGAGCAGTGTAAAGTCTGGATACTATTTTAGCACTGCATTCATATGAATTAAGCAGTCAGTGTATGTTGGCTAGCAGCTGTTTGGAGCCTCAAGTGCAATCCCAAGAAGCACCTCAGTCCCCAACAAGTGCTAGCTGCAATGAGGTACATCACAGCGATTTTTAATTTCCCTCCTCACCATATCATTTTTGCAGCAGGTCAGGACAGGAAGAGAAGAAATAGATCCCTAGATTATTTCCATCTATAATTTCTTATCTGGTGGTGTTCGTTCCTTCTGCCTCTCCTCTACCCCCTCAACACGCACACACCCACACGCACACACACACACACACACACACACACACAGAGGCACTGCCTTTTACTCCCTGGGTGTGCCACCAATCTAGAAATTGAATTTGAGGGGAGGAAATTAGAAACGAGGGCATTTTCATTTCAATTTATCTTTCCAATGAGACGATTTTATGTAGGACCTTACAAGGTTATAATATAAAACTCCCACATACTTGATACCCTTCACCTTACAACCTTGTAAGCCATACCCCACTGCTACCCTTTAAACCCCTACCCGACTCTTCCTGTCTGCTCTGCCACCCCTTTAAAGCGCTCTACATCTTAAAAACAGTCAATTTTCAAGCCAAAGTGTGCCACCTGCTTTTGGCAGCTGGAAGCCCTGGCAAATGTAGATAAATGAACAGAGCCACCTGAGGGATTTTATGAATCTGCTGCTGCTTGGCAGATTTATTTGCTCCCTGCCATGGAGAGCCGCACTAGTAAGCACAGATTACCGTGTACAACACCAAATGCCCCTGCCCATTTCCTGTCCTTGCCTCCATGTGCCCATCCCATCTACGTACTCAGAGGTTGTTGACCTGTAAATTCATCAGCATTTTAAATTGTAAACGGCAGCTATGTGTTTTTTTTTTTTTGTCTGCCATCACTTTACCATCACAGCTCTGGAACAGATCATGTAGTGCTCTTTGTAAGCTGTAAATATATGTTTAGTGCCTGATCTAATCGTATGGGTAAACGTTATAGGGCTGTAATTTGATTTTTATCAAATACGCTGCTGTTCTGTTTATATTATACATTATATGTATGTATATGTGCAGTTCTACATACTGCCTCAGTCAAGTATTGTTAATTAATTATAATGTGTAATACAGATCCATTGTCTAACTATTAGGTATGAAAAAAAAATCAATATTATGCTTTTTATGTTCCTTTGTCCAATTAATCAAATTTTGCAAACACAGTACTGTATATGAGTTCACTATTGGTTTGCACTGGCACAAAGGTGCGTCAGTGCAAACATTGTAACCACCAGAAAAGTTTATTCTTGTGGCTGATTGATGTCTGTGTAAGTACATTACATATACATGTACGTACACTATATATACATATATACATATATCTAAATATATATAAATGAATTTTGCTGATACAACAAGATAAGGTTGCAACCTGAATCCACTTGCACACCAGATGTGCACCACAAGTCATAGCATTACGTGAAGTAAAGTTTAAGCACATATTACCAATATATAGAAAAGTGAAGTCCTCTAAGTTTTTCTAAGTGGGCAACAACTGGCACTAAGTAAATTCTGGCAAAATAATTTCTGGTCTATACACTTTCTACTGAAATATTCAGATTGTTGATCCAATCATATCATTTAGTTTATTACATTATACCTTCATTTTTCATCTCAGGTGAATAAACACTTTTTATGCAAGAGATAACATAGCACAAATTAATTAGTTACGGTAGAATGGCTGCTATCTACACAAATATCATCCAATAACAATATGATTATATCACCCCTTAATGACCTGTATTAGTAAAGTTATTTTTCTCTGAATAGCTCATTGACTGTACTTTAGTTTGCACCTCAATACCCTTCAAATGTCCTCTCCAGGTGAAATAGCTAAGACTACATTAAAGGTCAAAAGGTTTTAAAAATGCACAGAAGTTAGTGAGCCAACTAACTTTAAAGAGACTTCAATCACTGACAGACTCCTGATGGCTCAGTGTGGCAGTTAGTTGCTTCTCTTGACTTCACTTAGATAATTTATTACTTTAGCTTGCAAAAAAAAAAACACTATAAAAGCTGTTCCATGAATATTTGGTAAGTGTTTTAATTAACTGTTTAATTAGTGCTTTAGTTTACTATTATCTAAGGTACATAAAAAGCAAAAGTACTGTATAAAAGCACACGAAAATGAGGCAATATAATCTCACACATATAGTTTGGTATACTGTGATTTCAATGAGGAAGCTAAATAAAAGATGTTAGATCAATTTAGGTTTTGCTTCTGATTTGAGACATGTTCATAATGTCTATTGCCTGTCTAATTATGATGCAAAATATAATGTGTGATGTAGGCAAAAAATAAACAAGCAGATGTTTTGAAGTTAAGCTTAAAGAGTCAAGCAGCACCAAAAAGATTAATAGATTTTCCTTTGAGCCTTCAAGTACCTGTAATTTTCTATTTGGATCACATCATTCATCGTCATCAAGTCAAATGTAACATTTATTTATGGAGAGCTTTTAACAAACTGGCAGAAAGATGATTTTCAGAGACCGAAATCTAAAAACAACATACCGTATGAACAAGCATGTCACTAATTCAAAACTGTGTTTGTGTCACTGCAGCTGTAAGCGCAGATATGTGTGAGTGGATATGAGTGCTAGGCAACATCACTGAGCATGGAGGCACAACAATTAAATTATAAAAACCACTGGGCAAGATAGGAGAAAATAAGAGTTTTCCTGGACTGAAGACATCTTTCTGTGAAAATAAAAAAATTTGCTGTACTAAAAAGTATGGTGGAGCGAAACAATGGATTATTACATTCATTACATTTATTGAAAACAACAAGAATATTATTTTAGATATATATATTGTAAGAGATTAACCATGTTATTTTGAAAAAAACACAACATGATACAACTTGCAACATCAGGCTGATTTCAGATTTACATTGTATAGTTTAGTTAAATTATTAGACTTTCTGACCCTGTGTCTGTTTTACATAGATGACAATTTCTGAAACAGAAGAAATATATAATCTACTTTTTAAATGTCTGTCACTGATGCTCACACGGCACATAACACCTGCTAACGAGAGAAGACTTACAGACTGTAATGGACTCTCTGCTTGCTGTCAAAACCTGTTGGATGCAGCTTTTGTGACCCACTTTTGTGTTGTGTCAGTACTTATGTTCCTTTCAAACATCATTATATGATCCATTCCACCACGAATAATATCCAGGACACCAATAATGCAGATGTGTGTTCAATTCTAGCCATGCACAGCAGTCACAGAGAGACTGTAGATTTAACAAAAGAAGTCTACAACGTTAATGGTCCACACAGGGAAATTCAACAAATGAAACTGGTTTCCTGTACCAGTCAAATTCGGGCATTTTTATTAACCTTGCAGCTATAAATACAGTCATTTTCTCCTAGTTTGAAAGCTGTCAAAATCACCCCACTGTGCCCCATTATAACACTGAAAGTGTGACTTTTGAGTGAATAATCAGCTGAGCCACAAAAGAGCTGAGAATTGTTAGTTTCAGTTACAGATGCTGTAAGTAACAGCAGTAACTCATTCAAATAATTGCTGTTACTTTGGTACCAGGCCGTCCTGCCACAACAGATTCACGCAAACATTTTCTCACGGAAAATGCTTAATTAAATGTTATTTTTTCTAAATGCCGAGCAAACCTGCAGTAGAACAAACTAAACTAATTTACTAAGACGGAGTACAATAAATACTGCATTATAAAAATGCCATAAATGAAAGTCTCACATTATTAAAATGTGTTCCTCAGAACTCCTACACAGATAAACATGAAAATGAAAAAGGTTGATGAATAATCAGGTCCTGTTTTATATCATATTCTGATCAAAACCAGGATGATTCATAATCAAGATTAATGTGCATGTAAATACACTCAAAGTACAATATGTAACTTGACCTGGCCCCAGCATGAGACTCCAAATCATAGTACGCTGCTCTGTCTAGTTCTCCCTTCATAGAGCCAGAACACTGACTTTAATATTTGGCGTAAAAAAAACCAAACATTGGCATTGAAAACACAGAATCCACTGAAAAAAGCAACACTGGCATTGATACAACTGTACTGGAAAAAGTTGTGCTGGCAAAGATGGAAAGTATTAGTACAGAGAAAGCACTGAAAAATAAAACAAAAGTATTTAGAAAATTTAAGCTTTGAATAAAAATGCATGTTGTTTTTTTATTATCCCCTTTTCAATTATTTACACTGGTTCCAAAATGACACTAACTCTTAACTGGTCTACAACCAAGAAAAGCTTATGTTGGTAGCTGGGGGCAGAATTCTCATGACCAATAAGATCAACTAAAGCTTTGTTGTTAAGATAGAAATCTGTGTATGATTTTAAAATTTTGTTTAACTCCAGTGTCATTTATCCCAGTTTAGCTAAAGGCTAGATCTAATGGAGGTTGCTGGTTAAGTACAGCATTAACTGAAACAAAGTCGATCAGACTGTTTTCTATATTGAATGTTACTTTGCTTTTTTTTTCCAAAATAAACAAATAACTCTGTTCTAGATGTGAAATGGCTTCTGTACAACTTACTGGTTCAAAACATGTTACTGACACTGAGAAATCACACAGAAAATTCTCATTAGTGTTTAAAGACCCTTGCTCTAAGTCTGTGGCAGAAAAGGTGTTGATAAAGGGGAGGCCAGCCTTTTTATCATGCTACCATCCTCCTTTTGGTAGCCTGTGTTCATCCCTGCAGTGATATGAACGTTCCTATTACACTACATATTTTAGTAGGACTAATTGAACAGTTTTTTGTTCTTACTCATGAATGTGTTTTGTTTTTTTTATTTGTGTAAAGGACCTTGAATAGAGTGGTTCACATTTTTTAAGACTAGTTGTGTTTTCATGTCAAAATTCAGATTCACATTACATGAGACAGAAGAGTCCTTTCAGTAAAAAGATATTAGCTGTAATCACTTTTTGACAATATGAAAACAGCATTTTACTGGTTAAACTGGTCTTACAGAGGTGGTAAAATGGAGTGGATGGTTTATGCTGCAGAACCCAGAGCCGGAAAAGTCACCGACTCACATTTAGATGTAGGTAACAGTTTCAAACATAAAGATACAACAATGAGTCACCTTTGAACAGCCTGAGTCAAGTTAAATACATCACAGTTACTGACTATCATGCGTGTTGTTGGGGTCATACGGGTTCAATGTATGACGTTAGACTTGAAGAAGTTTAATCATTCAGACAGTGTGTGTGTGTGTGTGTGTGAGTGTGTGAGTGTGTGTGTGAGTGAGTGTGTGTGTCTTTGTTGATCGGTGTAGTTATTAAGTCCTCCGCATGGCAACTGCATCTTGTTTAATTTTCCCTTTTTGACAGCAAAAAACAGACATTTCCAGAGAAGACATTTGGCTTCTGTACATCAGGACATGGCTACGAGTAATGAAGACACGTGCCAATAACAACAAGTCATGTTGTTGCTCTTGATTTAGCTGTAGTTCGCAAATATATACTCTACCCTCAGGCCATGTCTACACCAGTGTTTCTATACACACATAGCTGTTGCTTTTTGAAAAATGCTCCCTGGAGTAGATTAATCTGAAAATTGCTGGTCTTGCTAGTTTAAGATGCCCCCATTTCTCCAAATAGCCACTACACACTGCCACCCACTCTCACATTTCCCCATAACTTTTAATCTTCTCAGACCAATCGACTGTAGGCGTAATTAAGGTAACTGTAAAGTACCTACTGTATGGTGCTGAAATCTTCAAACCCACATATAGGACTGTATAATGATATGGCCATCATTAAAAGGCCAAAATTAAATTGATCACTGCTGTAACTTTTATTATGACAGAATTATGTGATAGTATAACATTACAGTCTATAGCAAAATATTTTAACAAATTGAATTCAACCCTATGCTAGAAAAAGATGCTTTCAATCGACTCACAGGCAGTCTTCTGAGTCCCCAATTTAAAACTTAACTTAAACTTAACCAGCATTTTTTTTGTCTGTTTTGTGTTTGTTACCTCCTACTTTGTTGTCCTGTGGCCTAAAAAGCTATAATCAAGATAAATGATATTGATCAAAGATTTGTGGCTGTGTTTTGTTACAAATTAATTAAATTATCCTTTAATTATTTAATATCTAGTTATTATATTTTATTATATTTTACATACAGTGCATGTTAGTAGGAGGAAAACCAATGTTTTTCCTACTTGAAAGGTCACAGCATGATTTCATCGGTGGATTTAACTTCTTTAGAAGAGTATCAGAAGTGGCCTATGTCAAAAATAGACTTAGATTAACAACTTCTGCTTAATATCAAGTACTTCCCACATAAGTTGGCAATGCACCATCTTTATCTGCAGCCACGTTCTTTAGCCCAGTCCACCCTCTCCCTTCCTTCAGGTATCTTCAAGTAGAAACGAAATTCTCTGATTGGTTAGAAAGGTAAGCATCACTCAAAAACATTTAGAAACAAACATCTCTGCACTGCTGCGGATGCTGTTCAGTAAGTCTGGATCAAAAAATGCTCTCCACATGATATATTTCGAAATATGTATATAAGAGAACAGAGGCCCATTATCAGCAAACATGTTCTAGTGGCATGTACATGCAAATGGAAGTTTGGCAATGCTTAACTTGCATTAGTATTGTGATTTTTATTTGCACTTTGCAATCAAGTTAGCACAGGTGAAAACACGCTTTCCTGGAAAACAAAAACATTTCCAAGTGACCCTGAGCTTTTGAACTTTAGTGTGTATGTGGTAAAAATAAAAAAGAACAACACTTAAAGGCTCCTTTAAGTTGCTGAAAACAGAACTTTTCCCAATCTTTCTCTGCACTTAAATCTTACTTAAAACCTAATTATGAATAATAAAAATAATAAATCTGGCACTTATACACCATGAAACTGAAACAGCTCTGTTTAGACCACTTTGCTTTCAAGTTTGTCTCCTCGGTTTAGAAATTTGCTTGCTTTGTACGTCACTTGTAAGTCACTTTGGATAAAAGCATCTGCCAAATAAATAAATGTAATGTAAACCCTCTTGTGACAAAATATTCAGTTTGAGTTGTTTAGTTGATATATTTCCTTTGACATCACATCTCTTTTAAACTGTATCATCTCGATCCACGATCTCGTGACCAATTAAAATAGCCTGGGTGCTAATATAAATTTGTTTTTCATATGTTTTTCAGTTTATCATTCTCATGCATTTATACACTGATTAACACCACTCAAACAATCTATTGCCCTCATGGTGAAAGAGAAAATAAGTACTCTGGGCTCAGGCACAAAAATAGGATCTCAGTTTGTCAGTGTATCACACAGTTATTTTCATCATCACCGTGCTCATTGTCATCATCATCATCATCTTTAGAAGATGAATTTGAGGTTTTTGTTCTCCTGTGTTTCTTTAAAAAAAAAATCCCTCCTTGTTGTCCTTGGAGAGAAGTAACTGTATAGAAAGGATAAATGTGTAAAATTATATCAACTGCATATCCTGTAAGGGACAGGAATTAAATAAATGCCATTTTGTGTTAGGTCAAAACTGATGTGGATGTGTGGGATGATGTTTCAAAGATATCTCTGAGTTTTATCTAACACAAAATGCAGTATGCTAATTGCTTTTGACTACGGACATGGTCTATTGAACACATTTGTTATGTATCCTTGAAATTGAGACTGATATATTTACAGACTCGCATATATACAGAAAACATTAAGATAGGGAGGGCGATTGAGCTAGGAGATGATGTTCTGAGAATTAGATTTCAAAGGCGTCAGGGTCGCCACGCTACCTTTTCTTAAATGCAAATTACTTTGCTTAAGGGAGGGGGTGGGGTAGTAATAGTTCAGGGAAAATACACCTGATGCCGTAAATATCTTTAGCACCGGAATCCAGCCCCCAAACAACAGGTGCTGCCAGAGTGGAAAGTGCGGCTCTAGCTTCAGTCAATGAACCTATCACCTTGGACTGCTCTTGTCTTTAGGAGTGTGTCCTGAAGGTTAAATAGGAGCAAGATGCGAGATGTCTAACGCTTGAGTAGGTCCAGCCGGCATTTTCTAGATCAGCGTAAAATCTTTATGCTAAGTTGCATTTTATCCAACTACACAGTGTTAACTAAATTGTTTGTGCAGTTATTAACACACTGAAATCTATGTTACATGTTGCATGTTTCAATATGCACTGGTGCTGTAATTAACTGTACACTATACATACTGCAACTAATTCAGCTACAAAACTATTCAAGCCATTTACGTTCTAAGCATGTGGTCACATTAGCAGCCACAGCTCAGTGAACATCTATCATTTCTGACTGTATTTTAAATACCACCCCAGTTCTCCTTTAACCTCTGTGTTGCTGCTTGTGGGTATATTTAGATCTCATGGCCAAGTCATGGCCATTATTGTATTTTCACTTTTATTTATACCTATAACAATGGACTATTATTCGTACAGTTCAGTGAAATATGAGCAACTACATAGCCTTGAGAGATAGGAAAGTTATCTAAAGGCAGAACACGACCCTGAAAATTCAGAAGCACGAAAACTAGTTTGGTAATTAGATGCCAAATTAGTCCACGTGGACCAATTAGGCAAGACAAGGGGGCTCTGTAATGCTTTGTCAACAAAAATGAAACCAGTACAAGGAAACAGACGGGTTGAGGAGGAACAAGTCTGAATGAGAGACAGAAGGGGGGGGGGGGGAGTGGGGGGCGTGAGAGCATGTCCCTGATTAAAGGGGAGAAGAGGATCAAAGAGGTTTTATTTGGCATGTGTGTGAAGATTAAACAAACCTTTAGAAGAAAAAAGGGTCCCATCATTTCCTGTATTAAGTTTGAATTCAATTTTCATGCAGAAACATTACTTGATCTCTTTTACAAATGATGATGCTTTGATTTGGATGCTTAAAATGTAAGTGGAGTCCCTCAGCCCTGTGCTAGAAAAGTTCTTTTTTATTTCTTTTTACTCACTCAAAACTTGCCTATCCTTTTGCTTTTTTTAATTAGACGGATTTAGAAATATTATAAAGAATAAAGATTATATGAAACATTTCCATGGACCTCTAACTCTGGTTTTATTTCTGAGGTTTTGTGACATTAATCTATTGTGAAATAGAGGTGAATCGAATTTGTTGTTGCCCCCCACGCCACAACACTGAAAAACTGCAAACTGCAAAAATAAGCATCCATTCAACAACAACATGTCTCTCCAGGAACAATGTTTTTATAGTGACTACACTTTGTAACAAAGAAATAGTTCCTGTGACAACATGTCCACAGTGAGGGGTTGATTTTGGAAAGAGATGTTGCTCCTGAATTTTTAGGGTGACATTGTTGGTCAGCCTGTCCACCGTTCAGGTCCAGACTGAAATAGCATTACTTAGTGTGAAATCTTTTACAGACATTCATGGTCCCCATGAATCCTGGTGGTGATACCCTGACTTTTCTTCTAACACAACCAGCAAACAAAGGTTTTCACTTATTCAGTGAAACATCTACAACATGGACTGATCTTTTTGTCCACTGATGTCTGTTATTGTCACCATGTGGTTCTGGTTGGCAAAAGGAAATGTCTTTAACTCGTAACTGTTTGATGGATAAAAATGAGTTGAGATATTCAGACCCATCTCTGAAATCTCTAACAACTTTGGCAAACCCTGAACCTTTCCTCTAATGCCAACATGAGGTTTTTGTTTTCCCCCAAATTTACTTAACCAGCTTTATGTTTAGGGATAATTAACAGTATGATAATTGCCAAATGCATTCTAAACTAAAATACTGAAAAAATCGTATTATGTCTGGTATAAAGTAGGCTTTTAGCATTGTCACTGCTAGAATCTAAGTGTGCTGACATTAGCATTTCACTACAGTACTTAATTACAGCCTGGATTATGTCCTGATTAAAACTGAATTGTCAATAATGTCAGCACCAAAAACAAAATTACGTTCACCTCCACTACATTAAGGGAATTCTAGACACAGATACACCATCAGAAAAAATAAGTAGATAAATAACATAGCTATCTTAATGGGTAATTTCACAGTAAATGTTTCTTTCCAAACCCAGGGTCATGGCATAGCCTCAACACAATAAAAACATTTTCTTATATTTGTGTGACTATGTGTTACTGCAGCATGGTCAGAAAAGAAAATTATAGGTACTGCTTACAACCATTTTGGCCAGTTCTATAATATGTCTGTGTGTCTTGTTGTTAATAAATAAATGGTATTATTGTTTTTAAAGACCTTGGAATATGCCAAATGTTGCTGTTCTATGTGTTTTAAGTTGATCATCTGATAGAGTTACATGGCTGCTGCAGTGGGCCATAAAACATTGACTGGTGGGATGTGCAAGCTGTTTTTGTTGTGGTTGTGCACCTGCAAGGGGAAGATAAGGGCACTGATGATAACAACCTGTCTGCATTCTGACATTTCTCTGGACATTCAGCAATGAGCTGTTGGCCACAGCCCTGCAGAAAGAAAGAGGAACCGCAATTTGAAGGGGAAAAACAGGGCTTTGTCACGTATCGTGTGTCTTTACAAGGGAAAAGCAAAACACATTAATTTAAAAAACAAATTATGCAGTGGTAGTTACTTTGTAGATTCCCCAGGACAATAGTAAACATCAAGCAAATGATACCATTTAATGATCAACAGTAGATAGGAAAACACTGCTACATGCGGAGTATGGAATAATTCCCATAGATGTTATGTAGTTCACCTCATTTAAAGTTACATGTTAAACTAGAGCCATAATTAATTACATTTCTCATTAAATGTAAAAGCCATACTAAAATAATTGCTATCACAATTAAAACTGTTATAAGATGTGATTTACACTTAATTAACCACTTTTGATGTATGTATGTTACAGTTGTGTCAAGGGCAAGAATCCAAAAGAAGAAACTGTTAAGTCCCAAATGATTAAGTACGTGAAGTACTGTGTGTGACAGGCGTCATGATGGATATTGTGAATTTATTGATTCTTCCAATCCATTAAGTCTAAAAAAAAAAAAAAAGATGACATTGCTGAACCAAATTCATGCTGTAAGACATAGCTCTGTCTCTCATTGTTTGTCTGTAACAGGCTGTAGCATGTCTGTTATTATCGGTTTAACAACAGTCATATACTGTTTTTTCTTTTTTTCTTTCTTTAAAACGAATACACGGTCTTAGTGACTATAAACCTGTAGCTGATCTTCTGCTGCACTCCACAAGATAAATACAGTGCACCGGTCGATTTTGTGATTTTGTGAACAGTTTTGTTACATTAATCCTTGCCTATGACACCAGCCTGCAGTGTGCCAGGTCTGTTGAATTATGTGAGCTGGAGGTGTTTATATTAATTCAATTTTTATAGGTCTTGACATTTACAATGTAAGAGTTGCACATAAGTATTTTGGTGACACTGTTCAGTATTTGCTATGCTTTATGATCTCAAATGTTTCTTTTCAGATATAGATTTATTTTTGCCAATTTGTGGTGCGACTTTGGATTACTGAGAAACCTAAATGTATTAAATGTTACATTACCATCACATCGTGGGCTTTTTCCAGTAAGAATAATAATAATAGAGGAAAAAGAAAGAAACATTCAAAATAAAGATGACATAGTAAAAAAAATATATTATATATTATTTAGTTATTATAATATAACCTTTCCATAAGAAACAAATTAAACCAAAACAAGACATATTTTCACATTCCCATAATAGTTTTGGTAATCAGTAATTAACAGGTTTTTCTCTGGCGTGTTTCTTTAATTGGACGTGCAGGTGCCTACACGTGTGATAACAACACATTGTACATTTGTAGATTTCCCTATAGCAACAGGCTACTTGCAGTAGCAGTGACACATAGCTAGGTCATTGTGGAGTTGGAGGTAGGCTGTTTTAAAGCCACTATTTCTGCAATTACAGTTATACTGTAGCATCTGAACACAGCTCATACTAATATTCTTCCTTTGCAAGGATATCAATATTCTTGTGTCCATTGCAACTGTCCGTATCTACATCCCTTATGTAGAATCTGCCCAAGAATCATTGTTGTTATTTTCTTCAGTATTAGAGTAATTCACTAGAGTTCTCAATACATCTGCAGGTATACATGCAAATAGGAACTGTTTTTGATTAATTATGTGTATTTAATTCTTTAATATAAAGTAAAAAGGTTCATGTCGTGCTGTAAGTAACAACTTGAAGGGAAACTAACCTGTTGTAAAACTCTGAAAGCTTTAATTCCATTTACAATGACTGAGCAGGTTCTAGGATGGGTCAGTCTTATTTTAGTTAAATCTGGTATCACTGAAGTGTTTGAAGTTGAACTATGTAGAGGTGTCAGTGTCTTGATTTGCAACTTAAAATTACCGTTGAAAATGTTTTTTAAAAATAAGTGTACACCTCTAAAAAGTTTAATTCTAGCTGCAATGTTTTTGTCAGGTACACGGAAGAATTTTTCACATAAATATCGCTAAACTTGAGTTTTTGTCGAAATATCACTAGAGTCTCCATGGTGGAACCTTATGCACAGTCAAGTTAGTTATACTGTGTGTTGTGATTGTTGAATTACTGTAAAATCTTCTTCAGAGTGTGAAGTGAAGCAAACAGACTCTACACACCACTTCTCTGTGGCTTTGTAGCCTTGTTACACCTGTGTCTGCCTTACATTGACCTGTAAGCTGGGAGTCCAAGTACATAGTCTAATAGTTCTCATTAAACAGAGAATATACAGGAATATGTAATTATTATATGTTATATATGTATTTGTCACATGCATTGTGAAATAGATTAGACACGTAAAGTCATCAGTGATGACTGACAAGATATTAGAAAGACCTGTGAGTTTACATTATCTTACACTATCATCTGCAGCCACCAAAATTACCATGAAGTCAAATAAACACCTGCCTCAGTTTAAGCAAAATTTAACACTGGTTACCAGTTCCGCAGGTTGGATTTATTGCAGGGCTGTTGCATTAGTTCTAGTCAGTGTGTCGAATAAACTGGCAACTGAGTGTAAAATGTGGACATAATGTATTGTGAAATGTGTGCAGTCTGTTTGAAGAGCTCATTACAATATGTTAACTGACGTTTACATATTTATAATTCTGTTTTATATTTTCTGTTTTATTTATATTCATTACTTTGACGTTTACCGACTTGCTGCACTGTTGAAGGTACTTTAAATTACATGATTAATTGCCACATTGGCAAAAAAGATAAAACGTTTAATGCACAAACCACCAATGCCATGCTTTTATTTGAGCAGAATCTTGGTCTGATTCAACTTTCCTGTTTAATCTCAGGTGTAGCTGTCAAACAATGCTTTTTCAAACCTTGCAAGAGTTTTCACACTCTGCCTGTGCCCTGTTTGTTCTAGATGCCATTTTGCATGGTAATGTAAGGAGGACTGTTGCAGTGCTACTTCATTATGATTGATCAGCATATAGAGAGAGCAGCTGTCCTTTTGTGTTTCTGCAGCTACCTTGGGGTATGTAGGGATGTGTTAGAAATGAGACATTTATTGCATCATCTTAAAGTACCATTTCACATGGGGCATACCTAGTGAAACTGCCAAGCCATGTAATTGCTGTGGTTCTGTGGAGCTTTCTTACTTTGCAAGCTTTGTGAGAGATGTGTACTTTATTCTTGTAAGTTTCAAGGCAGCAGATCTCCGGGACACTGTTTCATTCATAATGGTGAGCAATTAAATGTGCATATGAATTAGTTTTGTTTCTTTACATTAGAGGATGCAAGTCTCTATCCACCTATCTCTCACCCAATTGATGAGGAGGAAATGTGAGACATATCCTATAACTTTTTTGTGGACTTATGTTTGCAATTAATAATTTTTATTTTTATTTTTCTGGAGTCAAAAGACCATGTTAGCTCTAAACTAAGTAAGCATATTTAGTAAACCTCATCCTTTTTTGTTTTACTTTCACATTTTAGTCATGAGAATTTTAGCTAACAAAAAAAAAAAACCTAATTTTATTGTAAACCCAGAATGAGTATCCTGTGCCAGAAAGGTGGTTATTTTATTCTTTGGACATTCATTGTGGTGTTGCATGGTAGTTGTTATACAGTGCTTATAATAGCTTGGATGCTACTACTTAAATACACTTGTAAAGAAAATGCATACAGCACAAGAGTATCTACTGCTCAGCAGACATTAAAGCCAAAAACACATCAGGATGATGATCATTATAATAATCAGTAGAGGTTGCAGATTCTAAATTGACTGAATTAATTGAATATATTATCACATCCATAGTTGGCATTATATTATGGTATATTATTATGAGTGTATATTACGAAATTGTGTTTGAAGTAAGTCCAAATGTTAAGCCCCACTGTTCCCATTGCGTTCTTTTCTTGCCACAATATAAAGTCCAAGCTTGTTGATACAATTACTTTTTTTTCCAATTTTTGTATTTATATTTTAGTTATACAGTACAGTGAGATTTGTAGTTAACAGCTAAAGATACGGAGAGTGACTTGCGGAAATTTGCATACCATTCTGGTTATGTAAAATGTAATATTCATGTACCATGATCTCAGACTAAATGACTGAATGGAGTAGCATGCTGTTCCATAGCACTAGATTTTTTAAGGATGAAATTAGCCCAGTAGCAGTCCATTATCTCAAGCAGCATGGAGTATACATTTTTACTTTTTATTTTTTTTGCTCAGACATCAGTCAAGGTGACCTTCTTTTTCATTGGTGCAGTCTCCAGCCCACATGATGTCAGTGCAGTAAGCTAACGGATGTAGTGTGTCAGGTACGAAAATAAGCATCAGGTATAATAATGTCTTTTATAGCATGTAGTGTGACATGAAGAAAGACAGTTGATGGGGAGTCTGGGATGTCTTATAGTCAATGTGACAGTGGTGGTTTCAATGCACCAACATGGGTTTCAGTGATACTGACCACTCAGAGGACAATATGCTGTGTGTATGTCCTGTGATTACACAAACCTAACCATAAAAATAGTGTTACTGTAAGTATCTGTGGATTTTGTAAAAATATTGATGTCTGAACATTTTACATAGATTTTCCACAAATATGTTGATGATGATAAATTCAGTATTAAAATATTTGTGACTTGCCAATTCTGGAAATGTGGTGTAATCAAATTATAGTAATGTTTTCTTCAATATCTTATTACTGTTGCTTTGTTGAAAAACAAAATGTCTAGAAGACAGGCTGTGTGTAACCCACATTAGATTTATTTGTGCAGCTGCCCACATGTGTTGTAGAATGTTAATTGATACAATTATACTTTTTGATTTCTTAGATTTAGGCCAAACATGGTTGCGTAGTGGTCATCTCCCTGTCCTTATTGTATTGTAAATTGACAATAATATAATACTGTTTTGTTTGCTGGTTGTAATTTTCATTCATTTACTTAGTGCGATATGACACATACATTTATTTTTGTTTAGTAGACATACATGTTGTAAAACTTCTTACTCAATTTATCAGTTTTCAAGACACCTACAGTATTTGGCCTTGCCATTGTGATTGTTTTTACAGAGAACTGAGGACTAAGGTCAGAGAAAAATGTGCGTAGTACCATAAAATATGTCTGTTAAGTCCTGTTATTTATTCAGAGGAAGAAAAAGTCACTATTTGCAAGCTTCTACATCTCAATAAAATAAATAATACATATGTTTTATTGTTGCAGAATTGCCACTGGTGAATGACTGTTCTCTAAATGGAAAAAAGTTTAACTCTGGCCAAAGGGTGCACTTTACTCTGAAGGGTGCACTTCACTCTGAGTGCATCCCCTACTGTGTGTACAATATATTTCATTAAAAGATAGAAATCCATGCAGGTCAGGGGTTCTATTAATGCATCCACTTCCCTGAAGACTAACAACCACATTTGGCTTACTTGGAAAATTCAGTTTAGTGCCCACCCACGCTGAAAGAAAGTGAAATTAGGGACCTATTAATGCAGCGCACAATAGCACACCATGCTACAGTTTAGCTTCCCTTCACTTTCCCTTTATTTGTCTCTTTCTAGCTTCATCGGAAGATATCACAGAAGAGAACTTCATGTCAAACGTGTTACATGTACATATTTGCTTATTACTTGAGACATGGTTCCTGCCATTTTTAATTCAACTATATTTTTATATTTAACTTGAAATAAAATGTTTTTTTTTATCATTATTTAAACTGAACAAGCCATATTTTTGTCACTTTTTGAAAACCTTGACTCCAACTCTGTTTCATATATCAAATTTAAAAACTGTAGCTAAAAATAACGATGTACTAATCTTGTGACATGTACAGTAGCAACTATCAAACTGATCTGGTTGGATTGCTTTTCTGAGCTTCAACTACATGTCAGAGTATTTATAATGAAATTAAATAAATATGGGTCACATGATTATTGACTTTTCAGTTCCCATCTCCTCTTCTTCAGAGCTTTATTATAGCAAGATTCCCAACAGGTTTAAACATACAAATGTAACACTCATGCTGAGCTGACTATGCTGACTGAATGTCTGCAGGGTATTAAATGCTGGATAAGACACAATCTTTGCAACATTTTTATTTTGTATCTCTTCTAACAACACCATAGAAGCTGATATGGATGTGAACCTGGTCTAATAAAGTTGCTTTTAACATACAATCTCCAGATATTGTCTGCAGAATCAGAAGCGGACATTGTCCAGAGTGGATCTTTCCTTGTGAGACACATTCTCACTTGGGGAAATTGTCTGTTTCATTCCGTAGAAGTGTTCAGCAGGCATGACGTGACCAAAGAGTACACTGAAGGAATTACAGAGTTGTTTATAGTGTGTATAGTATTAGAAATGATGAATTATGTAACCTATACAACCGTGGTTATATAGAAGCAGAATACCATGACAGAAAGTATAGTAAATATTTCTCATACTTTCTAGTCTTGTGCTGAGCAAACTGAAAGAAAAGGAACACCTACTCTCTCACTAGACATGGACTCAATCTGACATTAGTGAGGCTTTGGACTAGAGCTGCTAGGATAAAGTCTATTTAACGTCTGGGCCGACTAACTTGTACATTTGTGTTCTCACATGCAGCTCACTCAAACCATATGAGGGTTCCAGTTCATGTCTGAAAAGGTCTTAATACTGTTGTTAACTGGAGTGTTTTTGACCCTTAAGTTCTATTTGAAACGTTAGTTACCTTTAGACCCGCAGGAACTGTTCATACCCTATAGCACTAATATCCACCTGACTTGATTATTTCATCTAATTATATTTCTCAATTTGCCAGAAAAATATTTCCTGTCTGCAATTTTTGCTGCCAGTACATTATTACCCAGACTTTGCACAGGCATGGGAAAAAAAAATTAAACGTAATAACCCAAAACATGCCTCTTTCCAGTGGTTCCTTTTTAAAATATTCAATTAAATTTAAAGTTTTACTACTTGGTTTAAAGCTCTGCATGGTCCTGGGCCTGTCTTATCTGCTTACACCCCATGGTGTCATTAGTTTGCTCTAGCCAAGATTTGTTAAATATCCCACAGTGTCCTCTAAAATGGGCCAATAACTGAAGACATTAGACTGGTTTAAAACATATTTTTATTCTCTTGCATAAAGTTTTGTTAATGTATTTGTCTATAAATATGATAGGTTTAAGGTTTTTCAAATATTTCACATGCCATTTTATCTCTTTATCAGAGAGACTGTGCAGAAAATGACAGAAGTATCTGGTAGTACTCAAACTGACATTCACGGTCAGCACCATTGTGCACGGAACAATCATGGCACTATGGTGCCTGTTGTTTAGGTTTTAGCACAGTTTTCTGAATTATTTGTGATGAAATGTGACTGCTGTGTTCATTTTGTCATTAAGGGAGTGATGATTTTGAACTTAGCCTCACAAAAAGACTGAGCCATAATTGCTTATGGCGATTTAATGCCTTCAGCCTATTATATTCTCGTAGAGGCAAATACTCTTTACCACATTTTACTCAGATTTTGGCATTCAAATGTTTACAATTGATTTTTCGAACATTTTAATGTTTTGCCTTGATTTGCTGTATGATCTTTTGCACAGTGTTAGAAAGACATCATCTCTGGCATTCCTGTCATACTGAGAACAGAACCGAGAACCCTTTTTGATAATACCAAACGTTACATGTAAATGTATCTGTGAATTACAAAAATAGAACAATAAATGCAAATTGAAAAACAGGTGAAATGTACAGTTTTGTACAGAAAGAGTCTGAGCAGGTGATCAGCACCACACGGAACTGTCCTCTCACCTTTCCTCTTGACCCTGTACACCTCTGACTTTCATTACAACACTGAATCATCCGCAGATATTCTCAGATGAGTCTGCAGTCGCGGGGTGTATCAGCGGTGGACCACTTTGTAAAGTGGTGTGGAAACAATTATCTGACCTTAAATGTGAGAAAGACCAAGGAGATAGTGGGAAGATCCTCACTGGAACCACTGGAGCAGAATGTGGAGAGGAGGATGCTGAACAAACTACAGAACACAATGGACAGGAGCACACATCCTCTCCAGAGCCTGCTGGTCAAACAACAGCCATCACCTTGTACACCGGCTATATTCAGACAGTGGACAGCTCTGCTCCGACAGTTTAACTGTTGCTGGTGGGAAAGACTTGACAGACTTCATTTTATTGTAGTACATGCATTTCTTCGTATTGTACATTCATCTCAATACATAAAATACAGCATGCTTAATAATTTTACTGTTTTGTTCTACAGATTTGACAACTGTGTGCATCTACCTATCACTACTCATTTAATATATTTATGGAATTCAGAGCAATGTTTGTCACTTATTGCTACATATTTCTATTAAAAAAAGAACAAAGAGGAAATTATAATAATTCTGTCTCTGATCCAGACAGTTTACAGTCTGATACTTCTAGTCTAAGCATCCAAGATGTTTCACTTTGTCTCCTTGTAACATTCAGACTGTCATTTATGAGTTGTGATTTTCTTTTGGGGTTTGGGATTTGGACTATTTGACTTTTTGTAAGTTTGTCTTTTTGCTGTGCCAAGCGCACATCATTTCAACTAAACCACAAGTTTAGTAACTGCAGCGTTTGAGGTATTTACTGCATTGATGTGGGCTGATTCACCTTTTCCTTCATTGTTGTGGACTGCAGAGCGAGTTCTTCTAGTGGGTCTATATCAGGGTTCATGGAACTACTTAATAGAGCTTTGCATTTAATAGACTCCTGGTCTGCTTGGTTGAGATGTTGCCAGTGCATTATAGATTTTATTTCTTTCTGTACACAAGGGAGGACAGTTACCATCCGGATTGCTGTAAGTATTCTAATGCGCACACAACAGAGATTTGCAGTGGGTAATGCTTAATGAAAGATTTCTTTTTTTGCTTGTTTAGTGAAACGTCTCTCTCGCTCTCTCTCTCTCGCTCTCTCTCTGAATCACAGCAATTAAGTATGAATGTTTTAAAAATGAGACTAATTCAGACCTATTTCAGCTACTCACTTAACATCGCCTTGTAAACCAAATGCCACAATGTTGCTCTGCCAAACATGAGTACACGCTGTACTTAGGATCGAAACTGCTGGTGGCCTTCAGGAAATATGGGTTAGGTCACATTTACATTTACACTGATTTAAATGTGGTCTGACATCATGGAAATGGATGTGTTGTTGAAAATGAAGTTATTTTAAAGACATGGGCACAATAACACTACTCAGCCTCTCAATTACCCTTCAACCAGTCTTGGACTTCATCACTTGGACCTAAAATGCTGCCCCTAATGTATCTCTAAAGCAATTACAGTGCGCTTCAAGGACTAATGAATATAACTTGCTTTTTTTGGTTCCATTTTTTTCCTCCTCATTAGATCAAACCAGCTATTAAATCATGATGGTTCAGAATATGATAAGATTATTCTTTCTCTGTGACATGCGCAAGAGTATTAAATTGTTTTTCAAAGGCTGAAAATAATATGGTAACAAGCACTCAAGGTCATAGAGGTTTGTAAAAACAACACGCGTGAGTGCATTTAAAGGAGAGAATTTGGTTTTCATAGCGACAGTGATTACTTCATCTGACAGATTCATGATATGAAAAAGACTTGACACTGATAGCTAACAATCACACATTTACACTAGCAGAATCCAAAATAAAATCTGGCTGTGCGATTTTTTTGTGACTTTGCAGGGGCACAAATATGGCTTAATTTCAGTTTGCTTGATGTCATTCAGTGCCACTGTAAATATCCAAAGATTCAGCTGCACCCTTTTCTCAGCCAGAATGCCCCAACTATGCTTTCAAACCGCTCACAGGGTGATGCTGTGAATAAATAAAAAGAAATTTGTTTATCTCCTCGAATTTATCAACAGTTACACTTGGTGCCAGAATAGATTCGTTTAGTTTGTCACTTTTCAAAACACACTTCATTATTTTTTTACTGAACGCTAAACATGTGCTTATACTATAATTTAAGAAAAATGCAGGTACACTGTGCTACATTTGATGACTCATAATTTTTCATTTTCAGTTCATAGGAAAGCGTGAATATATCCCACACCATGGGAGTTGACAACAGACTCTGTATGAAACTGACTGACTTTATGAAACTTTCATAAAATGTCCTTTCTGTTTAAAGCTCCAGCAGCCTCAGCAATGGATGTGTGGACAGGACTTCTTCTGCTAATAAGCTTTACTTCTGGGATAGCTAGGATCCAAAAATCCGTCATTTTTTCCTACATTATGTATGCCATTACTTGACTCAAAGGCTTGATTCACTGTTCAAATAGCATTTCAAATAGTCCTGTAACAAGGAAACAGGCTCTCAGTAGTGTATCCAAGTTTGGTGAGTGGACTGATTTTTTAATTATACAGTGACTTGACTGAATAATCACTCTAGGCAATCAGATTTTCAGAATAAACAAATGGGTTTATGGCTGAATTTACTCACTCAGCTTGGAATGCTTGTGTGCTCATAGTGCCAGATTATGAACATGCCGAGTCACGAGACACAAATGATAATTATAGACATTACTATAAATACTCTGCTGTATCAGTAGTCTTTTGTTTTGTTCATTTATTATTGGTTGATTACTGTATTGAAGACATTTTTCATCACATTCACTGAGGGAAATGTGAAACAAACTAACATACATGATTTGTAATTCCCAGGTTTTTAAATTGAATGCTTTTGACAGGACACTGGTGGCTAATGCAGTTTCTACATGCAAAGTAATAGTGTAATCTGCACTGCAATCTGGTGTAATCCCCCCATTGCCTCTTTTTTTTTTTTTTTTTAAATTTTATTTTGTTATTTTATTTGTGTTAATTAGGACAGATGTATCATAATGGCAGTTCTTAGGTCTCCTGGTATAATTTCAGCAGAGAGACAAGCAGAAAAATGGGGCAAAGACAGAGGTGGGGAAGACAAAATTGTCAGATGAACTTTAGAAGCAGAGAGAGATACAAAGGCAGACACAGATTGATGAGAGAAAGGTGAATTCACAATAGGATCCTCTCTGAACTGGAAGATGTAAACTGTGATCTGCAATGATACTTTGCTGGTGTTTCATTGTTTTAAGCCGAAGGGTCAAACAGCCAAAGTCAAAAGAATGAGTGCCAGATGAGGCCAGTTTTGTTTCAATAACACATAAATGCAGAAAACGACACCTGCAAATGCTTGACATGCCTTATAAACAAGCAGGGGCAAGGGTAAAATTTCTTCAGACACAAACAAATATCTCTCAGCTCGTGTTATGTCAGCTATCATCTGAATAACGGTGGAGCAATTTGTATTTTAAAGAAGAGAATCCAACCATGACTGCTTTAACACATTTCATGGCACCAATTTGTGGTATTGTATTTGATCCAGGAGCTTTTTTTTTTTTTTTTCTTCCTGGCATACACGCTCAAGTAACTTCTACTTCCAAATAATTTCCACACATTTGAGCAGTGTATTTATTGTAAAGACAATTCAGCAGTCCAAATAATTTAAACAGATGCACTGTGTCTTGTACATAATGTTTGTATGTTTGCTTCTAAGCAAGTCAGCATTAATCAAAAATGATTAGACATTTATATGTCTGACCTTATATGAATATATATGTATGACCTTGACATGAAACAGTATGTGGAATAGAGTACATGCGGGGTGACTCGTAACTCTTAAATGTTCAAAAAATAAAAGAGGTCACCCTCAAACATTAGGTTTTGAGCTTCAGTGAAAAAAAAAACATGAAGTCTGAAACAGTGTACATTTTCGTGGGCATTAGTAATAGAACCATTTCTTCCCTCTCAATAATCAGACAACAGCACGAGATGGGCACAACTGTTTTGCCCATAAACTAAAAGGTCATTATTAGCATTTATTCTTCTAAAGCATCTTGATTATAGTAGATCACAGAACAAAATTAATTTGATTTCACAGGGCTTTTTGGCAACTGTTGAGCAAAGACCTGGCTTGGGGTAAATAACTTTAATTCAATAATTGCATATTTTGGAAATTATTCTTATTTGTTTTCTCTTATTTGTAGATCCCAATACCTGTATTGTGTATGCAAAGTACATTTAAAGCTATATCCAGTGGGCACTTATTTTAACTATTTTTGGCCCAAAACGGTAAGTTAAGGCAGCGACACGCATTACGACTAGCTGAAACCTACATAACTGCATAGATCATAATTTGTACAGGTTTTTACTGACAGTCAGTGAAGAATGACCGTGGATCCATCACCATTATCATCTGCTTATCTGGGACTGGGTCATGGTGACAGAAGGTTTGCCAGGGTAGCCAATACATCCCTTACTTCAGCACTGTTTCTCCATCTTCTCTGAGATTTTCCCTAGCCACATGAGATGAGCAGCATCATCTCTCTGATGTGACCCTGGAGCCTCATACTGTGCATGTTGGACTGGGAGTCAAGTTGGACTTATTCTGTAGGCTTACTCTAGGAGGCTGAGATATGTAAGTCCCTTATGTTGGACACCACCCACCCAATCACACATTTCTTCTTTGTAGAACACCCACAAAAGGCCCACATATAAAACTCACAATTTTCAAGATTTTGCATGAAATTTAGTTTTCACTATTTGGGATCTTAGCAAATCAGGTTCATAGTGCGTGATACACAAAGCAAGAGAACCTATGTACATAAAATCTTTTGGTGGAATTCGGTCTTTGATATCATCTGTTACATCAGCACTGACTAACCCAGCTTTCAGTCCAACTTGATCGGTCATCACGTCCAAATCACATTCATAATTGGCTCAACAGTTGTTAGGTGTGTCACCGCCTTTACTGGTGTCTCTGCTGGTTGCCTGGCAACTGCTATCTGCGAAGAAATGGTTTGACACATCACCTCCCATAAAAAGCCACCTGTTGTTTGTACGCTTTGTAGAGATGAAACACATGAGATATCGTGTTAATTACTGAGTTCTAGAGGTGCTGGAAGGCAAGTTTTAGTACCTTTGGACTTTATACTTTGCTAAGCAGCTGCTGGCAGTAGCTTTAAAGTTGTAAAGACTTAAGTGTGCTGTCAATCTTCACATTTGCTCTTTTCATTGACAAAATATTGTGAATGCAGAGCTGCTTGCAAATGTGTACAGTGGCAAGAAAAAGTATGTGAACCTGGTTTTCTGCATTAATTTCTCATAAAATGATACAAACATAATGTACCTCATAGTGTTTATTTGTAATAATGACCTCAAAAAAGCTAATTAATACCTTGAGTCTTGTTGTTCAAAAATTAGTTTGAAGGTGGTGTGTGGATTGGTGCTACTTTGACAAAACGTACTCAAACTTTCTGAGTTTTCTCCACACAAGGAGAATGTGCGTTTGTGAGCCATACCTCACCAAAAGGAGCTTTCAGAGGATCTACAACCAAGAATTGTTAATTTACATAAAGTTGGAGACGGTTACAAAGTGATGTCAAAGACTTCAAAAATTCACCAGTCTACTGTTAGGCAAACAATTTACAAATGGAGACAGTTTGGGACGGTGGCTACTCTACCAAGAAGTGGACAGCCAGTCAAAATGACCCCAAGAGCACAACAAACACTAATCAATGAGGTAAAGAAACTACCCTGAGTGACAGCCAAAGATTTCAAGGCATCATTGGAACTGGCTAACATCTGTGAGTCTACAGTAGGTAAAACATTGAACAAGCAGGGTGTCTATGGCAAGACACCATGAAGGAAGCTGATGCTTATTAAAAAGAACATTGCTGCACACCTGAAGTTTGCCAAAGAGCACAGCCATCTCTAGGGTTTACAGAGAATGGTCTGAAAAAGAGGAAAATATCCAGAGAGTGACAGTTCTCTGGACGAAAATGTCTTGTTGATGCCAGAGGTTAGAGGAGAATGGCTAGACTGGTTTGAGTTGATAGAAAGTCAATGCAATGCAAATCTAAATAACAAACTACATTATGGACATAATAACAACTAACGTATGCAGAAAAGCATTTGCAAAATCTGTAGATGGACTACATAAGCAGAATACCAGACTTGGTGCCACTTCAGTCAGCTAAGAACAGGAAACTGAGGTTGCAATTTTCGTGGGCGCAATAAAATGACATAAATACATTAAATAAAGGAGATGTTTACAGGGGAAATTGTGACTGCTAATAAAAGGCTGGTAATATAAAGGTAATGCGGACAGGTGAACAGATACTGTACACGGTGCCTTGCAATGCTTTTAACTTTTCCTGCATTTGTGGTTGTGTTATATGATCAATTACAGTATTCCCAGTTCCCGCAGTTGGACGTGTTCACCTCTTCCTCTTTTATGACATTGAATTATGGTTTATTTAATCTGGCTTTTTAACACAACATTGTGTTGCACACAAAGTCAAAACAGATCTCTACAGAGTAATATATTAATAAAAATCAATGAATTAATTAGTACAAATGAATTAAATATAAATTAATAGAAAACATAAAACAGTGATTGCATTAGTATTCACCCTCGTAAAATAACTTGGCTAAATCATCACTGGTGCAGCCACTGGCTTTAAGATGTTTAAACAGAGATCACCTCACTGCAGTGAATGCCTTTCAAGGATTGTAGTATGAATACACCTTTACCTGGAGGGTCCAATTAGGAGTCAAGTTAGGGGATAGATACAAGACTATTTTTAATTCACTGAATAGCCCTTGAAGCACAGTTCAAGTCATCCTAATGAAATTGAACCAATACAGCACAGGTGTACTGTAAATCTGCCTACAGCATGACATCCTTAAAAAGTGACCACCAAAGGAACTCTGTGGAAGCCACAAAGGCACCTGTTACTCCTCTGAAGAGGTTTCACACTCCCACAGTTGAAATGGGAGACAATTAGAAGTAATTAGAGTAAAATTAGTAGAACTGAATACAATGATCATTGTCATTGTAGATTTTCTGGTGAAGCGTATAAAATGTAAGAAATAAATAAATGAATTAATTGATTCAGTGTATTCATTAATTTATTAATTGACTTGTCACTACAGATCTAATTAGTTAGATCCTGATAATCAAAATATGAATGAATTAATATCTACTACTATTTTAGCAGTAGATAAAGTTTAAATATTACCACATGCCAAATACTGCACCTCAAAAGTAAGGTACTACCAAATCAATCAAAACTATGTTTTTCAATCTTTTCACTTAGATAATGCATTTCACAAGGCATAAACTGAAATCAAATGAGATAAGACAAACATATTTCTTGACTTTAATTTTACTCTTGTTACGGTGAGCAGTAAGATCAAATCTGAAATAAATTATCTAAGATTTTTTATTGAATCTGTCCTTTGGCTATGGAGCCATAATGTTATTCAGTCAAGACAGGGTATCTGCTACACTCCCTGAGCCATAGCATTATTTGACAGAATACACTATGCTAAGGGAAATGAAGAAAAATGAGATTTGGTTTATGTTTACTGAAGGATTCATTCAAGTGCTCCGGTAGTTAATATCTTGGCTCAGTAGCTACTGTAGCTGTATAAGTAAGCCCTATTTTTATAATCTGAAAATATTTATTTTATGTAAATAATACTATATATTGTTTATTGTTTTTATTTAGATGTAATGTTGTGTCTACACACCGAGCCCTGAGGTCCTAGCCCTGCTGTGTTTTTCCAAATGATGTAGACCTCTACTGCATTACTGCTTTGGGAACATTTGAATATGAATGCCTCTGTGAGTCTGTGAGCAACATCATATCCGTGGCTCTTATACAATTTGCCAAATGATTTAAAATGTTATATGTAATGTGGTAGCGTGAAAATGAATTCACATGTGTGCTGTCATCTGTTCCTAATGACGTTTTAGGTTTATCTTCCTTCGGGAGTTGTCATAATAACTATAAATCTTCCTTACAGCAATGGCTCATACCACAAGAGCTTTTTTGGATACTTTGAATATAGGATCCTTGGTGGATGTAGAATAAAGAACCTTGGCATTTCTTTTTATGAACACTGGATTTGGTTGTATGTTTCTTAAGTTTTCAAAAGATCTTTAGGATTTGTTCTCCAGCTTTCCATTAAAGGGCAGACAGATTCATATTTTATGACAACACTCCCACCTTTCCCAGTTACTGAGAACGGTTTAATGCAACACCAAAAACAAAGAAGGGAAGTCCCCACAGTAACAATGGAGATAAACAAGTGAACACAAACCAGTTTGTATAGACTCTAAGCAAGTGAAAACAATCCCTCAATGAGGTAGGAGTGGCCAAGAAAGGGATAAAAGAGGGTCTGAAACAGAGACAGACAAGACAAGACAGATACTGTATCTTACAGCTCAGGGCTGTCACACTGTGCGTTCATTGTAATTAAAACACAGGGTTGTCTTCATCTGTGGGTTTGTGTAGCCACAAAGCTAAGTACTTTAGGAAACTTTGAGTTTTATATTACTGTAGTCAGCAAACACAAAAGCTAAGGTATTACTCCTATCCTCAGTATGAAAACGTTCTTGGCACCTGCATGTGCTCAGTGTCTTGTACCTTTTAAATTCATTTTTTGACAATCCAGAATAATTTCCACCCATGTGGAAATGATCTGTTCATCAGGAGCACAAAAGCCTTTAACCTTGCAGAAATTGTAATATAAAAACCAAGCTGTGGATAGCAGAGCAACCAAGCAGCATATCTTAAACATAGGGCCAGCGTTCTTGTCCCAAGTTGAAAGTAAACTGCCTAAAATCCTCCTCAGTACCCTTCCCACTGATGTGCTGACTTTGAGCATGAAAAAGCGATTTCTAAACAGAAAAGCATCTTCTCAGATTCAAAGGGTAGAACTATCTGGGAAGTGTAGGAAGAACATCTGCTTTGACCTTGTGTGGCATCAAAAAGCCCATAAATATTAAAAATGTCTGTGTCAGATCCTTTGCCCTCAACAGTGCTGCGAAAGGTCACAGCCCAATCGAGTCTAAATCTGTTTTCTAACACCAAAAATGACACCTTGTGTATAGTGTGTTAGATCTCTGCTTGAGCAGTGTTATCATCATTCTGTGCAAAATAACTGTATCACAGACACCCAGGTCGTGCAACTGCATTAAAAAACCAGCAACAGTATTATTTATAAAATCACATGAAATAAATATATAGAAACTCACTTTTGAGATCAAATTCACATTTGATATTGTGCATATTGTTATTATGTATGTGTATATTATTATGTATGCAAGGTAGATGGAACAAACGAAAAGAGAGCACACCCTTGTAGAGCATTGACAGATTGGCCACAGAAATATCTATTGCAAGACGGGCCCATAAATCACAAATGTATGTCATCCATTGTCATGGCACGTATACATAAATTCTTCTCTTTTATATTGCATTAAAGTGTTTTTTTATGTCAAAAAATGGCTGTATTATAATCTAACACTAGTGTGAGGCACTCAGGCAAATGCAGGGAGTGAAAAAGGGGGAACCAGAAATTACAAAATGCAGAAGCAGAAGAAGTCCATTGTCAAAGCCAGTAAGAGCTAATCAGAATTGATCCTCATGTAGCAGCAACACTCAGGAAATCCATCCATTGATAAACGCTTTCTTGAGAAAGTCACGCTGTGACTCCAGTAGTGGTTTTTTCGTTTCCATTTACGAAATTGCGCAAGCAATTTATTTCTAATCCAAAAATGGTAGCAATGGGCTAAACACAATAGTGTCTGCATTGCTCTTTCAATATGATTTATGGGTCTCTGTATATTTCTTTGGCAATAATAACAAAATACAGTAATAAATCTGCAAATGTCAGGCAATTTTGTTATCACCTTGTTGGAATATCCCGAATACATTGTCAGAGGAGAGGAGAGGAGAGGAGAGGAGAGGAGAGGAGAGGAGAGGAGAGGAGAGGAGAGGAGAGGAGAGGAGAGGAAACATAAGATGTTAGTCTGCAGTGTGCAATCGCTGTGTTTATTGTACTGCTGCTGTACCGTAGCTCCACAGTCTTTATGATCTGAACATTTCACCTTGAGCTAAGAGCATTTCGCAGCATTCTTTTGCCAATTAAATAGTCGATCCTCATCAATAAATCTCGAAGAGAAAGATTTTTGGTAGTTGCAGCCCTAATGGATAAATACTTTTATTGTTGATTAGTCAGCAGAGGCACAGTTTGTGTCACAATAACAGATTGTGTTCTATTGTGCAGTATACCCTCATATAATTATGTATAATTATTGTTTAATTATATGATTACAATTCCCGCTGCAGTAACACAGGGTAGATGCCGAGTTTCTTGAAGGGATACAGCTATTTATACGCTCCCTTTCCTATACAGTAATCACTTGGGATAAATAAAGCCCATATGCACAGCCTTGTTCCTGGACATGCTTGTCATCATTGCAAAGGTCATTGAAGCCCCCACCTTGCCATCCCCCGCACCACCCCTCTGTCACTCGCTCTCCCTCTCACACACACACACACACACAAGGAGAACAGAGCACACTAGAAAAGAGGCTGGTGTGGAGATCACTAGCTCATTTGTCTCTTTATCAGACTCTGTCTCCCTCTCTCCAGAGGAGGTGTCTGTTTGAAGAACGTGCCACGGTTGGGAGGATGAATTTGCATGATGAACTTGGAATTTATTTATTTATTTTCCATCAGGCAGCACCCCGCCATCATCCCCATTCCTAAAACTGATTTCCATTATACGCAGGGCAGCTACAGATTCTTTGTCAGTTAAAGGCAATGTCTTAGATAATGATTGCGCCCCTTAAGCTGTCGCACATGGAAAAGCAAAGATTTGTTACACTTATACAGAACACTGAAACATAAATTCTCAGTGTAGCATTGTAAAATGTTGTAGCTTCAGAGGCACTGCACATTAGATTGGCTACTGTATCTACTGGCTGAATCCACGAAATGCAGAGGAACATTTGAAGAATATAATTTGATGTATTAGGGGCAATAAGTGAGGATGATACAGTACTTTCTGATTACAAGTATGCTTTTTTGTACTTTGTCATATGATATGATGTGTCAACACTGACTTTTAAGCAAAGCATCTAATGAAAATGAAAATGTACATGGGCTCAAAGACAATTTTCACAGATGTTCCAATGCTTTGACAATAGTTAAGCGTCCGTTGTGTTAATATTGATTTCTATACAGCTATAAGATCATCTGGAGAGAAATTATTATGTTGTCATCACAACCACTACTGCGAACCTCAGACAGAAAGATAAGTAAGGCTGGATCCACAGACAGTCCGAGATTGGCATTTGCAGCAGTAAATATTAAGCTCATACTGTGTTTCATTAATGGCACATCCGTGTGTGGCCTGCAGAGGGATGAAAGAGGTAGAAGCCGTAAGACATTTGTAATACTGTGGCAACTATTTGATGAGAACATTGATCTGTATCTCGTTACGCAGACTAGTTTGAAGTGACAACTGCCTGCCTCTTTTTACTGCTGTTGTTTTATGGCAGTAGTAGAAGTGGTGGCAGCAGGAAAAAAGAATAACGGTTGAATTCACCTTTTTTTTTTTTTAGTTTCTGTAACACCCCACAAATTATCACCAATTCCCAACTCCCAGAGATGAACACATGTGATAAAGAGTGATCATGCTACTTGTTGTTTCTGCAGAGCAACTTCGCCCCTGTCTCGTGTGCATGTGTGCTGCTGAAGAGTGACATGGTTTGAACCACTGGGGCACACTGGCTTTAGGATTATAAGCTAAAGTCATTTGGTTTCCTTGACAACAGTGTTGAAGCTGAGCAACTGTGATGACAATGCTAGTACCAGAATTTCTTCTGCTGGAACCAGTCAAACTTTTTTTTCCCCCCCTCCTATTTCTTTTGTTTTGTTTAAAGTATGAGAAATGTGATGTCGTGTTCCAGAGCACTGGTTAATGCAGCTCATTGAGTTGTTTACTTCTGCAAGCTTGTAATCCCCAAACCAGGGGTGCAGTTGCATGTGCAGCGTGTGAGAAAACGTGACAGACACATCATCGCACTCTGGCAGAAAATGCCAGCGTTACCCTTCATCTAGTCATCTGAGTGCTAAGTTTGTTTATTCTGTATGCAGCAATAGGCAATTACACACTGATTCATGAAGGTTTAGAGTTTGTCAAAACACAGATCTGTACATATGTGAAGGGAAATAGTCTCTGACATTGCACCATTAATGATTAGTCATGTCACATTCACAATCCACGTGCATGTTTATATTTGTATGCCATGTGTGTTTTCCCCGGTCCGAGCAGCACACTTGTCTCATCAGACCTAAAAGCTTTTGTTATATAGCTTGTGTTTGCAAAAAAAAGAAAATCCAGATCATATTTTTATGCACAGGTTAAAATTTATAACATTTATTGGACTTGCCATTGCACATATATTCAAGTGAACATTAAAAGGTACAGTAAGAAATGGATACTGTAAAGATCAATGACAGTGCTCAAAACCATTAGAAAGTGCAATTAACTTAATTGAATATGAAATAAATGGAGTCCTCTCCTGCGTTAGTCACAGGATGGTCACATGCATTTTTTATGGTATGTGATGGACATACAGGCCTATCTGTGTGTAATGTTTCGGATCCATTTGATGCCCAGTAAATAGAGAATGCTGTGCATTACTGTTGTAGAAATATCTACTGGACACGTAAATCCAATATGTAAATGTATTACAAAAAAACCTGTTCCTTTGAAATCAATTCTTAAATCAATAGTTTTGTAGACATTACTGTGCTATGAATTATATACTAACCAAAGTAACTGCTATCATCAAGAAATGCAGCAGCATCACTAAAAATAGGTCCAGTTTAAAGAGTGATAATCAACCATGATTGCAGTTTGAGGCATCTCGTCACAGTTTTACATTTATCTCTTTTGGACCAGCTGACCAGTGGTATTTGTGGGGAAAGAAACAACTTTTGGGCCAAAGAAAGTGACTTATCATGCTTGTTGTATTTGTGGAAGGTCACGCTTTTCTTATGCAATTAGGAACATTATGTGCGTGGCGCTTTTCACTTTAACCTACATCAAAAGTGAAAAGGTTGGTTCATTTGACTGCTCATGTTTGTTTTACTGATTGCTAGTGATAATGCCAAAGCCCTAGTTTCTCTCCAACTAACTTGATGTTTGCAGCGTAATGATAGAACCACAAAAGGCCACAAACCTATGATAATGATGCAGAGATAATACTGTAATAAGCTATCCGTCAATATGCGCAATCATTATTATATAATCAGAAATCATATTGTGCAATTCTTTTTCATGGCAGAAACTAGTGCCGGGCAGGGACATGGACAAAAATGACATTTATAGAAAAATCGTTGGTTGTAAGTTGTAAGCCACATGTGAAACATCATGAGTACTTTTAATAAAATAGATTGTGAACTAGTCATTTTTGTGGCATCTGACTTTACTTTAGTTTTAACTTTACTCTTTAACTAATATGTAAATAGTTGAAGTTTAGATTTAGTCAATAAAAGTTAAAAAGATTTTAGTCTTATCGTCCTATATTTTGTTATTGATGCAACAGCTGTCACCAATTTTGTTGCCACCTGTAACAGTTGCTATGGTTACAGTTGTTGTTCTTGTCCATCACGAGATTAGTAAAAAAAAAAAAAACAGTCTGTGTATTTGTTAACGGACACTGTCGTTGTCACTCTACTTTGCAGAGCAGACAGTGATTCAGGATTTTTGCTCACACTCAGTTGGAGTTCAGCTGAAGAAGAGACGCTAGCACGTTCTTAACATTAACAATGTGAGATTCCTTGTTTGAACATTTAGAAAAAGATTTAGATAGTTTAGTGAGGAAATAATGGTGAAATTTAAGCAAGAAGAACCTAGGGAGTTGCTCCAGAACAAACATTAAAATTCAAATGAAACCTAGCCATAAAGTATAACATATAAATATATTGTTCCTTATTATTTATGTCTTCTTTATTATCTGCTTATTACTGTATTACCTTCTGCACCGACTCACCAAGACAGGTCCTATGTATGTGAATGCATGTAACCAGATAAGTGGAGAGTGTTACTTGTGCACTCAAAGATTTGGCTGTAAAGAGAAATGAGATTCAAGAAAAAAAAACAGTTTAGGCTTTACTTTATCTACTGTGTACAAAATTCTTATTTATAAGTCTGATGTGTTTTTAAAGTAGCCCAACTGCTGAAAGTCTCTTACCATCCAATTAGAGTGTGTATAATGGTACTGCTGTATTATGTTGTCATAGCCTTTTTAGTGTGCCTGCAATTTAGAATAAACAAAAGTTGTGGGTAAGTGAATGAAAGTAGGTTAGATTTCGAATGCACAATATCTGAATTCAAGTAAATAGCTTTAGGTAGATTAAGCTTTTTTATGCAAATGTGCCATATAGTTCTTCATGTCCTTATTGCTGTTGTTGTTTTAGTGTTCTAAACGAGAATAAAAGCTAACCTGTGCAATTACCTCGGCTCATTTTTTCATCCATTTCATATATTGGATTAAAAACATGAACTGAAAAATTAATATGTGTACTTTACTGCTTTTGTATCCCTGTTGGCATTTTAATTTAAAGTCTAATAAATGCCCATTCACAGAAATCTATCTTTTTATTGATTGTTCAGCTCCTTGGCCATACATTGGAGCAGATCCATATATAACTATTACCTATTGTTACTGTGTCTGCTTCCCACTGTGCAACGCAGCTGTCCCTTTTTTCAGTTGAACACCTTGTTATCTTGATTGTGTGAACCTGCCCCCAGCTGAAGTCAGCTAAAACATTAATTGGACACAGGGAAAAGTTCACATTCCTTCCAGCCATTCGTTGCACACCTTTCCATTATTTATGTTCCCATATGTGAGGAATTCCCTTTGATAGAACCAATCAATGAGCACTTTGAACACTTTCTACTGAAGGAAAGATAGCAAATACAGTATTGAAAAAGCAAGAGAATAGGCAGTCCTAAATTCTGTTTAGACAACGGTACCTGCACAAGCAAATAAAAAGAAAAAAATCTGTGTATTGTGAAGTGCTGTATGTGTTGTTTTATCCCCGCTGAGGTGGTTGCAGCCCAGATGTTCTCAGTGTAAGATAACTTCAGATAACTTCACTTGCATCAAGTCAATTCTGGAATGTTTTTGCCCAATAATGTTGAACCAAATAAATCAATCTCAACAATGATGTTTATTTCTTTATTTATTAGTTACGCGCCAGAAAACTTTCCTTACCTCACGAAAAACACAAGAAATATGGTAGACATCTCACAGTGGGATGTTTCCACAGCACAGGAGTGTGTTGTTAGCACATACTGCAGCACATAACCACAACATCCTTGTTCAAAATCTGGCCATGGTGAAATGGCATTTTCCCTCTCTGATCTGTCTTGCTCCTTTGTGTTCCGTCTAATGACGGCAAAATGCAGCAAAAATAATCTTAAAAAAAAAAACAAGACAATTCCCAATCCTCAGTCAGCATCATTATTCAGAAGTTTCTGTTTTGAAGAAATCTTGGGTATGAGAAGTTTTATTTACTTGAAAGCAATTCTCAGCCCTCAATACTCTGTTATGTGGACTGTGGTAACTGAGGATCCAAACTCTCAGTAACATGTTGTGTGAGCACAGCCATCAAAAATTCCCTTTTAATATCCTGTACAAATAAAACATTGTGTTCTGTTAGTTTTTGAAGATCTCCAAGTCTCTGTGTCTCTCTTTCTACTGCTCTCCATCTGATGCAGGCTACACTTATTGATCATCTCGCTAAAGCATTCCCTCTCATAGACCAGCAAGGACAAGAACTCATGATTTAAGGATAAGGATTTAGTTTTAGTTGCAACGCCATTTTTCCGGTTTAATTTTATTTGCCCACTGCTCAGCAGAGTTGATTTCCGGGTGATTTCTGTCAATCAACGCATATTAAACACATAACAGATCTGCAGGAGAAGCTGAATCGTGAATTGAAGAGAAAGACTTAAAACAGTGTAGTACTCCAAAGACTAAATTTCAGGTCTTTAAATTGTTCTTTTTCAGTTTAACATGTTTTTGTTTATCAAAATAAATGCTAAGATCTGGGCAAGTTCTCTGTAAGTTTAATTGGAGAGAAAAAGCTGCAGAGAAAAAGCTGCACAGTTAAGCTAAAATTTGAAGGTAAAACTGAAAAGGCTCGTTTCTATGACAGGGACTTAGACCAGGAACTTTTTTGTTGTTGTTGTGCAACTGTAGTTTTACCCCCTTGAAAAGAATCTGTTTAACGGCACTGAATTATCAAACCTGGTTACTGGAAATCCATACATGTAGCAGATGGAAGACCTAATTTCTCCTCTACCTTGGGTTTATTTTGGAAGCATGCTTCACAGATTTTAACTGTATGGAGACAGAAAAAAAGACCACTTCCTGACCGCTCTTTTATTTATTTTATATGTGTGTCAGAGGAGGTGGCTGACAGCGCTGTGAAAGACAGACAGTCACAGTGCCCCCCTAGTTTTCAGTGCAACCTCTCTGAATTAAAGAAATACACAACAAAAAGTGACTTATTTAGAAGTCTACTGTTTGTGTTGTTTTGCCCTGTAATCATTCAGCTGCTCGTCAATGCTGAAAGTAGAGTGGCGAGTGCCTGCAGACTTTGTCCTGCACATGCGCTCTTGTAAAAAACAAATTAGTAACCCGGTTACGCATTTACATGGCAGCGTAATCAAAGTTATTTGAGATGAATCTGGTTTCTCTAATCCCTACTCGGCTTACAGTAACCAGGTTTCCCATTTACATCACAGTTAAGAAATCAGCTTACTCGAGAAAGCTGACTGTAACCCGGTTACTTGAGTGAATATTAAGTCAGTGAAGGACTCTTACCCCAGCAGATGTCCCTGGATTTTGTTTCCTGGGAAAGTACCAGAAACTGGAAATGGACATAAAGTCATCATATCTTCATTGCTCAGGAATCTATGTGTATGAACAGGTTGAGCTAGGTGAGTTCCTAGCTGTCAGTCTGTAATTAGTGTTAGACATTGACAATGTGCAGCTGTGATTTCCAAATGAGTTTCCATGCAGGTTTGTTTAAATCCATTCTGATTATCTTTACGTTGATTGCGTAAAAGTAATGCTTTCGATTATTGCACTGTGTGTCTTTTGTCAAGTGCAAATTCAAGTGCTCCAACAGAGACTTGGATTCAGTTCCTGTTCACAGAGCCTCAGTTTTTCAACCAACATACAGAACATGCAGTGTTTACTGCTGGGAAGTAAGCAGGAGATGATATTCTGGTTTTGCAGCGGGGACTCCTGACGGTTTGACTGGAGGAATCTGGGTGTAACAACTTGTACTTAAAACCAGAATATTTTTCTGTAAGAATGCATGGATGCACAGAAAGATTGAACCACACTGAGGTTAAAGTCTGCCAAACCTGGGACTGCAACTGAAACCAGTTACAGTGTTCAGTGGAAAAAAAAACAGGACGTCGTCCCTCCCTAGCTTCCCACCTGCGAACAGTAGCTTGAAGTGGTAAAACAACTGGACACTTCTCTGGCCCAGTAAACCCACTTTTTGTACACATACACATACAAAGTTGAAATGCCTAACAAAAAATGATCTGTGAAACTGTGTGGCTAAATAAGAATATTAATCATTTTATAAAGAAATCTACTAAAACCATGATGAAATACTAAACCAATTTCTCTACAATGTCACAAAAAGACATGTAGAATTTCATGGTTTTCTGCATTAGTTTGTAATAACATACTTTTTCCACAGGCACTGAAGTTTTTATGGTTGATCTCAGTAAAGACATAGAAGATCAGAATCCTTTGTGTTATTATTTTAGGCACATTGTATTTGTTAATACTCTTAAATGAAGATCAGATCATGTTTAAATACAAATTAATGCAGAAATCCATGAAATTTCAAAAGGTTCACATACTTTTTTTGACGCTGTAAACTGCCCTGGTTGACTAAGATAGTAAATTTATACACTCATGAATCATTTCATCATGTTGCAAAAAAGTTATTATTTAGGTTTTATTATATAAAGTTATGAGAATTAATGCTAACATCACAACAATGTGCAGAAACAAACAGAGAACAACAAATGTTAACCCACGAGAAGATAAGTGCTGTGAACCTTGTTTTCATGTCTCTGCGTCTCATGTCTCTCAGCACCACGTCCTCTGTGTCATGTTTAGAAGCAGATCTGAAGACTTCAGGTGGCTTTGCTGTTGTAATCCTCATATTAGTGACACTTCATTTGAGCCCCTCTCACTAATCTCAGGTAGCGGTTACACTTAATGATTCTCCGGTGCCCTCATTCTGCTTAAGTAAATGGGAAAAGGGGAATGAGACAGACAAAAAGACAGAGGCACAGAGGAAAAAAAGCAAGAGAGTGAGTGAGAGAGAGAGAGAGAGAGGTGAGAGCTGGAGCTGGTTGGAGTCACTTAGCAGGGAAACAGTGCCATCTTTTGATACGGGGTAGGGAAGATGCAGTGCAGCAAAGACACACGTTTAAGAAGCACCTGAAACACATTTGTGAATTTCTACAAAATCTCAGCTGAAGCTCATTTATTCTCTGGGCCTCCTTTCTGAAAACAAATTTGAGAGGAATGCACAGAAATCACTTTCGTCAGCTACAGTGGAGCAAAGAAAAAGAGCTGCATATGGCAGAATGAAAATGAGTCACCAATGAATCTTTTTTAATTGATCAGCCTCTTAGCTAAGCAAAGGCAGAGGGGGAAGGAAAACAAACACTCTAGAAATGTTGATTTGGAACAGACACTTCAGAGAACAGATTAGACTATCTAATTATCATCTTTGCCTTCGGATGACGCCTTTGATGTGAATGTGACTGCAGAGTCTTTCCCTTCACTCTGTAAATAATGAGAATTCTAATTAAGGGATGGAATAATTGCGGGGCTCATGGCCTTGGTTTGCTTGTTATTAGGGGCGCTTAAATCCTGAGGGATGGACAGCGGGCATTTAGAAGGGCAATGTGGAGGGATGTTTGTTGTGTTGGTTTTTTTTTTTTTTTGGTTTTTTATTTGGTCAAGGAATTAGGAATGTTGGCCGATTTACTGGCAGTCGGGCTTTTATGTTGTCAGTACCCATGGAAAGGGATGTCAGTCATCTTAGTTACTGAATAAAAAAGGATGTTGCTGTAGTTTTTCAACAAGTAGATTATGGCTGTGTCGGAACTGTGCTTGCACTGTGACTGGGTTTTACCCGGGTGATGGAGTTCCCATCACCCATACCGCTAGTTTGCATGATTAGTGTATTTCATTGGTGTGTGCTTAAGGATTATGACTGTAGAGAAATGCAAAGGCTTAAATACAGTTTTCCTTTGGATAAAACCCATTTGTTAAACTTGATATTTTACATTTATCAGGAAAAAGGTTTTTTTTTTTTTTTCATGTTGAGTTTAAAATGAGCTACCCACAGGTCTGTACTAAATTTAAAAATTTTGCCTCTCATCCAAGAGGCCTCATTAAAGACTATTTTCTGGTGAGGAGTCACAGGTCTTTAAACCTCTGTGGGTCTTTTTAAACTATTATATTACGGCAGTTGTGGAGTGTACAGTTAATCTAAATGAATATTGAGAGTCAATGTGTGTTTCTGTTCTACTAATTTCAAAGACAAAGGTTTTTACTCCATTACATTCATTGGCCAGATTTATTTGACAGCTGTAGTTACCAGATATATATATATATATATATATATAATGTATTCCTATACATTACATTACCGATGAATGCATCAATGAGTTACAATCAACATGAGTATCCTCAACATTAAACTGCTTCTCAAACAACAATGATGCAGAAAAATCCTGTAAATATACATGAAGCAGCCATACTGGATACATTTCATTATTACTTGTAACAGTTAAATTACAGATTGTATTAATAACATGAAAATTACAATGTGAACAGTATGAGAAATTCATTGAAGGTTAGCAATTATTGTGTACATTATAATACCTTGCTATTACCTATTATTAGTTGATACTTTCACCCATTAAAAAAACATGAATTGTTCTCACAATTCACAGTGTTGCTCATCTCTATATGACAGCAAAGTGAGAGTAATTGGAGTCACATACATAAAGGAAAAGAATTAATGACCTAAGCTTAATGAATTATTGTTCAGTTTGTTTATGACCTCATACAGCCTACAGAAGTTTAAATACCTCAAGCAATTCAAAGGCCAATTTATGATAAAACTACTTAAATGAGTCAAGAAAAGTGAAAACAAAAAGTCAACACTAGTCCAGAGAAAAGTTTAATTTCAGTATTACCTTGTTATAATGACTATAATTTAAACAAACAGAATGCAGTACTGTGTGGACTGTAGATCAGAAGACATAGGTGTAATCAGCAAACCAATAAGCAACACAATGTTTACTCTCAGAATGAAGTAAGTAGAGAAAAATTTTGTATTCATCCCCTGTGTTACAGTCTATTCTGTATTTGTTAGCCTGGATGTTTCAGAAATCCAGAAACCCGAGATCTGAGGCTCAAACCTGTGATGCCATCAGCATTTGGAGCCTGGAGCTGCTAATTTGCATCACTTTGCATAGTAGAAAGCGGGCGATTTTGCCTACCCCATGGAATTTTTACTTTTAACTAACATAAGCGTTATTCTATAGCAGTGATATGAGCACACTCTTGTTCTACTAACGTCAGCCTTGGTGTTAGTGAAATCACTAGCATCTTCAGTGTTTTTCTAGCTTTAATGACTTCAATTACAAGTTGAAACTATTGTTCTGGGTTTTTAAGTGGGAGTGATAATGATGGGAAATACAGATGCCCCAAATACAATGGGACCAAGCAACACTTTGCATAATATGAGGATTCATTAAGAAGCAGTCTGTCTAAACATGTTTATTCAAAATATAGCTGTTGAGGTTGTCCTGTAAAAGGATGGGATTCGTCTACAAGAACTAAGAATGTTTCTTCTGAAGTCAGCTAATTAATGAACCAGCCTATATTCATGTCAGCCCCGCAGTATGGAAACATGATCATTATGCATGTGGTAGTGTCCAGTTTTGAAGTCTTTTGAGACTGTCTGGCACAGTGTGCTGTACTGTATGATGGTTTATTATAAGTTCTACACACATAACCACTGTATTTTATTCATGTAGTGTCATTGGTCATCACTCATTACACAAGCGATCAACAATGCCTGATGCTCACGTCCTGCCATCTTTAACAAGTTGTCTTTTTATGTTACTGCACAGCTAAGCACAGTGTCTGTTGTTTTGAGACCACTTCTGAATTAATCACACAGGGTTTCTATCCTGCAATGTAATGCACATTTGTGTGAATATAGATTAAGTTTAACAACAGTTTAAAATCAGTTCTTGATAATAATGGACACAATAGGTGTGACTTTTTTTCTGATAATAGTGGTGGTGTTGGTGATATTAAAAATACTGCACCATCTGTGCTGCAAAATCTTCACCTGAGTTCCTCTGGCAGCACTTAATGTTTAAACAAAGCACTGCAGGCAACGGTTTTTACCAGCTGCACCAGTTATGTGGTTTAGGCTAAACTGACAAACCAGAACAAACACTAGCACCATTACGTTCTCACACTTGATAGCAAAGCTAAAATTTTATACATTGTGTTTGAAATAAGCTTTAGTTGAAGGATTTTAATTAGTTTCTCATGTTGGGTTTGCTGCTTCTGGTGTAATATGTATAAAAATGAACATTTTAGAGTTGCTTTTAATGATCGTTTTCTATATTTTATGAGACCAAATATAGAAGCAGTGTTAATATTAAAAACAACATTACCAATTCAGCCAAGCTTTTACCAACCATCAGATCAGTTTTAATGCAGCTTGCTCAAAATTTTACAAACGTGTGGAAATCTGACTACAACATGTCAACATCAGGGCTCCGGAAGGTATTATTACATTTTGGGGATCTTTGTGTGTTTGTGGGAAGCAATTTAGAAATCCACAGTCATACGTGTGTGCTATAAGTTTTCATTTGGGCTGAGATGCCAGCTGAAACAGGCTCCACATATGTGCTGCCAATTTTATGTTATGTACAGCAATCCAGTGACAACTCATTCTCTCAGGCAGTTGTCACCTTTGAAGTGGATCATCATCAAGAGAGAATGTGTCCTCATGGAATGAAGGTTGTCATGTACAATGACTTTACTCCTTATTACTGAGCAGGAAGTCAGTGACAACTGTCAAAACATAGGGTGAGGAGGAGGACATGGTGCAATTCTGTCCGTACCCATGGGTACATATCAACAGACTGGACAGAACTAATAAAGCATGTTGTTCAAGGGGTGGCAGGATACTGTTCTTCAAAACTAGCACTTCCATCAGTGTCCAGCACATTGTTCTTTGCAGAGGGTGCGCAAGAGAGAAAACAGCAAGGATACAGGCGGGATCTCTACTCAACTTCAGGGGCTAAAATGTTCTGTTGGCTAAACTTTGTCAACCCAGAGGAGAAACTGGGACAAAAACGAAAAATCCTCAATAACATTCCCAAACCCATCTGATTGGTTTGATTTTGAATCCACTTCATGACACCAAGATACAGCTCGAAGATCTCTTGGTGGTTGTTTGTTCCACCCACAAACAAACTCACTAGTTTCTAAATAGTTTCTGCAACCTAGGAAGATGTTGAAGGAGATTGTTGTTGTTGCATCAAGGGGTGCTGAATTAATCAATATATTTATAGTCAGTAATTGCTGCCCTTCATATTTCTGCATCTAAGACAGCATAAATCAAATTATATCCATGTTCTGATAAGAATTTTTCTATGAGAAGTTAACAATGTACATTATGTAAACAACTTAATAAATGTATTATACTCCTATTGTAGCGTTTCAGCAAAGGCAACAGTTTGCAATACAAACAGCATAAACCAGTATCTACAAGTATCAGAGGTGGAAACTTAGTTGAGTTTTAAAGTAGTCTACATAGAATGGGCCTTTTGTACATTCATTGCGTTTTTTGTTTTTGTCAGAATACACAATAATACATGTTTTAGACATTATTTAGCGTGATTTGAGATGCGCGTATGTATAATTTATCTATGAGTATTTCTTAATTTACAGATTGTCGAGATATGACCAGCCTTAGACTGTTACTTTAGTTTTACAGATAAACTGTAAAAAATGTAAAATCAGAAACTATGGGAAAAAGAATATTTGTGTTGTGCTCACTTAGCTTATTGTATTGATACAGTAAGTAAGTAAGTAAGTACAAGGCATCTAAAACAATGATGATCCTCAAGTCCAATTTAAAAGCAATGTGCTCTTTAAAATGCCTGCTGAATGCCTTTCCTAAGCTAATGTGCACATGTTAAATCCAAATATGAGAATTAAACAGAAGTGTAGTGTTATTTACAGATCAGCCACAACATTAAATTCCCCTGGTAGATTATTAAATGTGTGTGTACCAAATTTGTCTATATTTCAATTGCTATTGGTTCTAAACTTTAATGCTCATTACCGACGGGTGAGACTTACATTATTAAAGCCAAAAACATCATTCTTGCTTTTTCATCTGAGCAGTAAATTAACCAGGCCTGGTTTTGATACTGTATTTCTCCTAGATTGAATTCAACATAGCACTTCTGCCACGCAGCAAGGACCCAGGTTTGAATCCACGGGTCAATCAGGTGCCTTCCTGTGTGGAGTTTACATGTTCTCCTTGTGTTTGCATGGGTCTTCTCTAGCTACTTCAGCTTCCTCCTACCATCCAAATACTGTACATGCAGGTCAGCTAACTGATGGCTCTAAATTGAATGTGAGTGGTAATGGTTGTCTGTCTCTATATATCAGTCCTATGATGGACTGGCAACCTGTCCAGAGTGTACACTACTCACGACCCTTAAGGAGGAAAAGCAGTTAGGATAATGGATGGACGGATGGATAAATCCAACGTGGCTTACCGATTACAAAAATCTATATGTGTGTTGAAAGTTGGTCAGCTGTGTCATGGGTTCCCTTGTGTCACCCACTGTGGCCAACTTGTACATGGAAGAAGTGGAGAAGAAAGCACTCACCAACCCACCGATTCAGATATGTGGATGACACCAGAGTGAAGATCCAGGCTCTTCAACATTCCCTAATCTTTGACTCACATCACCCAGTAAAATGCAAATTAGTTATCGGTTATCAAGACTCTGAACCAGAGAGCAGAAACATTCCCACCTCTACTAAAGCCAAAAAGGAGAAATACTGTACAGGCATCTGAACACATCCTTCCTGGCTTGTGGATACCCCCAAGTGGGCTTTCAACAAAGCTGTTTACTGTTTGTGGCTGATGTGTCCAAGAAGCTACAAAGAATTTTCAGGAAGCTCCGTACTTTGTCCACTTCAATCCCACAAACACATTGAGACAGAGCATCCACCCCAAAGACTGGATACCAAAACCTAAAATGAACAGTATAGTGTACGTAATGTAACATGACAGATAATTTGATGACCATACAAAGTCGCAAAGGTCTAAATGATTAGAAAGGCTGGTCAGAAATTACTGATATTTTGCTGCAGGTTAATATTTAATCATCAAGGGACTCGAATGTTTTCATGGACAGTAAGTAATTTTAGCAGGAATTTTTAATTGCATTTTGAAGACGGTGACTACATCCTTGATAGGATTAGCCACCAAACCCTCAAAAGATTCATCCATCTCTCTGTCAGTGATCCTCTAGGATATGAGGCGCATGATTGGATAAAAGTGGACAAAATGTTACCCACCCTGTTGTCATTACCAATCCAACACTGACAGATCTATTTTTAATTCAAGTAATGAGGAAGGAAGTTGGCTAATTCCACCTTGATCCTGCTGGCTTGGTGGAGGTTTCAGCCTGTGTGAAAAGGAAGTGCGATGTCTAATGCCTTCTTTAATGTGAAGTTTAAAAATATCTTCAGTGTACAATTAGACCTTTAAGAATTTTAAAGACGAACAAGAATGACAGTTTTTTTTTTTTCAAAGCCTTAACTATGTTGGTGCATGATATTTTGCGGAATAGAAAGGTGACCATAGACCACTGCAGAAAGTATTTAACAATACAAATCCTTTTGTATTATGTACAATACAAAGATGTATGCCCATATTGTAATTTTTCTACGAAATCAATTCAGAGACTTTTTCAAATACAATAACAATACAACAGCTTTAGCTTTTTCTGAAATCATACATTGAAACATTACAGTTTTGCTATAAAGGAGCCCCCGCTGATTTATTTCCACACAATAGCTTAAAATACACATAAGAGAGAAGAGTTGCCACAATATAAACTGTTTGGCAAAATCACTACTGACCAATTTTGTCATATTACGCAACACCGTCCTCAGTGAGCGGTCTTTGACAGTTTTTTTTCCCTTTATCTCACTGTACTGTAGCTTTATATGAACCAGCCAGTTGCATGCATGTCTTTGTTTCTGTTAGGGGTATTTTCTAAACCAGGTGAAGCGACTCTAACCCCTCTTACAGTGCCAATTCAACGCAGACCTATTTTGCCAATTTTCTGCCACACGCCCTGTATAAAACATACAATACTGGTGTGCAGAGGTTAATGGGGACCCTCCTTTAGGTCGGCATTGGTGGTACAGGAATGATTTTACTGCATCAGTCCCATCTCTACTTCTAAATAAAAGGGGAGAGGTGGCTTAGTGGGGTGTGACGTTTTCATGTTTCATTTTATGTTTTATGTCTGAGGCCAGTCATCGGGGTTGTTTTCCACACACTTTAATGAAGAGGTGGCATTTAATTCATGATTCAGACTGGAAATAGTAGATTGAAGAAGGTGGTCAGCTACTTTACCGAACACAAAGAGACAAACTGATTTTAGTATTTTTTACTAGATGAAACGTTACAGCATCTCATATCACAAGATCTCACAGTTTACCCTTCGGCCGACATACACGTCTTCACCAGTTTTCATAACCATCTATCCAATAGCAACAGCTGAAATGAAGAATGCCAACCTCGTGGTGAGTTGGGATTCATCCTCTGAGGACAATCAGGGTCTGTTCACAATGTGAATCAAATCAGTCTTGTAATTTTAAAGTTATTTTACTCTGGATGGTCAACAAACTGGACTGATGTTAGCATTTGTAGAGCAATGCCGTTGCCATGGTTAAAACGCGGGCGCGTTCATACATCTCCCCATGGTAACTATTTGCCCTCCACATGCTCCTAATTAACTACTTCAGTTTTATGTGTTTTCACGATGTGTCAGAAAAGAAACATTAAACTGCAGAGACAGAAAGAGAGACAGACATTATGCACGGTGTCTCCACCCTGCAGGGTGGTAAAGCATATCAAAGGTTGGCTAGACTTCACTGGGCAGCTGCTGTGGTGTAAAGATGTGCCGTCCTGCCAGACACACAGATGTAGAGTAATGAGTCATTGTGTACTGGAATTTTGTCAAAGGCTGCATCTCTCTTCTGCTCTTTTCTGCTCGGTCTCCCTACTGCTCACCTTCGAACACTTTCTCTTGCTCTTTTCTCTTTGTGTTGTGCCTCATTCTGTGTTTATACTTCAATTAGACTTGATTTTTTACTTTAATGAGTGTCTTCCATGCGTGCGCTTGTTTACATTTGAATAGTAGCAGTGACACCGCGTTCAGATGAGGATTTGACTCTCACTTGTGACCACATGGTATAAAATAAAGCTTAATAAGGTCAGATTACACAAAGCAGCAGCAAAGGGCAAAATTTGTAAAGGTCACAGTCAGGGGAAGAGAGATCTCAGCATGGAGCTCAGTAGGAAAAAAAAAGCAGAATAATATGACAGCGAGTAACAAAGAAGAACAAGAGCACAAAGTCACTAAAAATGCTGCATTGATTTTAATTTCTGTCCTTTTCCTTATGCCCACTAGAATTTTTTAGAGATCAAAATCCCTCTTTTGCTGTAAGGTAGGCATTTTCCTATTCAGATAATAACACCGCTATATAACAGTGAAAGTATATAGATGACAGTCGTAGCAATTATTGCTTTGTATTAATGTCACAGAGAGATACGCTAAGATCAACAATGTCTAAAAGCTGGTATTTATACCTTCCCGATGCGGAGAATTAGTATGATGTGACTTCACCTGGAGCGTGCGATAAAAGTTCATATCACACATTTAGATATAAACAAAATGGCATGAATAATCTAATAACAGAGAATTTGATCAAATGAAATTACAGACACAAGTCAGCCTTATGTCCGTCTGCCACTTGAGCATAGGACAACTGACTGACAGTTACAGAAATAAGAGTGAGAGAGTGGTCGGTTTGGGATTTCTACATCTGTCAGTCAGGTTGACATTTACACCCCTAGAAATAAAAAAGAGCAAATGTCTGGATTGAAATCTACTTTTGATATTCCTAAATCTGAGTTTAACACCTGTTCATACATTTTCAAAATCTGCCACCCTTCATGTAGTGTGAGCCCTTCTCTACTCCCCCTCCCCCGAGTCGAACATTTCTAGCTACACCCCTGTCTATGAGCACTATTTATGAATGTTACTCTTTGCAGCATAGGCCACTTCCTCTATTCTTCATCTTTCAGCATCTGCAGTCTTACAAACAGTAAAAAGAAGAAGAAGGAGGAAAATCAGTAGACATTTGTTGTTATTACTTAAATAGTATGTACTGTATGCTGCACAGTTAAATGTGATTTATCAGTGTAGATAAGTGATAAGAGAACCCCTAGACTCCATTACAGTGGACATGTGATACTTACTTTCCTGGAGAGAAAATGGGTCCTGATTTACTGTAACTGACTGGATTCAAGATGAAACGTCAAGCTTTTTGAAAAACCAATTTGAAGTGTATAGAGAGAGAGAGCGTTTGATAGTCAGATAGACTTTGAGCTGACTCAGTTTAAGTGAAGCTTATCAGGTCTTTTAGAAGGTTCACATTGTTGTCAGAAAGCAGGAATACGGACACAGACGTTCAAGCTAACCCAGCACAAGGTATTGTGATTTCATTGAAAATGCTCTGATTTCATCAGATTATGAATTATTTAATTATTAAATGTATGATTTTATTTATTTATGAATAAAGTAAGTCAATAATTTATGCTTTGAACAGTTTGTTGGACAAATAAATCTAAGAAATTTGAATAAACAAGAGAAAAATAACCTATAAATGGGGGAAAGAATCATTACTTGCCTTATTTTTTTATAAAATATCTTAATAATCATAAAAATATTTAAACAACATAATTTTTTTTAACAGTTTCCCCCACAGCGACACACACATGCACACATCTCTTCCCACTCAACATTAGCTTGGAGTTACAGTACAAAACTGCAGCCAAACATGTTCCCAACTCAGAGACAATGCAACGTGTTATCACCAGCTACAGTGCCATCCGCTGGCTGGCTGGGGCTGATGTGAGGACGCGGAGAGGCTGGGTGTGGAGGAGAGATAGGGCGCTCAGATAGAGCCCAGGGCTAAAGATGAGCATTGTGTGTTTCTAAACCCCAGACCCTCAGCGTTGTCTTAGTTATGCATCAGAGAACTGGATGCGTCTTCTTAAATCGCCCAATTTCAACTCCCCAAGTCCCTCACTGTCTCTCACATTCTGCCAGTTCTATTTTTTAGTCAAACGCTGTGTGTTCAGGCTTACAGATAGTTGAGACGGGTTGCTGCTGGCCTACATCCTAGCGGCAGGTCCAGCTTTTATTTTTTTATTTATTTATTTTTTAAGGTGCATGGATCTGAAAAAAAAAAAAAAAACTCAAGGCAAGTGACACAGGAAACAAAGGCGTCCTGATAAGTCAGGGGTGGAATGGGAAAAAATGCGAAGGGTTACATTGATCGGATCATTCAGCAAACCATAGAGAGACAGACTGGGGGAGGAAATGGCTCCAAGATTTTAGTTTAATAGTATTTTTCAGAGAGGCACGAGCTAATCGTGGGAGAGTGTGACTGACTTCGACTTATCGCCTCTTTTATTATATCAAAATTGATCACATAATCTTCCATTCATCTCCGTACATTCATCTCTGGTGAAAGTGGTTGTCCAAAGCACATAATGGACAGATTAGGAGAAAACCTCTGTTCTGGCAACACTCAATATTTCCCCATTAGTGCAGTGGCCTCTGGGATTAGACCTCTGCCACACATTAAAGATGTCAATACTGCTAATATTGTTTTTGGAGGTCTCCACCTTCTTAGAACTACAGCTTGTGTAACCAGATCTGTTTGATAAGATCTATTGAACAGCTCTGACACTAGAAGGAGACCCATATCTTCTATTTGAGAAGAGGACTGAAGTAAGTTGGCTACAGTAGCTCTCCTCAGACTATTGAAGAGAGCAGAATTGAATCAATGCTAGAATCTTGATTTATAAAGCTTGTCAATGTTTGATTAAGCACATAAAAATAATTCAATACACTGTAGCTTAACGATGTATTCACTCTATTGTGTTACAGGGTTGTATTTATTATAGTGATGTTGCCATTTTAGCCATATAATAAATAGAAGCATGTTTTTAAGACATTTTTGCAAATGTATTAAAAAATCAAAAAGTAAAATCTGTCCTTTACAAAAATATCCAGTGCTGTGCAGAAACTCTGTGGCAGCAGCTCCAGCTTTGAGCATTCCCAGTTAAGTCCCTTTAAGATTTGCAGACCTGGATTTGGGCAGTTTATCACATTCTTCCTGAAAGATCCTCTCAAGCTCCATCAGATTGGAAGGAAAGTGCCTGTGAACTGTCATCTTCAGGTCTCTCCACAGATGTTTAATGGGCTGTGGTTCGGCGATTCAAGGACAATCAGAGACATGTCTCAATGTCACTCCAGCATTTTCTTTACTATTTTCTCAGGTTTCTCAGGCCTCTTTCACTCTGGAGCAGGTGTTCCTCAAGGACCTTTGTGTTTAGCTGCATTCATTTTTTCTTCATACCTCTTATCATACATGCAATGGGAACCATGAGACCTTTTACACTTTCTAAACTATGTCTAGTTAAATTAATTTGACCCCAGACTCCAGTGAGATATCAGTAAAGTTTAAGACACATCTCAAAGCTGCACAATTGAACGGCAACAGCAAAAAGTCTGAAAACTACAGTAAAGTAGAGGTTTCAATTTTTGAATTTGACTGAGTATAGAATAAATCGCAAAACATTAAGTTAATTCATTTAAAATTAAATATACTACCTAATAAAGTGTGCAAAAAAAGTGAAGGTGTTCAGTACTCTCAGATGTAAATGAACACAGCAATGACAAATGCCAAAATCCATAGTTTAAATTTTAAAATACATTAAATGTGTTTCCAAATCTTGATCATAGACTAAATTTGAGTAGATTTTAAAACTACAATTATGCAGATTATAAGATTTTTTTATAACTGTGACACGAGAAATGAATAAAAACTGCAATGATTCTATTTTACCACAAGAGAGCACCATTGCACTTACTCTGAACACGAGCATAAATACAGGAAGTATGGAGGCACATTTAACTTTTGAATATCTTATTCTATCATACAATAAACTAAATTACATTTAACAGAATTCCTGTATGCTGTTGATGAATGAAAGTATAAAATGAATGTAAAATTATAAATTTTATAGTCTGGACCCAAATTTAATCAAGAAATACCTTAAATTTGACTTTCAGTCCTAATTGTACGTTAAGGTGGGCACTGTATGTTTCTGTCATGGATTATCAACAATACGATTCAGTACAATGCTAGCTAATGAAAAACCACAGTCTGAAGCCCTGAGCATCGTTCTGTAAATAATTTCAGTGGTAAATGAAAACATATACTCGTGTGTGTGTGTGAGAACATCCTCTTGGTGCAGCAGTGCTGAGGTCATATCCATTGGGATGACCCGACAGTGTGTGGACAGGATGAGGAATAGAGCCCTGCTCTCTGAGTTAGATAAATACCTCCATCCGCCTTACCAGAGCATCCACTGGGGACAACACAAAGACCAAAATCAGCAATACATAAACATCAATAATTAAGTAGTCACACACAGTGTGAGACGGTGAAGGGAGGGTGGGGTCCTGGACAGTGCACAGAAGGGATCCCAAATGCTGCAAATGTCTCTCACGCTTGTCACACAGGACAAAATTCAGCAAGATCGTTTTGTTCTTTTAGCTAAACGACACAGCTGTAATGCCCTGTAACGTATCTTCCTCTGTCTTAGGTTTATTTTATGTCCCTTGATTTATTCCCACTGCCTCTCTCTCTCTCTCTCTCTCTCTCTCTCTCTCTCTCTCTCTCTCTCTCTCTCTCTCTCTCTCTCTCTATCTTGTTTGCCTTTGCTAATGATTTTTCATAGATTTCTTTCAGACGACTAGACATACTGGTTCAAACCTGTGCTATAAACATGTACACTCCATGACCCAACCTGGCTTAGACTGTGCCTTATCATTTATTTATGTAAGACACTATCAGTGCAATGCCGAACTAAACAACAATGATGTCATTGCATTTCTATAAGCATGTTGACTGAATGACACAATCCCTTCGGCCACCAGCAACAGACGTGTGGCGAGTGGAAATAAGACCAATAGTTAAAACCTTTTTTAAAACCAAGAAGGTCTCAAGAATACAATGACAAGAAACTCTAAGACAGGGCAGGCAGTTTTATTTTGGAAGGAAAGGGGCTGTGGTATCATGTTCCTGTAGGGGCTCTGGGACGAGTGGAGGTCTAGGATTTCTTCCAGTGTCACTTTGTCCTTGTGGAGCTTCTATCTCTGTCCTCTGCTTTTTTTTTTTTCTCCCCTGTCTTTCCACGTTTAATTTGCCCACCAAGATGCAATTATTTCTGTGGACTCTTCTGTGGAAGATGAGTGTGTGCTGCTTGAGTTTCCATTGTGTAATTTATGAATGGGCCACTAGGGGGAGAGGTAGAGCTGACAGAGGAGATGAAACAATGTGGAGGGTAAAAAAAAAAAAAAGGGAAGTAGGAGCACTTGAAAGAGACAAGAGGGTGGACAATTTAACTGAGACTTTGAGAAGGGGGACAACCTGATATAGACGATAAGAAACGAAGAAGAGAAACGTAGTGGAAGCTGCAGAAACAAAAACAGTGGCCAAGAGAGACAGAGAGTAAAAAAAATCATCTTTGTTTGTCTGTAGTTTATTTATTTTTTTGTTTTGTTTTTTTGTATGCAGGTGTGAGAGACTAACCTGTGTTCCCTCCCAGTCATCCTTTGCATCTGGCCCAGCAGTGTATTTCTATTCATGGGGCATGGAGAGAGCAGTGACCTAAGGGAGACCCTGTAATTATCCTCTGTGTCTGTGACAGGCCCGGATAATCAGTCTCACTGGGAATACTGGCAGAGATCTGTGGACGAGTGATTCTGAAAGACCTAATCCTCAATGAAGCACACTCATAGCTCTCACACTGAAGTACTCTCACATGATGCCCTTTTTTTTTTTTTTTTTTGACACTCTCACAGGTCAGACAGTGTGTGTAATCCCTCTCTTGTTTTTTTCCCGTCATTGTTTATGTTGTATTTTTTTTAGACTTCATCAATAGATGGCTGAATAAATTTTATTTTTGATTGATGTCTTTAGGTGTGTGGAGGTTATGGAAGTGTAGTTGAACCTGTAGCAACAGGGAAAAAGTTTAAAATTCTCATTCCCCTGAAATAAGAAACAGAGAAAGGGAATAATATTCCTAATAATGCTAAATTGTCGTTCTTAATAATGTAATGGAAGTTAAGTTCTGTATGTATAACTGTTTCCCGCTTTTGTTTGCATCAGTGTGTGACCAATCCGAAACCATCAGTAACATTAGTTTGTTTTGTTCAATAGAGAGTGTTTGATATTCCCAGTCTACAAAAAGGCAGTTTGATTGCATTTATGATAAGCAAATAATAAGCTACATGTCACATTACACTGTGAGTGTTGTGCTTCAGGTAGAAAGAGAAAAAAGTAAAGGTTAACGTGCACACGTACGCTTTGAAGTGCACAAACACACGCGCGCGTGCGCAAACATCACAACGTACACGCACAAACACAATAGTTCAACATCTCATAAATTTTTCAAAGGAGCTTCAGACAGAAGTCAGTGATTTGGCAAAAGCCACACACACACACACACACACACACACACACACACACTGGCAGAAAGTACAGACATCTACACATAGACGAATAATATATGTAAAAAAAATTTTACTGGTAACAGTTAACATATGCAGAAAGTATGCATGCATTAATTTGTGCTGTATATATATATATATATATATATATATATATATATATATATATATATATATATATATATATATATATATATATATATCCCAGGCTTCTCTCTCGCTGTTCAACAGAACAGTCATGCTCTTCCATTTCTAGCTGCAAAGAGTTGCAGGTCAAAGTTTGCGAAGAAATAATGACACACATGTACACGCTTACAGAAATTGTTAAAGACGGGGATACTTGTACATCTGTGCCATGCAAGATGAGGGGAGCGTCATTCCCACAGGGGGCCTGGGAATCAATTACCACTCTCCCAAGGAGTGTGGATTGGCTACCAGGGAATGACAACATGCCAGACAGCCACACGGTCAGACTGTCATCATTTGATTTACACATAATCAACTCCTAATTGTATCACATTGGGCTGCAGGTACATGTAATTTGGAATAGAGTGTGAATTCACAGGGGTTTTGGCAGGCAGAGTGATTGTGTCCCAGTGGTAATGAAGGAGAACTGAATGCTTTAATGTCGTTGGCCGGGGTAGAGCCGAGCTCCCGACTGCACCCAGTCACGGAGTCTCGGGAACCAGACTTTAGTGCTTTGGCAGTTTGATTGACAGCTGACATGACTGGCTCCAGAGTTGCCAGTCAATCCATAGCTGAAAGTAGCCGTGATGCATGTGTCTTTCGATCAAGAAAAACTTCAAAAGGCTTTTCTTTCCTTTGTATGTGGTATTGTTGTCTTCTCCCAGAGTCATCAGCTCCACGTTGCAACCGTATCCTCTGGACACAGGAAGTTTGCAGTGTGGAACTATTCTTTGCAAAGTTTACGGAAGGAGCCATGACGTTCAGGTTACTGCTTCACTACAATGCTTGTAAGGTTATCGGGCTGCTTAAATTACAAATTTAATTATGTGACACTCAATTATGTGACAGAGTGCTGGTACATCAGGTTGGGACGCAATAAATCATCCCAGCCTTATGAACAGAAGGTATAATTCAACCTCTTGCTTTGGCATTGTCTAAACTTACGCCTGTGCTGCATCCGTGACATCAGACAGAAGGCAGCAGACTCCCCTGAGCATCAAAATGCAGACAGACTGAAAAAAATAATCATGGCCGCTCTATTAATCTACTGTATTATGGCCCTTGATCAATATATATTTTGTTCTTGTTCAACAATAACCATCTATCAAGTCGACCTCGCTCTGCAAAGGATAACCTTTTAAGATGTCAAGAGGAAAAGTGAATTCTCTTTAATATGCAGCCATAAAACATTTATATATAAATATATAAGAGTGGAATATACATAAAGCAATTACCTTTGCAGTAGTTCTTAATGACAGATCACCCTTTTATGTGTTATGGATGCAGTACTGTAGTAACTTGGTGCAGTTATGGCACCTTTTGTTCTTGATGGGACAAAGCTAAAATTTGGCAAAAACCCAAATTATTTATTTCGTGATAAACAAGTCTAGAGCAAACAGCCACCTGGACCCAATTTATGACCTTTTAAATAGACCAAAGTCTGTTTGAATTCATCAAGGCTGGTTCATTAACAGAATAATCTGTTCACCTGTCAGGTACAAGTTACCACGTCATTAGACAAGGACAAAGACAAAATAAAAGCCTGAGGCTTGTCTGTGGAAAGTGAAAAGGAAAATCTAGTTCAGTCCTGTTTGACAGAGATAGCACGAGAAAATATAAAATAAAGACTAACGTAATTAATAAAATGTAACCAAACCTTCCAAAACCGCGTTTTCAGAAACCACAATTTAAAACGTACTTTTGGTTAAGTTTCTTTTTTTTTTTTTTTATGAGCTATCGTGTTTTTGTTTTTGTTTTTTTAATATGTGTGTTCTCTGTGCATAACCTTTCTCTAATTCCCCAATTCTGCTTTTAAATTCACCACATGGTTTATAACTCACTTCTCTTGTCATTGACAATGTGTGTCTTTGTCCATTTCCTAATATCTGCAGTGCCTGTGTCATTCACTGAACTCAAAGTTGTTATACAGCAAAAAAAAAAAAAAAAAAGCCACACACACACACACACACACACACAGTGAGTCTTTGGATCTAATGGCCTTCCTACAGCATTTAGGCCATTCGAGTATATAAATTCAATAAGCAGTTTTCCACGCCCTGTAGCTGTACTCGCCAAGTCTTTTCCCTCACTAAAACTGTACTAAACAAAAGGAAACATTAAATGACTTTTATTGAATGATTATAATTTGGCAACGCGTGTACATGAACATAAAATGCATTCTGCAAAAGCTTTCCCAGTTCTTGTGCAGCCTTCAGTCTCCATCTACAGTGGGTGCTTTATAACTCACAGCGGGGCCACAGTGCAGAGCAGAGTAGACAGGCGCCTTGGTTGAAAAGATTTGTGGCAGCGAGTGAATAAAAAATAAACACAAAAGAACTATAAGACTTAAAGGAAATATTCAGCTGAATTAAATTTGGACAATTGATTTACTGTATTTTTTTTATAGCATCTGAATGCAAAAAAATATGAACAATAATTCAGTTCCTTTGATATTGGTAAAGCAAACAAGCAGCAACACAGACACACAAAGTACAAACACACAAAAACCCAAAACAGGAAGTGAGAGCAGCTAATAGCAGCTCAGAAGCCAAAGGCCATAGCAGCTACAGGTGCACCTCATTCTTTAGTGCCTGACTGAGATGGATCTCAGCAATTTCTGGCGCTGGCGTTGCAGTAAGTTGAATCTTAATAATTCAAGACCTGGAACGATTTTCAAATTGCTTTTATTTTGAACAGAATAGAAAACAGACAATGAAAAAAAAAAAAAAAAAAAAAAGAAGAAGTGCGGTGCTGTGAGTTTGGAAAAAATTTCCTTGTCAGAGAAAAACATGAAAAAAAAAAAAACACACATCACTCATTTCTGTAACATGCTACACACTGTGGAGTCAGTTTTCACAGAATGCAGTGCCATTTATAATAAAAAAAAATAAAAGCTGCGCCTTTATTGCAGATGTTTTTTTCAAATCTTTTCAAAGAACGATGTAGCAGCTTCAACATTAGTCAGCACTTGTACGGTCCAATGCTGCAGCTTCTGAGGAAGGAATTTACAAAGCAAGCTGTTTCACACACCCAAACTCTTCCACTTAACAACTCTCCCCCTTTCCTTTCTTTCTTTCTCCTGTGTTTTTTTGCCAAGTAAACAAATATCATTTCGAGTGATCCCTCACAATCCACCCCTCTGCCTCTGTAGTGTATTCGAGCCTGCTTGCTGTGCTTGTCAGAAGACGTCCCTTTAATCGCTCAGTGCCGGCATGTGATGTTCAAGGCCCGCTCCTCCTTCCAGCCATCTCTCCTCTTTATCTGTCAATCACGAGAGCTCGAAAAAAATAAAGTCCCGATGCCTTTATTTCAAGAGGAGCCTGATCAATATCATCAATCCATCTGCCTCCCCTGCTCGCACCCCCCACATGTTCTTTCTCTTCATCTCTCGCCCTTGTTCTCTTTCTATACTTCTCTCAGTCCCTCTCTCTCTGTCTCTCTCTCTCTCTCTCTCTCTCTCTCTCTCTCTCTCCCTCTCTCTCTTGCTTGCTGCAGCTGTATCCATTTCCTCCTGGCAAAAAGGGACTTTATGAATAAATGATACTGAATTGCTGAAGGTTCAGATACTAAATAATGAATTTCACCACCAAAAACACAACAACTTCTCCAATCATAAAATAGCTCTCCCCTTCCATATTGATTGTACTTGTGCAACCAGATGCAGAGAGCACAGTCTGCATCCGTGCAAGGTAGAAGACCATACAGGAGTAAATGTATAAAATGATAGGGAGCCACCTGCTTTTTTAGCTATAGATATCTGATAAGGGAGGCTAACATGTGGGTGCCTATGGTGGGTACACTTTCTCTAAGCGCCTCTCTCTTTGCTGAAGCACAAAGAGCGGCGTTGGTCTGAGGTAGGCGGAGGAGAGAAGAAAAAAATCGGGGAAAACTTTCCTTCACGGGACATTTAAAGTAAGTGCGGTCATCTATTCTGTGCTACGGCAATGGGCAATGTGCTGCTGTGTGTGAGTGTGTGTGTGTGTGTGTGTGTGTGTGTGAGTGTGTGTGTGTGTTGTGAGAGAATCGTCCTGTTGTGTGGTTATGTGTGAGTGTGTGTGCGTCTGTGTTGAAGCTGGCTTCAAGGAGAAAGAGTATTGGCTGGTGAGGCCATGATTTTTTTTTTTTTTTTTTCCTCAGGTCATAGTTGGTTGAGGTGCAGCTGTAATAGTGAGAGTTGCTCCACACTGCTGAAATTATATTTTGATTAGTCATCTCATTGCCTTTCTACAATAATAATAATAACAACAACGAGAAAACAGCTCACAGGGGCAACAGCATGTAAATGGGAATGTGCCTCGGGGGGTAATGGGGTTATTGTATGAGAGCTTTTCAAATATTGGGTCTTATTTTCACTTTTGTATGCGCTCCAATGCCTCCTAATATAAAAATACACATATTGCATGCTAAGGGAGAGCAGTTCGGTTGTAAAGATCTCTACGTGTGTGTGTGTGTGTGCGGTTGTGTGTATGCAATCACCAACGAACATGAAATTTGTCTGATTACATGGTGAAAATCTTTAGTGTAGTAATTTAGTATTAATCTGTATTTTCTACTGCTTCTTTGTGTCTGTTCAAAAATGAGTTAATGAAATAAGTGTATGTGTAATAGAGGCAGGAACTCAATTTCATTTAATTCAATTTAATTAAAGTATATTTTTGGTTTAATCGTGGTTATGGAAAAAAGAAAACTGCACATTTAAATTAGAAAGTGGTTGAGAATGCTTAATATAATACCATAAAAAGTAATGTTATTTTATTATAATAGAAAAAAATTGAGTAACGTACAAAAATAACCTAACATAGGCGATGAAAGCATCTTACTTTCTATGTTTTTTTTATATTTGTACATTTCTGTTTTATAATATTTGGATGTTGTTATTTGGTATAAACACATATTTATTTATTCCACTTATCCCCATGTATTATTTAGTCAAATGCATATACTGCCATGTTGTACTGTATGGAGGCACATAGTGTAGTAATGCAGCAAGTCATTGTGGTGAGGGATAAATAATTGATGTCTCAATGAATATGCAAATGAGAAAGGAAAAGCGAGTGAGAGTCAGGGAGGAAGGAGGAGCGTGGTGTGTTCCTGGTGCACAGAGTTAAACAAAAGGCCTGTGTGATTTCCATCATCCAATTAAGAAATATTACAGCCTCCACGTTGGGACTGCAACCATTTAGAGTTGTTTGGGGTCCAGCATTCATGTAGCTTTGTGTTGCACTTTTGGGAAAGCCTTTGAAGTAATTGTGTTCTATATTTCCCCAGATAGGGATTTTATTTTTACATGGTGAGATATGGTTTAATACAATACACAATAATTCAAGCAAGGCTGGGAATTTATTTTAATGAAGTCGGATCTATTAGTATGTAACAGATGGGTGTTGCATTCACAAATGCACAATTCATTTAAGCAGCACGTATAGTCATCAAGAATATATAATACCAGGGTAAAGTTCGAATGGAGAAATGTTTTTTTGCATTTTCTGTCTCTCTGTTTTACGCTTTTACACACACACTCACTCACGTCATGTCGTATTGCTTTTCCAGGTTTGCATTAGCCTTATAACCTACAAACTCGGGGAGACTAGAGCTTGTGCAGCAGGAGCATAACAACCTTTCAGCGCCGAGCTCTGAGAGAAAAATTAAAATTTGATGTTAATCAAGCAGACTGAGAGCTGGAGATGACAGGTGCTTTCTACTCTACTTAGCCCAGTCTCTTTCCATTTGGCATCACTGCTGAGCTTCAGCTCAAAGTTGCCCTTTTTAGCCCCGTCAAATGGAACTTGCCAATCAATCATTCAATGTTTCAGCAGCATTTGTAGTTCTGACCAGAGTGCATGACTGTGACTGATTCTGGCTCGGTGAATAATTTAACTGATTAATGAGAAAAGCGGTGAGATGAAAATGCAAGCTGTGAATTTTGGGAGCTACCGACGTGGATGATGTTAAATTTATCTCAGTGTATAGTGTATAGATCATTTAAACTGTGTGTGACCACTAAATAATTACGGTATGATAATTATCTAAAATACTGAATCTGCATGACAGCCATAGGACAAACATGTCAGAACTCATGAATGTATTTTTTCTAATTCCTTCCCTGTGATCCACCAGTCCTTCTACCTCATGTTCAGATTATGGGGTCTTGTCTACAAACAGACACAACCACATACACACTCATAACACCCCCGGGGACCTTGCTCTCAGACAGGAGTCACAAGGTTGAGTTGGTCATTATGGAGGTCCTTGACTAGGGCACAACACAAACTTATGATCCCTAACATTGGCCTCCTACACTCCCCAGTGAGTGATACATGGAAACAAAGTGTGTGTGTGTGTGTGTGTGAGACAAGGCCATCTGCTACCTGCCCTCTAAAATCAAACCTGAGCACCGTGTTGTACTTATATCTAACTATATAACCTCAATAAAAGAGAAGCAATTTCCCACAAACTCCATCATGTGATAATCCATACTGTCTGAAGTTCGGGTGCGTTTGTCAGTGATTCATGATGACTGAATACCAGACCAGAAAAAGCTTTAAAAGATGGAGATTCGCTGCATTTTAGAGCCATTTTAAATCTTATTTCCTTGCTTCCTGTGCAAGATCTGAAAGAGAGAGAAAAAAAAAAAAAAGATTTCTCCTCCACTCTGTCAAGTCCCTGAATTATTAGGGGCATCAATATCTTTAGCATATTGCCAAGGGCTTCCAGACAGTATCTGCTTTCATTATTAGTGTCAGCTCAATTATAGCTCACACCCAACTGTTTCTCAACATCTAATAGCATCAATCGACAGGAACGGTTGACGAGCCAGCTCTCGCGCACGCACTCACGCACGCCACGCACGCTTGCACGCACAGCCGATACTTTAATCTGTGTGTGCACGTGCGTTTGCACCACCCTTCCATCCCTGTGTTCTGTTGCGTTCTGTCATCTCGCTAATGTACACGGCTGAGAGGAAGCACAGGGCTCATAATGGAGGCCATGTTCTTAGTGGCGATGAGCAGCTGATGCAGCCTGGCCCATTTTCATCAAATATTAATGGCATGGAAAAATACACCCGGACTGAGGCCTCGTCCACAGCCAAACTGGAGAGGCTGGGGGAAAGAGCAAATGCAGTGAGTGTGTTTAGAAGTACTGTCTGATGGCCATAATTAGGGGCCGCTCCAATTAAAAATTCAAAAGCCCCACTTTATTTGAGCGCATGAATCTTCCACTCGCTGCAGCATTTATTTCCCTTTTACAAAGTATTTTATTTTACAACGCCAATTGAACTGGGCTCTTCTCCCCCTGCACTCTTTTCTCTGCCTGGTGCTTTTCGATTTCTCACTCACTCGCCTCTCAAGTCAGAGCGCCGTTAAAAGAAGAAGAAGAAGAAGAAGACAGCAGCAATTTCAACACGCGCAGGCCGTTTTTCAGGAAACTCTTGTCAGTTTAGGCAAATGATTGTCAGCCATTAAAAGAAAAAGAGAGGAAATATCACGCAGTGCAGACACAAACAATGAATTATAACTGGCAATAATGGCTACTGCACTCACAGGAGGAATGCACTCCAATTCCCCAGGACGTGTTGGGTTTTATTCCCGGAAAATAACATAATGAATTTACAGAGAGATTATTTTTAATTCGGGTTCAGAATCAGACTGACCCAGCCTCAAATTATTTACAATACCAGCCTTTGTATTTTCTTTCATCACTTTGTTGCTGCTCAGTTTAGGCAGAAAACAGTCCCTGACAGCACACGGTGAAGCCTTTGGCACAGAACAAAGCAGATAAAGTGTGAGATTTCTGCCCCGTGCTTTGTTTGATTATACAAACAATCGCTTCACGTTTTGTGTCAGCATCACAAGGAGGAATGAGCGATAAAGAGCCGTGTGAAAAGAACTAGGGTTTGGGGAGCTAGGCTTCCTTTTTTTAACCGTGCTCCCTGTGCCCTCTTTTTTTCTTCTCCATTTTCCTCCCTTTCTTCCTCATATTTCTTGCTCCTGTCTCTATCTCTCTCTCTCACACACACACACACACACACAGAGAGACACGACACACATTCAGAGCAGTCTATTCCTCTTTTGAATAACACCTCTTTTATTAGTTTGGGTCTTTTCTCTGTTGCCCGCTTTAAACAGAGAGGGGAGATGGGATTCTAAAGAGCTGCCAGGGGCTCAGTTTGCACAGCACTTTGATGTCACTGAGATGCTGTGAGAGCAAACACGCTCATACCAGAGACACACACTCACCAGACACCTCTACATAACCAGCCTGCGTGCACTTCCACTCCTGTACACACGTGCATAAACATGCATGCGGTACAGATGCATTTGCGGCTGCAGCAGCACATACGGACGTTCACTCGTTTCCTTCTTTTTCTCTGTTTCAGTCTCTTTGTGACAGCATGTTGTCCTTAATTAGTGCTTCTCCATGAAGAAGGTGCACAGTGTAAGGTAAGGTAGTGTTTAAAAAAATGCCTCTGACCTCGCTACAAAGCTGCTTGACAGTGTGGTAATCATGACCACTTCATCACAATTTAGGATTTCCTCGTGGAGAATAAATTGGCAGAATAGATTCTCATCTGTTATCCTGATAGGTTAAAGAGATTCCATTTATCTTTTCGCAGAGAGGTCAAGAGCCCTGGGAAATGCAGAGAACAATCAGAAGTACAGCCATGTCTTCATTATGTCCAAATGAGGTTGGGAGAGATTGGACAAATACAACGCATGCCCATTCAGCACTTCATATTCATGACCCTATTAAAGGGGTCCGGAGTCATTTTCAGAGCAAATTTGATCAGATTTACCCACAGTGTTGACGCTGATAAGTGTTATTTGAACTTGGACAAAATGAAAGAGGCTGGGGAAATTAACACATATGGTGATGTGCTCCAAGTGACAGACACAGTGATTTTTATTTAAGACGGAGCTGCCTGCAAAGCTGTGCCTCTTTTTGCTTAGTGTTATATAACTCAGAGTGCCTGCCTCATTCCTCTCTAAGTAGCAGCGTGAGAAGCAGAGTCTCATTGCTGTGTGTGTGTGTGTGTGTGTGTGGTTGCACAGCCTCCAACGAACCCTGACTAACAAGCATGTGTTAATTATGTAGGAGATCACAGGCAGGTCATCCAGCACTCTGCCACTAAAAAAAGGAAAGATGCATTACTGGAGGGCATATCCAGGGTGGGGATGGGTGTAACACCATCCTCCGCCACCATCTCTCCCTCTCCCCAGCCTCCTCCTTATTCAACATCTCCCTCATCATCATCCTCCTCATTTGTTGTCCTTTTAAAACATCAAAGTTTTTATATCAACATTGTTCCTTTGTTATATGAAAGCACAACCCATGTTAAGACCTTTTGCATTGGCACACACCCAATTCATTTTACCACTGTTTTCACTAAATTAACTGTATATTAAAACACTGAAACGGTGCCACAACATATGTCAACGTCACATTACCTTTATCACACTGGAAAAGAATTACAGTGGCTGGTACGGTTTAAGTGAGGATGCTAGGAGAGTTCGACACAAGCAGCTCGTTTGGGCTCTTTGACTACATCATTTTTGTTGCTACAGCAAAAAGCAGAGAGCAAATCCACTAATAATTGTTTCATTTGACACATTTTGATCATGAAATAGCTGTATTTGTCAAACATATTTCCTAATTTTTCGAGATTAGGGTTGCACCTGCTGACTGAGTCACGTGCTTCCTCTTGGGTAACACACTTTACAGTGGGAGTCTGCCTGATGCTAGAGTGCATCTTTAATGAGCCCAAAAACATGGAAACTTGCTGCTGAACATCCTTTGTATGGCGGGAATGACGTGAATGTTTTTCTGAGTGAATGATTTACTTTCAAAGCAACAAACAAACTGATCTCCACTTACTAATCTGGTACACGGTTCATTTAAAGTGTATGCTGCATGTTCAAAATGCAAACATGTGCATACACAGATAAATCTGTTTGAGAAATTTAGTTTATACCTTATTTCATTTGTTTCCTATTAACAACACTCCAGGAACTTTACTCCTGAGTCACCCTAATGCCAAGATTCAGTCTATCGTTTGGTTTGCAGCCCCTCTCTATGATTGACCCTCCCTTTTTCTCTCTCTCACACACACCCCTCCACCCTATACCCCCTAACGTCTACCCCGCCCCCAGGCTTTGCCCCAGAGCACATTGATTCCGCTGTATACCTAATTACTGCTCATAATCTATTCATTTCACCACCGCCAAAGAGGGCAGCAGCTGTCACACAACACACCACCGGGGGACTGGTGGAGGGATACTGGGGCTAGAAACTGTGGTGAGGGTGAGGATTAAAACTTGGAGGAAGTGCTGATGGCTTGATGGCAGCAGCAGCAATAACAACTGCTCCCGAGAAGGCTTCATGCTGAACATGTTTTGTTCCAATTCTTTAAAAAAAAAAATTAAGATTCGATGTGTGATATAGTTGTTTTTTTTTTTTTTTTGGTTTTTGCAATGCAGAGTTATGCTTCAGCTCTCATTGCTCTCAGACAGCGACTGAGCAGGATTATGCCGTTGGAGGTGATGTGTGTTGTTTTGGGAGTTAGAGGCAAAAGGGCAAACACAGCCAGTCATCTCTTGTTTGATGTATTTATCACAGTGAGATTGTTAAGAATGAATAACACAGTAGGTTGGAGTCTCGACCCTGAACATGTGCTTCAGTCATACATGCGCGTTTGTGCATTTATGAGCTGCACTGTTCATGATGTACACCAGTGAGACAGATATTTGGTAACCTTTTCTATACTGTAATTCATATTCACTGCTACAGTGGTTAATGACTTGCGGAATATATTAATGTTTCTTTGAATAAATCACATTTACCATGGATAACAAAGCTGGATAACAAACAACAGTTAAGTGCTTTGCATATTCAGTAGCTTCGCTTATACTCGAAGTTCCTTGTTTTGTATGTGTTGCAGTAAATGAGCGCTCATTTGAGAAGTTGTATTGGTCTACATGAAAATGTTGTAAATAAAAATATAAGTGAGGAGATATTTGCATACATTTCTAGCACAGTTACAACAGAATTTGATGAAAAATCAAATCCACATATGTAAAATGGTCCTTCTGTGCTTCTATGACTTCAGCACCTGGCATGTCTGAACCTATGTTTGAACATATTCCCCATACCTTAAAAGTGCTGCTCTATCATACATGTCACAGTAAGGCCTGTAATACTGAGCGCCGCTGACGCCACAAGACAACATGGTGAACATGCCCACAGAAATGCACCTCTCAGCCCGCCCAGGGGTAATCAGCATCTGTTTGTTTAATCTGCTTAATCTGCTGGTGAGCTCCGCTGGGCGTACCTAATTAGCAAAATTAATTTGTTAAGACATTAGCGTTGTAAGAGATGGCCAAATGAAGCTGCACTGTTTTATGCAAATGGTGCTGTGAATTTGGTTGGCTGTGTTACCTCAATTAGACCCTCCTTTGATATCTGCCTTTTTTTTTTTTTTCATTCTGTGTCCCTTCTCTTTCCTCCCCTTTCATCTTTCCTTTCTGCTCATTATCACTGTCAGATTTCACTAATCATGAAATACTGCTATTGTATGACAGCAAAGATGGGGCATGGAGGGGAGAGGGAGGAACAAGGCTCTGAATCTGCTAATCAGTATAAAAAAAGTTAAAAAAAAAAAAAAAAAAAACAGGGTATCGGGGTTTTCAATTAGGGCGTACACTCTAGAGCATCCACCACCACCATCACTGCATCGCCACCACTACCGGCACTGTGTGTGGTGTGTTTATGTGTGAGCGGGAGCAGCTCTTGGAGTATATTGGTGGGGTAATTAGTCTCTCGTATGTCGCACCCCTCACAAGCCTGTTTAAGGGTTAATGAGGCCCCAGCAGCTTCTCTGCATGGGTTAGGGGGGTTATGTATGTGGGTCGGTGCTGGTAGAGGCCTAGCTTCAATGAGAAACCACCCATAGGACTTCCCTTTGAAGTGTCAGAGGGTCCCCCCCTTGTTCCGGGTGGCTCCTGTTTCATTTGTCTGAGTGGCAGCATAAAATATAGATGAGCTGCCAGACGACACAATCTATGCACCCCTCCGCCAAAATACCCCTCCCTTACGCATCAATCCACCCCCACCCTTGACATTATTCACAGATTAACCAACGTCCCGGTCACCTGATAATGACCTCCCTTTCTCCTCCTAATCTATCTTTAGAGAATGACAGTAAAATAAAATAAGTTTATTTGTGATTTTTCTAGTCTCACAGCAACAATATGCAAACCAACTGCCACCAATGGACGAGTTACAGAAATGCAAACTATTAAATTAAGACGATGTAAAGTTGATAAAGTTTACAATGTGTATTTTTTAGTTTTGCCCTGAGGTGGGGTTTGGCAGTGAGTGGTAATGCAATAGAAGTGTGAGTGATACTGCAGCCTTGGGGATTTGTAGTTGTGGGCTCAACTGTATTTCATCTTTCCTGGTCCCAGTGGGATGTCCAGTAGTCCATTTGAACACCATGTCTAGTGAGAAGCAAGCCTCTGTCAGCTGTGGCCATGGACAATAAGGACCATGCAACTGTCTCTTAAATTATAACTGTGACCGGTTAGAAAGAAAATGTTACATTAACCAGCAGTTTAGGCGTTAATCTTTTTAATCTTTTGTCTCTGAGCTGAAATGCCTTTATTTTATATTTAATTTTTTGTAAACCTTGATTCTTTAAATATGATATATATGGTGTTTCTCTTGAATTGCAGTTACACTGACAAACTGCGAATTTAATTTAATTTTATGTTAAACCTCCGAATATTGCACTTCTCCTTCTAAAAACCCGATGACAAGCAAAAACCATAGTCCACAAGTTGACCGATATTCACAAAGTTCAAAATGGTGCAATTCAATATGTTGTATTGAATTTAAAGTCCATTTTAGCCATGCAGACATCTAATAAGAAAACATCAGGTTTCCATATGAATATTACAAATTCAACTAAAGTCTCGAACAGCAGGATGCAGCCAGAGTCCTCTGATACTAATGTTTTTGCTTGTCTTTATTTTGGAGACCTGCATCAATCAAGAGAAAGTTGGAGAGGAGCATTAATATGCCCTCATGATGACAAAATGCATTAGAGTCGGGAGGCACACATTTTATTACGGACTACAGGGACCTCTAATTTCATTCCAGTCCACTTTGTGGAAACGACAAAATGTTATTACATTCAGCGGGTGTATCAAACATTCCATAGCCACTATTTATTTTCACTTTATTTGCTTAAGTAACACAGGGGCATCTGCAGGTAATTGTTTTAAGTTTGAGAGAGGCTCTATACATAATAAATCATCTTTTTCTCCAACTTTAAATGGTTTCTTTGGAGCGACTTCACTTTTCTCCAGTCACTTCATGAAACTTTCTAATCCCAATTATTTTTGTCGGAGCAGGGAGATTGCTTTGACCTCTGTCTTACTTCACATGTTTTGCTTCAAAAGTGGAAATAGATATCTGAGTGGCCCGCCTGTCGACAAGGTCTGATCTAATTACTGGATGCATTCTTCATGTGAAGCAGGAACATTTTATTATACAAAGATTAAAGACAGCATATAGATATTAGAAATTTAAATAGTCCTCCACGAGCAACAGTGTTTGCTTTGTTCTGTGTAATATATGAAAGCTTTTTAAAGGCATCAGGTAATTTTTATGTAGTTTGGGTGTGAAACAATATGATCAGAAGTCAGATAATAATTAATCCTTTGAGTCGTGTCTATTCAGTGAATACAGAACAGATATTAGTCTTGATATGGTTGGTTATCTTTCTTTGACAAATGCTCAGGAAACAGAGATAGACTGCAGCTACACAGAAGCCAAACCAACTAGCAATTACAAACAAGATAACAATTTTGCTTCTGCACTTGAACTTTGAGTGGGGTATAAGAGCTGACAGGAGGACCGGGGATAACAAGGAGGGGGGGACGGGGCATTTCTAATCTCTAAATTATTATATCTGGACTACTGACTCTTCAGATTGCTTTTCCTAATCATTGCACCCTGTGTATGTTTGATCTACATGATGAACAGATGATTAGTTTTTCATGAAACCGTTCAAGCAAAACGCTCCAACATGAGCAGTGGCAAGACGCTGTTGATTTAGCTGTTTGAGAGGCTGCAGGCCCCGACATCTACCGCACATCAGCCTGAGCTGGAGCCCACATGGGAATAGGGAGGGGTCAGCCAGGGTCAAGTCTATGGGTAATGATATATTACCTGCCATATATTTAAGGTTTTGCTAATTCTCTCAATTATGACCATTCCTTTGCCCTGTTGGCCTTGGAAGCAATGAGGCGACAAAATCAATCTGGGCACATATATACATTTTTGGCAGAGAAATTACACCATCCGGATGTTGCAAATGACAGGCAGACAGCCCAGATGATCCCCACTGTCATATATACATGATAATGTCACTGTCTGGCGGGGCGAGAATGCAATATGAAGACATAGGAGAAATAGGTTTGTGTTATTAAAATTAAACATCTCTTCAACCACATCAATTTAGGCCTTAGGAAATTGTAACAGGTGTATTTCACAATTTTCTGAAATGTCAGAAAATTGTGAAAGCCAATGGGACTTCATCAGTCAAAAGGCCAACTTTTAGATTACTGCCAAAAATAAGCTCTGTGACAAAATAAAGTTCATCATACATTCTGCCCAGCAGGTTATAAATCACAAGTGATTTTTGAAGCTTCTGAACGTAATAAGCTATTATTAGGTTACAAACAAACTACACCATAGTTGCATGGCGTCAGAATCACTGTAGCGTAACGTTCGACTAGTGAGTAAGCAAGTCTCTGTGTTTAATGCAGTCACTTGTTATCAGTCACCTTTTTACCTTGTGTTAACAGTGCTACATTTTAAAGACTGAAATCATCAGCCAATATTAAGATGAAGTCCAATATGATCTAATAACTACTATGTCCAAAACTGACATGAGCTGACATAGTATCCCGCAGATGTTTAAATAAAGGTTTCACAAAGGTAATTTTGATTATAAACTGTTTGCATTAAAATGTACCAAAGTGTTAATTCTTTGGGCACACAGCCTTGGAGAGTAGAAGGCACAGCTGGTAATGTTTCTGACACTGGTACTGTATTTGCACTGAAAATAATAAGATGTCATGAAGTCTATGACCACATAAGAAATCATTCTTAATGTTAAGACGTGGAGAGGGACAGAGAAATAATTTTTTGGAAGCATGGACAGTTTCAATTACACTGTTCTAAAGTGTTTTTAAGATCTGTTGTGTAATACTTAAATGGCATGAAGCGCAAGAGCTCCTGTCAGATAAACCCCTGTAACCTCTGTATATGATGCGCCGACGCTCAGCACCTCAGCATAACAGGGTGACGGCTGTGCGAGTAGAGCGAGAGGGATGAAAAGAAGGTGAAATGGCTTATTTAACCAACAAAGAGCAAGGAACTGCAGGGGGGTTCAGTTCTCCATCAGTAACTTTGTTCTGCTTGGATAAAGTAGAGAGGAGACAGGAAGTGTTTGCTGCAAACAGAGCAGTGTGGTACGGCGTACGCAGCAGGCAGACCACAGATGAAGGCTGTGCATCCTCTCACGTTTTCACGCTGATTAACTTCTGAGACACATAAACTGCTGATGCGGCATATAATTTAAGCCCTCGCTGTGCTTAAAGCTTAAGTTAAGTGTTTTGTTTATGCTTTCAAATCAATAATGGTTTAATGAGTGGGATACTTGTAAGAAAAGGTCTTAACATAATTCAGCAATACCATGAACTTTGTTTTTATTGCTGATAACTTGCTAATTAACAGTTGTTCAGTTTATCAACCTTTTCAAATGTGCAAATTAGTGAAAACTATAATTAAGATCTGTGAATGTACTAAGTGCAATGTTTATGTACACTGTATAAATAAACTGCTGTAGCTGCATCACTTCAACGCTAACATTATTTTGAGATGGGGTGGTTTTGTGTTTTCTGTGTAAAGTGTACCCTAGTGTCCATCACTGAAGTCTCCAGTGTCCACTTACTGAACAAACCACAGTCTGCTGCTGCAGCACAGTAATTTCTTATTTCCCATGTCCAACTCCCATTACCCACTGCATGTTATGAAACATCTGTTGACCGTCACATTTTTCTATTAATTGCACATTGTTGTGACTGAAGAATGAGAAGAATTCATAAAAATAGTTTCCACATTCTTTTCACATGAGATCTTTTCAACTAGATAACATTTCTCATAACAAAATTTTTGTGTAATAATAATGTTTTTAGGATACTCAAAATATTACTAATATTACTTTTTGTCTTCTTGCTCCATTGTTTCAACTATTCCACTTGTTTTGTATTCGGGCTCCTGTTTGCATGACTCTTGAATTTTGGTATCATTGCGGTATTAGACAATGTTGTGTAGTTCGGTCAAATTATTGTGTAGCTTGGTCTTATTTGGCCTAGTCGAACGTCTCCTTGAGATTATTTCAGTGGAAGTGTTCTGAAGGGTATTCACCACAAAGTGAAATATACAGGTGAGCACCTGTGGAGTTACTGCTGATTGCATCATTGCAAGAAGTTCTAAGAATACACAGGATTTGTTTACAGGAACCAGCCTAAGTTATAGTGACACATACATTACAGACAGATTTATTTCTAGTTCCAGTATTTCTCTTTTAATGACACTGAGTTTATGATTTGGGTTTGTGCGGTGCATCTTCCCTTTGCTGCATCTGTAAGTACAGTAGTAAAACCACTTTTTATCTGTCTAGGTGCAGCTTGTATGATTGCGTCAGAGACATATGTTTGGTTTCTTTTTTTCGCTGTGATGCTATACATTGTCTAGACTTCTGTGTTGTCAAGCAGCACTATCGGCTCACATAAAATAAAAGCAGTGCTGTTTTTGTGAAGATGGTGGCCTTACATTGAACTCCTTTTTTGAATATATATAGTCTATACTTGTGATATTCCATCATTCTGTGAGTCTAGGGGCTTTCCAGTTGTTTTTATAGGAACTCTTCCAGGATGAGAAAAAAAAAAACTAACAAGCACTTGTCAGTTCCCAGCCGTCATTCTCTTGACAAGCCACTCTTGTGGACTTTTCCTCTTATCTTGCTTCTCTCTCACATTGCAGCCATCTGAGAGTGCACATTTCATTGTGTTTATATGTGTGTACACGCATGATTGTGCTTGTTTCGTGCACGCCTGCTTGTGTGCGTGCGTGCGCGCACGCACGTGCTGGCCTGCACGCATGTGCCTGTGTGTATACGCGTGTGCTTACATGTGTCAGAAACTCAACATGATCTTGTCTCCGGTGAAGGCCTTGGATCACCCGGCCCTGCTCACTCCAGACCTGACAGTGCAGCTGAACTAATCAATATCTATCTGCAGTCAAAGGTGGGTTCTGCCATGAGGCCGCGGGGGTGCACTAATTGATGGAAACTCACCGCCGGCTAGCTCCATGCCCTGCGGCGCTGGAAGACGGCAAGCTAGGGCCTTCCACCAAAATGGAAGCAGGAATAGAGAACAGAAAGGACCAAGATCATAATCAGTAGAGAGAAAGCTGTTTAGTTTTTGTCACTTTTGTCTGTTTACGTGTGGCACAGTGTGATTTTACATGTGTGGAACATGCTGCTTGTTGGGTGACATATTTTGCACCTTGGCACTTTCAGATGACTTTTTTGTCTTATAGCGAAGGACAACAATGGTGAACATGCCAATGGTAAACAGGTACAAAAGCTGAGGAAGAGTTTTTGTTTATTTATTTTTTGTTTCTTCCTTTAATTTTCAGTTTTGTGGGCGGCATGTTTGATGGGAAATTCATTACACATGCAATTATAAATAGTTAATTAACATAGTCTTCTATGAGCACCCTTGTGAAAACCTAACTGAATGACGAGTTATAGAAGTGTTATAAAGCAGTCGTTTGTGGCTCAGTTGTTCAAAAGGCTTTGTAGCCACATAAATTATCACATACACGAGAATCACCACTATCAGTTTCCAGTCAAGTGGAAAAAACAAAGAGTGTCCCAAAAGAAATAAGATAATTTGAGAGAATGCCCACGGACTTGCTTCTTCTTAAGAATATATTGTTATGGTGCAGACTAAGTACGCCATGATAATTACCATCAATAATTGAGCAAGGGGAAATGGTAGAAAGAGGGGCATTCAGTGCTTGCTAAATGTGCCTGAGAGATACTGGATGCTGAGAGATGGGCAGTCTGGCTAGCTAGCTAATTTGGCTCCTTTTAATGTGGCACTGAAGATTATCTTTACATTTCCACCCGCTTAGCGTTGGCTCTCGTGAAACCTGGGAAGGGAACACATAGTGTTTCCTGTCACTGCCTTTTATCAATTGTCATGGGGAACATATTGCAAAGAGCAACATAAAGTAAAATGCATGTTTTATCTTTTAGGGTTTTCATTCATGAATTAGAGCCTCTGAATTGCTTATAAAAAAAGAGCACTAATGCAAAGCTTTCTTATCATATTTGTGACTGAAAGTTGAATCAAACACAAGCTACAAACACACCTTATTGCACGATATGACAAATAGAAATCTTACTATAATCTAACTATTAAGTCGGTTTTTTTTTTTTTTGTGCCTCTAAAACCAAACACCACTGAATGAAGGAAAAGTTTCTTCCCTTAAATTCTCTGTTGTGCTGTGTATTTTGTGCTGACGATTACCTTTCCCGAAACAGTGAGTCTGAGATAACCTTAATGCAGAACTAGCTTGAGGGCAGTTGTTGGCAGGAGCTGTTGCTCATGTATCTGGAAGAAGCAGCACGCCTCTGAAATAGACCACACATCTGTTGCAGTTCAATCGTGCCCATGATTAATGCGATCAGCAAAAAAAAAAAAAAAAAAGGTGGAGTCAGCCCACAGAGAGAAAACTAACCTTGAAACTTATTACATTATGGAACTGAAGTGATCTCACAAATGTATTTTGGGGCAATTCAGAGAACGCTTTTAAATTATCTGGGCATCATCATTTAAATATAGCTTATTTAGTCCTTTTAAATATATATATATATATATATAATACTGAATAAAGCATCACCAACCATACATAGACTTGGACATCGGTTTACAACCACAAACAAACTGTAAAAAAAAAAAATGTTAAGCAGCCATATGTGCAGCCTGTGTGTAAAGAAGCGGTGAGTCTTCCACAACAAAGAAAGTTCAGAGTCAGTATTGACTGAAAACGATAGGCAAACCCCCCAGGAATAAGGTGCACTTTCCAAAATGTAAATCAGGCCTTCCCTGAGATACAGACCTCTCCCTCCCCTGCTGCTCAGAAAGCTTTGCCATTCACCTTTAAACAGCAGAACAATAATCAATGGAGCATTATTAATGCTGAAATCATTCATGTGCACTCCTGAGGTACCCCGCTGAGTGTAAAGCCCTTGAAGACATCCAGTGGATTGCACTATATACATTGCATGGTAGAATGATACACCTATAGATGCCTATACTGATGTATATTTATCCAACATTTATGACGGGGATTGTTCCCATCAACTAAAATCTGCTTTGTTTAGACACCCAGAGACCATATTGTTGAGGCTGATCATCAACTATCAGTCAGAGAGATCAGTTGCTCCAGAGACCTCTGATACCTTCAACTCCCCTTCGACATCTTCTTCCCCTGCATTTCTGTTAAACCCTGAAGTGTCTGAGCACTGGTATCATGAATTTCAGTCTTGAGACAGAAAAGAATCATGTATGTATGCTTCAATCTTTAATAAGCCATGTTTCCTCACCTTGTTACACACAAGCCCTTACTCCATCCCTCAAAGATCCTGGTGTGAATTTTTCATAAACCATGTCTCTGTTTCTTGTTCATGGGCTGTCTCAATACACAGAGGCCTATTCCTTCCATGGAGAACAGGCCGATGTATTTATTGGGCATTAGAAGAGTGGAGCAGCAGTGCTCTGCAAAATGAAGTGGAAAGGAATGAGCCTTCTCCTTCATTACAGGGCAAGATATAAATCAAACTAATTATGGAACAGCTACAGTATTGAGCCCATGGAGGGGAAATGAAATGATCAGAGGCAGGTCGCAGCTCAACACAGAGCGAGTTAATGAAAATATTAATTACCTGATGATATACTATGATATACTGGGAATCTGGAAGCACCCCCCACACCGTCTCTCGCCCTCTCAAACCCCCTACCACAGAGAGCATTTGTTTTAATTGAGTAATAATAGGACTGTTACATTTGGCTGAGTCACTTGATTTGAGTGGGTAATTGACCAATAAAGGCTGATGACAGCCAATTATGTCCCATGTAGCGCTAATTACTTAGCAACTCTTTTAAGTGTCTGAGAACATTACACTTCCTGCAGATGGTTATTTTCAAAGTCATAAAATAAAAGCCAAGTGAGTTCACTGAGATACTTTGGTCCACATGACAGACACTAAATTACTGTAGTTGCTTCAGTAACTCTCTCTCTGTCGCACACACACCACCTCCCACCTAACATTATGGTGTAATTTGCTGTTAATATCAGATTTTGGCCCCATGATCGATTTCCTCTGTGTTTTCATTCTGAATTATTCAGTGGTACACTTTATCTCCTCACCTTCCCCTCTCTCCAGACTGCCATCCCTCTCCCCACCCCTCTGCCATACCATTTGTCACACTGGTCAATAAGTGGGTGATATTTGGATCCTGACTGTGTGGGACTTGTAGGGTGTCGATGTGAGGGTGGGGGAGACCCAGACAGATAATATTGCACAACAGTCAATCACGGTAATTAGAGGAGGTATCAACAGTAGTCTGGTGTACTGAGATTTGAGGTAAAGGATGTGTTGAAGTTCATGCTATTCTTAGGATTTGTTTATTTATTTGCTTGAAAGAGTAAATCAGCTCCTCAGTTTGTGCTTTCGTGTTTTCAAAAATTCATTTACATCTAATTACAACTGCAGATGTTTGTCATTTCTTATGCCTTTTTGGATTTGGGATGTCTACTTCAGAAAAGTGCCACTTGGTAAAGTCCAACATAGTTTTGTTGTAATGTAATATTTCTCCACACATCGTATATGTTTAAATAGGCAGAGTAAGGGGTGCAGAGGCTCGCAAACTGTTTTTTGATGGAATATTTTTCCTTTAAAACACCATAGATGATACCAAATAAAAGCAAAATCACTCTTCAAACAGCAACAATCACAGCTGTTGCCACCAAAAAAGTTCCGCAGGTGGACGTTTGAAGGACAAACTGACAATTTGCATTGTTAATTCACTACACAATTAAATTCTATTACTTATTACGCTGGCATGTAATTACCAAAGTGACACCAAAACTATGCTCCAAAACACTTCATCAGTGTGACCAGTGCTTGTAACTTAAGCATATTGTAATTAGTGATCTCAATTTGTCTAGCTTGGAGAGGTGACGCACTCAACCCTCTATCTATCTGGCTCACAGCGAGTCAGTGAATTAATTTTACACAGTTTGCGGCTTTCCTCCATCCAGAGTGACAGGCTAATCAGTACTTTGTCAAAGTCGACTCCAGCTCCACCTGTCAAAGCTGTCAGTCTTCTAAGGAGTCGATGAGGTCCCTCGAGTAATAAACTGGAGAGCTGATTTCATACAGTGTGACCTGCAAGGTGTGAAGTCAGGACACTGAGGACATAACAATCAATGTCAGAACATGTGGTATTGATGAAAGGTGTCAGAAATGTCTGGAACTTACACGGGATCCTGCAGGCGCTTGGTGGTTGTCTCTTGGGCGTGATCATCATTAATAAACAATGTATTATATGGTACAACAGCAGCAAGGGTCTATTCACTGTAGTAGAGATAGTCCTGCGCACTGAGAAGACACGAGATATTGATGAAGTGCCCTTAAGGGGAAACCTCAAACTTTTACCTGCTTGCTTTTATTCTGTTAATCTTTGCTAAAGACGATCTCACTTCGTGTCACTGCTTCAGAAGGGGATGGGGAGGCTTTTCGCAGAGGCGTGAACACCACCCAACGGTGCAACGCTTTGTCGTCTGGTCGATCTGTGACACTTAGGTTGAGGTGCTGATCTAACAGCTGTGTCATGAGTTGGATATTCCAGTAAGGGGATCTAGAGGATGATATTGCAGTCTGAGTAACAAGAGGCTAATAAGATCACAGAGAGACAATCAATGAGCAGTAAGCTGAGCTCTCTTTTTGTCTCCGTCTCTTAGACACTTGTTTCCTCTTGCTGTTGAAGGCTGCCTGATTTTTCAAGGTTCTCACTTAGCATCCTCCACAACTCACTGAACACATCGTAGACGCTTTAGGGAGTAAATGCAGATGTTTATTTTTTTATTCTTGTAAAAAATGCATGTATACAATATCTTTGGGATAACCAAATGCTTTGTCAACATTAGTAAGCTGAGCATGTCTGCAACATGAAGACATTTTATTTGAACCCTCACTTTGAGAAAGTTATATACACTGCCCGTGCAAAAAAAAGTCACACACTAATATTTCATTGTACCGCCTTTAGCTTTGATTACGGCACACATTCATCACAGCATCGTTTCTATATGCTTTTGCAATGTCACAACGTTTATTCCCTTCCAGATTTTCTGATGATGGGAGAGTCGGAGCGCTGCGCAAAGTCTTCTCCAGCACATCCCAAAGACTCTCAGTGAGTTTAAGGTCTGGACTGTGTGGTGGTCAATCCATGTGTGAAAATGATGAGTGACACTCCCTGAACCACTCTTTCACAATTTGAGCCTGATGATTCCTGGAATTGTCATCTTGGAATATGCACGTGACATCATGGAAGAAAAAAATCCATTGATGAAATAACCTGGTCATTCAGTATATCCAGGTAGTCAACTGACCTCATAATGTTGCTGAACCTGAACTGCAGCAACCCCAGATCATAGCACTGCCCCCACAGGTTTGTACGGTAGACATGATGGGTGCATGACTTCACCCTCCACTCTTTATACCCTGATGTGCCCATCACTCTGGAACAGAGTAAATCTGGACTCATCAGACCACAAATCCCTATGTTCCCTGACAGATTAAAGCCTTTTTTTCCTATTAGCCTCACTGACAAGTGGTTTTCTTAAGGCTACACAGCTGTTTAGTCCCAATCCCTTGCATTCCCTTTACACTGTGCTTGTGGAAATGTTTTTCCTTTCACTATTAAACACAATCGTGAGTTCTCTCCTTGATTTCACCAACTGTTAAATGATCATGATCATCCAAGATTTTTTTTCCAGCCACATTTTTTCCTCAAAGATGATGGTTCCCCACTTTCCTTCCAGTTTTTAATAATGTATTTGAAAGTTCTTAACCCAGTTTTAGTATTTTCATCAATCTCCTTAGATGTTTTCTTTGCCAATAATTCAACCCCTCTGAAACAGATTTGTCTTCAGACATAGTTGTTCAAGAAATTAGAAGCTACTCACTGCATCAGTTAGGGTTAAATAACTTGTTGCCATATCAAACATAATCATCCATGCAGTAATTACCCAATGGGAGGCTCTTACCTATTTTCTCAGTTTGATCCTGGTGGTGACTTTTTTTTGTGACGGGCAGTGAATAACTTCACATGATGTTGCCTCAATTCTTTGCAGCTTTATTTAACAAATGTTATGACTTTGTTAGGACTTGGTTTGGTAGGTTTGCTTGTAGTGTTCTGGTTTCATTTGGCTACAAAACATTGGATGCATTGGAACTTGATGATTTGCACATTACGTTTTAATGCTTATTATTGTCTGTGTTCGTTTAATAAGCAGGAAGGAGTGAGAAAATTGTCATTTTTTTTTCCAGTCATGTGAGCACAAAAACTCAAATTGCCATCAATCATCCAATTAGACTTCCGTTGTCTCGCTGAATTGAGATGATAGGTGAGTGACAGTCCAAGATCTACTATACTTAGTAACAGTCCGAGTCATTGTTAGTTCCTTGTATTACTAGTGTCCTGGGGAGGTCATAAATCTGTTTAGCCAGTCGCATCACCTTTCTTTTGGGAAAATAGGCAAGTCTAGATAGTGTAATTTATTCAGTTTTAATTTGAAGGCATTGTGTAAGACTAGAGTTAGGCGATGATTATGGTTAGGGTAAGTCTCCATAAAATACAGGTAAGTCCATTTAAAACGATGGGATCATAACTGTGTGTGTGTGTGTGTGTGTAGGACTCAACCAACATGTGTTCCCCTGCATGCTTCTCAGCCCCAGCTTAGCAAATGAGAACCAACCTTCCCGGGCAGTCTTTCCTCTCTACTCCAACAACTCATGAAATATTTAACGTGCCTCATAGTAACCTCTGTGTGTGTGTGTGTGTGTGTGTGTGTGTGTGTGTGTGTGTGTGTGTGTGTGTGTGTGTGTGTGTGTGTGTGTGTGTGTGTGTGTGTGTCTCATACAGTTTTCTTTCTATCCTTCCAGCTGATGGTCATGGGATGAAAACGTCAATTGCCGCTTAAGCCCCGCTAGATTTTAAGAGTGCAGGCGACACCACCCCACACCCCCACACACCCCCACACACCCCCAGCCCTACAAACACCTACAGCCGCACTTGGTGAACTTGCTGCACGCAGCCCATGGTTTTCAGTCCCATTTGATTGTATTCAGGCTGGGTGCGCACAGAGGTAGCTGGATACAAATTTGACACCCTGCCGATCGGGAGCTGCCGGCTGTTTAATCAACACTGATGAATATTTGATGGCGTGGCGGCGGGCAAACGGTGGCCGACACTCTCCTCATTATCGAAGTCCGTGTGTACAGAGGAAGATATTCAATATCTACCGATGGGGACCTGGCCTCTCTCAGCCGCATGAAATGCCCTCACAGGTCCTGAACGAAAAACTAGATGTTGTGTAGGCTGTGTGGTGCTGGGCCATTAAAAAAAGTGAGAGAGATCTGCTGGGAGAAAGCGGGTCCACTGTAGTCTGGATGATTTTAGTGTCATATTATTTATTTCAACTTGTTCTAATTTATTTTGATGGGTGCACTTTAGTAAAGGGTGCATCCGACAAACTTGATATTAGAAAAGTTTCGTTAACAGATGAAAAGTGGTTAATTATAAGATCAGAACTCTAAATAACTCCAGTTCTTGTTTTATATTTATTTCAATGTGAACTAATGAACTACTGAAAGGGTGGAGGGAGATCTTCTGAAATGACCTTTAAATACAGCCTAGAGACACAAATTGAAACTGAAGACAGCTTTTCCCTCGCTTCATATTTGTCCAATCAATGACTTTAGTTTCCATCTTTAGAAAAAGCTCATGGTGAACATGTGAACAGCACAGTGAGATAAATGTTCTGCACCAGGAGGGAGGTGAAGGAGTTCAGCACCGAGGTCAGCGACATGGACAACAACAGAAAACACCACATCTGTAATATCTGTGGCATTAAAAAACACATAAGGACAGTTAAGACGGTAACGTTAGTGTTCAATCTGGGACATGACAAAGGAAACAGCAGAGGCAAAAATACAGGCCAAAGAAATTATTCCTTTTTATAAAGTTATTCTGTGCACTTGAAGCTTGGACACAGTAGCATTAACTTTCACCACTAGCATTTGGCTCCTGTATAAACATAATAAAATACAGTGTTAAAAAAATAAAACATGGCCGCAGTTGGATTTTTACAGTAGAGTCACAGAAATATTCTATATTTGTGGAGAGGAAAAGGATTGATACAGAACTGATTTGTTCTTCTTTTTGATTTTACACTGACATTTTATGGAGTGGGTATTCACTCCGCCTGGGGCCACGGTGGCTCCTCAGAGACAGGACTTGGAAAATAAAGCACGTTGGGATAGTGAGGCTGATTTTGCATGAAGTGACATTTAGGTGGCGATTCGTGATTTCTGACAAGAGGTGAAACATCCGGCAGCGAACCGGCGCAGACAGTGACGAGTGTTTTGATGTTGCAGTGCGACATTTTATCGGTATGGATGTCAAGCGGTGCAGGGACAACGCAGCCAGAGGGTTAAACGAGAGATTTGCGTCGGGAACGCTTCGTCCACACTTTCCACACCATCTCTACAAGGACAAATTAAGATCCGCCAAAGTGCGCGATGAGTGGCACGATGACGCGCGTCATCTCACTGGATGCAGGTGTTAAAATAACCATCACCTTCAGCTGAAATCTAAACGGTATCCTCACGGGGAAAATAGGAGTTGTAGTAATAGTTAGTAGTTGCTGGTACATTGTGGATTTACTACAAAAGCGAAATTATAAAACTGCCACACCTGGTGTAAAAGTCATTGAAGCAGTAAATAAATATATTTATGGAGGAACTCGCTATTTGTGGCACGCTGGAGTTAGTGCTTGACTGACTGTGCAGACTTTAATGAAATTCCATAAAATATCCCAAAAAAAATGTCAGTGAGCTGCTGCACAGCCTTCGTCAGCTGCTCCACTCATTTGGACGATACCGAGCTGCAAATAAAACGTGCTCTCCGTGGCTTTGTCGTTTTGTTTCCACGTTCAAGGTATATGTGGTGGCACTCACCAAGAGAGTTGGTGACGACTCTCACTTTGTTGATCTTAATATTTAAGGTCAAACTAAAACAAAACAAAACGCACAGCATCTGCCACGTCATCAATGGTTTCATCCTCTCCATTCATTTGTCCTCTAGACTGCAAAAAACTTTTGGTGTCTTCCAGCGATAGCTGTTTGTTAACAGAGCTCATGTTAAGGGGATGTGTGCTGGCAGACTTTGATCTGTTTGTGTGTGTGTGTGTGTGTGTGTGTGTGTGTGTGTGTGTGTGTGTGTGTGTGTGTGTGTTCCATTCAAATACCAGTCTAAATTGGTATTTTTATGCTGGCTACCTGCATATCCAACCATGCCCATATTTTATCTGTCTGTAGCTACATGACAAGAGGTCAGCCCCTCAAGATCAAATATTTTTCTTACTAAATGACGGATTTATTAGACAAATAAGTTGTTCGTCTGACTCTGAACCCTCTGTGATTGAAATATACCCCTGTGTCAACAGCATCGCTTTTCAAACCGAGTCCCGGGCGATGGAGGGCTGCCACAGCGGATTACTGAGCAAATATAAGTGGGAAATGAGAGCAGATCTGGGGGATCTACCCATCCACATCCCCGATTTGACATTTCCGACCACAGGCCAACCTTCCTGTGCATTGTTAAATCAACGGAGCCCTCACTGGGGGCTCTTATTTTAGTTTTAAGACACTGCAGAAGTAGATCGATGTCAAAAACAAGGACATGAGCCAATTCAGAAAACTCAACCTGGTATATGTGCGCTCTCCATTTCTTTTTTTTTTTTTTTTACCTTAGCGTGTAGTGTTATAATTATAATGATCTAATCCATCTTGACCTGGTTGCCCAACAGCTGCGATTAGGGCTCCCTTCCCTTCGCTCTCTCCCGCTCAGAGCTATGGTTAAAAGTCGTGCGCTCGTAAATCTAAGAGCCTGCCTTACCATAACGTGCGCTGAAATCATTATTTGGCGACGTGGTGTCAGAGACTCTCTCATCTCGACTGTCAGGAATCCAATTTCCTTTTATTTACATTCATGGTATAGACTAATTACTGCCCGACTAAAGTAGCCTGAAGGAATTAAGTTATGAGATGCATTGGTTGGCTCCATGATTAATCCATCGCGGCCTGTGCAAGAATACGCAGGAAGAAGGAGGGGATTGGAGCAGTGGAGGAGAGAATGATTACATAATAATAATAATAATAATAATAATAATAATAATAATAATAATAATAACATTGCTACAAGGTTCAAACATCCAAAGTTCATGGGATGGAGCAAGAGGGCTAGGTTAGTGGAGAGTGGCTATGGGAGGGGGGTTCACCTAAATGATCTTGACATACATATAGAGTGAAGGCCCTTTCAGGCCTACCTACGATACGGCCCACTATTGATAGAGCTTTAAGGGTTATGATATCGGTGAAGTTACCGATGAAATACCCCCCTGATTAATAGAGGACTCTGTCGTAGCGGGCTGACATATGGTAGGCGAGGCAGCTGAGGACGGTACCTCAGGCATCCCTTACGGCCATTAGCATATTAGAGGCTATTGTGCAGGCAGACAGTCCGACTTCATCCAAAGCCCCTGCGCAAAGAGAGAGAGAGAGAGAGAGAGAGAGAGAGAGAGAGAGAGAGAGACAGCACCCCAGAGCTGTTTGATACAGGCTTTCAATAATGCATCAGTCTTCCATCCGCCAGCGGAGCTGTTCGTGGTGCTGAAATTATTGCCATGCGGGGCGTGCGGTGCCGCGCGTGGACTGAGCTCAGTGCCAGCGGTGTTGTGTTACTGTGGGTAGCTGGTGTTGGACTGGGAAACTTTGAAGATATAAGATAAAAAAAATAAAAATATATATATATACAACAGACAGACGTGTATAGATAGATAGAACCAACTGGACAATACACACACACACAGACTATATCTATATCTCTCAATATATATCTATATATCTATATATATATAGAGAGAGAGAGATAGATAGATAGATAGAGAGAGAGAGAGAGAGACATAAACAATATTTACGTTAAAGTTATAAATTATATTATTTAATTTAATATTATTAGTATTATTTATTAGTAGTAGTAGTAGTAGCAGTAGTATTAGTTGCAGTAGTAGTTATATGAAGAATTTAAAGCAATGTTTATATAGTACATCAGTCTAAAACAAGGGCCTACTTTGACTAACAAACATATGGGTCCTTTACTATCACGCCTGTTTAGGTCTATGCTAAATATAACCGTTGTTACTGATAAAGAAAAACACCAGAATCGAACTAAAACTATTTTACTCACGGTGAAGAATCGCTCATTTTTCTCTCCAGGCAGCCAAAAGCTGAAGGAAAGTAATAAGAAGCAGCGTTCTCTGCTGTTTAACAGCGACTTCCTTCATCCGCCTGTTTTCCCTGAAAGCCCGATGGCTGTCTGAAAATATTGCATTTTATATCAGCAAATCACGATTAATATTGCATTACCTGCATTTAAAAATTCGTTGTTTTTTTTATAAACGCAGCGGAAAGTGAAGCAAACCAAAAAAATATTTGGACGTTAGGAGACAGACAGAAGGCACACAGTGGTTATTCCAAATAAACAAATCAACTTCCTAATTCATTTCTTTAATTTTCTCTCTCTCTGGTGTTTGAGTTATTCTGACTCTGCTGTTTAACTTCATTAAATGTTGATTCCTAGATAATAAAATGCGGTCACTTCATCTTAGTTAAGATTTCCAGGCCTGTAATCAATATTTCATTTGACAGTCGGTGTCGTTGTATTTAAGAGTGTGTAAATATTCAAATGTATGGGCAAAAAATACACAGTCAGTATTTATTGCATGAATTAACCTCTGGTGTCACTTTTAAACAGTTAAATCTGCACATTCAGTGAAGGTGTAATTAATTTTAAATAGTTGTTAAAAGTTTTTTACACAGTCATTTTTAAACTGAGCCCAAAAAAATCTAACAAACAACAAGAGGCAGAGTTTGGTCGTTTGTCGAGGGCCTGTAGTAGACTCTGATAGGCTTGTAGTGTGTTCAAATGATTTACTGGCCAAACGAATTTGTTATTATCCAATATCTGCATTAAAACCTTGACTGTGATGTTCAGTGTATAGGCCCAATCACAACCAGAAAAAAAAAAAAAACGCAGCTTTCTTTTCTTCAGTTTATTAGAAGATTGCTGGAACACACCTCCCTGTTGAATTTGGCTTTTACAGGATGAAGAGTACCAATGAAAGTAAGAGGACAACAGGGGGGGGGGGGAGAGTGGAGAAGTTGTGAGGGGAGGAAAAAGGAAAACAGTGGGACGTTTTTCCATGATGCACATGTCGCCGCGGTTTTTGTAAACATACTTGTGCACAAAGTAAAAAATATTACTTACACAACGTTTCCGTAACAATTAACACGACAAACAACGCGGTGATTCTTAATGTGAAAACAGGCATTTAACAGTGACTTACACCATCCACAAAATAAGGTCTGTCAGTAGACAGCCCTCCTGTATGCAGTGATCTTTTCCCAATGCATAGAGTGTTTGCACTGCAAACTGGAACACGACGGATAATGTCATGTATTTATTTATTTATGTATTTATTTATTTATTTATTGTGATCTGTCCTCGATGTTGCACACAGGGCTCCTCTCGCCCTCTGAAACTTTTTTTTTTTTTCCTTTTGATGCCAATGGTGTCGACAGACACTCTTAATTTATTTATTTCCCAAACAGGATCTCACCTCTTACACGTGATAAAGTGAAGTCTGTATATACAAAAAACCATTTCGACCTAACCGATCTATAAACCTAAAGGGTTCTTTTGTGCAAATTCAAAATAAATATATCTATAGATGTGACCAGCCCGTAGAGGCTAAATTACTGCCCGTGAATTCAGATTTCATGCAGGCCTAAATGTTTTCGTTAGTCGTAAAAGTTTGCAACTAAATTTGAGTTTTATAGCAGCCTCCAAATAAGAAGAATTGAACAGATGAAGAAATGAACAGATTCATGAATTATTCTATACCAACAACGACAGAAACCAAACCAAAAAAAACACAGTTCAACAATCAATGAGGTAATTCGTAAAATGGCTATAATTCAAATAATAGGCCTATTAGGAGAAAATAACTCGCTATGATATCAAGCAAATTACCTCTTTCCACATGTTTTTAAAAGGCAATTTCGACGGCGCTAAACTTTTTTTTTTGTTTGTTTGTTTCCCCTCGTAACAACTGAGCGAAATCTGTGTAATCTGTTATTTGCATACTTCACATTCACCGATAACGTGAAAAATAAACAAGATATATGAAGCCTCATAAAGTGGGCATCTACAGCCCCCCCCCCCCCCAATGTGCACCAACGTGTAAAATCGCTGGAGACAAAAGACTGAAAATGGTGTCTTAGTGTCCCTTGGTCCCCAAATTCAGTCACACAAGTTTAGTTTGTTTGTTTGTTTGTTTGTTTGTTTGCCCATCAGTGAGCAGCGGAAAATTTCAACCTCTTCTGCTTCTGTCTTTGGTTACAAAACCACACTCGCACCACGTTTTTTTTCAGGTCCAATTTCTCAGCTATAGCTGCTATTTTCTCGGAGGACGGTCGAGGCTGCACAGCGAAGTAAGCCTCCAAAGACCTCTTTTCCGGGGCCGCTATCGAGGTCCTCTTGCGTTTCTTTTCCCCTCCGTTGAAAATGTCAGGTTTGCTCATTTTTTCCCTCTGGGCCCCCTCGGCCTCCTCCAACCAGGCCTGTAAGATGGGTTTGAGCGCAATCATGTTGTTGTGAGAGAGAGTTAACGACTCGAATCGACAAATTGTACTTTGGCTCAGTGATCCCACGCCGGGGATTTTGAGATTAGCCAGAGCGCCTCCTACGTCCGCCTGGGTCACCCCCAGCTTGATCCTCCGCTGCTTGAAGCGCTCCGCGAAAGCTTCCAGCTCCCTTGGGTCTGTGTCCGAGTCATTGATGGAGGGGAGTCCGGTGTTAGTGAGCCCTGGGCCGCCTTGACTTCCTCCGTGATGTCCCGGCAAGAGCCCGTGGTGGGTGAGAGGCGAGTTCATGCTCATAGCCTGGTGGGAGAGGTGACCCAAGCCGTGCATGTGAGAGTGTGGGTGGCCAGAGGAGGTGGAGATGAGCCCTCCGCCGCCACCTCCACCACCTCCGCCACCTCCTCCGCCGGTCCCGTCGTGCGCACTTGACATCAGGGCGAGGGACGGCGAGCTGATGTGGTCCATAATGTCCGGGGGCTCCAGGTTCTGATGGTGGTGGTGGTGATGGTGATGATGGTGGTGGGCCAGCGGTACGGTGGACGTGGACGAGCATGGCACCGTGCTCATCGTGTGGTAAGTGGCGTCGGGCTTGAACGGGTGCGTCTTTCCCTGGGACACGGCGATGTCCACGGCCGCCAAAGCCTCAGCCCGGGCCAGCAACGTCTCATCCAGGCTCGCAAATATGTTACTCTGTAGCTGGAGGGGTGAAAATTAAAAAGGGAGAGGACGGGAGAAGGCAGGGGTGCGAAATGAGTAAAAAAAAAAAAAAAGAAAGAAAAAGGAGAAGAGAAGAGGGAAAGAAGAAGATGACAGAAAAAAGAAAAGACATAAATAAATTGATCTGTCAGTCGGGACTTTTGGCGACACATAAAACAGTCAGATTATTCCTTCAGAAGCAGCAAGTCATAAAAATTAATACAAAAACAGTAAAGCCGGGCTTTGCGCGAGCATGCTTTCAAAAAGATCACAGACTCTTCGAATGATTGCCGTGGAATACATGAAAAAAACATTAAGTGCGCGTCTTGGCTGAATGTGCCTTGGAGCAGCCCTTGTTATTACGCACAGACAGCGTTCAGCGCTTCATGCAGCCCAGGCAGGAAAAAAAAGGACAAAGTGGAAGTTTTTGGGGGGATGATTTACCTGTGGAGTTTGTAGACAGGCTCTTCTTATAGCTTCCGAGCTGGAATGCAGGGTGGTGTACTTGTGTTCGGGTAAGGAGGGATGCATGGCGAAGTGCGGCTGTTTGCTGTTCATGGACATCATCTTGGCGAGCTTCTCCAATTAAAGTGCAAGAGAAAGAAGGGCGAGCGGCTACAAGAGCTGGAAAAGAGTCATAGATACACACTGATCCTTTGCCTCTCCAGTAATGATGCAGTGCAGTTCGCTGTGTAGTGCGCCGAGTGCAGCCTTGAGCCCGGAGATCACAGAGATGCCTGCAGTCTCTCAGACGCACTTATCTGTCTACTGTTTCCCACTGCTGGGGATGAGAGAGGCTCTTACACCTGAGCGCCTCAGATCTCGTCAAGCCCGTGCTCGGCTGCTCTCGCGAGACACAAACTGCCAGAACAGGCTGACAGATAAAAAAAAAAAAAACTGCTCACAGGGCAGGCAGCAACATCTGGAGACTAGACGCCTGTGTTTATAAGGGCTCACTTCTCTCCATCCTGCCACGGAACTGCCCGTCCCGACGTCTTTAGGCCCCGTTCTTTACGCAAACCACTGACTTTACGCACGGATTCGTTACCTTTGCAGTATGTTACATATTATTCCACTATGACAGCAATAAAAGCACCAATTAAACAAACATTGAGGACAATAGTTTCTGATGAAATAGAAAAAAAAAGTAAAAAAAAGATTAATATTAGAATATTTTTATTACGTGCGTAAATATGAATTACACTTTCTTTTTCATTATCTATACAGAATAAGGCCACAGGAAAGTGAAGGTATATGTTTATTTCATTTATCCTCACCAGTAACATATATTTCAACGTGTACTTCCACTGTCTCTCATCTTAACCCTTATAAGTAATGAGGCCGTCGCCTTATCATTAAAGCCCATCACCGCCAGACGAGCACTAAACAAATTGATTTAATACACTGGGCGTAACCTTGTACACAGTCTTTACCTAAATTAATTAATCCCAATGAATTAACACTTCATTTCTTCAAACCACAACGGTTGCCCAATTAAAATTTCATGCACCGATTAGAGGTATGTGAAATATACATGATATCGTTACATTTACATAATAAATAAGGCGCTTTGTGCTACAGTGGAAATGCTGCGCCTGTGAGGTCTCTGAAGTGTGTCGTTATAGGCTACAACGAGCTTTAATGTGCACGAACAAGCTCTCCTTTTTGGCTTTTATTGGCTGCAGACTAGTAATTGTTAGTTTAATGCAATGCAAATCATCACAAAAAGCTGTATTAAAGAGACAGATGATGAAAAAAAACAACAACAAACTCTTGGCTAATATGTTAAATTCACCAGGGTTGTGTGGCCTCCATCATGTGACCATGAGGAAATTAAGCTTCATACACTGTCGATTCATAATTTTATTTTCCTGCAGTATTAAATTCAAATTGTTTTTCATGATAGTCATGTTCATTTCTTTTCAGTATTGCATGTCAGCATAAAAAGATTACCATGAAGAGCATGTTTACCGAACAGCCCAAAATGACAAACACACAGAAATAGGCCGAAAGTGATTCACTACGAAAGAACAGCACACAAGTGTTTGTGCGTCGATAATAGAACACATCAGGCTGTAGACATACCAGTGCACTAGACAGAAACTAACAAACCTGTCATGTTTCACTTTAATCTGTGATTCATCACAATAGACAAAAAAAATTCTAATAATAATACCAGATGATAAGTAACACCCAAGCACCTTATTCACAAATTTATTTTGAAGCAACACAGAGTTAACATTTCCTGCCGTGTGTGGTTGTCAAGCCTGACCAAAACACAACGACAGTGCACACTACAGTGAGAAGACACAGGCTCAGTTTTTAAAAGCTTCACATGAGCTTTGAAAGCTTTGTGGGACTGCTCGTGTTAAAGGGACTGTGAGACTTTCTCTTTGTTGGCTGGCTGATGTTCAGTGCATGCCTCTCTCTCGTTGTGTTCACAGGTTTACCAGTGCAGCTGGAGAAGGAGGAGGTGGAGGGGTTTACACAATCATGGTCTTGTCTCGCTGGACTGAGGGAGCCAGAGGGACCTGCCTTATTCTCTTCCAGGGGATCAAACAGCAAATCAAAAGACAGTTCTTCAGTTTGAGAAGACCCTCCATACCCGGCACAGCCAGGGACAGGGCCACCACTCTCCCTACCTGACACAGATGCAGCAAAACTTTCCTCTGTGTCCTTGTCCTTCAAGGTACCATCCACGTTGTCAGATGGGTGGGTTGTCTGGTCGCCTTGTAGGACAGGTTTGCCACCATGGCTTGAAGAGACATCAGGGCAGGTTTGTGGTTCTGGGATGAGAGTGCTGTCCAAGTCTGTGGGCGGGGAGGAAGCCAGGGAGAGCTGTGATCCCCGGCTACTGGAACTTTCTCCATCTAGCATCATGGAGTCCAACTCTGAGATTTTGTCCAAGTATGCAGCGTCCATGGAAGCCTCGCTGGACATCTGGAAACTATCAGTACCGTCACCTACAGCATCAGCAGATGTGGATCCTTTAACTGAGCTTTCTTTACTTGGACCTGGGCATGATTGGTCGTTAGAGTTAGATCTTTGCCAACCACCCCAGAAGACAGACTTTGAGGGTCCCATGTCAGTATTTGAAGGCAAGCCTTTGGGAAATTTGTCAAGGCTACTGAATTGGTTGTCCATGTTGCTGATACTGTTCTCTGGTCTAGGAAAGTCCTCAAAATCAAGCCTCCTCAGATGAGACATAGGTTTAAATGCCACCTTCTTTTCACGGATACCGGGGCTTCTCAGAGTCAAGGACCGGAAGGCAGAAGATGGAGTGGTGGGCAGAAAATCAGAGGCGCTTTCCAAATCCTCATTTTTCTGATCTCTGCTCAGATTCTTATTAAACTCTTTATTATCTGCAGATGGCGAAAACGCCAAATTGTGATTTCTAGGAAATGTTCGACATTCTGCCTCTGGATTACTGCAGATTAACTGCCTCTCATTGTCACTCAAGCTTCTCATCATCATGTTGATTTTCTGTTGCTGCGTGAGAACCTCTGATCCAGCCTTGCTGGTCCCACATGCTTCCTGCACATCAAGACATTTCTTCTCAGACTTTCTAACCTGAGACTCCAGCTCTTCAACGTACTGGTCACTGCGCTCCAGAGCCCTCCTCAAGTGGTCTAAATCACGCTCATACTGCTGGATTTTAGCCTCTAATGCTGCCACAGTGTAACGTCCAAACCTGGAGAGAGCATATTTTATATCTATAAATCCTGTCTGCCAATACACTGCTCATTATCAAATAAAAGTGAAAAAGCAAAAATATAGTGAAAATAAGAAACATGTTACAAACACATCTAATTCTTTGTGCCTTAAATGAATTAAGGTCAAACACAACACAATTAAGATACTTACTTCTGAGGAGATCTGCTCGCCACCTCTGCTTTCAATCTCATATTTTCTTGTACAAGATCAATATTTTGAGATCGCAACGCCTTATTTGCCTGAGGATGGTAAAGTAACGTTTGCATTATGTTATACAAATTATTCCCACAGCAGAGGTAGCAAAAAAAAAAAAGACAGTCAAGAATAATAGTTATGCCAGTGACATCAAGTTACTAATATTTCTGTTGAGAGATGGTAACTAGACATACTAAAAAAGAAATACAGTGTCATGACATTAACTTTATTGACAATCACTTTATATTCTTTAAGCAGCCAACAGATATACACTCACTGGACACTATATTATGTATAACTGTACTTTTACAAGGTTAAGATTTCTCAGCTTTGTTTTAAACCACAGATAGATGATAATTCTACTACAGTAAGTGTTTATTAATGAGGTCATAGGAGGGCTGGGGTCATAATGGGTCATAATGGAGGTGTTTTCTAATGTTTCTGCCTCCTTATAAAATGTACTGAGTGACTCCACCATCCACTATAACTTCCATAAATATATTGCAGAATTATGAGTTTTCTGACAGTATCAACAAAAAACTGAGACATTTTAACCTTGTGTAGATAGAATTCATGGACAAACGGCTGTATGGAAAATCATTAGATTATACAGGTGTACCTAATAAAATGGCCACTGAGTGTAGGTAATTAGTACAGATGGTGAATAGACAAAAATGTTTTTGTGGCAGCTATATCCACAGCTCTTTGTACTTCACCCTGTTCACTGACCTCCCTGTTGTGGACAAACTAAAATCTACTTTGAGGATCAATACAGTTCATATAAATGTGATTTATTGATATTTACATACCTCCTTCAGCTTAGCCATGTCTTGCTTTACTTTATCACAAACATCCGTGGCAGCTCGCAGCTTACTGGTCCACTCTTCCAGGATATGGGGGTCAACTATTTTATCACCACTTTGCACTGTGCTAATGGTGCAAGGATCCAAGGCTGTCTTCAATTGTGTCTCTAAACTTAGATTTTTTGTTTTCAAGTCTTCATTTTCTTTTATAAGTCCTTCAATTTCTTCCTGTTAAAATAAAAATTTATTTCATGATGATAAAGTGATACAACATATACTTTAAGCCACAAAATCTGCACGTCTGGGTGGTAGCTGCACTTAACTCTGTTAGCTTTGTACATGCTTGATATTGATATCAAAAACAGAAAAGCATGATAAATATAAGAAGTTACATTGCATGATGAATTGATACCTCATACTCCTGCAACAGCAGTTCTCCTCTGGTTTTTCTGAGACATTTCCTCACAGAAGCACTATCACTGTGATCACTGTCATTGGTACCCCCTGAAACAGAAATACATGAGGACAAAATAAAACACAAGGGCACTAGGCAACAAAATACTCATTGAAGTAATGCTCCAAGTACAGTCACTCACAGTTTTGATGTGGGTTCACAGGCTTATTAGTTGTATTACTATAAAATATCAGCATAGCTGGTGCTTATCTTGTTAACAAGTTAAATAAAATATATTGTTAAAGATGCTGATAAGTTCAGGCTGGTTTTCTTAGTATGCCTTAGTAACTGAAGTAAGATTTTAACTTAATTTAAAGTAGCTGATGTATGTTAAACAGGTGGCTTCCTGTTTTTGTTGTGGCTTCAGCATTTGTTTCAAGTGGAAGTCACAAACATTTAGATATTAAAGTTATTACTGATCCATTTCACAGTGGTTTGGTTCTTTCTTAACACCCATTTCTCTGATAACTATGGCCTAGTATTGCATACTAGTATGATCAGTATGATCAACATAACTGATATTAATTTTACAACAGTTTGCAAACTGGTATTAAAGTTTTATTTTCATTGTGGACATTATTTACATTGCGTATTAATGAGAAATTGGTGTTTTACAGTATGTTAAGGTTTGTGTTGCACAGAGGAAACAACTGGAGTAATAAAAGCTCTACCAACATTTCAGCTCTCAAAATTAACACCTGTGTTTTGCAAGAAAGATTATAGTGAAGGATAGAAACATCAAAATCAAAAGCTCAGCCATTAATTAATTAGCCAATCACAAGAAAATTAATTAACAACTACTTAATGTCAAAAATAGGCTACTGGAAGTCCTATAAGAGATGTAACCCTTGGTCAAAGGCAAACATTACCTGAAATAAGATAAAACCATTTATTAGAACAAGGTGAGGGACATTTTCTTGACATAAGTCAAACATACACTACGAAATAATCCAATCCATACTCAAAACAAGTCAGACTAGACTTTAAATCCAAATACACAATGCCAAAATATTAGTTTGTTCCATCTTCTTAAATTTGAGAATTAGGTACATTTCTTTATTGTACATGAATGTAAACTGAATATTTTGTGGATTCAAAACAAAAACATGTGAACGAGCAGATTAGTCTATAATGAAAATAATTTACAGCATTCCTATTTTGGTGGATTGAGAAATGTTTTTTCTAGTCTAAGATAAGTTCCCTAGAAGTTGCTAGTATGCAATGCTAGGCCACAGTTATCAGAGAAATGTGTTTCAAGAATGAACCAAACCACTGTAAAATGGATAAATAACAACTTTAATAACTAAATGTTTGCGACTTCCACTTGAAACAAATGCTGAGGCCACAAAAAAAACAGGAAGCCACCTGTTTAACATGCATCAGCTACTTTAAATTAAATTAGCTTAAACCAATGACTAAGACCTACTAATAAACCAAACATCACATCAGCATCTGTACCAACGTGTTTTATCCAACTTGTTCACATGATGTCAGGATGACTGATGAAGCCACACATCACCTCTTTACTCTTGTTTTGTGTGCTTTCATTAGTTAGCCCACTAGCTACTCACCAATGATCTCTCTGCAGGGGTTGTCCGCTGTGATGGGGACCCTGCAGGTGGGACACTGGCTAGCTTTCTGCAACCACATTTCCATGCAGGACGAGCAGAACACGTGGTAGTTGACACAAATCACTGGCTGTCTGACCTGCAAGGAGCCGAAAAGCAGCAGATTCATTGTCAGCTTTAGCAGTGAAGTAGCTACATGAACACCAGGAAACAGTTAGCTTGAGTTAGCTTGAGTTAGCTTGAGTTAGTTAGTTAGCTAACGTCAGGTTAGGTTACTAGGCAGCGGTTTACTCCGTGTAAACAGACCACCTTTGTTTAACGGCAGGGAGACTCGCACGGTGGTAAAACCAGAATGGCACTTACCTTCCCGAGACATATCTGACACGCAATGGGCAAAGTCAGTGAAAGAGTCGACGTCTGATAGTTAAGAGCCATGGTTTGGATGAAAACACAGCACACTGCTCCAGCAGAAGCTACAAATCTCCCACCATGACCCGCTGAACGGGAGAAGCGCGCCGAGTCTCAAGAGTACGGCGCGACAAAGAGGCCAAAAAGGCTCCTGAGGCAAACGGCCAAAACAGACGCTTATTGTAGTTTCCGCCTTTTGTTATTGTTATTAAAGTGAAACCAAACTTAGTAACCGTGTTACACAGACATAAATTAAGATAACTAATATAACTGTGTGATTTATGACATTTAAATATAAACTTAAACACTTACACTTAAGTGGCATTGTATTATTGAATTAGTAATAATAACTTCCTCTAGAGGGAATAAAGGAGAAAGAGCACACATGTTCAATCAGGCAGTATAACAACAAAAACACTTTGCAACAACCACACGTTTAACTAAGTAATTTAAAAAAAGAAATGGTTGCCTGTCAAATTTAGAGATGTTTCGGATTAGACAAGGCTAAAGTGGATTAAAAAATACATTTTGGTTATAAGTTGATTTGAAATGTGACTAATGTCTGTAAATTACCTTTTTAAATTAAAGAGAACCAACAACAGCTCTCTACAACTCATGATATTGTTCTGTAGGTGGTCATCTTAAATTTGAGTTCTTTATTTTTGCATTTTCAGTAACAAACCACACAGAAATCCAAAATGGACAATTTTTTCTTTTTCTTGAACGGTTGTTTTATTTTATGCTTTATGCTACATGTTCAAATAGCTATCAGCAACAATGGCTTCTCCACCAGTAAGTCATCTATCTTTAGGGAACAGTTGAGACCAGTGTAAGTGTGCCAGTGAATATAGAAGTGAAAAATGGTGCAGTAGAAAGTGTTACATTTCCAGTACAAATAACATGACATTTCCAGAGCAAAGGTCAGCTCGCTGTAGTTGATGGCCAAGACTGCTGTATTTTCCATAACGATTTATGACTGCCTGTCATCCAGAGATATGCAGAGCTTACTCAGCTTACTCAAAAATAAATCTTAAACATGCAACTCAGGAAAATAGAGCAAAGCGTTTGCAGAGATTTAATGTGGTAAAAATAAATAAATAATATTTTCAGATATGCAACAACATACCGGTGCTTCTGTTTGGGTTAAAATTATCTGTTCTTCGAATATCTCCTTTGTATTATACAATAAAGTTCTGGCAAAACGGGATTCACTTTAGGTTTCACTAAGACAACTAGGTTATAGGTCAGTGTGCTGCCAACAGCAACTAACACATCAAGTCATTAGCATGTTGAGCTTTCTTTGTTTAACATATTTTATTTTTCCTAACTATTGCAATATCAAATAGAAAAAAATACACAAAAATACAGATTAGAGCAATAATATTAATAAAAAAACATAAAGATTGCAATGAAATGTTTTGCAAGCCTTCATCTCAGATAAATAATGTAATTTATAAATAATAATGTGAGCGATCTAGTATTAGAATAATTTCCAATACAAGTATTTCAAATTACATTTCCCCCACAGTTTAGCCCTCCAGAGCCATTACTCATATCTAAACTAACATGTCCTTTTCTTCATTGTGTCTCAAACCGGGACATCTTCTCAGAATCTAATATGATTAGAATTGACTGACTGCAGAATAAGCTTGTACACTGATCCCGATTTAAAAACGCCACTAGTAGTTGTTTGGCTGTTTTCAACACAGGATCAAATGGATCACAGACCACCACTTCTTTAACTCATTTTCTATAGCAGTTTTATGAGAAGATTTGGAGTAACTCTACAAGATCGATATGTTTTGATAAGAGTTAAATGTAGTATCCCTTTAAATAACATAATTTAATGTTGCTTTTATTATCACTGTAATGAGAATTTGCTAAAATGTATACAGATGTTTTCAATACATCACATATTAATATATTTCTAGCAACCATGTCTGATTCGACTAAAAAAAAAAACAGGATATTTTTGCATTGCAAGCTTTCATTCAATCCCACGTTCATCTCAATATCACAAATGACTTCAAAGAACAAGATGCTGTCAGAGATACCTCCCAGTGTGCCTCACTACAAATTGTAGCTGAAGTGGTTCATGAATTCGTTACTGGAAAACGTGCCCTAAAATAACCAATAACAAAATTATAAGAAAGAAATACACATTTTCAACAAGTCCCATTGTCCCTCTGAGATTACATTGCTCTGAAACAAGCCAGCCATTAATTGGTGACAGTCAATTAATCACAGCTGGTACAGGCTGGTGCATCTATTGATCTTGTCCCAGCACTTATTTTTCATCCCTAAATGACACCGATTGCCAGATTTGACCAGCATGTGTAATGGACAGTGAAGAACCAATGACCCGAGTGTCAGTCTTGTCACTGGTTGGGATCTGGATACCCTCCCCCATCTCGCCCAAATAGCATCTTTACCATTTAGCATGGAAAGGTTTAGACTGCCCTAAGAGCACAGCAGCGAAATAGTGTGCTCTGGTGCTCAGATGACCTTTTCTGTTTAAGGCTTAATCTCTGACAAATGCTTGCTTTAATTAGCCTGATACCACCTGCCTAGGCTGCCACCCCACCCAGCGTCTCTCTCTCTCTCTCTCCCTCTCCCTCTCGCCCTCTCTCTCTCTGTCATCCCCAGTGAGCCTGTTGGAAATTCACAAACACATCAATGAGATCTAAATGACAAAGTGAGGGAAATCTTACATGTGCACATACAGTAAATGTACGCTTGTGCAAAATATTTAGACATAATAATCAGTTCCTTATGTTGAAATAATGAATATCCCAATTTGAATGTGACAAAAGTGAACGAAGCACAGAGAAAGGCGTAACGATGAGAGTATATATAGCCAAAAAGAAAAGATCAGCCAGCAAACATTAGGAGGTTTCCGATAACACACAACAGGTACCTGCTTCTATTGATTAGGCACTATCAGAGAAAGTAGATTATGTGTAAATTCAAGACAATACAGGAGGAATAGTGGCTCCAGAAAGTCTTAGAAATCTTTCCAATAAAAAGTGAACCTTTAATTCAGCACCTTTCCGAAGGCTCTTTGGTATCATTTACCACTTAGCAACATTCTGCAAGCTTTGCACACGTGGGTTTGGGCCGTTTTTGCCATTTCCCCCGGAAGTTGCTTTCCAGCTCCATGATGTTAGTGCAATTTTTATGGGGTTTAAAATTCAGGTTATGTCCAGTTTATGTTTTGGCTGGGTCACTCATGGACAGAGGCTTGTGTCATCCTCTCTGGTGTTGGCTGTCTCTTAGCTGTATGCTTTGGCTGTGCTGAACGGTGAACAATACACTGGTCTCCCATCGCATGCAATCCAGAGCAGGTCTGTATTTACCTTAATTTATCCTTCCCTCAATTCTGACTAACCTGACCAACCAAGTTCCTGCTGGTCAGAAGCCCTCTACTTCACAGATTCTGCCACCACCATGCTTCAGCACTTGAATCATGTTAGCTAGTATTCCTCCTACCACAGAAGCATGAACAGGCCCTCAGTCAAGTGATGAGCAGGGACCTGGTGTTTACCAGATATAGTGTTTGGCATTCTGTCAAAAAGCTTTTTTTTTTTTTCTTATGAGACCACAAAATGTTTGATAAACTCAAAGTGTGTGACCTTACAGACAAGAGGGTGCCTTTCTAAACAAGATCTAAAGAACTCAGATAGTTCAAGAGGATGCACAATTTGCAGCAAAGGATCTAAACTTTTAATAATGAGAGAGTCTTTGATTTTAAATGAAGTTGCAAAACTTAATTTCCTCTGAAGGGAACTCTGTTCACTTTTTCATTATGAGTTATTAAGTAAAGATACAAAGGCAATTTAAAATTACAGCTGTGTGTTTTGAAGTCACTGTGCTTTATAATGTGTGTGAACTGGACATACCCTACTCTTTTGAATGTTACCATATCAGCTTTAATTGAGGAGTTAATGAAAGAAATACATGCATAGCGGTAAATTCTATAAGATGCTGATAAGAAAACCTTCTAATGTCTCCCAAAGTTTGAATGTCTAGCAGTAAATTGAAAAAAAAAATGTTGCTGATCACTTTCCAACACTGCTGAAATTAAATCCTCTCAAAAGCACAGCTTCTCCTACAGACTGCAGCAGATCATGGGCATCCCTCCCACTGCAGTAGCAAACACAAGTAAAACAGATGCATGGCTACAAATCCCTGTTTTATTGGAAAGGGGCCTAATTATTAGGACGTAAGTCAGGCAGTGACTGGAGGGCCGTCTCCTTGATGCAGGCCTAGTTTATATTTATCCCCTCTCTTCTACAGCTACAGCAGCAGTGCCACCATCACTACCAGCAGTGTATGCCGCTTTTATTACATTGCCTACAGGCAGGTTCAGCCCTGTCACAATTGCACACACTCACACGCACACTTACACACACACACACACATATTCACACAGCCTGCAGGACCGGCAGCCAGTTGAGTCCCCTCAGCAGCAGAGTTACCCCGCATCCCCATGCAGCCCCACATGGGCCCCTGGGACAGTGAGGGAGGGAGCGGGTATTATGGTAATACTATAGCCTGCTGCTCCCTTCCCCTCTCCTGCAGCACAGCTGGGAAAGACCATCATTACAAGTATTGTAGCAATCTGTTTAAGAGGAACACATTGGAGAGGTTGGGTGACAGAGAGAGGATGAGTGCTGCATACATAGATCACATAAAATATGATTAAAATGTGTGTGAGGGGACCAGGAATAAAATGCAAAACTTGTTATGAACACCTTATATCAAGTCTACTGTCAAAATGGCCAGCTGTAAATCTCTATTTTTCCCTTTTTACTTTTTTATTTTATTAAAGGTTTCTTGTGTTGAGCTGGTCATATCTCAAGACAAGGGGCCTGTGGCACATTTGGAATAAATAGGACATAAAGTACTTGAATCTCTAATGCCTCATATAGCTTTACCAATCTATATTGTAGATGTGTAACATGTTGGAGATCCATTAGAAAGTGACAGAAATCAAATAGCCTTGTAATAATGAAACTGTACCTTACTTATGGTCAAATTATCCTGATTTCATGCAAAAAAAAAATCATTCAATTATCTTTGGATGCAAATCAAAGAAAAATATTAACATGTTGTCTTTATTGTAATTGATTAATAAAAGCTGTGGTGTTCAGTGAGGAAACTCCCACAATAATGCTGCTTTAAATGCATGTTTTTTGCAAGAGAATAATGAACATGTATCAGGAAAGTCAGATCAGAACAAACAGCCTACTCCACTATTCTGGTAACAGATTAGACCTTTGACAGAGCAGTCAATCACTCACTTTCAGATTAGGCTGCTCAAAGCCATTCATTTACTTGTCTTGATTTGGAGCTAAGGCTGTGATTCAGAGCCTTCCTCAGACTCCATCATCCTCACAGTATTTTTAGGAAACAGAGATATCCATTACGTCCCTTTTTTTTTCCACCCAGTGCCTTCCTCCTCATTCTATTTTCAGCCCAGTTTTGAACGGAAAGTTCGATTGATAAAGCACAGAATCTATAACAGCATGCACAGAGGTGAAGGGTTATTGAATGTTCTGAAGATGAACTATTAAAAATGCATATTATCTCATTATTCCTGCTGCCAAATAACTGGAAACTATATATGCCACAAGACAGAAAGTGATTCTCTCTTTTCTTTTTTTTTTTTTATTCTTTTCTTTTCTTGACCTGACAGAGGGCACACGAAGAGGAGAGAAGGGAGGGAGGAGCGTGGTCTTTTGAAAACTGCTACAGTGCATTAATGTCCCTGAAACCTGAACCTGTATTGGATCTGAAGGACATTTTTAAGACAGGCACCCTCCACACCCTCTATTTAAAGTTGAGGAGAAAAGCTGAGTGTGTTGCTAACTCGCAAGAGTAGTGTAACATGGAGTGAAACCGAGTGCTATAACATCATGTTGGTGAAAACACAATGATGTTTAATAGTGCTAAAAAAAATGCTACTGAAGGAGAGCTGGTGAAATAATGTTTCACCACCCTCCCTGCCATCTCCTCACCCATACCACACACACACACACCAGGAGGCCTTATTAATTATTTGTAGCCACTTGACTTCATATTGTGCTGCCAGTGGCTTGGTCAAAGATTATAATTACCACTTCCCTGTTTGTATCACTTTCCATCTCCTGTGCTTTTAGTGCAGTATTACTTCTCTTGTCCCTCTCTCTCCCTCTCTTCCTCCCTCTCTCTCGTATACACAAGACCAAAAGTGCAGGCACATCATTTATTGATAAGACAAAAAGAATGTAATGAAATTATCAATGTTCTTGAATTAATTATGAACATGATTAAGAAAGCTAAAATCTCAGGAGCCGGTCTCTCATTACCCATTCACTCTTAGGGATTGCTTTCATTCAGGGAAGGAGAGGCGAAAAAGCCTTGCAGCAGAGCCCACTCCGGCTCAGCCTTTCTCCCTGTGTGCCTGTCCCCTTGTCTCTGCTGCCGGGCTGATTGACCAACCCCTCCGACTGAGCGGCTGTCCGCCCACCTGGACGGCTCTCTTGCATCCATCCATACTTGTTACCATGATGTAGCCAAGCACAGCTAGCTGCCTCGTGGCCTCTGACGTTTGTGTGGAAAAGAGAGGATGTGCTCAATCTTCCTGTTCTACACCTGCATTCAACCTCTGGGGTCTTGACCTTCCTAAAAAAGAAACACTTGCGGTAAGTAAAACTTCTCAGACTTTTAATTATAGTAGACTTAAACTGCCTGTCTTTTAGAAATACTTGTCAGTTGTACTTGTCTAAATAGTTTCCCTAGTTTTTTTCTCTCTGTTAAGTGAAAAAGTCTATTATAATATTACTAGAGTGAACAGTGTCTTAATTTTAATTCAATCTAAAATATTACTGATGATACTGCTTTCATTAGGTTGGAGTATCATGAGTGGGACATAAGTTATTGTTGCTTCAAGAGAAAAACTAAATTGGTGTAACTGCATACAATGTAAAAATACATATAAGAAGTAAAAAAAAAAGTATTTAAAGCAATCCATTTGTTAGATTTTGTTCAGTTTTGTTGCCCTACTAATGATTATTAAGTGACTCTGTTGTGAAGTCATTTAAAAAGCTGATTATTTCTGTTGAGTAATTTATCACAAATATGAAGGAAACTGTCACACCTGTATCACGCAGGCAGGGTTGCAACTTTGTTTAGTCTGAATTTTGCGGTGATGAGAATAAAAATGTATGTGAGCCATGCAGAAACTATTTAAATTTGTAATTTGTTCCTTTAACACAACATGTAATATAGTCATTTATATACAATCTAAATAAAATTAAAATAGCACGCAGCTGCAGTGATAAAAAATTGTGGGGGTTGTGTTTTGTTTTGTTTTTTTGTCACCTAGTAATATGTATAATGCCCATTTTGTAGCATGTAACATCCTATTTAAATGTGAGTAGCAGTCCACGTTGGACTAATTTCAGTGACGGTTTATCCATTTATATTCAGTGGGAGCAATAGAAATGCTCTGAAAGAGATTCAAATCTTTGGTTCAGTCTGACTTTTTTCTGCTCAGTCACATGGGACAATATATGGGGCAATACTCCCTGAAGTATTGGGAGTTTCAAACAAAGTCTCAAACCCACTGTCTCTTTCCTATTCACACCATCTCTCTTTGTAACTTTCTTTCTAGCTTTCTCCACACGTGCACACACTCGAACGCAAGGCTACACACTCACTCACACACACACAGACACACACTCGTGCTGGAGATACAGAAATACAAACCAACGCATTAGCTTCTCCTCCCAGAACAAACAGAAAGTGCACACTCCTCCATGTGGACATGTATACTGTATTCCCACTAACATGTCTACTGTGTTTTACTGCTCGTCAAACGTCATGTTAGATTTGAGAAATACACATTTAAATAATTGTTATTTAATTAATTATTGTTATAAATTTTGTTCAGCTATTTATCTCACACCTTTGTATAAATTACATTGAAAGGTTTTGTCTGGCAGTAGCTAAAGCTGTTTTTTCTTTTTTTTTCTGATTTCATGATTTCCGCCAGAATATCAAGAGATAGAAAGATTCACTAGAACACAGAGAAAACAAGAGAGAAAGATCTCAGGGGTTAATGGCAATCCTCCTGTCCTAGGGATTGATCCAAGTATTGGATCGCACATAAAGCTGCAGTTACTGGATATTACCCTGCTGCTATCGGCCTGCAGTGATGGCCTGGATAAGAAGTGCTTACCAAAGAGGATGCTCCTCCAGGGCAGATACGGTTTCCCAGCCCTCTGGGAACGACAACCACATGCCTGCTGCTTGCTCAGGAACTTTCTACTTCATCGAGTAAATCCAGAGGCCTTATCAAGTTACTGGCCTACTGAACTGCTCAAAAAATGTTTAAACCACCGAGGATTTTGAGCTGCGTAAGGGCAGCGCAGTCGTTAAGTGGCACCTGCTTCTCATAGATAAGAGGCTTGATTATTTGTTATTTGTTCGGCTTGTGTTTTATGTTAGATGAAGTAGGGTTATCTCAGATTTAGTTCTGAGCCGAATGCGGTTTTATAGACTTCTGCTTAGTTAGATTGTAAAGTTGCTGAGTTATTCTTAACATTATTGATAAGTTTACTTTTTACTTTATGCAGAGTTCACTGTACTTGTCTTGACTAATTACTGGGAATGCTTAAAACCATTTAAATGGGCATGCTTCAAGTAATTGTCCTCAAACCAGTCGTGTCTGCATTTTCCGTAGTGGTTTTGGTTCACATTTGTATAGGGGTTAGCTGATCTGGTTTGTGCCAACGTGGGAAGCTCTGCACATGAGCATCTGCTGTATGTCTCTCTGTGGTATTACCCATGAAGCACCTGGCTTATGCCACACGCCAGCAACCAGAGCCCAGATGGCAGCTAAGCAGGCTAATTATTTCAATACAAAACTCTGATGTCCCACACCAGCACTCTGGGGCCACTTTGGCATTCTGTGTTTCTGTCTCTAGCTCTGCCGAAGAGGATATCTGCCATGGAGATATAAAGATGTCAAGTGGGTAATCATGGTCATAGACAGGCCCCGGTACAGTGCTTGGCATCCAGATGTAAAGCTGGTCATATGTGGTCTCCTTTAGAGGAACAGAGGCATTTGGCACCGGTAGGATGGTACATTCATAGTCTGTGCCCTTGGTGCTCATTGATGCAGATGCAAGCTCATAATATTGTTGAGTCAAATCAATTTTTGTAAACATTGTTTTGTATCCTGTCATGAAAATAACCACCCAGAAATTGCTGATTCAGAGTATCAGCAAGATTTCATAGCGGTCAAAGCAGCAGCAGTGATAAAAACATGTAGCCATTCATCCTCATTGTGTGTTTTCAGGTACTGACTGACGTGTTTTGTGAAGTATTTGTCTGCTTTTGTGTCAGGGGCTTCTCACTCACACTCCTCCTTCATCCATTAATTCTGTGTGTCCCCTTGTGGCCACACTGAGGTATTGTGATCTGTCCAGTTGAGGATCATTCACTCACCTCCTCTGTAGCACATCGCTAGTTTACTGCATGTCCTGTTTCCGCTTTTTTAGCTCATAAAGTAAATCTTGAATAGAGTATAGCAGACAAGTTAACCTTTGGTTAACATTAAAGAATGTCGGCTTACAGTTACACACTTCAAACTAACTAGAACAACGGTTAATTCTCAAGAAGGCCTTTATACCTGATGTTCCAGTACTGAACTGTATCATTATCTAACATCAGAGGCTGCACTTTCTCTGCACATCTTCTCTGAGGTTGATGAAGTGTTGCCATTAGAACCGTTTCCTGCATCCACAGCTGCATCGGAGGGAGAATTGGTTGGGGTTGATAAAGCTGGCACTTAGAGTGCGGTGCAGGCCCCACAGCGATAACCTACTGACTCCAACATTAAAGACTCCACCAATGGGAAGGACCACGACCCTCCTGATCTATTGCTTCTTGTCAGGGAAAAGTACTGCTGGCTGCAGCCTGTGTATTTTGTTTTTTGTTTTTTTTTGTAGTGCTTGTAGATCTGGCCTCCAAAGGGACACACAGTAAGTGATTTGATGCATGCAAGTATTTACACACACACATGCACAACCTGACATGGCATTGATTTCCCAACTTCAAATCTATAATAGTTTGGAGATATTTCAGAATTGTTGAGTATAATTTCTTGAACATACATTTAACAACAACAACATTTAATGAATCTACACTCAAAAATGTATTTTTATATATATATATATATATATATATATATATATATATATATATATATATATATATATATATATATATATAATGTAGGCTGTACTTTTGCAAACATGTCTAAGGCTGTCAAAGATTTTTACTTTTAAAACTAACCAGAGGTTCATTCCTGTCGCGACAGAATGAAGTAGGCGGCCGTTTACACGTAAACTGGAACCTATTGTTGTGTTCGCTGCCTCAAACTCTGAGACGAATTAGCTGAAATAAAGCAATAAAGACTCTAATTTGTCCCAGTACAGTTCTACCTCATCCTTTTACCCTCCTCCTCCTCTGTTCCCTCTCCCTAAAGTGTATCCCATCTGCTTTGGGGACCTCTCCCCAGCATGGAGGAGCAGGATAAGCACACCATTTCCCTGTCAATACTTTGCTATTAGCCTCTGCAGATCCATACATCACTGGGCTCTAGGCTATAAGCTGGTGTAGGGTGTTCTCCTTATCTGAATGGCAGAGGTTGAGGTTCTCCTGTCTGCCCTGCCCTTTGATTTATCCAGCTAGTAGGTTAATGAGAGATGGAGCCTGCCTCTTTACTTGTACCCTGAGGGGATGAAATGTGTGCATGAAAAGGGGTGAAGTGGAGTAGGAAGGGAGGCACAGTATGGTGTCCTAAAATGCTGTGAACGTTACTTCAGTTTTCTCAAGAGTTATCAGCAGTAAATATAGACAATAAAGAAACGAATGGGAAATAAGCGCCTAAGAAAGAATTGCCTAAATTGTCCTACTGTAGATGTTTAAAGGCCTGTTTGAGTGACCGTTGGTTCAAAGTGGTCAAAGCGAAATCTTACAAAAGCTGAAAGGAATAGTTTGACATTTTGAGAAATGTCAACGTATCACAAGAGTAAGATGAGAAGACTCCTTTTACATCGCCCACTCTCATGCCTGTTTGATAAATATCAAGCCAGGACCAGGAAACCGAAAGAAAAAAAAAAAGCACCAACATAGAGACCGTTAATGAACACATTTTATCATTTATGAAGTTTTCCAAAATGTCGCGTCCAACTGTTACTTTAAAATACTGATTCTTTAAAAAGCAGAATGTGAGAGTTTCACCTCAGCACAAAGCAAGGTCTTTAGTTTTGTGCAATCTAACATATACTAAGTTTTGTACAGGTGTGATGCTGGTCAGGTCCCTTTAGCTGCTTTCTGGTGGAAGAAAAGGAATCTGGAGAATAGCTAAATGTCCTGATAAAGACACTAGCGTTTAGATCCAGAGGGTGGTGACACCTCTGTATCTGATGTACACAGTCAAATCGTTCAAATAGTGGAGAAAAGGGGTCAAAAGCAATCTTTTTATTTTGGTCTCTCAGGCAATCTCCTCAACACTTCAGTTTTCACATATCCTGTGTTTCTATTTACAGAAGAGGTGTGACGAGAATGTAGTAAATGATGATAAAAGGCAGTCCTAAAAAGAGATGTGTAGCTTTTGAACACTTTCCTAGATCAGTGAGTTACATTGCCTGTTACATCAGTAAGTTTATGACCTGCAGATATTTGGCCTCGATCCAAGAAGAAACTGTCTAATGAGCAAGCTGTGTCAGTGTCTCTTGCAGCTCCCTCTCAGCAGTCTGCCTGTACGCTTTGCAGTGTGTGTGTGTGTGTGTGTGTGTGTGTGTGTGTGTGTGTGTGAAAGCAACAGAAATGCTCTATGTTGAAGGCATTTAGCTGTGGGATAGAGAGGGAACACAGGAACTCACATACAAGCACAACAGGGGAAGACAAACCACTGCCAGATAAATGTCCTACTTAGCTATCACACTGTAGTACATTTCAACAAGAAATCAGACCCCTCCCCATGCTTGCTTTTCACACACAAACACTTTTCATGAAAATATCTAGCATATGGTTGTACAGTATGCTTCCAGCTCGTATCCCAAGGCCAGTTTCCCAGCTGGGTCCCTGGGAGAACTGAGAGGAAAATGAGATACAGAGATAGAGAGAGAAATAGATGGAGAGAGGGAAAGAACAAGTAGAGGTAGAAGAGAAGAGAGGATGAAAGAGGTGGTCACATGTTTCACATCCCTCATCAGCCTATGACAGATGTATTTTAGGTTCGGACTGTTAAGTACCTGATAATTAGTTTGCCTGTGAGGCTTCAGTCACTGTGTATCTGTAATCACTAACTAGGCCCTATAGGGGATGACAGCTTTTCTCAGTGATTTATACAGTACAGCTTCTTCCAATGTGCAACGCTGAAAAAAACAGACACGAGAGCTCCTCTGACTGAGATCTACTGACAGAGCTGCTTCTCCAGCATGATAACCACATAGACACGAGATCGGGGGTTCCGTATTGAATTTGGAAAAACACGTAGTAGTTCAAACAAAAGAAAAAGTTGGTCACGGGAAATGTTCTGGCAAGTAGTAACCTTGGGAAGATTTCTTCTGCCAAACTTGAACATGTATGTTTTCAAGACCTGCATGTAGAGGATGACTTCCAGTCATCAGTTGGCATTGTTCTTGTTTCAGTAGGTCGTATAAATATACTCGCTGTCTTTGTATTGATCAGTCAAGGTGCTCCTGGATGCTATCTTTTCCTCAAGGATATCTAAGTCACAATTTGTTCAGACTCACAGCAGGTAGTGCTGACCTTGAGTCTGTCTATTAGGTGACACCGTTATGAGACTATGATAGAGATTACCCAATCATGTCACCATCATATGTCGTATGTTTTACAGATGTACAATGATAGAAATGTAAAAAACAGGAATTTAAGATGAGGCCGATTATTTTATATTCATCTTGTGTCTGAAATATTATTTTTAAATTTTAAACATCAAAGATCACAGACATTTGAATGAGAGAATACCACTATAATGAGATGAAATATAGGTCCTTACATCCACTAAATATAAATCACAAACCCTTCTAACCCCTGACATTGTGTATTAGAATGTGCATAAGTTTTTGCTGTTGTTATTGTTGTTATAAAGTGTCAGCTGCTAATAATCTAACAGCACTATGGATACTATTAGTGTGATTGCTGCTCTGCATTGTCTTTTAATAGTCAATAAACTGCCAAGCAAACATGCATCCTGTCTTGAAAGGGTTAACATGACTCTCATGCGCCACCACCTCAACATCCATCATGTTTCTCTGTAACCAGATCATAGCTTCAATCACAGGGTAGATTAGATAGTAGTCTATTAATCTCCCATATTAAGCAGATCCATTTGTGGATGCAAACGGCCCAGAGAGGCCATCCTTTCACTTGTTGTCTCTAAATCTGATTAGCAAGCATAACGACATGTTGCTGAGGGTCACAGGAGATATAGATTGGGCCCTGCCTGCATCTCCACTCTCGCTGGCTGGGGTGTTGCAAGAATGAACAATTTTATGTTCAAGGACTCCTGAGGATTCCTGTTCTAGTCACCTAGCATATTGAACACACAAGATAATGGGGCGGGGGGGGGGGGGTTCACATGGTGTATGTTTTCATTTTCAAAACACGGTGCAGCATGTTTTTGGGAAATTTTAGCAAAGCATCCTCTCAGCATTTTACACACACTGCATTTTTTGGGGGGGGGTAAAGCACTATATTTATTGATGTCTGGTAAATATCTGGTCAGGTCTAAGAATCTGTAATTCTAAGAGCAGAGTCAGGGTATATTTCATTAATAAACAAACATGGCACATTGTCTGAGCTGCCTGCATGGACAGACTGGCTTTCCAGATGGAGGTCTAAATAAAAGAGGAGAAGTCTAGTCTGTGAATCTGTGCTGTGATGATGAATGTCTGTCCTGTCAAAAATGCCAGCTCCAGTGTGTGAGCTGTGGAGCAGCAGTGGTGGAATTATTCACATCCTCAATTTAAAAAAAAAAGTTGCAGTAACACAGTGGAAGAATACTTCATAATTACTGAAAGTTCTGCTGTGACAAGTACAGAACAATTAGCAGCGAAATCTATTTTAAATGTTGAGAGTAAAAATACTCATTGAACAGATGTATTGTGTATTTTTATTAAACAGCATTATTATTACTTATACATTAACATGAACATATTTTTTTAAACTTTTGTACACACTTTTTGTATAAAGGTACACACAGTACACAGAGTAGAAGTATAAAGCTGTAGTATTTCAAATGTTCCCTGAGTAAATTAACTCACATTCTGCTTCCGTAGCTCTATTGTGTGTTTGACAATCCTGTGGAAACACACAAAACCTTTAGGGTCACAGGATGTTTTATATTTGATCTGTGACCCATTCAGAGGTTAAGGTGTCAGTGAGGAGGATGAGGATGAAGAATATGCAGATGATGTCATTGGTCTTTACATAGCCTTCTTACCCCAACACACACTGAATGAGGGCTGGCTGTGGCGTTCGGGTTTCTGGTTTCTCTCTCTTTGACTTGGCCCGGATAAGAAGGAGGAATATCTGGTTACGGTGCGGAGCAGCGAGCGTGGGGACGGATCTCTTTACTTGGGGGAAGTGAATTGATTGGGAGAAAAGCTGGTGAGGGGAGAAAGGAAGAAAAGTGGTAGAGGGGGCAAAGAGACTGAGACTAGGACTGGGAGGGTATTGATCATGTGACTGCTCCTGCCATAACCTTTGATATGCTTCTGTGCTTTTATTGCACTGTTATGCCAAATAGGATTGTTTCTTGTAAAAACAACCGAGAAAAACAACATGTGCTCAATGAGAGGGCAAGCAGAGGCAATGAATCGTAAAGATTTGGTTTAGTCATTAACATAAATTTGTACCTTATCCATTAACACTTTGGCCTCAGTGAAGGTTATGTCACAGAATATGTTCTTCTGGACTATAGAAGGCTCTCAAAAGTATGTTCATGTTTAAATGCATTCAAATATTGGCCCATTAATTATCTGAAACAAATATCACAAGATATTTTTGATAGGACACTGTGATTTACAAGAAATAGCTTGTTTTTATAGAATATAATCAATATAATAATAACACTTAAAAGATTTTTCTGTGAACATGTATATAGGCAAGGTGCTACTGGCACAAACAAACAAATTTAAGGCCAGTCAAACACATTATATTTGTTAGGGGAGACAGAAAAGGAGATGGATAGCAGCGGAGTGCAGTCTACATGCTACCCACTCTTGTATTGAAAAGACCACATTAATTATTTAATGGCAGGGCTGCTAGCTATTATTACAGAAAAACAGTGGACTGCATCTGGACGCTTTCCTCACATTTGTATGTCAATACACACCTTGCCCTTGTGGGTTCACCAACCACCATGGAGCTCACATCTCAAAACAAGGGCACGCTGAATGGGTCATATTCACGAGGCGTAGTGCAAAACTCATTCTCTGCGTTGAAACATCCAGTTAACAGGTTAACCAGATGAGATCCAGTATGTCTAAATAAGAGAAAGAGAAACCGTTGTTTGTCTCAACACATACATTGCTCTGTGCACTATCCTTGTGTGTGTGCAGAGAGAAACAGGCAGACAGCCTGCCTGAAAGAACAGGGAGGGCTGGAGGTGAGTGGTGGTGGTGGTGGTGGTGGTGGTGGTTGCTCAGATTTGTCTGCTATACCAAACAGAGTCTCCTCTCCTCAGTGTCGCTCCTTCCCGCCTAGATGGACATTTTTCTGTTGTTCACTCTGAGGTTATGGTTTTAGATTGAGGGCAAAGCTCGGAGCCCGCTGTTTGTTTTGAAGGAATCCAATGTCAATACAGATGCAGCGGGGTTGGATTGTTTGCAGAGTTAATAGTGGTTTGATGATGTCATTCTCAGTGACCTGAAGAGAAATTGACCCCTGTTGGGTGAGTATTTCTAAAATGCCACCTGCACAATTATGGTTGGAGTGTCCCTCGGCTGTTGTATGTGGCGTTTGTTTTATCTGAGACAGGCATGCTCGCACACACGGTGACCCTCATGTGAACACACGCACACACACACATACACACACACAAAATGTGTACTATAGTTTAATATGCTGACCCGTACCGCCACATCTTTTAAAAACATGTTCGTTGAATGTCAGTAGAAATTAGGTTCCTCACAGTGGTGATGCATATAATTTATTCATCCTGAGTAACTCCGAGAATTCTTACAGGGTGTGTTTTTACAGATCTGGACCCACCTCCTCATTTTATGTTGCTTCTTTGATTCTACTATTTTCTAACCTGTAAACAAACTAAAATAAGTTTTACATTTTTGATTCTTCAAAGCAGCCATGTTGTGCTTTATTAAAAGCTTTGCACACTCCTGATATATTCTCTCAACCAGCTTCACGAGGCAGTCACCTGGAAAGCTTTCCCGACAGCCTTGAAAGAGTTTACACATGTGCTGAGCACTTGTTGGCTGCTTTTCTTTTAGCGTGGCCAAGTCATCTTGATTAATTGTTGAGGCGATGTCATCCCAAGCACTCCATCACTCTCTTTCTTGGTCAAATATCCCTTATGTAGCCTAAAAAAGAAATGGTGGCCCAATTTGGTAGAATGTCACAGTGGCCATGTTGGTTATGTGTGCCTTGAATTCTGAATAAACAGCCAATGGTGTCGCCCAGAAATCACCACAACACTGTCGCATCTCCTCCTCCACGTTTCACAGTAGGAACCACACATGCCAAAACCATCCCTCAATCTTTTTTCATCTCTAACTTGGCAGTTAAACCAAAAATCACAAATTGGGACTCATCAGACCACGGTATAATTCATGCTCAGATTTCCCTGCTCTATTGTCTGTTCCTTATCAGTCTTCCTTTGTAGTGGTTTGGTTGCAGCAGTTCGACCAAGGAGGCCTGATTCATGCAGTATCCTCTGAGCAACTTAGCCTGTAACTGAGCTCTGCGAAGTGTGTGTGTGTGTGTGTGTGTGTGTGTGTGTGTGTGTGTGTCCTTTTAGTATAGTGTTTTATTCTGTAGGATGACCACAGATAGCCAAGAGACTGGATTTAGCCAAGACCTGAATCACGGTGGAATTCTTTTTGTCTTCACATGACCTTTCACAATATTTAACTGTGACTTCCACAGTTAATGTTAAAGTATATTAAAGTTATTGGAATAGTTACTGAGAGGCCAATCTGTATATATCAGTATCATCAGGAGAAGCTGAGCTGCCTGGATCGTGCCTGGAATAATAACAATTAACAACATTAATAATAATATGTTTCTGTATACACTGTACTTTCAATAAGCTAATATCAGTCAATATATTGGCTATTGCTCAATCACTGGTCTTAGTAGAAATGTTGCTACTGATTTTTAAGATCTGTTACGGTTTGATTTTGTACCATCTCGTCAAAAGAAGTCAGCAAACTAAGCATTTACAGTTAACAGCCCTGGAGGCTCAACTTCAAAGCAGCCGACTTGAAGCAAACATAAATAAAGCTGCCTTGAATAATTGTTCTTGTTATAACGGTACTGTTTTCTGGGCAGAGCCTCGGACGGCTGCAGCTGGATGTCAGATGTTAGATAATTGCAACTTCTTAAAACTACTGTTTCCTATTGTTGCCCAATAATCTTTCAAGATTGTTCTTTAAACTACTTTGTGAAGAGGCGCCTGGTCCGATGAGAGTGGAAGACTGACCTATATGCTCAAAAAACATCTGAACTTGCATCTAACTGAGTTTCATATTACCACAGCGCTGTCCCTTTTCAGCAAGAAAATGTGCTACTGCTTGGAGAAAAGTTATAATGGGCTTTAAAGTCACCTTTTTCCAACTTCGTCCAGAGTTATTTTTCTACACGTGATGTTACAGATCGGTGTAAAGGATGACGAACTGTTCTTTCACCTGCCTGACTGAAGTAGACAAACAACCTCAGCCCATTAACACAGAGTCATTTTTGCCTATTTGTTCCTGAAAATACGTTTTAAAGTCGTAACAATTGACAGATACAGCACGAGCATTCGTTTTTCACAATGCTCTGTGTTCACTGAGCTAAATGTTGTTTTAAAGTATGTCTATGGCAGCTGTATTATGTTCAGGGCAAACTGCTGTGTGTGGCATCGTTGTAGTCATCACTCAGTCGTGAATTATACAAAAACCAGGATTCCCATGTGTGAAATGGCATTGTTCACAGTTTGTGTCACGTCACTGCATGTTCAACTAGGCAAAACAAAGCCTTTTCAATATTTTAGTGTGCCGGGGCTGGCGGAGTGAGGAGACATCACCGCACTCTTATGCCTCCTGTTGTGTCTTCCTCCTCCTTTCTGGTGCCCCGTCCTTCTCTCTCATTCTCTGAAGTGCTCACTCGTCTCTAACTCAGCAGCTCCACGTCAGACCTATTTTCACAAAATGAAGCCAACAAGAATTGACTCACAACCATCCCTGTTCCCCATTTATCACGTCTCCATCTGTCCTGTACCACGGGCGGCGTTAGCTTCAGCATGCAACCCTTTTAAGCGCCCTCCACTGGGTTTGACTACTATGTGCTAAAATGCAGTGTTAATCAAAGTGCACACAGGTACATCAGGGTTTGGGTCTCAGAGGTTCAGTAGAAAAAAAACTACACTACAGAAATGATGAACAGGGGGGCTGTTGAACAGATGTGGAAACAGAGACACAAGAGGAACACTGAAATTTAGAAAGAGAGGAGCAAGTTATATGTATGTTCATATACAATAAACTTTAATATTAATTAGATTTCGTAGGAAATGTAATTGTGACTGCACCATGTGTCCATTTTATTGCTGAGGATGTGCTATTAACTTACATATTTGAAAGTAATCATAGAAAATAAACAGACATTTATCTTTTGACTACTGGATTGGTTCTTTTTTTTGCCACAGAATACAGTATCAGTTCTAAAATAAGACAGATGGTGGATTTGTTTTTCCTCAATGACAAAAATAGTTTTTGCTTAGATTTACACCTGCAGACACAGAAAGTAAGATACTGTGAATGTCGATGATTTTGTTGCCTGAACCAAACACAGACAGACTGTGGATGCAAACTGTGGTTTCTGATGAGACAGTTCTGCACTTTGTAGACCCACCGTCCACCATCCATCCGTCATTGATTCAAAACCAACATAGCCTCTCAATGAATTCCAGTCAGCAATCATGTCTATTGCAAAACATATCTGCTGTTGCAGTTTAGTTTTAAACCTAAAAACCCGGGGGTTGGTTTGAGCTCACACTCCACCAGATCATCAAGCATTCATCATATTGTTCAAGGTTTCTGTGACCACAGCGCAGATGGAGTCCTCGTGTGCTTGTAAGTCTTTATGTTCCTCTGCTGAGTCGACCACAGAGGAGCTCTTCTCTGCTCCCTACAATCTACTTTGTGTCCTTGTGCAGGAACTTGTCCGATTGGGCGTTGGCTAATTAGGTCTGACTGGCCAGGCTTTTAAGTCACAGGCCATCATGTATGAGGCCTGGTTAAATGTTGATACTGACGGGACTTTCATTTCCTGGCATAACTACACACCCTCTAAGGCAGTGCTTCCCAACCTGTCGGTCAAAACCCTAAAAAGGAATATGAAAAGTTCTGAAATGACTACTAGAAAATAAAAAACAGTATCTATAACAAATTAACAAATACCACACCACTATTGTGCAACGGCTTCCTGATGATGGACTCACAAATGTTCACATTAGCTGCTGCAAGAGAATCCTTTAGTTTCCTAAATGTTACACTGAGCTTGCTTTTTCCTGGACTATTGCACACTTTTGTTTGTTTTGTCTTTAACGATTGATATTTTCTTTTGAAATGAAATGGGTTATCCCCTTAGTAAAAAAATGATTCCGCAACAAGAAAAAGTCTGTGAACCCTTTGGAATTTCCTGGTTTTCTGAATTCATTTGTCAAAAAATGTGATCTGATCTTTATCTAAGTCAAGAGTATTAACAAATATAATGTGCCTCAAATATAATGTGCCGCAATAAGAACAACCATACAAACATTTCAGTGCTTGTGGAAAAAGTATGTGAACCCTTTGAATAATGACCTCATAAAAGCTGATTGGAGTCAGGTGTTTGCACAAGTTAAGAAAATTAGTTTGGAGGTGTGGACTAGAGCTACTTCTACTGACAAAAACGACTCTACCTTTTTTAGTTTACTCTGCGCAAGAAGAATGGGCTTTTGTGAGCTATGCCTCACCAAAAGGAGCTTTCAGAGGATCTACGATCAAGAATTGATTAATGATGTAAAGAAACAACCCAGAGTGACCAAAGATTTGAAGGCATCATTGGAACTGGCTAACATTTGTGTACAGGAGTCTACAGTAGCTTAAACATTGAACTAGCAGGGTGTCTATGGCAGGACACCACAAAGGAAGCTGCTGCTAAAAAGAACATTACCTGACGTTTCAGCCTAATGTGAGAATGTCTTTGTGTCAGCTGTAGAAGAACAGGACAATGACCCAAAACACACAACAGAATGGCTTCAGAAAAACTAAATCCACCTTTCAGAGTGGCCAAGTCAGAGCCCAGACCTCAACCCAACAGAGATGCTATGGAACGAATTGAAGAGAGCCACACACGAGGCATTCAAGGAATATGACAGAGGTAAAGCGGGTCTGCAGGAAGAATGGGCTAAAATTCCTCCTGAACAATCTGCAGGTCTGTTTCACAGACTGCTACTGCTCAACTAGTAATTAATTCTAAGGGTTCACATACTTTTTCCACCAGCACTACGAGGTTTTTATGGTTGTTCCACATAAAGACATGAAAGATCAGATTTTTTTTTTTGTTGTTGTTATTATTTTAGGCACATTATATTTGTTAATACTCTTGATTTAGATGGAGATCAGATCATATTTTATGACAAATTAATGCAGAAAACCATGAAATTCCACATATTTTTTCTTTGCCACTGTATTTGCATTAAGGTAATACTGCTTTGTTCGAAGGGGTCACTAAGTCAATAAGGTTGAGTTCACTTCAGTTTAATCCTGGATCATTTCTTCCCACTGGTTCAATCCTTTCCCTGCTGATACAGTAACACTACACAAATCACAAGATGGATAAGAAGCTAAAGCAGAGACCTGGAGTGGTAGAGTAGTCAGATATTAATCGAGACATTTTACTTTTGTCATGAGAACATTTTCAGGCTGCGAGGTGCTGTGCTGATGTTTAGCCTGAGGGCGTGACAGACAGGAAGGGATGTTATGCTATCACAGCGTTTGATCACCTGCGTCGCGGGAACACAGGTATCAGAGAGAGGTTCATATCTCTCACAGCTGTTGAGGAATCTGTCGCAAGGCCTGTTTAGATATTGGTGTAAATGGGCTGAGGAAGATTTACTTTTAACTTTGAAGATACAAGCCAAGCTCCTTTCCTTTAAATTCCCTTTGAATAAAGTCGTGTCCTGTACAAGTCAGAACAGTCCTTTGAAACGGAAATGTGTGAGTCAACATGCAACGCATTACTCTCCGAAGCTGTGTAATGGTGTTAACTGTGTGCTAATAGGCGTCACAGCACAATTACTTGGCCTGAACATAATAGAGGTCTAATCAATGTATGGATCCTGCCCCCTACTGTCAATGATGGAAATGACATCTATAATCAATTAGTTGGTGTTCAGTGTTGAGGGACTGCAGGGTGACAACTGTCAACAAAATATTTCTCTAATTTGGATCCTTTCACTGTACAGGCACTAAAAATACATCAGTCATGGGAAAGTTATTAAAACACGTTTGGGTTTGAAATTTACTTTCATTTTGTCTATGTATTTATTTGGGACACTTCCTATGTGTGTGTTCGTGTTAAAGGGAATGACAAGTTTCCAATTCTGGTTGCTTTACATTTAGATTTTCCTTCCCATTTCCTTTTCCTATCAAAAAATTGAAGTCTTTGGGATGTGTCATGATTCTCCACCTGCTGTATATGCAGGCAACACAGCATCCTCTTCTGGACGAAAGGGAAAACAGCAGAGCTAATGTAAAACAAGTGAGCAATACCTGCCTTATTCCTGCCTGACCAAACTAGGTTTACGCTTGTGGAAATTAAATTATATGTTAGTGTCATTATTAGATTGCTGCTGAACAGTTTGAAATGGACCCACTGAATCATATAGGAGATGTTAAAATCCCAAATGTCTGACATTACATCTCAACTAATAACTAACTAGTAATTTGACTTGAGAAAAATCATATTATTGCCCGGGGAAGCATTAAAAAGTATTCCATGATCAATGTATCTGATTAGTTTGCTTTGACAGTACACTGGTGAGCTAATCAGGCCAAAGGGATCAATGCAGTGGTTGTCACGCTGCCTCGCGTTTCTTCCATCTGTGGATAACTACAATGTAAATGACTGGGTACTAAAAGAAACCCTACTGGGACGCATACCAAACTCTGCCTGTGCTGCATCGTGCACAGGGGAATCTCTACAGACACTTAGGCAGTTCTTAATCAGTAGTGTGCGAAAAATAGGTCCCTATTACAGAGCCCTCTCTGAGTCTCTTATCATCATATTTGTCAGAGCTGCTTTATTCATTTCCAGATCAGTTTCCTCCGACTATAAACTTTACAGCCCTTGTAGCAAATCTTTGTGGTACAATCTTTATAGCTGCTGATAGGCTCTGAAGCTCTTTCCTCCTCCTCTGCCTCTCCTTTCCTCTCTCTCTCTCTCTCTCTCTCTCTCTCTCTCAGAGCTGCGAGGCCACCAGATGCTCTCCCAGCCTATTTGTCCTGTCCCTTTCACAGGCAAACTAATTGCTAAACAAAAGGTGCTGGCGTGCCCTGTCGAGTACCCTTGTAAATGCTTTACAGCCACAGCTCCATTCTGCCCGCTAGTTAAGTGCCTAATTATGAAAGCATCACAAAAGAGTCTGATTAGGGATAAAGGAGAGGAGGAGGAGGAGGAGGAGGAGGAGGAGGATGTGGTCCTATAGCGTTCCACACAGGGCAGCTGTTAGCTCAACATAAATGAAGTCCCACTAATGAAACTGCCCAAAGGCACGTAAAGAGCGGACCAGCTCTTTATGATTGTTGAAATGGAGTTACTGTAAAGATGTAATGATACGTAACACTACAATGTTAAGTGTGGTGGTTGTATGATTTAAGTGATATGAGTAAATGCATTTAGATAAAGCAGAGGTGCTCCGACCTTAAAATTAACTCTTGTCCACCACAGACCTGTAATTACAGTGTCTTTACAGTTCATTATTAATTAATCTGCCAACAAATTTCTTGAATGATTGATTCATTGTTTGGTCTCTAAAGTGTCTGTAAGTAATAATAAAATGTTCCCTGTGCAAGTCCACAAAGAGAGGTCCTCAGCGTTGTACAACGTGTAAAAAATATAAACATATTCAGTTTACTATCATCGACTTCCTTTACTAAATTATTTGTAAAAGCAAACGTTAATATAATATTTTATATACTGTTCTTATATTACAGTATAACTCGATTATTATTACCAACTCATTAATGTTTAAGTAAGTAGCACTTTACTGATTTTGCCATTTATGTTTGGTGATTTTTATATTTACTATAAATGTTAAACATTTTAAACTGATGATATGAACTGAAGTTTCATATTTAAGGTCTCAATCTGTAATCTGTAGCAAAAAAGTACAATATTTTCCTCTGGATTATAATAAAGTAGAGGTAGAAATATTCAAGCACAAATGCCTCAGTTTGGCACTCAAATACTATTATTAGTATAGATTATTACCAGGGTTAATCTATGAAATTGCATTATATTGTTGAGGTGTTGCTGCTGTTCAACCCTCTGCTTTTTAGAAACAGGCAGGAAAAGAAAAGGAGTCTGGAAATTGCTTCTTTTGGTGTGCGTCTGTGTTTTAGATTATTCCTACACCTGAATCTGAAAAAATGTGTCCCATCACCTGCTGATGTGTTTAACTATGTGTGCACGTGCATGCGTGTGCTTGTGAGCTCGTCTGTGTACGGACAGAGAAAACAGAGAGCCCCTGACTTGTCTCTTGACAAAGTTGGGTAATTAACGACAGAGCCTATTAAAGGGAGAATATTCAGTCAGTGATAAATGGCTTTAATAACAGGACCGTGTTCCCTCTAACAGAGACAGATCCTCCCGCCACCGTCTCCCTGCCCACCAGATAAAACTACTCAGACTCCCATCTCACCACCCTCTTCATCTTGCCTTTTCCCATCGGCAGTCCCGCTCCTTCTCCATTTTCTCTGTGTTTGTGTTTCCCTTTTTTTCCACTCAATTTTAAAACATTTTTGCTTTTGCCTCATAGATTCCATCTTTTCTTTCAGTCAGTTTGTTTTTTCTGCAACTGTACGTGTAATTTCAAAGTCTCATCAACACAATATCATCAGGCAATCATCAAGCATTACATGTCATCCATGCATTCATGAAAGCAGACTGTACGCTGTCCTGAAAAACACAAACGTGCGTGACCTTTAACAAGCTCCGCCTTGTCATCTACCTGCATGTATGTTTGTGTTATTCTGCATGTTTGTCTTGTAAAACATCGTTAGCCTCTTTGTGTAGGGGCCATGCAAATTGGACAGTTAAGAAGCTGCAGGACCAATTTATGTTCCCGTGCAGCCCTTTAACAGCGGCTGTGCTACCGTTTTATGTGTCCTGGTGGGTTTAGGGGCAAGGGCTGACCACAGGGGTCACATTTGTCACAGCCTCATATTGTGAGATTGGTCCAGACGTCTGTCCTCATTAGAAGAAGCAGCTCAGAAAGTGAAAACGTTCAAATGGGCGACCGGACAGAGCCTCTGGGTATTAAAAAGCAACGTATATGAGATTTCTAGAAGGACTTCTCTGTGTGTTTTACATAAGTCACATTGCTTTGTTTTTCTTAGAGAGAATCAGATTTCTTTTGTGCTGTTGTGATTTGTATAAAAATCAACTGCAACGTCTCTTTGTATGGATCATCCACAGACCTCACTGTGTGCAGCTTGATACTGAATCAAATCTGTTGGTTTCAGAGTGAAACCACAACTATCTGCATCACTAGATAAGAATCTATCAATATGTTGTTTTCATCATTAGGATGAAGTGGCCATTTAACTCTAATATTATGCTTATAGGCCAGAAGACTTCTCTGACCCTATAGTTAATGATATATGGGAACAAATATACATTTGTTAATTCATACCCTATTTAGCATAAACATTGTGATATATTTTCTTTTTTGCGGTCATAACTGTGTATTACATTAATTTCCATATTTTGTCTACCTTTATTATTTAAATATTGTATACTTATTAGGTTTTTATAGGTTCTAAGTTAAAAATGCATTTAATGTTTAAAAAAAGTTTGATTTGACAATGTATTATTATTTTTGTGCAAACAGCTACACGATCTTTGGGGCCTATACAAGTAAAGTCAATCTAACAATGACAAGAATCATATTAGCAAGTGAGAGTGTGTAAAGGATGACAGTTAAAGGCGTTTATTTGTGTGTCCTTCACAGACTCAAAGAGGCCCGGACTCCAACTATGGACAAGACTCGAGAAATAAAGCTGAAAACTTTAGCTCCAGGTTTGGTCTCTGTTAAGCACACACACACACACATACAGTATGCACAGGCACATTTCATTCCATGTCCCTCTCCAAAGTGTCTCCCATGTGAGAAAGGACCTTGTAACATCAAGCAGTCTCTCACAGAACCAAAGGCCAAATACACACGGGAGTCTAATTTGGACCCCACTCATGCAGCAGCCATAGAAGGCACTGGGGGAATGACACTGCCAAGACCCTGACACCCAAAGAATAAGCTCTGCAAATTAATAGAGAATGACAAAGGAGTAACTCTGTGACTGACTGGGACCTCTGCTTCCTAGGAGGCAAAAATGTTCAGTGCTGATTGCTCTCATTAAATTTGGTATAGTCATATAATTATGAAAATATGTCTGGAAAATGCGATGCGTGTGGTTAGTTTGCATACCATGGTAAATTTGATACTAATGTTTAATATTTATATGGTTTCTGTGACCTTTAAATGGGACCACGGAAAAAGGTAGTCTCGAGTATGTGTTTTAGTCTATGGCCTCATTTTACCCACTTTCTCGGCTAATTTACAAACATTAAACATCTCTATTGTGGTCTTTATTTGAATGATACTCAACCATTTTGAACAAGATTAACATAACCGATCATTTTGCTAATTTGTTCCGAACTCAGGCAGGAAAAGGGACTCAACTATATTTCCCATTATAATTAGGTGGATAATAACGCTGGGTGAATTATTGCACTTTTGTTATTCAGGAGGAAAGTCTTTCCTCTGCTCTATGTCAGATGAGATATTAGTGTGGACATAATTCTTATTCTGGCAGCAGCACAGTGACTGATATTATTTAAATTACATCTCCTTGGGCAAAGTATTCGGAAATACTTCGCAGATGGGTATTCATCAGAAAATGGTGCTGAGAAAATGAGGGACATCAGGGGTTGATTACACTGACAAAAATGTCTTTTTTTTTTTCAGCGGGAAATGACTAATGTGGTAACAACAGACTAAGGTGTGCGGTGCACTGAAAACTGACTGCATCTTCCCTCAACTCTCCATTCTGACGTTTGTCACCAGATTCTTTTTATTTAATGTACATTTTAGATGCACAGATAGATGCACATATGATGAGTCAATGAGCATTTGTGGCATATAGTGTATTTTCCCCTTTTGAGTCAATATTTATTAGACTCTCTCAACTTGCATTTTCCCTAAATGAATGAATTATATATATTTACATTTGTAATTAAATTAGAGTCACAGTATGGGAATTGGGAGTATTGATTCAGATTCAGAACATTTTGAAGAGGGATGAATAGTTTTTATAGAAACTAGTGTTTGCAGATCTAGAAGACTTTCCATGGGATGGCATGAGGTTTTTGCAGGTTGGACAGGGGTAAATGCTGATGTGCATGTTTGTTGCAGTTCGATCGTTTTTTTTTTTTTTTTTTTTTATATTAACCAGGTGAATCCAACTGATGTTAGCTAACCTTATTTTCAAGCGAGGTCTGGCCAAGGTGGCAGCTTAAAGTTTAAGACAGCACAAGCTAACGTGAAACACACACATACAAAACTAAAACCGTGTGTAACCCTACAATAGAAGGGGCATCTTCCCCCTTGTACCACCATGTGGTCTGCCCCTGGGCTCTAGAGAGAGAGAGAGAGATGCAGTGTAACATGGCTCACCTGTACAGCAGACACATTCACTCACTCCCACACTTCAACACACTGCTCCTCCCCGCCATCTCTGCGCCTCTGCTGTGACAGCTTTGGCCTTTAAGCTTGACACTGTTATCACTCGGGCTTCGCATTTTGTCAACAGTGTCATTAACATCATTTAGCTGACTGTTCTGCCGCCGTGACTGACAGCTGTTTTGACGATCTCTGCCACATCGACTGCACACACACTCATATCCATGCAGTTGAAATGCTGGATAACAGTAATGCAATGCTAAAAATGACGGTGGCGCTATTTAAATTTATTGGTTTTAAACCCAGTGGCTAAGGGATTATTTTACAGCCCGCTTCCTTAAATATCTTATGCTGAGATAGTGCTGTCTAAATTGTATTATACATTACAAACCTCTACAAGTATATAGCAGCAGTTACACAGGAAAGCACACATTCACTTTTTATGGCACACAATTCAATGTAAATTCTTGTGCAGATAATATTCTTGTCCTCATTTGCGGATCACAAATGTGTGCTCACACAGATGGGCCATGTTGTTCCAAATGTCCCTCCACCTCATTCACGGCGTACCCTTTCTGTTTACCTTCAAAATGCTGATTTATGCAACACATTTCCGTCAGAGCCGCACCGCACATTTACTGAACTTTAACCTCACATCTCTGGCCAGCAAGCTGCAATCCAACACCATCCCACACCTTTTGGTTTCTAATGCTGTTTTACTACCATGCCGTATCTGAAATTACAATGTAATGTGCTACTGTTAGTTTCTTTTTAAATAAACCTGCCAGTATTACGGCCACTTGTTAGGAAGGTTTATGTGTCTAGGTAGTTTTACACTTTTGGTAACACACGTCGTCAGTCTTTTCTCTCCTCTCTGTTCCTGTGTGTACCATATGATTGTAAATCTGCCCAACAACATCCACCCATTCATCAGAAGGCTGGTTACAGCATCTCATTAGTTCAGACTTTCTGAATTACCCTGGAGATAACAGCGTGGAAAATAATGGTAAAACAAGATTGTCATAAATAATCCTGCAAAAACAATCAGTCACAAATGCGACAAAGCAAGCTTCATCCCATTTCACCACACATTTAACATTTTACTTTGAGGAGAACTCAGACTCCCAAAGTGCCCGAAATGAATTACATTGTGGATTATCGTGTAATTATGGATCTTTCCAAAGTCTGATAGAGCAGGAAAATTGAGTTCTGAATATTTCATAGTGCACAGCCCTCAACATCATTGTTGAGGAAATTATTTAGGGATAGCACGCTCATTTGCAGAATGGATAAAGGTTCATTGTGAGGCGCCAGAGTGCAGCATTTGGAAATCTCCATGATTCAAAGGAATCATCCAAAGATGAGCATGTCTGCTCGATAACTGTTCACTCAGTACATCATCAATACTCAGTGAGTCACCCAAAAACTATCAACTGCCATCCTATCCTATTAAGCTGTTGCCATATACTGTATTGTATTTGTGCCACATATACATCACACTTATGTGAAAAATATACTGTACAGTTTGTTTGTGTGTGTGTTTTTTTTTCTGCAGATGATTCCCGGCACTGTCCCAGCCTCAGCCACCGACCACACAGGCAAGAAATGGTAACTCACGCACAGTCCCACCTGTGATTCTGATTTGAGACACCAAATTGAAGCATTTATTAAAACAAGCATGTTTTCTTTAGGCAATGTGAGTAAAGTTAATGTTCAGTTAGGTACAAATATCAGACGCTTACGCCCGTATCAGGCGATGATATCAATTTGAGCACATATCATGAAATAATATCAGCAATATCAAGGAAAACAAAACAACTGAGCAATTCAAGGTTCGATAAATTACACACTTATGTAAACACTCTGACTGGGATGTAAAAGAATAATTTTGTCGCTTGAAGAAAACATATGAAGAAATGCCACTTTTGAAAAATGTCATCCTTTAAAGGCAAATCTAAATGTCAGAGAGACAGATACTTTACACATAGAGAGCGCTGCCTTCTGGGTGTAACACAGAAAGACATGAGAATAATATTTTGTCCCTGTTGAAATGAACTGCAATTACCCAGCGTCAAGCACACAAAGTAGTGCACTCGCAGTCACAGGCACATAACCTGGAGAGGGGCGCACGGTCAGTGCTTGCAACATTACTCAGGAAATCAGAGAGAGAAAGCAAAATAAAAGCACAAACAACTGTCATTTGTAATGTCAGTGGAAAAAATAGACTTTACTCTCTCAGACTTTCTGTAATGATGTGATTTTCTTTTGTTAAACTATAGAAAACATGGGGTTTGGAGCGTTGATCAGAGACCAAAAGCACTAAAAGACAAACTTCTCAGTCCACAATCTACTTAATAACAAATGTTAGAAACTTCACTTCATGTCATCTCAGTGCTTTGAAATTTATGCAACTGTGATCATCTTTGAAGAAAGAAAGTGGTAAGGCGTTTTAAGTTATCTGCACCATATTAACGTTTTAAAAATATGGTTTGGATATAAATGTATTTTTCATATCAAATTCTCTGTTTTATGCTACAACTGTGTGTTATTGTTATATTATGTGTTTATACACCTAATCTCCACTAAAGGGAGGCCACAGGGGAGTTATAGTTGTTGACAAATACATGAATAAAACTCTTTTATCTGCTTACAACTAGATTACTGTGTATTCTAAATCATTTCTTAAACAGTGCTTATGGTACTATTATATATGCAGTATATTTTACTCAAAACATCACTTTGACTTATTCTCCAGACTTAATTTGTGAAAACTATTGCATGTGAATATGTGCAAGTAGCTATTGGCAATGGGGGTTTTACAACTTTTACCTAGAAGAGAGCAGAGATAAAGCAAATGGAGCAGCAACCCATGGTCACGTCTAAATCTTGCATGCTGGAGAATGTCAATCCCATAAATAATCAAAGCAGGAATGAAGTCTTCTGTGGTTTATCTGTATGGAAATGCTCAGTGGACGATATGAGCAGAGGCCTGAGTGAGTGATTCCATTACTAGCGGGACTTCTGCAAGAAGGCAGCTGGACAAAAAAACAAAGACGAGGAGAAAGAGTTGAAGGAAAGAGGAAACTGAGGCGAAGAAAGATGAAGAGGAGAGCTACAAAAGAGGCAAGAAGAGATGGAGTCGGGGAGAGTGAGAAGGAAGGAGACAAGGACTCACCTGTCTGCTCTCTGTTCTTGCTGTCTGAGGTCATGTGTTTTTATATTAATGGTTGGGGTCATGTGTCAAGTCGGGGACAATCTTAGCTTCGAGGCTGGAGGGCACCTTCAACCTACAGGGCATTTAGGTATCACTTCAAGCCAACAGAGAGCCACCAGGCTCTTCTCTTAGCATGCAAATGAGACAGGAACAAATGTCGCTTCACTTCTGGGGCTCCATGTCCCAAAGTGCTTAACACTCTTCCTGCCAACCCCCCCACCCCCACTCCACCCCACTCAAGCTTCTTTAAAAACCCCTCCTGCAACTCCCTCACTATTTTTCCCTCCCTTTCATGTTCTTTAAATGAGCTTTCCAACTCCACTTCTTTCTCGCAATTCAATTTTACAAGGCCATTATCCCCGGTGTAATGTGGAGGTTAAATATATCGGGGCAGACGTTATGTGAAAATAATTAGTGCTAATGAATAATGCACTCATTCAGCTGATGAAGGATGGTTGTCAGGGTAATGGAGTGCGAGGAGGGGCCCCTCTGACAAATGAAATTAAAATATTTAAACTCCATATTATGATATTAACGGGCCCTCGCGCTCTTTCTGTTACCTAGTCGCTACATGGGACAGACCAGCCTCTCTGTGACACGATAGTTGTCCCATTACTCATGCACATCTGTCTCACCAAAGACAGAGCGCAGGTACAAGGAGGAAATGTCCCTGTACTACTTCCACTGTACCTTTCACCACAGCTAATCACCCCTGCGCTGATAATCACTTTGAGAACATAAGAAATGCCAGTCCTATCGATAGCTTCTGTCTGTCTGCCAGATTATATTTGGTTCTCTTTATTTATTGCCCCTATCCTCATTTGGTCTCTTACGATCTCATTCTGCACCCATCATGTGCCAATGAGGGATGTAGGTTTTAAATCACCAAGTTTACTGCACCCTCCCAACCAACTAGCCTTCTCGAATCAATAACGGACCGTGTGCTCTGTGATTGATAAATGGTAAAACATCAACACCATCTTATTGGAAATTATGCTTAGAGGAGGACAGAGAAAAGTGGCAGAGGCAGAATGGAGCCAATGCATATTGTTCAGTGCTTCGTTGGCAAACTCTATCAGCTTTGATGACACTATAGATGGTTCAATTCAGCCAATTTACGACATACTCACTGTCTACACACTTGCAGTTAGTATCCAGAGTTTGTAGGACGTTGTTTCAGGATGAAAATGTTGATGATTTATTTTATAAAAATTATTATTATTATATTTGAATGCTTTGAACACTAAAATGTCACCACCATTGTATCTCAGTAGAAAAGACCATGTAGATGGCTCAAAGCCTTGGCAAATAAAACCAAATCGATTGGCATTTGCTTTTGTAGGTTTCACTAGTTTGTTTTGTTTGTTTTTTTTTTATTACTTAATTTAACTTATTTTAAATTGTTTTTGCTTTAAACGGCACATTATGGATGTCCAGCCCAAAAGTAGTTGTAAAAAAAATTTGATTTCAGATTGTTACAAATCATCACAAGTCTTTAAGTCCACATTATGTTCAGGGTTCATAGGACAGTGAGTAGCTGGTATAAAAGAAAAGGCTGTGAGCATTGAAGTGTGCTGCACATTCCCTGGGGCTCAGGAGATACAGCCAACACACCACACCAGCAACATCTGACAACTTTCTTTTATTAATCTCATATTTCACAGAATGGCGCTATATACATTTGACTTGTAAAACAGACCTAATTACAGGGCCTGTAGCATGCAAGCAACACATCAAACAGTAAGTTACAGTAAAGGCCGTGATCTCAGTTGCATTCTCTCTCTTTTTTCTTTCCTCCCTTGCCTCAGCACTCCAGAAACACTGATTATAACAGGGACATTAATAGGGAATTACAGTGGAACAATTTACACTTAATGTAGCCATCATGCGAAGAGGGAAGAAGGCTGGACAAAGGTATAGCAGTATTAATAATACATGCTTTAATTAAGCAGCTGGGAATGCACTGAGCAAGATCAAGGCACAGGGAAAGACAGACAATGAAAGAAAAGTGGTAGAGAACAGGAGACGCAGTGAGAGAAAGACATCTGAAGGAAAAACGGAGGCGAATGAGCAACTGAATGACAGAGAAAGGGCAAAACAGAGCGGAGGAGGGAGGAGGATCAGAATATGTTGCTGTGGGTTTTTCGGTGCGCTGTGATTCATGGGCAGTAAATATGCAGAGCCTGATGGCCATAAGGCAATCAGAGGAGCGCCACTCATCTACATGTTGCACAGTGGGCTATAATCCATCTGAGGGCCAAGAAATAATGATACCAGCAAGAAGGAATAAGAGCAGGGTCTGTTTATTACCTCAGACAGAACCATAATGCATACAGATGTGAGGGAGGCACGCAGCAGCCTCTGGCCAGAGAAATCCTTTGAAAAGTACAGAGAGTAATATAGTGTTTAGTGTAATGAAACACAATCTGATTTAAGCACCTATTAAGGCAAAATGTCTGATGTCACATGAAGTTTTAATACAAGTGCTCCAGCTATAAAAGTCATTGACAGATCAGATATGGACATGCAGGGAGGAGGAAGAGTTAATCTGACATGTTGACTGAAAATAGTAAAGTCACTACTAAATTATATGAATCTACACTTGTGTACAGTGATATGTAAGGTTATAATTTGGTCCAAATATGCACATATACTGTATACATATTGGGTATATATAAAACTTTAGGCTTAGATCTGTATAGATAAAACCTACCACTGGAAATAAAGCTGTAATTTCACTTCACTGGAGTCATTACGTTTGCTTTTCTTTATTGGCAAAGAGGCCCCCATAAACATATACACGTATTCACAAACACAAAGACCTCCATTTCCTGTCTCCACATAGAGGACATTAACACCAGCATCCTACTGGTGCCGGAGTAAGTAATAAATTGTGTAGAACATTGATAAACTAATGCAATTACCTGCAGGGCAAGCGAGTCAGCTAATTTAAAGATACCAGGTTTGTTCATGGGGTGGGAGGCTCTGAATAGGTCCCTAGGGGGAATGATGGTGCCTTTATTACATCTGAGAGGTCAGCTTGGTAGCACTGTATTAGGATTGATCTTTTGATCCCTGGCTGGAACCCCCCAGTACTGTACCAACCCCATCTGGCTGAGAAAAAAAACAGCTTATCTGGCGCAAAGGGTTAACTCTGCCAGCCAGGCAGCCTAATTGAGCACCACACATCTCAGCTACACAGCAGAAACAGGAACCTAGAGGGTCGTAACAAGCCAGGCGTGACTTATTCGCATAATAAACCAAACAGATATCTAAATGAGCCATTGAGCTAGCCAGAGGGAGGGAGGCCATTAGGCCGCATGGACCATGGGTACATATTTGTATATCTACAATTGCCCTATCATTTGCATATGTGGCTGGCTACAGAAATGTTAGTGCTGGTACCCAGGGGCCTAGTGACACAATAGAACAACTTTGTACTCATTCACAGCATCATAAACAAGTCATAGCCACATTCATTCTCCTCCCCAAATCAAAAAGTGATATACAGTGTGGAGGGAAACATTTAAATTATACGGAAAACTGCTACACCGACTGTACATCCTCACAGTAAAGGCATGGATGCAAGAAAAGGAACTGAAATGTCACATCTTAGTTTTAAGTGAGGTTATGTACATGACTATTTCTTGGCCAGGACCACCAATAACACTAAGAACAGTTGTTTTTAAAGGCTTGTTATAGGATACATTTACATTTTTTTAAGTCTGTCAGGTGCCCATATGAACACAGAAATGTCTCATTTACTGTAGTCATTCATCTTTCTGAAGCTCTTTCAATGTATGAACCTGGTGGTTGAACCTCCACAGCCTTTGTTCAGGTGTGTATCCAGAGCTAACATGAGGCTTAAGGAGTCTGAGTTTATTAGATCGAGTAAGCATCTTTCAAAGTTAATGTCTTTTTAGTGTGAATTTCCTTTTGTGTTTCCCCGGTGAGTTGCAGTAGAAAGTAACAAAAGGTTGCATCTTTGGCAGATTAAATAAATGTGACTTATTTAGGAGGTCAAACTATATTGTCTTCAAAAAAAACTTTTTTATATATTTCTGCAGAGATGGAGGACTGTGGATTTTGGCCCTTATCACCTAGATAGGAAGCATCTTTTGAAGGCATCTCTTAAAACTGTATTAACAGAAGGTATAGTTGCAGTAAGCAAAACCAATTTCAGTGGATATTGTGATAACCAGTGTTGTAAAAGTGTAACCATGTACCCAAAGAACTGGCTATAGCTTTAAATGTAATGAACACATATGAGATTATTATTAGATTACAGCAGTTTGCTTCTTACATGTTCTAAAGTGTGTATTTGACTGATAAAACCTGTTATGATATCAACATTCAGGATGACTGACTGACTCAAAAGCTCAATGCAAATGTAAAATCTCATATATCCACTTCAAACACGTGACTATGACTTTATTTCATGTTTGTGTGCTTTCATTAAAACCTAATAATAAAGACACTGTAGCCTCATCAGTTTTCTAACTGTGTTCCAATAGTACGCGCCATGATTTGTGCCATTGATTAAGCATATTTACTTAAAGCTATAAATTCTTACTGAACTCTTGAACTATTAAAAGTATTTTAACACTGTGAAATGAGGATTTCAGGACTATGTTTGTAGATTTGTTTGGGTTTTTGTCTCATTGTTATTTGTTTGTTTTTTAAATGTGGAGTATCGTTTGATGGACACATGACCAACATGCAGGAAACCAGAACTCTGTGAAATCAATCAACACATGTGGAGAATGATAGGACGACTAAACTGTCATTTCAGAGACCCCAGACCTGTCATTATGCCCTCAAATATGTGTGTTATGCTGTTGTTGTCACTAATCAGCAGGCTTGTGGTAATGGGGCAAGGGTCAGCCTTTAATGTGACCTTTGACACATAATTAAATTGCCATCTTTAACCTCAGTTACAACTTGTCACAGAGCATTGGATTACATGCTGCAAATCACTGCACCAATCAATGACAGAGGAGAGAGGACGGAGACAGTGACCTGCTGTGTCCAGCTGTGTCTGCACAGAGATTATCTTTAATGAAGTTGAACTGTACAGTGATCATGTTAGTCTGTAGCCTAATCAGATTCTCAATGACGTACTGCAGTGACACGCTCTCATCCTAACAGGGAAACTGCAGATAAGATATTATAGAGCCCCTTACTAGTCACATGACCTGTTTTATCTGTAGCCATGCAGTTACTCATGCAGATTTCTGTGTCACAAAGGTAACTCCAAGTTTATCTCGAGTGAAAGCTTCTTTTGGGTCTCCCAACTGGACAGGTAGACCCATAACTTACTTACAATAAATGTAAGTGTGACTATCAGCATTTTTTGTGATAAGCCCTTTTCATCAGTCTCACTGTCGTTGTTTACTGTGACACTTTATTATAACTGAATCTGAAGTTAATATTCACTCTCATTTGTCTCTACTAACTCCTGCCACTATATTCACCAGCCGGTAACTCTGTGATGTTTCTTGCTGAGCTGGTACAGTCTACATCCTGGAATCATCCTCTTGCTGCATCCAAAAACAATTCTGCGAGAGAAACAGTAAAGCTGTGGGCCGAGCACATAAACAGTTATCAGAAACTGGCTCTAATGCTCCATAAAGCTGATGTGAGTTGTACATTCAGGTAATAACAGTCTGTGGAGGCAATTATAATACGATGTGGATAATGAGTACTTACAGATGCTTAAAATATGTTTAGCTGATAATGACAAAACCAGTACCACTATTAAAGAACTGTGTTGTTGCGTTTGTCTTTTTACTTATTTAAAGGATGATTCCAGTAGTAGTTTAACTACATTTATGTCTGCATAGTAATTAAAGTACGTAAATTACTTTATTGCCATTTTTGTGTACTGAAACTACAAACAGATGTACCTGCACAGGATCATAAAAAACATATTGGCCAAAAGAATTAAGAAAAGACAGAACATGTAAGTTGTTTAAGGTCCATACAAGGCGTAGTGTACTTTGGTTGTACTATTATCACTGAGGGAGAGTCATTGATACGATTCATTGATGGTCTACAATCTGTGGTCAGCAGACAAGGTTAAAGGGCTTTGTTCAGTCTAACATAGCAGAATTTCTCAACAAACTCAAGGTGATCCAAAGTTTTTTTAGAAGAAACAAGAGCAACTAGCAGAAGCTTAACAGCTGAGGCTGCCGTCCTCACACAGACGGACTCCACACTGAAACTGCAGCCGGTGTTACAGCAAAAATAAAAAACAAAGTGTCCCCAAACTCAAATGATCCTGAATGACTATACTGATTATGATTTAGAGGCTGCTTGTTTTGTTTCAAACTGTGCTCCTCTTTGCGGCCAGGGGCCCTGTGTTGTTTAAAGGGTTATCAGGGTATAAATACTAAATTAATCATGCTTTGGCTCAACTTGGTGGGGACTGAAATTTGCTTATGAAGGCCCATGATCACATAAAATATTAATGGCTTTCGCAGAGAACTGGCATTGTACCGAAGGGGGCAAGGCATGTGAAAGTGTGCAGCACTGTGTTGGGAGGGGTCACTGCTGATTTGAGATCAGAAACGCCACCTTTACGTTTTCACCTTAAATTGATAAGTGACACACAACCAGTGACCAAAACATTGTGTTTGCACGTGTTCCATCTATTAGGATGAATTTTGTACACATTATTCTACAAAGCTGGTTAAGTGGTAATTGGTATTAATTGGCATGCAGCGATGTTTTCGTGTCGCGGAAATGCAGCAGTAATATTTAAATGAGGCGGAATAAATACATTAGGAGTAATGTTATGCATTTTTCTAGTGGTTGTATATCCATGTGACCGACTTCTTGAGCCCCTGAGGGCTTTAAAAAGGCACTGTGATCATTTTCACTAACAGACAGCAAACCTCCAAGTAAACAAAAGTGAGACTTTGAACACACACACACACACACATCCTTTTTTGAGTGAAGCACACTTTCAATTTCATCTGTTTTGTCCAGACAGAAGGAAAAAGAGTCAACATTATTGCAGCTCATTCCAAAAATTCATGCCATTCGTCTCCTTGACACAAATCAGAAAGTAAAGATTTATATAATGAACGACACGGATGCTGTAAACTTGTTAGCCCATACTTTCTGAGCTCACACTGCGATATATAAACATCCTCTTCCCACTGAGACACAAAGGGAGGCAGGCAGAGCCCTCAGACATCCCTGCATGCTCGTCACGTCACCACTGAAGTGGCACAGTCCTAAATTTTCGGACACATTTATTTGTGTAGAGGTTCCACAAAGCGCTCTACACAATTGTCAAGAAATGAGGGCATTTGTGTCAATCAAACCAAAAGCCACAGGTCCGTGACACAAATACACAAGTGTGTAGGTAAAACTGCAACAGCTCGTTTGATCACAAATGATGCTCGTGTGAGTTTGGTGGCACCACAGTAGGCAAATGAGACGTCAGGAGGGGGCATTTAACACTCCCGTGCTGAGACACGGAGGAATGACAGGAGGTATTTCTGGCGGTGGCGCAGGGGGAAAGGGCTTAAATGATAAACAGCAGATTCTCTACAAGCAAATCTGATTTCTCACAATTATCTCTGCAAGCCTGACAGGCACCGAGGGCGGCCCTGAGACACTGAACTGGTAGACACTGATTGGGTTATTTGTCCTCTCTTATTCGGGGCTGAGAGACTGTGGGAGCTGCACTGTGGAGGGCCTCTCTGCAGGTGTACACCAAACACCTACTGTTCGCAGAGTCGCACTGTTCACCATACAAAGAAATCAGAATCCTTTTTTATTTTACCAAAACGCCAGAGTCCATACTCACTTTGGATTTCAGCAAAGTGAAGGGTGGTCAGGTATGAACCCATGTCAAACTTAAGAGCACATGCTGCTTCCATTACAATATTGCTACTCTTATAGGCTGTGTAATAACAAGCTTTTCACAAAATAGACAGTTTTCAGCAGGAAAACAGGTATGCTTTTAAATATGCTGAAGAAACTCTGAATCCTTAATTAAGTCTTTACATTTTTGAGTGATTGCACTGTTCACGTACAAAGAAACAATGGTAGTGAATGGATGTATACTGTGATTTTCAAATTCTCCCACAGCTTTGGCCATTTCTCTCACACACAGTTGTTGTCAAAAACACACTTAGAGCAAAATATTTTATATCAACCGTCTTGAAAACACCCTTCAGTCTTATAAATCAACACTGTAAAAGACATTAACAATTCAAGGAAACAGAAGAAAATGACAAAGAGGAAGTTATAAAATATTGCAGAGGTCAAACCGTTCATCTTTCTCTTATGCTACCATCCATGTTCATGTCACGGTTGGTAGAGAGAAACACAGGCAACATGTGAGCGTTCACATTATCAACATGTATAAGTTTGTTTTTTTTCAGGGGGGGTTTGGTATTAAAACGTTCCAAGAGGGATATAGGAAAGAAAGTTACACCCATCAGCCACAATATTAACACCACCAGCTGTTGTGGCTGATCTGTGTATAATACTTGGCCACTTAAAATTTCATACCCAACCATTCAGTGACCTTTCATGTAAATGGATGAGGGTATTTGATGTTCCAACAGTCTGCACAATGCAATGCTAAATAGCTTAAAATACACATTTTGGTGCATTTTAATTACCAACACATACAGGACAGTCGAAGAAATCGCAACAATTATTCAAAATAATAACAACCATCTACAATTCTTTTGTTAATGATTGTATTTTTAATGGAAAAGCACTTAGTTTCACAGCACAAACAGATGTGTACAATAAATACAACAATATAAATTCAATGTTGAAGCCTCTTGGAGAAAAAAAAAAAAGATGTGAATGGATTCTGCTGACAGCTCCTGCAACACAAACAACACAATGTATTTAGGTCACAACGTCCCACTTAAGCTATGAAAATACAGTTTTTGTTAGGCAATAATTACAAATTTAGCAAAAATATACTATGAATATAGTGCAGTGTTCTTACCTTAGCAGTGCATTATCTTTACATTACCTTAGTGGTCCGATAAAGAAACAATAGAAGTAGGAATTTTGTAGGAAGTTTGCTCTTTAGGGGAAGAGGAAGTTTTTTGTTTTTTTGAAATGGTCTTTTCTCCAGCTCCTCTAGGAGCATTATTTTTTTCACTGCCACAGCTTTTTTTTTGTTTTTTGTTTTTTTTTTGGTTCTTCTTTTTTTTTTTTTTTTTGGCAGGATGTTTGACCATTTCAAATCTTTATTTTTTTGTACAATTCAAAGTAAACTGAGAAGCCAAGCTTTCATACAAATCATTTAAACCGAGACATAAAATATTTACAGTGTTAAACCAGTCAAACTAATACTATTTTGCAAAAGCTACAGTCCGTCATTCAGTTACATTAAAACACAGGTTTTGTTTTCTCAAACCGAATCAAACAATGTGTCCTTTTAAGTGATCAGCTTTCTCACAAACTATGTGTGTTTTGTAACCAAAACAACAAATAATACAGAACTATTTCTACATTAAGAGCATTAAAAAAATCACCATTGTTGCATCTGGTATACACATTAAAATTAAACTCACACATGGTTCTTATGCCAGTTACATTTTTGAGAAGGGAAAAAAGGTCTAGCCAAAATGAAAAGTGCCTTGTTAATTTATAAACAGGCACTGAAAATCTATAAAGTTGCTGGATTGTTGCTCGTCTTCCACACCAGTGCAACCAGGGAAAAGTCTGACTTCATCTGCGCCAGGAGCGAGGCTCGTTGTCATCTTCTTCTTCATCATCATCCTGCAGCAATGCATCGTCACTCAGCGATTCTTCCGGGTACTGTTAAGAAAGAGGAAAAAGATTGGCGGTCTCTATAGTGAACAGAGAGCTACATCTTTTATTTTGAGCATTAGCAGCACTCAGCTTGCTCCACATTTTTAAAAGATCTTAAGAAGGACTAAATTCTTAGCTTGACTGTATAATTCTGCACACAGACCAGTGGCCAAGCAAAAGCCAAATAGAGACAATCTTTGTTGCAATGTGTTATGGCTCCCTCTTGAGTTCTCTAAATGCAAACACAAGAAATAAGCCTTACTGATAAGATATCTGAGCTGACAGATATCTGATCCTCACCATAGTAAAGACACTGTAGTGGATTTCTACACAAGCATGACTGGTAGTACAGGAAGAAATAAGACCAATCCTGTCTGATCCCTGTCCTCAAGGCTTCTTATCTTTACAGAAAATCTGGCACAGGAGCAACAGTCCCCATCAGAACGATAATTAGAGATATACGCAAAGTGAGAAATCTTCCCAAACCTCCTCTTCCTCTGGTTCTGCCTCGTCAACATCTGCAGTATTCAGAGTAGCGACAGGCTTATGCCAGGCCAGGAGTAGAGTCTTGTTGTTGAATCTCACGCCATGAATAGCCGCCTGCAGCCGGCAGAAGAAACACAAGTGTGTCAAGTAACAATAACAGAATTAGCAACACTCTCGGTGCTCTGGCCTAAACAGCATATTGCATAAAGCAGTGTTTAAAAAAATGGAAGCTACAGTCACATTTCAGTTTGAATGTCAGGAAATGAAGAAATCTGTCACCTGCTCTGCCTCTCCTCTCGTCTTGTAAGTGATGACTGCAGACAGGTTGTTTTCATCAATCTGGCAATCTTCAATCTCTCCAAATTGCTTCAAAAATCGGCAACACACAACTTTTGGTCACTTTACATACACACTCAATTAGGGTAATTATTGTACACGAAACAGTACACCTCATATAAAACACAGTAACATGTTTGGTTTTTGTGGTTTACGCTTTTCCTGGTACTAGTGCAAGTTATCATGTCTTGCTGAGGAGTGAATAACTTGACCTTAGAGCCTAATGAATTACGACACCAACACCATGTTATTGATGTAGTTGTACAACTGGTGGTCAGGTGCATTGTGCAGTTGAGACCACCAGAGGGCTCTGTTGCTTTTTTTGCTCTTGCCTGAGTGTAAATAATATACAAATGACAACTGTAAATCTTGTAATGCATTACATCAATAAAGAAATTGTAGGCTGACTTACAGCAAAGTGTGGCAGCAAGTCTACATGATCTGCATCGGTGAAACCAGAAATCTCCAGCGCTCGTGGTCGATGATCCACTACTGCATGCAGTGGCACACCTCTTCCCCGGCCTCTGGAGCCCCTTCCTCGAGCCCTGAGAACACCGCGGCCTCGAGTGTGGACCCCACGGCCTCGTCCAGATGACAAGAGTCCTCTTTTAGCCGCCTGGATAAAAAACAGAATAGTGTGTAAAGCCAAGTGGTAGCTGTTTAAGTAGAATTTCAGCACATTGTTTCAAACTTAAGGGAAAGTTCAAAACTGACTCATTACCTCAATTTGCAGCTGGGTATACTTGATCTTCAACAAAGCAGTGTCTTCTCCAGCTTGAGTCTTCTTGTACAAGTCCAGCTCTGTATCCAGCAGTTCTTTTTGAGCCTGAACATATTAAGTCACATCAGGAAAGATAAGTAATGAGTCAAAGGGAACTAAAAGTATAAAAGTATTTGAGTTAGTACCTTTAGATGAACGAAGTCTGTAATGTCAAAGGAATAACAATGCCAAGTAACGGTTACAAGCCTACAGCTATAACATTGGTTATAAACAATAACTGAAAGAAAAAATAATACAGAGCAAAAGTGACGTACAACCTTTCTCAGTTAACTTTTGTGTGTGTGTGTGTGTGTGTTGTATGGAGGTCAGGACCTCAGCCTTGCTCTTGGCAGTGCGTAGTGGGTTGCTGCTGCCTGAGATTCCCTTTATCTCTTCTTGTAGTTTGGTGATGCTCTTGGTTAATGTGTCCAAAGTTTCCATGATCTTGGCTTTATCCTCTGCCTTCATCGTTTTGTTTTTCTCCATTTTGGATATCAGGAGCTATGAGGGAAAGTGCATAAAAAACAGAAAACCACAAGTTTAACTTGGGTAAGAACTGCTTTCAAGAGTCCACAGGTCAAATTGCAATATTTACAAATGTGGTGACCATTTTTTTTTCTCTGAACAGCCAACCAGTTCAGAAATTACAGTCAGGTCAGTTTAAATGTATGTATGTCTGATTGGAGACTACATCAGATTATTTTACCTTCTGTGTCTCAATGTGCTTCTCCAGTATTTCTTGCTTCTTCTTTCTTACATCCTGCTGTAGTCTTAGGGCTTCCTGTGAAAGGAAATATGGCAAATTAGGTTCTGAGGATCAGAGTCCCAGTTAATTGCTTCCCATGATATATATATATATATATATATATATATATATATTTATTTATTTATATACCTTAGTCGATATAAAGATCTCTATATCTTATATCTTTTCAGCACCTATCCTCAGAACCTCATTTGCCCTTTTGTGTATACTATACTCTATTCTTCTATATTATTTTATTAGGGCTTCCTCTGTTGTTTTCTGGACTGCCTTCAGAGCAGCAGGATTATATACAGTCTTTGTAAGGCCAACAGAAGTAGAAAACACCTGAAAGGATGAGAAAGGTTACAACACAATTAATAAAATTTAAAAGAAAAAAAAACTGAAACCAGTTTTTAAAAAAAAAAACAAACATTGCTGAACACTTACTTTTTCAAAAGGAGCTGCTGGTTTGGCAGAGAAACCCAAACGGTCCTTCACTGACACTTTAGAAGGATTCTGCACCAATGGGGCAAAATGCATAATGTTTATACACACCATCTGCAGATTCTGACAAGTAGATGTCAAAAGGCAGATCCTCACCATTATCCACACTCACCTGAGAGGCAACACTGGAATCTTGCGCGGGTTCAGAGTTAGCAGGGAGTAGAGGTCCGAGACGATCTTTGACAGACTGTTTCAGCGAAGTGGCTGGGGGCTGCTGAACATCAGAGATTATTTAAAAGTTAACGAAGATCTTTTTTATATAGGCATAAAGTTTCAACTTTAAGGTGCATCTATTATCTACAAAGTTCTAATATAGTTTATCAATCTTTACTGGGGCTGCACCACAAATATCAACAGGATAAATGTGGTGATAAAACTGGAACTTTGCAGAGACACCTTTACATTGTAGCTTGTGTTGAGACAAAACATTTTACAATAACAACATGCAGTAAATTACAATAAAAAAAAATTTGTTTTTACCATGGGTGGCTGCGGCTGAAGCTGCTGCTGTGTGTGAGACTGTCCCAGGCTATGTACATCACCCCCATCATCACGAAACCAGTGCACCTTGATAAAGCGGTTGTTGAGAACAGCCTCTGTGCTTTGCATAGCGCGCCTGGCCTCGTCTGGAGAGGCAAACTGGATCAGTGCCCCCTCTGGGTCATTTTGATAGGCCACCTGTCAGAAGACAAATGGTACCGTAAACTGGTTAAAGGAAACAATGATACACATACTGTAACTCCTGCCAGTAACACAGGACGATTTATCTAAACTTCACCTCAACACTGTCAGGTTATCAGATGGACTTATTAACCATTCCTACCGCAACAATAAATGTGTTTACAACTCACTGTGCAATACTTCAAAACCAGTGCACAAAGGCCTTAGGAAGATAATTCATTTTTACATTTTTAGCAATTATTTTACATATGTCAGAGTTTAGATTCATTTTTGTACATTAAATTTAAACAATACCCTCAAATTCTGTCAGAGGCCTCTTTTGGTCAAATACAACTTTTTCTTCAGCTCTTACGCTTCCTAATGCCAACATGACCAACAGCTGGTTTAAACTGAGTACAGTAAGTGCTCTGTTTTTTTTTTTTAAAATACTCAGAGCAGCTGCTATCACAGATGTGGGTGTAAATGGAGACCTTGAAGTCTTGCCTGTCACAGTATGGTTAAGGAGGGGCTAAAGGATTAGGCCGAATTGAAATACAAATCCAAGCAGACATCCACCAGTTAAATGTCAAAAGCCGTTTTCATACACAGTAAGAATCTTGTTGGGGTAACAAAAAGCCTGTATGAACACTGTATATCAACAAAATACCATGTGATTTTGTGGTTGTTTTTTTACTCATGCTACATTCCCAAATGTATGTTTTTCACATATCAGCTACCTATTGAGCTGTATAACCGATTATCTAGGGCATGGACTGACCTGCAGGTTGACGATGGTGCCAAACTTGCTGAAATGTTCGTTGAGTTTGCTGATGTTGTTGAGCTCGGAGGGAATTTGCCGAACCAGCAGCTTGGTGTTAGGAAAGAATGGAGGTCTTTTGTGAAAGCCCTGGTGGTTGGGTTTGTTAAAGTTTGGTCTGAGTAGAGAAAATGAATGATTAAAAATGTAGTCAGGATGGAAAAGGATCACTCTGGCTGATGGCAGCATGTGACTTATTTTTACATGATAAGAGAAAGGTTTCTTACTTATCAAACCAAGGTTTCTTTTGGGGGAAGGCCTCCATCACTGGATAAAGCTGGCCTCTTCCTTGAATCAGATTCCATAACAATCCTCACACTGTTGTTGGGAATTTTTTCTGGTGAGGGACAAACATTGAGAGGTCAGTACTAGGGATGACACAGCACAGAGCTCACAAGGAGAACAAAGCTCCAGGGCTTACTTTCAAACACAAATACTAAGAAAATTTATGCTAATGATAGGAAAGTATATGTACATTTTAAGACAAGCCATGTGAATAATACCTCTGATTGGCTGATCTACCTCCGCCATTGTGAGGCCAATCAGGTTGGGTCTCTGGGCATTGCCCCGGTGGCGGTAAATTGGCCTGGGGGTGTTGGTGATGCTTGGAGCCTCAGGATTGTAGACATCCGTCTCATAGTTGTCTAGTGAGCGAAAAACTAAATGATAAAACACCAAGGTACAGGAACAGCGACTCATGAACGCGATATAAATGTTGTAACTACAAAAAACACACGGCAATTACCGGAAGTGAAAAGGGGTGCTGGACCCTGGGGAAGTGAGGAGCGCAACCCAGAGGTGACGATCGTGGGAACAGAGCTGGTGATGGAATTAGGAGGAGCATCCATGCCCGATGGTTGCAGTGGAGGAAGAGGAGGAGGGGGACCTTCGTCAGAGTAAAAGAAAAAGAAAAACTCAACGACTGAGAAGTTCAAGCAAAACACAAAGTATGTAAATCTGATCTTTGTCTAACTAGTTATTATCGTAAGAGTTCTCCAGGTAGATGTCTCCTGACCTGCCTTCTGTTTATAGATCCATTAAGTTAACCTTTCAGATGTGCTGTTTTTGTTCAGTCAACTCCACAGTGTCAAACATAAATATTTATCTTTATATTTAACAGTTGACAGACATAATTTTGAAAATTCTATAAGCATGGCTGTACTCCAGAGTGCTCATAGGTTTAATGCAATCGGCAATACAGTCAGGGGAAAAAAAATATTTGAACCCCAGCTGATTTTGTAAGTTTGCCCACTAAAAAAGAAATGATCAGTCTATAATTTCAATGGTAGGTTTATTTGAACAGTGAGAGACACAATAACAAAAAATCCAGAAAAATGCATTTCAAAAAAAGTTAAATTAAATAAATTAATTTGCATTTTCATGAATGAAATAAGTATTTGACCCCTTTGAAAAACGTGCTTTAGTACTTGGTGGCAAAACCTTTGTTGGCAATCACAGAGGTCAGCTGTTTCTTGTAGTTGGCCACAAGCTTTGTACACATTTAGGGGGGATTTTGGCCGACTCCTCTTTGCAGATGCTCTCCAAGTCATTAATGTTTCGTGGCTGATGTTTGGCAACTCAAACCTTCAGCTCCCTCCACAGATTTTCTATGGGATCAAGGTCTGGAGACTGACTAGGCCACTCCATGACCTTAATATGCTTCTTCTTGAGCCAATCTTTTGTTGCCTTGGCTGTGTGTTTTGGATCATTGTCATACTGGAATGCCCAACCACGACCCATGTGAACCTATTGAAATGTTGTGGTTTTCTGCATTAATAAAACAAAATAATACTCTTGACTTAGACGATCAGATCATGTTTTGACAAAAATGATGTGTCTAAAATAATAACACAAAAAAACCTGATCTTTCAAAAAGTATGTGAACCCTGGGAAGAGGACTGCTTTAGTTCTGTAAGATTCTTTGGATGCCTCGTGTGTGGCTCTCTTCAAGTCGTTCCATAGCATCTCTGTTGGGGTTGAGGTCTGGGCTCTGACTTGGCCACTCCAAAAGGCAGATTTTGTTTTTCTGAAGCCATTCTGTTGTAAACTTGCTTTGGTGTTTTGGGTCATTGTCCTGTCGTATCACCCAACTGAACTAATGTACAGACATTCTCACATTATCCCGAAGAATTTTTTAATAAACTTGCCAGGCCATGATGCATTAACACAGGCTCAAATCATGATGTTTCCTCGACCACACTTTACAATTGGGATGAGTTTTTCATGATGATTTGCAGTGCCCTTTTTACACCAGACAGGGTGCTGTGTGTTCTTTCCAAATTATTCAATCTTAGTTTCATCAGTCTGTTTTGCCAATACCACTGTGCAGTGTCAATGTGCTCTTTGACAAACATCAGGCTTGCAGCAATGTTCTTTTTAGTAAGCAGCAGCTTCCTTCATGGTGTCCTGCCATAGACACCCTGGTTGTTCAATGTTTTACCTACTGTAGACTCATGAACACAGATGTTATCCAGTTCAAATGATGTCTTAAAATCTTTGGCTGTCATTCTGGGCTGCTTCTTTACATCATTTTGATTGTTGTTCTCTTGGGGTCATGTTGACTGGCCGCCCACTTCTTGGTAGAGTAGCCACAGCCCCAAAGTGTCTTCATTTGTAGATTGTTTGCTTAATGTTAGACTGGTGAATTCCTAAAGTATTTGAAATCACTTTGTAACCTTTCCCAGCTTTACGTAAATCATCAATTATCGATCCTCTGAAAGCTCCCTTTGGCAAGGCATTGCTCAGATAAGCACATTCTTCTTGTGCGGAGCAAACTCAAAAGATTAGAGTGTTTTTTTCTCAGTCAATGTAGCTCTAGTCCACACCTCCAAACTAATTTTCTGAACAAGACTGCAGGTATGCTAGCAATTGACTACAGTTAGCTTTTTTTTTTAATTTTGTATTATGGAATTGGTCATTAAGGATTCACATACATTTTTCACTTGCACTATAAGATTATTATGGTTGTTGTCAATAAAGACATGAAAGAGCGGAATTTTTTGTGTTATTATTTTAGATACATCATATTTGTTAATACTCTTGACTTGGATGAAGATCAAATGATGTTTTATGACAAATTAATGCAAAAAAAACACAAAATTCCAAGAGGTTCACATACTATTTCTTGCCACAGGTAGATACTGTGATCCTCTGACCTCACTTAATCAGCATCTAATCCCACAGTATGTCTAAAAACCAAAGGAAAGCAATTTACTTAGAGCTACAGCAATGAGTAACATGACTGATTCCTACCTGCAACAGGTGGAAGGCTGGGCGGGAGGGTGCCTGGTGGGGGCACTGGGGGCCGGAGGTTCACAGGTGGTGGGTTCATGAGAGGTGGCGGTGGTGGGAGGCCTGGTGGAGGTGGAGGGTCCACACCTGGGATGGGTGGAGGTTGGAAGGGCAACATACCGGGCAAATTGACATCTTCTACTACAACTGGGTCACTTCCGTGGTCGAAAGGACACATGTCCCCTCGCATGCAGAAGCCCTTTTCTGTAAGAGACAGAAAATGTGTAAAAAAATCTAACACATGGAACTACAACAATAGAAATGGCCAACATACTCTCTTTAAATGGGGAATCAGCTTTTATAACTTACCATCATAGTCACGGCATCGCTTCCGCTGTTGAGGCGGGGGTCCCCTGTTAAAAGGAGGGTGCTCAGGGCGGAAGTCTGACCAGCTCTCAGTGGTGGTGTTGTTGCTGTGATGATGTGTGGGTGCGATGACTGTGATGGTGCTGCTCAGTGAGGGCACAGGAAAATGTGACGTGGTTTCAGTGGAGACCAGGGTTGCTGGGGTGTAGCCATCCGCACTCTCTGACCTGTCCATTCGGTCATGATCATACTTCAGTTTCCCAGAATCTCGTTCTGTGAATGTGAAATAATGACCATATATGTCATAAAAGCACTAGTTTACACATCTATTCCATGATATCCAGCCATCATTTCTGTACACAACATGAACTTTGAACTTTGAGCACAGTGAAAGATGTAAAAGAGCTGTTTTAAAAGGCAGGTTTACATGTCTTTTCATAGCATGGCAATGTCCTAACGGGCACAAAGTGGCCCTGTTGGTGATCTATCATAAACTCCCTTGGATTGTTTTAGATGCATAAATCAGTTTCTCACCCCTACTCCTGCTTGTAGACTGAGTTCTGCTGAGAGACCTGCTCCTGCTGCGATCTCGATCCCTATCTCTATCCCTGTCTCTCTCTCTGTCACGGTCTCGGATGCGGTCCTTGCTCCAACTCCGGCTGCGGCTACGACTACGACTGTAACTGCGACTGCGGCCTCTCCTGCGAGTGTAGCGATCGCGATAAGAGTCCCTCCTCGGTGGGTTGCGGTCATAATCCCTCTTCCTGGTGCGATCATCTCTCTTTCGGTCATCTCCTCTTCTAAAATTAGGAAAAAAATATAGTTATAATCAGAAATTAAAAATAAAATACAAGTAAAAATTGTCTACAAAGTGTCTACAGTCAGATACACACACCTGCTATCTCTACTGTAGCGAGAGCTTGACTGTGGAGGGCTGTGATTCACTCGCCGAGAAAATTTCTTATCTCGTTCATCTTCCCGATTTATCTGGAAAAAAAAAACGTTATTTTAAATAAGCAAATTTATATATTGCTATTTATCTAAGACAGTAACTGATATAACAGGTCTGTTTGATGTTCAGTTTATACGTGATGGAATTAAAGAACTAACTAAACTAAATCAAAATAATAGATGCCATTTCAAATATTGTGTATTTAAAAAGATTACCTCTTCTTTTTTCTGCTCATCTTTCTCAACTTTGCCCAATGAAGATGACAGCTCTGACTGTGGGAGGTAGCTTTTATTGTTAATGGCTTCAAAAAGCTTATCCACAAATGGCTGTGTCTCTGAAAGAAGGGAACATTGTAAATCAAAGACAATATCTGAATGCAGAGTAAAGTCTTCATAATGCAAGGGACTGCGCAGCATCTGTGTCACAGATGCAACAATTCGTTCTTATGGAGAAATGTGTGGAAAAAAAAACTCAAAAAGAAAAATAAAAAATAATTTCGCAATCCATATGGTCAAAAGAATCTTTGAAGAACAAGAACAATTAAAACAACAGGTGTTCCTGTGTTGTTATGTCCCAGACCCACAAATTGGAGCTGGGGGATATTACCTTTCTGGAGAAATACATCCAACTGGTCTATACACAGAGCTTTAAGTTCCTTTTCACTTTTATCTTTCTTCACCAAAGCAACAACATATTTGGCGAGAGCAGAAGGGTCTGCATCACAGCTGAAATTAAGAAGAAAGAAACTCAGTGAGAGTAGTGAACATGGGAATAAATAATGTATAACGACTTGTAAAGGTGGGCCATCAGAGGTAATGTTCTCACAAAATAACTGTGACACTGTGCTCATCTGGATACTAATTTATCTAATGCAGACAGTGCCAAAATGGTTCAGCTGTGAACAGCAGTGTGGCTACCAGCTAACATTAACTTAACTTACATGGGCTCCAAGGTTTCAGACAGCCATGTTTTCAAGGCATCAAGGTTTTCAATGATCATTTTAGATCCAGCCGAACTTCCCCTCCACCACGGCCAGAGTTGACGTTAGCTGGGGTGTTGTTACCTATCTGTTTAAAATGAAAGTTAACATTAGCTGCTCAAGCTAACTACTCCAGTGGTCTTTGGCTAAGTTGTGGTGCTAAACGCGACGTTAGCTGAGCTTAACCGCGTCAACGTTGCTTGCGTTAGCTAGGCTAGCAACCGTCTTTCCAGGCCCTAAACGTGCCGCACGATTCTTTGACTCACGCAATAGATTTAATATGTTAATGCTAAAGCTGTGAGTCTATTATTTATTAACGCTGAAGTAACTAACCCTGAAGCCTGAACAAGATTTTTATCAGAAAATTTAAGGACCATTCACGCTTAACTTGCTGCTTTATCCCCTCTCACAAGCTAATATGCCATGGCGACTATTTACTTCCGCTTGTGTTCTCGTTGCCAACATATCGCGAGAGGGTGATATGAGGCGCGTCCCAGCAGTAGATCACAGAATAGTTTATTTATGATAACGGGCCCTGGTCTTTTGGTGAAATAATGTGATAATTAGATCTTTTGACACCATTTGTGAATCATTAACCTCCTATTGTTAAGTTATATAAAATAAACAACTCTTAGTCATAACCTACAATTATGTCACCTACAAATAGAGGTCTGTGTCTGATTCTATTAGTGATAATAAGATTTCTGTAAATTCAAACAATGATTGGGTGTACAATATGTTTTGATTACATCATTTTTAATGTATATATATAGGCTATACTTTGTTCACATTAGGACATTTGAACAATTACTAAAGATATACTGTATTTATTAATCTGGTGTTTTCTTAAGACATTTTTACATTTGAATTTTACAATGTCTGGAAAATCAGGTACGGACATTGTGTACAGTTGCTGGTTGTGGTTTCTGGGTAGAGGCTCAACATGATTCAAAATGTACACTGAGGAAACCCCAGTGTTTTGTTTAGAGCACATCAAAACACTGCAAGTTGCTTGACAAAAAAGATGTCTTATCTATACTAAGGTCAACCAGTTATTAATTCCAAGGGTTCATTCACATACTTTTTCTACACCAACATTATAAAGTGTGGGAAATATTTCCTATACTTTCTCTGATGAGCAGATCAACTGAAAATAAACACCTACTTGCTTGATGTGAATTTCCTGGACAATTATCTGTTTTATTTACATAGGCTTAATTTGACATTACTCAGACTTACTAATGATGTAGGTAGGGTAGTGTCCATTAAATATCCAGGCCAAATATCACTGCATTTGTAGTACTTAGAGATGTAGTGAACAATGACGTTGTAATACTCTACTATACAGTACATTGCTTATGTGGACATTGTAGAGGGACTGGCTCTTGACAAAAGATAATAGTCACAAAATTCACAAATCCACTAAATTATTGGTTTATTTAGTTGCACACTTGAATAGGAAAACATGAAAACAATCATTTCACTTTTTTGATGCCTACAAAAAACAAACATAAAATTCTGACCTTTTTTTGTTTTGTTTTTTGTTTTTCAGAAAGAAAGAAATGATTGAATGATCAGATGACCAATGTACATTATTGTATAAAAAGCATAATGTTATTGATGCAGTGCTAAAATAGTTTTATTCAGACAAACAGCATATAAATCAAAAGTATTGTTCCAAATATTGTGTTGAAAAAACAGATACACATTCAACAATTCAAACTCAGCAACTGTTGTAATTTTGATGATTTAGTTTCTAATGACACATTCATTAGTTCTAACCCAAAAGCCTTACATACTGTATATTAATGCACTTTAAAACAGTACAGTACAGAACATAAATTGTTGTTCATTTTTAACTATTTAAGACAAAATTAACGAATCGTCGTTTTTAAACATCTAGTAACGTTGACCTTCTAATTTTCTCTGTCGATAAACTGCAGGTTGATAGGGTCTCCGGGGCAGAGCAGGCCATGGGTTTTGGCCCTCACATCGCCAGTGAGTGGGGAAATTGCAATGTGGAATTTCTGAATGAGCTGCACACAGACAAAAACACAGAGATGTTGATCAGAATTTATAGTTATATGTGTGTTTACCTACAATCACAGGCTACTCTATGTGAGTAGGCAGTTACTTTGTCAGTGGGATGGTTCAAGAATATCAATTTATCATGAAATTACTCAAAAAGATCCTGAAATATCCTCCTAAACAACTGGTCAAAAATTTTAATTGTTGTTTAATTTGGTCTTAAGGCTTTATAACGTAACCTCATTTTTCTATGTTTTGTTGTTTAATGAATGGATTTAGCTTATACTGTAAGAAATCGTGGTGTCTTATTTGGTCGGGACACACAAATACAAATCATGTGTGTATGCATATGTTCAATTTGTAGTAGAAAGTAAGAATAGTAAGGAAGAGTAGTAGTAAGTAAGTAGTAGTTAATCTCCTACCCTTGTTAGAGATAGATGCATCTCTAACTCTGCTATTCTCCTGCCAACGCAGCTCCTGATACCATAGCCAAAGGGAATTGAGCCAAAGTTGTCGACATGATCTGTGGTATCTTTCCGTATCCAGCGATCCGGCCGAAAGTCCACCGCATCAGCAAAGTTCTCATCATCCAAAGATGTGGAGTAGTGACACATTGCCAACTGAGTCTAACAAAGTGAGAAAGCAGAAAATGTCAATTGTCTATTGAAAACAGCTGGGCTATTGTACATCAACTGTTTGAGTGAGAGAAGGACATTCATCCTGTAATCTTTTTAGCAGACACCCACAGTCAAACCTTTTATTCAGCATATTCACACTCTAGAAGACTTGCATCTATAATGTCTTACCCCTTTTGGGATGAAGTATCCACCCAATATCAAGTCATCCTGGGTAACGCGTCCGTTGCCTGGGAGAACTGGAAAAAGCCTGCTCCCAGGGAGGGGTGCAAAAAAGGTTAGTTATTAAAGTTATTTAACTATATTACACATTCTTCCATTAAGGTTAATTCTGAGATAACCAAATAAGTCGAAACCCACACTAAGAGAAAGATAATAGGCAATAAAACACTGAGTATACTGGACGTGAATATATTTAAGTCTATTCTACTATTGATAAGTTGTTCGACAACTAGAGAAGGAAAAAAGCTTGGCCTGTACCTAAGCGTCTCTTTGACCAGAGCTCTGATGAGAGGTAGATGCTGGACATCGTCAGCTGTGGCAACTCTTCTGGGTCCCAGAGTTCTTGTCACTTCTGTAAAGATTTGCTGCTGTACATCAGGGTGTCGTGCTAGCAGGTAGGCTGCCCACGAAAGAGTGAAGGATGTCTAGGAGAATGAAAGAGGGTAATTTAAAGAATGTGTCATATAAATTTGCATTCAGATGTATAGTATATTAGTCGTCCTGCTACTTGTCACCTTTTGGCTTCATGTTTTAAACAGGTTCTACTTTACTGCTAAATTATTCAAGAGATTATAGGTTGTTGCATAAGTGCTGGCAAAAAAATAGACAGGGAGAGTAAGCTAATTTCACACACTGAGTAGATACTCTCAGCCCTTTACACTTAAATGACCCTTCTCGTCTATTCTTATCCCACTGTAACGTGATTAAATGCATAGCGCTGCACTTAACAGCATTACAGTACTATTTGACATGACATGTCACCTCAGTCTAGACTAGCCACTCCCACTTGTCCTGAAACTACCTTAGTGTTCCTGTTCACCTGCACAATAGATCTTCATTGTCTTATCACCTTTGAGATTGTTATGTTTGCCTTGGAACTCATTCAGTCTTTTTTCCTAGCCAAGAGGCACACTGGATTATGTGACTACTGTCCTCTTTCTTTCTGGGTGTAATTGCTGTCTGTCCCACATTATATCCTACTCTATACCCAGCACAACTTGTATCTGTCTATCTTTCCATCTAACCTTTTCACTTTTCCATCCAAATAAATTCATGACATATGGGAGATTTACTAAGACAGCACTAATCTTTCTAACATCTTACCCAATAAACCCCAGAGGTCAGTCTGAGGTCAGTGTTTCCCCGTGGAGTAACTAATGATCGAAAGAGTATCTATGCTTACCCCACAATCCTTTTCATTGTTCATTCATTTATTGTTTCATCTTCCACATGCAATACGCTTCCCCAAATATCTCCTCCCACCCCATCATCGCCCTTTCCACATCTAGACATCTTGATCCTAATCAGTCGCAGCTTGGAGACACATTGGCGACACCTCAAACAAAGGAGAGGAATTGTATGACAAAGGATACAGCCAACTCTTCTTTCCTGCTTATTATGATGCCAATTTCAAACTCGTTGCTTTTTCATCACACTGTCACTCTACCTCAGCAAACCCCCCCGTTACCCTTACCCCTTGTCTCACCTCTGCCAAGTCGGTGCTATAATTCTGGCTGTGACTAATGTGTCTTGACAGGTATTGTGCATGTTGAGTTAAGGCAAATGCACCATGAGGTCAGGTAATGGCCCATCTAAGTTCACCCCCTACCAGGATGTGGCTATTGCAACAAGCTCTACAAAAACACATGCCCTTTTATCTGGGGGACCCTCTAGCTCAGCACAAAACACTCCACAGCCATAAATTTCACTAATCTGACAGCACCTCAGACAAATTAGGCAGTAATTGTGCACATGTGCGCACACATGCAAATGCACAAACGCCTAACAGAGTGTGAGAAAACGAATATGTTAGAGAGAAACACGTTCTTGTTATATTCTTAGTACTTTTTTGTCAGCTATTTTTGGGCATCTAATAAGTATGGTTGGTGCCAGTGGCATAGTCTTAAATTTTGGATCTACACCACATATCACATATCACACCCCTGCTTTTTTCTAGTGTTTTATATATCCTTTTATCAAATTTTATTTTATTTTATTTTATCTAGTAAATTAAAACATTAAAAGAATGTCTCATAGACATAGACAGAATAAAAGATTGGTTCAAATACTAATAGAAGTTTATCAATGAGGTAGTGTGTAGTCTCTGATTCACTGCTCTGACCTGAAGCTGGCACATCTACACAGGCATAAATCTGGCGCCAGAAACCTAACCCTTTGAAACTCAACACTAACACACACACATACACACCCAACTTTCTACCCCTCGAGCTCCTGCTAAAGCCTCCCTGCACAAATTCTGTAACACTGGCACTGAAATATGGACACACACCGTGTCGACCCCAGCCAGTAGCATCTCTGTTACATTGGCGTAGATGTCCTCCACACTCATCTGCCTGGTAACGAGCAGGTGTGTGAGCAATCCCCCCTTCACCTCCTCTCCCCGCTCAAGCTGGGCCTTAATCTCAGCGAATCTCTTATCAACGTGAATGAGGCCTGGGATCAGACAGAGACAGAAAAGGTGGAGTGAAGAAGCAGAAAAAGAGCAGGTTATTTATAGGTAAAAGGCATCCTGCAATCACAAGATACAGCAGAGATTAGTAGAGACTGATCTGTTTCCAGGTTGTTTATCCAAAATATGATGTGTAACGATGTAAATATGAAAGCTGACTTTTTAAATGAAACTATTGTGCTCAGATATTATTTTATTAATGTGCTCACTACAAGTATACTAACAAGTATTGATATGCCTCCTGCAGCCAAAGATTACAAGCTGTAAACCACTTACTGAATTTAAAGAGGCCATCCCAGGAGTCACAGAATTCCTCCCACGGTTTAGGGATGATAGACCGAAGCCACTTCGGGATCGCCCCGGCATACATGGTTGTCTTGAAAGAGCTGAACATGAGGTGCAGTGCAGCGATGTAGTCTTGGGTCTCCTGGGGAACCTCACTTTCCAAACAGCCAAGTCGACACTCGTATAAAATGGCTGCCACCGCTGTAAAGACAAAGACAAAGACGAAGTGTTTCCGTCATTTGTTGTGTGCAGATACACATCACTGGCTTCTTGATATAAGTGTCACTGGTGTCTGACACTGGCACAGTGTTTGTCATTTCTAGAGAGGACTGAATAACATAATTTGTGTATTTTCAGTTTTCCTCTTTTCTCTCTGCTATTAACTCTTCCTGCCAACACATTACATTTTCCGTTGTACCATGTACATTTGTGCATATGACAAAATAACTATCTTATCTGTACCTTGCATTCAATCTGAGCCCACTACTAATTGCCCTCCTGCCGTTCCTTCCCAGCCAACTTTGGCAGGATCTTTACCCACCTTCCATGGCATATTTGAAGAAGAGATCATTAATATTGAGGACAGTTGCACCGTCAGCCTGCTGGGTACGCAGCACAGTGATTCTCTTGATCAGATCATCCACTACTTCGTTGACATCATCAGAGAAAACTGCTACGTCACGGGGGCGCATGATGAGCTGTCTGAGCACGCTCCGCATCTTCAGCCACTCTTCCCCCTCGCTGTCAAAGAAGATACAGGACACAAGAATTGTTGTCAGTCAAAAGTATTGATCCCAGACATCCACAGACAGGAGATACAGTAGCCTAGTTTTTGTATTGTATCTACAAGTAATGATGCTAAATGAGCTAATCTCAAAGCTTACTGATACAAAAGCTGACAACTGAGTCAGCTTGCACACCAGCAGTGAGCTGATTCCAGTAATGTGGTCCAGATTGATTATCCTGTTAAGTCTAAAGTCATTTATTTCAAGAGGTTCTGAGTCAAAGCTCAAAGGTTACAGGGAACTCACGCTGAGATGAGTCCAGTGGAACGGCCTCTCAAGTCTCTGTATTCTTTCCAGGAGTCCATGTTTCCTCTCCGTGGTGTTGCGCTTTCAGTCCTCAGAACCTGAGCCACCAGGTCACGGTCTGCGATCGAGACCACCAGCTGGGGCCCGAAACGAGACTTGAATATTTTTCCATACTTCTTACTATGCTCCAGCTGTAACACAGTAAAGAAAACCCATTTTTAGTTGATTTGACCAAAACAAGAATATGGAGTGATTTCCACAGCGTATTAATAAACCATAAAAGATAAATATGATAAAATAACTATATCACACTTTTAAGCATAGCATTCATTAAAAAAAAAACCCAGGTTAAGGAAGAAAAATATTATGATTAATGTATAAAACATATAAATAAAAATAATGATGCTGCTGATAAAAATTAAAGAAAGATGCAGCCCAGTAGTGAAGCCTTAAATCTGTTGTGCTCTGACACAACGTGATAATCAATCACTTTTAATTTAACACGTGACAGGCTACTGATCATCAGTAATTTAATAATGAATTAGCCTAATTCATTAATGAATTAATTGTCCTAATCTAGATTTTACTAGGAAAAGAACCAGGGTCTTATTTTGTAACGAGATGAGAGATGAGATGAGATTAACTTTGTCAGTATCAACCCAAACTTGCATTCCGTCACAGCGCAGCCTCCCCGTTCTCAGTTAATCCTCTCAAGTAGAAAATCTGGTTTTATTAGCACCTAAATCTGGCTTTTTTTCAGTTTTGACACTTTTTAGCTTTAATGATTTAATCTTCAAACTAAGAAAAATGTTAATCATGTGCAGTTTCTTGCACAGAAGAGAGAAATAATTCTCAGAGTTGGGCTCAGTTGATTGCAAAACTCATACACTAGAGAGGAGAATAAATCAGAGACTAAACTCTTTGTGCCATTACTACAAACACTGGTGGTAAATCTGGAAAACACACAGAAATGATCCAATCAGTCAAACATATCGAGAACATCACCAGCACTTGCACAACTGGCCACCATCACCTGTATTTCATGAATCCTGCTGAATCCGTCTCTCCAGAAAAACTCAATCAAGTTGGCAAAGGTGCTGGGTCCAGGCATCTCCTTCAGGGTCTTGATTCTGGTTTCGTCCACCACATCTGGAGGCGTCATCGCTCTTTCCTCTGATATACCAAGAATGTCGCTGGCTGCTGACTTGTGAAAGCTGCGTAAAACGAAGGACAGCTGCTTGTTCCGGGAGTTGCCGGCCAAATTCTTCAAGCACGCTGCAGTAAAATGATTTATTATTGCCATTCTGAAAAGAAAACAATAAAACCGAATCTATTGCACGGGCTCAACACTTCTTGCAACCTCTGCGTATCTACGCGGTGACCCGTGCGCTGTGATGGTTCTGGAAAGGCTTTTAAAGGGTGCCTTTTTTGCAACCTTAGACGTGATTGGATGCTCACTTCAAAAGAAGGGAGGAATGGCTCTATATTCGGGTGTGGGCGTTTCCCCAAGAAGCACACTGGGTTTTGTCTTTTAGTGGGAAAGGACTGCGTTACAACGTGCCAGAGCAGCAGTTGGGTACATCTCACTAATCAATCAGCCCGTGTGCGTGTGTGCGCACACACCCCACCCGCCCCCGACACACACACACAAACGCTCATTAAACACTGATGTGATTACCACCACATGCAGCCAAATTTCACGTTTACATGTTATAAAACACGGGGAAATCCCTCCCACTGACCCGCTCATGTAAGCTTGGTCTGTCTGCTCCAATACATCATCACTCACCGTTGAGCGTTCACTATATTTTGAGAAATACTCTTAATGTAGATAATCAGCAGAGACAAGAGTTCAGAGCTCATAGAGCCATATGATGTTTGAGTGTAACATCTCATGCTATCTCCTTTTTTTTTTTTAAATCAAACTTAATATATCACATTTGATTTCTCCTAATCATTTTATATATATATACTATTTTAAACTTTCAGTTCCATTTATTGCCATTATTTAAAATTAAAGCAATGAGCTAAATCAGACGTGTTACTATCTATAAAAGATCATTCTAAGTTATACATTGAAATAGTATTTATTAGCATATGCATCAGTATTCTCTATATGCTTTTTTCTTTCTCTTTCTGACACATGCACTTTAGTCACGATCCTCCTTTACCCCTTGTCCTCATCTCCACGAACACGTGAATTCAAGTCTACCTCATTACTTTGAGCTTTTTTCAAGCCAATAAACCTCAGGGCTCCTGAGGACACAAAACAGGGATTAAACGGATCCGGACATGACCCTTCAGAGGGAACTGTGCCCTTTGGTCTGGCAAGGAGTAGTTGGACAGAGGTGCTATTTCCCACACTGAGTACTTTTGCAACTTTTAAGCTCGTGCAGGGCTCAAAACTCCGGTTTGATCATGCAAGCCTGCTGATCATGTGTCGTGTGTCTTGGGCTGCATGTGCGTTGGGTCAAACTCCAGGGCTGACTTATGCCCAGATGCCTCTAGAGATAATTAATATTAGTTATCAGTCTTCACAGGAGTACAGCTGTAAATTTAAAGCTGATCCTAAAATGCCAGTTAATATGAACCTTTTACAGTCTGTTGCTTTATGACTACTGAATTTAATCAACACAACTTAAAATATGATTTGGGCATTCAAAACATTCACAATGCTGTCTTCCTGTTGAGGTTAATTGCTCCTAGACAACATTATTTATTGTCTCACCAACTGATCGCCATATAAATATTAAGTATATTTTAATATAAAGATATATACACAAACAAGTTACAAGGTTAGAAACACCTACACACTTTTTATTTTTATTTCTTCTGTTGATTTTATCAAATTGCTGTAAGTGATTCGTTAAACACACATTAAAAAAGAATTAATTATCAATTTTCAGTATTTTCAAGTCAAATTTGCATGATATGAATGATATTGGACTTGGTAGTTAGATTAAATTATGTCCAACTAATAAATAGTGAGAGTTTTGAATTATGTTATGAATAGATGGTGATATAATGTTTGATGAATTTTCTGTTTGTTATGTCTGTATAGGTCTAAGTTTAGATCTCCCTGGTGAGTGGTGGGAGATCTAGGGTGTGGCAGCCCTTAGTACAAAATGGCTGCCAGCTCATTCCATGCTGCAGAAGATTGCTGCAGAGGCTGTCGCTCAGACCTGCTGCCATTTGTAGTTTCAGTTTATTTGAGAACCAGTTGGGAGTTCAAAAACATCACCTGGCCAGGGAGACATGGCAGCCAGTCACCCTGGGGACAAACTGGATGAGCAATCAGATTTGGTTAAGACACTCTCAAGCAGCCAAAAATCAGCAGATGGAGAAAGTTATGGGCTGTCATAAACAAAGATAGAAAGGCATGCAGCATTAGTTTCAACAGATTCAACTGTAAGTAAATGAGATGAAGAATACCAGAGTTGACCAGGGGAAGTCTCACAGTGGTCCCCCTCAAAGAGCAGATGATTGTGATGAAGACGACACCCCAGGAGAAGGGACATGCCATAGAGACAATCATGGCAGACTTCAGCTGCAACCGTCACTACATCACAGAGAACCTAAATGATTCTCCCTTCCTCTAGACGAGGACACTGAACAATTTTTGACTACCTTGAGCTATCCCTTTGAAAGGAGACAGGGAACTGTCTCTGCCTTGAGACCTTTCATTGTTTTAATTTTGACTGGAATAAAGGAGCTTATGGATCATCTAATATACAGTAGATGTACTGTATAAGCAGACACTGACTGGCTCTTATCATGTAATTTATGGTGCATGCACCCTGCAAAGTATATGCAAATGAAGAAACAATATTTCTAATAACCTTTTGTTAATCAATCGACAGTTTGATTGATTACAGCTTGTAAATCTTCGTATACCAACATATACAAGTTGCTAAGTCGCAATTGGTGTATAGCAAATAAAATAAAAATCACACACGAACTGTGTTCCACTGTTGTGAAGCAGGAATGTTCCAAAACAAAACCATACATGATTAAATACTGTGGCCTTTAATCACAATTTCCATGAGTCCTTAATCAAAGCATAAATCCGGATTGGATTGCACAAATAATGACCTCTAAAAATTTGGCTGCATCTCACACCTGCTAAGACTTCTTACCGATCTCTTCTTAAACTGCCAAAACATTGTGCCTTACACTGCAAAGCCAGAGATTAGCATTATGACAGAAAGAGGGCCTGTCCAGAAGTGCAAAGCAGGCAGTGCAGGCAGGATGGAAATCTATGTTTTTTATGGGGTTTTGCCATCACTAGGTTTTTATTTCTTTTAGAAATTATAACAAAGAATCCACTGTCAAAGCTGGAGGAGTTCTGCTTGTCCTCCTGACTCTTAAAGTGGAGTAAAGTGGGTTTCAAACAACAAAGGCTTTAATATTGGGTGTCAAACAGTATTTCACTCAACAAATAAAACGTTTTAAACTAAAAATTTTCCCTCAGATACACCTTTTAGTAAAAATGTAAATAATTCAACACCTGAAGATGGAAAAGTCAGAAGTAATTTACTTTACATCACCATAAAGTAGAATGCATTAAATGTAGTCACATTTGCAAAAAGCTGCATTAACAAAAGTCCAACACATGGTACACTGTTAGTTTTTCTCCTCAGATATAGTTTTACTAACAGGTCTGTCAAGTCACTGCTAAGTTACTGGGAGCTGATCATTAGCTCCTTAAAGGGACATCAATCTTGCTTCATACTCCAGGATTCATCCTACATAGACATATGTGGCTGAAATGTACTACAGACAACAAGTCAGAGGCTTGTTGTATTTCATACTCAAGTTCCAATTTTGTTACAGATTCAGCCTTGATATACTGGCTACTTCTCTGCACTGTGAAACAGAAAAAAGACACTGCTAAATCTAAAGTGAGACAAATGAGAGCCAACAGTTGACATGATGAACAAGGCTGAGTTGATACTATCAAATTTATCACAGAGTAGCCACAGTCTGCTGTCATCATTTGCTGCTTTCTTACAAGATGTAGCAGGCGTAGAGGTCATTTCAACAATTATCACCAACAGCTAGGAAGAGAAACCAATGGAGAGTACTGGTTCTGATAATATTCAGTTTCAGGTTTTCGCCAGGTATTTTTCAGTTTTTCAGACCAGTTAGAATATCTTTACCCGCTGCTGGTTGCCGTGTGCTCAGCCTCTGTAGCAATTATTGCACCTGGCTTCAACTTATTGCAACTGAACAAGTCTTTAGTAGTCAGGGTCTGTGTCACTTCCTGAAGCGCTTGAACAGTGGATGAACATTCTTGCTTGCTGCAGAAGCTTTACTGCCCCGGCTTTGATATTCCATGTAGACAGTGTCATCTGCACCTGACATGGAGCTCATGGTGCCCGCCCGTCTCGAGAACTAATAAGAAAGCAGTGAGAGAAAAAAAAGTGAGAATACTGCAATATGTAAGCCCAAAACCTTAGGCATGCAATAGCAATTATTTATATTAGTTTATGTGATTCTATGTTTTGGTTGAAGTCCTTACCTGTGGTCGTGTGCCCACCTCCCCGGCAACCACTTCCTCCTCAGCATCAAGGTCTGAAGCAGCTAGAACCTTCTGAAGCAATTGCTGTTGCTCCTCTCTGGTGGAAAACATCAAGTCCTCTTCATCCATGCCTGCCATCTTAGTAATCACCTATCGCAGAACAAGAACATGGTAATTCAGCTTAGACATGGGTTATAGTTGTGTCACATACAATTAGGCCCGTATGTATTTGAAACAAAACAATCAAGATGTGCTTTAAGTACAGATCATTTCCTTAAATTAAAGGTGCTTTGTCAAAATTATTGGATGAATTACGTACAAAAAACTGCAGACCTAGCAGAACAACAGCAGGGAAGAATTCAACATTTACACCCTATGTGAATTTTTGTCACTGTTGAAATATATTAGAACCCAACTCTAAATGAAGATCAAGTACTTGGCACGCAGCTTTGCTTATTCATAAACATTGTCCCATTTCAACTGATAAATATGTTCCAGAAAGCTACTTTACACACCTCTGTACCTTTTTTTTTTTAAACAGTTCCTGCTCTGGTTCATTCTTTGTTTTATCTCTGTTTAATAAACTCTTACTTTCTCACCCAGTCACATTTCCAGAACTGTGACAACAAACTTGTACGGACATAGAGCATGAAGTCCATGAAGTAAATGTCTGATATGGTGTAAAAACTGTGTTCAATTAGTGGTGCAGATATGTGAAATTATGTGGACAAGTTGAGATGCTGTAGGGATAAACATACCTTAAAGCTGTATCCTTGGTCTACCAGGAACCTCTGCCTCTTAGTGGAATAAGCCATCTCCTGGGTGTCCTGTGACACTAGTGAATAGAAGTATGCATTGTACTCCTCTGCTACCATTCCTAAAAAAAGAGGAGCACAGGTCAAAGGAAATTTCTTTAGTTTTTTGTTATTTTTCGTTGATTATGATATACAAGATGAACTAACCTCATACGAACAAAGAATTCATGTGTTTGTGTTTTTATTTGTTGACACACTGACCTTTCTTGGCTCGTAAGACTCTGCCAAGCCTCTGGGCCTCCTGTCTGCGTGATCCACCATGGGAGGATATCTGGATTAAAACATTGGCTTCTGGCAAGTCAAACGAAGTGTCTCCAACCTGTGTGGTGGCAGAGGTGTGGCACAAATCCACAGACACGCAAAGGTGAACATCTAGTGACTTTAATTGTTGACAGGGTGCAAACTGAAGATAATCATCATGAGCACATTATACTGCATAAAACCTGATTCCAGTACTTTTTTACAGTAATCTAATTTTTAACAGCCTGAATTTATAGATTTTGTTTGAGAATTATATAAATGTCTGAAAGGATGTCTAGACACCCTACTATGTATAACGGGTGTTATCATATGAATGTTGTGCTGCATTTTTTATTCTATTTTTATTGTGCAACACAGCTCCCTACACATAGGAGACTACTTAATGATGCTCATCTGTCTAGATACACTGCTACTGGACACAAGGGGACTAGAATAGAATGGGAATAGACTTTAAGTATAATCTATAATAGACTGAATAGATACAGTAGATCCCCTGGTTTACCTTGGAGATGAAAATGGTGTTGATCTTTGGGTTGTGTTTGAAGTTCTGCAAAATCTGCATACGCTCACCCTGAGAGGTTGGACCATAGATGTAAGGCCTAAATACGTCAAAGAGAGAAAAATTAAAATCTAATGTGAAAGGGCATTTCACACAAACAATTAAATTGTTCTTACTGTAGATAACTTACTTGTTGAGGCGAATGGCGTATTCCTTCAAAGCAAACACGTTGTCAGCAAACACAATGATCTTGTCATTGCGCCGCTCATGGAATCGAATGAGAAACTGGCACGCACGGAACTTATTGGGGTTCATGGTGTAAAGCAGGATGCGCTTCTTTGTCTTAATGGCCACATATTCTCTGTAAAACTCTGGAGACATCGGGCACCACACCTGCAGCACAGACACACGCGTACATTGTTCAGAGAGGTGTATCAATGTAGAATAACCAATTTTAAAAAGAAAATCTAAAAAAACGTATGAAAATGTAAAACAATATAAACCAGAGGTAATCTATAAAAATTGCAGAATATTCATGGGTGAACGAACAGTATTTGTAGATTTTTATCATATAATACGTTTGATATTTCCACAGTTTGAGTACAGCAGAGCGTTGCTTTCAATTATATCTCGAAACAGCCAAAGCAAGCTCGTGAATGCTTGTTGTTAACCTCATTTCTGAAGTTAATAACAAAGAACAAACCTTATCCGAAAAGGACTGAGCCACATATTATTAAGGTTTATTTAGCAACAATGTTGTGCCCGTTAAGATAATTTTGTTAACAAAGAAATCACTTGTTTATTGAGTTGCGGCTAAATCTCTTGAACGTGCACTTTCACACCAAACTATTCAGTGATCAGCTTCTTTCACACGGTTCCACACACAGCTCAAAATGTGCATGGCAAGAAAAGGTTGATGAACTTGTGTGCTTACTGGTCATAAAATGTCATCTGATCTCCACAACACACAATCATAACCTTTTTGAACATGCCTACTCTGGTGGGAAAAGAAAGTGAAGCATTGGATTTAATAACTTGTCAAACTGCCATAACCACTCAAGCAGTGATTAAAACATTTTCTCATTATTGTTGTCAAGGTGGTCTTTGCCAAGTATCAGCTGCACAGTGATGCTTTACTTGGAACAGCAGCAACTTCCTGCCATGGACAACATGAATCATGTTCCATTATTTGGACATGATAGATTCATATAGTAGTTCACACCGTCTACACAGAGAGGAGATTCCCAACAAAGCTGTCTAGTTCATGAAATCAGATGTATATGTTAGTTAATCTTATTTTTCTACCACAATACAGACTCACCTCTGCACACTGGACCTTGGCAATATAGCCATTGTTCTGCAATTCCATCCAGTTAGCCTCATATAACTTTGGTCCAATTAGGAAGTTGAGGTCCACAATCTTGTCATCTTCCCTGACCAGTGTGGCGGTGAGCCCTAGCTTGCAGTGTGCCTGGACAATGGTCAGAACACGACGAAACATCCTGGCTACAAAGCACAGAATTATTATGTTAGTGTGTAGCTGGATCTACTTCAGTGTCTACTTCATAACCTTTCTGAAAAGTGATTTACTGTCATAACTCACCAGGGATAGTGTGGACCTCATCCAGGATAATAAGTCCCCACTCCTGGCTCCGCATCCACTCCATGACCCTCTCAGCCTCCCAGGAACGCTTGGTGGTGTGACCCAGCATTGAATATGTGCTGATGGCCACTGAGCAGCCGATAGGCTTGTCTTTGGCATCAGATGTGAAGCGGCAGATCTGAGAGTCGTCGATAGTGGACCACATCTTAAATTGGGCCTTCCACTGCTCTACTGACACAGAGGAGTTTCCCAACACCAGGCAGCGTTTACGCACGGTGCATGCTGCTGTCACACCTACCAGAGATTTACCCGCCCCTGAAAAGCAAAGGGGAGATAAAATTATTGACACATATTTTACAAAGAAGCTTTATGCTACAATATGTCTAACAATGCTATTGAACGGTTTGGGCTGACTTTGAAAGGTAATGTTACCTATCTACCAATAACAAGCGTATATCATTTGTTTCATAGTCTAAGCAATTGTTTGCTGTACATTTTTATTTCATACATTATTAGATAAGGCTTTATTATTTTATTGTTTAGTCACTCATGTTCTGTCCTTTTTAACTACATTAAATCAGCTGTCTCACCGCAGGGCAACACAATGACCCCTGAACGAGCGCGTCCATTCCCAAACATCTTGCGCAGACTCTTTTCCTGGTAGGGCCGCAACACAGCAGTGGGCTTCAGGTCTATGTTTATGTCTGGGTTAACTGTGTCATTGCGAAAATCATACTCTGCCAGGAGGGGGTACTCCAGCTGAATACAACGTTTCTGCAGTTCTTCAATCATCTCCTGTAATAGACCACAGAATAATACAGTTCAGAGTAGAGCATAAAATACGGCTACATTTTATAGAGCACTTTCTGTGAAATATAAGAACCAGCATGAAGACCACTTCAGCTTTCAAATGTGAGGAACTACTGCTTTATACTGTGTTAATCCAATATGTTTCATATTTTGGATGTGAGTTTTATGCCATCAGCAGTGATGTTTTGTATGTCACAGTAAAACAGAAACAAACTAACAAAAAAAAATTAGATGTGTACCTGGCGAATCTCAAATGACACAGTCTGAGTCTCTTCTTCCTCCTCCTCTTCTTTATCCATCTGCTCATAGTAGCTGAAGATGTCCTCAGGGACCGGCTGAGTTGAATTTTGCCCATCGCTGGACTGCTGTGAGGAGGAAGTACCACCCTTTTCTTGAACTGATTTGGATATCTGCGAGAGAGACAAACAGAGGGGTCATTTGTCGTACATATATCCAGGACAACAGTTATATTTTTTGAGAAGAAACTAAACATGAAATTCTGGGTTGCTGATTAGACTTGACTCATTATTACTTAAATATTGTGAATAATCTCCTTTTTAAAAGTGACTGCACTCTTAAAGTCTGGTTGTGTTGCCACCAAACAGAAACTACATGATCAACCCCTAAGCTGAGAAGCACAACACATCACACATTGTAATATAATAATACTGAGAGAGGAAAGCTGGTGTACAGGACACTTCTAATAATTCAGGAGTCAGCATTTATAACTTAACAAGTAACTGCCTTTTATGTCCTTTTCTGGTTTAAAGTTTGTTGGGGTAAAAAAGATGTCACATTGTATACCGCTGACTTGCTGTGGATAACTTCAGTAATGAGCTCAGTGTCCGTGCCATCTGCAGTACGGAGCCGACATTCACGAATCACATTGTCCTGCAGAAGGCGCTGAATCACATCAGGGAAGGCACTCTCAACAAAATACCTGAAGATAGATAGACAACATAGTTTAAGAAGAAGTGATAAAGGGAATGATGTGAAAGTAGAAGTAGGAGGAAAGGTTGTTAAAATGACCTTACCTGTTGTGCTTGAGCACCAGCTTCACTTTGCCGTAGCTCACTGTGCAGAGCTGAGAGAAAGACAGGGAATAAATGCAGTAATTAAAATACCTAATTTCTATTATTATTATTATTTTGCTACATTAAAAACAAAAGATTTGCAATAACTTTACTCATTCCTCACATCTAAAAACGACGGTCTTTGTATTATACCTTAATGAACTGCACAATTCCATCAGGTACAGATGTCTTGCTCAATTTCTGCAGGTACTCCACAATATCAGAAGTCTGGAGACCCACGCTGACAGCGGCATACAGGGAATAGGCCGTCAGTTTGTACTCGTGAATGTGGTTAGGCCTGCACACCGGCTCTGCAATTGCCACCAAGAAGTCCTGGGCGTACTTATAAACCGGTGAAAAGGCTTCAAGAAAGATGTGTCCATCTGGCGCCTAAAGGGGGGAAAAAAAAGAATGAAGTAAGGCTCAAAAGAAATGGAAAGAGAGACATCCTTTATTATAATGTGCAAAAACAGGAAAAGGGCGATCGCCGTCTCATTTGTAAACTGTATCAAGTGAAGAAATCAATAATCCAAACATGTCTTACCACCCAGAGAGGGCGTGATGAGTGATCATTCTTCAGCAGCATCTGGCTACGGTAGTCTTTGGCTCCATACTCATCCAGTTTTGTACTGGACTCATCCACTTGTTTCCCTGCTGCAGCAGGAATGGCCTCCTGAGACTCTCCACCCGCCACTTCTTCTTCATCTTCTTCTTCCGCATAGAAACGCTTTTTGGACTTCTTCTCTGTAGGTAGGACAATTTCAGTTAGAAACTTTCCCACATATAGTGCTGAATAAACAACTGAGAAACTTTCTAACTGGTTGCAAAGCAGAACACGTTAGTTTAAATCATGTACGTGTATTTTCACACACATTTCTGCCTTGGGGTTTAGCATTCATAGTTAGAAAATAGTTTATTATTTTACTTTGTGTCTGTTTTATCTCTATATTACAGTAATAATTACACAAAAGGACACAGCATGACCAGACACGTATCACAATAGTTCACCATATACATATGTGCTAAATAAGTAAAGTAATGATTTAAATCATTTCTCCAGGCATTTGTATCTGTGTCTGTCTTTCAGTTGGCCACTGAATTAATGTTAGCTAACAGTTAGCTAGGTAACATTGTCTAGATTAAAACGTAGCATCAGCAACTCACCCCGATCTCCTTTATCCTTTTTGCCCATTTCAGAAATGTTCAAATATCTAATCTCATTCAAAACATGTCAGATCTATCTGCATAAGCTGACAAAGTCCTCCTGAAATCAACAAACATAGACCGAGAATCGTTGAGCACAAGTTGATGCGACGCCACACCGGTGTCATGTCAAAATAAACGTCACATAGAAAAACTTCCTGTCTCTGCCTTCAAAATAAAATCATAGTCTCTAAAATAATAATCAAGATGCTACTAATTTTATTAAATCATCTCAGGGTTTAAACAGTGGTTCCCAATCATTTGTCATGGGATTTGTTGATTTATTTTCTTATATTTTTCTTATATTGTATATTTGTACTGTACAGATATTTTATTCTTAGCTAAATCTACTTCTACTTTCTTTATTATATTTATTTCCTATAAATAGTCTTCAATAGTCTTTTATTTTTTAAGGTCACGGGCAGTCGCCTAAGCATTTCACTGCATATCGTACTGTGTATGACTGTATATGTGACAAATAAAATTTGAATTTGAATTTGATAGTCCATTCAAAAGATAGTCACCAAAAGATGAAAAGTGGTTCAAACAAACCATTGCCAGAATACCAGAACTTTTTTCTCTTCATTTCAAACACTCACATTTAAATTAATTGAGGGTTTAGATTTGTATCCTGTGACCTCTTTAGGACTCCACAGGCTGGAAACCACTGGCATTAACAAACTGACCGTGTATTGATTAGATACATCTAGCTTAATCTATGGCAGCTATGAAATTGTTTAAAAAGTTGCACATTAATGCACACATAACATTTCATCTGCAGTGCATACTGTTTCTACAAAATAGTTTTTTTCCTTTTGATACTTCTGCTGAGAATACTTTTACAGTATTGTTTTGAATGTAGGACTGAAACTTTACTTAAAGGGTGAGTGCCTTTTCAACCATTAGTTACAGAAACAAGATGTTGTAGTGTTCTACTCACACTTCAAATTACATCGTGTCTATTTTATGTATTCATCTGAACGTACAAAGTGAAGGCTTCACTCCACACAGTGTGTAATAGTTGCTACCTTTTCGTGTATTTTATCTTGAAACTCAACGACTTACTTCCTGTTGTGGTGCGGTGTCTTCACACAGCTTGACAGACGAAACGGACGCTTCAGTGTTTACTTCCTGTGTGAAAGGTCAACTCGTCCTAATGAGGTTTCTCTCGTTAATGGGGAAGATTTCTGACTTTAATAGAAATTGATGACACAAAGCGACTGAGTTAGTAACTCACAAGGGTCAAATATGTCGTCTGATAAACCCATCGGACCCGCCCTGCCCCCAATGTTCAGTCAGGAAAGCGATGAAGAGTCTGATACTGAACAAGGGTGTAAGTATAAGACAAATCCTTTGTTGGACCGTCCACCACCATCGATTCAGACGAATCAGGTGACTTTTTTTAAACGGTAGTTAGCTGTTTACTTCTCTTAACCTGCAGTCGCTGGCCCCGCTTTGCCTCCGGGTTATAAACGGGCAGAACCGTCGAGCTCGTCGGATGACAGTGAGCAGGAGGTGTCGGTGAAAAGAGCTAAGACAAGGCACACAGCTGGAGACGGACCTGCAGGGTAGGCTTATAAGCTGCAATGAGTTGAGATTTTAAAGGTCAATTTATAATTTACTCATGCTGTATGGAACAGTTATTATCAGGAAGTGGGTTCAGAGAATGTGTCAACAAACTGTGTGCCTTTTCTGTGCAGAGACCCACATGATGATGATGATGATGATGATGATGATGGTTTCTTTGGACCAGCTCTTCCACCAGGATTTAAAAAGCAACAAAGTTCACCAGAAAGGTATGCAAGCAAACTGTGTAATGTATTTCAGAAGGTGAAAGTGATTATTTGACACTGTCAGTGTGGATAAATGGGGAATTATGGAAGCTGTAAGTTCATAGTTTTCCCTCAGGCCACCTGTGCTGGGACCAGCCTTGCCACCTGGGTTTCGCAGAGCCGCATACAGTAACGATGACGACAATGACAGTGAAGGTGGAGAGGGTTTCCCAGGGCCTGCCCTACCACCGGGATACCAGGCGGAGTCCTCCAGCAGCGAGGGAGAGGATGAGGATGTGATAGGACCCATGCCGGCCAAAGGGCCTGTTCAAGACTCCGTGGCTCTGGACTTTGAGCGCAGAGCACGGAGGATGAAAGAGAAGCTGACAGGACAAGTGAGTGCTCAAGCTGTGTTTTCACTTTACAATCTGGAGCTTACAGTTACTTACAGATTAATCACTCACCAAGAAAAATAAAAATGTAAGCATTGTTACCTTACCATGTCCCAATATAAGCATGCAGACACAGTAACAACGTGAAGGATAAATACAGTATCTCATACTTGGGTGTCCTTTGGTGTTACTTTCTTATGCCAGTTTTCTTCCTCTGCTGTCTGACTCTGTTCCTGTGTGTATTTCTGTGTGAACAGGAAACTCCTGAGGTTCTGACCAGAGAAACATGGATGACAGAGCTCCCACCAGAACTGCAGCACATTGGCTTGGGGGCTCGAACTTTCAAGAAGAGGTCTGGCCCAGAGAACAAAGATCGGTCCATTTGGACGGATACTCCAGCAGACAGAGAGCGCAAGGCCAGGGTAGTTAATGAAAAATAACTCATGTTTATGTTTATTGTTAGTCATTCTCATCAAACATTCTGTAACCTATATTCTGTATTGCTTCTCCATTTTTTATGCATCTGTTCCTGACTAATAGGAACGCCTTGAGGGAAAGAGAAAGAATGAGGGGGAGAAAGACAGTGTGCCACAGATGTCCCAGAAGGATGTGGAAATGGCAGAGAAAGTGTCTAAGTATAATGTAAGTGTTCTTACCTTATCACGTTCCGATTTATGAGTAATGTCAGAAGTGACTAAAATGAATAACGTAAGGAACTTCTGTGCCCTCTCTCTGTTACCAGGACTCTAAACGTGCCGAGTCTCTGATGAGTTTGCACGCAAAGAAAATGAAGGAAAAAGCAAAGGATAAGGATGACAAACCAGCGGAGAGGAGACCATTCGATCGTGATGCAGACCTACAGGTCAATCGCTTCGATGATGCTCAGAAGCAGCGTCTGCTGAAGAAGTCTCAGGAACTGAACACGCGGTTCTCCCACAGCAGGGACCGAATGTTCCTGTAACTAATTCTCAATATGTAAAAAATTTATTCAAATACACACACCTGCAGTTACAGTCTCTCGGGTAAAACTTTATTACAGAGTTTGTATTTTGTACTGTGTTTTTACATATACTTGTGTTCAACAAAGGGAGAATTAAATTTTATTTTGGTCTATGACATGAACTAAACACTTTTCGGCATGGTAGAGACAAGGCATGTTCTTTCATGGGATTTCGTGCCACAAGCTGGCAGAAGTAGTAAGTAGCCTGTGGAGCTTGCATTTATTCAAGATACAATCTATTGGGGCTAATGATATAAAGACAAATATTGAAATAAAGAAAATAATTTTCCCTCATTAATATATAATTACATTTCATGTTATCTTTTGACACTTGAGAAAATCATCTATTAAATGTAATTCAGTTGACATTCTTGTATTATTTTCATCTGGTAAAGGCTAAAAAGTATACTAGGAAAAGTTAGACTTAGTCAGACAAAATGTTTAAACCTGACTGCCAACCGGAGCCATCTGTCAATGTCTCAACCCCTGAGACTAATAATACCCATTGTAAAATTGTGAATGATTTATTTCTTTGTTTAAAACATTTTTGTACAAGTAGTTCTTAAGTGTATTAATGCTTCATCCATCCTATGTAGATTTTCATGTGTCCACAGTGTATAATTGTTTTTGAAATGTTTTATTTTTGCAAAAAGATGATTACACTTTGAATATTGCTGAATCTGTTATTGTGGAGTCTCAGTCTGCACCACCAGTAGCTAGCTGCGTCAGCTCAGAATTGACAAAAACATACACAGACTATTTTAGTTATTTGACCTGATTTGTTAGTTTTTATGCTTGAAACCTGAATATATGCTGCTGTTAGCAACTTCAAGCCTTCTTGCGTTTTAAAACCGCTCTGCTCACACTGCTTGAAGGAGGGACCATATTATGGGCCTTCAGAGTCGCCGTAGTTCATTTTACACATGCGTGTTATCTATTTTTATCAATAAGCTAATTGTAGCATCATTTTAAACATGACGGAGAAAGCAGAGGTAGATTTAACTGGTGCCAAGCAGAACACGGGTGTGTGGCTTGTAAAGGTGAGTGTATACCCGTTTTAATAATAGTTCTTGCGATACAGGATACATTTGCAGTTCAAACACCTCTAAGGCTAACAGTAATGTAGCTTAGCTCCTGCTACGGTTCTGAAACAGTGCTATGCTAATTAACTAGCTAGCGCTAACTGTTAGCTAGTTAAGGTAAACCAGTCTCAACTAACGTTACTCAGTATAAAATAATTTTTAATGGATAAACAGAACCAATTGAAACATAACGTAAACCCAGTGATTTAGCTTAAATCAATCGGTAGGGAATTTAGCCGGCAGACAGAAACTAGGCAGGTGCAGTCTGGAGAAAGACGATGGGATTGTTTTGAACTCTACTTCTCGCTAATTCGGTAATAACTGTTTAGTGTTAACTGCAACGGTGAAAGAAATGCATTTCCCAATTGAGTAATTTATGACTGTATGCAAAGGTTTGGCATGTCGAAAAACATTATTTGTTGCCAGTTAAGATTCAATTTCACCCTGACTTCACTAAGATCTTTTGAAGGTGCGGGCATAGCATGTTTTAGATCCATCCAAAAGTTTACCGTCAGTGGTGTCTGAGTCCTTAAAGGATGTCAACTATCATGTAGGAGAAGGACTAGAAACAAAAGTATAGGTCACGGGTGATATTGATATATAATGAAAATATGTATCTAGAATGTGTTGATATTTATTTATATCTTTGTTAAGGTGTGGAAGCAGCCTTAATAACATAAACAAATCTACGTTTCTTCATGCAGGTGCCCAAGTATCTCTCTCAGCAATGGGCAAAAGCAACTGGAAGAGGCGAAGTGGGGAAAATCCGAATCTGCAAGTATGTGCACCTGAATAAAATAAAAAACACACCATGTTTAAGTTTTTTTTAAGCCTCTGTGTTTAAGGAAAATCAAGTGATCAGTAAAGAAACCTATATTTGGGAGGGGGAGAGAGAAAATGCAAATAAAATGTATGCTTAGCAGTATTTTGTTGTTATAGTATTACTAATGCATTTACCTTGTTATTCATCCTAATAAAACAATTCTAAGCTTTGTCTTTTTACATTTTTTCCCAGGAAAGGAACCCAAGGAAAACCAGAGGTAAGTGATCTGGGTATTAAACATAGGATGATGATGGTGGCAAAGAAAGGGGCTGAAAACTTTAAGTGTGGACGATACTACTCTTTACAGGTATCTTTCACGTTAAATGAAGAGCTGACTGTGATTGAGGGAATAGAAGACAAGACAGTATCTGCGCCTCGCGAGCACCCATTCACCATGCAGTCAGTTGGAGGACAGATGTTGGCGGTCTTCACTGAAACTTCATCAGGTGAGTTTCTGTTTTTTCAATCAAGAGGATGCCAAGTGTGTGCTTTGAACGCCTCTTCTGCAAAACGGGGCACATAAAAATCCATAAATTTTATTTTTAGTTTGTTCAGGTGGTGGAGGAGCTCCTGCTACTGTTTGTACATCTTCCACAGTTCTTCTCTTTCTCGTCCTGCTTGTCTCTGTGTTTTGTGAACTGGCATGTTGAGTGTTGGGTTGTCCTTAGTTTTAACAGAAGGCATACAGTGACTTTAGAAAGTATTCAAACCCTTTTTTGCTCTTGATACTTTCTGAATCCACTGTATAAGACATGTACTGCATTCAGTGGATGCAAGTAAACATGCAACAGGAAATGGAAGAAAGCTGTTATGTTGGAAAATTGTCTTCTTCCACGCTGATCTGTGTTTCTGTCTGTGATATCAGGCACAGTGGTCCCATTTGGAATATCAACACAAATCATTGCTGAATTTGGAGTTGATGCAGTTTATTGCATGAGGTTTTTCTGATTTGATTTGCATTTCACCAGCCTTTTCTGCACTCTGAATGTCATGTAGGTGCTTTGCTGCTATGGGTGGTGGTGAGCTTGTGCTACTGTGCTTACTTTGGGACACAGTCTTTCTGTAGGGCTGAACAGTGAAAATATTTTAACCACAGTCACACAAGTATGACTTAATGTGAACTTTCCTTTTTGACAGAGAACTGTCAGGCAACTGCTAAAAAGGTGGAAATATTAAGACTTCAGTTTATCAGATTGAGTAGATTAATAGAAACAGACGAGACGAAAAGAAATACAGTAGTTATTGCTGCTCTGTAGATTTTTAGAAATTGCACTTAAGTAAGCGAGAGAAAGGTACAGCGTTACTTGCTTTGTTTTTATGTAAAAGTTTTGTTTCATTTTTTGTTTTTGCAGCACTTTATCAGTTGTGTATTTGTGGTGGGACACTGTGCTCGCTTGTTGTAAGGGCATGCTTGCTTTGCTCACGCGTATGCGAGTACCCGTGTGACATAACACTCAGAATATCTGTGTGAAACGCTTTGTGTGCGACTAAACCCTGGGTGTTCGATCCCCTCCTTCCTCCGTCTTCCTTGCCCTATATTTTCATGTTTACCATCCCTCCCTCCCTTCCTGTAGGCCAGTCAGAAGAGAGATCTGATGGCAGCAGCTCAGGTTCGGGGGCGGGGGCAGGTCCAGGTGAGTCCTCCGTGTTGCCAGCGAGTGACAGAGTTGTTCTACTGGGAATCAGACATGAGTGTTTCTTTTCTAATAATTCCGTTTGCAGTATTGCAGTTGCACATAAATTACAGGACACACTGGCCTGATGCAGTGCTTGATTTTGCAGTGAATCTGAATAATTGACATGAAACATCTGGAGGACGGAAATGTGATGAGACTGGGTTGAAATGACATTTGAGCACAGTGCTACTTGCTTATGGTGATGGTTGTAATGGCAGTCTAGTTATGACATGGTGTTGGAAAAGAGATTTGATTCAAAAACTTCATGAAGCAAACTCTTGTCTCTGCTGTGAATTTATTTCTCAAAACACACTGCCCCAATTTTCAGTAGTGTGTGCACTTTAATCCCTTCTTTCTTAAACTCAACCAACCTTTCACCATTCTTTTTTTAAGCAGTAAACATTCACTGAAAATGCATTGCAACACTTGGAGGCTTTAATAAAATCTTCCCTTTTTTTTTTCAGATAAAATTGCCTTGGAGGGAGTGGTAGTGCAGAGAGCGGAGTGCAGACCTGCTGTTAGTGAAAGCTATATGAGGCTGAAGAAGTAGGTATATTGAAATTGGGCTATGAACAAGTTTTGCATGTTAAGAACCTGACCCTGCATTTATGTATTACGACCAAAATGTCATGTGTTCTATGCAAAAAAAAAAAAAAAAGCAAGTATTGATGTCTGCCACGTCTTTGCATTTGATTTAGTCCACTTGACTAACGTGATTTTATAATATGAGTTTATAATATGAGTATCCAGAGATATATTGTACCAGCCCTATCAAGAAATAAGCAACATAGTGTTGAGTTATTCTGTTATATTGCTTTTAATCATACTAGTGCTTCTAGGTTTTTAGGTTAATCCCCTAGATGACACATGTTGTGTATGGTACTTGACCTTATTATTTAATTAATTCAATTAATGAATTATTGCGTCTTACAGGTTACAAATTGAAGAGTCTTCCAAACCAGTCAGGCTTTCACAACAATTGGAAAAAGCAGTTACCAGCAACTATAAACCTGTGGCCAACCATGCTAACAATGTAAGACATTTTTCTTTCATTAATCTACTTGTGTTACACAATGTGTTACTGCTAAGCGTATTCATATTCTTGTTAATGAACCTGTGATTCAAGCTAATTCCTTTTCTTTTCACATTTTTGTACGTACCATTTGTAAAAATAACTGCATTCTTTAGAAAAGCATTGGCATTGCTGTTTTGGATCAGTAATACCTGACCTGTCTGTGCTCTTCTTGCTGCAGCTAGAGTATGAGCGGAAAAAGAAGGAGGAAGGCAAGAGGGCAAGAGCTGACAAACAGCAGGTGTTGGACATGTTGTTTTCTGCTTTTGAGAAGCACCAGTACTACAACATCAAAGACCTGGTGGATATCACCAAACAGCCTGTGGTAAGACTAGAAGGCAACACGAGGGTTTTAGCTATAAGACTGTACGCCGATTGATTTTAAACAAAAAAAGTATTATTTTGACATTTAGTCAATAGCAGAAATTTAGATTAATACTTTTTGTACAGTTATCTTGTATCTAAACTCAATGATATTTTGCTTTTCCTGATTATGCAGCCTTTTCTTGTGAAAACTGCTGACATACATTGTTCATGCAACTTTGATCTCATATATATATATATATATTTTTGTTGTTGTTCTCCCAGAGTTACTTGAAGGAAATCCTGCACGATATTGGCATCTACAATGTGAAGGGGACACACAAGAATACCTGGGAGCTCAAACCAGAGTACCGACATTACCAAGGCGAAGAAAAGACTGACAAATAGTTTCCGGCCCTCTCAATTCTCCAGGACCTCTTCGTTTGATGGGGATCCCTCCCAGACGAGGCCACAGAGTTTGCGTCTTACATTAGGGCTCAAACATGGATGGTGAGGTCAAGAAAAGGTTGCGTTTTACAAGGAAAGGTTGGATCTTCTTATTTTTTTAGGAGATAAAAACAAGGGGCAGTGGGACAGTTTGAGGTTTTATGCTCATGTCTTTTCCTGATGTGGTTTCTGTAATAACTCCAGCAAATCCTCAAGGTTAAAGCCCCCAGTATTAGAATCAGTCGTCTATTCAGAAACAGGACAGTGTTTTATGATACATTTACGAACTCTGGTTCCTGGCATTGGATTACTTTTAATATTTTGAATCTAGTTTATCCAGAGGTCAAGGGTTTCATGTTTAAAGGACAAAATGTAAGAGGAAGGTTATGAAAAGCAACAGCTTGCACCATTTAACTGAATTATTCTGAGGAAGTTTCTTTATCTAGATGTAGAATTTTACTTTAATAAATACAGTGCTCTTGTGAATTAATCCGGTTTTTCCTCATGATGGCAGACAATTTCAGCCTGAACTGGTGTTTTTGATTTGATGGCCAGCAGCATTGCTGTGTTTAACATGTACTCAAATTAGCCCTTCTTCCTCTTTTTAGATTGTTTTATATTTGACTTATGCAATAAATGTTTCTCTAGAAAATTTTCAACCTTACCTTGTACAGTATCTCATTTATCAAGTTTGATCCCATATTGCTCTGTAATGGTTACCCACACAAAGCAATGTCTAAATGACTCTTCTCAGCCACATTTTACATTTAATTTTGGTTAACCATTTCATGACTACAATGACTCATACGTTACTAATCTAAACTACTTTCTGGTTTTAAGTAGGACATCTTAAATACAGTTTGTATTCAAATCTCAGGAAAGTTCTGTTAGTGAAACTATTCATGTCACTGTTTACACTAATTTATAATGTCTAATTATGTATCAAGTTAAAATGTTAAAAAAAAACAAGCTTGCAAAATGGTCATTTATTTCTTTGACGACAAAATTTTCAGCTTAAGACATTGCATGCACAGTATGCAGACTGCTTTAATGTAAAGTAAATGCTGCCAGCAAATACAAATCGAGTTATATGTATGACAATATAACTACATATAGAACATTTATTTAATAGCAAGTTTGTTTGAACTAACAAAGAAGAAAATGTTCCACTGATCAAATCTTCATCGGGTGTTTGCAGCATCTTATTACCTGCAAGGAAACAAATACCATTAAGTTGCAACACAAGTGCCCCAGAAATACCTTGTAGAAAGTAGTCACACCTACCCATCAATGTGCAACAAATTCCCAAATAAATGCTCTTAGAACAAAATTACTATGTTTTGATAAAAATATATTAAGAAAATTATTGATGTACTGCTTATGTAAGGCCTGATTACAAGAATCTGACCTTGGAAAATATGTATTCCTTAATTCAATCTGTGCTGCTAGAGAAAGTAGCAGTCAGAAAGCGCAAGGAAATTCAGTTTAGCATCTCTATGCAAACCCAGAAGCCAATGAAGCATGCTTCAGGTCTATCAGTGGATGCAAAATGAAGCATATCCCAACTTGAGAAATAATGCACTCACCTGCAAAGTATCTGTTCAGACAAGACTGCTCAAGAGTTTGTTACAGCTGATACAGTTTGATTCATCTCCCCAAGCTTAAGTCATGACACTGGTAACAGAAAAACAACACAGAACATCAAGGCCATTTCCAGAACATCTAGTGTTTCATGTTTAGAGACAAGAACTGATCCAACATGAAGACATTCACATGATTGTGATCTACAAGTTTAACATTTTACATTTATCCTCCCCTATTCAATCCGAGACGCCACGGGAAAGAGGCGAGCAGAAAGCGCGGGGACATTTAATATTGCATCTGAAATATTAAAACCTGGGATACCTCACATCAGAGGAATCAGGCTGTCAAAGATGCATCTTGTGACCTGGACAACAGGCTTAAAAAGTTAAAGATCCAAGTATACAAACCTTTACATACATTTTCACACAGTAACTTGAGGCAGATGGCAGCTGTGATGTTGGAGCTCCTGTTTCATACTAGTTTTCTCCAGTAATTATATTGTGGTGTTAACAGCAGCACCATCTTCACTGGGACGTCCAAAGAGAGACATCATCCGCCACCTGGCTCATACAGAGGTTCACCAAATGGCACATGAGCTGTAAGAGGGATCATAAGGAGTCATTTACCCGTGTTGTCTCTGAAAAGCATATAATGGTAAATCTATCATATGACAAAGCAGCTAAACTGTTAGGTGAAGACAGCAGATCAATAAACACACTGGACATCTCCCAGCTCCGGACTAGTGTGTGAACAGTACAATCAGTGCCAGATCACAGGTTAGCAAGAGGAAGGTGGGTTAGCAATGTCGTTAGCATGTCCGCTGCTTAGCTAACTCTACACTCGTGTGTCCGTCCTACTTTATTACTCTGTGTAACCATTATCCTTCCTCTAAATAGACAGTAAGCACGGACTAACTTTGCAAAACCGGTATCTGCTGAAATCACCGATAGTAAACTGCTTTAGCCTGAGATTCAATGACACTAGCTAACTTCCACGTGTCTGTAGTTAGCTCGGCTAAATGACGAAACGCTAAAACCTCAGTTTCTCCTAACGCTGCTTTGTAGTTGATATAATAATTACTTACAACAAACCGTGTATGTAGCCATGACTGAGCCGCTGAGGATGTTCTGTGATCTATAATGAGGACGAGTCTCCATGACTCGTACCTCTGCTTCGTGCTGCCGCTGAAAGGACTCGAACGCATCAGCTCCCACATTAAATAGGTTGTGGCTCATTGTCGCCCCCTTCAGGACGAAGACTGTAGGCTCCTGGAGTCCCAAGAACATTAAGTAGAAATGAGGTCGTTTATTGAAACATTTGTGGGAAAAAGTCTGAATTGCATGGTCTGATATAAGGTTTTGTTTTTGTAGACGAGGATCAGGGAGTTCGGGGAAGCAGGTGCTGTTGAGTTGACCACTTTGTAGGCAAAAGTTCTCTAGGAGAAAGTTGTGTCTGGACGTGACGCCTCAAAGTGTCGGTGTGATGCATGAAAATCCAGTGTTAAAACAGTTCAAGTGAGCAAATGTGTCCTGTTTTATTGTTGGTGTTTGTTTGTGGTGGTGTAGCAAAAATAATGAAAAGCAAATGAATAACGAGTTTAAAAAAAAAAAAAAAGTCCATCAGTGGTACATCTGATGCAGGGTAATAAATAAATAAATAAAGACGCAGACACGCATGTGCACGACGCGCGCACCCGCCTCCTGCTCCATCAGTCTGTGAGTTGACTGAAGACGAGCAGCAATTTTTAATTGGACTCTTCCTGTGGATTTGAGTGAAGGTACCACCAGCCAAGACCTAAGAACAGGTAACTTTAGGCTTAATTGTCTCCATCCTACCATGATGTGAGAGCACTCTTACATGTATTTACTATGCACACAAAGACCTGATGGTCAACACTAACTCGGTCCTCATTGTCTCAGACAACAAACAGCAATTAAATCTGTTTTCTATTAGTTGAACTGAAAACTAACAGTTAAGGCAACGCTTGAAAGAATGTGTGTCTAATTCAGTTGAACATTTTGCTCAGTCCTCCAGGCTGAAGACAGAGAAGCAACAGCCCCAGCGATGTTCAGAGCAGTGTTTGGAAACAGGAGAGAGGGAGGAAGAAAACACGGAGACAAAAGTCAGAGACACCCAGGTAAGAACTGCTGTGATAAGAAGTCAATATCGTATGTTTGTCTTCCTCCGATGATGCCTCATCACAGCTTTAACAGCACATGGGATGTGCTTTTTGTCCCTGATCACGCATATCTTTCTCTATTTCTCTCATGTTGAACACATCAGATCTTGCGATATTTGATGGCAATATTCAGGTTCTCTCCTCTTGGGTGATTTAAGTAAAGCCATTTCAATTAGCCTAATTCAGCAGTGTGTTCTGTCCTTCACACAATGTCCCGCTGCTTGCATTTAAAGTGTGTCAGGCAAAGTTAGAGTGGGTTAGGCAAACATCTTGACCTATTAAAAACATCCAGAATCTCGCAGGAGTGGGTTATCACTGAACGAGGATCCGTGTGATGCACTTGATAGAAACATGTTGTGTTTTGCTGTGAACAAGCTCGACCCTTTGTGAAATGTAAAAAAAATCTGCTGAGCAGCTGGAACATTTTGTGTTGAAATGAAGCTGTTTGTAGTTTTCACAGGATGAACTTGTCAAATGCTGCAGCACAGAGGAGACTTCATACTGTGCTGAGGAGATAGATGAACATAAGTAGAGCTCAATATTAGAGCAACCATGTTGCTCATTAATATTTTAAAATGTGCTGCTCTGGGTAGCAAGTACAGAGAGCAAGACAGAAAACTGTGTCAGTCTCATTAAAATGATATACAATAAAATAATGCTTAGATTTGAAATTTATCACTTCCTCTTGAAAGCCGATCATTAAAAGTTCTGAAGCAAGGATTCCTCTACACATGTAGAAATGATATAACACAATATTGTGTGAATGTGTATTATTGGGTAGGGGCCCTCTGAGTCCTTGTTTTGCTCCTGGCAATAATAGCAAAACACATTAATTTAAAGAAGTGGATGGCAAAATTACACCACAGAGAAAGCTTCTGCAATGTCTAAGAGATTATTGCCACTCACTTCTGTAAGTGGCAATAATCTCTTTGTAATCACCTGACTTTGTGAGTTCTTGTGCATTAATGTTTGATCGAGCTTCCTGGCAGCAATAATGGCCTGAAAATAATTGGAATAATGAATTGAAATATAAGTGTAGCCTCTTTATTGATTGTGATCCCATTCCCTTAAATAGATGTCCTGGCTTTGCCAACTTTCCATTATCTCATTTTCCAATATGCCTCCAAGACAAGATATGTTTGCTATGTTGCAGCACTATATGAGGCACATCTTTGCTGTTCTATCTGCGATATGTTACAGCTACGCCGAGCCACGTTTCTGTCGAATGGGCCCTGCCTTTTTAACTACTGTGTGCCAAAGCCTTCTAAATTGCTTCTCTCTTTTCTCAACACGCCCGTATTTTCCATGTAGGTGGTGAGGGTTATGCCCCCAGCACCTTGCAGAGGGATAGCGGAGGGCGTGCCACACACTCCCAGGAGCGTGACAGTGGCTACACTGAAAACCCAGTAAAACTGATGAGGTTGACCAAGGGTGTGTCCATTTCTTTACCGTCCTCCCCTCTTCTCCCTCGCCAGACAAATGTGGTTCCCTCTCACTCGTGCATGAAGTTCCCAGGTGGGTTAAACAGAAATAGTGAGAATAATAAAAAAAAAAAAAACAAAAGCACAGTCTCGATAGGAACAACTGAGCATGACGAGCTGTGTGTCAGTGACTGTTTGCACAAACAGGAGAAGGCTCTGATGGGTTTGCTTTGATTAACAGAGAGCTTCTGTGCGTTCAGCTGTTCCATACATGTGACAGTAAATACAAGAGCATACAAGACTGTGCCCCCAGGACCCAAAAACGTGACAGCTTGTCAGAGTAAATTATTGAACGATATAACTTAAAGCAAAAAAACCCAATTAGATAGGCTGACTTTTAAGATATCACATTCATTGTGATATATGGCAATTGATTTCAACTCAGGGTTGAACATTTTTTCACCACATGTAAAATATATCAGGTTTCTCAAAACAACATATTCACATATGATGCTTTCACTTAAGGGAGGATTAGAATGTCATTGGAGTGGATGCCCATTTCATTTCCTCTTTGCTGCCCTCTCTATGTTTCATGTTGATCTCTTAATTTAAGCATGGAATAAGCTCAGAATGACAAAAAAGGCTCAATGAAAAAATAAATTACCTAGTTACACAACATCTACTCCCCTCCCTCAATAAAAAAGATAGAATAGTATGCAAATCAAAGCAGCCTTCTAGCATCACACTCTAAACTAATGTTAATAAAACATTCAACTTAATTAAATTACAGAGTGTAGGCAGACTTAAATAATGGACTTAAATATGGCATCTTGTCCATTTAAAAAGTTAGTCAAATTTTTCCAGTAGTTTTATCTTGGATTTTATTATTGTTTATGAATATTTGTTAATTATATCAATTTTATATATATGTTTTTGTATACCTGTGATAATAATAATATATCTATAGTAGTATATATAGTATAATAGAAATAGTAATATTGTGTTATTCATTAAAGTAAAACACTAATGAGTCCATTGTTTAACAAAGTATTTTAATCAAATTATTGGTGCTTCTAAAATGTAATTACTAACCTTTTTTAATACAAAATCACCTGTCTCACCTGAAATGAAGCACTAGGTGGCAGTGTCCTGCAGCAAGTCCAGCCATTCAGAAAAAGGTGTTCTTACATTTCACTGCACGCAGCACCGTTCGTGAATGAACATGACATGGAAAATTACAGCAAGTAAATACATATCATGTCATGCCCTTCATTTTCTTAGTGGTCACGCAAAATCAAATTTTAACACAGTTTTAGCACAGTCGTTTTGTCGGAGTCTATTTGTATACGTGATACAAACACACAATAACCTTGAACAATAAATATTCTGCACATTTCCGTGTTCAAAAACATCCCATCGTTGTGAATGATCTTGCGTTCTAAAGAATCTGTGCTTCCAAGAATACGGTTCTTGCATAAATTGAGACACACCCACACATGAGTGCACCACTGCCCCTTCCATCGCACACACATACAAAAATGCTTAAGTAACAATAATATATTCAAGATAAATGCTCATGGTGCACTGAATAGTGTACTGTTTGCATGCATGGCTTGCACTCTCTATACTGCTTTATACTCCTGGGACACAATTCAAATTCTGCACCACAGATCTCATCTAGAGAAGCTTAATCTCTCTCTCTCTCACTTTCTTTCATATCCCTCCCTATCTCCACCCGCAATCCGTCCCTCCCACCCTGCCTGCTCTCCCTCCCTCTCCCTTTTCCCTCTTTGCTGTGGCCGAAGGACGGGTAAAGAAGCTGGAGTATGTGGATGGCTCTTCCAGTGCAAGAGAACCTCTTGTCTTTGCCTCGTGCAGTGGCAAGACAGACCACAGAGGTGAGAACAGGAGCGTGTGGGCATGTATTTAACATAATGTCTGTTTTTCCAGGTACTGATCAGCGAATCTTAATGAGAATGAATGGGGTAGAGATGAGAGCAGAATGACAGATGAGATACAAGAGAAAGTGAGTGTGTGTTTGTGTTTTAATTATGTCCAAAATGCTTTATATTAAGTTTTTCCTTTCAGATGTATGTTCCAACAGTTGTCCATGTGATTCTCCGTGTGTTATTGAGAGTGGATTTGTTTTATCAGTTTCTTTGGCGACTTCTCTTCATGTTGTGTGTCCAGTTAAGGTTAGATTAAAGCTATAATGGTGTAAATACCCACATGTCAGACAGCTTTCATTGTGTTTCTGACCAGAGGGCTATCCTTAGGCTAAGCAGATTTTATGAGGCATCTTCCATCCCGGTTGCCAGGCACCTCTCAGCTTCCCGTTTCCAATGGCAACTGCTAGGTGGTTTGATGAATAGTACTGGACATTCAGTGTGTCCTCATGTTACTCCAGATTGGATCTCAGCGCTCTGCTGACTAAATGCAAAGTTTTCTCTCCTCCCCCTCTGTGAAATACACATGCACCCTCCCTACCCAAGTCTTCAGCCATCTCTCAAGCTGTGAAATGAAAAAGAGTATTGACAAATGCTACAAATGGGACACCTTATGGAACAGAAATGACTGGGCTTGTCTACCAAAATTGACCTTCATCCTTTCAAGGCTGGGCACATGTTGGGCACAGAATCTGATTGAATACAACAGCAACGTGATGCAGTGCCTTTGAGAGTAGAGAGTGAGGCAGGAAGACAGAATGAGGAAGAAAAAAAAAATCAGCGGAGGGAGTGCGAAATGAATGTGATGTCTAAACGCAAAGATGTTTGTGAGGAGGAGTGAGCTGTTCCTGTAATCTGTGATGTCCTGTCATCCTGTTTATGTGCCTACTCAATATGCATGTTACTCAGCTGATAACAGTACATAGATGAGACATGAAAACGGGTGCATGTATTACTCAGCGTGTTAAAGCACAGTAATGTGGAAAGTGTTAAAGCTTTACTCTGGTGAGATAAGAATGGACGCGGGGTTGGAGGTCAAAGCATCAGGGAGCCTCAAACAGTGATATACAATATGAATTAGCACATGGCCTTTGTCAGCCAGTCTCTCCAGAAGCAACAGCTAAGCCAGAGCCGAAGCACTCCTTCTTTCTTTCCCCCAGCTCATTGAAATTCGCAACTCGTCTCTTAACTGAGAGCACCTGGCAGGCGTGTGCACAGGCGAACTCGCAACCTCTTGCTGCTGCCTCAACTAGGGACTGGAAAACCACTGTCCATGCATTCGTAATCAGGGCAGCTGGGGTTGTTGTGACCTGTGGATGCATAGATTTCTTGCAGTTCACTAGCAACAACACTGCTGGGTGGGAACCTTATGAGTGAGCTGAGCCGAAACGAGAGCATCACTTGATGGCAGTTTCATCCGACCTGCCATATTTCCGTTAGCTTGTTAAGCTGTGTGTCCTGAATGTGTGTGTCTTTCAGACCTCCACGTGGAGCCCCAGCTGGGCCCCTCCCTTTCTACCCAGGAACTAATGACCAGACTATGCTTCTTACTGGGAGAAGCAACGCCTGGCACTGCTAGCTCTCCTATGGAGGACAGGAAGGAAAAAAAGGTAGGGCAGCATATTGATTTACCGGCCGTTTGCTGTCATGTCATCTAAAGGTGCGATGGATGTTTCATGAAACAACCTCTTTTTTAAGCCCTCACCTGGCCGTCAGACATTTAAAGTTGGTTGTGTTTAAGGCGACACCGTTAAATACAACTCAAAACCCTCTTGGGAAAATGGATCAATATGTGTTTTGGAACATTATTAATTGTGTTGCTAGGCTTCTGCAGGGCTCCATTACTATACTCAGCGACCCATTAGTTTAACCCCTCTGTGTGTGCTTACGCCTTTTTATCTCTATGCCTTTGCATGCTCAGCCTTGGCCCATTTTCTCAGCCTCATTCCACCACCTGAGCTCCAGATTCAGTCAGTTTCATAGAGATAGCGAGGTTCATATGAGGAATGTGGGTTGTCCTGGCTAAGATAGATGAGGCTCTGGTATAAAGGGAATAGTCATGAGCTGTTTCTACTATCCTATCTATATCTATGTTGCAGAATCTTTACATCAGTAATGAAGAGTGCTGAAATAAACATGGTCAAACTACAAATATATCAAATATAAAAACATGTCCATTTATTAAAACACAATTGATTGTTGTGTGAACACTTCACTGCCTTCACTGGTAAAAGGTCACAAGCATTAATAGATAAAACATATTTGAAGTGGTTTTAAATATTTAAAGATAATAATAAATACTATACTTTAAAATGTATGAAAGATGTTCAGTATGTGGTGCTGGGAAATTATAATATAATTTGTATTATTTCTTCAAACCTTTTCCTCTGTAGAGAACAACTTCAACTTTGGGTTGCTGCTCAGCTTACTGGTATATACAGTACTGCCTGCTCCAAGTCCTGTCGCAGCATTTTAAGTCAGGACTTTGCCTTGGTCATTTGAAGACATACATTTCATGCTTTAGTCGTTCTTTCATAGAACAACCTATAGATTTATAAAATAGATTTTCTGTCCTGCTGTATGAGTCACTTTCTGTTGACCTTCAGTTGCCTTGACATTTCCTTGTACAACTCAAGGCCGAAATCACGATACTGCCACCACCACAGATGGGATAAGGCTTTTATGCTGGAATGCACTGTTTGGAAGTTGCCAAACATAAAGCCAAAAAAGCTCTGCTTTGGTCTCATCTGTTCACAGAATATTCTTCCAGTAGCTCACTGACTTGTCCACGTGGCCTTGAACAAACTATGGATGTGCAGCAGTGTTCTTATCTAGAGTAGAGGGTTCTTCTCGTCTACGCCTATAGCATTGTCGTTCTATGGTCGATGGTGAAATGATGAGATCAGCCACAGCAAGAGAGGCCTAGCTTCTTAGATGTTACTCTTGGGGTTATTTGTTGGATTGGGTGACCTCTATGACTATTACACACCTTGATCTTTGTCGGCTGGCCATAACAGGGAAGGGTAACAATGGTATTGGTGCTGGTGGAGACAGCTCTTTTTTTTGTGATGCTTTCCATAGGTTGACATAGATTTCCTACACACTAATATGCTTTACTTAGTTTTAGGATTGGCACAAAAATTGTGCAATACATACAGTGCCATCTCCAGAAATCAATTGAAGTACATCAGTAGCACAAACCTTAATGTTACTTTCATCTAGTGTCAAATTCCTGAATCCTGAAACGTACTTATTGGAGTATCTGATGCACAGTTTTAACTAATGGCCTCATTCAGACAGACAGACACCTGTGATTAAAGTACAAATGTCATTTGTCTTTGTGAAATCGGACTCGTGGGAAACAGTAGAATGGGTATACATTGATTTTTACAGTAAATTGTAAATGTCTGCAGTGATTTAGTTTGGAACACAGCTCGCAGTCATTATGAAAAACTTGAAAATGACAGCCAGGGTGAAAAGAACTGGAATTATCATTATCATTCCCCATCTGCGTGCACACATAGCCACAATCACACACATTTGCAAACACACTGTCATGCAAAGTGGAGCTCTGTCAAAAGGGTACGAGTGACACTGTTAATTTACTACACTTGTAAAATATTTTGTAGTATCTTGTTGGGTTATTTCTTTTATTTCTCTTTTCAGAGAGTTGATTAGTCTGTGTCATCATATACATCTTCTTGTTCCTTGTTCCTTTATTAAGTTTTGCTATTTATCCATATGTTTCAGTGTGATACCTCTGCCCAGGGGGGCAGTCCCACCTCCACTCTGACCTGCAGCACTGCCTCCCCCAGTTCAGGGAGTCCTTCTTCAACCCTTAGCACCAGTGCTGGAGGCCAGTCTTTGTCTCAGCCTTTGTCCTTGCCTTCACCTCACTGTGGCCCCAGCACCAGTCCTAGTGGAAACCTTCCCAGTCCTGCCCCATGTCCCACTACTGGATCCATCACTTGGAGCAGCCCTGGGCCTCCTTCTCAAAGCCCTACCTCCACCCTGGAGAGCAAGGATAGTGGGATCATAGGTGAGAGTTGCTGATGTGTATTTGTTGGAAATCCTGGCAATGTTTTCAAATGATGCGTGTCTAAATTGTATGTGTTCAGATTGCTTTTTGCACCAGATGAAGCACGTCCAATACAAAAGGTTAGCCATGCCAAGAAAGAAACTGTGAGCTAAAAAACATCAATGGCCTATTTAAATAAATGTGTAACCATTTTCCCATATCAGGAATCTAAAATATTACTGAAGTGCCACACCTCTCTACATATTGATGGGAAGTTTAAAGTCCTTGTCAAATATGTACCCCTACCCCACAGCTAGTTCTTCTATATCGCCTGTGCCACTTCAGCCTCAAGGCTTCAGCTCCCTCCTGTCAAAACTGGGACACTGCTGTCTTTGTTGCTTATGGGTCTGATTCTCCTAAAATAGGACACTTTTTTCTCCCTAAATAGAGTTTGTATTTATAGTTGAATACAAAAGTGCAAAGGGTGCATCAAATACAAATAAAACTCGTTGATTGATGTAGTTACCACTGTTATTGTTGACTGAGTAAATGTAATTTGTCAAAGGCATTACTAAGTTTTAGGTCTTCATTCTGTTTAAGCTGAAGTGAGCATTTGCATGCCATATGTTCTTTAAAAAATATGATTTATTTTTATTTTTAAAAACATTTTTATAGCTCACCTATTCTATATTTCCTTTGTGCCACTCAGCAACCATCACTAGCTCTTCTGAGAATGAGGAGAGGAGCGCCTCCAGTGAGGTTCTGACTAAAGATGAAGACCTGGGAGGTGGAGCTGGTGCATTGGGCCATACAAGCGAGGGCCTTCATCCTGGACCAACCAGGGACAATCTGACCGCCCAGCTAGATGAGGCCTTACCTAGAACTGACTTCATGGAGCCTAGGACTCCACCAGCACCGAAAAGACCCCTCCCACAGCACAATTTACATAGCACTTGCTCCCTTGTGATGCCCCGTCCAAACTCTGTGGCAGGTACATTTATCTTTTCTTATGTTCTCATCCCCCTATCACAGGAATAGTTTGACATTTTGGGATAAGCTTACTCACTTTCTTGCCAAGATTTCGGTGAGAAGAATAATACCTGTCTATTCCTAATGAAGCTGAAGTCAAGCATTAGTTTAGCTTAACATGAAGACTGGAAATGGAGAAACAACTAGTCTGGTTCTGTCCAAAGGGGATAAAAAAAATCCTTTTAAGGGCAAGTCTAAAGCTTACTTAACACGTTTGTATTTCCTAAAGTCGAGCAGCAGAAGAGACTCCAGGAAGTCATTGCTCCCGGCTAAGAAATGCCTCCTGTAAAACCTCAACGTGCTGTTTTTATCCATTTTTATATAAACTAAACAAACAAGACATAATGTGTTAGTGAGCTAGTAAGTGAATTGCCAAAGCTTTCATTATACTGTAGATGAAGTCGGCTAATGAGGGTATGAATGTGACAGCTGTGACCTGAGTGATAAACTAATGGACTGATAAGCACCGATTGAATAACAAATTGATTGACTTTATTGTTGACTTAACATTTTCCAACTTTTCATTCGATGTAGAGAAATCATAATTTGCAAGAGCTCTGTGATGCAGAACAAAACTTCGCTGCTCCATGTGCTAGTGCTCTACTTAACACTGAGACTGGATACACGCAGCGAGCAGTACCAGTTGAACGTCCTGGGAGGCCTCTAGTTGTCATAAAAATACCCCTCCTCCCTCTCCAGTCACGATCTTTGCTGGTGCACAAGGCTCTTTTTCTTCTCTTAGATGTCAGTTCATTTGTGGCGAGAGCAAAAGAAGAGATTCCCTAAGGAGTGGATTCACAGTAACGCTTGCCAGTTTCTTCTGTCAGCTGGTGCTTTCATTTAGGCTCTGTTGATGAAATTCAGAATAAAGATAAAGCGATCCACAGCCGGTAGAACTTTACTGCATATTCATGAAAGACTAGATTATATAGTAGGGGTGTATATATATATATATATATATATTATGAGGCAAAATTGAACTTTAATCATTCCCAGATGGAAAATGTAGTTGTTTTTACATCAAAGTTGCTCAAACAAAGCAAAACAGGCAACGCATATGAATATAAAGATTAGGTTTTATAAACATATACTCAAATTAAAACTTTAACGCAAGCACTGTCTTAGAAAATGAATAATGTATTAAATGTAATGAAAATCTAGACGATACATTAGATAGTGTGCACAAAGCAGCAACATGGCAGCAGAACAGCACAGAGAAAACAGAGGTTTAATTTTGCAATTAGTGAATGCTTAAATTGACTCATTGTACAAAATTATAGTGTATAGACAATAGTTGGAGGCTCCATCACCTTACGTGACCATGTGTATTGAACATGTTCCTCACTGTCTGTTCTCATTACCGTCTTCATAATAGGAACTAATGAAAGTGTGTCATACTCGCAAAGTCCTCACAGATAAATGTTGATTGCTGCAAGAACAGGAGAACTGAAGGTAGTACAAGACATTTAGTAGAGTCAATACGAGTAACCTGCTTCATCACCTCTAGTTGGGCTGAGGCTGGGGCCATTTTGGCAGGAAGCAGCTGTACAATATGATGACCATCAGCAGTAAGAGTGGCTAAAGTGCTCTGTTTTTTCTTCGTGCTATGTTCAATGCTGAGGCGCAATAGGTGCAGGTAGCTGCATGATTTTCCTGGTATACAAATCCATTTGAAACCTGTACTTGGTCCCAGCCATTAAATAGTCCAGCATGAAAATTGCTGATTTACAATTTTGGCACCAATTAAAAAAACAAGATAGACCTTCTGGGCGGAGTAGGGGTAGCTGTTCATCCCATTTCCAGCCTTCATATTAAGTTGACTGTAGCTTTTTATATAACATGCTGATATAAAGTAGCATCTGAGGTAAATACCAGTTTGGCCAAAATGTCAAACTATTGCTTTAAAGTTGAAAAGGTTCTGTAGAGTCAGCGATGGGTTACTCATGAGTGTTCTGGGGCGGGTGCTATCAGGGATGCTGGGGGCTTGGGCCAGAGCTGTGGAGTTGACCTTTTAAAGTGTTGACTCATCAACAGGGGTTTTAAGGTAATCAACCACACTGTCATCAGCAGTAAACATAAAGGTTGGCACAGAGTGTGGGATAAGTGGTGTTGAACAGGTCCCATCAGGCTCAACTGTCAAGAGTGGATGGAGGAATGAGCTTTCCTAGCGTTCCTGTATCCCTGTGTTACACTGGTCGTAAACATTGTTTTAACTCTTTCACAGTATCCTTGGTCCACTCAGCCATTTGGCCTGGCTGTCTTTAGCCAGCAAGCTTTCTCATCCCACTCCACACCTCCTTCACACTGTTCTCATCCTCTCACTGTGGATGTTCTTTCAATCCTCAGTTCTCCACTTCAGCTCTTGCTTCACAATTATGCAATTTCCTCCATGCACCCAATCCTAAAAGCCACCTTCTACCTGTTCATAGTTCCAGTGTCGTCCTCAATCTATTTTCTTCTATCATAATTACAGTGTTCACTCTGCAATTGATATGTTTTGCACCAGGGAGGCAGTCATTGTCCACTGGCTACTCCACAGAGCAAGTTTCATGTTCTTCTTAACATCCATGGGTATCATGTAATTTCAAGTTCAGTGTTTCTTTGTCCCTGTTGTCGAGTGATTGTCCAGTACATGAAGTATTGTGTGACTCTCACCTGGCTGTAGAATGATTTGGTGGTTTGTAATGAAGAAGGATGCTTAAGGACGTTGCAGTCCAGTTTCTGTCTGTGACTCTAATTGCTGCTTTAAAGGTTTAAGATTGTTACAGCTCAGGGATGTGTGTTGCCGGTGCCTCAGATGCTCTGAGATTACTGCATTTCACATCTACAGTACATATTCATAGTAATGTGAGGTCATCATCATCATCTACAGCATTATATAGATGAGTGCAATGTGACTCAGACCTTTTTTATCCCACTCTGAAGGGATTAGGGTCTTGTAATACCAGATTTTCAGATTTTACAGAGGATATTTTTATATTATAATGAATCAATGAAATCAGCCAGTCTGTGACTTCCCATTTAAAACAAACCACTATAACAGAAGACTTATTATTATTTTCAATGCAGCTTTGGAGTCTTTTTGGTAGTATTACTTCACATTTTAATACTAATACTATTTGCTGTATCATCATCCATAGGTGCCAGAAGTACACAAAGACAATACTAAAGTAAAAGTACAAGTACTTGCCTAAAAAAAGTTTACTGAAATTACCACTTCAAATGATTTACATGCTCCTAAATGAATTTTTAAGAACAAAAGTACTCTAAGACACTAAGAAACTGCTATCCTTGGACATCAATGACTGAGTTACTGATTAAAAGTATATTAGATGCTATTGAACTTCATATCACCTAGTCCAGATTTGTTCCACGTTTACATTTACTTTTAACAATTTGGTAGACACTTTTATCCAAAGCAACTTGAAAGTGATGCACAAAGCAAACAATGCGCCTCATAGATAAGGTTTCCGCAGACATCAAACCTGTTCGGGCCTTGTGAAGTTTAAATCACGCACAGATTCAAGGAGAGAAAAACTTCAAAAACCATATTTGTGAGAATTTCATTTAAAAAAGCATCAACATTCACTCTATTCAGAAATGTATTGTTATAAACAAAAGTCAATAGAAACAGAAAAGCAAGTATTTGAGCTGACACCACAGTAAATTTTTCTTTTTTTTTAAAAGAGAAATTTTATTTAATGTGAACTTGTTTCATATTTGTGCTGCAAACTGAAAGATGGAAAATATGACAGAAATACATTTCTAGAAAAAAAGATCTGTTACTGTAACTAAAGCACCTGTGTTAATCACATAATTAAAGAATACTTAGTTATTACTACCTCTGCCATCGTGTAAATGTAAAAGCATCCCTCTGTACACACAACCCAACATTATAAATAAGAGCAAACCTAAGTACAGTATCAGAAAACCAGTCACATTTGGTACAGACTCTTCCGGTAAACAGTGGCTGTAATTTAGTTAGTTGTTTCTCTGCCATGACAGGATTCATAAACCACTTGGATTAGATTTTCCTTCATTAAGAGAATGAAAGATAACTATGAACACCCTAAGAATGGAGAAGAACAGAGGTTCTTAACCTTTTTTCTTACCACCTGCTCCAAAGACAGATGCACAGTGGAGGAAGAGTGACGTTTTACTCTCTATCTGAGCATTTGTCCTTTTTATTATAAATTAAACTACATTTAATACAGAGGAAGTGTAGCTTTCCCAGGCAATCTGGCAGGTACGTTTCTGGCATTTGAATCATGCCCTCGTTTATTGCAGTTTATATTCATCTCTGGTCTGTCTCCCAGGTAAATTCTGGCACTGGTTTAATTATAGAAAAACTGCCAAAACTACAGCATTTCCAAACAAATAGCTCAGAAACAAAGTCAGTTCAAATATTCAGTTTTATTGAGACTACACTGAACTTTGTCATATGTTGAACTGACTATAGACCGCTTATAGGCTTCCTGTAGATTTATAATGTAACACTGAACTGTAATATACAGAAATATGTTTGTAACATTTTGTCTACAACTTAATTAGTTGTTAAATATTTTGCTTAAGAAACATCAGAAACCCAGTGCAGTCTAATTCAAAACCACAAACAGTCACACACTTGTAAAGTTAAGATTAAACATTATATTTTAAATATTTACACTGTTGCAGTGAACAGGGTTATTAAAATTTAGTGTTTTGCTGCTTAATAATTTGCTGTTTGTGTTTTTCCTTTTATGTTGCTTTTCACAGTAGCCTGAACTAAAGACTCTGCTAAATGTGTTGAAAACTGCAGAAAATAAGCCGGGCTGACCTGTAAACTCAGTAGTGTGAGTGCGTGGACGGATGGGTGAATGTGGGAGTAAACAACTCTCTCTTTTATTTCTTAATCTTCTGCACGACATGTTCTTTATTCTTCTCATTCTTTTATGCGGTCATTAGAAGAATGCGTGTAATCCCGACATCTGATACAATTTTGCATTCCAGCCGGCGATGTGTTTCCACTGATTAGCACAAATTCGGTGTCCTGACGTGTGAGACAGTATGAAACATTTGGTCTTTTCAGACTCATGCTAGCTTGAGATTGCAAGACGTGATAGGAGTTGCTTTCTTTTCTCTTCTCTCTCTCTCTCTCTCTCTCGTCTCCTCAAGGTCACTGAGCACTCATCGTTGAGAGCAACAACTGTTTATGTCTCATGTCTCCATGGATACAGTAATTGACTCAAGCAATGAATTTGACACTTGTGTGGTATGCATGTGTACTTTTGCACATTTCCCGCGTCTTTCTCACACTCTCAGTCTGTTCTCCACCCGTTCTCCCTTTTACAGCAACCAGCTCCACTCGACTGGAGGATCTGAGTTATCTGGACAACCAAAGGGCTGCTGGTCACAGGAGCTCCGTCCGCAAGCACAACACAGCTGGACGCACAAATGATGACTCCAAAGGTATTTTGGTGGCTTAACCTCAGGGTGAAAACAGTGTGTAAATATAGCTTTGTGCACACAAGTGCAGACCTGTGTGGACCATTTATGCACTTCCCCAGTGTCATTGCTTAAATTAGTCGTACCAGGCATACATTATATATTCATTCGTTTTTATACGTTTATCTCTTTCCTCTCAATCCGTGCAGGAAGATTGGTACCATTCAAACAAGCTGACATCATGCTAAAACCTCTGCTGTTTGAAGTACCTGGCATCACCGCAGAAACACCTTTTGTCGGTCGGGAATGGCTTTTCACACGTCTGGAGGAGGTCCTGAGAAAAACGAGCAGCTGTGAGGGACGCGGGGCTGTCATTGTGGGTAACGCAGGATCCGGGAAAACTGCCATCATCTGGCGGCTGGTGACGCTCAGCTGTCACGTCATGCGCACGCCACAGGGAGGTCCCAGCATCCCTCACAGCCCCGGCTCCTCCCCTAAATGTAAGACGTTTATCTTTATTGTAGGACTCAATACATTCCATGTTGTTTATATCACAGCATTGTTGTGAGAACACAGTAGTCAGAAGTTACATTTATATGTTTTCCAGTTTGCTCAAGTAACTTCAGATTCTTGTAAGATATTGAAATAAATACCACTTTTTGTGAAGGAGTTTGAAACTGGGTCACACGCTCTTCTTTCAAGTTCTCCCCTGAGGTTTCTCTGCTGATTGCAGTTGTGTAAGAAAACCTTTTTTTTTTTTCTTTTTCATTTCATGAGTGGCACTGGAAATGTTCTTTTGTCTGGAAAAAAAAACAAAACAACCTCTCTTACGGCCAGATTTAGCACATTACACACACATGCTGGAGCTTTTTGTGTATAATGTGACATCTGTAATTTTAAAAATAAGAATCGCCAAAAGTACTTATTCACAGAGCAATAGTTGCATAGTTTTACATTTACAAGCTCAGGGCAAAGCAGTACAGAACAGCAAAGAATGCAGCAGCATTTATTTTTCAGTATCACTGCATTATTCACTGACATCTGTACTGTATGTTGTCATTTCGAGCATGGTGTGCCACTGTCTGTATGTTAAGTGTAGAGAATCCAAAATTCTGCACTCATTGAAACAAACACTCCTAATGTTATTTAATGTGACTTTGCTTAATGTCAATTGCAGCAGTTTAAATGTGTTTCTTTGCGGACGTCACTCGCAGCATTATCGTGCCTACACCTGAGACTAATGTAAATTGCAGCTTTGTGTTTGTTGTTGTTGCTTTGTGCTCTGTTCAGGTGGGGACAGGCAAGCAAAAGCAGCCTCCAAACAGCCGGCAGATTCACAGCCCAACCACAGTACGGTTGCAGGAACAAGCGATAGTGCGGCACAGAGGAAAGAGGCTGTGAAATGCATAGCTGCCAAGGTACCTCAAAATGTACACATATGCACACACATTTGCATTTCTGCACTTGTGAGCACCCTCTCATAAAGACAAGCGTTGACTGGAAACAGGGGGAGACAGCCAGTTTCTTCACCACACTATCATTTTATATTGTCTTTAATTAATAAAAAAAACGTATAGCATAGAAACCTCAATTGTATTAGACTATTTCTTGACTAGGCGTAGTTGCCAGGCAACCAGTGACTCAATCAATTGTGGGGCTCATGAACCCCCAAATATGCAGTTTTACATTTTGGGTTTTCTACAGATGAAAACATTCAACATTGATGTTTTAAGGTGTTGCTAGGCAGATTTTGTAACCTTGGGAAAGAGTCTTTATGCTAACGTAAGGCCACCCAGCTGGTTCTATATTTAATGAAGAGAATGACATGTCTTACTCCAAATTAACTTCAATTACTGACCGACGTGTCACTTTTCAAAACATTTTGTCTCTCAGTAGTAAAAAACTCACATTGGTCCTCACAAAGATACAGGAGTACACACACAGCCACGCATCACATTTCCTCCTGTTGCTGAGCAGACTGCTGACTCACCTGCAGTTATAACATAAGGAAGAAGAAATTATATTCACATTATAGCTGTGCCCTCAGATTTAGCTTCTTGTTATGGCTGTTTAGATAGCTCTGGGTTTTCTCTTCTCTCGCCGGATTTGTATTTACTCTAATATAATACAGTATCATACATTTTTGTCTTCACACAAGACTAAAGAGTGACCAGTGCATAGAGATAAACACACATCACCATTGTTTTCTATTTTTTAAAGAGCTACTATATGGTGCCGCACAGTTTTTTACCCAAGATTTTAATGCAAGTGCTCTGTGTTTTTGGGCACATGTATCGCATAGATGACATGGAAGCTTCTAAATTTACTAACTTGGCCTCAATAAGAGTTTCCATGGGAACTAGTCAGTCTACTTCTGATGGTGAGGATGTTCGCTCAAAAGTAAAATCATTGCGTTGCTGCATATGTGGACTACTGATGGTCTAGATTGGGACCTGACTCTATAGCCTTAAAGACTCATGACTGAATGCTACTGAAGATTTATATTTTTCTGCAATAATGCTCGTACTGTTTAGAGACACCTACTATTAATCTTCCTGCAAGTGTGTTTGTATAATTTCTCAGACTCTTGTTTACTATTCAGCTTAGTGCCTGAACGTGTTGTAGAGATGATCTGCAGTGATATATTGAAAATGAGTAGGAGACCGTTATGACTCAGTTACCTCTATGATTTCTGTGTTTATATCTTAACTCTTATTGATTTCATATTCTGTGGTTTCAGTCGTTGCTTTCTCTCTTTTTTTTTTGTGCCATTTCTTTTGGGCCATGAGTTTGTCTGAAAATATTTATTCTTCCCTTTACCCCACAAGTCACCCAGCTGAGACAATTTACACTTCTTCACCGAGTTATAACTGAGTCAAAGTAAAACACACAAACATACACACACTGCTACAATCTGCTGACCATCAGCTGAATATCCGTCAAATACGAATGTACATGAATTCTGCTTAAGGCACTCATTAACTTCAGATGATGGCTCATATTTTTTAGATTCAGACTTTTTCTTGTACGGTGTGAACATCAGGAACATCTGAAGCTAAAGTGGCACCATTTTTTTATGAATCACATTTGCCATAACATAAATAAATCAGCAGCAGGCTAAAAATGTGCATATAGTATTCTGACACTCAGCCAGGTTTATCCTCAAATGGATTTCACTAGTTTTTTTTCCAGTAGTTTTTCCTTATTACCTCGTGGACATTGAAGCTGCATGGCACTGTGCACAACTGCAGATGAAAGCTATGAGCAGAAGCCCGAAAGGTCTCACATACAGTTTTTTTATAGACACTTCAGCTTACATTAATCCAGGGTTCCTCCCATTAAATACTCAGTGTTCAGTGTTTAAACAAACACCATTCATGATGCCCTAGTTTAAGTGTTACAGGTATTTTTCCAGCTGTTAAAACTTCCTGCTCCAGACCAATAACAGCTACACAGCTTTTATTTAAACCAGATTGCAGATATTTTTGTCAAATAAGCAGAAATGGCTTTGCATGTTTCTCACTTGCCTCTTTTTGTCTGTCAGGTGGTAGCCTACCACTTCTGTCAGGCTGACAACACCTACACCTGCCTGGTGCCGGAGTTTGTGCACAGTGTTGCCGCCCTGCTGGCCAGAGCGCCCCAGCTCACCCCGTATAGGGAGCTGCTGACACAAGAGCCTCACCTGCAAAACACGCTCAGCTTGCGATCCTGTGTACAAGACCCCATTGCTGCCTTCAGAAAGGGTGTCCTAGAGCCCATAGCCAGCCTGCGCAAGGGTAATGAACTGTCCACACACCAGCACTTTAAGATAAATGTGAAAGTCATTTTTAAAGAGCTTTTTAAAGTTTAAAATAGTATCATTTTTAAGGCTGTCTGCTTCCCTCGCCATATAATTAGTAAACTTTCTGTAATCTCCTATTTGAATTAGTACATTAATGACTCCATGATAGGCCCTAGTTATGGTCAGTAATTTGAAACAGAGACTGTCAGTGGATCAATTAGTAGAGTGGTTGCCCATCAACTCAAGGGCTGAGAATACATGGACCAACTCCTCCTGGCCTTATGTCGAATTGTCCCTGGATAAGACACTGAACCCCCAAGCTGTCCAAAAACTCCAGCCAGTGAGGCATAAGAGAGTGCTGTCTCAATGTCTGCAGACACTGTGGGTTCCACTCTCAAGCCTGGTGAAAATTAGGGAAGGTGAGGGTTGCATCAGGAAGGGCATCTGGTGGAAAAAAAACAAACAAACAAACAAATGTGTGGCCACCCCCCATGGGATGAGTCGAACGAGGGGGAGAAAAAGGTCAGTGATTTGAAACACTGTGTGAAATAGATGTTAGGTCATTTACATAGGGAAATGAGGAGCGTAATTTTTGCCCCTGTGAATCATCAGCATCCCACAAGGACTTCAAGGTCACAAAATACTCTGGCTGTGAATGTTACAGGCGTATTAGCCAGCTCAGTTTCTCATGATACAGTCAATCAGATAGGATTGATGTGTTATTATGGCCAGACCCTGCACAGTCTGAGCAGAGGAGTGTTTTGTCTACTCCATCTCTATTAAGCAGGTTAGAAAAAAAAATGGAGAGCGCTTGTGGCTGAGTGCATGAGTCCCCACAGGCGTGCAGGGATGTATTGACAGCTTAGATGAAGGGAAAAATGATAGATATGTCCTGTTTCAGTCTAATAATGGCCTGTGCCCCCCTTTCAACACAAAACACAAAAAATCTATAAAAGAATATATATATATTCTGTGCTAGAAAACAAAGGTGCACTTTTCTTATGAGAACACTTTCACACATTTCTTTGTTTGTTTCCTTATTGTGTGCTCTTTATAGGTTTGTTTATGATGCCCTAACCTATGTCTTTTGTGCATTTAGAGAGGAGGCTACCTGAAGAAGACTACATCATATTAGTTGACAGTCTCAATGAGGCAGAGTTCCATAAACCAGACTATGGGGACACCATTGCCACCTTCATCACCAAAATAATCTCCAAATTTCCACTCTGGCTTAAGTTGGTGGTCACAGTCAGGACAGGCCTGGTGGTGAGTGAGACTTTTTACAGGATTAAGCCTACAGCCTACAGTGATCTCTAAACTACATCACACCAGACCTAATGGGTTGGTTTATCCAAATATAATTGACATTTTTTTCTCACTGATCTCTGGAGGTATCTAGCCATATCTCTATTCACCACCCCAATACAGTGGAGTTGAATTGAATTTTGAAGGCTTATGTGTGTAACCTACATCTCCAAGCCCCTGTGACCCTGCAAAGAATAAGTAGGTTTAGATAATGAATGGAAGGATGGATGTGTACACATGCAGTACTCCAGTCACTCTGGATAATCCACGTTTCATGTCAGCTACCAAAAAAAGAATCATGCTTCTTATGCTCCTTTTGAGTGAGGTCTGTGGATTATTAGGTTACTGTTTCTGGAAGAAGTGTTGCTTTTGTATTATTTAAATGTGTTCAGTGATACAAATGATGTTAAAAATTATTGTATTGACATATAAATGTGTCTGCAAATTGTTTTTTTGCCTCGCTTCTAATTTCCAGCACTTTGGAGAGCCTTTAGGCCATGTGAGCACTGGACTATTTGATTAAATGTAAATAAAATCTGAAAACCTGCACAACCAGATCTCTGTATGCAGATGCCTACATAGCACCAGAGGTAAGTGACGTGATAAAGGAGGATTCAAGGTGAACCAACCCTTTAAGTTTCACCTTGCTTCATATTACACAAAATCACAGAGGTGATCCCAATGCCAGCTTCCGTTGTCTTAGTTCCCTGCACAGACTGTGCAGTGTGATCTTGTACTTTTGCTGCGATGGTATAGACATGGTGACAGTTGGCACTGTTGCTCTCTCTAGTCTGATGTATTTTCTCAATCCGGTTGGTAATCCCACCAAACAGCGGATGCATCTGTCCACTGCCAAAGCCAAGTCTCCAAATGCTGCATGGATTACGCCCTGAATGATGGTAATACTACTGGGAGTCTGCTGGGAGTCAGGAGCTTGACAACCAGCCAGCTGGTTACATAATTGGATTAGTGTTTAGAAATACACAAGACACATTTGGGGTCATTTTTCTCATGGTGCATTTGAAGTCAGCAAGCAATAAATACAAAAAATCAAAGAGTACAGTTATTCTTCCCACCCCCCTAGTACTGTGTTTCCTGGTTGGATAATCATTCACCCGTTTACCAGCCATTTTCACAGAAAGTGACTGTTTTGAAAGGGTTAAGTAAAGAACTGTCGTAGCTGGTTTAGCTAGTGTTGAGCAGTTCAGGATGGCAAGACAGAAGATGAAATGTGAATCTGAGAGATGCCTATGAGCAATGTTAGAGCTTGAGTCATTGTCACACTATTTACCGTACTGTATCCCATGGCTCTGCATGAGTCAGAGGCAACAACATCTGAGAAATGGCTTCTCATTTTGGTCCTTTCAAGTTGTCCTTAGCATTGAAGACACCATACGTACTATTCATTAATATTGATATATTTGCCCTAGTAGTAGTAGTAGCACCAGTATTTCACCAATAATGCCTCTGTTTTCTTCTTCTGCAGGAAATCACCACCCCTCTTCCCTTCTCTGGCATCTCTCTGGATATCCTGCCGGACAGCAGCGATCTGGGAGCTGACTTGAGCGACTACATTCATCACCGGGTCAGCAGCAGCACCCAGGTTGCCGTTAACGTCACCACGCCCACAGGCTCTGCCCCTGATCCGCTGCTCCTCAGCAAATTTAGCAGCCACCTGTCTACACGGAGCCACGGCTCCATCCTCTACCTTCAGCTGACCCTGGATCTGTTCCACAAAGGCCACCTGGCTCTAAAAGGAGGAAACTACCTTGTGGTGCCCGTCTCACTGTCAGAGGTCAGACATGTTTCACATTGATTCCCAACATGGAAGGGGTGTTTGCTCCCTAGGGGGCGCTAGGACAATCGCCAGGAGCGCCTGGAAATAAAGACTGTTCACACAAACTAATTTGAAAAGACATAAATGATGTTTTGATTAAAAAATAAAGACACATTTACCGTAAGTGTATTTTTGGACCAGTCCACCTCCTCCTCATCTGGTCCAGTCCACAGCCACTTAACACCTGTCAGTTATCCCAGTGAGCTGTCTGCCATAAAATGGCATCTCGCCCGATGCATAAGCAATCAATGTCCATAAAATCCCCACACAAGGGTCACAGGCAGCAACCATTGTTCAGACATGGTTTTTACCAAAATAGAGAAAAAGAAAGTGTACTCACATGCTATTCAGATCAATAAAAGAAATAATATGACAGGATCAAAGACTTTATACAAGGTGCCCAAAATAGTCCAGAGCTACTGCAGAAAATGACAGATGTATTTTAATGTTACATAATCATCGGTGTTAAATAGGACAACAGATGAGCAGGTGTTATTATACACACAAAATTCTGGGAATTGATGTGTGATGATTTAGTGATTAGATGATGGATGTGAAAACCTGTCTAGAGGTGTTCTGAAGATGGTTATGGCCAAGCGGTGGACTGTAACATTTAAACACCTGAGCTTGGGTAATTGTAAAATAGAGATCATTAAGTAGAATTACCTAATTATAATTGTTTTAATATTAACCTAAAAGGGCCCTAAATGCCAAATTACCGAGCGTGGCTATGCAATCAAAAGATGCTTTGAACATTCGTATTTTAAAAATCATTTCTAGTTTAATGATCGTTGACGACATGTGCTAACTGCTAAGTATCTGTTAGGTGTACCTGCTGATGTGTCGCGTGAGCTTTCCGGATAAAGAGGTCTTTGAACGGGTACTTCCGGTGCTAAATGTGGCACTGGCGTCTCTTCACCCACTGACTGATGAACAAATGTTCAGGGCGCTGAATGCAGGCAGTGTGAGGGGGGAGCTGGAGTGGAAGGACTTCCAGCAGAGATTAGACAGCCTGGCTGGATTCATGGTAAGCCTCTTGATATGACTGTGTAGAAGGGTACATAAGCATAAAAGTTATCATTATTATTATTATTTTTGGATTTGAAGTTGTTTGTTTGTCTACAAAGAACATAAGTAAGATTTACATCTGGGAATTTTGTTGTTAAGTTTTTATATAAAGTACTAACAATATGTGAAAGGACAATAAAGGGAAAACTGAACCTGGCGTCAGTTAACTGTGTCTTTAAACTTAAGACATTAAATTATTATTTGTGTTTGCAGGTTAGACGCAGGGATGGCACACGGATGCTGTGTCACCCATCCTTCAGAGAGTGGCTAGTTTGGAGAGCAGATGGAGAAAGCACAGACTTTCTTTGTGACCCGAGGTGAGGCTGAAAGTCAAAGGTCACAGAGCATATCAATTCTTACGAGGCCTGAACTGCAAGTCAGTTGTGTAAATGTGTAAATCCAAACATGCCATTTCTGACACATAAGCACTGTGTGTACATGTACAGGAGCGGCCACGCTCTCCTGGCATTCATGTTCTCGAGACAGGAGGGCAAGCTGAATCGGCAGCAGACTATGGAACTGGGACACCACATCCTCAAGGCTCACATATTCAAGGTAACAAGAACTGTGACACGGTGTTCAACTTTTGAATGTAGGTTCATACTGGAACTGATTGTATCCAAACTCTCTCAAACCTACTCTATTCCCAACGGCTTCACTTAAACAAGATGCTGCATTTTACTGTGTTTTATTGCACAGAAACACACACAAATTAGAGCGAACCCCTGACCTTACCATCACCCACACACATTAGCACAATTCATATATATAAATACCCACACTACAGTGAATATGCATGCCTTGTACTCTGTGCTTTATACTCCTGGGACATAATTCAAATTCTGCTCCATGGATCTCATCTGAGTAAGTTTAATCTTTCTCTTTCTGTGTCTCTTCTATCTCTGCCTATCTATCTGCGTCTGTCTCGCACAATCACAGGGTTTGAGCAAGAAGACAGGTGTGTCCTCCAGCGTTTTACAGGCCATGTGGGTGAACTGCAGCACAGACACTCTGTCCGCTGCACTGGCCTCCCTAAGGAACCTTTATACACCTAACATCAAGGTGACATACATGCGCTCTACATTACAAAACAGCCCAAATATGTAAGCTTATATACATATCTATACTATTCTTTACATTGATCCTGCAGGTAAGTCGCCTGTTAATAATGGGTGGTGCTAGTGTGACCTGGTGTACTGAGGTGGTTGGACATGCTCCCATCCTGGCTGTCCATGCCCACCTGGGGCATCTGGAGATGGTCGCTCTGCTGCTTGAGATGGGCGCTCCTGTAGATGGGACCACTGACAGCGGCATGACGCCGCTCTGTCTGGCTGCAGCAGCAGGACATGTTGACATTGTCAGCGTGCTCTGTAAGAAAGGAGTCAAGGTCAGTTTCATTTCCCTGCAGTGAGGAAGAGGAACAAATTTACTATATTGTAGTCATGGAGAGTGTGACCAGTATAATTATCAACCCTCTCAGTACTTTTACACCAGTGGTATCACGAACAGCCCTGGTTTTAATGTACATTCACCACAGTTTCAGGATCTATTCTGGGAGACAGATGACATAACCAGACGTGATCTAGGCCAGCGTATTACATACACTGACCACCACCTGTGTCCCATAAGTCCTTCTTTGTTACCCCACTGTGCCAGGTGGGCCATGCTGATAAAAGTGGCCACTGTGCACTGGTCCATGCCACGCTGAAGGGCCATTCAGAAATCATAAACATCTTGCTGGGCCAGGACTGGGGAGCAGAGGTCCCCACTGACCCACAGCAGCAGCACAGCAATGAGGCTGTCACTGGGAAAACACAGGCGGCACAGCAGGCGATGACAGCTGCAGCTAGTGTGGGACACACACAGGTAGGAATCAGATCAAGGTTTTAACACTGCTGAAATTAGTTTTCTATGTAGAACGTGGTGTTTTTGTTTGATGTAGATAGCCGTTTGCCGTCTGCTGTGGTCAGGGCCTGTGGGTGCTTTGGTTTTCTTTCTGCACAACAAGCAAGAAAATACAGAAGTCTCTAAAATTGTGTTTTCCTGCAGGTGGTGAAGAGCATACTGGACTTGAAAGATGAACAGCTGGCAGTGCAGATGGATGCTCACGACTCTCTCTGGGGAGAAACGGGTGCATTTCAGATAAATTTAGCTTTCTCACCTCTTTCTGTCCATCACTGTGGTTCTAGAGTCACGCCCAAGGGCTTTAGGTTGGATTTCAGGCAATAGCTGGCTTTGTACACTAAATATTATATTTATATGGATGCACTGTGAGTAATACAGTAGATACTAACTGGTTTCCATATTATGATTTAATTATATGCTTGCTGATATAAAATAGTTAATTCAATTACAGATTTATGAAGAAAAAATTGTTTGTTTTTGACAGAAATGGAGCATCAAATTTATCACACAGAACATCATGTCTGGCTACATCTGTAGCATCTAAAAAGCATCTGTGATTCAATTCTAATACTTTTACCTCTATCACCGACGTGATAGTGCAGCTTGCAGAATTCTGTTAGGACCATTTCCTGAAAGCATGTCGGATGAAGCCTGCATCTCTGCCCACAGCACAATTAGGGTATAATTCTATTACACAGTCCCCTCCAGTGCTGAGATAGACAGAGTGCTAGCATGAAATACCTTCTGAAGCATTCACCTTTGCATGCACCTTATGTACCCTTTGTTTTATGGTTGGTGTTACAGCAGTATCACTGGCTTGATGTCTATTTGCACAGAATAGTTCATCATGTAAAAGTTAAATTCTCATTACTGAATCAAGGAATTGCCGATTTTGAACATGCTCTTCTAATCATAATATCATTTTCACCAGTTCAGTTTGTGTCGTTGAGGCAGCAGCTTTACTAACCCTGTTACAATGCTTTGCAGCTTGTTCCCTTAAACAAAGACAACTACACAGTGTTTTTATTTTTTTCTCTGTCTCATATATGATGGTAACTTTTCATTAAGGTGATGTTTTACAATCAGTTTGTTCACCGAGGCATGCGGTTTCATGAAACATGATGTTATCTATGAAGGATACTTGGAGGTTAGAGAATGGCATCAATAACTTGCCTCAATCCCCAGCTGCTTAATTAGCCAAGAGACTCGCATGCTAAGAAAGGTACTAATGCCCATCGTTTGTCAAAGAACCACAGGCTGGTGTAGGAGGGTGTACGTTATGTAGTGTGTAGAGATGTTTTTTTCCTTTTGCTGTTGAAGAGGAGGAATAACAAAGAGGAAGCCTAGGTGTCTTTGAGCAGTAGATATGTTTAAAACAAACAGAGAGACATAATATAAAGAGCTACTGAACTTGGATTAGAATCATATTGATTACAGCCTTGATTTCCTCTCTGTTTCTCACTCCTGCTTTCACTTCTCTCCGAAATGTGTCATTTACATATTCTTCTCTACCCCTGCCCCATCTCTGTGCCGACCCTCTGTCAGTGCTGAGCGCAGCAGCAGGGAGAGGGAGGATGGAGATGTGTGCGTTGCTCCTGGAGCTGGGGGCAGGGCTGGAAATACCAAACCGTAGAGGAATGGCCCCACTGCTGAGTGCCACCAAACATGGACACACAAGGGTGAGAAAAAGTCACTGGAAAAAAATGTTTATTGTCACCAGTGTGTTTTTCTTCCATTATTTGGAGTCATTTTCGTGCCTTTTCCAGGTTGCAGAGTTGCTGCTGAAGCAAGGTGCAGATATAAACGTCGGTGACAAGCAGTGTCGCACTGCACTGATGCTGGCTGCCTCTGAGGGTCACATGAGCACTGTTGAACTCCTACTGTCAAAGGGTGAGACTCCCCAGCTTCCCCAGTGATGTCCACGTATGTTTTATGAACGTGCATTGATTGTAGAACAATATTTGTCCCCTCAGGTGCTTCGTTGTCCTCTACTGATCAGGAGGGGCTGACTGCACTTAGCTGGGCCTGTCTGAAGGGCCAGAAAGGTGTGGTGCAGCTTCTCGTGGAGGCAGGAGCAGACCTAAACCAACCAGACAGACAGGGACGGACTCCACTTGATCTAGCTGCTCTCAACGGGGATGCAGATACAGTGGGTTTCACACTGTTTTCTAGATTCACAATAGAAAAACCTACTCAGTTCTATTTTAGTAGTAGAATTTCCTCTTCTTCCTGGGGTTGGGAAGCAGTTTATGGATTACAGAGAATATACCTGACAATAGGTTTACTCAAATATTCTAATTATTAAAAGATGATTAGCAAAGTGCCATACATACAATTCTCACAACAACATATTGGAACTCAGCCAGACAAAGGAAATAAGTCATAATTACCAAGATAATTATAATAATCATAATTTGTACCGCAAGTCAGGACGTCAATTTGCAATCACAGGGCATGTGGAGAGAAAATAAAGAAAAAAAAAGCTTCCAATCATTCTGACTCTCATTGATGTAATCTGTTGATCAGCAGGAGTGTAATCAAAACTATCGCATGATCACAAATTTTCCAAAGCAAACAGACTCGTCGCTAACTTCTGCTAACGTAGTGAAGCGTACAGTGTGTAATCAACCAAGTAATTAAAATATCTATTTAACTATAAATATGATATCTTGTTATTATTCTGTGCATGGCCAGGTGCACTGCCTCGTTGAACATGGAGCTGTGCTGGAGCGAACCGACAACAACAGTACCAGAGGTTCAGAGCGACCCACTGGCTGCCAGAACCCGGCACTGGTGGCTTCACTGCTTAAAAAAGGAACCAGGATGGGTATAAACACCACGATTTTAATAATAACCACACCTCAGTGAATTTTATATTCAGCACAAAAACTATTTAATACTACACGACACAGTTAACAGGTCCACAAACATCAGTCCAGCTTCCAATGTCAGTACTGGATTATGTGCTGTAGTTTTGCTCATGCACACTGAATTTGTATTCAGATGTATGATTATATTTGCACTTTGTGGTTTTGTTTTGTGTTGTTTGTTTGTGCCACCTGAGTACATTTGCTGAATTTATTATACAGTACGTTGTTAATCCCTGTTCTGCGGCAGCTGCAGCTTCACATCCACCATCTTTAACTTCTTCTTCACACCTTTCTCCCTTCTTCCTCGTTTCCTCTCCTTCATCAACTGGAAGGCTACAAAACGGCTCCGCATGACCGATCAGGTACATTGTTTAATAAGACACAAAGTAAAAGTGACAAGGCAAGACGTATAACAGAAAGATAAATATTTGTACCACCCCTTCAGGTCACGCCACATGGGCTATGGCTTCTTCCAAACCAGATATTCTCCTCATCCTGCTGCAGAAGCTGATGGAGGAAGGGAACATGCTTTACAAGGTATCTTATGGTGGTATACTAAACCTTGGAGCCTTTTATTTGAATCTGCTTCAAACAATTAGTTGTCAAAAACAAACTGTCTCCTCTCTCTTTATTGCTGTCTCATCCCCTCTCTGTGCCTTTCTCAGAAGGGACGTATGAAGGAGGCAGGCCAGCGTTATCAGTATGCCCTGAGGAAATTACCTCGTGAGGGGCAAGGAGAGGAGCTGAAAGGGCTCAAAGACCTTCGCGTCTCCCTCTATCTAAACCTTTCTCGCTGTCGCAGGAAAACCAATGTAAGGCTCACAGTTGGATCAAACTGCTCATGCACTTTTAAACACCGGTCGGTTTATTAGACACTGCAGGGATGGCGAGGCACTGTAGACGTCTCCTTAAGATATATAATTTATCTGTATCAACATGAAAAGATAATGTCAGCACCAGTATAGCTCACTGTAAAAAAAAAAAAAAAAATGCTTTTCAGCTCTAATCTCATGTCTCGCTGGTAAACAGAATGTACATGCAAGACCTGGAAGCAGGTGGTGACATAATGAATAAGTGTGTGCTGTTAGCGTAGAGATAGATGTGTGTGGCCTGCAGCCAGGTTTGGAATCCACCCTGGTGATGACAGACGTCCTAACAGACTGTGTAAAAATGCCATCCTTAGGGTCACTGTGGCCAATGAATAATGGAGCACATAATGTGATGTGATAAGGTCACTCTCTCTGGCAGACAGAGCGCACACTTTTCCTCTGTGTCTCTACAGGGGGTTATTTACAGTGGACGAGCAAGTTTCCTGGCTAAACCCACATATTATATCAGAATGCAGGCAGTGAGAGTCAGCAGAGAGACTACATGATACCACCATTAAACATTAAACAGCACCGTTCACAATCTCCCATTCGAGGCTGCCATTTTAACCCCCCTCTCAAGGACAGAATCACAATATGTTCGTGTTATTACACATTCACCTGAGAGGGATGACGGGGGCAGTAAAAACCCGCAGCTCTCTCAGTCTATTTCTCTCCCTCGCTTTCTGTTCCTGATCAATAAAAATGATTCAAGCGTGAGTCATTTTTATTAAATAGGCTTCGATCTCCAGGTTCATGTAATGAAGATGCAAACACAAACACGATTTTTTATTAGAAATGGCCTCGGATTATTTCTGCAAAACAAACATTTTCCAATCTATACACTTAATCACACAGCAATACACAGGGATTGTTTTACTATGTGATGTGTTTAATATGAAAAGTAAATACTAAATACACTTTCCTATCTGAAATTACAGGATTTTGGCATAGCTGAGGAGTTTGCAACAAAAGCCCTGGAACTCAAACCCAGGTCTTATGAAGCGTATTATGCTAGAGCACGGGCCAAGAGGAGCAGCAGGTACAGTGGTTTTTATATGAAGGATATTATTTCAAAGCAGAATCTTTTTGTTCAGCGGAAAATTATTCTTGTCAGAATCAGCGATGCTTAGTGATGCTATGTGTCTGTGTTGCTGTAATTGAAGGTCCTTTGTTCCTCTTCTCCGTCTTCCCCAGGCAGTTTGCTGCAGCGCTGGCAGACCTCCACGAAGCAGCACGACTCTGTCCGTCCAACCGGGAGATCCGCCGCTTGCTGTCACGGGTAGAGGAGGAATGTAAACATCATCAGAAGATATCCGGCAATAACTCAACGCAGGGTTACAACAGGGACCCCCACACCCACCACCATCAATGCACAGAAGAGGAAACGGACGTCTATTCACAGGGAAGTCTGGAGAGGCAGATCCCTGCAGAGCAGGCTGATGCTGAGAAGGAGGAGGAAAAGGAGGACGGTGAGGAGGTGAGCCTGCAAAGTGGGAAAAGCCCAGAATTCTGGCCCCTGAATCCATACGCTCCAAACAGGACTCTCCCTGGAGGTGTGGCATTTGGTTTAACGGATCAGGCGCCAGGTTTTCCTCAAGAGGAGTATGTACCGAACCAACTCTTTGTGGATTTGCCTGAGCCTGTTCCTGCTATCAGCAGACAGAGCCAGAGCCAGAGCAGCAGGACTCATCACCACTGCCACTCCCTCCAGGCAGGGAGTAGAGTTGGGGGCAGGCCTCTCTCTCTGTGTGGCCCCTCCAGTCCTCTGCCAGGCAGACACATGTCCACCTCTCTGAGGCCTGCGCCGGTGCTGGCTGTCGACATCGGTCCTGGATCAATCAGTGAACACTCTGGACACAGCCCCACTGAGCACTACCACCCCATGTCCCCCAGCAGCTCCTCCCCACCTGGACCTCTCCAGATGTACCAGCCGCGATCCTCCAGCTTCTCCAGGGGCTCTGACAGATTCACTACCCACTCTGCAGCTTTGGATGGCCTGGCCCTGGCTCTGGGGTCTGGTATGGAGGTTAGGAGGGAGGGCGGAGGAGGCGGCACTGCAGGCTCAAGGGGCTCCAGCTCCAGTCAGGCCTCCAGTGGGAATCTGTCAGACGGTGGCAGACAGCAGGTGCTGGAAGCCCCATGCCCCATCAAGAGCAGTGGTAGCTTCAAGACAAAACCTGAGCTAAAGCCCCGGCCCTTCATGGGAGTAATGGACAAGGCAGTGCGCGTCCAGGGCCAGCAGACCTCCGGTCTTAGCCGACAGGGAGGAGGAGGGGCAGAGAGTTTCAGTATGTCAGTCATGGAGTTCCAAGGATTGAACAATGACTTCAAGCGTGCCTCCTTCCAGGAGCAGCTCTCTACAAGTCAGACCAGCAGCCAGCTGGGCCGCGAGTTTGGAGAACGGCCCCACCAGCGAGAGGCCAGAGGCACCACGTCCTCCCAGCTACGCTTCCCCTGATGGGAGGCACAGACAGGCGAGCCTAATGAGAGACAACCCATCTCTGCACATGGCTCCCATCAAACCCAAACGCTCATTTATAGAATCGAACGTCTGAGTATAGTTTATCGAAACGCAGATGCAGGCTGTTTTCAACAAACATCGTCCCAAATAAGGTAGCAAGGGAGACTGTTTGAGAACAAGTCCCTTCCCTGAGCCTGTTTTGTAGAGTTATGCTGCTGCACTGCATTTTACAATCTAGAACCAGTGTTCAACTCAGGCTACTACGCTTTTGCTTACATGTCTACAGCTACACTAGTGTATTCAAGAAAACCAGACATACCTTAAGTGGGGATTAAAAAAAAAAAAGAACTAGTATAATGTCTGAACTTTAAATTTATTATATCAAATATGGACGTCAGAGAAAGCTTTGTGCACGAATATACAAAACCTCATGCTATTAGTTGCAGGATATGACCATTTCTATTGTCAAGTGTCTTTTAAAAAACATTTATATTTGTACGGTGTACACTGTATTTGCAGATTATATATTTCCCTGTAAGTGATTACCTGTCAGCATTACAGGCTTCAGAAGAAATTACTTTGTGTACTTGAGAATCTTTTTCTTAGTACATTTGATAACAGAGGCACTGTACTGTACATGACATTGTTGGAAACTTCTTGTCATAATCTTATATCGAATTGATTGCTTCAATATTCACAGTAATGTTATTTATTTTTGCATAGCAGAGAGCATATTCATATGAAGTGTTTATTGGTTTATTTGGAGACAGAGAGAGCATTTACACAACCAAGGATAAAGATCTTGAGAGACTTCTTGCATTGCTATATGTCCATAGTTGTTATATACCCTTTTATGGATTACAGACTATTACCACATTATTACTGTGGTAAAATAAAACTAATTAATGGGTAACTACATTTCTACATCTACTTTTTTACAGTATATAAACCATAAAATGTTGCATAAGCTTTAGAGTTTGTATGGGTGGATGGATACAAGGTCTTTTCACATTACAACTTATCTGATCTGACACTTAACCAAACCATTAAAATAAACGACTTGTGGACATTGAAATTATTTGAATATTTCTTATGTTTAGTTTTTTTTTTTTATTGTCATTGATGGATTACAAGGTGGATGTTGGCCTGCACGGGGAGGTAAACACAACAGATCATAGGGTTTGTAATAAGCAAGTCCAGCTATGATCAGACAATCTAACAGATACATGTCTGTAAAATACTTTTGCAGATCAACAGACTATATGTGAACTAGTTGCAATAAACAGAACATCCAACCAATTACATTTTTTTAAAACTACAACTCAGCTCTTTAGCTTCGTTTCCAATATCCTGTTCATGTTTGAAGTGAAAAGAAGCAAATTAAAATCCTGCAGCAATCAGACATTAAACATTTGTCTCAACTCAAATGTTAGTGCACTGTAACTTTTCATTCGAATGGTGAAACTCCTGAAATGACTGGGCTAGATATCAAACATGCTGTGTGTGCACACCATCTCCGCAGTCTAGATATCTAACATGCATGTCTAATATCTCAGAACTTGAAGTGATCTGCAAAGAATTTCTTTTTTTTACTGAGGCTAGAGTTGCAGGCATTTTTAGCATGTGGTAGCATATTTTTTTTTTATTTCGGCTTGGTAAACTGGCACCTATCTGCCAAAACAAACCACCTGTCCTGTAGGCTAGGAACAAAATGACCTAAAGTTAAAGTCAGCGAGTGAGTGGTGAAGAAAGCCTAACACTTATCAACGTAAAGGGTCCAAGCTGTTTTTTTTTTCTTTATTTTATTTTCCTGAGGAGGCGAAACCCTAAATTAGAGCTGAAACGCAGGTGAACAATCTACTTTTCTACTATTGGCCATCAGAACATTTTGTTGACAGAATATCACTCTGTCTCTGTTCCTTAGAGCTATAAAACTGCCTGCCACCAAAGAAAGACTCGTACCTGCGATGTTGTGGGATCCCTGTGGGCCCCGTTTGCTTGTTTCTGTCTACGTCAGGTGAAACATCGGGGACAAACAGAGTAAGACGTTTTTTCACATGCTACTGACTCGTCTTCCAGCGGCCAATAGCCATCTTTAGGGTGTGGTTAGGAGTGAGCAAAGTCGTCAGTAAGGGCAGGTTGGTCATGGGGCTGGAGCGGTTCTTGGTGTTGATCCAGCTCTCGATGGCCTCTCTTTCGTAGGAGTAGCCGTCTGTTGGGAAATGTTCAAAATGCAGTATAATAGTATATACACCACTAACCCAAACACAAGCATGTCTGAGTCTGTGTCTAATGAACTGACGGAGACATATATGTTGTTATGTTTTAACCGTGTTCAGTGGAACAGGTGTGATGTTCACTTACCAGCAGCAATAACCGGTTCCTTCATCAGCTCTCTGGTGATTGGACACAGGAACTCATCTGGAATGCCTGAACACACCGAATCACTCTTTAGCTCCTCCACCTTCCTTAGGAGTTTACTGCGCAGGCCTACAGACTCTTCACACACACACACACACGCACGCACAAGCGAAGGATAAAGAAAAGATTTTGATTGAATTGAACAAGTTGAATTGGTTAAAACATATATATTGATATCAGCATGGTGGTTTAGAGCATTTATCATTCCTGCATTTAGCACTTTTCACTCTTGGATGGCAAATGTGAGCGTGGGTGAGAGTGAACATGGTGGGAACAGATCATGTCTGCTGACTGTCTGTCCATTTCAAAGTTAAATACTAAGCAGGCACTTGAGTGGATTTTCATCTGAAAGCTTGTTGTGTTTAAAATTAAAAGACTACAGACTCCCTGACAATCTTACTGGTACATTCGGTTTCATTTATTATGCTTCTTGTTTTGAAGCAAAGAACACCTATTGATTTCACTCCCACCTTTAAGTGAGTGAATACATGTGAGTAGACGCCCTCTTCACAGTAACTCAGTCACACAATCAGTTAAACGGCGGTCACCTGACAGTTTTGTAGTACAAGTACATTTGTATCTTCCACAGCTGAAGTGGGAGAGACTGTAAATACAACAAGTATCGGTTGAGGTGTCACAGTGTCTAGTTTGATGGGCAACAGTTCATTTTATTCACATCAAACCACTGAACCTTCTTCCAGTTCACTTCAGAGAATCCCACACATGGGTCCTGGCGAACTCCAGCTCAGAGTTAACATGGGTTGTTTTTTTTTTTTCCTCTAATCGTTGCTATGTGCACAGTCTCTTTAATCTCAGCTGCAGAAGCTGTGCACTTCTTGCACAGTCACAGACCTACCATAGGCAGATTCATGCTTGTGCCATACTCGTTTCTCGATGATGGAGATGTTCGGTGACTAGGACATTTTCTTTTAGGGTGCCATCGCTTACTTTTTGTCTGTTGGAGTATGTTTTTGTAAATTCATCTAAAAAAAAAGACTAATAAAATCACCTACGATTCATTGTGAATAAAACAAAAGGGGAAAACTTCCAACAGGGTGAGTATCTTTCATAGTCATTGTAGTTCTGTTAAAATGGAGAGACTCATGCTATGTTACTAAAAACAGAACAATGTGAAAAGAAGCTGTCACAGCACTGAAGCTGTGTAAACCGAGGAGTGACTGACAGTCAAATGACGGCACGGCAATACAACAAACACAGACAACTACATGACGAATACTTGCACAACTGGTAGACTGACATCAACATAACACTCCTACTTCAGTGAACGAAAAAGAAAAAGCAAAAAAAAAAAAAAAAAAAAAAAAGGGTCTGATAAAGTGATAAAGCAATTTTTTTTTTTTTAAATACTCCATTTCAGCCAGACTTGGAAATAACCAAGACGGCCTAATGGAATTAGGTGTAAATCCACTTTATACCTTTTGGGAAATACTCTTTTGGGGGTTGAGTTATGTAACTGATGAAGTGCTTCAGATTAAAGTCAGAACTGCTGAAGCCCCAAAGCTGAGTGCTTTTTCAGTGCAGCCTAACATTATATAATCTGCTACATCCATTCATTCCTTCACCCTTACTTTAATTTAATGTGCGTTTCATCCATGTATCTAGGTACAAAAATCCTAATCCACACACGTCCATGTTCATTCTTATAGGAGACCAAACGTGTCACACCCATAGGGCAGCGTTTACATTCTTACATCTCAGACCAAAGCGGGCGATTTGGAGGTAGGAGACAACGAGAGACTGAGAAAGTGGCACTGCACTCGCTGATCAGTATGTGATGTTTGTCCTCCTCACCTATGTGCAGCTCTGACGCCAGCGTTTCCTTGGTGAGACTGAGCAGCTCTATCCCGTCTATGTTGTTGGCCCTGAATTTGTCCACCAATCCCCCGAGGCCTTCCTCCATCAGCCACTCTGACACATCGTCCTCTGACCAATCGCTGACCAACAGCTTCGATCGGCCTGCCGAGGTTCTCCCTGAGAGGGGGAATCAAAGCAAGTCGGTCAGCCCTCGACAGCTGCAGCACCTTTTGAAAAATGACTGCATACTCTCCATGGAAGACTATCCTGAAATCCTGCTGACTAATTATTGATCAGGGGCTGTGGCTAGCACGACTTGTGTAATGATATAAATAAATGTCTGGAGGTTTCATCGACGTTTTCATTGACACAGAGTGAATCTAAAAGGTGAAAAGAAGCCAGTGCATGCAGAAATGGTTTCATGTTAGAGCAAACTGGGATCTGACACCTACAGGTACAAAAGATGAACATTTCTAATTATGATAACATGTTGGGATTTTCATTCTAGAGTGAAACATATTATATTGTAAAATATATTTTCTTCTTTCTTACCTTCATTTGACGTCAGAGCAGGTTCCTCTGAAACACAGAAAGGAATCAGTAACTGTAAACACGAGCACTGCAACGTAATCTTTGAGCAATCTTACAACCCTTCAAAATGAGACGAAGGAGTGATTAAGGAAAAGAGAGCTGTCTTGTACACAACACCTGTGTCCTTCACAACAAGATGGAACTTTTTTTAACCTGTGATGTAACAGTTAAGTGACTATGGCAGTGACCCTTCATGTAGTATTCAAAATTTGCAGAAAATATACAGAACGTCTTAAAGATTTTGTGCAGATAAGATAACAAAGATAAGACAAGAGCAGTAAAACCTGGTCTATGTCAAAAAGCAATATTTTAGTTAAAAACAACACTAACCAGGCGACAACTTCCCGCCTTCCCATTGGACACAAGTTGGAGGTGCAGTAAAAAAAAAAGGCAGAAATAAAAATAGATTTCAAGACAATTAATATAAATACAGTAATAAGTTAAATGTGTATGCGTGTGTTTTTCCCACCATATCCGCTGCATCCGTCCTCCAGCCTCCAGATGTTTACAGTCTTATCCATAGATCCTGTAGCAATTAGCGGTGAAGTTGGAGAGAAGGCACAAGCTGTCACATACCTGCAGCAGGGAACAGTAATCAGATGAATACTAATTCTGTCAACAGTGAGGTATAGGATTTCTGTATAATAACAAACAAACAACAACAACAAAAGACTTTCCAAAGAGACTCATCAGCTTATCGATGGAGTTAAATTCCTAAATATAGAAGGTCCAGAACTTGTAAAACTAAATATTACTAAAAATGCACATGTCTAAAAGTAAGTGTATAAAAATAAGATATAAATATAAAACTGCTTCTGTGAACATGCAGGTCTATTGAAAGCATTTAAGAAACTGAAACTAAAAGCCACAAGCTTTGACTCAGCTGTAAGGGCCCCGCCTGAACATCTGAGGCTGCAGTTGAGCTATTACATGGTTAAAAGGTGGGCACTACAGCTTGATACTGAAGCAGTGATTGAAATATTCTCCATCAGAGGGCCAATTCAGTGGTTGCTTACCACGTCAAAAGGCTAAGGCACTAAGATGTGAATAAGGATTAAAATTGATTTTTCGGTAGATTCAAGAAAATCAAGGCAACGTTAACGAGGACAAACTCCCTAAAGCTAAGCTGAATTGCTCAAGAATGTTGATCCACAAAAGCTTGTTGGCTTCAAACATGTCTAAAATCTCCAATAAGTACTGAAAGAAAAGCACTAACACAATATTAAGTCCGTTTCACACTGTTTTAATACGAGTTTGTCTGAAGTCAAATGAGTTTCCTGGAGGCTTCTGTCAAGTTTTGTGATTTGCTTCTTTACTTTCCTTCAACTTGCCTCGACTACTTCCACTTCAGTTAGCGATTTTCCAAAATGACTTTCATTTGTGCCACTGAAAGGAAATGAGCTTGCTGCCTTTCAATTACAGGTGGCTGGATGGACGCGTAAGTAGCAAGCAAGTGCGATCATTCAGCTGTGGCTTCCACGTACGTGCACCATATGCTTAAAGGAAGAGATGTAGCGCGAGTAGTTGAACCTTTTTCTAAAAAAAATGCTAAATGCATGTATCGTGAGCACACAGCGTCAGTAACTTTTGAGGTTCAAAATCACATATAGATGTATCATATATGATAATTAATTCTGTTGGCTTCTAAATATTTTTGTTAAGTATTAAGCATTTTAGTTTGCTCACATTCAGAACACTGACACTGAGAAAACCAACTACACAAAACTCAAACACAACAATAAGTACATATTTACCTGTCGTGCTTTTTCAACGTGTAAAGCAAAACTGCATTTTTCTGCAAATAGAAAAAGGATAGCAATAAGCAGAATATAAATATTATGTTATGAATGGTGCGGTGTATACTGGTAAAACCTATTACTATTAACTAAATCAATAAAAAAAGGAGAAGTACTTACAGCATCATAAATTGTAACAGTTTTGTCCACAGAGCTGAAGAAAATAAATAAAAAAATACAATTAAAACTATGTAATGTTTTAACTACCTGACTGTGTGCTGCAGTTCTGTCACTGAGAAATAAAGCAATCCATGTCTCCCTCCAGTGGATCCTCTGAGGTACTGCACTCCTACATTTGTGTTGAGGGTGGCCTATTTATGTGTCCAGGCAGTTAATCTATATTTTACACTTCTTCATCCTGATCCTCAATAAATCAGAATCCGTGTCTTGATCTATTTAGAATGAAGACACCAATGTAAAATACAGTTTTATGATCTGCCCTCCAACTGCACCAGTGCAATATGAATTTCTTGCGGCAATGTGAACGGTTACAAATCCTTCATGTTTTCAGAGGAACATACAGCGGTTATTGTATATTTTAGCCCATCGCTTAGTAATGTTTGCATCCTCGTCACCGTTGGTGAATTCAAGAAAGCGTCACCAAGGCTGCAAAACAGTGACCTTTACTCTATTTACTCAACAGTCACCAAGATCCCGATGGACCAATGCTAGTTCAGCTTCTGGCTAATTACAACACTAGTATAACACAAAAACACAAATAGAATACGACACTGAAGAGAACCAGACTGACAAAAGCAAGGTCATTAAGCAACAAGCAAACTAGAACCATGCAACAATATGTTTATAAAACTGTGTGTTCAGGATTATGAATGAATCATGGTTAATTTAGTAGCAACTCCAGTGTGAAGGATTTTTTTCAGTGTACAAACTTTCCAGTGCACTTTTTTCATAGAGTCCCCCACCCGACATCTCCAGTTGGGCATATTGTTGGGAGGCCTGAGGTGACGTGCACAGCTACTATTCTCTCCTAAACTTAGGATCTTACCCGCTCACAAGCAGCTGCCCATCTGACGAGTACGCACAGGAGAGCACTGGAGCCGTCTGACTACTTAATGTGTGCAGGAGCTGCATCTTAAAGACTGCGTGAAAAAGAAAAACAATTGAAAAAGATATTTTTCAAAAGGGTCAGTACAAGCAAAAGAGAAAAGGGAATAAGTCACTAAACCCTTAGAGCTGGACTTTGTAATGGACCAGATCTTCAGCTGACTGTCCTGTCCACACGATGCCAGACGAAACTGCACGACAGGTCCACCTGAAAGACAAACACAAAAACGATGCCACAGGTTTCACCTTGAGCAGTTACAACAGTAAAATGCAGCCGACAAAGCTCTGTGCCACCGAGAAGATGATAAATACACAGCAGTGGTTCTCACCACTGAGGATGCTGGGAGCGAATGTGCAGCAGGTGACACCCAGGTCGTGGGCGTTCTTCTCTGCGTGGAGTTGGTTCATGCCCAGGTCCCACAGACGCAGGTCCCCATAGGTGGAGCCGGTCATGAACACCTGACTGCAGGGGCTGAAGGAGCAGGCTACCACTGTGGTGTCAGTCACTGCCCCGGTCCTTCACAAACACAACCAACAGCAGTCACATGAACACATCAGTTTACAGCTGAGTCCAGCTTTACTGTCACTGCTTACATAGACAAATACATGGAAATGTCAGGACTGTAAAGATGTTACATCATGTACAGTAACAGAGACGAACTTTTATCTGTTTTATCTGAAAAGCCATTCCAAATGTATAGTTAAAGGGCTGGAACTAACAAACAGTAGTAAAAATAAGTAAAACCTTGATGTAATTTGTGCATTTTCAGCTGATCAACCAGTAATTTCAGCTCTAGACAAAGTCATCTTTCCAATTTACCTGCAGAGCTTTTTGGAGGGGAAATCCCACAGAGCCAAAGTGCCATCAGACGCACCCGAAACCAGGTGAGCGGAGTCGGGGGAGAGTGCACAGATCCTGACCGGGCTGCGACCAGGATGCTCCAGGACAGCCTCGATCTCCCCCGTCACCGTGGACCAGATCACTGTGGTTGCATCGGTCGAACACGAGGCGAGGAACTGCCCACAGGCGCTGAAGCAGCAGCAGTGGATGCTGTAGCCGTGTCCTGACAGCGGTGAGAAGGGCAACTGAGAGAAGTCACGCGTGTTGTAAATCCTGAGAGTTTTGTCCCCAGAACATGTGGCCAACAGTTTGCCAGAAAAGGCACACCAGTTGACATCATCCCGATGGTCTTGTAAAGTGCAAATCAGGGACGTCATGTGGAGTGCTGCTCCTGAAGTTAGCACAACGGAAATGAGAAATTATACGAAAACCTGAACCCAGCAGCAGATTTGTGGAGACATAGAATTAAAATGTGCTCTTCTGGCTAATTCAAGTCAGGATGCAGTTGTTTTAGTTTTCTAACTAATGCATGACTAATGTAAACTCTCTGCCAACACTCAACTGAATACTACTAATGACATTCATCTCAGACGAGAGTCAATCAGGGATATTCAGTTACCTTATTTCCTACAATGAAAACTGGATTAAAACAAACATTAGCTGAATGACTTTCTGCTGTTAGGTGACATATATCAGAGAAATCAAATAAAACAGTATTTAGTGCCACAAATTTGTACACATTTACAAAGTTTTATGTAAAAAGACCAAAACATTTGCTGCTTCCAATTTCCCAGATGTGAGGATAGGATATAGAATTAATATCTTTGGTTTTGGACTGATGGACACAACACCAGCTATCTAGAGATATTCCCCCTGGTGTTATTATTATTATTATTATTATTATTTTACATAATGTAGAAAACATCATCGTGTAATTCATCAATAAATATTCAGCAGACTAACACACAGTTTGTCTCAAAGATGTGTTTGTTTGCGTTTCTCATTTCTAGAAATGATTTATTCAAGTTCAACAGCAGATAAAAAAAAAAGAAGAAAACTAAAAACAAGATAGTTGTGTTTTTTCTCCTCTACGGACATTGGTTGATGTTTCCCATCATCAGGTGGAGAGAAAAGCAAACAGCTGCAGCTGCGGCTCCAACTAAAGGAAACTTTCTTCTTCGTTTGACTGATATTATTATTATTACGACAGCGAAGAAACAAACGATTGGACAAACAACAACGATAAAGCAATAGATAAACAAGAGTAAATCTAACAGTAGCATCAGCTTCACCTGTAAACACTTGTGTTTTCTACCTTTCTGCGTCGTGTGGTCCGTTCGGGTCACTGCTGTTCACTTCCGGCACGAACAGCTGACCGTGACGTAGTACGCCTTACGTCACTGCGGCGGAACGTGTTATGTTTTTCTTTTCACGCAAACAACAAATAAATAAAATGACGAAAAATCTTTAGTGTCACATTTAAAGACCATCAGTTGTTATATCTGATACCCATATACAGGACTATTCTGGGAAAAGAAGAGTATAGAGAAATATTTTGGGCGACTTAAACTAACTAACTACCTTTATTAGACTAACTAAAAAGATTAATAACACAAAATACAGTCATAAGACTATTGATGTTGAACTGATGTTAAATTCACAAACCACTGGACACTGTGTAAAGTTCTGCAAATTATAATTTTTAGATTTAAATCATCATTAAAGCAGTAAGGTGTTATAATAAGCCCAATCAATACCAGCTGCAACATTAAAGTAATAAGCACAATAATTTTTATTCCTTAAAAAAAACTAAAGTATCTTTTGAATTAATACATTTATTCCTTTACTTTTTGAATGCAGCACTTTTTACTTTTAACACTTTTAATTCTACACTGTGGCATTAACACTTTTACATGAACAATCTGATACATTTAAATCTATTTGAATGTATCATAATGTATATTTAAAACCTCTGTATATTACTTTTGTAGTTTATTTTTGGTGTTGTAAAATGTGACAATGTTCCATAAAAAGCTCTACTGTGAATGGATGGATAGAAACACCGTGTCCAGTGCACTTCCACCAAAACTCGGTGGTTTGGGATTAAGGGCCTTGCTCAAGGGCGCAATTAGTGGTGTTGATGAGTGAAAAGGCGTTTATTTTATACCATTTATAAGATTATTCTAGAGAAACTGACAAATTGTCATTTATTTTCTGATTTCAGCTCATTGTGAATATGATCTGGTTTATTTCGTCTTCTGTGACTATACCGAGCTGTTTATTGGACAAAAAGAAAACATAATATTGGACTTTGTGAAACTGAAAAGGATATTATTCACAATTTTCTGACATTTTATTGATTCAGTGACTAATTACTCAGTCGAGTAAGTAAGCAACAGATTAATCGGTACTGAAAATACTTGTTGCAGCACTAATGCATCGACGTGTGACGTGAAGAATAAATTTTATCCACGGATCCATTACGGCATCTTTTGTCCAAAGCAGTGCTGTAAGATGAAATTGAAATAAAACCAGTTTAAGTCATTTACATTGAAAAACATCCTTTTAATAGGTCCGTGCCACACACTAGTGAAAAATAAAGCTCCTACAAAAGAATGATACTTTTATTCCACAATATCTTAAATAAAGTAACTTCAAGTACTCTTGACTTGGGTACAAAAAAATCTAGCTGCCTCCATCAGGCCACAACACACAGCAAGGTTCAACACAGTGGTTACAAATGGCCTTAGGTCCTCTGTATTGTGGCAGATTACGAGGAAATGCATCATGGAAGCATAACTGAATGCTTGTTGTTCCTTTTTTTTTTCTGCTATGGTGAGGAATGGTTTCTGTGTCACTGTCCAACTTTGGAGGCCTTGTTGGATTGAAATCATATAAAAAAATAATGTCATCATAAGAATGAAAACTAAAAACAATAACATCCCCTACATGCCCCTGTTGGAAGGGTAGGCACTACCAAGATTAAGGATACCACAGTGTTTGCAGAGGATATGTATATACTGTACAAACAATATATATGATAATGTTTTCATCACGTTCACTAAAATAGAATGCTACAATCATTCTAAGGCATAAACAATATCTTAATATTCTTAAACAATTTTTACACATCGTTCCAAACAAGACATAATATTGACATTAATAAACAGTATATACACATGAATCACCATTATCTAACTGTTCCTCTGCTGTTCCTGTAAATAAATGCAGTTTTACAGTTTGAACAAATGAATACAGTCCTCTGATGCCCCAAAGCACTGAACAGTGTAAACAGTTTTTTTTTTTTCTTGGCTTTGTTTGATATTTGGGTGAAAAAAATTATAACACAAAGACACATTCCTTTTTTTTTTTTTTTTTTTTTAAATTCAAAGCGGTTCAGTTGATTCTTCCTTTTCGTAGAAAATGAAGTGGACCTTGATTCATAAATAATTATTACAAAATTAAATACATTCACTATAATATGATTAAATAACAAAAGACTATTTACAAGTAGTGGAAAGTATTCTAGCGCAGACACATCAGTGACAGTTGAGGATTCATTCAGTGCAGTGTTCTGAGACAGGGAATGGTATTGCACTACGACACCCCATTTCTCTGGGACTCTTTGGGGCTTTTATCCCTGCTGTGATAAATCCAGCACACCTCATGTAACGACTGTTTTTGTTTTCAAGGTGACATCTCTCTTAAGTACACCACGGGTTCCTTATTAATGTTGCTTCTCCTTCCAACCTGCAAAGCCACATTCTCCATCAGGAAATAAGAACAATGAAAAACTTGGTGCTCCGGTATGAAAAGCTGAATGGGTTTATAGAGAGGATCTGAACCTTTAGTTTGTTTGTTTCAGAAGCTCAGTCCAGCGCTTCTCAAAGAACTTCCTCATGTTGTGACCAGCTCGACCAATGTCTGAGTTGTCTTCATTGAATTTTTCGCAGTTATCAAAAACCAAGTTAACGTCAATGATGAAAGTCTCCAGGTTTTGATACCTGAAAATAAAAAAGACAATGTTTAGGTGAGAAAGTGCAAGTTACACACAGCTGATTTAATACAAACTGTACCTGTCTCTAAAAGTTATTTCCTGAAAAACATCACTCGGACTACAAATTCTGTGCAAAGGCCCCAAAGGCTTTCAGTAGGAAAAGAACAGGTAGAAACGATGGGGACTCACTGGCTGCTCACAAGCTTCTCACGTATAGTGGAGAAGTCCATCGGCTTCTTGATGACCTTCTTGTAGCCAGGGACCGATTTCAGGTTGACGGGAGTGAGAAAAGGCCATGCATCCTGATGCCGCTCCAACTCAGCAAGGAGTACCCTGTTGAACACACAAATACACAAAGGTACACACAACAAACAGTTAGCCAAAGAAGGATCTTTAAGATCAAGAACAGTTTTTGCTATAAAAAAAACTTTGGATGTAATACAGAAGCTGTGTTCCACTGGGAGATTTACAATTTATTCACATGTATGTGCACACAGAGAAGATGCTCTACACTCAACCTCACACCTACATGTCAGCAGCTGCATCTTTCAGCTACTTGTTTTGGTTCTATGGTTATTTACTGTTGTGTTCTAAGATCTAGTTTTTAACTAGCTCTAAAGAGTTCCATGGGGCTCTAAAACCCGTCTGAGCACCACCTGCTGTGCACCAAACAGATAAAGCTGTTTGCAGGGTCAGATATTTGCCACATGTCTACATATCTACAGCACATGTCTGCTAGATATTTAAAGAGATAACTGTTACCTCACTATATCAACTGAAAAAGTAATGACAAAGTCAGCATTGTTCAGACCCCGTCACCCACACCAGGTGTGTCCTTGAGCAAGACACTTCACACTAGCTCCCTGAGCGCTGTATGGCTGTCCACTGCTCCCCCCCCCCCAGGGGGATGGGTTAAATGCAGAGGACCAATTTCATTGTAACATGTACATGTGACATATGATGAATAAAGGCTTTCTATTGTGTTCCCCCCCCCCCCCAGTGGCCAAAAATGTGTATTTCATGTGAAGTCTGTAGTATCCGTGTTTTAATGAGCTAACACCAATGAATCATTGCTAAAAATCAACAACACTTATACTTGTTGGAGAGAATATGTAGAACTTTAACTTTAAAGAGTTTAACCTCAAAACAATCTTTCTTTAACTTAGTCCTATGGTAGATATAAGTATAAGTATAAACAAGAGTGAGGGCTCATACCTGCATAAACCCAAGTCCCTGTTGTTGTCTCTAGCCGTCTTGGCTCGCTTCACACATACAGGGCTCTCCTGATTGGATGCTGACAGAACAGGGGAGGTCTCCTCTGTTTTCCTCTTCCTGCTGGTGTCTTTTGCACCTTTCTTGGGCGTGCTGGTGGCACTGGCTGAGTCATCCTCAGACACATCGCCATTGCCTGTCTGCTTCCCATTCTTCTTCGCCTCTCCACCTTTCTTACCACCTCCTGCACTGGCTGCTACTGGTTTGCTTGGAGGTTTTTTGCTTTTTGGGGATGGACCACTTGCCTGTGCAGAGTAAACAATGGTGCAATCAAAACTAATAGAATAGTGTCCACTTGGACCAATTTATCATACGAATACTAGCATTTACTAAAATATCAGATCAATTTGTCATATCTTACGCCACATGACATTATATAATTTTCCCCCTGGCTGCACCTACTTAAAAACATTCTGTAAAGCTTGCAATAAAAAACTGTTGTTTTCCTGCTCCTCAGAGTATAGAGCACTTTATTGTCATTTAATGGGATAAATGCCAAATCCATGCTGCAGACTATAAAAGTTGGGAGGAAACATAATAAAACTTTAGGGGAAATATAAAATTCCTGCAATTGAGCATTTGTTCAGCATGGGGAACAGATATACTTTACACTGTAATACAAACAGCAGCCTAGAATGTTCTAAATATATTTAAAAAAGAATTTGAATCATCAAAATTGTTAAACTCAAACACAAATATTGGTACAATTATAATAATTTGAATAGATCACATTGGTTAAAGTCTTCTATGGGGTGGATATTTTTCTAAATTACTGAGGGTGGTGAGAATCAAATAGAAAACAAACAATTATATGAGATAGGATTGAGTTTTTCTCTCCAGTGATCCACTGTGAGCAGATGCATTTTAAAAGACTCCGATACCTTGGATATGCAGGCTGGGCAGTACCAGTCACCCTCTGGGATACTGGTAATCTTGGGTTTGTGACAGTAAGTGTGGCAGCCTTTGTCACAGCCATCACACAGCAGGAGAAGGTCCTCATTATCTCCCTTCTTGCACATCTGACAGTACTACAAAATAAGTGCATCCATTAAAAACAAGCATGCACTTGCTCAATAGAATTTGTTTTGAATTAATGGGGTAGAAACATAATGTGGCATATTTTTTTTAATCCGCTGCTTACCACTTTCATGATGGAACGCTCCCAGGCGATAGACTTCTGCAGTTGCTGGATACACATGGCCAACTGGGCAGCACTGCGCACTTCACTCAAGGCCCTTCTCCAAACCTTCATCCCATGGGCCACTTCTTCCTCACCACTGGGGAAGAAAACGCAGAAAGAAAGGGAAGGCGATGAGAAACAAAAATGCACATATATGTGCCTATTATGTGGGTGTGTTTCACACATACACACAAAGCAATAAACAGTATTGGTTTATCCAGCCGCCAACAAGACAGTAGACCATAAAGAGCTCCAGCTGTGCAGAGACAGGCATAAGAGTTTTGAGGGTGTAGGGCACTGGGGAGAAGTTCACACTGATTTTGTCATGTTAAAGGGAAGTTCATGCAGGAAGAGTGAAGGAGTAGAACCTGTGTAAGTGTATACTGTACAGTTTAGTGGGAGCCATGAGTATGCCCATAACCGAGGTTACAGATGCACAACACCATGCAGATGACTGCAGAAAAACAAACAAACAAATGCTGTAAATAATGCCTGTGCAGGAAATGAAACTGAGTGGAGTCCCCCAACCACACAAAAAAACCTCACAAGACCAAAAGAAAAATGCAACAAGCCACCACAAAAACCTGCCGTCAAAGCAGCAAAGACCCTTACTTTTTGAGTAATATGGGAAACATAAAGCACACAGAGAGAGGAAAGGGTCTTAGTGGGAGAGTGGGGAGCTTTGGTTGGAGAAATGACCTACCCTTCCCTGTCAGCACTAGTGGATGGGGCGGGGGCAGGGACAGTGACCGTACCCACATTATCCAGCCTGATCTGAATGGTGGTACCTAAGGGGCTCCTCAGGTACCTTCTCTCGATGTTGCGTTCCAGATCAGCCAGACGTGTCACTGCTATGTCCAACGGGTTGTCCGGGTGACGCATCAACCCGCCCTTCTCTCCTCGCTCATCTGGATGCTCCTTGGAGTCCTTGGAGTCCTTGTCTCCTCCGTTTGTGGACGCTGCCATGGATTTGGTGGTGGGGGGCTTGTGCTCGTAATACACCAGGTCCTCCCTCTCAGACTGAGGGTCAGGATATGTCCAGCCCTGCTAAAGGAAATTAGCTGCTCAGACTTTTGACCACAAGACTCATCATGCTTCGCACTAAAAAAAATATGTGGTGCAGTATTTGTCTTCATGTGTTAGTATTTTACCTTCACTTGCAGGCTGGCTGCTGTGACCTTCCTCTCCAGTTCCTCTACCTGTTGCAGCACAGCAATGTCCATCTCCATAGCCTGCTCCTCAACACACCAGCCTCGCACCGACTCCACACTGACCTGGCTTTCCTCCAGTTCACGCAGCTCGATCATGGCCACTAGATGGGCAGCATAAAAGATATCAGTAAACCACAAATACATACACCAACACTGTTACCAAATCAGGACACAGACACATCCACACTGTAGCACTATAACAGGCAGAGATAGTCATGTAATTCAGTCATAAATAATACAGTCTTAACACTGTATTCAGGGATCATCAAGGCTGCATAGCCTCAATGATAGTAAATTAAATCTTTAGTTATTACAATAAATATAACAGACTTTATTGTTCATGGATCTAGTGTCGAGGCACTTACCGTCTTTGTGTTTGGTGCAGACCTGGGGGATGATTTCCATGTATTTCTGCATCTGCCTCTGGAGGCCCTTCTCTCTGATGCCTCGGGTGTGGAGAGCACTGACTAAAGCCCTCAGCTCTTCAATGTCAGACACCCGCCACCACCCTGTCAGCATCTCTGTGACAATGAGCACAAATAGGCATGTAAGCTAGAATATATTGAACATGCATCCCTGTTAAAAGGTTCTGCATTCAGCCATGTTATACCCAAATGAAATTGTGAACAGCAGAGCAGAACATTCCCTAATCCAATTATCTTGGATTATTCAGGCAAGTGAAATCTTTTAAGGCAGGTGAATTCTTTAAAATCATGGCATCTGCTTTAATTACTCTAAGAGTTCTTTTCACTCACCTTCTGGGATGGGCCGAGGCATGGAGTGGTCAAGGGATTTGGGCATTTCCAGAGCAGGAGAGGGCATGGATGAAGTTTTCTCAATGCGAGGTAAAGGTGATTCACTCTTACTGGAGACACTTGCTGCTGTGTTTCCCTCTAGAGAATGACCCAGCATGGGGTTGGGGCTGCTGCACAGAGGCAGGCTGGGACTAATCATACCGCTGGGCCAGCTCCCAAAAGAAACTCCTAGCAATGAACCACCTGACTTAACCTGGGGAAAAAAGGAAAACAAAAGCATGAGGGAGGTGGAGGTAGATAATCACAGTTAGGATGATCTGGTAAATACAACAGCTAATTCTATTCCAGTCAACAGCCTCACCTGGAAGGCTGATAGTGGGTAGTTGAGGAGGCCAGCTGGGTGGTGTGGGCTGGCAGAGGCTGAGGCAGCAGAAGGTGTTAGAGGCAGGGCAGGGGACGGAGGTGGGGACTTGGGTCTGGCTGGAGTGGAGGACTCCTGAGGAGGAGACATGCGGGGTGCTCCTGGAGGAGTTGTGGTGATGGAAGAGAGGTCACAGGGGTTGCGTGGGAGCAGACTGAACCAGTGTCCGCTCCTCTCTGTCAGGACTCTGAGCAGCTGGTCGTTGGCTTGGAATGAGAGGTGTGGAGATGGGACAGGGGATGAAGTTGGAGGGGTGTTCCCTGGGCTTTCACGTGGGGCTAGACAAGGTACGGCTAAAGAAGCTGAGGCTGGGGGAGGGATGTTTGTAGTGTCATCAGCAGTCACCATGGAGGAGGTTGTTGCTACTGCTGCCTCAGAGGTATTATGAGTAGGGGAGGATGATGTTAGTATGGTAGCAGTGTTATTGCCCATGGGGCTGCCGTTCTGTCTCACATGGGAACTCTCCTTGCCCTCTGCCTTCACAGTTTCTCTGCTAATGTCCTTGTGCACATCGCGGACTGTGCACAGTTTGGATACACAGCCTGGTTGCTGGTAGAAGAGAGCCGGGGAGTTTTTCTTCCCTTCGTGCTCCTTTTCGTCTTCTTTCTGTTGCTCTAAGCCTTGTGTTCGGATGCTCTGCCCATCATGGTTGGTGGGTTTCTCCTTCTGCAACTCAATCTCCTGAGGTTCTTCTTTGACCTTGACCTCCTCTGCTGCTCTCCTCCTCCTCTGTCGCTCCTCCTCGAGTTCCTCTGGAGCTACAGAGAAGTGAGAGAGATTGTTGACGTAGCTAAAACTCCAATTACTGTGGTAGATACTACAACTATGTGCTGATCAATGTGTAATATTATTCTACACTTGCTTTTGGAAGATAAGTAGTGTTGTGTTAGACTATCACTGTTTACAGATGCAATCTCAAATTAGTTTTAGAGAATTAAGATAAAGCACAACATCATCAGCATATTCCATGGCACCAGAAACAGCTGATCAGGCTGCTCAACACATACACTGAATTTCTTCCTTTCTCTTTCTCAGTTCATCAAACACAGTGTGTACTCTGCTCTAACTACCTTCGCCACTCTCCATGGCTTCAATGAAGACTCCTCCACAGTGGGGAAGCACCCAGTATCGGCGGCGGTAACGGTCCTGGCCATACATCATGGAGCGCAGAGAATGAGATATCTCAAACAGCTTTCTTCTGGTCTGATGATGTTGCTGCAATAGTACAAAACATACTGTTTATGTCTGTACATTACTTTGATCTATAGACCTTCAGTCAAACAATATACACTAAACTAAAGTCCTTTTATAATCACTATGATATATTGACCATTACATGTTAATGCTATTGAGGTAATTTATTAAGCTAATTAGAGCCTTCATGGGAAAATAGTATGTCAGTGTACGTAACATATACACAGTTCATTATTGTTGTTAATAAATAGGCCATATAAAATATTTTGCCCTCATTTTGCATTCATTATATGAAGTAGTATAAATCTATGCTAAAGTGTATTAACCTCATCACAGCACTTGTATATTTAAAATAAAACACACCTTGGCTAATTTCTCTATCTGTTTCTCCAGCTCCTCGAGACTGGTGGCCTGGTCAACATCATCCTGACAAGACAAAACAAGTAAAGTAAATGCATGTGAGCAATTCATCGTTAGTGCTGATAACAGATCTGTAGATGGAGATCTCTTTTTTTTACCTCATCATATGTCTCCACCTTTTTAACCTTCTTCATGTCTTCCTCCTCCTCATCCTCGTCCTCCTCTGCCTGGTCATCGCTGTCGTCATCGTCGTCGTCATCATCATCACTGTCTCCACCCAACTTTCTCTTGCGCTTGGCGGCAGAGGAAGGCGTGCCAACAGACTGGTTTTCTTCCACACCCATACTGGCCTCCCTTTTCCCAGTACGTTTGGCGTAAATGGTTTTCAACCTGTATGAAAACACACAGGTTCAGTGTGACTGTGTACAGAGAATTGAACCATTACTTTATAAGATTTCAAAAAAACTTACTTCTTCAGTTTTCCCTCCATAATGATCTTGTCTTTCCTCATGTTTGCCATCTGATCCAGGTTCTTGTCAATCTCACTGCACAGGAAAATAAATGCAAGCCTGTCAGTTACAGTTGTGCCTATGCGCATCAATGTTTCTGACATTCATACAAAGTAATAGCAGAAGAGGAGGGTGGCAACTGACTACAGCCCTAGTAAAAAGTGTAATAAGCTGGTATCCCAGAGCACAAATTAATACTTGCATAATTACAATCAAAAAGACTCTACTGCAAATTACTGCTCCCTCCTGCAGCTTTATTAAGTATTTTCCACTGCATCAATAAAACATACCATTACTGGCTATTGAATAATACTGAATATAATGAATAGTCTTAGGCGAGATAAAAACACATACTGTATGTTGCAGATGAACATATTTGCAGCTGATGAATAGGAAGGTTGGATTTCTAATTTTGTTTTTTCAGTTATGAGACGTCGGTTTCAACTGCTATTCCTACCTGATAACGGCTTTGCTGCAGGCGAGCTCGTTAGCGAGAAAACCCAGGATTGAGGCTTTCTGAGCAGGCGTGTGTGCCTGGAAGGCCTTAGTCTTCAGACTGAGGGCCAGAGGAGCCAGTTCTGTATTGGCACAATGGGCTCCCATGTACATCTGTAGCACCTCAGAAACATTATCCCTGTTGATGCCAACGTTGGTCAGGTGGTCCCCCAGCATGGTTTTAGTCTGATAAAGGAAGAGAGAATGATTGAATGAATTAAAACAAAATTCTACTATATAAACATATATATATAGAGATATATATATAGTATTTATAATAAACATATAGCAGAAGTAGTTTTGCAGAAGTAGAATTCACAGCAGAGCTTCTGTATTGGATTACATTATATTGTAGAGGTGCAATTTCCAAGGTGGCCTATCACCATAGCCTTGAATTCAAAATGTACTTGTGTGAAAGTACATTGCACTGGCACTACATTAATATCAAAGTATCAAATGTAAAGGTTTCATAGTACTTTTCAGATTAAGCTGATGACTGATGCATTAAATATTAAGAGATATTAAAAGATTGTAGGCTGCTTGATCTCCAGTATATACTGCATGTATAAATTTATAATTTAAATCCTATTTTTGATTATGAACTTGGAAAACAACATATAACAATACTAATATTATAAGTATTACAATGCTGTTAAGTCACTCCTAATCAACACGTCTGGATAAACCAGTAAGTGCTCTCAGGTATAATTCAAGTTCCCAATTATAAACGCATTGCATGACTTAATAAGCTAAATGAAAAAGTTCACCTTTTGCCCAGGAGGTAAACCAGGATCACAGACTGCCAGAGAAAGCAGTTTGACCAGAAGGTCTTGGACTTGGCCCATGCTGTCCCCAACATTGAGCAAGCCCTCCTGCAGCATGCCCAGTGTGGGCACATCCACATTCAAATCAAGCCCCAAAACCTTCCCAAAGCCCCGCAGGAACTGCATAAGCATCAGGCAGTCCGACACGGCACGTCCTGGCAGGATAAGTCCGGGAATCCGGGAGAACTCGGGCAGAGGCTGGACAAAGAAAAGAAAGTTATTTTAAAGTTAACTGAGTTTGTTATGGCGGTTGTTGTGTTACTGTGAACAAAATACATTATATCCTGTTTGGAGTATGATAAAATATGATCACACACATCTGTTGACTGTTATCAAGATGGTGCTTTCCAATTTATTGTAATGACTGCTTATTTTCTATTTTGTACAGTACTCTTTTTTCACCACTTGAGGGCACACATTTCCACATATTAAAAGGCTCGCTGCTATGGTCTTATAGTATGACCCCCAAGTAAATATTCCACATACAATTTAATAACAATAATAAGAGCAACAATAATAACATTAATCTGACACTAATGGTATGCTGTAATATTATGTTTAACTCTGCTGTCCTAAATCATAAAAACATTTTTTAGCTATGCTCAATAGAGAAAGATGCACAATATACTGTGCATCATAGTGTGTATGGCCTATGGACTAAAAGGTAGAGTAATTATTATTAGTGAGCAACTTAACACTCACATCACTGACCAGACCTACTGTCTAAACTACCTTATGATCAGACAGACACATGTCTTCATTTGGCTTCTTCAGTTCCCTCGCTATCTCCAGCTCAAGCCTCCGTTGCTCCAGTTTACGCTCTTTGTTCAGACGCTTCTCGTCCCTTTTCTCCTGCCGCAAGCGTTCACGCTCCTAGAGAGTCAGAAATTCAAGGGAGCATTAGGGGAGGAAAGTGTGTGTGTGTGTGTGTGTGTGTGTGTGTGTGTGCGTGTTTGTGAAAACAGACAAGAAGGTTTACTTGACTTTGCTGAGCAGTATTAGAATTCAGCCTAATGCTGCTGTGCATTCAAAGGAAAGTGCTTGAGGGCCAGAATCTTTTGACTTGACTTGGTAAGTGTGCAGAAAAAAAAAATGAATGGAGGAAAAGAGCACACAAAAAGGAGAGAACGAGGGACTCTATCCAGGGAATAATGACTGGTGCTTTTTCTGGAGTGAACTGTGTGTGTATTTTTGCATTTATTTGTGTGCATATGGGCTACCTCTGCTTTCTTGCGAGCCTCAACAGCCTTCATCAGCATTACATGTTGCCGCCTTCTCTCCCTCTCCTAGAGTAGGACACAGAGGTACATTAACAGCACACACTGCACACGCAGTGCTACACATTTAACTAAATTTAGTATGTATTAATGTAAAATTGTGATGCACAATAGAGGCACCATACTTGAACAAACACAAAACGATGCTTCACATTTATACACTTTCACATGTATGGTGGAAGCATAAGTGAAGAGTACAGTAGTACGATGACAACCAAAAAGCAACACATAGATGCGATACAAAGTAGATGTGATGACAGGCTCAAAAGGAGAAGCAGCTGGAATCGGTGACGGCGCCTCTAAACTAAAGCTGACACAACAAAAGCAACAAAACGCTGGTTGCCAGAAGTTATCTGGCATGCCATATTGGCATTATAATTAAAATAATAAATTCAATTACATGAGTCAATGCTAATGTTTATCTGACATATTATTCTAATAATATTTGGTGAGGAGATGACAAAGAGGAATAGTTGGTATAGAGTAGCTACAAACAGAGCAGTCCTACTTCATTGGTTTTGGCAGCTGAAGTATTAGCACAGTATGTGAGTGCTGAGGATGAGACATCTATGTTGTTCTTTGGTGCATGACACACAGTTTAGAGCAAAAGGGCACAGGAATCACCAGTGACTATCATTGTATTTGATCTCTTTAGGTTCCCCGTTCCACCATATCGGGCTGTCATTGCCTCTGTGATCACCAGAAAGACACAATTGTGACTATTAGGGCTTGCCAAGGACATTTCCAGCACATAGTGACTAAAATGGGCTGCTTGTGAAGATTGTTTTGTCATTGCAATAAACAAAACAGGCTGGATGCCAAGCACTCTGCTACAATATTTCTATGTTCTTACTGGTTTGATTTATCTACAAATGGGAAACTTCAAAAGGGACAAGTTCAAAAAGGACATGAAGCCCGTGGCATTCAGAATTTTCTAGCTTTCGATTTCATCAACAACACTGAATATGTTAAAGGTTATAATGATAAAAACTATAATAAATCAAATGCATATGAAATGCAAGTGACGACCTTAAAAAGCAGGATTATTACATGTCTCAATAGCTCCCCACCCCCTTCTTTGCGCTGCATGTGACGGTACAAGGAGTTGATGCAACAATCAGTTCAGAGTCCACCGTGAAACAGATAGGCAGACCTTCAGATTGCTGCAACTGTGTATGAGTGAGAAGGGCTACAAGCAGGACAGCCAGGCCAAAACAAAATGCTACAGAGAACCATATTTGTCCCCATGGTGGAATTGATCATATTGTTGTTTTACAGTCTATCAAGTCTATTTTCAAGCAAAGGTTGTGCCGTACCCACCACAAACTGTGGGTAATCTGCCTACCACGGTCTCCACCATAAAGACAACATGATTCTCGGCAGCTGTTTTCATTCTTTGTGCAAGAGTACAAGAACAGTGAATGACAGAGAGGCTGGGATGGGGCAGGTTAAAGTCCAGCACTCTGTGGACTGCAGAACAGATGCATGGACGAACAGACACAAGCTCAATGTCTGGGCCAAAATCGTCAAGCACTCATGGGTAACACAGGCTATTCCAATACAACAGTTAGACAATGTATGTGATGGATGGAAACTCCTCGAGTGCACTTTCAGACAGTGGGTGTGGATTGGCTAGCAGTCTTTGGAATGCATTCTGAGTAAAAGGGGTAGGATGGGGGAGGGGGGACAGAAGCTGCCTGGCCACCGTGACAGGGTCAGTTGTCCCTCAGGACGAGCAGATGGAGGCAGCATACTGACTCTTTTTCTTTTTTGTTGGTTTTGCTGGAAAGCCATGCAGAAGAATGTAGTATGACAGCAGCCAGTGCTACACTTAATGCATTGCTATGACAACCATAACACAACCAGTTACACGATGCAGGTGTTAGATGTACAAAAATAAACATACCCATACCATATCTAGTCTATGCCTCTCCAACTCCTGGCAGAGAGAGTTGGCAAAATATTATGAAACAGAAGTGATATCCAATACCAATAAGCATGGGGTTTAATAAATAGAAATACTGTTTAGTTGAACTTTAGATTAATTATATAGATATTTTAAATAGACATGTATACAGTATATACTCACACATAAACACAAACACACCTCATAATTCTTATTTGTGGTAAATGGTTTTATTCGGCAGTAACTACTTTGTTTAAGAGACTGAGCAAATTGGAGTGAAAGCCTACCTGGTGTTTGAGAATCTCTGCCTGCTGTCTCCTCAACTCTTTCTCCTTGAAGAAAAGAAAGAGAATATGAGGGAAAAATCAATATGCTTCCATGGTGCCAATATCATGAAAATCACTACAGACTGATGGAATTTCAGCCCATTTCAAAAGACCACTCTAATTTTTTATTGCCAGCGCCTCCTTAAGTGGAGAAAGCCCCAGATCAGGCTACGTATCAAATAATTTTATTAATGTGATTTTTTTTTTTTTTTCATGCCAGCAAAAAAAGTTCGCACGCCACATATTGATGTGCAGAAATATTATATTAACAGTAATTGTAAGTGTGACAAACATACCTTTATCCGTTTTTCAGCCTCCAGTATTTTAGCATTGGCGGCTTCTTCCTTCTTTTTCCGTTTGGCCTATGAATAAAAATTAAGGTCAAGAATCACACAGAGACATATATCAATCAGTCTTGGGTGAGAGCTTTGCTGCACTTTAACTGATTGTTTGCAGTTTTCTGGTTTGAGCAAAGATTTTATGCTCCTGAATGCCAGTCAAATTTGTAAAACACAGCGAATGAATAATGTATCTCTTTAACACGTAATTGTGAAAATTCTGAAGCCTCCCGTTAAGAGTGGCTTGCCAACCGTGTCAACTCAAAATTGATTTAGTCCTGCTAAAACACTTTGAAGCTCCTACAGTATAATTGTGTGTGCCTGCATATGTGTGTGTGCGGACGTGTATGCATCTTCGCACGTGTGTTTGTGTATGTGGAAAATAGCACCTTTTTTTTTTTTTTGCCTCGACCCACTTATGCTAAACTGTTACTGTTGTCTGATGAAAAAAAGACTTTTCTGTCCAATTTAAATAAAGTCTGAAGAGGCAGCAACAGCCATTTTAATATTCAACAGCCGTCAACCAAGACCAATTTAGCATTAGTTCCATGTGGAATTATGCCTAAGAAGACGCAACTCCCTCCAATGCATGCTGCTGTTCAGTAATGAGCTTTAGGAAGATTAAAACACTATAGACTGAGGGGCTGTAGCTATCCAGGAATGTTCTGCTTAATCAGAGGTGCTATTGGATCAGATTCTGTACCTCCAAAATTTGCTGTGCTCTGAGTTCCTTCTCCATACGAATCTGCTGAATACGCTTGATCTTTTCCTGTAAAAAAAAAAAAAAAAAATCTTTTAATATTTTAGACTCTGGAAAATATCCCTGGATAAAATCACTTTTCAAGCACTCTATTCCAATTGGGGTGGCCAAAAGGACACAACAATAAGTTTAGTACGAGAAGTAATGATGGTAATTGAAAAGCAACAAAAAAAGCAAAATAACCATTCAGCATTTTGTGCAGTGGACACAGGTACTCTGTGAGTCAGGACACTTAGATGAGGAGAAAGGCAAGAAAAGGGTTGATGATGAAGACGCACCTGCTGCTTGAGAATCTTGATCTGTTCTTTCTGCTTCCTCCGCTCCTCTGCTGCCATGATAGCTACAAGAGTCAAGTCAGTGTTAGGTTAGTGTTTTCAAAAAATAACTATATTCATACCTGAGAGCTTTATTTATTCAGACGATCTCATTCGGATCAGGATGATGATATGATTTTACACAAGAAATCAAGTAATTCAGACAAGTACCTGCCAAGAAAGGTACTCAGTCGCACAAAACAATCATAAGACTCACAGACACACTCATTAAAACAATAACATGTATTATTGCAAACACAGCGTGTCCCTTACAGGTATGGGTGACTCTAACTTCAAATAAATATTAGTTTAGGTAGTCATCAGAAAACAGTAGCAACCAAAACACAGAGAAAGGACCCCCCCCCCCCCCCCCCCCCCCCCCCCCCCCAAAAGAAAAGGCTTAAGAGTAAAGCACATTTGTACATTTATCAAATAAATCACCCACAATTATAGCGCGCTGCAGCAGGTATTGTATGACCGTATGACCAGGTCTTTCATTCTTATGCCTGGAGGATATTATTGAACTACATGAAGGCATACACTTGTGACATGATCAGGCGTTCTAGCAATTTAGGCAGAGAAGACAGATAGATAGGTATACAGAAGATAGATTAGGTCACCGGTATCCCCCTATTTATGCAAATGTACTGTATGTAAAATGTAAGGCAATGGAAATACAAATGGAGTTTATTTTATCAGCTACAAAAGTTGAATTAAATATGTTTAAAACTCTTTTACAAATTAGAATTTTATCCTGTCATCTTCATCTCCTCGTCTTCACAAACTGTATAAGATTCAAAACTGTGGTTTGCTGAAACAATGGTGAGAAGGCTTAGTAAATATACTTATTACTGAACTGTATTGTTCTTTATTTTAATGATAAATGATCAAGTAATCATTGTGATGTTCTTCTTTTTATTCTACTGTTTTCCCTGGAGTATTTTTTTTTCAAACAAAACCTAGAACCCATTATGAATAATTTAATATTTAAATATTAAATATTTAAAAAATCAAAATTTAATTTGTTTTTTTTTTCTTGATTTTAAAGTTCAATGTCGTGTAGGAATTTAGAAAATGTATAAGCTACATGGATTAGAGCAGAAAGAAGATTAAAGCGAGCCCTTTAATATGATAAAAACATTAATGGATATACATACAATGTCTATTTAAGCAGCATGACAGCCTCCAGAGGCCCCGTACGTCTTTATGCTACACTGCACTACATTTAGATCAACCTCCTTTAAAGTGGCATAACTGACCACAGCCCTGCACACTAACAACACAGACAAAAAACAACAACAACAACAAGAGTTTACCCTGCTGTTTCCGAGCTTCTTTGGCAGCACGTGCCAGCGCCTGCTTTTCCAGTTTTCTCATCAGTTTCATCTGTGCAGCCTGTCGGGCTATTTCTGAATGGAGTAGGAAGGACGACACTGTCACTGATACATTTCAGGAGAATGCCCACAGTAAATGCTGCTGTAGTCTGACCTAACACATTTGACTGAGATCATGCTTTAACTTTCTTAAAGTTCAGAGAAAATAGGGGACAGTTACTCAAATACTTTTTATATTGCTACACATGAAGTAGGTGATTTTACTGTAATAAATGAGCATGACAAACAGCAGCCTTGTCCCTATACTGCATTTTTCACAATTGTAATTCCCTCCTTGGTCTCAGCTGCCTGAATAATGGCTGATTGATTAATGGCAAACACTTTTATGACAAACATTTTTCAGGGCTCATTTCTTCTGCTAACCTTGAGCCTCTAGTTTGCGCAGAAGTTTGACCTCACTTGGACTGGGGCCCTCAGGTGCCAATGGATCACCCACATTAGGGGGTCGCCCCTTCCTCCGTCGAGTACCTTTAGCGCCTTCGCCCGCCGACTGGCGCTCTGAATTTGGAGGGCGCCCCCTACGGCCTTCCATCGCCAAAATACGAGGAATGACCTCCTCTTCCTTTAACAGGCTCCACTGTAAACCCTAGAGAGCAGGGAGATAGAAGTAGAGATGTGGAGATTTGGCAGGGGTGGGGGGAGAATCACTTGCTGACATGAATTTTTTTCATGGACTGTCAACAAATAATGTAATCATTAGCTAAACTCTAATCCAGAGGACTGAATAGGGAAATTTCAGATATTACTCATTATATTTTCAATAATAGATAATATAAATCTGGCTAGATTATATATGAATAACACGTATTTATTGATCTATCTAACTCAGATTATAGGTAATCTGTCTCTCTGGCCCCTCAGCACTCTAATTTCTCTAATCTGTTTCCAGTAATAGACACACACATTTCCTAGTTTATCTTTTTGTATCACAGACAGAAAACATGGCATATATCACTGGTCACCTGTGGAAGTAATGTCAGCTGATTATTACATTTCAGCATGCACAGTGAGAGGTCTATGAACTAGGACTACTGAGGGTTTTGGTTGATTCCTATCCATGCCCTGACAGTGACTGCTGCATGAAGCTCTGCCTGCCGCTAGATGAAAAGATGAACAGGGATCAGGGAGAGAAAGAGAGAGATGAAAGGCAGTCACCTGGGGTCCTTCTCTGGCTTCATAGAAGTCACCAACCCTTATCTTTGCACTGAAGCTAAAATTATCACGCGTGATGCCACTTATTCCATTTCTGGATAGATACTACAGAAGAGAAAATAATAATGGCGTTGGTTTAGTCAGAAAAAATGCGAAATTAGCGACATTGAAAAGCAACTGGGAGGCACTAGATTGGAGGGAGTCTACAGTTACAGTGTGCATCTGTGCAGCGCTACTAATCATTATAAAAGCCAGGGGACAAAAAAGAGCAAGAGCTCTCAGGAGAGAAAAACGGTTCTGACCTTGGGGTGCACAATTCAGGCCCTTTCTTATTTATCTGTGGCATTGCTAGGCTTTTTACTGCCTACATACTAGCAGTGAGTCAATGTTACTGAGTAGACATTTTTTTGTACTCACTGCTACACTCAAATGCAGTTTTAAATTTTTGATAAAGCAAACAAAGATTGTAAATTAGAATATGCTGTACAAATGGGGCCAAAGCTGTGCATCCCAACACTAATCATTCATCATTTTAGAGGGGGAAGGAGAGGTGAAAAAAAGTGGCACAAGAAGTGAATCTAAGAATATCATCTCTCACTATTAGGGTCATAGAGAGCAGGGTAGGGGGTGGGGGTGGAGTGCAGCTGGAGCGATAGCATAGATAATACACAACAAAAACATGATGCCCAAGCACTTGTTTGAGTAATGTGGATGAGCAGTGTAGCAATTATTACCAAAAACAGCTTTCCATAATAAATCATCAACCAAGCCGCCCACAATGATTCCCACTGTAAACCCTGTTACGAACTGAACTGCTCATCTGCCTCAAACATTTGCTTCTGTATCATGATTTAGATTCAACTGCAGTGCTTTGCGGCCCGAGGTACCTTCATCACATCTGGGTACTGCCTTAGTTTCTTGCCACACGGGGCGTAGTAGGCCACCTCTCCCTGTGGGCGCCCAGCCACAGATTTGATTCTCGTTTCTCTCCGCCACCTGGGTTTTTAAAGAATTGAAAAAAAAAAAAAAAGCAAGAAAAAAAAAAACAAAACAAAAAAAACCCCAGCAAAGTTATACATTTGTGACCACCCATTGAACCATTTTTAAATAGTTTTCTCTCTCTCTGCCTCTCGTACATACCCCAGCTCCAGAGGAGTCATTAGTTCCTTCTCGTCCATCACCCTCTTTCTCTTCCCCAAGCCTGTGGAGAGACAGAGTTCAGCCATCAGTTTGACTGGAAGCCTTGCACAGCAGCAGCAGCGAAAGCCTCAGATCTTACTAATAATCATACCTGTTAGTTAACAAACATGTATGTGCACACTGGCACATGTATCATGGATATAGATCACGGTAGCGTATTGAGGCTGAGGTAAATTCACTAAATCTGGGAACTGCCTTAGTTTTCATAATAATATTATATAACTAAAATGCCAAACCTAATAGATAGTAGAACATTTATATGATTTAGTTTCCTGAATAGTTTATTTAAGAAAAGCATAACATAACATCTTTTTCATACTGAAGGTATTGAAAAGATTTAAATATCTGCTTGAAACATTACTGGCAAACATACCACATACTATTCGCCTTGTTTTGTCTACTCCTAGTAATCCGTTTGCGTTGAAAGAAGGCGGAAACAGAACTCGTCGGTGTGCCAAACAAGTTGTCAGAGCTCTTGGGCATGCCCTTACAGGACCTCAGAGCACCGGTTAAGTCACGACAACCAACCGCCTTCTTCCTCCCTAAAAGTGACAATCCCTCTCTTCCATTTTCTGTGGATGATGGGAGTATACCACCCCCAGGCAGTCTACTGTAACTTTAGCTTTTAACAGTATGAGATTCTATTAAACCTATCTCTCACCTCTCATTTTTACATTTTCTTCACACATGATTTTGAACACGTTACCTAATGGAGAGGCTAGGCTGTAGGACGATGAGCCCGGAGAGCTGTGATAGCCCAAGGCACTGGAGCTGGTGACAATGGTGGGAGTCTTGATGACCTGTAGGTTGAGAGGGGAGCAGCTGGTGGCGGTGTGATTGGCTGAGGTGTTCAGTAGTTCTGGGCCTTTGGTTAGCCTGCGGGGAGTCATCTCCTTCTTAGATGATCCAGACGGCAGCAGCTTTAGCTCCTTCGCTTTCTTTCCGGAGATGTCACTGTCTGAGTTGCTGTCAGACTCTGAAATGGAAAATCAGGGTGAGAGGATGATCATAGTTAAAAATGATTGAGATATCAGATCAATCGGCAATGTAATTAATGTTTTTATGTATTATTTTTTGTGTGTTTCTACCATTTCTGAATGAACCATATGTTCATTCAAGCTGAAACACCTGGTCAATTAAATCAGTCGGAATCTATCTACAGAAAGATCAACTATTTAGATCTTTTCTGTTTTTCAGTCAGAAATACAAAACATTGTGTAGCTGTACCGTTTTGGTATTTTTTGGACTGGAGTTCACATTTTTATTCATGGTAAGCTTATTCTCAGGTACACAGAAGATACAAACCTGACAGACTATCATCTGAGTCTTCATCGTCCTCCTCCTCCTCAAGGTCATCATCCTCATCATCATCATCATCTCCTGAGTCATCAGATTCCTTGTTAGCAGGGAGACCAGCTGTGGGGTTACATGTACCAGGGATCCCCACTCCAGGAATTCCGACTCCAGGGATACTAACTCCAGGAATCCCAATCCCAGACTCTCCTCCACGAAACAAATCCACTAGAGACTGTACCAGGTGGTTCTGAGAGAAGCCCTTCCAGGCAGATAAAGGGTCTGCTTGTCCCTGCCCGAGCCCTGGTGTCTGTCCCTTACCCTTCGGGGTCTTGTTCTTCCTGGATCCATGGCCTGTGGCATTGGGTGAGGTAGTGGGGGGCTGTGACTGAGGCCCAGCATGGGTAGTTGCTTGGGTCCTACTCGCCCCTGTGCTCAGATTGACAGGCATGGACCCAGCATCGGAGTCACACTGAGGGGACTTACCTTGAGAGGCAGAGTTTTTGCGAGGTTTGGTGATGAGGGCCAAAGGTGCGTCCTGAGTGGTACTTTGGATGACTCCATTGGGGTGGTGTGGTTCAGGGAGCCCTAGCAGGGCACTCGAGAGGAAGAGGTTGGAGTGATTGTTCTGGGGTGTAGCAGACGGAGCGGGTGGCAATGGCGATGAAGACAGAGACGTCCTCTTGGGAGACTTGTTTGGCCCCTGCTGGTGCCTCTTTTGGTCAGCTGGGAACGTCTGCCCTTGGGACATGAGAGTCTGGGAGGAGGAGAGAGGGACAGAAGAAGGAGAAGTAGGGAATCAGGGGAGGCAGGGAGAGGGAGAAGCAGAATAGGAGGAACAAAGAAAGGTTAGAAAAAAATTTGAAAAGAATTGGGACAAAGTGGAGTTGCTCCAGCTGTCAGTTTGCATCACTTCTGATTGTTTGAGCAGGTGACAAAACTACAATGCCGAACACTGGTACAGTTAACTGTGTCTAAGCCCCTTTCTGGGAAACAAAAAGAACATAAATGCAATAACCAAAGGCATTGTACTCAGCCAAGTTTACAAAAAGAAACACTGAGTATCGCTCCAAAATTGTAATTACTTGTCTGCACATTTGAAAAGCTCCATCATCATTATCATCATGCGGCTGGGCATGTTTGCCTTTTTTACACTGATGACAAGTTTGGTTCAGTCTGTGTTTAAGCAAAGGCAGGTTAGACTTTAACGTTGCACTTTCAACTGGATGTGATATGAAGTGAAACAAATCAATTTCACAGACCATGAAATACAGTAACAGTGCTGAAACCACAGGGGGAATTTAGCTCGTTGTAAACTTCTCTATACTGGTAAAACAAGAAAGGGGAAATTATTTTCACAGAATAAGCTGGCCTCAATAGGTTTAGCTTATTGATCATTGTGCTATCATTCATATTTTACCTAAAGCAATGAAATCTGTGCAGTAAAAAGCAAAGACAATGACAATATTGAAAGGATTTCTTTTGAATTGACCGAAAAACATAAATATTACAATAGCATGTGTGCTGGGCCAAAGTCTGTTTCACAGTGGCAATGAAAGTTTAACCTTTTATCAACAGGCTAATCTTTGCACCGGTACAGCAACTGTAACCACAGTAAATGAGTCGAGAACTGTTAATAGATCACACAGAAGTGTTGATCAGCTTAGTGGGCTACATATGAATGTTTCAAACATGATACCACATACGTGGCCATAAACCATCAGCTGGGACAACGCTGTGAAAACCTAACATCCACAGCAGTAGTATGTTGGAACATGCTAAAATAATCTGGCTCATAGCTAATAAGGTTCATCAAATAAACCAATTTAGTACAAGATGTGATAGTCTAACTTATGTAAGTACTGAACTAAACGTACAACACTACTTTGTGCAAAGGACTAAACAAAGATTAAACACTCGTTACCCGACTGGAAGATCAGACGCAAATGGCGTTGTTGTTCTCAACATTACTAGTGTTCATTTAACAGTGGTAACTACATATGTGTACAAATACAGTCATTACCAACAGCTGAGTGTGACACAACATTCGCTTATCACAAACCTCCTCTCCAAAGGTGACCACAGAATTTAACCGTTACACTGAATAGAAATATAAACACTGTTAACAGAGTCATTTCTCTCATTATCTCTGTCCAATCTCATAGTTCTGAGAATTACTATCAGCTCTACTGTACAAAACAACGACTATCTCTGATGTCAAAAACTCAGTGTTAGGATTTTATGTGTGCAGCTTCACTCATAACAGTTCTGCAGTTGTCTGTGAGCTGCTTGGATCTTGTGATAATTAAATGTGCTAAATTCAAAATCAAATGAAAAGATGCTCTGGCTATTGTATAGCAGTGAGGAAACAAGAGAAATAAAACTGCAATTCTAACTTCGCACTCAGCTCCAGTGGATAAATTCATTACTGCCAGTTTGTTGGGAATAACTTTGTTCAATAAAGCTGAGTGTGCAGCTATTTTTCTTGTCTACCTCACAGCATACAATGTATATGTGAAGTACAACGTGTCATTTGTGAGGATATGGTAGAAAATTACATTATTCAACTGCTGTTATCAGGTTGGCTTACCTGTTTGAGCCTGAACTCATTGATCTGCGCAAGTGAAGCTTCCAGCAGTTTCCTTTTGTTGGATTTGGCAGCGCCGATGACGGTGTGCTGAGGTGACTTCCGTGAGGACTTCTGAGAGCTTGTTACAGATGAGGTCAAACCAAAAGGTTTTGGGGAGGTAGACAGAGGAAGAGTTGAGCGGGGTGGAGAGGGAACAGAGAGAGGTTTAGGGGAAGAGCAGAGAGAGAGGGGCAGGTGCTGAGGGGAGGAGGAGGGCAGCAGTTTAGGAGGTTTGGGAGATGCCGTGCTGGCAAGTGCCTTTGGAGATGTGGTGAGGGCTATGGGGGAGGAAGACGGTGAAGACTCCCTGCGGGGCTGAGTAAGGAGTGCCATGGGTTTTGAGTTGGCAGCCAGGCCAGTGGACTGAATCACACTGAAGTGTTGCTGTGGCTCTGTCCGGGATCTGGAGCCGTGCAGGGCCAGAGGAGAGTTTTGGGACAAGGCAGGAGGGGAGACAGAGCAGGGTAAGGGCACAAGGGTTGGGGGGTTGGAGGTGACCTTCCGGGCTTTGGCGTCTTTCTTTTCCCGGCGCTCCCCAGAGAGTGGTCTGTCAGTTTTTGCAGTTCCAGTGCTGGGTATCAAAACCTGGGGAGGAAATAAAGGTCTGTCAGAACAAAGAATAGCCTCGTGGTATGATAATTTATTTTAATTCACTCCACATTTTGAGCACAATTTTAGTGGATGTAGGCTCTGAAAGTATTGTCAAGTGCTCTGTGACCAGAGAGGCCGAGGGCGTGCTGGTTTCACGGTTTGGACCAACAAAAAAAAAAATGTCTCTTTGTCACTGTGTGTTTTTATTAAAGTTAAATATTTTTTTTTACCTTTGTGTTCTTCCTTGTCCGCTTCTCAGAGTCGGATAATTCACTGTGTTTGTCCTCTTCTTCATCATCCTCATCGTCGTCATCATCATCTTCATCATCCTCTGCTAAGTCTTCCAGATCACTGCTGAGGGACCCGTCACTTGAGCTGTCCGAGGATGTTCCTGATTCACTGTTGCTTGCCGCAGAATTGTCTGCTGCCTTCTTTCGTGGCTTCTGAGTTAAGAGGAAAAACTGCAAGAATGACCCTCACTGTCCAACGCATTACTGTAACATTTTATATGTTACCTGCTTTCAAACTAAACAGAAATACTAACCTTCTCTTTAGGTTTCTGAATTGGCTTTTCCACCACTTCTGCTGGATTGTTCTGAGGGCTGCTAAGGTGAGTATTAGTGGTGTCTGAATTTTTGGTTGCCTTGGTCGATGCCTGAACAGAGGCCGAACCTGCAGAAAAGCTCCCTGACTGTGTGGTGGGAGGACAGACGCCACTACCGTTCACTGCCCCATTCACCCCTAGAAACACAAAACAGATCTGCTGCATTACTAATCAAATCTTCGGAGAACTTTGCTACACATGATAATGAAATATCTGGAACTAACTGCAGAATGTAATAGGCTAATAAAAAATCTGATTTATACATGTATCTCATCAAACATGCTGGCTGTGTGAGTCACAAGCCCAACATGAGTGGTTTACATAATAAAAGATAAATTAAAAGATACTGTGAAATTAAAAGAGTGCAAGAAACAGAGATTGCGAGAAGGAACACAAGGGAAAGAAGGGAGAGAGAGGTTGACAGAATCACTAAGTGAGGACTGAAAGTCATTAAATTTCTCTTGAAAAGCAGGAATCTCATCACAGAACAAAGTGGATTTAGGCTGGGAAAGATGAGGAAAGATAAGGGTTTGGTTGTTTATCAGTACAAAGTGTCATTACCTCTTGGAAACATAATAACATAATTCGCATATGATGAAATGTTTTGTCACTTACTCACTCAATTCCATTGAAACAACTAATCATTGATATGCACAATACACTAAAACTGTGATGGCCAATGTATGTGTCTTTTTGATAGTGCTGCACCTTTGGGTGGGGCATGGCTATTCTTGCCGGGCATCCTGATCTGGACAGGACTGGCGCTGTGGTTTGGCTGAATGTGAGGGGTGAAGAATGGAGGGAAGCCAATGAAAGAAGGGAGAAAGGCAGCAGTTCCCCGTCCATGGGCTTCAGCAGCTCGCCACCACTCTGTTGGGAAAGGAGATGAAGTGGAAGACGAGGAGGAGAGGATTAAAAATGCAATCCCATTAACCGACTGATGATCAAAATTCCAAGTTTCCCGTCTTACCAGAAAGAGCTCCTAACTGGGGGTGAGCAGCCAGAGCAGTTGACATGCCCAGGGAGCCCAGGCCTCCAAACTCAGGCCTGCCCGCTCCGGCAGTGTAGAGGGCTCCGAAGGCTGGGTGGTTGACCAGAGGGAAGGCACTTGACAATGTGGAGCCAATGAATGGCTGCTCTCCTGCTGCTCCAAACAGACGGCCTGAAATAAATCCGAGCCAAGCAGGACATGTTCAAATGCCATCTATAGCAGATAGCCATACATCTAGTTGTGTCTAACAACACACTGGCCAGTGATACAGAGCAACAAGTGGAGATACTGCATGTTCAATAACCAGAGTCACTCTGTTTAGATTTTGTCCTGTAAAGTGAGAAATGATCATTGTAGATTTTTTGTGTTTAATTGTATTTAGTTGTTTCAAACTACTGTTTCCATTTCTGACACTGACAAAACAGCCGTTTTCTTTACAGGAGGTGAATTTTGCTCTGAACTCCAGTTTCTAAAAATATACACAGCTAATTCAATTTTACTTTTTGTATATATTTATCCAATCTTTTCTTCCATAAACTGTGACGTTGATGTTAGTGCACAGCTAGTGTGACAGTTGTTTATTGCACCTTTAGCACAACTCATTGCCCTGCTTTTAGTTTTGTATATGTTTATTTGTGTAGACTGAGAACATTGTTCTCAAATTACCTCTCTAAGCTCTTGATGTGAGAATCGACAGGGTGGAAAAAGTAGATTTAAAACGCTCTTGAAGGTGTCGCTTCTTATCCACCTGACTACAGAAGAATTAAATACACGATGACTGTCTTCTATTTGTGTAAGAATTAACTTCAGCTTTAGCTTTAGCGCTGCGCCTAATTTTAAAAGGCAGCTGTGTCGTTTCTGAGCAAGAGAGACTGACTGTTGCTTCAGGGTGATGCTTATGTCTATACAGTAAAACATTTAAATTACATTTGTCATAATCCAATTTCAACATAGAACTATTTGTGCATTGGTATTTCTTCAGTTTGAAGTGGGTGTCAGAATATGCTGCATTGGACAAAAAGTGAATATACTTGGTGAAGTGAAGAAGTGTGTGTATAAAGTGTAAAAACCTAACCTCCTGCTATCCTTTTGGCATTCAATTTCAGCACAGAAGAATACTTCATCAACATCATCATCGTCTAGCGTTTTCCTGAGCACAATCATTTCTGGCAGGGGCGACTGCCACGTATTACCTCCTCCCAGAGTCAGATGCAATTTGGTGTGAGCATATTTCATGCAAATTCAATTTCTATTCCAGAAAAGGAGAGCAAGCCTTCTTGATGCCTCTGCATAAGCCAGGTAATACACATGCAAAAAGTGATGACTGAAGAAAAGGAAAGTGTTGTGCACAATGCAGATGAAAATGTCAAACTACTATACACTTGCACACACCACAGAAATGTAAAACAGAGTGACACTGGGGCACAGTGTTTTCTGAACTAATGCAGTCTGGGATCTAATTACCCACAGGGAGACTTAACACATTATGTGCTATACATAATGCTATTCAAAACACTGAAGAAGACTATTAATGAACATGATTCTTAAGATGCACCTCAAAAAAAAAGAAAAGAAAACAGTGGTTATGTGACGAGAAATAAAGCGTTACTTGCATGCCAGCAGTGTGACGCATGAGAGTATAGCCCTTTGCTTCAAGGCCCCTGTGTACCACAAGGCAGCAAAATCTGCCTTTTGAATGTCATTAGAATATGCTGAATATGTAGAGCCCGCCTTGCCAGCGTCAGCTAGCGGATACGAAGATAAACGACTGCAATGCAACCCCCAGAAAGGCCAGCCACAGCATTCACTTATGCCTGGGGTGCCCACCTCTCCCCCGCACACCCCTTTCCTTTCTAGGCAACACAAAGTGACATCTGCAAATGCCTTTTCAATATTAATGCAGGCTTCCAGAAGGCGAATAATTAAATCTAAAAATTTGAAGTGAGAAAGAAGCACGGGCAAGACATACCTAGGATTACCTACTCCCTCTTCCTCACTCTATGTCTCTGTCTCTCTCTCTCGCTCGCCCTCTTTCTCATTCTGTTTCAATCCTTCTTCCTCTCTGACAAACTGCACCGCCTGCTTTTTTCATGTTTGGATGCTGCCGAAGGGGGATTAATTTGTTGTTTGTTGCAGTCAATCAAATTTCCACAGACAGATTTAAGTTAATTGCATCCGTGAGTTGATCCCAGAAGGAGAGAGTGCTACAAGCGCCGATCAGCTTTTATTCTCTAAGTGATATCCTCATCAATGACACATACGCACACATTCACACACACACACATACACACACACACACACACACACACACACACACACACGCACAGACTGTGCTCATTTTTATGTTGTTCTGATTTTTTTTTTCTTAAGTGTTATTGGCACATTGGCAAAGGACCTTGAATCAATGTCTGCACAGTCTGTGATGATACTATATCTCTGAAATACGTAATTACTGATGTTACCTGCTTACACAGTACAGCTGACTTATTCTTGTTGCACTGGCTGAGAATGTTTTTCCTTTTGATCATGGCACTTGGAGCTAGGGATGTGACTTACGTGTATATATTTGTGAACATATATACGATATATTGGAGATATAATCCACGGACTGAACAAGCCATTGTATGAAATGAAAAAGAATTGCCTTGCTTGATTCCCACAAAGAGCGGCAGAACTTCAGAGCTAACAGCCTGCTTCTCAGCATTTCATTTGACGCTCAGTCCAAAATCGCTTATCTAGAAAATCTGAGCACACGTAATGGCACACAGGGATGTATAATGCATAAGGAGGAGAAGCTCCTAATGGCGTCTTCTTTGGGACAACATTGGGGAGTTGAAGGACAAAACAAGGCTCTTTATTTTGTTGTCTCCTTCTTCCTCTTCTCACAACAGAGAGAAAACACAATTATGGAGAAACCTGGATATGCTACTCCCTGCTCAGTCTAATCATGGTTTCTGTGTGTGTGTATAGGGCCTGAAAACAGTAAGACATTAAGAGATGAGAAGAAAAAGAGTATGAGCAAATAATCTACTCTCACAAGGGATATTTGATAAACAAACACATACACACACATGCACACACTCCAAACGTACACACTCCTCTCTGCCTAATGGCTTTGACCAATACATAGAAAGGAGGCTGGTTGCTGGACAGGGCTGACTAGACATTGAGTGGCTGACAAATGTTAAATCATGCAGGCAGAGTCTCTCTCTCTTTTTCTGTCTCTCTCTTTCTTTCTCTCTCTCTCACACACATGCATGCACAGTGTCCTGCTGAGTCTGACTCTGAGGCAGCTGGAGCCAGAGAGCTGAAGGTTGTCAGGAGACATGGCAAAGCATGTGTGTGTTTCTCACACAAAAGAGCCCCCTAATTGTTTGGGATTCATTAATGCAGCAGCTTTTCAATTGCAACCCAAGCTGTCATGAAAAAAAAATCCGTGTAGCTGGGAGAGAGGTGTATTCACACAGGATGCAAAATAACTGTATAATTAATACTGGAAGAAACTCATTTTCATGGTAAAGAAATAAGGAGGACTGTGAATGCTATCAAGACATGAAGGTGGCCATATTTGGCATGTTTTATAGTTACATGGGAACAGTTTGCAATGTGTGCTGGTATTTTTCCTGTGATGCACGTGGTTTTTCAGAGATAGAAGATTGACAGAGGGAGAGAAGTGTTTCTTACCAGAGGTGGTGAGGGTGGATCCCAGTGCTGAAGGGCTCGGGGCCAGACTGCTCTTAGAGTGGGGAGCGGGGGATGACGAAGAGGAAGAAGAGGAGGAGGAAGAGGCCGCAGGGGAGGAGGTGCGAGCAGCAGACAGGGTGGGCGCAGGGGAGGCCAGCCGCTCTCCAGACTCCATATCTGTCAAACACAATCCAATCAGCAGGGTTACAATAGCAAAGCACACCCACCCATACACACACCAACACACGCACACAAATGCATACTGCCACACCTACACAACATGTTCGAACACACACGTGCGCGCGCACACACACACACACATCTCCTGACACTTTTCCTTTCACATCTCACTTCCCCTGAACAATATTTCTATTTAGCCATGCTCACTGGCTCCCAGCCTCTATTGATTCTATATGAGGTGGGAAGGAGGTTGACATCTTTAAGGACTCTGGATACTGGACAACAAAGTAAGTTTTACATTTTTACACACAGGACAGTGCTGCTAATGAAAATGCAACTGAAAAGCCACTTTCACACAAAACGGACTCTGCCCAGGTTGGTGTAGGATGTTTTGAATGACAGAAGTTTTAAGGACAAAACAAACAAATGTTCACTTTTCGTTATCATTCTCCCTGTCTCTCTCACACACACACACAAGGAAGAGGCGCAGACAAACTTTTGCACACACAGACACACATGCACACCTGTGCTCCATAACCCGGATCTCTTTACACCTCCTTGATGAAAAAACTGTTATTTAAATTTAAGAGCTCTTTGAGGCCTTTAAAGACAACATTGCTCCCAGAGTCCTTTCGGTTAGAGGTAGAACTAAATGGAGAGGCTTTTAGATGATGGATGCATTAACCAACACGGTAGCTGTCCATTATCAGTCTCACAGAGTCAACATGCCAGCCATTATCAACCAACCGACAACATAAACCATCACAAGAAGCATTTGGCCATTCTGCAGCCAAATATTTTGCTTACATTATTCAACTTTAATCCCCTTTTGCTTACAACTCAGAACACAATGTGGCTGTGCCCACACAGACGCTAACTTGTGCAGCCAAATAAATACAAAACAGTGTCAAAACACATGAATTTACACACACACATACACAAACTGCGTCCCCCGCCGCAGACAGACAGACGCACACGCGCGCACAAAATCACCTCGTCTGTCTATCACATCAACCTGACTCTTTTTCTCTCTTCTCCTTTTCCATATCCCTCTGCCTGACACTAATCCAGGACTGAAAATCCCCTTCAAAAGCACAGTTTGCAGATTGTGTTTTACAGGCAGGCTTTGTTATTGTGTCATTACACATAAACAGTCTCTGCCTCCATCTCTCTTTTCTTCCCTCTCTCCTGCCACCCCTACACCCCCCACCCCCCCTCTCCTCTGCAGTGGGAGCAGAGCCACTGATTAAATCTCTGAGACAAAAGCTGCTATCCTCTGAATATCAAGTATCAGCCTTTCGCCAGGAGCAACACTGACAAGAGAGGGAGAGTGGGAGAGGGAGAGAGGGAGAGCGAGAGGCACGGATGACAAGAAAACCTGCTGCAGTCCACGGGGAGGAGGCTGGTGTGCCACTGGACTTGGGCAGCCATGACTGCCATTGCTGCAGTGAAAAGATGGTGGTTGTGTAATTATGAGCAAGGTCAAAGGTCCCTTCAGTGGCCTCTCTTGCAAGGTGACAGGATGTGGGTTCGAATTATCAAACCAAATGGCAAATAAATGAACATCACGGATTGGTTGTAAGAGTGAGTTTCTGGCTGAGTGAAAAACAAGTTCTTTATTGTACTCTTAACCAAAAACTGTTCTCTGCCACATTTTGTTGCATGAATGGCTGTCACACTCTGTGCTCCTTTCACCTCAGCTGTCACCCTTTAAATGTCAGGTTAGGGTGAAAAAAAAACATGAAAAAAGGATTCTTTCAGAAGATAAAAAAAGAGTGATTTTTTCAGTGGTTGCTCCTGACAAAAAAATGTAAGTATCATTAGAAGAGTGATGAAAATGGAGAGGAGCTGTGGCCCTTCATAATTATCATAATGCACATGAAAACAAAAGGCTCGTGTCTCAGAGGACGAGCAAGCTTATGTGGTGTCAGCTGCTAAGTGAAGCGGATCATTCTCTACCTTTTCAGAGGAGAGAAAAAACAGAAAGAGCGAAGGGAAAGGAAAGAAAAAAGAGAAAGATTGAGGGGGAAAAGGGGTAAGCAAGACAATACACTCTGATTTTGTTGTGGAAAAAAGACAAGAAAGGAAAAGAGAGGAGAAGATGAAGGACAGGCTGTAAACCATTCCTGTCGTTTCTCAATATCTGCACTTAATGCCTCGCCTTGTCAAAACGTGATGATGTGAACAGAATTGATTTCCCCCCTAACAAACAACAAAAAAAGCAATCCCTTCTTTGCAGAGGTGTAAAGCAGAGCTACCCTCCCCCTCATCTCCTCTCATCTCTCGCAATCTCTCAAAGGGCCTCTTTCTGGGATAAGAGACAGAGATAGAAAGGACAGCGGGGGGAAAATGACTGCAAGGCAAGTCCATCTTCCTCTGACAACTACAAACTGATCACTTAGTGCAATTAAATCTAATAACAATAATAAGATTGAGTTCAGCAATGTACCACCAAATGCACAGCCACAACAGTGATTGCAACAATAATGGAGCGCCAAGGTATTTAAGGATCCAATCCTGACTTAATTATGAGAAATTAAAATGGATTTAGCATCAGAATTAGCTTGATTTTTTAGGTAATTAACGGCACACCACAGTGGCGGTATAAGGCAAGCGTTATAATCTCCGTGAACGGCTAAATCAATTTGACTTGAACAACACTAACCAATCAACACGGAACGGTGTAACCAGAAACAGCAGGTCTTGCAGATGCAAGGAGAGGGAGAATTTATGCTAATAGCTGAACTATGATTTATGTGTTCCAGCGCCGGATTCACAGTCACGTCCACAAATACAACACAGCACCCAGCTGTCAACGAATGCAGCTAATAGTGGCTAGATGCAACGGCCCTTCAGGAAATAGTGTAGCTATAAACAGCTCTGTGGTTTTATGACTGCATGTGGCCTTCGTATAGGAGTCTTTGCACGTCAGTGTCATCTTAAAGGAGGGCAGAGTTGCACAGAAGAGACATAGAGTGGGTACATTTGATGCTGGTGTAATGGCCTGTGCTGCCTGGTATGTTCCCTTACATCATGTGTTTGTTCCCTGGTGTTGTATGTCTGTGTTGCGTGTATGTAATGGTGCTTGGTTACACATGCAGCGGTTTCAAAAAAGATTGCCAATAGATGTGCTTGTAGAAGTGTGTGTGTGTGTGTGTGTCTGTGTGTCACACCCCTGTGTGTCTCACTCTGGCCCCTTTCCTCCTCGCCCCTTCAGCACACACACAAAAAACACACACATACACACAGTAACAGATGGCTGATACTAACTGAGATAATCCGCCAACAGAGTCATCAGCATGGATCAGTGGTAATCAGAGTGTGGACACAATGTCTCTTCTCCAGCCGTAATGGAAGGAGCGCCTGGCGCAAGAGAAGGGAAATGCATTATTCCCCATGATGCCCTGACCCCATTCAAAGACACATGGTAGCTCCCAGCTCTCTTTCTTTTTTCTCCTTGCTGCAGCCGACAAAGACTGTATCATCATCGCTTTCACAACATCCACTCTCTCCACTGGATCTCTTACTCCCCGCCTTTTATTGTGATCTGCAACTGTGTCAAACGCAGACCTCAGTTTAGCTGTGTCCTGCTCCGAGCAGCTAACAAGAAAAATGTCAAGTCTTTCATGGTGAAGGTTGTTTGTACAGAAGATCAGAATGAGTAATCCACTATTAGCACTTCTTTTTTTAATCAACGTATTAGAGTCGTTTTTTTTTTTTTAGCACTTGGTTTGTTATGTATTCCTCAAAGCACACATATTGACTTGTTTTTGTATTATCATTTCCAGTAAATAAAGGCGTTCTTTCTGAGAATTCATAATACTAGTATACAGGAGCTGTTCTGGTTACCAGGTGACAAAACTGTCAGTCTGTTCTCATGAATCACTCATTACAGTATAACACACACACACACACACACACAAACGCACACACTGACACACAGGTACTTTCTCTCACAGTTGTAATTGTGAAAGTGACTTCACTGACACTAAATCTGCAAGAACCCTTCAATTTTGTTCCTGACATTGTATATTTGTTGCTCAGACATACTGCTTGAACTCCCCCCTCTCTTATATGTTTATGTGGGTGTGCGTTTTTGTAAGCACAACATGTATATGGATGTAAACAGTTGTACTTTGCATGGTTGCTGGCAAAGAACACTAACTGAGCAAGATCATCTTGCTTACAGCAGAGTGCACGCACAAGTTTGCTTGACCTCTTGTCTCCTCCCTTCATCCCTCCCTTCCCTGCACGCACACCGTTAGCCAGGAAATGACATAACCAGGCATCTCAGCAAGGATTAAGAGACAACCTTTGTCCAGAGTCAAACATCAATTCAGAGAACCTTTAAAGAGACAGTTGTACTGTGTGATATGAAGCCAAAGCACTGGTTGCAGGATCTGAAAGGTTGAAACAGAAACAGTTGACTCATTGTTCTATCTATAACATGATAAAAAAGTAATTTAAAAAAAATGTCCTTCACAAGTTGATAAAGCTCAAGATAAGGCCTATTTTGTTCTGCTGTCTAAAAACCAAAGTTTGAACTTAATTACTATCACATGAGACAAAGAAAAGCCACTAAATCAAAATTACTTTATTTTAATTTCCTTAATTTAGCTAATTGTTCCACATATTTCCAGGTTCTCAGTGTAGCACTTTGTGAAACCTTGGCGAAAGGGCCTTAGTGAAGTATATGTTTAAATTCATTAAATAAATCCATACTGAATCACTGAATCATGGTGGGGAATTTGGATAACTGCATAAGTGCTACATAAACTGATGGACTGAGCCAAGGCCTGAAAGGACTACAAAGAGACAGCATGCCCCAGTGTGGCCTTTCTAGGTGACAACAACTAGAGTGACTCAGACCCCTCCCTCGGCTCTACTCCTGCCCAGTGACAGATGGCAGAGCAGGGCATGTAGGGGATGGGCACCATCTCTCACCCCGCCTCAGCTAGCCTTGGCAGTGGTGCTGGCCACAGGTCTTATTACAGCCACACCACTGCCCGCCTGCCTCCATGTAACACTGGAGCTTACCACGCTAGAGCTGCTTACTGCCTGCCAGGGCAAAAAGGTAATGATATGGTCCTGTGTGTCACAAATGCTAGAGCATGGTAGAGCATGGCATTAGCATTGAAGAGTTTCCAGATTCAGTATTCACTGGTCCCTGTCGTAACACACACGTATCCATGTCGCTGTAAGAAGCTTTAGATAAAATATAAAACCAAATGGCATGCCACATGTATCCGTATATTTTTGAAAATGACAAGAAATCAGCCCTTGCCAAATGGTTTTATTTGCCTTTTCAAGCATACGGTAGATGCCAAAGGCTGGAATCAACACCCCTACTCACCATCCGTCTCTGCTGGGTTCCCAGTGACAATAATGTGATTTTGGGACATGGTGATGACTCGGTGGAGAGGAATAGGATAGGCTTGTCACTTGTGTTTGATGTCAAACCTATGTGTGACAGAATAGTGTTACTCAGCTCAACCAGACATAGCACTACTCCCATTTCCTGGCCATAAATAGAAGAGAATGAGCTGGTAGTCAGTGTGTGTCTGAGTGCATGTGTGTGTTTGTGCACAAAAACACACCCTTACACATAATTCTAAGTATCATAAAGTAAGCTGAATATGAAAATTCCCATCTCTTACGCTCATTCGCATCTGCATCCAGCCAAAGGTAATTATTCTCCCTATGGTAACCTAGCGGGGTCTTCACATCAGAAAACCAGAAGTGTGCATCATCATCCCTGATGAATCTGCCCTTCTCCCTCTGCTAACCACTCACAGTCATCTGCCAGTCTCACAGCTCATTACGGTTTTTCTGCAGAGTGAACCAGATCTGCTCACCACTGGCTGCATGTGTCTACATGAGTCTATAATGACTTTAGAGCAGTTAGACACGGAAATACCATCTCAATGAAAATACCAAGTACATATGTGCACATCGATACACACACCCTTGCCAGAGTAGATGCAAGAACCAGAGACAAGTTGAGTGGTAAGCAAAGCTCTGTTGAGGTTAATTACCATTTAAATTACATACTGTAGCATTTTATATTGCTCTAGTTCAATTGTTACAACAGAGCTTCATTGTCACTCAGTGCAAAGAGCCAAACTGATGATTTGCAAAAAGTGTACCCTGAGGCCTTCAACTTGGGAGTTTAGACAGCTCTTAGGTTCCTAAAATGCTTCAGAAAACCAATCATACATATTAAATACAGTAACCTCAATCTCTACTGTATTTAAGAAGACATGCAGATAATTGCACAATTCTGCAAATGTAATTTTTATTTTTGTCTCATTAGACATTACACAGGTTGATAGAACTATGTACTATAGTAATTAAGTTTCTAGTCTATAGGAAAAAAACACTTATATTAATTTTGATACATACAGGGCAGGTTATACCAAAGTGATTCTTTAATGAGAATTAAGTCACTTGTGTCTTTATCTGTATTCTCTCAGAGATTATGTTGTATTAAACAACAAATGTATGTGTATTCACTAGATGCACTACATACCTTTTCATAATGGTGGTATGATTTTATATAGTTTTATCAATTTTATTTTAAAATTCTTCAGATGGCTACAATTGAACAACAAAAAACAGTTTATTTATACTTAGTATTTTATTCTGAGCTTATATCAGGTTTTCATTGTTGAGAGCAATTTCCTATTTAATTCTAAATGAGATATCCCTCACACTTTAGAAAATGCAGGAAATACAAAAATACATAAACCTGAATAACAGGAAATAGCATTGGTTATCAGGGAAAATCAAGGAAAGAGGGAGAGAGCAGTGTGTGGGGGGTGACAGAGATGGGGGAGGGGAGACAGGATGAGCTCAGTACTCCAGATATGCATAATGCAAATGACACGCATGTCAAATAGCAAAACACACTGACAGTGACAGAACAATGGAATAGCCAGAAACTGACAAGCCTTCCTTGAGCCTTCGTTAAAGTCTCCTGTCCAATTCCACGAGAAGAAGCCATTTAGAGTCAGTTCTGTTCAGCTGAAACTTTACTTGCACAGAAAATAGCTTAATCCATGGCTACTGTTTACAAGAGCCCCGTCTGATACTGTTCCTGGACCACATAATGTCAGAAGAGCCAATAGTGTCCATGTACAGTTTTGACAGCTCCCCTCCACCACACAGAGCTTTAGTGAACATGCTACTTCCTCATTGGCCAAGCTGCCAAACTGTCCAGAAGGAAGATTTAACATCTGTAATGTAAAACATTTCATCATTCAGTTTAATTTACCATTATGACACCTTTAAAAAATACTGTGAAAAAACTCTTCTTACATAGAATGAACCATACTACATGCTTGGTAATATATTTGTAGAACAAAATTACCCCAAAAAGCGTCTTTTCAAATTGAAAGATGACTAATCTGATCAGTTTTCAAGCACAACAGCCAAGCCTTATCTAGTTACAACTCTGAGGATTTAACACTTTCCCTTGTTCTGTCCTGTGTCGTGGTAAATTGAACATATTTGAGTTTTGGCCTGTTGGTCAGGCAAAAAAATAGAAAAGAAATAATAATTTAAAAATGTGGCCTTAGGCTTGTAGATTTTTTTTTCCCCAATTGCCATGCAGCCCTACTATTAACCATTATATTTAAAAAGGCCCCAGTTAATTAAAGGTAAATCATTGTAAAACAACTCCTTAACCTATAACCTTTAACCCCAAACTTTTAAAAATCTTTATCCAAGGTCAAAGAAAAATCTGGCATGTAATACTCTAGGTAGTTTACGTGACGTACGTACTTAATAACATAATAATGCTGAATTATCACTGCTTCATTGTGCCATTAGGTTTTCTGATGTTGTGTTTATTATCTTTTCTGCACCCTCCCACCTTAGCACCTTTCTCCCGCCCAGATTCTCATCTGCCACTCTGCATTTTTTCCTTTTTGACCTTTTATTTTTTCATGCTTTTCTTAAAATTAGAATTTATGAGGCCTGCACGTAATCACCTCATGAAAGGACTCTGGCATCCTGTTCAGCACAGAATGGCTAAATAGAAAATGAATGTAAACACGTGTTTAACATTCAATAGTAAACAGAAAACATGTTCAGTCTTTCCAGTGGCAGACAATCCACTGCGTTGTGCATTTGAATACTGAAATTAGATAAAGGTCTTAACAGCTATTGACTAGTTTCAGAAGAACAATCTGGCAACATAAGCTGTGATGAGAGAAAATCCACCAGCATTAAACTCAATATGTCAATCACTTGTATTCCTCTGCTCAAAAGGGTGCTTTACTTAATGTTAAACATGTGAAAATGGCTGGCTGGAAGAGAATAGTGTTGTATTGACAGAGAGAGAGGCAAAGCAGCGGGCAGTCAGCCACTCTGTTCTGCTTCACTGCAACATGGGAGGGAGGCCAGTATGGACACACACATACACACACACACACACACACACACACACACCGACAGACACTCGCACACATATACATATATACAGGCATGCACACACGGACAAGCACACACTTGCAGAGATGCGCACACACACTGATACTGTCTCTTCCTTTTCTCCCTGCCCCTCTCTCTCTCTCTCTCTCTCTCTCTCTCTGTCTCACACACACACACACACTCACACACAGTGCAGTGCAGCAGGTGAGGTGCCAGCACATCACAGCGCTGCCATTTTTCAGTGTCTTGCTCAGGGAGAAGCGCTCTGACATTTTATGAAGCACTCTGCAGAAATCAGCAGCTTGTAATGGCGGCTGGACTGTCACTCCTTTCCACTCTTCACACTCCCTCTATCTCCCTTCCTCACACTGCTTTTAAGATATTATCTCCCTTGATTAGCATAATCTAATCAATTTTACAAAATTGGCTTTTAATTACAAAGGGCAATCTCTTCTTCTTACTCTGTTTAAGCTTTAAATGTCTTCAGCATTTAAAAAATGGCAGACTGAGGCAAGAAATAAAACACAAGTGAAAGGTTAAAAAATTGCTGCTCATCACACTCAAGTGAAAAAAAAATGACTGATGGCTAAAAGGTATAAATAGAGAAAAATACTTATCATTGGGGTTCATTTGTAAATCGCAGGTTTTTCAGAAATAATCTTTTCTAATCATTCTGACATTATAAACCAGCAATCAAGTCAATGCCTCTAACTTTTATTAGAGGCGGCAAAACAATGTATGAAAACAGCTGTTTTCTCACATGTTGATTGTGTTGAAATCATGGCTACTGACATTACTGTGTAGGTTTAATGGACAAGCCTCGTGATTAGAAATGCAGTTGTTAAGCAGCTGCATAAAACCAGGATCTATAACCATGATTAACTCTCTGGCATGTTGTCGTGCCTGACGAGTTCTCTGTTGAGCAATGATTAACAGCCAGCGACTCTGCAAAGCGCTACTAGTACATTAACACGATTGTTTACATTAGCTAGCTCCTCACTGAAGACATTACTCCTGTAGCTAAGCTAATAGATGTCTGCAGGAGGTGGGCAGACAATTTACAACACAAAACTACTGTGCTCTAAACTTTTCCCCAAAAAGTTTTACTCAAGGCCAGTAGATTTTTGAGTAACTCAGAATAGTATGCCCACAGGAAAAAATATGATTCAACTTGAAATATGTGGGAAGTGTCAAGGCCAAATCTCTCAGTGTAGGCTACGCTATAAACCTTAAACTAAGCCGATTTCATTAATGTGACATTAGCATTTGTAATGAGAAAAGGGGAAAAAACCCTTGGGACATCTTTGTACTGTTACAAAAACTGCACAAACTCATGCTTGCACATGCCCACGCATATGCACAGACACATTCACACGCAAACATAAACACACACACACACAGACACATAAGCCGCAATATCAGGCTCTAATTTACATCCATATTACACAAGAATCAGAAAATGCAGCCAAAGCACAGAAGAGGGAAAATATTGTATTTGCGTAGGTTTTATAATGAAATATCACAGCTTAGTTTCTGTAAACTAACAGTGACAGTAAATCTGTTCAACCTTTATTGATGAACTGAGCAGTTAATTCCAGACAAATAAAGCCTGGCATTCACTCCCACTCTCCAGACAGAAAGGAAGACAGTGTCAAGAGCAAATCTTCAACAATCTGATCGCTTAAAAAAGCTTGCCAAAACATTTGTGACATTCCCAAATTCTGAGCTTATGTAATATGTGACGGCACTACTTGTTTCTTCTTCATCAAAATTCGTAAGCTTAATGTCGTACATCGAGTCGCCCGGTTCTGCATGTCCCTCGTCAGACTACAGAGAAGTCCTGGAAAGCATCTACATGTCAATTTGGGTAATCGACTGCAAGCTCTTCATTAAGTCAGTATTGAGTTGGACATTTCAAAACTGACTTATGTAGTTTTAGGTCCTGGCCAATGACCCTGTGTGATTAGTTTAACTGTTGCTTGTATAATTCAGTGAAGTTAGGAGCTACTGAACCTTAAGCTAAAGTTAAAAGCTTAGGGATTGATTTACTAAGATCCCAGTACTATATTTAGTGGGGAACCTTCACATTTGGTTGGTGGGTGTTTTGCAGGAGATCTAGAAAAATAGCATTATTGGCAACAGGTGCAAAATGGTGGGTGTGGTCATATTTAAATGAGGGCTTTGCGTATCCACAATGTAGATTTGGAGAAATTACTATACATGTATTGTCCGTCCTTTAATGTAAATAATTATTTAAATCTCAAGTCAAATCTTATATAACTTGGTTAAGAGTCAGACATCTCCATACTATACTACCTCCATAGCCATCTCCTTGTATAAAAGAACATTGCCTATAATTCTTAGTCCCTCCTATAATTCTTGGTAAACCAGCAACAACATAAAAGTGGCGTTTGGCCTCATTTGATGCATCTTGAATGTACCAAAAGTTTATGTAATGGCATTGTAATGTAATGGCATTCCCCTGTGACAAGGATTTCAGGAAATGGGACAACATACATAAAAACCCACTTTGGCAGACCTAAACAGTGGCAGCTTCAGTCCACTAGACAGGACCTACATGCAAGTAAATACAGTCCTTTTGTGACTAGCTGCAATTCAGCGCCAAGTTCGCATTAGCTCCCAAACTGGATAGATTATGCGTTTTTTTGTAGTTTTTTTCTGTCATTCCAAATATATTAACACGAGTGGTAAATGCACATTCTCTATGCATTCATTTATTTCTCCTTTGCCTCCTGCTCTCCCAAATAACAGCCAAAAACTGTGCAGAAGCAGGATGCATCTGCCTTTCAAATGTATTGAATACAGACACAATCACAGTCACCACAATCAATTTATGTATTTGCATTTTTCTCCTGCCTGTATATTGTGTACACTGGTACTTTGCGTATTTAAGTAAGATGTCACTACACTGGAAAAGTACTGTATTAATCAGCACATTAATAAAATACACAACCCTGCACATGTCCAAACACTATGACATCGCAGGAAACTACTCCTTTGACTTTGGTGTATGCAAAAAAAAAAAAACTTGTGTTGCACAGTGCAGAGATAACTGAATTCTGTGACATGAAGCCTTGCTGCCCCCAGTAATGAAATTTAACTATAACCAGGTGAAAAACAATCAGGATGTATTTGGATTATTACTAAACTAACACCATTTTTTTAGAGAGCGTGAGGTGCAACAAAAATGTCCATTCAGAATTAAACAATAACACAGCCAATACTGGGTGTATATAATCAAGCAGAAAGGCTTCAGAACACCACATATGCTACATATTTCACCATAAGCCTCTAATTGTGTTAATAAAATCATTTGCTGAAAGATTGGTGTTTTCTGCTTTTACGACACTGGACAGACCTTTCAATTGTTATGTAACTTGCCATAATGCTCGCAACTGGAAAACATATAACTAGAGCAATCCGTGTATCATTCAATAATTAGTTTTTCAATTTATAACAAAAAAAAAAAAACCAAAACGCTTGTTTTTACAATGTTCGTTTCCAAAACAAGCACTCATAATTCATTTTCATTTTTTTTACTGGGAATTAGTGGCATGTCATGCCAAAACGTGACTGTCCGCCAGAAACTGATCAGCCATCCACAGGAACACGCACAGCCTGTTAAAAGACGCATCTTCCAATTTATCTGCGACTACAGCTGTTTATTTTGATATTAAACAATCATGAAGTGCAAAAATTGTACAATAAACATATCCCTGTGGTAATAGCGAGGTTCCCTATGTCTAAATGTGTTCATATGTCTGATACTGGCTTAAGTCTGCCTGAAATTACTCTACTGAAGTGGACTACATATAAAATAAGAAAATTCTAATGAGTCAGTGACTTTTCCTGCTCTGTGCTCTGCAGTATAAACTTTGCAAACATAGAGATACAATAATGTGTTGTTTTTGGACAGCCTGGATTCATGACATACAGGTGTAAACACAACACAAGACAGTTACGATTAGATTATTAGTTTAAATTGAAAAACGAATGAATGAATGATACACTGATTACATTCACTTGTTTCCAAATGTAGGTAATAAATTACAACTAAATGCCAATTCAGCATGCAAGAGAAATGATAAACAGGGTGCTATTAATCAGTTCAACTTTGAGCTCCACTGATCTATGCGCTTGTAAAAGGAAAAATAAAAAAAAGGTTTGAGTAACTTTCTGTACTTAGTACTGTAGCAGATATCTAGCGTAGGTGTGCAGACATAGATTTATTTGTGCGATGCATACAGTGCATGCAGGCAGGTAAGGGTGGGGGTAAAGTAATGTTAAAATAGGCATTTAATGAATTAATAAAATAAACAGAAACAGTCTCTGGTTAGGCTGAGTCAAATAACATACACATTTCATCAAAGTAAGACTAAGACCAGGATTTTAGAACACGGTCATCATCACAGTTTGCATAGGGGTATGCATAATGTTACTTTGACATGGTTCCTTTCCTTATTTTTACTCTGTTCTCGTGACATCTGATTCAAAGGAGTTCTGAAAAAGCTGGTCCCAAAAGATTAAATGAATGTCGTCTGCAAAGTGAAAATGTCATTGTCCAATCCTGGTGTTTTTGTTTCCGTGCCCCTGCGCACCTTTTCATCAAACGTCTTGTCAAGTGACAAAATCAGGCCAGGATATATCTAGCAATGCATAAAGAATATTAGATTTGCTCGGCTTGTGTTTGGCTTCGGTTACAGTCAATAGAAACTTGACAGAAATATTTAACACAGATGAGAATTGTTTTACTCTACAGTTCAGTGTGTTATAAAAAGACACTTTTGCCCTTACACACTGAATAAAAAGATAATAAACGAGTGTCATAATAGGAAACAGCTTTGCTGTACCATTTTGCCTGTATCACCTTTCTGCTGCTCTACCCAGGACACGTTGTCTCCCCCCCGGGGGCAAACGTAGAAGACCTTTTTAAAATTCCAGCTGTGCCTTTAAAAGAGTTTGTCACACTGGCCATGGGGGGCTTTGAAATGATGTGCTCAATATCCACAAAATACAGCTCCCTTTTTACTTGTGACATGGCTCTATTCCTGTGTCACCACACTTCTCCTGTGAGATTTCATATGAAAAGTCATAATATTTGAGCTTCCATTGTTGACTGTGTCAAACCCAGCCTTAACATTACTGCACTGCAATCACACTCCTACAGGTGGATACACACGTGCCTACAAATACAGACACACAGACTTACCTGTGTTAGACTGAGCAACACAGTTGTGTTACACTATCTTTTCATGTGAAACTTTACCCACTGAGCCATCCTCTAGATCCTAACACTTCCTTAAAGTTGAGCCAATCACACAGTTTGCCACTAGCCCTCTTTTGTTACCTGATATTATTTAAGGAGGAGCTAAAGTGGGAAAAGAATAATGGCTTTGGCTCAATGAGTGTATGCTTGTTTTTGTATCTGTGCCTATGTCATGACGAGTAGATTCCTGAAACCGAAGCTGCCTGGGCCTGTTGCTGATAACCATGTCTACCCCACTCACTGCCCCAGAGGGAGTCAGGACGAAGACCACTGCTCAGGGTCTGTCTGTTCACACACACACATGAAACACGGGCTTGGATTACACAGGGCTCAAATATGACTCATCCCAAAAAAGGGTGGAGGAAGGCCCTCTTGTTCTGCACAAATGTACACACACAGACACACACTGCCCGCAATAATAGCTACATCACAGGCTTAGAGAGAGGACCTTGTGGTTCCCCACACCTGCCAAAGACAGATGTTAAGAATAAATCAGAGACAAGCTCCGACTGAAGAAAAGCTCCACACTGTTGCAACTCCACTAACTCACAACATAGTACACTAACTGAAGAGCAAACAGCTGCACATGACAACACACACTAGTGATGAAAGTAACAATAGCACGCATGCACCTGACATGATTCAGAAAGAAGCTATAACGTGGTGGGAGGGGGAATATTTTCCAGTATTTTTTGTTTTAGGCTGCGTTCTGTTGCTGTGTAACCAGCTCCCGTCCTCTGGAGCTGAGGGTTTTTAAGTGCAATTGTTCTGGAAGAAGCTAAAATCCTCCAATGACAGACAAACAAGTCACAACAAGGCTGAAAGCAGTGTGGGCGGTTTGGAGAGGAAGCTCTTTTTTCCGCTGCTGACTAGGTGAATTTTATGATTTCTTCATTTAAAAATAGCACCACTGGGTTATGAAGAATCAACACGCTCACAAAGCCTGCCCTTTATGTACATGTATTGCACAATAATATCCTTAAAAAAGCTATTTTAAGGGACTGTCACCTCGGAAATTATAATTCACACATACACAAGCGTCACTGTGGCACACTTCCTGGTTCCAGAAACATTGTGTCATAAAAAACGAGCTCAGATGCATCTGAACAGGAGTGTGGCTGTACTCTATGCTGCCAGCCATGACTATGGACATATTTGTTTTTTAAGCCTTTGTCATCTAACAAGTTGAGAGAGACAAAGAGGACTGTGTAAGTGGTGTGTGTGTATGTGCGTGTGTGTGTGCGTGCATGCCTTTATTTCCTTGTGTGGACACATTTTGTTCAAATACCATACTTATGAGGACATTTTAATTTGTCACAGTGCATTTTAACTGGTCTTCACTAGTTCCAAAGAGCGGGTTCGGGGTTAAGACTAAGTTTAATGATTAGTGTTAGAATTAGGTTTTGTGTTTAGAATAAAGTTTAAGGTTATTTAGATGTAATGGCTGAGGTTAAGATAAGGAGCAATGGAATGCAAGATGTCAATGAGTGTCCTCATAAGTATGACTGTGTGTGTCTCGTAAACAGACACCCTTCATGCTTTGTGGCCCAGAAAACAGGATAAAACATTGAGTTAACCAGCAGCACTCAGACGTTATCTCTTTTCTGCTGTCCTGGAATGCCAGCCTGCTGTGAAACTCTGAATATGTCCTGACACACCACATAACGTGTCTATGTGTGTACATGTGTGCGAGTGCCAACTCAGGGAAAAAGGATTTAGCTTGGCTGTTATGCTTTGTCTTTCTGCATTAAAGGGACAAGGCTAAGTGTGAATGTCTAGGTCTTGATACTTGGTAAATCTTCAAATAGTGGAGACAATGAGACTCACGAGGGCAAAGCAATTATGTTGGTGTCCAAAAGGCAGCAAACAGTTAGCTCTGAAATTAAAATCTGCAACAGAAACATGACAACTGTATTGGCAAGAGCGGCAGTGGGTTTATTTTTTCATCTTTAATCTAGGAAAGTTTATTCTCGTCCTTGCTTCCAATCACTGGACAACATAAAGCCCATCTCTGGCCCTTGGGATGCCAATGAGTCTAACATCCATGACTCAAGAGGTCAGGCAGCCTATCCAGGCTGAGCATTAGGGGTTAAGGGGATGAAACCAAGTGTGAAATGTGAGAAGACAAGCCAACATGGTTTCTCAGGCAACAAATAGAAAGGCGACAAACATATCTCTGTGACTGCAAGGAACGTGAGGTATGTTTGGAAGAAAGACTGTCACGTCATCTGTGATTCATATTAGAGCAAGATGGAAAAGGAATTAAAGTGGCTTTTTGAACTGGCTGAGTTTAGACATGTTAATCAGTAATAGCCTGTTGTACTTCAGACGGAAAGGGGTGTGAACACATTGGTGTGTGTGTGTGTGTGTGTGTGTGTATACGTGTGCATGTGCATGTGAGTATCTGGCAATCCAACACCACTTGGACTGACTCGAGCTGGTTGAAGCAAGAGAAAGCTCCAGAACAAGAGATAATCCATCTGGACCGTTTCCTTACAAAACATATGGAAAAATGCAGAATCTTTTTTTTCTTTTCCACCCACAATAGCTATTAATATCTCACACAGAACATTTGCTCATGTCCCACTAAGGACTGGAATTCCTGCTGAAAGACAGTCATTTGGAGGATTAGAAAGAGGCAGTCAGACATTTTCACGCACTCATCATATGTATGCTCGGAGTGCAAGGATGAGCATATAGTCCCATAAATACATGTGTATGTAATCAACTTGTCCTTATATCTCTCTCCTCTCTCTCTCTCTCTCTCTCTCTCTCACACACACACACACACACATTTAGGTAAATTGCAGCGACATAATCTGAACACTCAGGCAAGACACGGCTTTTTCTGCTCAAGTCACTTAAAACAAGATAGACTTTCTTTGGCACTGAAAATAATTCACTCTAATATCAACATGGACCCCTATATCACACCAACTACCTGACAAGAATTGTCAACAGCAGCGCCAAAAACCTGTGTTAAAATGACAGCGCTGTAAATTGTTTTAATTATAACCGACACAGATAACAGCCTGTGGAAACATCAACCTTTTCTTCAAGTCCTCTGCAAGATTTAAACGTACAGTATTCCCTGGAAAACACAGTTGTTGTGTGTGTTGTGTGTATGAGGGGGAGTGTGTGTGTGTGTGCGCGCTTTTGAATACAATATTCATTTTGCTGCAGGAGAACAATCTATGCATAACAATGAGCGGCGCTAATGAAATCAGCCATCAACCTGCGATACATACATATTAAAGCAGGACCTCAGAGTGTCATTCGCTTAGTGCATCATTTGTTCCCACTCGTTTTTTTCTCTCTGCCACCTGACCTTTAGAGTATGTGCCCCCCCCCCCCACTTCTCCACGCTAAAAATAGGAAGCGTACCTGCAATTCTGTGGCATTATGCATTTGTGTGTGTATATGCGGTACTATACTGTCATGACACTTTTTTTTTATCATGCGGAAATGACTTGTGCATTAAAAGCAAGGAAGATTTGTTCTTTTGGGATTTAAATGCAGAAAACTAATGTTTTGTTGTCCAAAGTTTATGGAGTTAAGCACCACTTTTTAAAAGATGAGGTTGGGCATCACGAACAGTAACCTCCGACAGGGCTGTACCTTCACTAAAATGTCATATCATCCCAGCTGCCAGGGAACGATGCTCCTCCCTTCCCTCTGGGCATGCTTCGCAGCTCTGGTCTCTCTGTCTCTCACTCTCTCCCTAACCCCCCACCCCCACACTGGCAGGGAAATGGATCCCTCCACCTGACAGTGGCCATTTTGAGCCTTCTCTCCTCTTCTCTCTACTCCTGCTTCCTGGTAAACAATGGAAGAGGGATAATTGATCAAACAGCCAGGGAACCCTCTGAGCAGGGGAAGGTCACCGCCCGCTAGCCCAGCTCACTAAGGGGGGGTAGGTGGGGGTGGGGGTGTGGGGGGCTATTTGTATGTGTCAATATGTGCATGTGCATTTGTCTGTTTGTGTATGCTTGTGTGTACATGTCTGAATTGCAATTATGAATATGTTTTATTTTGTGTGTGTAAGAGCAAGTGTGCAAAAATGAAAAGACACTAAGGTAGACACAAACAAAAAGTGCTGTGTGTGTGTGTGTGGTGGTGTGGGGTGTTGTGTGTGTGTGTGTGTGTGGGGGGGGGGGTCTCTGACGCTCTTGAGCTGCCATTTTTCTTTCCTGACAAAGACTCCATCTGCCACAGAGCCATTTGCTGCCTTCCGAGTCGGCAGAGCATTCTGCACGCCGCGTTCACCTTGATGTCACCTCTACACGGCTCACGCCTTGCTGACGCTGTACACACACACACACGTACACACTGAAACAAACATACAACAACACTTTTCTTTTCCCTCTCGTACACACACACATGTATATACTCATTGCCTCACACTCACAAAACACACACTTTCACTTTCTGTCACACATGCTGTGTGCTCTCTTTCTCTCTCTTTCACACACATACACACACACACACACACACACACACATTGAATGTGTATGTGTCTAGGCAGCGGCCCTCCCTTTACTCTGCATGGCTGATATCACTGTGCAACCATCAGCGCTGTGCATTGTGGGAGTGTCTGTTGGGGCAGAGAGACGCGACAGGGGCTGAGGGATTCACACGCCTCTGAAAGACAGCCAGAGGGAGAGAGAGGCAGGAGGGGTGGGAGGCAGAGAAAGAGAGAGATACGGAGGGGGCCGGTAACTGGAAATGAGAGATGGCATTTTAAAGAGGAAGCTGAATTTCACCTGCAATTACCGTAGCTCCGGGGCACATGGCTCGGTTAAGAGACATTTCATTCCAAAGCCACTGCATATAGCTGCCGCACTGAGCCCTGAGAGACGCATAAAGAAGAAGGGAGAGAGAAAATAGAGCGGTGGAAAACTCTCCTCTGCCCAAGATGGCCCTCAGCAGATGCAGCGATGAAAGAAAGGAGGCAGCCAGGGATGTAACTGGTAAATGAAACCCAGCAGAAAAAGCTGGAAAGGAGGGGAGAGGAGAAGAGGAAACAAGGACAGATAAAGAGACAGAGGAAAGAAAAAGGGTATCTCATTCAGCAGGCCCCAACTCAACCATCTGCACACCAGACCAGACAGCTGAACTGGGCCTCAGAGAGCACACAAACACACACAAACACAAGCACCCGCAGACACTGAACAAAGAGCAAATCAAATCCAATAAACACAGATACTCACACTCTTGGAGTTAAGTACAGGGAAAGCTGGATGTGTTTAATGATTAATATCATTCTTTGTATTTGTTATCCTCTTTCGATGAAACCTCACTCTATCTGTCTCTTCCTCACTCTCTCTCTCTCTCAGAGCTCCAAATGGAGCCATAATGGCTTCCCCGAGGCTCAATGTCCTGGCTAGTTTCACCAGGCACACCGCTGTGTTTCATAGGAGAAGTGTGACGGCACAAATACAGTAATGAGCTCTCACTGGGAGCTGGGGGCCTCCTGGCACTGCTAATGGCTCCTCTGGACTGAAGCTGTATCCAGGTTACAACCTGGCCTGGCGAACAGGCCCAGTAGGAACAAACTATTCCCAGCCACAGGCATGCATTGTAGTCAGAACACCAGGTCCATAGTGGACTATGTGTTTGGTGTGTGGGTGTTTGAAGTAGGAGAGGAGGAAAGAATATCTGGGGAGGGGAGTTAAGGGGCAGGAAGCTGCAGAGGATGTCAAGAGGCAAGGGGCCAAGGTGTGACAGAAACTGTGGAATAAAGGCAGTTGAAGAGATGTGGTTTGGCCATAAACGCAGCAGATAGATCCAATAAACCTCTCACAGAGTCTCTCATAGGGCAACAGCTGGCATGGGGTGAAATGTGCAGGTACATGCATGCACGTGTGTGTGTGCGTGTGCGCACGTCTTTATTTCCTTGTGTGGTCAATTTCTGTTTCAATACCCTTTTTTGTGAGGACATTTTAACTGGTCCCCACAACTAGCCCAAGAAACCAATTACTAATAGTCACCATATAAACACATTTGAAGAGGATTTTAAAAATGAAAGCAAAATTAGCTGCATGCACACTGCAGTAAACACAAAAGATAGAAGAAGAACGGCAAGCATAAAATATAACAGGCAGGTTTTAACCTTTAAACCCAATAAACTCTGTATGTTGTGTCAAACACAGATCAAACACACAGAACTTTATTTTAGCCCAAATCATGTTTCTTAAACTAGAAATTCTGTCACGCTCAATTACATGTAAAATGATGATCATGAAGACTTCAGCGATTTTCTATTGTATCAATGACCCAGCAAAAAGACATAGATTAGATATTTCACTCAGCTTGAACATAATGTGATTGGTAGATTTGTTGGTAAGTGCAAGGCTTGATCATCTCCTGTTTTCAAACCTAACAGTGAAACAGGCATTAGGGCTGAGTCCAAGGAGCTCAAATTGCAATCCCGTTTGTGCAGAGCTAAAAGGTTTGTGATGTATGGGGTTTAAAGGTCTACTTCTAATGTTTCATAAATTACTGGCATGCAATAATGTTACATTATGACACTGAAAACTCAGCATTGCGTGTCCAACATCTTCCCTCCACTACAACAAACACTCACTGACTTACACACACACGCATGCACGCACACACACACACACACACTTGTTGCGGTTGTTGCCCTCTCTGGGAAAGCTCACAGCTTGGGTTCTTTAGCTCCTGTTTTGTCTGGCTCTCCATTCAGAATGGCCCCCTCATGACCATGCACATTATCATCTGGGCAGGCAGCCCCCAAGTGCACTGAGGCTCCCCGGGAGCAAGCAGTGATTCATGGCACAAGGGTCTGTAAAAGAGCAGCTTCACCCCACGCTGCAGCTCTTCATGGGGACAAGGAGAACCGAGGCTGTTTGGCAGTGGGGGCAAATCAAAAGTCTGGCTAGAAGACTGAACCCTGTTGAGACCATGTGGGCCAAGGGAGGCAGAGGGGGATTGGTCAGTGTGTTTGTGTGTGTATGTGCGTGAGTGTGAGTGTGAGGCAAAGAGATAGTGACATAGATGGGTAAGCCTGAACTAATGCTGGAGTGTCTGTTGAATCTACTCTGCTCCTTAACCCGAGGACAATCCTAGAGCAGCTTTTTAACAATCTTAGCTCCGAGGCAAGTACAAAGTACTAAATGTTTAGGTGTTATCTCTAACACTTCCCCAATCTAACAGAGCACCAGTTTAAAGGGCACTGAGAAAAAGACAGTGTGAAAAACAAAAGGACTCATGAATAAGAGCTGAAAAATGATAGTAGTTGCTAGGATTGATGAAACTCTATTCAGGTTTTGTGACAGGCAGTGAGACACTCAAATTCTTTCCCCTCAGGCTAGAAGGTGTAATTTCCCCTTCCACTGTCACAAGAGCCATGTAAAAAATTATCTGAAGCTCACAGACTGACTGCTTCAAAGTGATTTGTAATGCACAACATGTATGCACACATCTGTCTATCTATCTATCTATCTATCTATCTATCTATCTATCTATCTATCTATCTATCTATCTATCTATCTATCTATCTATCTATCTATCTAAACACTGGCATACTGCTCTGTTATAGCACACGGCAGGATGCGGATGGAAATGCTGGCCCCACAGGACACACACACACACACACACACACACGAAGAGCAGACTGCTGTGGGGCTGACGCAAGACTATCTCTGTCTCACGTGTCTCTCCCCTACGGCCGCCCGCTGCTCCTGACCTTCGAGATGTTTTTCTCTCTCCTTCTCCCTCTCCCTTTATTCCTCTCTATTTCACACTCACACAACACACACACACACACTGCTCCCTTTTCTGCACACCTCCCAGCGACTCAGTATTTTGTCATTAAAAGGCATAGCATTTCAAGCTTGGATCAAGCAGATGGGGCTGTGTAAGCATTGCTGCTCCTTCACGCAGCACCTTGGCTTAAGTACAGATAGTCCACATGCATTACAGCACTCTGCCCTGAATGCATGCACACAAACACACATGTACACACACAACCTTTCCTGGAACAAGAGAATCAACCTGGCTGTGGATGGCTGCTTCATGTGGGTGCTGTGTGGCTCAGCTGTGTAATGCTTAGTTGATGTAGTTGAATACCTCAAGACATGCTCTACAAAACAAGAACACTAAACAGCAGACAACAGTATTATCTCTTAGCAGAAGGAGCGTCCTGGTTAGTCATTCTTATCCTAATATATTTATTAGTCTTTACTGGAGACCAATGGCTTGTGCCTTCTAGTGGCAAAACACTGACAAAAATATTCACATAAAGTTCAGTGGGTTCATACACACAATTACACACATGCACACACATACGTGAATGTAATATAATTATATCTCTGTGCCATTAGACACATTTCTCTGTCTTTCTTTCATTTTCTCTCACTCTCAACATTTGCATATTCCTTTGGGTGTTTGAGTTGAGCAGCTCTTTCCTTTTTCCTTCTCTTGTCTTCCAAGCAACAAATGTCAGCTAATTACACCATAGCTGTTTGGATGAGCTCCATCTTTCCCTGTGTTCTGCTGTGCTTGTTCTCTACGGGGCTGCAGGAAGAGTCAGGCAGCCAAGACACCAGTTAAGAACAACCAGCGGTGGGGGTTGAGCTACAAGGCTACACCCCCCAGAAATCTATTCCCCAAGAGAGGACTCATCAATACTTATCACAAATGATACAACCCGCTTGCACCAACCTGCGGGGGATATAATGCATCATTCACAGCTAGAGATGAAGCAGTAATGGTTAGACCTGATAGAATCAGGTGTGGTAGCACACAAGGCTAAGGAGTTACAGATGAAACAGGTATTTCCCAGAGCTCTGCATTCAGCAAAAAAACTTCTTAGAAAAGATACCATTTGATCTGGTGACATACTTGCAGACACAAGGGCAACAAGACTGACAAGAGAGAAAAGTGCAAGTCATTGTCTGAGCGCGGAACAACAAACTGCCACCTTGGTGTGTGTGAAGTGAAATCTTGAGGACGCAGCCGCGCCCCTAAGTACAGCTAGCTCTCACACAGAGTGAGAAAACAGAGAGAGAGAGAGAGAGAGAGAAGAAGAAACGGACAGCGGTGGGAGAAGCATAAAGTTGCACAAAGCAATACACATAAACAACGAAACATAATCCAAGACCCTAACTCAGAAGCACTGCAGGGCACAAATGACAACCATTTCCATTCACCACTGGATCAGAACAGATAGCAAACTCAAAGGATGTTTATTAGGCGTGTATGTTTGAGACAAATATTCTGATTAGAATGGGAGAAATCTAATTAATTGCTTGATTCACTGAATGAACTAAATTTGTAACATAATCATAACAACTGCTTTTCAAGGGGCTCTTGTTAAATTTAATTGGGGGAGAAAAAAAAAACATCCTCTTTCACTGAATGAATGAAAATCAAATTAGGCCTGAAACTGGAGGAGTCTGCAAGTTTGTTCTACTGTTCCATAAAAAAACTGTAAAAGCAGAAGTGTGTAACAATATATTTTTCAAAAAGTCACGTACCAACTGTTCTGTAAAACGCAAATATTATATATGCCACAGAGCACAGAGTGAAAAAGAAGAGAAGTGAATATTCTTTAGTACATTGTGTACTCACTGTTAGAGATGTCTTCAGCTCTTTGACATAACTGCTGTAACACCTGGAGAAAAAGCAGAAACAAAGGATCACTGTGGTTCAGGTTAAAAATACAATCTGAGTCACAGGAATAAAATGTGTCTCCAGTTTGCTTTGATTTGTATGATAGTAAAATTGTTAGATTTATACGGAGCATTGAGATAATGCTGGAACTTTTTCCTTTTCAAAGCCTGAAGGGACAGAGCACCAAAAACTACCTGGATATCAAAGTTATAGTTACACAGCTTAGTATTCGTGTTTTTTCAGACACATCAAACAAAAAATACAGTGACGTCTGAAACACAGCTGTGGCTACACACACACACGCGCGCACACACACACATAAGCAGAAAGATATTCACACACAAAAAGTCTCTTTCTCCCCAAGCCCTTTCTTGCAAAACCTGTTTGTTAGAAATGGATCTAGACATTGGAGCTTTGAGTGTGAGGATATTTTCCCCAAACACAAGACAGTTCTTGCAGAGAACCAAGCCTCGCCAGTGTTCTCACGCCCATCTCTCATGCATTGTCTCTAAGGCCCTCCTTTGCTCTTACAGCCTGAGCCTAATCTAAGTAGCTCACCATAACAAATGCCACCGCGCCATGTATATCTTACTACACATACCCAGATTTTACTTGTATTTATTTATGCTAATGTATACTTGTTCTTGAATATAAAGTCTCGTCTGACCGATGTTAAATCTCCAGCTACACGTGTAAGCATGGTTAGATAGTTTTAAATCAGACACATATGAAAACCATTACAATTAGTAGGTACAAACTTCAAACCTACTTATACACTTACACACACACAGAGAAGCAGTTTTACAGATATTTCCAGACACACATGCACATGCAGTGTTATAGCAAGTGTGGGTAGCTATCTAACAAGGTTTTGTTGACAGTAAACACATCCATCTGGTCAACAGCAACAGAACCAAGTCTGGTTGATGCTTCGTCGGCACGGATGTGGTCTATTACAAAGATATATTTCTTACTCGAGGTAGTACTTTAAAAAGCTGCTGTTTTCACTGCGAAGTTTAAATAATTCCTGTAAATGTCACTTGTTGGAATGACTGCTGTGATAAAAGCAAATAGAAACATTACAGTTCATGAGCCTAAGTGATTTTGTCTTTCCAGATGCCCTACGGTCATGTCAAAGTCTGTGGCACATAAAGCAACACACATCTGTCATTACAGCTCAATTTATCACTGAACAGAAATCACCTAGTCTGACTGTGTTGATAATCAGCACACTGATCGAACTGTAATGGTCCCTTTTGTCAGCTACACTCTCATACAGACAGACAGACAGAAACACACACACATACACACACACACAAATACTTTGATAACTCATCGCAGTGATAATGATAACAGAAAGCCAGGTAGGCTGAATTCGTGTTCAGCTTTTTCATAAAGGCCTATTAGTGGATGATTAAAGGATCTCTGCTCATAGGGCTTCAGCACAGAAAATGATTTGCCAGGCATGAGGCAGGTGAATTACACTGGATAAGAAAGCCAGTGCTGTCTGCCATCATTTGCTTGACTGAGAATCTCGCTGTTAGTCTATTAACCCCATTTTACTGTCTTACCGTTTTTACATCAGTGGTGGAAGGATGAAACATCAAAAAACACACGCCTTTTTCCTAAGCCTTATTTAACTGCAGTGTCCTTGTAAGTCATGTGAGTTGGGGCTACAGTTAACAATTATTTTCATTATTGATCTGAAGTCTTTTTCTCTAGATGTCTTTAAGATTTTTACTTGAATGCAACATAAGACAAAAAGGTATGAAATTCACACCACTGAGAAACTGTAACAAGGGAAAGTTTGTGCTTGAAAAATGACTAACAATTCATTGACTATCACAACAGTGAAGCGCATTAATTTTCTGTTGGTCTTCTAATTAATATATCAGCTCTATTGTTTTAGCTCTATGTGGATGTCAAAAGGATGTTTACTATCAAATAACAGAAATACTATGACTTGACAAATGGGATAATTACTAAGAGTTTACCGTTTTATCACACAAGCAAAAAACAGAGCACCAAAGCAATTAATTAATTTAATAATAGAAAATATGTTCTAATATAATATTTTTGAAAGTGACACAGAACTATTTGTTATGGCCTAACAAAGTGATATAACAAATGACTGCAGTAAGTTATGTTGGAGAATGTATTACTTTTTGAAAAACAATACAAATGTCATTTTATAATAGACATCATTAGTTACTAATTTCCATCTAATTAACTTGAAAAAACAAAGAGAAAAACAGGAACTATCTGCAAAGTTATAATTACCCACATTTACACTCCAGGCATGCTTGCACATAGACTGTGTACAGCCTAACTGTTATGACATCTCTCTGAATCCCCCCACCACCACCCTCCATGCCTCAGCTACACAGATGTTGACTTTACTTTAGGAGCCATACAGCGGCTCTCAGGCATCTGCACAGGACTGAATGCGAACGTCGGACTTTTGTACCAGCCACAGAACGAGAGAAAGACAAAGAAAGAAAGAAAGCAAACAAGAAAGAAAGGTCACACCGTGTTTCGTGTGAGCTGTCTTTACAAAAAACTTGGTATTCGAGCATGGAAAACAAGTGTACTCAGAAGATACACACATTGAGATTGGCCTAAAATCTCTTGCTTTTTAATATTTGATGCCTTGTTAGAAGAGCGACACTGGCGAGGTGTTTGTCTCTGTTGTCTCTGTTGATCTCTGGCACACTGGGCCCTGTGGGAGAGAGCGAGAGAGACTTGGCCGCAGACATTTTCCTGAAGCCCCCAGAACAAAACAGGCAAGTCTTGACAGTCTGTCCGCCACCGAGTCGTCACACAATCAGTTGCAGGAAACCAATCCCTAAATAGCAGTGATTCATCTCTTCATCACACACAATGCCAGTACACAGTGCACAAAGAAGCTCTCTCTTCCTCTCTCTCTCTCCCTCTCTCTCTCTGTCTTACCCTATCTGTCTCAGCCCCTTCCCCCCCCCCCCAGTGTGGTCTCTCATGCTGCTTAAAAATAAGTGCTTCTCCCAGCTTTCTTTGCCCTGTGATTTACTGGCAGTGTTTAACTGCAGGGCAGCATCTTTTATCGTTACATGATCTGGGGCTGAGAGCTGACAAAATGGAATCTCTGTGCAAGTACCTTTGTATGTGAGGAAGTGTATGTTCAGGGCAAAGTGGGGAGTGAGTGGAGGAAAAAAAAAAAGAACCTGTGTGAGAAACGTTTGTCTAAGTGTAGCTGAAATCCGCACAGCCTCCTGCTGCTGTGTATATGTGAATCTACTATATGTGTGTTTGTCATTCCACTAAATGGTTTCTTCCTTGACTTGATGGAGCAAGTGCCATCTCAAGGGGACGGGTTACAGTATGAAATCGCTTTGAGACTGGCGAAAAGCTCAGAACATTAGCACAATCCATTTGTGGGAGCTAGAATGTATATGAACTACCACACTGGGTTGTGTGTCTGTGTCTTTTTGTCTGTGTATGTATTTGTGCTTTTGTGTTGCTAAGATAACTCTTCTCCTAATGGCTGAGTGGCTGTTGCACTCATTAGCCAATCCATGTCTTTTTCTTGCTTTTCTTTGAAAGATAAGTCTCGTTCAGATCTACGTCTACCTGGCTGGTGACTGCCAACAGTTGCATTTGAACAATAACATCAGTGTCGTATGTGATCGGATCACCACCAGTGAATAATCAGCCTAGCGGAGGCCTACATAACAGGTTCAGTGTATCATTACAGCCTTGATGATCTATCAAGATGACGTGTGAAGGTCAGAGCAGCCGTGACCAACACAGCTGTCACATCTCCTCCCGGCACCCTCTTGGCTAACTGGCCTTCTAAAACACTCAGCACAAAACATGGCCAATTGGAGATCACCAGGGCCAAGGCCAGCAGAACATGCCTTTAACCCAGGCCGCGCTTGTATCATAACATGAATCCCCTTCATACAATACCACATACTGCTGAGCAGGCAAACCAGCGCTGTTTCGGTGTAATGACACTGCAACTTTAACAAGGAAACTGTTGCCATATCCTGATGTAAAAAACATTTTGACATCTATTAGTAGCGGCTTTCAAAATTTAATTCAACACCCAATATTGCCACAGTTTTAAATGACTACCAGCTCTGTTGTAAGCGAGGAAAAGGCTACAGTGGAGCTGTGTGGAGAGCAGATGTGAATCCACTTTGATTTCAATGCCTGTGTGTGTGTGGAGCTTCTATTAAATGGATCTGCTGTCTCCTTGATCAAGGGAGTCAATAAAGGGCCAGTCCTGTCAAACCCTCAGGGGGAAGTGTATGCACATATGTGCCCGTGTGTCAGTGTGCGAGTGTGTGTGGACAAATATGTCTTTCTATTTTATTGCAATCTTTGTGAGAACATTTTGGCTCACCCTCAAAGATTAAGGTTTTTTCAAGTAGCATGAATGTCCTCACAACTGTAGAAAGGCAAACATATATGTGTGCGTTTGTGTGTGGTTGTGTGTTATGGACAGTATTTGAAGTACTCTGACAGGTGAGTGATTGAGTGCTTTCATTTCCCTCCAGCGACAACAAGACATACACACAAAGATGTACACACACACACACACACACACACACACAGAGTGGAGGATGGAGAGAGAGTGAGAGCTGTTGTTTCCTAAAGGATGCTGCTCCTGCCTGCATGCTTAAATTAGCTCTAAATGTTTGGATTACACACGGGAGCTCTCACAGAGGATTTAGCAGCCATAGCCTAGAGTCCAAGGGATGTGTGGATGTTTCCATCTACATCCACGCACTCATGCACGAATGCATAAAGTGTATTTACACACGTTATGAACATATGTCACTTAAATATGACCACCATACCGCATTATGTAAATTAAATAACATAAGGTGCATCTATCTACATCAAACAACAGATGAAACGATGCTAGGAATTCGAAAACACAACGCAGCTCTAAATGGTGTAAAGAGCAACACGCAGTATTTCATTCATCAGATTTCTGCTATGTGGAGACAGTGTTTTTACATTACACTTTTTAAGTGCTGTCTTTTCTTTCCGTCAGTGGGGGGAGGATAGGATATGCTAGCAGACGTAGAGACAGGGAGAGAAAGGAGGAGAAAAAGAGAAGGGGAATGAGGGAGGTCAGCGCCCCAAGTCTCAGATAAAGGCCCTCTCCCTCCCTTCTGCCTCGGCTTTCGAAGCCCCTGCCAGGATCGAGAGGCGTCTCACGTTACAGCTGTCTCTCAGTGTCATCGTTCAGAAAGAGAGAGCACAAGAGAGAGACAGGCAGACAGAGTGAGAGACAGACAGACAGAGAGGGGGAAAGTGGGACAATGCCACAGCCTGAGAGGGCTAGGCTTTCAAAGCTGGACAAGAGAAAAACAACAGCAGCAGGTTCAGCTGGATGAGGAAACCCTTGTGGTTTGGCTCCCCAGTAGTGTTTCTTAATAAGTGATGTTAATGCAACATACATTTTCACTACAATATGAAAGTGTTTCAAAATCACTGAAATGTGCTTTGACCTTTTCAAGACAAATTATTTTGAAATGTAGTGTGAACGGTTCTAGTCAGATCATTTCCTCCACACCACCTGGAACTAACTGAACAGTGGCAATTTCCTAAGAAGAAAAAGAGGAAATACATTTTTTAATACCTTGTTTTGTGCTCTCTCAGAGAAAAGAGATGGTAATGAATGTAAGACTACATGCTATGGGGCTTCTGTGGATTAGGCATCATTGAGTCACCATGAGTATCCTTTTTAACCCTAAAATGCTAACAACAGGAGCTTGTCCCAGGTCCAATAATGACTAATCCAAGGACTGCCAGCATTTCAGTGTGTGCTGCTAACATGTAAAGCCATGTAGGTCAGAACTGAGTCAAGTCAAATTCCGAGCGAATGTTTTTTTATATTTCTGTAACCTTTACTGCAGACAAATAAAGGACACTCGCAAATTCCAGGTGAAAATGTAATGAAGAAAAGGACGCTGGATATGCAGAGTTTCACTCCAAACTGTAGCACAGTGAGATCTAATTGTATCCGTGTGGTTTTAAGTTTTACAGCACAACACACATAAAGCTATCACACAGCTCAAACCTGCATTCCTATTTGTTTTTCCTCTATCTTTGTCATTTCTCATAGTGTTCTGTAGGAGTTAAATATTTAAAATTCTGGCTTAGTGTGGAGCAGACTTTGCCAGCACAGCTAAAATAAAAAGCCTTTGTGGCAGCAGTGACCAGATTTTAAATGCTGAAGAAGATCAATAAATGGGGGCTGTCGAGGCGCAATCTCATGCATTTGTGTGTATATATATATATGTGTGTGTGTGTGTGTGTGTGTCCTGTCCCTACGAGTAAACGCCTGTGTTCTGATAGCCAATGTTTGTATGTGTGTGTAGATGTTTGTGTGTACGTGTGTCTCTGTGTGTACATGCGTCTTAACACCCATCAACGCTCACAGCTCCCCTGCCTGCTACAAGCTATTCTATAGTATCATCAACAACCTCACTGACCCAGGAGGCACACCAATAGAGAAACCAATATCATTCCCATTCCCACATCTGAAACCTTCTTCCTATTTCTTTTCCATTCCCAGTACTTTTTCCCATCTGAGTACAGTGTTGTATTTATACAATTCTAGAGAGAAGTGTAAATAGAGGCCCCCTGCTACAGATTGGAACTGTCAACATGAAGTAAACATCAAACTAAATGCCGGTTTTCCAGACCTTATTGCTATTTCCATAATGAGGTTCCTGCTGAAGTAAAATGATGGGCACCTAGACAAGACAGACAGAGGGAAGAAAAGTTTTCTTGGAATAAGAATCGTCCTTAACATCATTTTATGCTGTCCCAATCCACCCTAGTTCGGCTCCACTGCAGTGTCTCTGTTTCATGAATTCAAATACACTGATGTGATTTCTTTTCAAGAAAAGAAATGATTTTGATGGACACAAAAGGTGAATTATGAAGACTTGTATGCATGCTGTTATATGGCTTCTCCAAGCAAGCAGTACATCTGTATTTTCACCTGCTCACTAATGTACAGAACAAAAACAGCCCTGAAGTGGAAAAATCATCAAGACCTTTTGAGACTTCATTAAAAGAAACTCGTCTGGACTTTCCAAACAAGGCATCTCTTTGGAGGGGAAAATCAACCTTTTCACCTTGCTGGTGGAAAAACAGGCATCCCAACGAGACAGAGCATGCACAAACAACCTTGACTTTCATCAAGGAAATTCTCACATTGAATGATAAATAGAGGCCCAGGGGACGAACAGCAAAGAAGCAGCTTATCGCCTTTCCCTCCCAAATTTGGCCGCTCTGTCTTCTGTCTCCTGAAAGTCAACCTGGGGTGACCAACTTGCACTTTACACTGCTTATTGTTCGGTAATTAATCCACCATATGTAATCCACGTAGGAATGTAGAGAAAGCTAAAATGGGTGTTGATTTGTTTAGTCGTAATTAAGAGTTAAGATTGTTCGCTTGTTTCTACAACAGGAGGCATATGCGCCCAAACTCATTAGCTCTGTTTTCAAAATATAGATGCATTTCTCATTATGCAGAGAAAAACGCAAGCAGACATTTCTGGTCAAAGACAGCCACAATATGTGAAAAGGCTCTTGTTAAAAGCTGCTGTCACTGAGCATGCACTTTAGACAATTATTTGTGTACCCTGATGATTATCAGGACATCCAATGAACAGGCAGTGTTACCAAAATAGCAAGGTAACATAAGGTTAGGTAGATCATCCGAGAGCTAACCAACTTTCCAGCTGAGAGGACATTAACCTGTGAGGCCATGTAAACATGTATCAATAAGTGAGCTGCCTGTATGGGCCTAAAACAGCACAAAACAATACAGGCCAAGACAGACTCACAGCAGCACTGGTTTGATTATAAAACAATAAAAGAATTATCAATCTAATATCTAGAAGCGTTCAGGGCTTTTGCTAAAATGTGGCTTCTTATCCAAAGACTGTTAGCCCTTATAGGAACAATGTCGACTTCACAAGCATCACTTTAAGTCCTTAGTTACCTAATTTGTTGTTATTCTTTTCTGTGTGCGTATTCACGAGCAAGTACGTTCATATGTACAAAGAAAACTGATGGGAAGACATGAAAAAACATGATCAAGACTTGATTTCTGACATTAGCTCTTGAATCATTTGGTTAACACAGAGCAGACCTCTACTTCCTCTCTAAATTTCACAGCTCTGTGTCAGCGCTAACATGCAGAGATTTGACAGGGCTCCCAGATGGCCATTATTATTGTTTGTTAGT